>NC_047588.1:13188700-14514950 GCF_011004845.1 Esox lucius | reverse complement strand
GAGCCCATGCCCATGCCTGATAGGCTAGACAGGTCTCCAAAACCACCTAGGCAGACAGGGAGGGGAGTTAAAGGCCATATATAGATGACTTCCTAGTTGTGTGGATTGTTTAGTAGGGGTGTGAAGATTTTTTCTTTTCTTCCTGTGTGATAATGTAAAGAACAGCTGAACCAAACAAAACGTCTTTAAAAAGGGCCAACGTGGCATCGAGAAGCGTCAGGAACATTCCAGTGTCAAAATGCACTACAAGCTGTGCAAATAGGGAAATGTTCATAAAGGTAGTCTCCACCTAAACTGTGACTTATCAGATAAGAAATGTAACAGAATCAGGGATTCACCCAAGTCTTCTGGGTTGGTTTACTTGCATCCTGCCCACTGATGGCAGCACAATCTGGAGCCCAGATGCACACAAACTGATGTCAGGAGTTAGTCTGATACACCTCATTGCAATTTCAGCCTTTTGATTGGTACCACAAACTCTGCATTGCTATTTTGAATGTTTCACCAGCCCCTCCCCATTTCAATGGCAGGGATAAAAAAAGGGGAAAAAGCATTTTGCTATAGTTATTGGTCATTATTGGGGTTCATATTTTGGTGGGTGATCCTGTAGAACACAGGAGCATGTGAACAAAGTAAGATTTGATGTTGAGTTTACAGGCAAGTTAAAACTTCACTATGGATATTCCTATATGGCTAGTTAGGATTCATCAGTAAATTACACCCATAGACTATACAAAATCAACAACAAAAATTCACAGCACACCAGCTAGTTGAAGCCAACAGCATTAAGAATTTGGCGAGCTCTTCCCTCCTAGTAAGACACATACAACAAGCCACATTTTGGAAGTTATACTTTAAATGGGGACTTGGTCACTCACTCAGTAAGTTAGGCGGCTGTATGGCTGGCCCAGTGCCTGGTGGTGTGCTGGCATTGGGCACCGGACTGGAGGCGGAACTGCTGCTGTTGGCTTGTGGAGTCCCAGAGCTGGATGCTGAGTTCTGTGATGTGCTACCACTTGTGGCCCTACAGAAAATAAGTTGTCATAAACCTGCATCACACATCCAATGCTACAATCGTAAAACTAGGCAAAAAACTGGAACCAACATTGTCTTACTTTGGAGCGGTCTTGATGACAAGATGAACAGTGAGTCCATCCTTAATGCCATGTTGGTTCAGTGTGTCCCCATCCTTCAAGATTTTGCCAGCAAAAATCAACACCAGCTGGTCCAGCTTGGCATTAAACCTCTTCGATATCTCCTCTTTAAACTGTAAAGTTATGCACAACATAAGTGTAGGGAAAGACTACATACAAATACTTCAGATTTTTGGGCTATTGGTCATAAACCAGCAAACCTCACCACGCCCCCCTTGCAAAAGGTTATCTAGTTACGGTGCAGTAATGCTAACATAAAGTGAATGTATGTTATCTCTCGCTTTTAGTTGTACATAGATGAATTGCCATTGTTTAGCATGTCACAGGAACATCAGCGATCATGTAGCAAGCAATACGATTACGACCAGTTTCCTGACTGGCTTTCACAAATACAGGAACTCCGACGAGGCTAGCCGGTTAGCGGTTGAAGTTAGGTAGCCTAGATGCGCCTGAGATAGCAAGTTAGCCAGCTTGCAGACTTGTGATAATGCTTTAGCTATGAAGCTAACCCAACGAACGAGTAGTCGTAGTAGTACAGATGTATTTACACATTTACCGTTATCGATTATGTACAAAATAACTTTTTAGAAGAAAGGGGCATGGTGACCAGGATGATAAGCAGCAAATAAATTAGGATAGCTACCCCACCTGACGTCCAAATCTTATTTGTTAGATATCTAAAGAAGGTAGTGTGTGCTCGTTAGCTTGCAAAGCTACTAGCTTGAATTCATGCTTGCTAGTAGCGACAGCATGACTTGCATAACTGTGAAAGTATATGAATACCTGTGCGACAGAAGAATCCTCTAAGATTGCGATCTCCTCTTTATCTTTCGGGGTTTTTACCGTGACCACAATCATGGTCCTGTCTTTTGCAGCATTTTCAACAACGTTGGAATCCACTGTGGGATCTGTGCCGCTGCTCTCCGCCATCTTTATTCCTCGTCAACTTCACTACATCACACAGAACTAACAATATTCTCAAGCTGAGATGTAAGTAGTGTTACCTGAGGTTTTTGTTACGTTGAAGTCTAGTGGTGTGGGGTGTCATTGCATTTTACCAACATGTAAGCGTGTTCCGTAATATAATCACACATTCATTTGCTGTTATTGTCAAATCTAAAAGTGCAATACAAAATTTAGAAATCTCTTGGCTATAAGTTGAATGTCTGGTATCGTTAATAAAATTCCAAAACGAAGGGGGAATGGAGCCTGTCTGGTGTCGCACGGCCAATACCCATACATTATAATTAATGTCATTATAATTAATTTTTAATAGGGAAAAAGCAAGGACATATATTTTTTTAAACCCAATTAATCCTGCTTTGCTCCAAGACAACTTATCCCAACTGGAAGTGCACGAGTCCACGTGGAGGTGGATCACAGCCTTCCTGTCCAACAGGAGGCAGCACTTGAGGCTGGGGAAGCACCTGTCTGACCCCTACAGCATCCATATTAGGAACATTATCATTCCTCCCCAGAAACTCAGTTCTTCCTCCTACTCAGTCATCACCCCTCCCTTGGTCAAGTATCCGCTCTTGCCTTGTCAAACATCACCCCGTTTAGGCTTTAGTCCTCCCCTTGTCAATCGTCAGTCCTCCCCTAGTCAAGAGGGCTGACGATTGACTATGGGCGGACTGACGACTGACCAGGGTACGGCTGACGACTGACCAGGGTACGGCTGACGACTGACCAGGGGAGGTCTGACGACTGACCAGGGGAGGTCTGACGACTGACCAGGGTACGGCTGACGACTGACCAGGGTACGGCTGACGACTGACCAGGGGAGGGCTGACGACTGACCAGGGGAGGGCTGACGACTGACCAGGGGAGGGCTGACGACTGACCAGGGGAGGGCTGACGACTGACCAGGGGAGGGCTGACGATTGACCAGGGGAGGACTGACGATTGACCAGGGGAGGGCTGACAATTGACCAGGGGAGGACTAAAGCTTAAACGGGGTGATGTTTGACAAGGTTTGCGGATGACGCCACCCTGATCTGACTTATTTCTGATTGAGACGTGTCCGCCTACAGGTGGGAGATTGACCATATGACCATCTTGGAGCTCAAAACCCTAAAGACAGTGGAGATAAGTGTACTTCAGGAGAAATACAAAATACAACAATAATTATAAATGAGGTCTATCTTTAGCTATTGGATTTTAATAAATACAGTTCAATAATTAAGTTCAATAGTCTCTTTGCAGACTTGTTTCTTATACATTTCAATGATTCAAAATAACAAAAATTTAAATTCTGAAATACAATAAGTAAAGGTTTGGTTTATTCTATAATTCTATATTCTTCTCTTCCAACATTATACCAAATGTTATGTAAATTAGTCAGTGGAAATATTTAGCTTTCCAAACAATCCTATACACCGCTGCAAATTGTTTTGCTGGAAAACAGATATTTTTCAATGTCTAGTTCAAAGACACATTATTATGTTTAAAGTTGAATCTCTAGGACAATCTCCAAAGGGGTGTATGTCACTAAATATTTTTGTATATAATTATTATGCTTTAAGTGTTACAGGGAAAGAAATGTAATTGTTATGAAATTACAAGATATTGTCGTTTGTGTAAATATCATTTCTACTGGATTGTGTAGGGTGTAAGTCATATGTTCAAAGACAATGGATGGATTTGTTTGGCAACAGAATTGACCTAAGTGAAAATATTTACCTAAGTGAAATATAAAACCCTTGGTTTATGTGAATAACCTTTGTTCCCTGAGGGTGGGGGACAATCAGGGAGGCGCATGCGTCAAGCATATCATGAACACAAATACAATCACGGCTGATAAGGCCCTACAGGTGTGTAGAAACTGGGAGCCCCACCTATGCTTGATGCATGTGCGACACCAATTGCGGTGCCAAAGTGACCAGATACATTGAAAATGTATATGACTAATCGCTTTTGTGGCTTTGTTTAAAATGCAATGGGAATAAACTGGACAAACTCTCAATTTTAGTTAAATACATACACCAAGTAGGGAAATGTCTCCATCAGTTCCATCTGTCCATGTCTTTCATTCATGCATCTTGTTGACATTCAAATCCTCAAACCTCTTGAAATCTTAAGTTATAATTTGTAAACATGGCTACTTAACTGTGGATTAGATGGGGATATCATGGGCCGTCACAAGATGGCAGTGATGTAAAGCCATCAACTCATATTGCTTTAGGTTAAAAGGGCAATCACCCCCAAAACAACGTATTCTGGTAATATTCATAATTACGTTAAATAATGCTAATATATGTAAATATGTGGTGATGTGTTGTGACGACAATCCTTGCTGGGGTTTGCCGTCCACCCTTCTGTCTAGAATTTGGATTGCCAGGATCAGGGCCATTCCAGGATCAGGGCCATTCCAGGATCAGGGCCATTCCAGGAACAGGGCCATTCCAGGAACAGGGCCAAGTCAAGAACATGGATCCTACTGCATCCTGGAATAAGGATGATCTTGTGGTTCTGGGTAATTGTTTTATTGGGATACATGAAACTAGGTTCTTCTCCCAGCACAACTTACATCGGACTTGACAAATCATCTCAAAGGATGATACCAGGAGTTTAGTGTTGTCAGTGAATCACAGACTCAAAACTGTTAATCATATTTTGATATGCCACAGCAAAAATTGCATTTTTGAATTTCCTCTCCCAGCATGTTATTTAAAAATACATATTAAATCACTCTTCAGCTATATTTTCATTGTTATGCTATATTCTTGTTAATATAGACATAAAAATGAAACTGAGCTGTATATGTTACAGCCTTTTTTTTTTCTCCATCCTTGCCTTGACGCCATATCGTTAATCTCCCTCTCTCGACCTCCTTCATCTGTACTAGGCTCTGCTGCTGTTGCTGATCCAAAGTCTTCTTCATGTTCATATATTTATATTCATAGTGACTTAAATATGTTAATTGTATATTTATTTTCACTGTATATTGCATATATAGGTGCTGGTCATAAAACTTGAATATCATCAAAAAGTTTTATTTCAGTAATTCCATTCAAAAAGTTAAACGTGTATAATGTATACATTCATTCCACACAGACTGATATATTTCAAGTGTTTATTTCTTTTAATTTTGATGATTATAACTGACAACTAATGAAAACCCCAAATTCAGTATCTCAGACAATTTGAATATTGTGAAAAGGTCCAATATTGAAGACACCTGGTGCCACACTCTAATCAGCTAATTAACCCAAAACACCTGCAAAGGCCTTTAAATGGTCTCTCAGTCTAATTCTGTAGGCAACACAATCATGGGGAAGACTGCTGACTTGACAGCTGTCCAAAAGACGACCATTGACACCTTGCACAAGGAGGTCAAGACACAAAAGGTCATAGCTAAAGAGGCTGGCTGTTCACAGAGCTCTGTGTCCAAGCACATTAATAGAGGCGAAGTGGAGGAAAAGATAGAAAAAAGTGTACAAGCAATAGGGATAACCACACCCTGGAGAGGATTGTGAAACAAAACCCATTCAAAAATGTGGGGGAGATTCACAAAGAGTGGACTGCAGCTGGAGTCAGTGCTTCAAGAACTATCACGCACAGACATTTGCAAGACATGGGTTTCAGCTGTCGCATTCCTTGTGTCAAGCCACTCTTAAACAAGACGCAGCGTCAGATGCGTCTCGTCTGGGCTAAAGACAAAAAGGACTGGACTGCTACTGAGTGGTCCAAAGTTATGTTCTCTGATGAAAGTAAATTTTGCATTTCCTTTGGCCCTGGTCAACATGTAAATGTTTAGGCCCTAGTTAGTTTGATTGATTCACATTTGCCCATAGGCTTAAAATCTGCATTTCATTATAGAACACAAAAATAAGATAAATAATAGGTGGAAAATTATCAGGCTCCAGATATAATAAAATACAGTATAAGTATATCATTCAAATTATTTTGTAGAATAATTTTTCCAAACTACTAAAATATTGTGCTCGGTCTTCTGATTTTGATTCAAACATTACTGTCATTATCATGGTGATTTTTAAAATGTTGCATGCAAGTGCGATTTGTGGATCAACCAATCTGCGCTTCACTTCACCAAGATTAAAAAAAATAAAAACAGCTGTTGAAGTATATGAATGTATGCATGTTATTAGATAACAACAGAACATCTGTTTATCTGTACACAGGAAATCAAGTTCAGTCAAAGAGTAATTAGCCAATTGGCTTACAATACTGCATTGTGTGACGATGCCTAATGATCGGCATTATGACAGATATCCTGGTATGCTTGGAAGGTGAATCCTTCCCTATTAAAGGTAGAATTTTTCACAGGTACAACAGGATATGCATGAGTCTTTTGTTTGATATTGTAGCAATATTTATACAATATTGATTGTTCAATTAACTTTTGGGGAATGTTTAATCATGAAGTTATGTTGGGTCTGATTTTCTACTGAACACCATTAACAATGATAGTAGCCTGTTGATGTTAATAGGTTTCTCAACCCTTATAATCTGAGGTGGGGGAGGGACTGTCATACAGAATGGGGTGTGTCAATTGTCTTGTTTACATTCATTTTCATTTGAGGAACAATAAGACCTCACTGGTCAGATACTCCTTGTTGTTTTGTCTAAGTCATTTGTAACATGACGAAGACAAAAGTGTGTGGGCCTTTTCTTTTCATTAGGAATGGAATTGTACTTTTAATGTTTTATCAAACATGTAATGTTTTTGTTTACATGCGTGATGGGGGGGGGGGTGTAGAAGTGTATGAATGTATGCTTGTTATGTTTAGATAACAGAACATCTGTTTATCCATACACAGGAAGTCACATTCAGTCAAAGCGCGACAGTAATTACCCAATGGGCTTACAGCACTGTGTCGTGTATTCTGTCCTGCGATATCTATAAATTAGTGGACGACCGTTTCTTTGAGATTGAGTTGTTTGTAAGACCGAGTACATGAGTCACATGAGAGACCTCTGCTATTTTCAGGTGATGGTACTCTGTTAATGAAGCAAAAGCAAATAAAATACCTTATTTCAATAAAATGCATGCACATTTAACATGCTGAAGTGCTGTTGCTAGGCAGTATTGCTTCCTCCACTGACCTAGACTTGACTCCTCTGCATTGCAACGTGTGACCGTTCCAACTTATTGAACTATACAAAAGGTACTGTTTCAATAGCCCCTTTGTGACATTTCAAGTTAACTGTAGAGTGAGTTTAACGAGACAGAACAAGTGCAAGACAGTAAAGGTTATCCTTACACCTTTTCTAATTATATTTTTTCCAAATAGTTACAATTACCAACTTTACAATAACTAAACAGGTTCCTTAAAGCAATCTTTGAAGGTTAGGATGTACAAAATGCTGCTTAATGAAGCTCGCTAATTTTTTTTTACCAACACAATATTGAAGCAAAACAGCAAATTTGAGGCAGCTCCTGCCATGGGCAATTATGTCTTACCTTAAATAATCAGCTCCTACTAAAATGTCAGCCAATATTTTTGAGATTGCGATGACTCCACATATCTGTGGAGGAATACCAAAAAAACTAAACTTTTAAAAAGCATAAAGACTTTTTTCCCCTTTTAAAGAGTACAGAGAAACAAAGTTATACCATAACACAATAGGTCCGGGATCAGCAACCTGCATGATAATGTTTCTCAAAGACTAACAAAAATGGGTAAACACCACAAGTCCACAGCTCTCCTTTATCAGCATATTATGCGTGAGTTTCTACTCTGCTGAGGTCAGACCACCAGGACTTTTGAAAGAAACTAGGACAGAACTGTACTGTATGTGAGTATACCAGTCTTTTGCAATTCTGAAGTTATATTTTTGCCTGGTGAATCAATGAGGGGCCTTTTTATAATTGTCTTGGTGTGGAAAACATAGTAAGAGATGGTTTGCTATAATGAAATTCAGGTTGTTGAATTTCTCCTTTACTGTGCAATTGAGGGCTACTATGAACAGCACTACACGGCCAAAAGTACTGAATCTTGTTCATCTCCTGTTGATTATTTTTACGTAAGTATAGCTTTATGTACACTGCTCAAAAAATTAAGGAAACTCTTAAATCACATTGTCTTGATGAACAAAATATATTAAAGATCAAAACCTTTACTGTACATTGTGTAATTTGTTGACAACCGAAAGACATAACAAAAGTCAGTGGAAAACAAAATCACCAACCGATTGAGGGCTGGATACAAACTCACACCGAAAAGTAAACAACTGAAATCAAAAGCTGTTCCAGCTTGCGTAAATATCATCACAGCAATTCACACTGTGACTCAGTAGTGTGTATGGCCCCCACGTGCCTGAATGCACTCCCGACAATGTCTGGGCATGCTCCTGATGAGACGGTGGATGGTGTCCTAGGGGATCTCCTTCTGATACATTAAGTTTCAGAAGTTCTCAATTGGATTCAAGTCTGGGGAATGTGAGGGCCCACCAATGGCATCAACGCCTTTGTCATCCAGGAACTGCCTAGACCGGTGGGGCCCGCCCAAATCTAGTGAAATGTATATAGCATATTTGTCATAATTTAAACAAGTCTCCCGAAGAGAAACGGTATCTTTCTCTTCCCCGCTTCTGCCTGCTGCGCTGTGGACGTGTGTGTGTGTGTGTGTGTGTGAGTGAGAGAGCCCGGTCATCGAGGTTGTCAAGCCCGCAGGGCAACTTTTGGAGTTTAACTCCGAAAAGACCATTTAACCAAAGTTAACCACAGGTTCCCGTTGATCTTATGATGTACATGTGTTGTGAGATAAACAAACAAACCGTCAACGGCGAAATAAAAGCCTCTTATTAACGAGAGCGGTCTGAGAGACCTCCAGCTTACAGTGAGGTCTCTGCACAGGACTGTCCAACCGACGAGCTAGCGGCCGGGACAGGCACTAGCTGGTGGTCGCATCACTTCATGGAGCTTCTCAACTCCGAAAACTTTTGAAGCAAATTGTCAATTCCTTAAAACGTTGTCAGAAGTGAATTTAGTGATTAATAAGATGGCGAAAAATGTTTTGTGGTGTTTGGAGACTCGAAAGCACGTATCACTCTGCAGTTACTGTGCTGAACGAGCAGCGGGTGCTGCCGTGAGCCCCTCCCCCGTCCAAAAGCACTCACAGGTGGTCAGTCTCTCAGTAGCCTCGCGCAGCAGTGAGGACACTCACACCACTCCGCGTCCAGGCTGCAAATGAATCGTGCATGCGCATGGCCGCCGCCGTTCCCGCCCTGGTTTACAGAGCGGGGTGTAAATGTTTCTTCACTCACTCTTACACACAAATAAATCACTGCATTTGACTCACATAGCTGCATTCAGTCCAGTCTAGTCTCTTGCCAAGTTCGCTTGTGCCATCACTTGCTAGTCTAGTTGTTATCCATCGAAATCAATTTACTTCAAAACCCAAACAGTCTTTTTAAAGACTAATCTCTTAGCTAACTACCCCTCTGCCCTTTTCACCGTGTTGCAACACCCAAAACACAGTTTGGATTTACAGTCATGGCTGATCTGAGACCTCAGTGTGTCGTGTGTGCAGTAGGCTGAAGGAACTCTTTACCTCCTGCCCTCTATCGTCATTCTGGGCAGCATTGATGCAGGAATACCCTCAACTCTGTGACGTCGTCTTGAAGATTCTCCTCCCTTTCGCGTCAACATATTTGTGTGAGGCAGGATTCTCAAAAATGACTGCACTCAAAACGAATGATTTGAGGCTATGTTGATTAGACATTGCGCCAAGAATTGAGGATCTTTGCAAGGAAAAGCAGGCTCAGGTCTCACATTAACATCGCCTACCTGCAAGCTTTTGTAAAAAATATAGATGATATGCCTACTATTAGGCCTAGTAATAATAACAATAATAGAGCATACATTCATATCAGAGGTCTGGTGCCAATTCCCAAATATAGCAATTGCCTAGTAATGATAATAGGCCTACTACTACTCATAATAATAATAATAATGCCTGCAAACTCACATTTGAAGTCTGGTGCTAGTGCCAATTATAACAATAGCCTAGTAATGATAATAGGCCTACCTACCGCTACTCATGATGATAATAATAATAATAATAATGTGTGGGCCTAAAAATAATAGCCTAGGGGGCTATCTATCTATCTATGCAAGGTGGTGTAGTGGGGGTGGCGCCGGGAAGTGGGGACCCAATTGCAATGAACCAGCTTTGGGGGGGGCCCAGCTTGCAAAAGGTTGAGAACCCCTGGCCTAGACACTTCTGGCCACATGAAGCCGGGCATTGTCCTGCACCAGGAGGTGAATACCAATTGAGCTGCACAGTGCTGGGCTGTGAGCACAGGTCTTACTAGAGAATGTCAGTCCCTCATGCCACCCTCATGTAGTCGGTTTCTGCCAGTTTGGTCAGAAACATGCACAGACGTAGCCTGCTGGAAGTTATTTTGTAGGGCTCTGGCAGTACTCCTCCTGGTCGTCTTTGTACAAAGGAGCAGATACTGGTCCTGTTGCTGGGTTTATGCCCTTCTGCGGCCTTGTCATGCTCTCCTCGTGTAACAGCCCGTCTCCTGGTTTCTCCTCCATGCTCGAGTCTGTATTGGGAGACACAGCAAACCTTCTTGCGACGGCGCATATAGATGTGCCATCCTGGAGGAGCTGGACTGCCTGTGCAACCTGAATGGGCTGCAGGTACTGCCTCATCCTACCAGTAGTAACAAGGACACCAGCAAAACGCAAAACTAGGTAAGAATCAGTCAGAAAGGATCATAAGAGAGCAATTGTCTGTGGCCACCACCTGTAAAACCATTCCCTTTTCTGGGTTATCTTGCTGTTGCCTCTCCAGTGCACCTGTTGTCACTTTCATTTGCACCAAAACAGGTGACATTGATTCACAATCGCTTATGCTTCCTAACTGGACAGATTGATATCCCTGAAGTTTAATTCACCTGGTGTTATTCTTTGATGATTACGTGTTCCCTTAATTTTTTTAAGCAGTGTATGTATTGCTTAAAAAAAAAAAATTAAAAAAAAAAAGCAGTGTATGTATTGCCTCAAGTGGAGGAGTTTAAGTATCTAGGGGTCTTGTTCACGAGTGAGGGAAGGATGGAACGGGAGATTGACAGACGGATCGGTGCAGCTTCTGCAGTAATGCAGTCGATGTATCGGCCTGTCGTGGTGAAGAAAGAGCTGAGCCGCAAGGCGAAGCTCTCGATTTACCAGTCAATCTACGTTCCTACTCTCACCTATGGTCATGAGCTTTGGGTCATGACCGAAAGGACAAGATCCCGGATACAGGCGGCCGAAATGAGCTTTCCCCGCAGGGTGGCCGGGCGATCCCTTAGAGATAGGGTGAGAAGCTCGGTCACCCGGGAGGAGCTCAGAGTAGAGCCGCTGCTCCTCCACATCGAGAGGGGTCAGCTGAGGTGGCTTGGGCATCTTTTTCGGATGCCTCCGGAACGCCTTCCTAGGAAGGTGTTCCGGTCCCGTCCCACTGGGAGGAGACCCCGGGGAAGACCTAGGACACGCTGGAGGGACTATGTCTCCCGGCTGGCCTGGGAACGCCTCGGTGTCCCCCCGGAAGAGCTGGAGGAAGTGTCTGGGGAGAGGGAAGTCTGGGCATCCCTGCTTAGACTGCTGCCCCCGCGACCCGGCCCCGGATAAGCGGAAGAAGATGGTATGGTATGGTATAGTGTATGTATTGTTTATTCCTTTTACCAAAACCTAATATTATATAAATACATTTAAATGAATGCCAAAACAAGGCAACTTTTTCAATGACAGTGAAGGACTCCAACTCCCAGAGTCCTACAAGATTGGCTGGATGGAAGACATTGACGACAACAAGTAAATCTGACATCACCATTCCTGGAACCCATGACTTTATGGCTCTCTATGGAGGCCCAGCTGCAGAGTGTCAGGCCTGGGATTTGGAAAATCAGCTGAGGGCTGAGATACGTTATTTGGATCTAAGGATATTTGCCTTCAAAAACAAGCGGTATGTCATGCACTGGGTTGTGTACCAATACAATTCATTCACTGAGGTTTTTGATACAATCAGAATATTTCTGTCAAAATTCAGAAGTGAGTTGGTTCTAATTAGAGTAAAGCCTGATTTGTTTGATAAAGAGAATGTTGAGGACCTAGTTAGGAAGATGATTAGCGATGATAAGAACATATGGGTGAAATCTGACATGACAACTATTGAAGAGGCAAGATTGTTTTTGTCCAGAAATCCAGCTTTAAGCTAGGTGTTCCTCTGTTGGAAACCGACAGCAAGGGATACTATGAGGTTATTGATATTGCGGACAAAGAGAAAAGAAATTGTCAAACACTTGATACAAGCTTCTGATGATTGTGGTAAAGAGGATATCTTCCTGAGCTATTCCAGTGGCACTGGGATAGGCACACTTTTTGGCATGTTTCTAACACCCAAAAAGGTGGCTAAAAGGATTAACCCCTGGCTCAATCAGTATCTGACAGAGTTCTCCAGGGACCACACCAGGGCATGTCTTGGGGTGATTGCAATGGACTTTCCTGGTATTGACCTCATTCAAACAGTAATTCAACTTAATGATTGATAGAGAGCACAGCTAGGTAGTCATAACTAAAGCACTCGCTCAAATACATTTTACAAGTAAAATACATGGCATCATTTTGTGCCAATCTTAAAAATGAAAGCGTTAAAATAGTATGACAACATAGGCAAATAGTTATTGACGATTTGGTATGGCTTTGAAACATAGTAGTACCACGCACTCTTTAAGGACAATGTCACTATTTTTCAGGTTTCTGTTAAATGGTTCCTAACCCTGTAGTAGTCTATGAGCCAAGAAAAACAAATCAAGCTATAACAAACTTGAATCATTACTAGGTAAACGCAATGGGGTGTTTAATTTAGTTATGGCTAAATCAGCATTCAGTAACTGCAACCCAAATATGACATATTTACATTCTCACATTACTTCCATTGATTGTAAGCTATCCATGGTTAAGTTATCTTAAATTAACAGCTGTCTACAGACAACTGAAAAATAGATTACAGTTTATCTTGGCCCATAGACCAGTGTTTCCCAATCCTGGTCCTCGGGACCCAAAGGGGTGCATGTTCTTGTTTTTGCCCAAGCACTCACACACCTGTTTCAAATTAAAGACTTGATGATAGGTTGATCACGTTAATCAAGTGTGTAAGTGGTAGGGTAACATTTGAAACAGGTGTGTGAGTGCAAAATCAAAAATGTGGACCCCTTTAGATCCCGAGGACCAGGATTGGGAAACGCCGCCATTGACCATTTTCAGAGGAGCTGCTAAATATCTAGTTACAAAATAGAGAACTTTCCTTTAAATAACAATCTGGCACTGTAACATGTTGGTACTTTGCCCCTGCCTGCTGCATTAAAACAAATAAAGTAATGGAAATGGAAAAAAACAATAGTGGAGTCCTTTTTGAATCTGTACATGTGTTGGACTGCCGAAGGATTCTTCAGTGAGAGAAGGGTTAAGCTCTCATTTCCTCTTCAAGCTGAGGAGGAGGTATTGCTGGGAACTAGCTCAGACTGGCTACGTCAAACATACCACTTTGCTGTAGAGAACCACTCAACAACAAGCAGACTCCATAGTCTGATCCTGCCATCTTGATCAAACAGGACCTGTAAGAAGCTGCAACGGGTGAGTTCACTTCTCTAAAATGAATCAACAGTGCCTAAAACCACTCTGTAGTGGAATAAACAAAATATTGATGATACTAAATATTCTATTTTCTTTGATAATTTTTTTTTAGTTATTAGACATATGCGCACTGCCTTTTGTCCACATTCAGCTGACCAGCTTATGTTATTATGGGGTATATAAAAAATATAAAAAGACATCATGATGGTTCCCTACAAAATATTCAGTGCTTGATGTTTCACTTGAACAGAAATGTAGTGAACTGTGTAGAACTTTAGCAAACAGGATAATTGTGTGCTGCAGTGTTTCTCAACCCTGGTCCTGGGCATCCCCCAGCCCTGCTTGTTTTAGATCTCTCCATGCTGTCAAACCTGATTCAAATGATCAGCTCAGTATCAAGTCCATCATGAGTTACATCAGGCATGTTAGGGCAGGGAGAGATCTAAAACATGCAGGGCAGGGGGCGTCCATGAGCAGTGTTGAGAGCTTAGCAGGTATGGAAGTCAACTGCCATTTTTTAAGTGTGATTCCGAACCTAAAAACACAAAAGAGAAAGTATGTACAAAGCTTACCAGAACTTCTGTTAGCATAATTGAGTGGTCTTGGTAACAAAGCATTCATCAAAGCATACTTTTTAAGTTACTTCATTCCCAGCATTCATTGCAACTTTCAAGGTGGCATGAGAAACTACTCCCAAATAACTTAATTGGTTGCTCACATGTACATGAAAAGTTTTATATTTAAAACATTTAACAATTTATTATACTTCTGAGAGTCTAGGGATGCAACAGTACATCTGTTTGTCACGGTAACAATACGGTTTCGGTATGAATGACGTCATCATGTTAGACGTGTTTCCACTCGGGTAGCGGACAGTGGCAAAGCAATGCTTGCAGACTACGGTCTTCTAACAGTGGTCATTGTATTGAACGCTGAATCCAAAATGATTGCCATAGGAACTTCTAACCTGGTATATATTATTCTAAAAATAGCTGGCCTACTTCAAGCTTTGTTTTGGTGGAAAAGTCATTATGGATTTATTAATAATAAATACATCAATAGAAAAACGTTTAAATCTGTATTTCTTCAATTTCTTTTTCAATATTGGTCATAGGAACTTCACACCTGGTGTATATTATTCTAAACATAGCTGAACTACTTGTTCAAGCTTTGCTTTGGTGAATAAGTCATTATGGATTTATAAATAATCAATCAATCAATGGAAACACCTTATTTAGCATTTCTTAAATATATTTTTCAATGATTGCCATAGGAACTTCAAACCTGGTGAATATTATTCTATTATACATAGCCGGGCAACTTGTTCATGAATTTACTTTGGTAAAAATCTCTTTATGGATTTATTAAAAATCAATGGAAACAATTTTAATTCTGTATTTCTTCAATATCTTTTTCATTGATTGTCATAGGAACTTCAATCCTGGTGTATATTATACTAAAAATAGCTGGCCTACTTGTTCAAGCATTGTTTTGGTGAAAAAGCCATTATGGATTTATTAATAATCAATCAATCAATGGAGAAACCTCTTATTCTGCATTTCCTAAATATCTTTTTCCATAATTGTCATAGAAACTTCAAGCCTGTTGTATATTATTTTAAACATAGCTGGCACACTTGTTCAAACTTTACTTTGGTGAAAAGGCCATTATGGATTTATGAATAATCAATAAATCAATGAAAACACCTCTAATTCGGTATTTGTTCAAAATATTTTTCTAAACAAAGCTTGAACAAGCAGGACAGCTTTTTTTTAGAATAATATACATTAGGTTTTAAGTTCCTGTGACAATCATTGGAAAAGATTTAAGATTTAATACTGAATTAAACATGCTTCCATTAATTTATTGATTAGTGATAATGTCAATAACGATCTTGTAGCCCTGCATACTCGGTTGGCTACATTGATAGAAAGTATATATGGGACATATGCTTTGACTTCTCAATAGCTCCACCACCTTACCTAGGGGCCAGTTTGGAAATGTCAAGCCACTTAACACAAGTCATGGTGGTATTTTGTGCAACAGTAATTTGGTCCAGAAAAGGGATGAACGATATAAAGGAGGTGGGAAACATTGTTCACGCATTAGTAATAGTGTAGAAATGTATGATAAGATACTTAACTTTACATACCATATTTTTAATCAATCAACAAGAAAGCTAATCCTGCCTAACTATCTGTTGAGCTATGTAACTTTCCAGTATCAGAATCCTGTTTGTTTTTTAAACGAATAGTTTCAGTTAGCTTGCTACAGTAAAGTATGATTTAATGTTGCACACAACGTGTGTGGAATAACGGGTTTTCGTATATATATTTTTTTATTACTGTATATAATCAGCAGATGGCAATGTTGGGGAAACTTTTTGTCCCCAAAAAGTAACATTGTTGAGCCCAAATCTAACGACACGCGTACTCGCGCGAATACGCTGCAGACAGAATGCATGGGAATGAATGAGGACAGACGGGACGGGCAGCGAACGTCAAGTCATCAATGTTGTGAGTGCGCTTCAAATGAGAAACCATGTTAATTTTCCCTCCATATACGCACGCATGTCTTCCTCAAATGAGCTGATATGTAACACAAAATACTCAGTGTGCCCTACCGATTAAGGAAATTGCTTGGCGTGCATTTTATTGATGACTCTCCGGGTCAGTGAGTATTTACTTTTGGTTGCATATGTAGTTAGTAATTTTGCGCTAGCTTGTGTGCATGCAGCTAGTTTGGTAGTAGTAGCCATTTCTAGTAGGACGTATAAATGTATGAATCCAATCATTACAATAGCTGTAGTTGAGCGGTTATATTAATACACTGAAGACAATTTAGTAAACATAACCCCTTTTGAAAGCTAACTAATCATCAAGCCATATTTGTATTACAAATAGTCAAACACCCTTTTAAGTGTAGGAAATCGCACATGTTAATGAAAATGTATGTGTTAATACTGCATGCCCTAAAAAAGGAACCGGATTGCTGTTTGCCCAAAATTAAAAGACCCAAGTCAACCACTGCTTAACCATGATAAATACTTTTCACCACGAATTACAACCAGTTTCTATCAATGTGTCAATATAGCTAAATAAACCAAGACAACTTTTTGCAGTAGTAACACCCTAATGTGAATTGACTACTTCAAAATGCGCAATCATGACGGCGTTGACGTTCTTCAGTCGTGTGATTTGGGCTTTACGCATATTTCTGTCCTCCGATTACAATGCCACTGTTAGCATACCAAATTCAATGAGCTAGCTTGCTCCGTTTAGCGTACCGTTACTACAATAGCGATTTCTATAAAGAAATGAAATTATAATATTTATATACAATACAAATGTATTATAATTTAAAATCAGTTAATTGTCATCTTTGGAATTAAATAAATATTTGCGCTGTATTTAAAGTACTATCCTGTATCTTCCTACATTAGACCATTTTGTATTATAAAATTAATTAATAATTTAAAACGATTTCAAATGTATTCAGAAAAGTAGCCTACATTCATTTTATGCATTATGCTATGCTAGTGGCTATTTATAAATTATTAAGGAAATGTAACTGTTATAAGAACTGAAATGCCACTTCTACCTTGTGTTTGTATTGTAGATTGTTTTCAACTGGTCCCAGGTAAGATGGATGTCGAATTGCTCCATTCTGATTTATAGCGGCTCTATGACATTAGCCCATCTCCTGTTCTATGGTTGGCTAAAACCATAGACTGTATATAAAATGGACGACGCCCTTTCGCTCTTTTCCATTGGTGAAAAATGAAGCCACCAGTGTCCCGATACGGCGCGGACATCTTGGACTTGCGTCTGCGCAGATAGTGATCTTGGGACCAGTCCTGCGCAGTAGTTATGCGCAGTAGCGAGCAGGAAGTAAAGCCGTAAAGCCGCGAAATCAACGGCCCCTCCCCTGTGCCCCGCCCTCACTCTCCCTCGCAGAATGCGCATACCATAATCAATCGCAAGTCCAAGTACAGTACAACCTTTGCTTGTTAAACCTAGACGATATGTTATAGCCTAACTTACATCATGTTTAACCTTAATTTAGAATAGGCCTAATACAAAAATAATTGGTAACTTCTAGCTAACAATCCCCTGCTAGCTATTAACATGGCTATTAACGAGGCTTGTTGTCTTTTAGCTAACGTTAGCTAGCCCATTACATTTATTTACTAATTAAATAGCTTATAAATTTAACTTACCGAAAAAAATTCAAAGATCGATTGGAAATGCCAGATCGGTTAGCACAATGTACTGCATAACAACCCATTATGTCCGTGTGAAATTATATCAATTATAGAAATTTAGAGATTAAATGTAAAGCTCCAATCTCCTCAGTCCTCCGAAGGAGGATGGCGCTTCAGTGGCTCCTTGGCTCAGATAGCTTTCAATCAAAGCTGTGAATCACGACGTCACACCACCGTTTTTAGAGCATTAAATAACTAACTAAAAACCAACTTATTTTAAAAACAAACTCTTGAATTTACATTAGCGTGATACAAACTACAGTAAATGATAGAAACCAGCTTCGGAAAAAGGATAATTGAAGGGTAATTTAATTGTTTAGTTGGTCTCGCGTCCCATTGAATAACATGGGGAGGGCGGGGTTTATGACCTATACTGGGACCACTCACCAGGGGGCGATCGAGACGTTTTGGCTTCACTTTTCAGGGCTTGTGCGGCATGCTTGGCTAAAACTCGGCTGGCTAAAAGTCATACTTCCGTTTCGTCATATCCTGACCCACTTCCCGCCATTTCAAACTGTGGTCACTTGTGTAACCTTTAGTAACGTTTGGTCAATTCCATCGTTGTTTACTTCCGTTTCATAATTATGATCGAAATTGTGATATTGACATGCGCGATATCAACTTACGCGATTTTCAGCTCCACTAATAGGTGAATGAGATGCGCTTCACGCTAGGCAACGGGCACGCATCCGTAATCGTTTGTCCTGTAGGTTTGGCGCTGTAGGTTTTTTTGTAGATTTCTTAAATACCTGGACTAATTTAATCTAAATGCTTGATGGATTTTCAATTTTAGTTTGGGTTAACACTGCAAATGTTAACGAAGACATCTTCTTCGAGCTAGCAAGTGGCACCAAGATATTGTCCCATCAAGGGCGAAATTGTCAATCACACATTATGGGGGACAGCTGTGGGACATTTTGTGTTGGTGCATGCACACAATTTTTTAAATAAAAATAAAATAAAAGTCAGAGTCCCAATGTTTGTAATTGTATAACACAACAAAGAATTTTATTACATCTGATCGTCTAACCAACGTATACTCACCCTGTAATGATTACAGCATCGGCATCAATTACAAGCCTGAATTGACAACAAAGCGGCCAGTGATCTCTCTCTTATATACTTCTATAAACATATAGTGGCTATAAACATTTTGATTAAATTACTGTTACAGGATAACAATATTCTAATATCAAGTCTTGAGCAATGATAGTAAAACAGTTATGTACTAATGAGGGAAAATGCTCTTTATTTTGAACAAATTTAAACAAAAGTAACTTGTCAGTTTAAAAATAAACTCGCTGAAGTGCTCAAGCCACTGGCCACATATTGTAATAAATACAGTTTGTAGGCCAATGTAGGCTCATACAGTAGGTCCTATTTTCAAAATGCTGTATTAAAAAAAAAAATAGGAAGAACATTTTTGCATCACAATTAAATTATTGACACATCTTTATAAATCAAACACAAAGTAATAAACTTCAAGAAGGTTTATGAAACCTATATCAGTAAAGCCGCTAAATACAGGCTATTAAGTCACAAAGCTGAATTTAAATATTCATATGAAATGAACCAGTGCATACTTTGTAACATGCCACCCTTAACACTTTTATTAAAATGATCCAAACACATTCTTGCATATGTCACTCATGGTTATTAAGCTTTTGCACACTTGTTTTCTATCAATTCTGTCCAGCCTATCTCTGTGCACATGGCACACAGCTACATGGTTCAACCTCTTTTGCGTCATATTGGTTCACAGCCAGGTTTTTAGCCTTCTCAAAGCACTGAAGCTTCGTTCAGCCTGTGATGAAGAAGCAGGAACTACAAGCAAAAGTCTCAGGAGTGTCTCTACTTGTTTAAAAAGACTCCTGACCTCAGGCACCATGGTCTTCAGCAGGTCCACCACATCCCCACAGTTGCTGTACTGATAGGTGGACTTCAGCATCGACAACTGCACCTGCAAGACGAAATTAAAAATGAATCAATAAAAATAATTGTATGACTTTTTATACTAAACATAACTGTGAGCATATATTTACTGTCTGTACTATACAAATAATACATTCTTTGGACACTATGCATTTGCAACCTTTCCTTTAGAGCTACTTGGTCCAACTCTGGGTAGCTCTTGATGATATCATCCATCTCGCCGCTGATATGGACCTTCTCCAAACTTCCGAGTGTATGAATACCCGGCTCATCAAAGCGCTGTGTAAGCTGCCGAGCAGCTGTGTCAAGCATGTTGAAATAGTGGCTTCTGTAGAATGACTCTGCAGAGGGGTGAATATGTGGCTCAGCTGGTCCAGATAATCGTTTTGGAGGGCAGCGGATATGGGGCATCTTGATGGGCACCAGGTCTAATGATGAGGCAATGTCTTGGGCTTGCACATACAATCCTTCGAAATGCTCTTCTGTTCTCCAAATGTCTTTTGACATGCTCCACAGCCAGCATCACACCAGAGATTGTCTGCCGTTTACTCTGAAGTTTATACATGACATCTGCAGCCATCTTAAGCCCCAAGACTGTGTTTCCTTTGAGGAACACCTCATGAAGTCCATTAGCCCTGGATGCAGTCTCCCTCACACTACAGTTCACCATCTCTTCAAGTGATGTGAGCACACTGTCGTACTGACTGAGCACAGACTGGATGGCTGGTGTGCGTACAGTCCATCTAGTGGGACATAATGGCTTCAGGGAGGTAGACCTTACACTATTAGATTTAGTTATTTCACTGAAAATTGATTACAATTTTCCAGACTGGTTAGAAAAGCTTCCTAATTAATTGACCGCGTCGAGCGAGTTCATGACAACCGATGAAGCTGAAATAGTCATCTGTGCTACAAGGTTTATGCAGTGTGGAGCACAGTGGATATATTGAGCCAGAGGTTGCTCCCTTCTCAAGAGAGCCTGTACTCCCTGTACCTTACTCAACTGTGTGATGGGCAAGTTCAGTCGGAGCATGACGTCAGTGGCAACTTTAGCAATGCTCTCTCCAGTTGTGGAGTTAGTTTCATACAGCCCTACAAACTCTTCTCTAGGATCTAGATCTTCACCTACATACCTTATACATATGCACTCTTGCTCTATCCCAGCAATATCTTTAGTTCCATCAATGATCAAAGAATATTTCACTACAGGCAAATGTTGTACTTCCTGTGCTATTTCTTTGATAATAGAGTTACTTATTATCTGAAGTATTTCGTTTTTGGATCATTGGACTTGTAAAATTCTGTTTCCCTGCAAGCCAGGAGGCCAGCTTGGGATCATCCTCTGCCTTGTACTGAAGTAGCTGTTTAAAGTTT
The DNA here is from genome assembly GCF_011004845.1 of Esox lucius. Classification (NCBI taxonomy): domain Eukaryota; kingdom Metazoa; phylum Chordata; class Actinopteri; order Esociformes; family Esocidae; genus Esox; species Esox lucius. The sequence goes on along the minus strand of NC_047588.1, from coordinate 14,493,634 downwards.
CCTTCATTCTGCTCATGACCTCTGAAAGCATTGCCCTGCATCGCCAAATACTGTATGCCACCAACTATCTTCAAAAGGTTTTCCCTGACTTGTTCTTGTTGTTTCTTTTGTGCACAAGATAATGTTGCTGTGATTGGTTGGGCTTCATGTATGTACGTGGTCACTGCATGTTTATGTTTATGGCTCTGGCTTTTCCCATGATAGTCACTCTGCACTACCTGTAATTCAAAATGAGTAACATCAAAACTTTCTGATATCTGTACTGTACTATTAGACAGTAGGCTACACAATAGATCACCTAACATTGACAACCATAAAAAGTTGCACTAAACAGGTCCAAAGTGCTATTTTGTAACATAAACCGGGTGGTTTGAATCCTGAGTGCTATTTGGCTGATTTAAAGAGACTGTATACCACAGGTATGATATGTTATCTATTTTTAATGCACTATTTGTTATGGAAACTGGTTTATTACAGCAATGAGGTGTCTCAGGGTTTCGTGATATATGGCCAATATACCAGAGCTAAATGCTGTATCCAGACACTCCATGATGCATCATGCTAAGAATAGCTCTTAGCCATGTTATATTTGGCCATTTACTACAACTCCTTGTGCATTTTTGCTTAAGTATCTACAGTATACCATTTGTCACTCACCTCAGCGTCCACCCTACTCTCACTCACATCCGTCTGATTCTCTGCCTCTTGCTGAAACTCGCTCTGCTGGATGAGTCAAATAATACAGTCAGACTAACATATTTTGGTAAGAGCCCCTGGGGGTAACTGTCCCCCCCCTCTTTATTTCACATTTATTTCCCACAACATGTCACCAATTGTATCCGCAACACTTTCCCTGGCTGGCACTGATCATGCACAATTAAAATTGTCCTTTGTCTAATGACAATTTTGGTAGATATTCCCACCAAATTATTTTTTTATGTAATTGTTTCATATTTTTAAAACATTTCAATAAGTAGAGCTATATCTTTGTTTTGAATGCACAATTACGACAGCCTTAAATAATCCACTGGTCTAGAGATTATCCCAATACTTTAAAAAAAAATCACATTTTCAAAAAATCTAAACATCTACAAGGAATGTCAGTTAAGAGCTATTAATGTCAGTCTGGTGTCCTGTACCTTAGAACATTAAATTAATTACTTCTCTGTTAAAAATGCCTAAAATCTCCAGAAACATACTTTATTTTTCTTTCCAAAGAAATTACGGATGTCAGCTGCTGCAGTCCTTCTCTTGGTCATTTTTGGCCACTACTGTGAAATATAACAGCAACGCAATTCCAAAGTGATGAAAATGGTGAAGTAAGAAAGAACAAATGGCAGGACTCTAAAATAACTTGCTAGATAATAACCCAATTCGGAGAACAGGAACGTGGCCCAAAACGCTAACGTTAGCTGTCAAAACTGGGTTTGGTACAGACGTACAGTACATTTGACAACAAGCCTGTCACTGACCGCTATCCCAGTTTGCTTTAAAGCCAGGCTACATGCTAGCGTGTATATACAGTAACGTTAGCTAGCTGTCGGCTAGCTTGTCAATAGTCCCTCCCATTCATGCAAGCTGTATAGTATTACAGTCGAAATTCACAAATTCTACAATTTGAAATTCTAATGAAATTCACCTGGTCGTTATCTAAGGGATTATGTCAGCCAAATACAGGATATTTACCATTCATAGATATGTGCCAAATGTCTGTCAGATTTCGCGCTCCTAACTCTTCTTCTGTTTGGTTTTACCTAACTCACTGAGTGCACAAGCTACTAAAGGTATAGGGAAAACATGACATGGATTTCAGGAGAAATAGGTTTTGTTAATGTATAGTGTACTGTAAGGCAAGTCGAATGGATTTGGGAAATGGACCGGCCGTGATTTAATATTTTCGGAGCTGGAAAGAAAGACGTATTTGCAATCACATCGATATTGCCCGCATAATCATACAGTATGATCAAATATTGGGGGGGACAAATTGTCCTTCTTTGAATATTGGGGGGACGTGTCCCCCTGTCCCCCCATAGAATTACGCCTATGTGTCCCTTACACAATAGCATGCTTTGCAGGTTTCAGACTCAATGTTGGTTCCTCAAAATATACTTCATTTGGGACAAAATATACCTCATGTTGAAGATTTTGCTAATTAGCTATGACAACGGCACAAACATAGTAGTTAAACGTTTTGACAGAATTTTGACCATCAAATTCACAGTTGTGTCAAATGTTTAAAAAACCCAACATTAGTTAAGACTGTATTCAATTTAATAGCACACTATGTAGGCTACGATCTATCTTTTTAAGAGATTATCTACGCTGTTTACACCTATGTTTGCAAATTTTAAATCAACCGTAATTTTATCCATATCGTGCAGCCCTACTTACACATAATGCAATTAAAACAGTACATGCAAAACCTATATCCTATGGTGGTTACTTAATTCTAGCAAGCTGATTTGCTAGCTAGCATTGCAGATTGTCAGAATTAATTAAATATGGCATATGAATTGAGTAGAGAAATAAAGTGTAAAAATCTATTAAAATACGTTTGTATTCCAATTTTAAGCATTGTAATAAGCTGACTTTCCTTCATGCAAATGTCCTATGCTCAAACATTGATACATAGCTTAAATGCTGTTGTGACGCTAGCTTGTCCACAGAAACTCCCACAAGTATGCTACAAGCAAAGCACTCTGAGCGATGCTAGCATTGTCTATCCGAAGTTTAGCAAACAGTGTGAATTTACCTATGTTTGAGCTGTTCTGGTGATTTCAGAAGTTGGGCCATGGTCAATATTATGCAAATTGACCGGCTAACGCAAGGCATTTATCCAATGGAAATCTTTCATAAACAAGGGAGGGTCGTCCTTCATTGTACAGCAATGGCACGTGAAATATTTGCTCCATGTGAAACGTTCTGCTATCAACTGGAGGACAAGTTAATTATAAAAGGGAGACAAGCACAGTAACACTTGGAGGATGGTGGCAGAGATTGTTGGTGTCTCAGGTGAGTTTAATAAGTTAGCACTGTGTTAATAAAATGTGCTGTGGCCAGGACCTCATGTGCTCCTAAGTTTAAAACTGCAGGAGACGGGGAACATTTAGAAAATGCATTCCTTAGATCTACAGGGATTTATAGTGGAAAACGAGAACTGACACTACTCCTCCGGAACAATAATATAGCAGTGTAAGACCTTGGGGCTGAGACAGGGGGGTCCAGTGACACTGCGGGAGGCCCCGGACAGGGCCCAACAGGCAGGAAATCAATCCATAAGGATTGGACCGTAGAAGAATGACGAGTCAAATCTTCAGCTTTTCCCAACACCTTGTCGTCTAATGGTTAGACGGAGACCTGGAGAGGCCTACAAGCCACAGTATCTCACACCCACTGTGACATTTGATGGAGGATCGGTGACGATCTGGGGATGCTTCAGCAAGGCTGGAATCGGGCAGATTTGTCTTTGTGAAAGATGCATGAATCAAGCCAAGAACAATGTTATCCTGGAAGAACACCTGCTTCCTTCTGCTCTGACAGTGTTCCCCAACTCTGAGAATTGTTTTTTCCAGCGGGACAATGCTCCATGCCACACAGCCAGGTCAATCAAGGTGTGGATGGAGGACCACCAGATCAAGACCCTGTCATGGCGTAGCCCAATCTCCAGACCTGAACCCCATTGAAAACCTTTGATTGAGAGGAACATGGATGGTCACAAGCCATCATACAAATCCGAGCTACTTGAATGTTTGTGCCAGGAGTGGCATAAAGTCACCCAACAGCAACGTGACGCATGAAAGCTGTGATTAAAAGTCAGGGTTATTCCACCAACTATTCCTAAGTTAAAACATGAGTATTTTGTTGTTGAAAAATGAATATGAATTAGTTTTTGTATTTGAGGTCTGAAAACAATGCATCTTTTTTTTTTTGTTTTTTTGGTTATTTATTGGTTGTTTTCTACAAATAAATACTCTAAATTAAAATATTTTTATTTGGTATTTGGGTGTAATGTTTTCAATAGTTTATAGAATAAAACAAAACTGTTCGATTTACTCAAACACATACCTCTGAATAGTAACACCAGAGAAACTGAGTGGTCTCTTAATTTTTTCAATGATGACTTATTTTGGTGCTGCCGGCATTATATCTTTCTGCTAGCAGAATGCTGAAGTGACAGCAAGTCGAATTTAAACAGAATACATTTTTTTAATGTTTTTAACATTTTAATTTTTTCCATATTACTTTTTGACTGAAGTTTTGTTACATGGGTTCTGATGAAGACATATCAGTAATTTAAATAGATTTCTATTCATTTAAAATGGCACTTTCAAAAATATTTATAGTGCCAACATTCTGATAGGTTAATGGACACCCAATATGCTTTAAATACATGTGTATGCTGGAAAAACCATTAACCCAGCGATGGAAGAAGGATGGGATGCCAATTATAGTTTTATCTTACAGATAAATCACTGACAATGTTTCGGATATGCTATTGACATAATAACACTTTCAGAATTTCATGACAATTCATTTTATAATTAGGATTACTGTTCTGCCTCCCTTTTATCTTAGAACTGTGCTACCAAGAGTTGTCAGAATGTCAGTGACTGTGACCAAAGGTGAAGGAGTGACTGTGATCACCCTGAACTCTAAAGAAGGAAGTGCTGTGCCCCTGCTGTGTCAAATCCTTGGGACCCTGTGCTACACCCCAGCATGCTCTCTGTCCCAGACACTGAGGAAGGTCCAATCAAGTTCTCAATTAATTCTGGGGGTGAGTACACAAAAAAATTAGAATAGCATGGAAATGTTAAAAAAAGTGACACCATATATTGTAGATTCATTACACAAACATTTCAAGCCTTTTTGGTTTTAATCTTGATGATTACTGCTACAGCTCATGGAAATAAAAAATCCAGTATCTCAAAATATTAGAATACAAAATGTATAATACAGAAATGTCGACCTGAAAAGAGCTTTTACACGATATTGATTTTTTTTTAGATACACCTATATACATGTTAGGACTTGAACATGAGCTGCAAGATCCTAGATCTAAATGTGACTAAATTGGAGAAGTTATATCCCAAATTCTGATCATAAACCTTATAAATGAGGATCAGCTGAATATACCAAACTTTGCCAGATATTCCTTGGGTTACTTAAAAGCATAGTAAAACACAAGCACACCACAACACCATCGTTCAGTTACAATTATTGGACTGCAAGTTATTTAAAATGATTCCATCTTTCCAAAAGACTATACAGATCATGGTGGGAATTCTCATAATTGGCTTGGGAGCAGGTCTAGTTTCCATTGGCAGTTGGACGATAATAGTTTGGACAAAAACTCCTTTTTGGCTTGGTGGTATGGTAAGTTGTATTATAATCTTTTTTTAATCATGCTATTATGAAAATGCATAATTTCAGTTGTAATAACAAAAAAAATTGTTAAATGTGTGTTTGGGTCCTGTCCTGTGGAAATGTTTGTTACTTCTCCCCAGATTATAGCGAGTGGCATTATGTGTATCTTGGCTTCGAAGTTCCCCAGTCCCTGCTTGGTGAGTTGTTCACTGACCCAAACACCATATCTACTTGATATCTACAAAAACCAATCATTCCACAACTTTATTCCATTTATGTTGTGAATATGATACATTTGAATAATAAAATGTCAACTAGATTGTCCTTATGTTAAAAATGATGTATGATTATTTTTACGGTGGTATGGGGTGTCACCGCCTGGCAGTACAGCTGCGTCATTGCGGTCAGGTGTTAGAATCTTAGTCGATGTAGACCGTCAGGGGTTTAGTAGAAGGCGGTGCAGATTTGTGCATCGAAGGACACATCTCAATCTTTGACCCTCCAGCACCTACTGTAGAGGCAAGGCCAACAACAAATTGGACAGCAGAATATTGGGAGTGGAGAAAAATGGGAAATTGGGATTGGCATGAATATCCTGGACAACTAGTACTCAGTGCTTTTATTCATTTGAGTTGAACTTGTTTGTATTCCTTATTTCTGTTTTAGGTGGGAATCAATGTGTTTTTAAACCTGGTTGTTGCTGCTCTGGCCATTACTGGTGTTGTGATGTACGCCATAGACGTGACTTATGACCATTTCACTTGGATTTGTCATGACAATATCTGGTACGACAACTATTATTGGCGCCAGACAACACCAGTGCCATCCACTGATGTTCAGGAGATGAAGAAGAGGCTCTTGGAGCAATGCGAAACTGCCAAGGCGAAGGCACAGGTGACAATTCAGCTTTTCATATGTATTATGTGAGGAAGCTGTTGCTTGCCTGTTCTCCATCACGACTCAGGTTGTTCTACTTGAAGTGAGTTAGGCAGCACCAATGTCTACAGAACATGGGCTCTTGTGTTCTGTGTATAAAGGACTTGATAGTTGAGAATCCATTTCTTCAGTTGTTCACTAAATAGAGGACATGGAATAAATATTTGTGCAATTTCCCTCTATACTCAACAGAGTTTAAATGTCTAATCATTATGATAAGGTTAAAGTGCAGATTGTTTGCTTTTATTTAAAGATATTTACAGTTAGGTCTGGAAATATTTTGACACTGACACAATTTTCATAATTTTGGCTCTTTACGCCGCCGCAGTGGATTTGAAATAAAACAACGAGATGCAATGGAAATGCAGACTTTAATTCAAGGGGTTGAACAAAATATTGTATGAAACATTTAGTGATTACAACCATTTTCACACAGAGTCCCCTTATTTCAGGGGCTCAAATGTAATTGGACAAAAACTCCTGGGTTTTGCGGTTTGTTTTGGGTCATTGTCCATCTGTAAAGTGAAGCGCCATCCAATCAACTTTGCTGAATTTGTCTGAATCTGAGCAGACAATACAGCTCCGGAAAAAATGGAGACCACTGATTTTTCTTTCCTTTCCAGAAAAGTCGAAAAGGAAGGTTTTGGGTGAGGAACAGAATGGTTAAAATTTAGAGACCACTTCAAATTGAACGCTTCTGTTCCTCGCTCAAAACTTTCCTTTTCAACTTTTTTGGAAAGTAAAGAAATAGGTGCAGTGGTCTCTAAATTTTTTCAGGAGCTGTATATTCCTATACACTTCAGAATTCATCCCACTGCTTCTGTCTTCTGTCACATCCTCAATGAACACTGGTGACGCAGTGCCACTGGAAGCCATGCAAGTCCATGCCATCACAATTCCTCCACCATGTTTTACAGATGATGTGATATGCTTCAGATCATGAGCCGTTTCATGCCTTCTCCATACGTTTTTCTTCCCATCATTCTGGCACAGCTTAATCTGAGTTTACTGTTCCAGAACTGGACTGGCTTTTTTAGATGTTTTTTGGCAAAATCTGGCCTTTCTATTCTTGAGGCTTATGAATGGTTTGCACCTTGTGGTGAACCCTCAGTATTTGCTCTTCTAAAGTTTTCTCTTTATGTTATACTTGGATAATGATATGCCTACCCCCTGGAGAGTGTTCTTCACTTGGCTGGATGTTGTGAACAGGTTTTTCCTTTACCATGGAAAGGATCCTACGATCACCCACCACAGTTGTCTTCCGTGGACATCCAGACCTTTTTGTGTTGCAGAGCTCACCAGTGAATTATTTTTTCTCAGAATGTACCAAACTGTTGATTTGGCTACTCCTAAAGTTCCTGCTATCTCTCTGATGGATCCTTTTTTTTCAGCCTAAGGATGGCCTCTTTCACTTGCACTGAGTGCTCCTTTGACCGCATGTTGTGGGATCACAGCAATAGCTTCCAAATGCGAATGCCACACCTGGAATCAACAGGCCTTTTACCTGCTTAATTGATGAAGAAATAATGAAGGAATTGCCTAAACCTGTCCATGAAACAGTTTGAGTCAATTGTCAAATAAATACATATTAAAGAGCTGTAGTTTCTAAACCCTTCTTTCAATTTGGATGTTAAAACCTCACTTTAAGCCCATATTCATTATTTAAGTAACTTGAATGTATTTTGGAAAACAGCCAAAACAACAAAACTTGTCAGTGTCCTATTATTTCTGGACCTTACTGTATATAGACATAGATTTTTCTGTCAGTGTCTATTCTTGATTCTAGGCTTTGCACTTCCCTTTGGATTAGGACCAAAGCAATGTCAACTAAATTCAAGGATGCCATTATAAGTCAGAAAACAACAGATATAAATCAGAAACACACAAACCATACAGAAAACAGCAGTTTGTAACATATTTTGAAAGACAAAAGCTATGGTCAACATAGGTATCAGAAATGGCTCAGTAGGCCAACAACGATCTCCACAGTACATAAATGATGGGTTACCATAAAACATTTGGCAGGTCAAGAACATTTCGGGAGGTAGGAATGGATCTGTCAGCAACTGCCATCTGCAGAAGACTTTACCTGCCAAACTCATAAGCTAAATGGTGAAACCAAAATGTCTAGAAAAACCTGAATTTATACATTAATACGAAGTAATTTCTTTAGAATCTTTTGGATTTGAGAGAAAGTAATTATTCACTGTCTCAATACTTACAGAGGCAATTGTATGTATGTGTTCATGAATACAGCTTTCTTGCTGAACATTTGATTCAACAAGCTCAAGTCATACTACATGTATTTCTGTTCTACCGGCAGATGCTGTTCATTGCTTTTGACGTGGTGCTCATCGTCCTTGCAGTCCTTCAGCTTTTTGTCAACATCAGCTCTGTTGTCTTGGGTCTCAAGGCTTTGTGCAAGATTGGAAAGGAAAAGGTATAAAAGAGAAGAACCATAAATTAAGTAGAATATGGATGTGTTAGCATACTCATGATATTGCTTGTTGTGTCTGGCTATGGGTTGCAAAATTCCAGAACATTTGAATAAATTCCTTGGTTTTCCTGGTTGGATGATTTAGAATCAGAAGGGAGTAGGCAGAGTCTGCAAAACAAAAGTTTCCGGAATCATGCAGCCCTGGTCCTGCCAAGTAATACACAACTTTGCTTTGATATATTTCAGAACATCCAGGACCTGGAGCAGTACAAACCTCTTCTGGAGGAGGTCACCACTAACCCTGCAGTTTAAAGAAAGCACCCATCTGATATGATGTACTTTCTTGTCTTTGAGAGGACATCTGTCATGGACAGTTAGTTCTGTTGCTTTGAATGTAATACACACATTTATAATATAATGTCACTAGGTTTAGGTACAAACTGTTCAAATGTTTTCTTACTGTATCTTTGATATATAAAAACTGCTAGCTACCTAGTAACAATTTTTTCTCCTAATAATTTCACGCAGTGCCTCAATGAATCAGATTGGCAGTTACATAGTAGTGAGACTGTTTGCACTAAACAGTTTATATTATTCACTATGGCAATAAAGTGAATGTAACAATATTATATAATTCTCAACTTTCTTAAATTTGCATAAACTGTTTAACTGATTGTCAGGCCCGGCTTCAAGAGGGGGATTAGCCCCCTAAGTAGAAATGTCTGCCCCCCCTCACAGCAAAAAAAAAAGATTATCCCCCTTGCCATTATTTTCTCCCCCTCACTCACTTCGTCCTGGTGCCGAGCCTGCTGGTTGTACCACAGTTTAAAAAATGTAAGATGGCTGCTCTTTGCATATATTGGAAGTGCTAGGCTGATCGCGTATACCTTAGTTAACCTTCAGCTTGCCTTGAGCTTTACCCCTTGTAAAGCTTTACCCTTTTGAATAGTACACATATAGTATGACTGTAAACTAATGGAAAGCACTTTCAAAGCATTTAAGCTTTCATTTGTTTGGGTTGAGGGTCTAGTACGGTGGCCCTGAAGTGCAAATCACAACAACAAATCATAAAACACAACAACAAATCATGAAACACAACGACAAATCATGAAACACAACGGCAAATAGGAAAACACAACAGCAAATACGAAAACACTTCAACAAATCATGAAACACAACAACATTAACTTCTAACGGAAAAGGTAGGGCCTATCTAGCAGAGGACGGAACCTCCTGATTGGACAGAAGGACTGCCTGTCTTTTAACAGGAAGAAGAGGTGAAAAACACGGAAAAGCCGTAGGGGTCTAGACAAGACCGATGTAAAAATATTTGCAATTCAGCAGATTTATCAGATGCAACTTCATGCATACATTTTAAATCTGTGTTTTCCTGGGATTTAGTAAACCACCTTGGAATTGCAAGTGCAGATGTGATTCTGAACTCAACCATATTAGCTCAACATATGAAGTTGGTTTCATGTTGCATGAGTTAAAAGATCCAATTCTTTTTTTAAGTACAATATGCTTCTCTAATGGTGTCCATAAATGTAACATCCCTGTCAACAATATATAATATTTACAACCATATTTCCAACAACGTTGGGACATTGTGCAAAATGCAAATAAAAACAGAATGCAATGATGTGCAAATCATGTATCCCTATATTGGTAACCATTCAAATTTCAGCACATTACTTACAGGGAAGTTCCCACGAAACTATGTAGTAACAACAATGTAAGTAAGTGATAAGACTGGGTAGTTATGTAGGAACAATGTATGTGTTACATGTAGGAGAGAGCAGGGTGAACTGTCACACGGGTAAGTTTTCACACTGTTCATACCTTCAGCACTAGAAGTGCTATCTCCAATCAAATAGATAATGTGTGACTACACTCACTTAAAGGATTATTAGGAACACCTGTTCAATTTCTCATTAATGCAATTATCTAATCAACCAATCACATGGCAGTTGCTTCAATGCATTTAGGGGTGTTGTCCTGGTCAAGACAATCTCCTGAAAAGGTGATTTAAGCAATTTTGAGCGTGCCATGGTTGTTGGTGCCAGACGGGCCGCTCTGAGTATTTCACAATCTGCTCAGTTACTGGGATTTTCACGCACAACCATTTCTAGGGTTTACAAAGAATGGTGTGAAAAGGGAAAAACATCCAGTATGCGGCAGTCCTGTGGGCGAAAATGCCTTGTTGATGCTAGAGGTCAGAGGAGAATGGGCCGACTGATTCAAGCTGATAGAAGAGCAACTTTGACTGAAATAACCACTCGTTACAACCGAGGTATGCAGCAAAGCATTTGTGAAGCCACAAAACGCACAACCTTGAGGCGGATGGGCTACAACAGCAGAAGACCCCACTGGGTACCACTCATCTCCACTACAAATAGGAAAAAGAGGCTACAATTTGCACGAGCTCACCATTCAGGTGACATTCAGGTGGTAGAGTCAGAATTTGGCGTAAACAGAATGAGAACATGGATCCATCATGCCTTGTTACCACTGTGCAGGCTGGTGGTGGTGGTGTAATGGTGTGGGGGATGTTTTCTTGGCACACTTTAGGCCCCTTAGTGCCAATTGGGCATCGTTTAAATGCCACGGCCTACCTGAGCATTGTTTCTGACCATGTCCATCCCTTTATGACCACCATGTACCCATCCTCTGATGGCTACTTCCAGCAGGATAATGCACCATGTCACAAAGCTTGAATCATTTCAAATTGGTTTCTTGAACATGACAATGAGTTCACTGTACTGAAATGGCCCCCACAGTCACCAGATCTCAACCCAATAGAGCATCTTTGGGATGTGGTGGAACGGGAGCTTCGTGCCCTGGATGTGCATCCCACAAATCTCCATCAACTGCAAGATGCTATCATATCAATATGGACCAACATTTCTAAAGAATGCTTTCAGCATCTTGTTGAATCAATGCCACGTAGAATTAAGGCAGTTCTGAAGGCGAAAGGGGGTCAAACACAGTATTAGTATGGTGTTCCTAATAATCCTTTAGGTGAGTGTACATGTTCTATTGTCAGCTTCCTGTTCACATGTGGTCAAGATCCCTATAATCTGAGGTGAGCACAAGTTTCTTACTTTACAATTTATGCAAGAAAACATTGTTAGGTACGAATGTTGAAAACAATTTTGCACTGAGTAGAGGAGACAATAATGTGTGTTTTGATATTTTAGCTGCAGTCCTATGTTGAGCTAATCATGAGATTTAGCCAACATTAGCACCCATGTCAGTTTGCGGCAAGTTGTCTCAACGACCTTGGGGCAAATCTCCACATGTGAAAACCTGCCCGGTATACACAGACACATAGAACATGCTCAAAAAACAGCTCTGATAATAGTATTACATGTTACTGTAAATTAATTATTATATATATATGTGTAGTTTAGAGCAGCTGACATCCCTGTACTACACAAGACGGGCTCTGGCATGTGTGTGCGTGTACTAACACACTACTTGTCTACTGTATGTGACAGTATATCCACACACACACTACTTCATACAGTGTCATGAATTTAGTGTGGTGTTATGAATTGCATTGTGGAAACAAGGAGAGTAGACAGGGAGGAGGGTGTAATAAGCCTGTAATGAATATGCAATTGCAATGAGAAAAATGTGCTTTTGGAGGAAAGAAGGAAGGAAAGAAAGAGGGGAAGGAAGGAAGGAAGGAAAGAGGGGAAGGAAAGAAAGATGATAAAAAATTATAGAAGAAAGACAGAGAATGACCACACACCACCTCACATAATGTTAAAGGCTGTGAGGCAGGTGAAGTTGAAGCTGCTATGCCAGTATTATTGCTTTGATTGAAAGGCATGATTAACCAGATTCTCTAGGCATGAATGTTTTTATATTGAGTTCAAAGTTACATTTGATTTTGAATTTGAAATGAATATTCACAATTAATAGGTTGTGTTCTTATTTGTTGATAATCCAATGTGATAACTTACATAATGTGATAATTTACCTGATGATGGGGCAAATTGTCACAAGTGCACACTAACTGTCTACAACTCTGCACTGAAATAAGATGATGTAATGAATACAAAATATGTGCCCAAGACATGGGTTGGATATAATTTCAATTTCATTGAATCCGATTCTGCTTATCGAATCAGGTTCTTATCGAATTCTGATTCTGATGTTTGGGAGAGAAGAAAACATATTTCAAGAAGGACAATTTGCCTAACTTTTATTCTTTTCACATTTCGGCTATAATCATTTAACTGTCAACGGTTACAGGATTTAGGAAGGTTTCTCTTTCCCTTCTTTCATAAAAAATTTATATTCTTATAAGGAATGTTCACTACTGTGATGAGCGGGAATTTTATTTTTAGAGAAAGAAATTACAAGCAAGCTAGATAGATGACATTAATTTACCCACAGACCAGTTGGTAGGTTATATACAGCTCTGGAATAAATTAGAAGACCACTGCAAAATTATCAGTCTCTCTAGTTTTTACTACAAGTTTTGTTTTATTCTATAAACTACTGACAACATTTCTCCCAAATTCCAAATAAAAACATTGTCATTTAGAGCATTTATTTGTAGAAAATAACAACTGGTCAAAATAACCAAAAAAATATGCATTGCTTTCAGACCTCAAATAATGCAAAGAAAACAAATTCATATTAATTGTGATTTTGAGAAATTACATAACTTGTCCTGATGGCTGAATCTCTGGGGGTGTGAAGTTTCGTAAAAAGTCCTTGTTGGGTTTGCAGTTTTGCTAGCAACGCATCAGACTCCCACACGCGCTCTTCATCAGACATATTTCTGTATTAATCCTCATGCTTGGTCGTGTAGTGGCGATTCAAATTGTAATCCTTTAACACAGAGACCTGTGTACCACAGATTAAGCAAACGGCTTTACCTTTAATTTCTGTAAAGAAATACTTGGCAGTCCATGTCTTGTTGAAAACACTGCATTCGTTATCAACTTTTATTTTCTTAGCGTGAGCCGTCATCTTGAGGGTAACTTGGCTAGCATCACTTGTCGCTGTTCACCTTCACTCTCAGCTCACGCACGCATACACGTCCATACGTAAGTAATATAAACGTAACGCTTTTCAAAATAAAATTTCCAAAGGCCGAAAACCAAAAACCGAAACACAGAAAGAAAAGATTGTGTCAATTATTCGGTGGCCGAATTCGGTGCATTCCTATAATTTATGATTGGCCTCACGCGGGCCGGACAGGAACGTACAAAGGGCCGGATGTGGCCCGCGGGCCATAGTTTGCCTAGGTCTGGGTTATACGGATAGGCAGATTTACGAGTAACCCTTCAATCTGCTGATACCATTCAATGATGCCCCCTAGGCAAATACCAGATCCCCCTCTCCTACATTCCTAAGGAACAAAGGACTGTTACTATATATTTTTCCAGTATTCATGTTAAATTAGTCTATGCACAATAGTATATAACCACTTACAATGAGAGAACAGTTTTGTAACTGTAAGTCACCCAAAAATATCCAACCAAGTGTAATTTGCAACAAATAATTTTTTAAATAGTGCATAAAAACAATTCACTCAAACGTAGGCTGCATTCAAGATAATGTAACGTGTACTTAACATTCAATGAAGGTTAACAGCAGCTGGTAGGCTAATGAACGTGATATTGATAAAACACACTAACAGGTTGCAAATGTTCAGTCTACTGAACGCATCCTTTCTGTTTTGGCGCCAAACGAATAAAAAAATTATTGTTGTGTTCGGGCAAACTCACTGGCTTAAAAATGAAGCCTACCCGGAAGTGCCAAAAACTGCAATTCATCGAATGGCCATTTGCAGCCATTCATCGAATGGCTGCAAAAGGGAGCAATCTCCATAGTTGGAGCGAAATGGTCAACTTTACAGCAGAAATAAACATGTTTACAGCCTGGTTCCAAAAATGGGTTTGGTGTATATTGCTTATTTCCCCCTTTGTGGGGGGAGGGGTGATTTTTTTATAACTCATCCGTTTAAATTATATTAAGTCTTATAATTAGGGGGCGTGGACTATTGAGTGACAGGTGTGGTGCTTGCGCTGTCACTCTTTTCACTCCTAGCACTTCGTCCTTTCTGGTATCTCCTCAGCTAACTACATTCACTGACAAGTAACATTATAATCAAGTGAAATCCAAACACAGTGCTCATAACTAAAGTTATGTGAAAATCTAATATATAATCTGCAAGTCTCAACCTACTTTTTACAGTCTATCGTCTCGAAAAAATCTACAGTTGCAAAATTACCACATTTATATCTTAAAAAACGCGGATCAACTTTGCTGGATCTGACTCTATTTCAAGACGAGTCTAGCGGACAGATTATGAGCCTCATAATACGAGGGCTGATGACTTTATCTAAGTGACCACATTTAAAACTCCTTCGATTATATCGGCAAATGTTCACTCACCTGACTAGTGGTTCTAAAATTAGACTCGCCCGAAATGTAAACTACTCGCCTGAAGCGAGCGGGGGAGCATATTTTACAGCCATGTATATAATTATAAACAGGGTTGTTCAAATACTAAATGTTGATTAGCTATAGGATCTGGTAGTTAGTAACAGGTTTATAATAATAGTAACGCAGGACGTTTCAGGTGTCTGGCCGATATTCAATGTAAAGAACTTAATCCAGGGGTTCTGTGTCACAGTGTGCCTAAGAACAGACTTTAATTGTGGTATACTTGTCATATACACCCCTTCCTGCCTAATTGCGTAAATACGTTACCATTCATTATTCAGAGACAATGTAAGTATGAATATTGAAGAATAAAAAATACAAATAGAGGAAATTCAAATAATTTGATTACACATGGAAACACATTAATTGTATGTCAAACACATAAGGCCCATGGTAATGACTGAGTCTGTATATGTCAAAGCTGTATCCAACCACAGGACAGCATTCATCCAGACAGGAAAAACAGTTATTGTTTCACTAAGAGTATAAAAAAGGCCAACATGAGCTATTCTGGAAACTAGTGATGCATAGTGCCAAACTGATGGGTTGTTTTTCAGATTGTGTGAGATTGGCTGGAACTATAGAGGTACTGGGAGCAGTAAACTCACTCAGGAAGACATGCCCTGGAAGTGCTCTGGTCCTCTGTTCCCTCATGGCATCTATGGTTTCCCTCTGCACCTTCATGTGTCTAGGACTAAAAGAAAGTCAGCAAGAAATAACATGTTCAGTCTTAACAGATGTCCATGTAGCTACTACCAGAGACAAAACACTGTAGATTTACTGGTCTGGATTCCGGATTTGAAATTACACGGTGGGTGGATTTTTCCTAGGTTGTAAAAACTCCTGTGGAACCCCCAGTTATTCCATGTATTTGAAAAAATCTACAACTTGCACACATGATCCAATTAGAGGGGAACATTTATTATAATTGCCAAAGAAAGAAATCAACAATCACAAATGAATGTCTAGCCCTTGAATTGTAAATTGGTTAGCTCAGGGCTTTAACAAAATGTTCCTCAAGCAGCTAGCTGTCATGCATCTTCCAATCACCTCTCCCTCCATTAATGTTTACAGTTAGCAGGTGTCTGTATTTCACACAATGCTCCTCATTCGTTCAGCCATGGCATTCATGCAATAAATGCAATGTAGGCCTATGGGTTGAATTGGCGGTTGGTGCCAGTAGTCAAGGTGCGTGCTGTTTGATGCTACACCCAATATTATATGTTCACAATTTAAATGCTGTACATAGCAGAATGTATGTTCATACCAAGAAGAAGCAATTCATTTTGATTTATTGGTTTTTCCTGACAAAACTCCAGGATCTAAATGGTACATTTAAATAACGGCTTGGCATTATATTTCCTAATGACCCCTTGAATAGAGGCTTTCAGTTTCAGGTACCAAGGGAGGGTTTTAGAGTGCAGTATCCGCCTGTACATTTAATTAAACAAGTGTGTTTTCCCACTGAAGCACAGAACAGCAGAGGTCACTATTCCTCCTGTGGAGCTTGTGTGGCTGTACTGGCTGGTCTGTCTTCTAGGGGTGTAGTATCTCTCTGAGACCCATCGGTGGCAGTGTGGGAGGCTCTTACAAGACGGTGCCAAGCACCGACTAACATGGGGATGAGTAGGCTTGGGGTTTTCCAGCTGTCACTAACACCTGTCCAGTTCTTATCCAGACCTTCATCTGACCCAACTGCATATGAATGCTCCCGTAGTTGAATTCAAGGTTAATGATAAACGGGAACCTTAAGTTGTCATAAGACAGGGTGGAGAACATGTTGTCCATAGACCAGTGCATTTCCTGCGTTGTCAGATGTGGCTAACAACCAAATGTTAAGAACAGTTATTAATAGTGATATCAAGGCTGTTACAATACTGTATGTTTCGAAAGCCCTTGCATCTGCATTTCTTTTATTAAAAAGAACACTGAATACACCTGTCATGAATTATACCCGAAGACGTTTATGTCTCAAACAGGTCCAAAAAGAATGAATCAAATATGGTTTGAGAGTTGCTTATGACGCAGCCACAAGTATGTCTGTATTTTCAAAGGATTTTCCATGAAATGTTTGTCTTTCTTCTTCAGATGCAGTAATCTGGAGGGATTTAAGTCATGAAGCACGAGTCCCCAAGCGTGGAACTGGAGCGTCTGGACGGTTTCAACCCATAAAGTGTCCCGCTAGCCCCTCGACTCAACCTCACAATGTGTTTACAGTTGGAATTATAACCACAAATAACAATCACTGTTCTAACCCTGAGTTAATAAACATGGATTTCGACTTTATAGTTTTGTGGCAGCAACGTTTAGCCATGGAGCATGTTCTGATTGGCCGGTGAAGACTTGACACACCTACAGATATGATTTATTCATCACATCCCAGGAATTTGGAGCCAACTTTCTACTACATGCATAATTATATGTTGCATGTTGCTGACACAGGCATGTATATATAGTGGCAGAGACTATAAAGCCCACTGATGATATGCAAAACAACAACCCAAATCTTGATCAAAGTCGTAACCCTGAAGCTAACTATCACCTAATTTACACAAATTCTGAAATTAAATGTTGGTTATAGTTTAGGAGTGTCTTTTCTTATAGAGAGGGTGTAAGGACACCCACCAGGGTTTGGATTGACCATTGCTTGAGGTTTGCTAAAATAGTCCTTGATCTTTTTCAGACATCTGTAATGAATTTAACAAAAGTGAGCTGGAATACAAACCATTACCAGTAACAACAAATTAAAGCATAATGTTTGGCTGTAAAATGCCCCTTTGTATGAAAGCAATGGTTTGATACACTATAATATTCTATTGTAGGACATTTCTCTGAGGTAGCTGTATAACAGTTCCAGATAACCTTAATGAGTCTTGTTATTTTAGGAGATTGGTATGCTGGGAGTCAATCTGAGGATCTGCATACCATAGGCGAGTTATATGACTAAAAACATGGTATTTCAGTTCAGAGACTACAGGTCAAGCAGCATCCTATTTAAAACCCAGCTCTTTATACATGCTCAGTCAAAATGTATTCAGTTCAAACACATTTAAGAAATGGTGATGTTGAATAAACTGAAACCTGATACAGGTGTTTTGACAAAGTGATAACCACAAGGTGGGCGTCTGGGTGCTGCAGTAGTCTAAGACGCTGTGTTGCAATACTGATGTGTCTACTGTTGTCAATGTCCAAGCCTTACCTTGGAGTATGTTTACAACAAGTACAGTTAGGTCCGGAAATAATTGGACACTGACAAGTTTAGTTATTTTGGCTGTTTTCCAAAATATATTCAAGTTACAGTTAAATAATGAACAGGGGCTTAAGTTGCAGTCTCTCAGCTTCAAGGGTTTATGAATTACAGCTCTTCAATATGTAGTCCCCTCTTTTTCAAGGGACCAAAAGTAATTTGTCAGTTGACTCAAAACCTGTTACATAGACAGGTGTGGGCTATTCCTTTGTTATTTCTTCATCAATTAAGCAGATAAAAGGATGATCGTAGGATCCTTCCCATGGTAAAGACAAACCTGTTCACAACAACCAGCCAAGTGAAGAACACTCTCCAGGAGGTAGGCATATCATTATCCCAGTCTACCATAAAGAGAACACTTCACAAGAGCAAATACTGAGGGTTCACCACAAGGTGCAAACCATTCATAAGCCTCAAGAATAGAAAGGCCAGATTTTACCAAAAAACATCTAAAAAACCTTTCCATTTCTGGAACAACATTCTTTGGACAGATGAAACTAAGATCAAGCTGTACCAGAATGATGGAAAGAAAAAAGTATGGAGAAGGTGTGGAACGGCTTATGATCCCAAGCATACCACATCATCTGTAAATCCCCCGTGATGGCATGGGTATGCATGGCTTCCAATGGCACTGGGTAACTAGTGTTTATTGATGATGTGACAGAAGTAAAGGCCTGGCCAATCATCACAAAGGAGGAAACCCAGGTTTGGTGATGTCCATGCGTTCAAGCAGTCATTGCCTGCATAGGATTTTCGACAAAGTATTAAAAATTAACATTTTATTTATGATTGTGTTAATTTGTCCAATTACATTTGCGCCCCTGAAATAAGGGGACTGTGTATGAAAATGGTTGCAATTCCTGAAGGCTTCATAAAATATTTTTGTTCAACACCTTGAATTAAAGCTGAAAGTCTGCGCTTCAATTGCATCTCGGTTGTTTCATTTCAAAATTATGAAAATTGTGCCCAATAATTTCCGGACCTAACTATCTTTGTAAATGGTTGTATCATTCATTCTAATTCCAGACCCACATCAGTCATCTTTGCTCTGAAGTCAAGTTTAGAACTGGTTTCTTGTTTTGCAATAAAGCATCTTTTACCCACACTGGAAATTATACTTGTATGAAAATGAAAATCATAAAAGTCCTGATCATTTGGAAATGTAATTTTCCCAATTTCTGCATAATTGTCACATTTTACTTGTTATTTTCCATTCATTTTTGGTGGGTTGTAGCAGTATATAGAGGGAGTCTGAGAGAAAATATGACACTTGTTTTATGTTCTAGGGGTATACCACTATTAACGATAATCGTGCTATTTAAAAAATGAAATATTGATATCATGTTAATAAAACACATGATGAAACCTATCAGTTTTTCGATACCTTATTCATGTCACTTATAGACAAACAATGCATGTCGGACACTGGACCTATGTACTGGCATGACCCCCGGGAGAGACCTGCAAAGATGCGCCGTTTTAGTAGCCCATTCACATGGAAACGTTGTATTTTTCCAAATACTCCTCTAGTTTTTTCCATGGCTTATTCATGAACAAATTATGCTTTTGTCTGGACCTATACACTGGACCTATACACTAGTGTTTCAATTAATGCCTTTTCATAGCCTATTCATGTTTTGTATTTGATATTTTGTAATGTTTTGTAGGGATCAAGTATCAAGCTATGGTGATGCTTCTCAATGACAGGGTCTGGGAGACTAGTCAGAAATGAGGGAACGATGAATGGAGCAAAATACAGAGACGCTCTTGAAAAAAACCTTACCTAGAGCACACTATTTCAGAATGGGGCACAGATTCATATTTAGCACGACAACAACCTGTAACACACAGCCAAGACAACACTGGAGTGGTTGATTGTCCTTGAGTGGCCTAGCCAAAGCCTGACCTTGATCCCCATTTAACATCTGTGGGACGACCTGAGGATTGCAATTCACCTATGCTCCCAATCCAATCTAAAGAACAGGAGAAACTGCCAGAATCCATGTGTGCAAAGCCAGTAAAGGCATACCCAAGTTATGAATGACAGGTCTGAATATTTATATACACTGCTCAAAAGAATTATGGGAAAACATAATCATCACAGTATAACACAAGTCAATTGAACAGGGATATCAATCTGTCCAGTTAGGAAGCATAAGCGATTCTGAATCAATGTCAACAGTTTTGGTGCAACCCCCAAAAAGGGAATGGTTTTGCAGGTGGTGGCCACAGACAAATGCTCTCTACTTATCCTTCCTGACTGATTCTTCTCGAGTTTAGTGTTATGCTAGTATCCTTGTCAATACTGATAGAATGAGGCAGTAAATGCAGCGAACTCAGTTTGCACAGGTAGTTCCACTACTCCAGGATGGCACATCAATATGTGCTGTTGCAAGAAAGTTTGCTGTGTCTCCCAGTACAGAAACAGACCCAATGAGGTTGACATGAGGGCCCGACATCCTCTAGTGGGACCTGTGCTCACAGCCCAGCACCATGCAGCTCAATTTGTATTCACCTGAGAACATCAGAAGTGACAGGTCTGCCATTGGTGCCCTGTTCTCTTCACAGATGAAAGCAGGTTCACACTGAGCACATATGACAGACGAAAAAGAGACTAGAGATGCCGTGGTGAACGTTTTGCTGCCTGTAACATCATCCAGCATGACTGGTTGGCGGTGGGTCAGTGATGGTCTGGGGAGGCATATACTTGGAGGGTCGCACAGACCTCCATGTGCTAGCTAACGGTAGCCTGACTCCTTTTAGGTACCTGGATGAAATCCTCAGACCCATCGTCAGACCTTACGCTGGTGCATTGGATCCTGGGTTCCTCAGAGTGCAGGACAATGCCCGGCCTCATGTGGCCAGAGTGTGTAGGCAGTTCCTGGATGGCAAAGGCATTGATGCCATTGACTGGCCCTCACGTTCCCCAGACCCGAATCCAACTGAGAACCTATGGGACATCATGTATCAGTGCATCTGAGTCTGCCAAGTTGTGCCACAGACTGTCCAGGAGCTCACTGTTGCCCTGATCCAGATCATGGTGGAGATCCCCCAGGACACCATCCGCCGTCTCACCAGGAGCATGCCCAGACATTGTCAGGAGTGCATACAGGCATGTGGGGGCCATACACACTGCTGAGTCATATTATGAGTTGCCGTGATGAAATTCACACAAGTTGAAACAGCCTGTGATTTCAACTGATTACTCTGATTCAGTGTGAGTTTGATCCAGGCCCTCAATCAGTTGGTGATTTTGATTTCCATTGTCCGTTGTCACAATGCACGTAAAGTTTTTGAGCTTTAATTTCATTCATAAAGACCCAATGTGTGATTTTTTGAGCAGTGTACAAGAGATTTTACTATTTTTTTTAAATAAATTGCAGAAATTTGCAATTGTCTTATGTCTTATAAAATTGTGTATTAGGTTAGTCATTATGGAGCATTGTGAGTAGATATATGGCAAACAAATGGGAGTTAAGGCAAAGTAGCAATGTAGATAACACTGCTCACCAGGAACAACATGAATGCTTGTCTTAACTTTGCCAAAAAGCATGTGTTAATTCTTAGCATGGCAGGCTTTATCTGCATGCTCATCATCGTCAACATGGTCTTGACATCATAACCAACTGTAGTGGGCAAATTCTAATCTTTACAACTTGCATGCTGGAGAAGTGTTCTTCACAGATTAATCTCAGTTTCAGGTGTACTGTGCAGATGCATACAAGCATGTATGGCGTTTTATGAGTGAGCAATTTGTTCATTTCAACGTTGTGAACTGAGTGGTGTGGACTGACTTAATCTATAGGTGAATAAACATTTTTTAATTTTATCAATGGCAATTTGAATGCTCAAAGATCCTGATTTTCATGTCACCTATCTGCCTCCATCATGTAATGTTTCAGCAAAATAATGCACAGCCCATGGAAGTTAACAATGTTCCAGGTCATCCATGGCCTGCATTGAACAATTAAGGAATGTTCTAGATCGAAATGTTTGATAGAATGTCCAGCAACTTTGCACATCTTTTAAACATTCAACAGGAAATCAACAGCCTGATCAATTCTATTCAAAGGTAATGTGCTTGCCTGAGGCAAATGGTGGTCACTCCAGATATTGACTTCATTTCTGATCTTCATTCATGTTTGTGTTCAGAGTAGAACAGTTAATATTATTCCGTTATTTAACAGTCCCCTAGTACATAACTGAACACAAATAAACAATACTTGGACAACAGGTTCTTACACATCAGTGGTGGCACATGGGCTAAACAAAGACAATGAGGTGCAACAAAAAATTTATATTGTAGCGCACAGTTTACACACACTAATTTGTGCTTAAATTAGATTTCAGACAATGATCATGTTTAGAGCTACTGACAAAGCATATTACCTTCAGTCAAACAAGTTATTGACACCCACTGGAAGGCATTCCTAGCAAGGAGAACAGATTTAGACTAAGAGCATTGCCATTATACTACCTTTACATTCAGTTACTTGGAATGAATACCATCATCACCACTCCCATAGTACACAAATGGCCACAAAGTAAAGGGATCTGTGATGGTAATTCCATGTATCGACACTCTTAAAGGAGTAAGAAACAGAGACAAAATTCTCTTGGCACATTCTAACAGTTTGATTAACTAATATGCAAATATGAGAGACGCGTCAACCGCTTACCAACATAATCTCTAACTCTAACTCTTGCGTTTATCTAAAGATCCCCCCAAGGACCACATTCCTGAGGATCAAAAGACTGACACCCTTCTTTGTCTAGGCAGGAGGACATGGCCGAAATACCAACATAATCTCTAACTCTAACTCTTGCGTTTATCTAAAGATCCCCCCAAGGACCACATTCCTGAGGATCAAAAGACTGACACCCTTCTTTGTCTAGGCAGGAGGACATGGCCCAAATACCTAATAATCCTCTGATATTATACAGAATCATAACATAGTACAGCAAAACCTTTTATGTTAAAATCATCATAAACACCCATCACTGAATACATCCTTCAATTCATCACTGTTACAAAGTCCTCTCATGCCAATTAGATGTACAGAACTGATGGCATAGCCTTTAGTCCTGTGGCTATGCCCTAAATTTGCATCAAGAAATATCTGCTGGCAGGCCATGCGACTACATTCAAGTGCTCATCCCCTCATATGAGATTAATTCTAATTATTTTAATCCGTTACCTTTTGAAGCTTCTCACAAGCGTTCTGTGGATTCCTCAAATTGATAGACTCTGTCATGTTCCTCATAGAGAAAACTCAATTTATTTTCTTTTAATGATCTAAACTTATCTGTACTTATTATTATAACCTTCCGATACATCTCACAAATCCTTAAATTGTTAGTTTTCCTCTTTGCAATGCCTCTGTGAGGGCCTTGTGAGGCTGACAGTGTCTGATAACCATCTGATAACCATGGATTCTGTTTTTGAGTACAAAATAAGGTTATTTTCACTAATCTGGAATTAAATGGGAGACAGGATGATGTTAAGGTAGTAAGTGCCAGTATAATGTTTCCCTGCATGGTGGACATCTTTTCGTTGCCTCGTGATGTTTTTCTGCGTTCCTGAGATCACCTGATGGGATGAACTCAATGCTGAACTGTGTGGACAAGTCATATTTGTCGAGGAGTCATTTTGTTCTGATTAAAAGCATGTCTGAATCTATTCAACAGACTTGCATGGTGAGCCCCTTCCTTAGTGTAGACAAAGTCAAGCCTGAAAATAGATGAATCTGTAGGAGACAGTGTTAGGCTACGCAAACTAGACAAAAAACAAATACATTCTGTCCACAGAATACTGCATCACAATTTCATTCAGATCGTTCTAAAAAATATATGAAAAAATGTATTAGACATTTGTGAATAAATGAGCAGTTACAGCAAAATCAGATATCAAGTTAAGTCCCTTATCAACACTCCAGAAACGGGTGAAAGTCGATTACATTTCTAACAGGACCCGACCTTGTTGCGCCAACATCAAAAATATGTATTGGTATATTCATACAGTTACAGATTTATTATCCCAATTAATGCATTGCCTATGATATTTGTGGCCCTATGTCTACTTGTCATATAACCTTTATCATGTATTGACTTGTAGTGTGGGATAAACACATCCTGTCATGGCATTATCAACTGACAGTTAAAACGTCTGTACTCGCTAAAATAATCCAAGTCTCCAAACAGTGAACTACACACATGAAAAATTTTTTTACATTAGATACAAACATTACTAGTATAATGACATTCGTCAACAGTTATTAGGACTACCAAACTTGTAACCTGAATTAATGTCTATATGCCAATGTCTCCCTCTCTCCACTTCTCTGGCCTGGGTAACATTAGTGATCTGATGGACTCACATTATGTAGGTATTATGCAGGGACACTATACCGCTTTACTTTCACCCCTGAGGAGAAATGAACTCCAACCAGTTTCTGGACTCTGTCACGGTGCAGGTGAGCCAGGACACGTTGAGCAGAGCGAGAGGGTTTCATCCTTTTATTATTTCTCTCCAAGAAAAATAACAAAAGAAGAGGCACACCGCAAACTGAAGGCTAAAGCACGAACACAAAGCTAACAAGAAACAATGACCAACAAACAAAGGAAAAACAGGGCAACTTAAATAGGGTCCCCAAATAAAGACAATGAGACGCAGCTGTCTCTAAATGGGGAAAACAGAAAGCAGTACCGCAGAGATGCCTAGAGGCACCTCTGTTGTCAGGTTCTGACTGTTATTTAATGTTGTGCTCTATAATAAATATATATACACCAATCAGCCATAACATTATGACCACTTGCTTAATATTGTGTAGTTGCCCCTTTTGCCACCAAAACTGCCCTGACCCATCGAGGCATAGACTCCACAAGACTGCTGAAGGTGTGCTGTGGTATCTGGCACTCAGATGTTAGCAGCAGATCCTTTAAGCCCTGTAAGTTGTGAGGTGGGGCTTCCATGGATCAGACCGGTTTGTCCAGCACATCCCAAAGATGCTCGATTGGATTGAGATCTGGGGAATTTGGAGGCTAGGGCAACACCTTGAACTTGTTGTTGAGTACCTCAAACAAATTATCCTGCTGAAAGAGGCCAATGCCATCAGGGAATACCGTTGCCATGAAAGGGTGCACATGGTCTGCAACAATGCTCAGGTAGATGGTACGTGTCAAAGTAACATTCATATGAATGGCAGGACCCAACGTTTCCCAGCAGAACATTGCCCAAAAAATCACACTGCCTCCGCCGGCATGCCTTCTTCCCATAGTGCATCCTGGTGCCATATGTTCTCCAGGTAAGAGACGCACACGCACCAGGCCATCCATGTGACGTTAAAGAAAACATGATTCATCAGACCAGGCCACCTTCTTTCATTGCTTCGTGGTCCAGTTCTGATGCTCATGAGCCCATTGTAGGTGCTTTTGGCAGTGAGCAGGGGTCAGCATGGGCACCTTGACTGGTCTGTGGCTACGCAGCCCCATACGCATCAAACTACCATGCACTGTGTTCTGACACCTTTCTATCAGTACCAGCATTAACCTTTTCAGCAATTAGAACTACAGTAGCTTATCTGTTCGATCGGACCACACGGGCCAGCCTTCACTCCCCACGTGCATCAATGAGCCTTGGCTGCCCATGACCCGGTCGCCAATTCACCGGTTTTCCTTCCTTGGACCACTTCTGATAGCTACTGATCACTGCAGACCAGGAACAACCCACAAGGGCTACAGTTTTGGAGATGTTCTGACCCAGTCGTCTAGCCATCACAATTTGGCCCTTGTCAAAGTCGCTCAAATCCATATGCTTTACCATTTTTCCAGCTTCTAACACATCAACTTTGAGGCCAGAATGTTCACATGCTGCCTAATATTTCCCACCCATTGACAGGTGCCATGATAACGAGATTATCAGTGTTATTCACTTTCACTGTCAATGGTCATTACGTTATGGCTGACAGGTGTAAATGTAATGAATACAAATAATACATTTTGTCCTATAAAATTAGATCATTATATTGTTTTTATTGCATAGGTGATAATGATATCAGATTTTGCCAATATCTTGCTTGTCAATGGGGCCATAAAGTATTGTTGGACGTAGAATATTTTTACCACTGCCTTATCATTGACGTGTACGCTGATTAATCATGGACATTTCGGACATGTTTCTGACATGGTGGGTATAATGACCACATTTTCAAGGATACCTCCTCCACTTTTTTATTTCTGTCTACAGGCTAAAATATGTTTATCAGGATCGTTTTTCATAGTGAGATTATTTTTGACCCTGCTCTTTCCAAAGACTGGATGTAAATAGTTCTGTGCTTAAGATAGTAAAGCCACATGGCCACAAAATTACAGAGCAAGGAGGGTGTTTTCAACTATGATGACATAGCCACAGCTTCTGTCGACGACATAGGGTGTGACACTGTCAAGAATAGTTTTTCATTTAACATTTCAAGGCAACCAGCTGCAGGGGGAATTGGACTTTGTTTCATAAGAAAATTGTAGTTACGACCTACAGACTGACATTATGCAAGCCACTGAGACATTATTGTTGGATTCCATGGATTTCTGTACTGCAGCCATCATAAAGTGACTGCTATTTTTTTTTTGAGACAGTGACTATACAGAACATATTACATATAGTATTTCATTTGGCCTTTATTGAATCTCGTCCCACCCTCTCCTCTCTTTGAATTGTTGAATACATGTCGTTACTTGGCATGTAAACACAAAGAGGGTTCTTGATGTCCACCGCCTGTATTCCAAGGAGATACATATTTTTTTCTCTCAAAGTGGCCCAGGATGTAATGTGCACACACAGTATATCAGTACATACTGTACATAATAATAACACCTTAAGTTTCACAAAACTTCTCTGACTTGCATAAAAAAATTACTGGGAAATATTTTGGACTGAGGGAGAAGGCTCTGCATCCTAATACAAGGATTTTCAGAAGGAGTTATATTACTGAACCATTTGAATATCAAATCACCTGTTACTGATTATGTTACCGAACCATTCAAATTTCAAATCACCTCTTACTGATTAGGTTACTGACCCATTTTAATTTCAAATTACCTGTTACTGATTATGTTATTGAACCATTCGAATTTCAAATAATCTGTTACTGATATTGTTACTGAACCATTCAAATTTCAAATCACCTCTTACTGACCGATTATATTTAGGTAGCAAAATTTACAGCACATGATTCTACCTGTAATGAGTAATGCTGGAGACAATGATTGGTAAGGTATTACAGAAAACGTACAATTTCAAAATCTGCTTGCTTCGAGCAGTGTGTTGAGTAAACACACTAGGTCAAATACCTGTTCTATTAAAGCAACGCAGGAACTATGCCCATATGTAACTATTTTGGAAAATGTGATTATATTCAGTATCTACATATCTGTAGTGCATTTTTCCTTTGTAATCAATTACATTGAGGACCAACATAATAGCAAAACGTTAAAGAGTAATGTAAGAGCGAGTCATTAGGGACCAAGATCACTGGGGACATGTTGATAACGAAAGGATTTGCACCGATTTATGTTAATACTAAACATAATAGTTCCATACAAACATAATTCTGACGTATGGCTATTGTAAACTCTACTTAATTCACAGTCACAAGACTGAACTCACACACTCTGAACTCACACAATCACAATGACTAAACAACTGGTAAATGGGCTTTTTTTTACAGTGTATGTTGTAATTGAAATTGTATAATAATCTAATATATCTCTGTTCTGTAGATACCATATACAGTCCCTGACAAAAGTCTTGTCGCTTGTGTACAAATTGACCTGAAGTGCTGCTGAAATATATTTCTAATCAAGATGTTTTTACAAGAAATGGCTCATTTTAATCCCAACAGCTTTTGTAATAATGTTTCAGTGCAAAACGAAACTGTCAAAAAGTATTCTAATATTCACAGCTTGGTAAAGCCCATTGAGTCAATTTTTGCAAAGACGTAAGTGTTGTCGCCTTGTCATATGAGCTTCACCTGTGACTAATAATGGATCAATTAGGTCTCAGGTGTGTATAAAAACAACCCCAGTACACTAGACCTTCACATCAACTGGAACTAGACCTCTGCAAACATGCTTAAGATTCACCCAGAGACTAAAGTTTTGATTAGCAAGAGGCTGAAGATCAGATCCACTGCTGATGTGGCAGACACCTTCAATGTGTCTCAGCGTCAAGTACAGAGGATAAAAAAAACATTTGAAGACTCTGGAGACGTTTTTGACAAGCCCAGGTCAGGCAGACCCCGCAAGACAACTGCTCGAGAGGACCGTTTGTTGGATCCAAGGCCAGCCCTTTTTCCACTGCAGCAGAGCTCCACGAGACCTGGTCAACTGAAGTCCCTGTGTCAACCAGAACAGTTAGTTGGATTCTGTCTCGAAATGGCCTCCATGGTCGAATCAGTGCCCAGAAGCCAGCACTAAACAAAAGACAATTGAAAAACCGTGTGGCATTTGCCAAGGCCCACAGCCTGCTAAAAGGATGGATGCTGGAAAAGTGGAAGAAGGTGGATTTTTCAGATTAATCTTCTGTTGAATTACACCACAGTCGCCGCAAATATTGCAGGAGACCTACTGGAGCCCGCATGGATCCGAGATTCACCCAGAAAATAGTGAAGTTTGGTGGCGGAAAAATCATGGTCTGGGGTTACATCCAGTATGGGGGTGTGCGAGAGATCTGCAGGGTGGAAGGCAACATCAATAGTCTAAAATACCAAGAAATCTTAGCTACTTCTTATATTCCCAACCATAAAAGAGGCCAAATTCTGCAGCAGGATGTTCCTCAAGGCGAAGAAGATGAAGATGCTCCAGGATTGGCCAGCCCAGTCACCAGACATGAACATCATTGAGCATATGTGGGGTAGGATGAAAGAGGAAGCATAGAAGACGAAACCAAAGAATATTGATGAATTCTGGGAGGCATGCAAGACTGCTTTCTTTGCTATTCCTGATGACTTCATCAATAAATTGTATGAATCCTTGCCAAACCGCATGGATGCAGTCCTTCAAGCTCATGGAAGTCATACACGATATTACATTTGGATCTCACAGCACCACTACTTAATTTGTTGACATATTTTTGTATTTGCAGTAAATTGGTTCAATTTCTGTATAGGCGACAAAACTTTTGTCTTGCCAAAATTTGACCTTTCTGTCTTGATTAAATGATAAATCTTTTTTCAGTGAAACTAATTTATTTCAGTGCATTAAACATCATTTGGGAGGGTTTTAGCTTTTCATATGAGCTATTTCTAACACCAATTGATTAATTAAAAGTCAGGTAAATAGCAGGTGTTTCTACAAAATAGATAAACGACAAGACTTTTGTCAGGGACTGTATACTGATATAGGCAATCCTCCAGTGAAAAAATATCCTATTTCCTCTAACAAACTATTGTGGTGATAAAAAGACAAAAAGCAAGTTAATCAAAACAGTTTATTTTAAAGAAACACTGTGGGATCTTCTGCAAACGCAATACATATTATACCTAATACATTTGATTGATATACCTAATACACTTTGGATCGGAAAAGACATGTACTGTTGGCCCCCACGCTTTCCAGAGACATTGGTATAATTGCTTTTAGTTTTTTTGCAACCTATAATTGGAATAAAATGCTGAACTCTTTCAAATCAAATGATGATCTGGTGCCTCTGGAGCAGTTTAAAGGGCTTCTTGGTGGCATGTCTGATGATCATTTCGTTTTAAGGTATTTTTGTCTTATCTCATCTTCAGCAAAAGAAAGGCAGGTTAAATTAGATTTACATTGCCAATCAAGAACTTTCTATTGTTTGGTCCTGAAAAAACTTGTTGCAATGGCCAATGGCAGTATAATCTGTATCTGTACACTTCAGAATTCATTCTGCTGTTGATCATAGTATTCATATCATAATTTAGCTAGTATGAACACATACAAAATAACAGAAAGTTTGAAAGCAAAGTTTACCTACGATCTTGGCACCTTACAGCATCAGGACAGGAGGTTAGCTAGCTACCTAGTGCCATTATGCAAACACGGTTCAAAATCTACAGCGCTTGAACAGAGTAAAAATCCATCTTTGTTTTATTTTTTTTTATCATAAAGAGAACTGATAAAAAGACAATATAATAAAATAATACCTTATTTTAAAATATCAGAGAACATTTGGGGAATTATTTATTTTGATACCAATATTTATGTTGCACAATACTGCCAGTGTGATTAACATATCTAAACTAGGCATTCATGAGTAAACCAGACACTTCTACTGCCATATTTTCCATAATGATACTGCATGTAGTAACAGCAACATGTCCTAGCATGCCTGTAAAGTGCTTTGTTTCATAAAATTCAGTGGTAAAATGTGACTATTGGAGCTATGCCCTCAGTAGCGGAAAAATATTTGACGTCATATATATAGATAGAGAACTCGGATGCCTGTGTATAAGAGCATGACTTGAGACCTTTCTATTGCAGACCTAAAGTAGGTAGGAGAAGCAATTCTTTGATGACAGAGTCAAACGGTGAGCCACCTCAGCTGAGGCACACAGAAACAGCACACGTACACAATGGTAACAAATATCGATAGCAGGAACCATGTTAGAAGAAAATACGGTTTTGTCGTTTGAAAGAAACATATGACAAAGCAGTCAGTCAAATAGTGGTGGAAAAAATTCAACCACACGACTACTCACATTCGTTTCAAGACAATGGACAGTACGTATATGGGCCATTCCACCTAATTGGTGTCTTTTCTGTCCTCAGGGCATTACATGTATAGCTACACATGAAAAGTATCTGTTTATTACATTATATTATCAAGCAAAGTGTCCTGCCCTAATTACAATTTAATTGCAAGATAAATGATGTAAACCTTAATAAAAAGAAAGAATTGATTTTAGCCCATCCCCACTCTCTAATACTACACTTCACCATGAAATATAATGATTAGAATCCTTCAAAATTCATAATATGTTAGCTAAAATAATAAAAACTGTCATGTCCCCAGGTTTTCATTCAGTCCTGTGACCCTGACACATTCCCCATTATAAAAATGTTGGACATTCCACATGTCACATGAGCAACAGGAAGTAACAGTCTGGTTACTTTCAGTTCTGTTACTTATATGAAGGGTAACAGGACTGAATAAAAGTAACAGGAATGAGAAGTTTGAATGAAATAGCTAGTTTAAATGTGTCTGGTATATACACTACTGTTCAAACGTTTGGGGTCAATTAGAAATGTATTTTTTTGTCCATTAAAATAAAATAGATCAGAAATACAGTGTAGACATTGTAAATGTTGTAAATTACTATTGTATTTGCAAATGGCAGATGACTATTGGCATACAGAGGCCAATTATCAGCCACCATCAGACCTGTGTACCAATGTCATGTTGTCTGCTAATCCAAGTTTATCATTTTAAAAGGCTAAGGGATCATTAGAAAACCCTTTTATGTTAGCACTGATGAAAACAGTTGTGATAATTAAAGATGGAATAAACCTGTCTTTCTTTAGAGTAGTTGAGTATCTGGAGCATCAGTTTCAGTATTTTTTTTTGTCAGATGCATTGAATAACACAGCGTCATTCTGAACAGTGAAATTCTTATGACATGGCGCACGACATCTATGCAGATGGCATTAAGAATTATATAAAGCACAAATAATAGCAAAAATATACTTAAAATAAAAATAAAAAAGTACATTGAATGTACATAGAAAAATGCAATCATCGTCCATTAAGAAATCTTGTAAAATAATAAATACAATTGCCTGAGATTGACCTTAACACATTTTGAATAGTTAAACGTGTGTTATTAGATGAAATGCTAAAAAAAGATAAAGAATGAAGTTACATGAAGTTACAACATGCAAATGGCATCGATTCAGCAGAATGGCCCGTATGCTACTGCGGTGAACCTCATCAACGAAACCTGCCAGAAAGACAGCAATTACATATTCTGAAACTGCCGATAGCGAATAAGCAACACTCCCTGTTTTCTCTGCTGCATTCAATTAAAAAAATACGACATTACAGTCACATCTATCTATTCTCCATTAAGAGAGCATGATGAAAGTGCATATTGAATGTAGCTTTTACTGACAAAAGCCAATGGCATTGCAAATAAAAAAACATGAGCCAATCAAAACAACAGAATTCGGTGCCCTAACATTCACATGGTTGTTGTTTTGCATTATTAAAAAAGTAAAGGTAAAAATAATTGAATTGCCTGTAATTAAAATGAAGGTCAGTACTTCAGACCCAAGGTATCTTTTATAATAGACCGTCAGGGACAATTGCATGAACATCATTCAGTCTTATAATTAAGGAAATTATTAATAGTAAACATTTTAATTTCGAGAAATCTCAATATCTCTGACCCAATAAAACGTCTGTTGAATTAACTAAATGATATTGCACCAGGGACAGCTGCTCTACCATCAACAACCTTTAGTTTTACACATTTAAAATGTTGGAAATTCTAAATAGTTTTTAAAACATCTTTCCATCAAAATGTCTCAGTAGCTCAGACCCAATAAAACTGACATGGAAATAATCAACTGATAAAACTTCAGGGAGAGCTGCTCTACCATCAACATACTTTAGTTTAGCTATTTTTCAGTTTTTTACATAATTCCTAGTATATAAAGCATTTTTCAATCTAAAATGCTCAATAGCTCGGACCAAATAAAACCTATATGGAAATAATCAACTGAGATATCTTCAGGGAGTGCTGCTCTACAATCAACATTCTTTAGATTGTCTATTTTTCAATATTTGACATTATTCCTAGATTATATAGCAATTTTTCATGAAATCTGTTCAATAGCTCAGAACCATTAAAACTTACATGGATATAATCAAATGATATAGCTTCAGGGAGAGCTGCTCTACTATCAACACCCTTTAGTTTGGCTATTTTTCCATTTTGGACATTATTACAAATTTATAAAGCAATTTTTCATCAATTCTGTTCAATAGCTTGGACCCAATAAAACATACATGGAAATGATCTACTGATATAGATTGAAGGAGAGCTGCTCTACCATCAACATCATTTAGATTTTCTATTTATCAATTTTGGACATTATTATTAATTTATAAAGCCATTTTCCATTAATTATTTTCAATAGCTCAGATCCAATAAAACGTATATAGAAAAATCAACTGAAATAGCTTTAGGGAAAGCTGCTCTACCATAAACATCCTTTAGATTGTCTATTTTTTAATTTCGGACATTATAACTAGCTTATAAAGCAAATTTTCATGAATTCTGTTCAATTAAACTTTACATTGTAGCTAAGTGGCATTTCTTCAGTGTTGTCACATGAAAAGGTATAATCAAATATTTACAAAAATGTGAGGGGTGTACCCACTTTTGTGAGATACTGTATAATGTCCAAAATTTTTAAATACCCCAACTAAAGGATTTTGATGGTAGAGCAGCTCTCCCTGAAGCTATATCAGTTGATTATTTCCATGTACGTTTTATTGGGTCCGAGCTATTGAACACAAATGATGAAAATTTGCTTTATAAACTATACATAATTTCCTACATTGGAAAATTGGAAAACTAAAGGATGTTGATGGTAGAGCAGCTCTCCCTGAAACTGTATCAGTTGGACATTTCCATATAAGTTTTAGAGGGTCCGAGCTATTGAACACAATTAATGAAAAATTGCTTTTTAAACTAGGAATAATGTAACAAAACAAAAAATAGCTCAACGAAAGGATGGTGAAGACCAGGTCTCCCTGAAGCTATTTCAGTTGGACATTTCCAAATAAGTTTTACTGGGTCCGAGCTATTGAGCATTTTTGATGGACAATTGCTTTAAAAACTATTAATAATTACCTACATAGGAAAATTGGATAACTAAAGAATGTAGATGGTAAAGCAGTTGTCCCTGAAGCTATATTGGTCATTTTGATACGAGCTATTGACATTTACATAAACCACTGACGTTTTTCATCAACATGACCAGATAATGGTGGACTTTTAAAACGGTGCCTAAACCCTCTCATCGTAGTAAAGCAGTTTTTCACGTTCTTTTTCGACTGAAAGATTAAAATGAAACCGACACGGAAAAACAATGAGTGTTGCTTGTTCGCTATCGTCAGCATATTCAGAAAATGTAATTGCTGTCTTTCTGGCAGGTTTTGTTGATGAGGTATTGACGATCAAAATCAGAATCTTGAATTTAAAATTAACTACACCGCAGTCCGTATGCTGGCAGAGAGAAAAACGTTGCATATTTGATGTTCAGCATGCAGCAATAAAAATAAAATACACCACAACAAGAAATGTACATGTACCCAGTACTTCCAATTGCATCGCCATTACCTTTGTTTTTAACAAAAGCAAGCTGAAAACATTTAGTCCAGTCACCATTATGATAATCATTTAAAAACGTCCATTCTCCTGTTTATGAAATTGATAATGGCAGGTTCATTTAGCTTGTCTTTTGATTTATAATCCAAAATAAGTTATTTTTGGATTGAAATCAAAGCCAGGGCTAACAGCCGGGCCATTGCCATCTTTAAATACCTTCACAAACGAAAAGCTAGCCAGCTAGCTAGGTTCAAGCGCGCAAAAACAAGATAAAGCTCGCTATTGGTTCTAAATTAGTGACTTATGCTTAGGCCATCAACAGACGGCCTTGAGGCGTCATACAATTGTCCCACCTATTACAAGACAATTTGTGATTGGTTGATTCTACTGTCATTCCAAAATGCTGCTCCAACTGAAGTCAATGTATATGACGTCGGCTGCCGCCCTCTATTCAAAGCCTAAGGGCCTAGCCAATGAACATTGAACACAGCTGGATAGTTTCTATCAAGACACTGCAAAAAAAAATTCTGATTGAATTTTTTTCTCTTGGATATTAACCCCTTCTTTTTCCAACACAAACCTAAGAAATTCAATAGAAATATCATTACAATTAAGACAACAGGAAAAAGAACCAGGCAAGCCTAGTTTGGCTGGCCCACAATTAGAAGGAATGAATGATGTTGCCTTCATTAGATTCAAACCAGGGTCTCCTATGTGACAGGCTATGCCTTTAACCACTATGCCACTAAGCTATACCTGTGCATATAGCCCCACGACATTAAATTCTATCAATATAGGTGACAATAATTAACTTTTTTTGTCAAGTGAAAAGACGAGAGAATTGTGAAAACCCTCCTCTTTTACTGCACAGGAGGGTGTGATCTATGTTACCCCATAAAGCATGCTGTCACGATGCAAGGAGGGAGACCGAGGCAAACGCAAAGATTGAGGAAACAAGAGAGAAACAAAATGGAGTGCTATGCATTACAAAATACTGTCATGGAGTCAGGACCACCGAAACGTGACACACACAATGACCGACAAGGACAGGGAGAAAATGGCTGAACTAAAGACACAGACTAACAAGCAGAACAGAAACAGGTGGGGACTAAACACAGGTGAAAGGAATAGACTGATTAACTGAAACAAGAACAGGAAAGACCATACAAGGACAAGACGAGCCAAGGACAACCAGAAAACACGAAGCGGAACAGTCCCATCAGGCTGGGACCGTTACACATGCACGGATGAATACTTTGAAAATCCACAAGAAATAGTCACAATATAACTGTGAACAGTTTTATTTTAGGCTTACTATAACATAGCTACTGAAGGTTGTAGCCAAGTTTTTGTATATCCTGAACAAATCCTAATGCATAATTTGTTAATACTGTGGTGAGGCTCAAACACCAGTCTTTTGCATGAAAGTCTGCATCTAACCACTACGCTATTTAACAAGGGGTAGTCAGTCACTCACTCACTTACTCAGAAACGTTAGTCAGTTTAACACAATGCTTAATGTTGTCTAGCGAAATATTCCAACTTGTCGTGATGTTAAAGTGTGACAAAATCATCTAATGTCGAGACAAAATATATAGAGATTTGAATCTATCCTTAGGCACTCTCTGAGGGCGTGGGGGCCCTGACTGTTTCCCACTGATAAAATTATATACATGGTGTGCAAGTTCAGTGGAGTGTGCCACTATAATGTAGATAGGTTAGATGAGGGGAAATGTGCTTGTTGTTTAGGAGAAATACAAGCACTATTCAATGTATTATCATTGTTGTGCAAATGGTTGAGAGATTATTAAATTCTGAGTGCAAATATCTTTATTTGTACTTCCAGAAACAGTAATGGAGAACCCATTGTGCTGAGCACTACTAAAGCTAGTTTGGGCTGGCTAACATTAGCAGTAATTTAACACGTTCTGTGTCATTGCCCACCACGTGATAATAAGAATGCATCTACTAGGGAAATCCCTCTATATCATTGGAATTAAGCTGTGCTTATCTTCAGCTGGGAAACATTGGCTCCTGCCATTCATGTGCATGTTACTTTGACAGGTACCACCTACCTGAGCATTGTTGCAGACCATGTGCACCCTTTCATTGCAATGATATTTCCTGATGTCATTGGCGTCTTTCAACAGGATAATGCGCCCTGCCACAAAGCAAAAATGGTTCAGGTATGGTTTGAGTTCCATGTGCTGACTTGGCCACCAAATTCCCCAGATCTCAATCCGATTGAGCAGCTGTGGGTTGTGCTGGACAAACAGGTCCGATCCATGGAGGCCCCACCTCGTAACTTACAGGACTTAAAGGACCTGCTGCTAACGTCTTGGTGCCAGACACCACAGCATACCTTCAGAGGTCTAGTGGAGTCCATGCCTCGACGGGTCAATATTATGCAGGTGGTCATAATGTTATGGCTGATCGGTGTATACAGTCATTATACCCACTTTAACTTAACGTATAATATTGTTAGATTTGCTAACCTATTTCAGGACAGACATTTTGAATGTATTTAAAAAAAAATTATTATTACAGCGA
Source organism: Esox lucius (assembly GCF_011004845.1). Classification (NCBI taxonomy): domain Eukaryota; kingdom Metazoa; phylum Chordata; class Actinopteri; order Esociformes; family Esocidae; genus Esox; species Esox lucius. Next base: position 14,456,271 of record NC_047588.1, on the reverse strand, counting down.
AATAATGTACATGCTTTAAATTTGATTAATAACTAAACAGGGAGTGCATGATTTGGGATTACAAAGGTGCTGGAACTTTTTTTCCCTCAAATTTTTATCCAAATCTGTAATTTAGACCAGGGTGTTGAGCTTTGCCAGTTTGGGGTTTGGACCTGAAGAGAGGATTGGGACATCAGTTAAGAGAAATGGACAAATTACATTACACCAAAGAGACCTCAGGTAATTAATGGTTATAGTTTTACATACAGTGTCTCTCAAAAGTATTCACCCTGTTTTGACTTTTCCTCATTTTATTGTTTTACAACATGAAATCAAAATTGATTTAATTGGTTTTGCCACTGATGAACACAACAACAATCCATCATGTCAGAAAGAAAAATGAAATCTAGAGACTGTTCCAAATTAATTACAAATATAAAACAGAAATTAATTAATTTCATAAGTATTCTCCCCCTTTTCTCAATATTTGGGAGAGGTATCTTTGGCAACAATTACAGCCATGAGTGTATTTGGATCACTATCAGCTTTGCACATCTGGACACATTCTTTTGTGCAAAATTGCTCAAGCTCCATGAAACTGGATGGGGACCTTTTGTGAAAAGCAATTCACAAAGGTCAACAATCAGCTCCTGAGAAATGTTGGTCGGGCAGGACCTTTTTTCTCTACATTATATTTATAAAAAGTCTACACACATCTAAAAATGCCAGGTTAAAATGCCAGGTTTTTGTGATGTAAAAGAATGAGACAAAGATAAATCATGTCAGAACTTTTTCCACTTTTAATGTGACCTATAATGTGAACAATTCAATTGAAAAACATACTGAAATGTTTGAGGTGGAAAAATGAAAAATAAAATCCTTACAATAACCTGGTTACATAAGTGTGCACACCCTCTTATAACTGGGGATGTGGCTGTGTTCAGAATTAACCAATCACTTTCAAACCCATGTTAAATAGAAGTCATTACACAACTGCCATAATTTAAAGTGACTCTGATTAATCACAAATAAAGTTCAGGTGTTCAAGTAGGATTTTCCAGACATTTTCTTAGTTGCATCTCAGAGCAAAAGTCATCGTCTGCAGAGAGCTTCCAAAGCATCAGAGGGATCTCATTGTTGAAAGATATCAGTCAAGTGAAGGGTACAAAATAATTTCCAAAGCATTAGATGTACCATGGAACACAGTGAATACAGTCATCATCAAGTGGAGAAAATATGGCACAACAGAGACATTACCAAGAACTGGACATCCCTCCAAAATTGATGAAAAGACGAGAAGAAAACTGGTCAGGGAGGATTCCAAGAGGCCTACAGAAACATTAAAGGAACTGCAGGAATTTCTGGCAAGTACTGGCTGTGTGCTACATGTGACAACAATCTCCCGTATTCTTCATATGAATGGGTTATGGGGTTGGGTGGCAAGACGGAGGCCTTTTCTTACAAAGGAAAACATCCAAGCCTGTCTGAAGTTTGCAAAAACAAACATCAAGTCCCCCTAAAGCATGTGGGAAAATGTGTTATGGTCTGATGGAGGTCATTATGAACAGTTCCAAATACCAGGCAATTTTGGCACAAAACCTTCATGCGTCCGTTAGAAAGCTGAAGCATGACAACGACCCAAAGAACACATCCAAATGCACCAGACCTGAATCTAATTCAGGGTGATATGAAGAGGGCTGTGCACAGGAGATTGCAATCTGACATATTTTGAGCGCTTTTGCAAAGAAGAGTGGGCAAATATTGCCACATCAAGATCTGTCATGCTAATAGACTCATACCCAAAAAGACTAAGATGCTGTAATAAAATCAAAAAGGTGCTTCAACAAAGTATTACTTTAAGGGTGTGCACTCTTAATACAACCAGGTTATTGTGAGTTTCTTCTTTTTTATTTTCCCCCTCAAATATTTAGTTTGTTTTCCAATTGAAATGTTCACATTATAGGTCACATTAAAGGTGGAAAAGGTTTTGATATGATTTATCTTTGTCTCATTCTTTTACATCACAAGAGTCTGCCATTTTAACAGGGGTGTGTAGACTCTTTAAATCCACTGTAAATCACCAAATAATTACTAGTTAGCTTATTATTTTGTCTTCTAAATCTCCAAGAGGATATGACCACTGGTGGCTGTAGGACACCAAGATACTGTAATTAAACAAGATCTCTCCACCAGCGGTCTTGACTCACATTTGTGGATAGTGGAATGTTAGTGCCCCTTTTGTATTAATACAAATTCATATTTTATGTTTACTTGAGTGTCTTTAGAGATCGTTGTTCACCTTTATTATGCTGCAAATACAAATATTAAGACAACATTAACAAACATGTCCATCATTTTGTCCAGCCTTGAAACATATCCAAGCTGTTCAAGGGCCTGTCCTGAAGGGCTAATGTTTAGGCTACAACGTGGGTAGTGTAGCTCAGGCTGAGGCCTGTTAACTATCATTTATTTTATAAACTTGAGGCCTACTTGATCATGTCAGGATGTCTCTCTAGTAACTACCCTCTCACACAGGTACACCCACACACACACACACACACACGTTGACACCTTCATCCTTGTCTCCTCGCCGGAACACCTTGGGAAAGAAAAGAGTCGGGGGGCATGACCTCTGGCTTTTTGGTTTATTGGGAGGGATACAGGGTGCCACAACACAAGGAGATATTACCAGAATGTGGACCAGCAATTATCAAAAAGTATATTAGACATTTATCAAAGTATATTAGACCTAGAACTCAATTAAATGAGATTTATTGAAATAAAAAAAGTGCTGTCCATCACAGTCTAACTACATAAACCTATGCAATTACATTTTGATTTGTTATAGTGCTAATTTACACAATTAATTAAAATTCCCCAATTTCATCAATATAGAATATGTATCAAGACCCAAGACTTACAAACTAGTGACAAATTGAAGGAAAACTCTGGGGGGGGGGGGGGGGGGGGGGGGGTGAAACATTTCTTCCTGATGGGAGAGGTCTCATCCAGGATGACAATGCCCCCATCCACAGGGCAAAAGTGGTCACTGAGTGGTTTGATGAGTGTGAAAATTATGTGAATCATATGCTGTTGGTCTTCAGTCACCAGATCTCAAACCAAATGAACACCTACACTTTGGACTAAAGTGTTAGACAGCGCTCTCCACCACCATCATCAAAACACCAAATGAGGGAATATCATTCAGAAGAATCTGAGTTCCACAGATTCGTAGAATTTATGCCAAGGTGCATTAGAGCTGTTCTGGTGGCTCGTGGTGGCCCAAAACCTTACTCAGAAACTATTTGTTTTTCCTTTAATTTGTAACCCATCTGTACATCATGACAACCACAGTATTTGTGTGGTTTACTGTATTTGACTGTATAGCATATAAACTGTCCAAAAAGGTATAGTATATCTGCAGAAAGTTAACTGATTTCACATACACCCATTTAGTAGTTCGGATACAAGTATCATGCTTCATGGGAAATGTTAAATTTGTCCTCATTAGTATAGCTGAGGATCAGAACGTTACTTGGAAAGACACAAACTATTTGTCAATGTCAGCCTTACTGCAAAGAACAAGTTAGACTAAATATAATATTGGGAGATATGGCTAATTATTAATAAACTTTTAAGTGAGAAAACCTCAATTGTAGTGAACACAAACATAAATGTTCTTGTGCTCCTCCCAGTAGTGTAGCTCATCGGCAAAGCTCCAGGAACAGACCAGGTCTTTACAGTTCTTGACTGTGTGGACTGCACAAGAACCTGGCAGTTGCTCAAACAGGAGCTCGGCAGTACCCACTATGGAGATTTTCTTCTGACCCTGGATCAACTCCTCGATCTGGGCCTTGTTCAGAGGTTCAGGAGAGGCACTGTAGGACACCATGATGTTCATCTTATCGTCTGTTGCTTGCACTTGAAAGCGGCTTTTCCCAGTGGAGCACTGAAAGTCTTTCTTGTTGGCGAACAGGCCCGAAGGGGAGCTGAATACACGGACTGACCAGCCCACCCAGTCATACTTTGTTTTCAGCTTCTCAAGAAGGGCATCAGCCAGCTGCTTGTTGTTCAGGTCAGAGTTTTCCCTAACCAACTTCCGGGAATCCTGTTCAGCCTGCTTGGGGAAGCTGGTGATGCAATCCTCAATGACAGCATTCATTTTTAGCTGTACCTCCTTCATCTTCTCTCCCCATTCTTGGAGAAGCTTTTCTTCATCATCACACTCCTTGAGAGCAGTGTAGCCCATTAGAGCAATGAGGCCTATGCAAAAGAGTTTCTTCAACCTGGCACAGAAGTCTTCCATTGCACGTCTACTTTTTTCCTCATAGTTTAGCGTGATCTCCAATACTGACTCTCCAGAAAAGTTGTCTCCTGTCACAGCACTGTAGAGGGTGTGCAGGTTTTTGTCACCACCTGATTTGACAAAATGCTCCAAGAAAAGCTTCTTCTTGACCTCACGGAACTTGGGTTTGGCATTGAGGATGTCCATGTACTTGCGAAACTGGTTGGAGATGTTCTCCTCCACAGAAAAGTAGGCAGCATCCGCTCCGCTCTTCTTGATCTCCTCATTAATCCTCTGCATCTCCTCTGAAATCTCCTCCAAGCGTTCACGAACCTTCTGGAACTGCTCTTTCATAAACACTGCTTCCTTGCTCTCCACATTGTCTAGGGCTAATTTTACAATAGGAGCAGCTATGGCGAAAACAGGGAAGAGGTCACCGGCGATACTAGCTACCACCTCAGCTCCCTGTTCAAAAACTTCCATTACAGTCTCTACCACATTCTTCTTATCTGCTACAAACTTCTGTAGCTGGCCGGCCATCTTAGCTGGTGTTGTTCTGATTCAGTGCAAAACAAAATGAAAGAAAAATCTGAAAATAGAGCATAAGGAGATGGTCATGGGACATTACAGACTCTTTGGCCTATAGAATAACCTGACTTTTGACACTTAACTAAAGTATTAATCTTAAAAGTTAGTCATAGATATTTGACTACCTCCCTCCCTATTAGTTTCTGAACTTACAAGGAGCTGTACCATGGGGTTTTCCGGTATTGTTGGGCTGTGGCCTTCCTCTGGTGTCCTCACAGTGAGAGCTGATAATGAAAGAGAGGGAGGGAATATGTTTCAGTACTAATGCAAAGCCTGCTGGGATTACAGCAGGACACACCCAGTGAGCAATGAGGCAACAATGTAAAGGGAATTCATCAGTGAGAGAAGACGCATAGGGGTAGATACTCTACGAAGTTTCAAATGTGTTTTTTGAGGCATTGTTTTAATCGATTTATGTAATACAATTGTTTTGAATATGTATGCTGCATTTTCTGTATTCCTCACAAATACAAGTAGGTTTTATATTACATTACCAAACAGTCCCTATTTATTAGTGTTCCTAATTAGAAATATGGTTCTTCGCTTGTCCTGTGTCCGATAACAGGACAAGTCAAGTGCTATACAATGTTTAGTGGCACAATGTTTCACACCTTTGTGTGATTGTTCTTAAACAGTTTTTGCTTGGTGTGACACTATATCATTTGGTGTGACAGTCAGAATTGTGACCCAAAAAAGGCTTTGTTAGTGATAAATCATAGAAATCTCAATGGAACACAAGTAAAATGGCACAAGCATAATGATAGATTTATAACAGGGTTTGTCAGAATTAATCTAAAATATATTGAAAGATTGAGAACAGATTTCTGACTGCAATGATTTGGAAAAATAATACAAAATGTGATGAACTTTCACTAGGAAATGCTGGATATCAAGATAGTAATTATAAAGAATTATGATAAAGTGAGTTTCTTAGGAAAAGTACAACCCATTTTAATTTCAGATACAATCATTTTCATGTCACACCAAACAACAATTTTAGGCACTAATACAACAAATTGGTGAATAAATTCAGATTCCAATACAAAAACCTAAAGACCATATATATTTATGGAAATCTACCAGACAGTATAGCCTAACACAATTCAATAATTGTAACGCCTAATATTTGAAGAAAATGTTAGTTTATTTATGTCAACCACCCATGTATATATACACATACACATGCTGGTCCTTCTATTACCACCACCACACCCACCAAGGTTCCTTTCTCAGAAAGTCCAATAAATGCCACAGCGGGTGTGGGCAGTGATTAAGTGTCTGCAAGGGTTAAACTCGCTGAGCAGGAGTGCTTTTTTTTCCACGGAAACTGCAGTAACCACAGCAACAAGACAATGGAAACTATTCTGTCAGCATCTCAGTCTGCCTTTCTCTGCTGTTGAGCTGAGGTCTGTACCAAGGAGTTACAGATTAGCGCAGAGATAGACCTCATTTCTCAACCCGACCATCTACAGCTGTCAGGAAAGGCACAGTCTGTAAGACTACAGAGTGCAGAGAATTCTATTAAATACAGTACAACAATCTGAACAAAGCAATCATAAGAGCTTTCAACTTTTATAGAAATCATCATCAGTGTAATTCATTACAATTAAAAAGCCTGCATACTAAATATAGGCAGCTTATCTGACATTGATGTATCGTCCTCACGTTTTGATAAAAACAGAGGTTGCATACGGGTTTAAAAATGAACAGACCTCACATGATACACAATCTGCATTAGAAGCTAGTTCAAAGATGGAAGTGAAATGGCATGCATTAAGATTGAAGAACATCCATCTGATTTGATTTAGCCGTCCACACTGCCATACTAAAAACTAGACATTTCACTCTCCACTGAAACCTCCCAGGGGTGGTATCATAGTCTGAGTGTATGTGAAGTACTTCTAGCTCTAAAGCAGACACATTCTCCAGGGTAAATGGAGGGGAGACTACATTTTCAGACGTATAAGAATTAGACACCTCCACAAACTCAAAGGAACAATATCTTGTATGTACAATAACAGACTGACATTAGTTAATTTAAAAAAAATGTAAACCTCCAATTTTGGGTTCTATGTGTAATATTTTGTTGTTCATTATCAATATCATACCACAGTTGGCCATGAAATTCCAAGTTTGAAATCGTGGGGGTTTGATCACACGGGGAACATACGTGACATTGTAACCTAGAGTATTTTCAGGGCCCTATTTTGACTCCACTGTGCCACTTGAACAACCATTGCCTAAAAAAGTATAAGTAATTTCTTCATAACTGATCCACTTGCATATCAACATCCGGCTATCGAGACTGATATGTGCTTTTTTAAAATATTCTCCTAAATTGTTTTCAAGCTGCAAAAAGTAATGACAACATTGAGATGCCCTAACAATTGGCTATATGACCATTTATGAGTTTTGTAATTTTGAGGGAAGTGGCTAAATTACCATATGACAGAAATTGCCATTATGGGCTGCATAACAAATGGATATACGGAAGGATGCAAGCCGAGAAGCAAAAATCACATTACCGTGTTTGTTAAGAGCGGTTCATGTGCGCACTTATGGGAAATGTATCGATTTGCTTGTTCATCAAGGGCTCTAATTGCTTTATTTCAGCATCTTGTTTAACTCCCTATACAGTTAACATGCCTTGTGTATTAATACGATATGTCTTTGCAACATTGTGGCAATTGATTATTTAGCACGGTTGCCACTGCACAGATACTTGATCGTGAAAATGTAATTATTGAAACTCTTCTAAAAGGCCTGCACATTCCGTAGGAAACAGTCGCCCAACTGAGAACTGTTTTGACAGAACGTACGTAGGCCTACGTTGCGCACACCCCATTCTGTGTTTAGCGCATACATTCAGTAAATAATGACATTGTACACATTATGTCGACTGATCTAAAAAAATATATGAACATCTCTAGAAGACGAAGACCTTCAGAAATCGAATGCGACAAATGTAAAATATTGTACTGCATTTTGTTAACAACAAAAACCTCACCTTTTGTTTCGCTGTAGTTTTTCGGCTAAAGTTTCAGGAAGAAACTTGTTCCATTCTGTTTTCCCCTTCCTATTGGTCATAAGGTTCTCATATTACAGTCGAAGTGACACACCCACTGAAATACCTAAACTTGGGTGGTGTTTGGACAAGATGTTAAAAAAATTAAAGCGTATTTTCCTGGTCTACGTGGAAACTAGAAGACTTATTACATTTAATGTCGATTCATTTTTAGATCGTGTGTTATAATTCTTTTATAAACAATAAACTGTCACGTACTACAATAATCATTCTTTGTGACCACATCTACTTGGTGATGTCTTATTATGTGGACGACTATTTCTACTGGTTTCGAGAGTCATAAAATATGTTTAATGACTCATTCATTTAAATTATACGTCTGAATTAATGGTTGGAAGCAAAGAAGCACGCTAGGATTAATGCTACATGTCCAACAGGTAATTTAGGAAAGAGAATACATGTTAATAACGGTTGATACCATCCAGATTGAGCAGCGTTTTAACCATAGTTATCTTTGTTTTGACATTCTTCGTTTCCTTCATCACACTCACGTTGATTTTGTAATAACCTTAACAATGTCATGCTGTTATAATATATTCAATATTGAGGGCTTCTTGGATAGCCTACTCGTTGTTACTAAGCATTTATAACCAAACAATAGAAATCAGTGAGTCTCCTCAGGTTAACCCTTCATTCACACATAAGCGGTAAACCGCTAGTGACAACCGGAGGCAGCTGACATTGTCCCCGCCTTTGCTGGTTTAACCAATCAGTTACTTACTTTAAGCTGGGAAAAGTAGCCTATTGCGTTCAAGGAAAAGGCGGGCTCAACATAAACAAAACAGAGTTGTTATCTACGTTCATTAAAATGAAACTCACTAACTCACTAAAGAACTTCTGCTTTCAACAACGGCATGCCGCTTATGAGTGAATGAGGGGTAAGAGTAGCCTAACCACTGTGTAAAGGTAGTAATAGTAGTCAGTAGTAGTCACTGCCTACAGTTCTTGAGATAAAGAAAGTTACTGCCTATAGAAATGTGGACTCAAACCTAAAGAGGCAGTAATGAGCAAACATAAAAATGACTAGTAGGGTAAGATGGGGTAAAAATAACCCCCATGAACATTGTCTACGTGGTACAATCAAATTTAAATTGTTGGGGGAAAAGGTAGGCAAATAAACTAAGGCAAACAAATGGATGCAATTTATATATTTTTTTATATATTTAATCAAATGTTGTTTTTAGAAAATGTTTTGTACTTTTTTTGTACTTTTTTAAAAACTTTTTTAGTTAAGCAAGATCAGTGGCAGCCAGGAAAAGTGTTGGGCAAAAAATGTGGTCATACCTTGTGGGATTTTTGTGAATTACATGTGGGGGGCATTTTACCCCAGGGGGCTAGAGGCCCCCCACTACCCTATACCTCACAGTTAATGTTTCAAATAATATCTTCTACTGAACTTATCTGATTGGCTGAGATATTCCCTGTTTAAAGTTTCTTGCCGGCCATCTATCAGTTTGCATTGACTTGTAATCTTGTTATACTCTAATGTTGTTATATACTAATATTGTATAGAGGCAGGGAACTATACAGTGGCCCTTTTAGTTTTTTTTTTAAAACACTACATTTAGTGCAGTAAATTTCTTAACCACGTACTGCATGGTTAAGAAATGCAGTACATTTCTTAACCAATAAAAATGCCAATAATTTAGCAAACCATCATAAATGCAGCCAGATTTGCCTGTCATTAAGGTCATTTGTATAACAACTAATTCAGGTACATATCTCATTGTGTGTGAAATGCTTTTATGAAAGGCAACTGTTTCCCTCTCCCATCATTTACAATATGTTAGAAGAAACAAAACACCTCTATTCCACTATCCCAACCCTAACCTATTTGCATATATTATGCAAATATTGATGGTTTACAGATAGATGATGTCTGCTGGCTCATCTACCCTTCGTTTTGTGTTGGAGCTGTCCAGAGCGCTTAACTGGATTTTTTTTTAACATCGAGAGGATGCATTCATGTTGTGAATCGTGTTTACCTGCCACTAGTTTATGAATCCTGCCTAACAATGTGTTAGTAGGCTACAGATCCATTAGCAAAATGGATGCACTGTTCCACGTTGTCGGAAGTTGGAATATCTTTCCTGAACTGCATCCTATAACCCTGTCTCCCTCCAAAAACCTATCGAACGAAAAGACCACTGGCACCTCCCCAGTGCAGAATTAACAAACAAATTCCATGTTATGCATAAATAACAGATCTCCCCTGATGAACGTTGTAGATAATCATCTCATTTGCATTTAGTAAAGATACAAGTACTGGGTTGAGGCCAACCATCCATCAGGGAAGGTAATGTTTACAGGCCCCCACCTGAACCCAATTCTAACCACATTACAGACTTAACATCACTGGACAATACCTTGACACAAGCTTAGGTGAGATTCAGTGTTGGATCAAATGCCTGCACACCCTGCAGCTATGGCTGATATGTGTTTTATACTGTAGCATAATGTCGCCGTTATTGTACGTGGTGCCTTGATCAAGAGCACAGTGTTAGGAGATGGTAGAACTATGGGATCAGAGACAAGCAATGTTCTATTTAGATTAACGTGGGATGCAAATAGACGCTGTGGGTTATTGTGGTAAGATGAGGACTGAATATCAATGCTGTGACACCCTGTTGTTGTTGACTGACTTGGAAAAGACAGCTCCTGCAGTTAAGTCAAGCATTGTCCATAGTTTACAATAAAACCCACTGGGTCTTCATAATGGACTGTTTTTTAATCAGAAAAGTATGTTTTTAGTTTGAGGTGCTGAATCACGGTGTTGTCATATTGACATCAATGATAGTACCCCTAATTCCTCTGTTGTTCCAAGAGGTTTTAAGCATTCTGATTTGTTGATCTGTTAAATGTGTTTACATCGTTAGAACTTTGTGACGCATTCTATTCATTTTGAATCGCCACTGTCTATATTCTCAGTCATCCTTTTAGTTTTTGAGTATTTGTCATAGGTGGTTCACTTGTATGCATGGTGTATTTTAGTGCGTTCAGGTCTATCTGCAAATTGATTTAGTGTATGCAAACCGTGATTGAGATCAATGGTGTACATGTAAGCAGCCACTGGGGTGGCAGCAGGCTGTAGGCAAATGAGGCCTACAAAAGTGCCTAAAAAAGAGAAAACATTATTTTAGGAATGCCTTAAACAGGAAAAAAATACTGGCCATAGAACTATAGACATTTTCACATTCAACATAGGATTGCATATTTTCCTGACAACTTGCCCATGTGACATTAGGTGAAGCTTCTGTGCACACGGCTCCACCGCTTTGCCATAAGCAGCTTCTGGTCTGGAATCTTTAAGATTCTCTTTGAGGTCCTGGAGGTTCAGAGAGGACTGACCACGCCCCAGTGACAACTATCTCTTATAGCCCCATTATGGAGTGCTGGAACAGGGTGTACACCTTATGTTATATGCAAATCTTGTAATCTAATTTTGTTAACTTTTTATTTTTGCACTTTATTTATGTCCTTGTTTTATGGTGGATTGCATGAGTATTCAAACCTTTTCAAACTTAAAATGTTATGTCCCTTAGCTTCCCAAGTGTGATTGAAGTTCATTGAATTACATTTTGTATTGTCAACATCTCCACAAAACATCTTGAAATGTGAAAGTGGAAATGTAAATGTAACTGCCTGGATTAAAGCAGCGTGAAGGAGGATTTCCTCTTGTATCTTTCCTGTGGTTTTCTATGTACTATTTATTTTCATCTGAAAAACGACTCAGTCTTTGCCGATGTCAACCAAACCAATTCCATAATGCAGCCAACACCGTGCATGAAAATATATAATGTAAAATGTTTACTCCTTTGATTGTTTTCTTTTTTTGCTGAATTGTCAAAACACAACCCTTCCTTGTCTTTGTGTGCCTAAACCTAGCAATATATGATTTTTACAGATCTATAACAATACAGAAATCTGCAATGATTTACGCTAGAAACAAGATGTAAAAAGCCTAAAGAAGACACAACTGATTCACGTATATTTTTAGTTGAACTTTGACCTTAGAAACGGTCAAATTATTTGGATTAAAACAATTATTAAAAATGCGTGAAAATTGCTAACTATTGATTTTTATCCCTTTTTGTAAACAGGAATAACCATAAATAGTGGTGTTAGATTAATTATTATAACTAAATGTATGTGGCAGTGGAATAAAATCTAGGGACATCATAAATATTTTTATAGTTGTAGTCATTAAATAGCCTACCTAAATGATTTCAAGAGTGTTGTTATACTACGTAGAATTGCAGGAAATAACTAGGTCCCTCAATTTATAATGTGAAAAAGGGGCCATGGGGAGAAAAGACTGGGAACCCCTTGAGGCCCTCTAAATGTATGATTCCATGATACTGCACATTTCCTTAGCTGTGCATATACAATGTTACATTTCTTATTTACAGCTGTGTAAAGATGACCAGGGTTAACAATATCCTTTATATTGTGATTTATTATGAATGAAAAAGACAATGAAAATATAAAATGATAGCTGTAAAACCATGTAAAATGTTTCAGCATTCATAGATGTTGTAAAGCCATTATAGCAGGCATTTCTATAGCTCTGGATGGCTCTGTATCTATCAACTGCAATTTCAAAAGGAGATTATGCCCTCAGTATATTGAAAGGATAAAGAATATTTTGCAGTAGATTACATAACACGTTATTATTCCATCGGATGGGGCTAGCTTATAATATATTCTTGAAGATGCATAAGAAATGCAAATTGGTATGAAGAAGTACTAAGTTGTCACAATGTGTTGTTGAGTGACATGTCCCCAACTTGATATGTAAATTATAACATACATTCTTTATACTATTTTAATAATCCTGATTGTTTAAACTTGAAAGACAAATAGACTGATGAACAAATGAGGAGACACTTCCCTCAACATTTCAGATATGACCAAAACATATATATATAAACATATATAGGCTACTCAGGATGAATACATAGGTAAGCTTTTTTGTGTTTTTCATAGTAGTAACAATCATTGGGGAAGTTGTTGCTCTCCACAACTTCCTTATAGTGGCTGATAGCATGCACCAGGTAGTTGGGGAGGCTTTTCCTTAGCATCTGAGCCACTTCTAACATGTTCCCCTTTAGTTTCTGCCTCTCGATTTCTTGTTGAATCTGACCCCTGTCAATAGGTTTAGGCTCCACACTGAAAGAGATCACCACTTTGATGTTGTTACTGGTCATCACATCAAAGTCATTAGCTCCTCCTTCACTGCCATGGTACTTTTTTCCAGCCAGCCAATTGAAAAAGAAAATGCGCTCCTTCTCCTTGAAGACCCTTATAGACCAGCTCACCCAGTCATACTTCTTAACTAGCTTGTCCAAAAGACATTTGGTGAAGTCATCGTCAACACTGCCAGGTTTCTCTTGAATCTGGCCTTCCATGTCAAGTTTGGCTTGTTCAGCGAAGTTCTCAGTGCAATCGTCTACTGCTGCTTTCATCCGGTTCTCCACATCTTCCATTCGCTCCTGCCACTTTTTGACCATTTCTTCCCCTACTACCCCTTCCTTGAGGCTTGCGTAACCCATGGCAGCAATGATTCCTACCACAAAGAGTTTCTTTAACCTAGCACAGAAATCCTCTACTGCCCTTCTACTTCTTTGTTCTGTGGCAACCACTGTCTCCAACATGGGGTCGCCAGAGGTATTCTCCCCAGTAACAGCATTATAGAGACCATCCAGGTTCATGTCGGCGTCTGTGTTCTCAAAATGGCTGAGGAACTTTTCCATCTTCTTCTCTTTAAACTTGGTCTTGGCATTTACAAAGTCCTGGAACTTCTCATACTGGCTGATCATCTGTGCCTCACGGTCAAAGTTCTGCTTATTCATGGAGGTCTTCTGTAGCTCCAGGCCGATTTGGTCGATCTCGGCCTGGATATTTTCCAGTTTCTCGTTGATCTTACTAAACTGCTCAGTCAGGTATATGGCATCTTTCCCTTCAGGGTTGCTGAGGAGTTCCGCGGAGGCTCTGAACACGGCCTCCAGGACTGGATGGAGCTGGCCCACGGTGGCTGCCAGGACCTCAGAGGCCTGTCCCATTATCTCCACCCCCTTCTCGATCTTGCCCCTGTTCTGCACTAGCCATTCTGCCACAGCACTGCTCATTTTGAGTGATCTCCCAGAGTAATCTTGTTCAAGTTGATTTTCAAAGATTCTTGGAATATGTTGATGTCTAAAAGAGAAAGCAGAATAAAACATAAAACTATTGTAAAGTTTGTTTTTTATTGCTAAGGATTATGGGTTTCAAGAAGTTTGTGTTTGAGAGTATTCGAACAATGTGACATCACAATAGCATCTAGCAAATATTAATCAGACATTTGTAGTCAAATTCAAAAATTTACTCTCAGCAACAAAACAAAATGGAGATCTTGTTAGGACATGAAAGTGTCTAGTTTCATGCCACACCTAGTGAGTTTCAGGTTTATGGTTGGACTCGATCACAGCTCATTTAGCCCTGACTGACTTCAAACCATGCATCACAGTAAATATACTCAATGTTAATGGCGATTTAGTGTAAAACCAGTCTATATATTCTCATATTATTCTGCTAACGTATAATATTGTGGAAAGTTCCGCAACACTGCCGTGCTGGCCTTTTAATTTACAAGCCTAACAATAGCCACGACCGAAAGGAAACACAGATGTCCACAACCTGGGAAAAGGGAGGTTTAGGCTACTTTGTAAACATAATTTTCTATATAAAATACACAAGAGATGAGCTCACACACATATATTGCTCCCCTGAGACAATCTCCACTACAGAAAAAAGGCACACCCAGATCTCAGGAAAGAAAATGCACCACTACACTTGTTCTGTAATAAAAAACATACTTTTTTCCCCACACACTGAAAAGTCCGTTAATCAGTGAAATGCACTTGAGCCATTGAATTTAAAGCAACTCCATTTAATTATGTAGCATTTGTCATTCCTTTTTGAATGAAAATCACAAAATACTGATTATTATCTAAGCCCATAGTCCAGGGGCATACCAGTAATTACTGCAGTGGAGTGTCAAGATCAAATTTGTCATGTTTTCTCAAGGACTCGCACTGTACTCATTTGTTTAGCTCTGTTAAATAATCTAACATCACCTTTTATTTTCGAGTTACAAATGCCACAAATAATTGCTACAGAGTTCAGCAAAGAATTACAATATTGAAGTATTTGTAGAATTCACTACTCATCACAACTTTAAGCTGGAGTTAGTCTAATCCTCAGAATAAAGAAAAGAAAAATACTTACTGAGGAATTGTCCTGGTTTACATGCCATGTCAAATAAAAATGTTGACGCAGAATATGGTAACCCGAGGGTATGATTATGAGGAAGAAAAACTAGAGAAACTATTTGGTTGCCCAACAAGAAGTATTTTGCCTTCTTTTCAATGTCACTCAGCTTTTGTGAAATCCTTTAAACATAAGGAAACTGAATAGAATCCAATAGCTACCCATTATTTTCCATTGCACTGGTATACAAATCACCCTAAAGAGCTCTTATGGAGACCACATCCATGAGTCGTGAAAACCAACAAGACCACATCCATTAACAATATAATCCCAACATCTTAAATTGCACTTGAGTTTCACCTGTTTTTTGTCAGTGCACAAACAATAAATATCTTTAAAAATCACATTGTGACTTTATTGTCACAGAGGTCCCAATTTGTCTCAAATATCTAGAAACAAACCTTCACACCCTTGTTATTAATACAAACATACCAGACACAAAAAAAGGAGCAAAATAAGAAAATAATAATAAACAAACCTCAAATAGTCCAATAAAGTATATAGTGGGAAGCAGTCCAGTTATCCAACAGCCCAGCTGTGTCTCTAAGCGCCAGCCTTCTAGCATTGGGATGTATAAGTAGACTCTCTCTCTCACTCTCTCTCTCTCTCTCTTGGTTTTTCATCCCTCCCCCTTTGAAAATCCTCCATCCCCTATGAGCATTCCAAAGGGAACCCACTCTGAGGGATGAGGGGCAGGCACTGAGACAGATAACATCCTGTAAACATTCCCCATACAAGGACACCACACAGGTTTGGAGGGTTTGTTTGTGTGCATGTAAATGTGCAAGCATGTAGAAGCAGGGAAAGCCGAGCAGCGTTTGGCCACAAACACAAAACCCTTCTTGTTGTGTCTCCACTTGAGTTACTATGGTAACCTTTTCTTTTCTTTCCTCTTTCAACTATATGCGTCCCTAAAGAGACAATTCATCTTTGAATAAGGATGAACGAACGAACATCGGAAATTAAATGTCTTTAAATTCCGATGTTTGGAAGTATTTTATCCTCTGAAAGGGATTAATTAAAGGCAGAATTGGGACATTCAGACCCAGACTCATTAATTGGGGTGAAATATGCCCTGGAGCTCTAGTGTTTTCCAGGGTCACTCCGTCACAGTGCTGAGCGGAGCTGTGAAAGGACCTCTGTCTATCCGTAACTACACCATGGGAGAGATAGCTCACCCACTGTCTTTGTGCTGCAGCTCTGCCATGACACACTGTTTTCGGGTCTCCCAGTGTCATTCCGATGTCAGATATCGCACTGTGCTAACTGGTTATTATCTGTAAGGCCGGTTTATTTTTCGCAGGGACTCAACGGTATGTGGCGTGATGGGTAGTACTGGCTGACACTGGGAAACACACTGATCAGCAGGCCTTGGTGTGACGTAGCAAAGCTTAGCTGGAACAACCTACTTCCTCAGCAACTGTCGATGGTGGTAATGCCAAATAATCCATATTACGTAATTTGCAATATCCCCTATCCCGTCAAATGTTTCAGTTCACTTTCCACTATGTTTAAGATGTTAGAAAACTGCCCAGTGCTTTGAGAGTTCTGTGAAATTGGAAATATACAATATCCACGTGTGAGGTGGGGTTCTTCCCAGTTACTTTAAATCATTCAACAATTACACATTTACAATTACACATTTACTTTATTCCAAAACAAATAATAATTGTATCAATTACTTGAAAAGCATGTCCTTTTTAGGGAATTTAAGTACTCAAGAGGGACAATGGTGAAAAATGTAATATAATATCCACCAGGTGAACAAGGTGTGCCAGGCAGGTCAGTGTGTGGCCAGCTGGTGAATAGTTTGACTCTGCTACGAACTTTAACCACTGAACATTCCTGTTCAGCAACTTAAATGTTGGTTAATGGGTGGAATAAATATTCCGTCATTACTTCATGTGCACAGAGAACAGGCTGCTATAAAATAGGTCTTTCTGCTTACATACTGTAGCATGAACACCTTCCATTTCATCTAACACATACCTGGCTAAAGCTCTGTATCAAAAACACACGTCTGCCCTACTGATGTAATGAACCCAAACGCCTACTTAACTTGGCAAGTAACGAAACTTTAGACAGTGTAGTGAGTTTCACAGAGTCATCTGCTACACGGTCACACTTTAAACACTGTCTTCCCTTTGAGAATCAGTTTCAGTTAACATGACTGCATGGTGATGACTGCAAGGCACTAAAACTAATGTCCAAATCGGATTGCTTTAGCTTACTGATTTTTGCAACGCTTTAACTAAAATAGATCTTTTTGACCTTGGCCTTATTTTTTGTGTTTCGTTCTGGACACTAGAGGTCAGTTTAGTTCACTGGAAAGCCCCATCTAATAGAGAAAGGCTGATGTTACTTGTCTTTACCTTCTATTTGGCTGATGTTTGAGTGGTGTGTTATTGTTGCCTCTGTCACCACTTCCTGTTAATGTATTGGCATATATGTTGACATTTACTAACAGACTAAGACCTGTGGATAGACAGTACGTCTCCATCTTAAAAATGACCTGTGGAAAATCAATATACAGTAGGGATAAAGGTACATTTTGATATATAAAGAAACCCATCTTTTATTCCACACCTTCCATGTATACTAAATAGCTCGGGTCCTTGGAATGAGGGTTTGGTATGCAAACAGAAAGTTGTTTTGCTTGTGACAGGACCGTTATCCCTTGTGACAGAACCTGTTATCCCAGATATAAAAAAATCCCAAGGAAAAACAACCGTTGGTTGGAATATAAATATATTTGGGTAAGATACTGTATTTATTAATTTACTATAATCATCAACATAATTTAAATATGTTTTTCTTATTATTTTCCTGTCTAAATAATTGACCTGTAAAATCAACAAGACATTTTTGTATCATCAGCATTATTTTTCTTGTATCGTCAACGATATACTTGTGTCATCAACAAGATTTTCTTGTATCATCAGCATGATTTATCTGTATCAACATAATTTATCTGTATCATAAACATTATTTACTTGTATCATCAACATGATTTACCTGTATCATCAACATGATTTACTTGTAACATTAACATGATTTACCTGTATCATCAACATGATTTACCTGTATCTTCAACATGATTTACTTGTATCATCAACATGATATACTTTGATCAACATGATTTACCTGTAACATCAACATGATATACTTTGATCAACATGATTTACCTGTAACATCAACATGATGTACTTGTATCAACATGATTTACCTGTGTCATCAACATGATTTACTTGTATCATCAACATGATTTACTTGTATCATCAACATGATATACTTTGATCAACATGATTTACCTGTAACATCAACATGATATACTTTGATCAACATGATTTACCTGTAACATCAACATGATGTACTTGTATCAACATGATTTACCTGTGTCATCAACATGATTTACTTGTATCATCAACATGATTTACTTGTATCATCAACATGATTTACCTGTATCATCAACATGATTTTCTTATGTCATCAACAAGAATTTCTTGTATCATCAGCATGGTTTATCTGTATCAACATAATTTATCTGTATCATAAACATGATTTACTTGTATCATCAGCATGATTTACTTGTATCTACATGATTTACCTGTATCATCAACATTATTTACTTGTATCATCAACATGATTTACCTGTATCATCAACATGATTTACTTGTATCATCAACATGATTTACCTGTAACATCAACATTATATACTTTTGTCAACATGATTTATGTGAATCATGAACATGATTTACTTGTCTCATCAACATGATTTACTTGTATCATCAACAGGATTTATTTGTATCATCAACATGATTTACTTGTCTCATCAACATGATTTACTTGTATCATCAACAGGATTTATTTGTATCATCAACATGATTTACTTGTATCTACATGATTTATTCGTATCATCAACGTGATTTACCTGTATCATCAACATGATTTCCTTTTGTAATCAACATGATTTACCTGTATCATCAACATTATATATTTTTATCAACATGATTTACCTCTATCATCAACATGATTTACCTGAATCATCAACATGATTAACTGTATCAACATGATTTACCTGTATAATCAGCATGATTTACTTGTATCAACATGATTTACCTGTATCATCAACATGATATACTTGTATCATCATGATTTACCTGTAGCATCAACATGATTTACCTGTATCATCAACATGATTTACCTGTATCATCAACATGATTTACCTGTAGCATCAACATGATTTACCTATATCATCAACATGATTTTCTTGTATCATCAACATGATTTACTTGTACTTATTTGTATCATCAACATGATGTATTTGTATCATCCACATCATTCGCCTGAAACAACGACATAATTTACCTGTATTAGCATCTTGTACCCGTTTCATCCACATAATGATTTAATCAGCGTCATTTCCTTGTATTATTGACAGAATTGTCCTATAACAACAATATAGTTGAATTGTATCATCAACCACATATGCATCATCAGTTACCTGTATCTTAAACATAGTGACCAATTATTTCTTCATGTTAATTGACTTGGGATACTGGAAGCTGCAAATGTAAAAATAAGATTCCATGGCAGGGCCCAATGATCATAGAAATGTCAAAGTCATTTATAAGTGAGGAGGCCCAGGCATATTTCTTTTCTTGGGTCCAAGGATTCCCATTGATGGTGCTGCAAGGATAGTTTCCCACTGCTCTGTGTCCTGCAGTTGTTTCCAGGTCACATAAACAACAGAGATTTTGAACCACTCGGTTGATGTTCAGGAAATCTACGGAAATGGAAACGAATGAAATTACTTCCCCTGCTGGATCAGGGAGTTCACACAGGAAATGAAAAGAAAGTGTCAAAATATGTGGAAAAGTCATTTCTGTTGGGGAACTCACTGCACAGCCCTTGAGTAATTGTTAAAAAATATAAGCCCCAATGAGGGGAAATTACACTAACAATTTGTTTCCAGTTGGAATTAGTTGTGTTGACAGACACAGGCAAAGCAAATATGTTATGGCAATTAACATAGAATACAATTTACACTCTTTCTTTGTTGCAATGAACATTAGGGTTATCATCTATTCAAGTTGTGCACATGTATCTAAGAAATGGTGTGCTCTGGACTTTGTGTCATGAAAAAAAAGCATTTATGTGGGAAAGAGGGTGCCTCACATTTCAACACTTACAATATCTCTACCATTACAGAATTATATAGATCATAGAATTAGAAATAGATCTTCTTGTTTTTCATCTTAATTCCGTATCTAAAGCAAACTAATATCAGTATAGGCATGACATGTTAATAAAATGTATAGTAACATAATACATTATAGAAAAAGACAGACAGAAAAGCAACTGATCTAAAGCAACCCAACTCATAACAGAATAGTATACTAACAAGGCAAAACTTTTCAATCTATCAGTGAGAAGTCACTGATCAGTATGCACACAGGTAAGTCTTTTCACCACAGAGAAAGTCCAAATCATCAGTTGTTCCCACAGATCGATTCAAACTCAGGCTGCATCAGATAAAACAGATAATGGTTCAGTGCTGGGATTGGACAGCTTATTGATTGCAGACTAATTTAACCCGGAGTCTATCCTTGCTCTTTTAAAATCAAGCGAACCACCTTTAGATTTCATGTAAATTGAAAATGGAGTTGCTTTGACTGTGAATCTTGTTCACGCATATGTTTTACATTTCCAGTAAAGACTGCCTCATTAAATGTTTCTGTTGAGCTCGGGTATAAGCAATGTCAGAACATTTTGACATTCTAGGGTTCTCAGAGAACTGTCTAGTTTGGTTTGAAATCTATTTATCAGATTGTGTATAGTGTGTCAAATCTGTTGTTCTGCTGACTACACCTCTGGCAGTATCAACTACTGTTGAAGGTACAATTCCTAGGCTGAACTATGTTGTGTATATTAATGATGTTGTGTTTGCTGCCAGTAACTCCCTCATCAACCTTTATGCCAGTGACTCCATCCTGCATACAATGGCCCCTCACTGAATGTGCTATACACCCTACCACAGAACTTGAATAACAGCTAACATGCAATCTTTGACCGTCATCTACTCCTTAATATCACCCTTCATCAGTATAAATGTAAATTCAGATTTGGCTCCTCGTTCCGCAACTAGGAAATGTTGATCTGTTTGATATTTTATTAAAACACTGACAACTCAAAATTTCTATTTTTTGGGAAATATTAGAAAAAAATAAACAAAATACTGAAATATGATGCTTGCATATGTTTTCAACTCTTTTCATTAGTTGCAAACATAAATATAATAGGAACATCCTCATTTACAGTTGTGTGAAGAAGACCAGTAATAATGTCCTTTTTGAATCAAGGTTTGTTGTGAATGAGAAAAAAACAATGTCAAATTATAGCTGTATAAATGATAATGTAAAAGGTATGATATATACATAGAGTTAATGATAGTTTATAAGCCTTTATAATAGCCATTTCTATAGATCTGGACAGGATGTGTTGTTGGAAGAATTATGAACTACTTACTTAATCAGTTACTTTTGTTAACAACAATATCCAGAGTAATATCCTTTACAAAAATTTTATTTGTTGTGCTAAGAAGCCTCATAGTTTCAGCATAAAACAAAATTATGATTCATTCAAGATTTTGCAGTACATTTCCCATAATCCCACAATCACCATTAAAATATTAAATTTTCACTATACACCAAAAGGCTACTCAGGATGAACACATAGGTAAGCTTCTTTGTGTTTTTCATAGTAGTAACATTCCTTTGGAAAGTTGTTCGTTTCCACAACTTCCTTATAGTGGCTGATAGCATGCACCAGGTACTTGGGGAGGTTTTTCCTGAGCATCTGAGCCACTTCTAACATGTTCCCCTTTAGTTTCTGCCTCTCGATTTCTTGTTGAATCTGACCCCTGTCAATAGGTTTAGGCTCCACACTGAAAGAGATCACCACTTTGATGTTGTTACTGGTCATCACATCAAAGTCATTAGCTCCTCCTTCACTGCCATGGTACTTTTTTCCAGCCAGCCAATTGAAAAAGAAAATGCGATCCTTCTCCTTGAAGACCCTTATAGACCAGCTCACCCAGTCATACTTCTTAACTAGCTTGTCCAAAAGACATTTGGTGAAGTCATCGTCAACACTGCCAGGTTTCTCTTGAATCTGGCCTTCCATGTCCTGCTTGGCTTGTTTAGCGAAGTTCTCAGTGCATTCATCTATAGCTGCTTTCATCCGGTTCTACTGCCCTTCTATGTCTTTGTTATGTCTTGGCATTGAGAATATCAAGGAACTTGTTGTACTGGCTGAGAATGTTTGCCTCGCGTTCAAAGTTTCTCATGTTCACGGAGGACTTCTTCTGCTCTAGGCCAATTTGGATGCAATTAGCATCAATGACATTCATTTTCTGCTTGATCTTGCTGAACTGATCAGTGAGGTAGAGGACTTCATCCCCTTCCTGGTTGTTGAAAATGTAAGCGGAGGCTCTGAACACAGCTTCCAGGACAGGGTTGGAGCTGGCCCACAGTGGCTGTTTGGACCTCAGAGGCCTGTCCCATTATCTCCACCCTCTCCTCTACCTTGTCCTGGTTCTGTCATTGTTTCAGAGTACTGGTCATTATGATGGATCTCTCTCACAGTAATAATGTTGAAGCTGGTTTTCCTAGATTCTTGAAATATGTTGATCTCTGAAACAGAAAGCAGAACCAACCATAAAGCCCTTGTAGCGTCAACAACGTCTAACACTGATTAATCAGACAGTTGGAGTCTTAGCACAAATTTCTCTCAGCAATAAAATCCAAATTGAGATTTGGTTGGGACAGATTTATGGCTGGAATCAATCTCAGCTCTGTACCAGTAACTGACTTCAAACCATGCATTACAACAAACATACTAATTGTTTATGGCGATTCAGAGCAAACAACAAAAGCTGTTTGATGTGGAGAGTTTCGCAAAGCTACGTTACTGGTGTTTTAGGGTGTAATTTACAAACCTAACAATAGACAAGACCCAAAGGAAACACAGATGTCCACAACATGGGAAAAAGGAGGTAAAATACACAAGAATGATACGCTCATTATTTGTCAAAGACAACCTCCACTACAGAAAAAAGTCACACCCAGAAATCAAGGGATAAAAGCACCATGGCAGTTGTTCTGTTAAGGAAAACACTTTTCTCACTCACAATAATCGAAAAGCAGGACAGCCGTTGGATTCGCCATGTAAAATGTAGCTTCTGTCAATGTTTTTTTGTGAAGAAAATTACTAATACATGTTAATAACAAGCACAGATCGTGGTTACCCAGTAATTCTGCATTGGTGTCCAGATCAATGGTGTCATTTGACATGTTTTGACCATAACGCTTATTAAGTTAGAATTGCGTGGTGTCTCCATTCTTCCCTGTGTCTATCCCGTTACAATACAATCAGACAAATACAACCATCAGCCAGGTGTGCAACAAACTAAAGGTACGTTGCATTCTTATTTGATGATAATTGATGCAATTGATTACATAACAACATGTTTTTTACGGCAAACATGATAAAAAAAAAGAAAAACTATTAATTTGCCTTACAAGAAGTTTTTAAACCTGATCAGGACACTGTCAGAATCTATTCATTTCAGATTTTTTACAATGTTTATGATATGTCATTGTTCTTTAGTTTGATATATTCAGTGCACATATAGTGCTGCTTGAAAATATTCTGAATCCTACGGAGATGATAGATTTTCATTGATTATTTTACAAAAGTGTTTTATTTAATAAAAACCCAGATTTCGTCCAAATATTTCTAAAAATATGGGAAACTCTTTATTCATGAATCCAAGGTCAAATCGGCACCTCCATTACCAGTGATAACTTGGAGTTAACATCTCATATAGACAGCAATCAGTCTCTGACTGATTTTTAGGATGTTTCCCTAGACCTTCTCACAGAACTCAGCCAATTGAATGAGGGGTGGCTAGAATGTACTGGCTGCTCCACGTCCTATCACAGTATCTTAATTGGATTAAGGTCAGGACATGGCCAAATCGAAACACTAATCTCTAAATGTGTCAATTTATGTCCC
This sequence comes from Esox lucius, assembly GCF_011004845.1. Lineage (NCBI taxonomy): Eukaryota > Metazoa > Chordata > Actinopteri > Esociformes > Esocidae > Esox > Esox lucius. The sequence goes on along the minus strand of NC_047588.1, from coordinate 14,431,948 downwards.
AGCATTAGCTCCTTGACTGATGGCCTGACGTTCTGTTTTAGAATCACCTGGTATACCTCAGAATTCACTGTTTCCTTGAGGATGTGCAGCCAACCAGCCTCAAAGGAGAAAAAGCGGCCACAGATTTTGACATTCCCACCAACACACGTGACTTTTGGGAAGCTTGTTTTGGTGGTAGGCAGTGTTGGGTGTCCACCAAGTATATTGGTTTTGATAGTGACAAAAAATGTATATTCTGGACTCATCTGTCCATCTGGGAATGACATAGGGAACGGACACAGTACCCCTCAGTTCCTGGCTGTCTTCCTTCTTTCGTAGTATCAAAGGCAATGATGGCTGTCCTCATGTCAAGTTTGCATAACCAGTGGGTATAATAATCATCAACTAGCTGTTGAAATTCATTATATTCAGATCATATCATATATCAGTTTGCCAAATAATACATCATCTGGATATACAAAATGTTTCACCATTGGTAGTAATACAAACATCCCTAACAGAAAGAGAAAATTGAGCATTGTAATAAACAAACCTCAAATAGTCCCAAGAGATATACAGTGGGAAATAGTCCAGTTATCCAACTGTCTCTGAGCACCAGCCTTCCAGCATTAGGATGTATATGTAGACTCTCTCTCAAGGAGAACTGAATGGGAGGGCTGTATAACAGATAATATTCTGTAAACACCCCCTATACAAGGACACCACAGTATCATTCACACCAGTGTGGGGGGTTTAGTCTATGTGAGTGTGGGTGTATGTGTGGCTTTTTCTGGCATGTGGGACCTAAATAGACATTTGTATGCCTTTCTAAATCATGTCCAATCAATTGAATTTGTCCCAAATGGACTCTAATGAGATGAATATGTGCTTAATTTGGAGTGTCAGGGCAGAGGGTCTGAATACTTATGTACAGTGGATATAAAAAGTCTACACACCCCTGTTAAAATGCCATGTTTTTGTGATGTAAAAGAATGATTGTGAGTTTAAAATGTAAATTTTTTTCAATTGAATTGTTCACATTAAATGTATAAAAAGTTCTGACATGATTTATCTTTGTCTCATTCTTTTACATCACAAAAACCTGGCATTTTAACAGGGGTGAGTATACTTTTAATATCCACTGTACACAAGATTTTTATTTTCATGAAAATGGCACAAATTTCTAAAAACAAGTTTTTGCTTTGTCATCATGAAGTAGTGTGTGTAGACTGATGAAACAAAATAACCTCTGTGTTCAGGCCTTGACCCCGAGACACATTAAGATGCCTAAATGCTTAACCTAACCAGGACCTGATACCTATCCTATGAAATGTTGTAGAGCAACGATGGCAATCCTCTGGGTGTCAAAGTAACTATGCAGAGTGAGTTTAAGTGAGTTTCTTTTGAGTGTTGAATGTTGTGGGCACATACCAAATATAGAATGAAGTGAATTGTGTGGGCGTACACAACCATAAAAGTTCATTAAAAATAACCAAGGAAGTAGATTGCTCATTGGCCAGCTCATCTCTCTCTAGACAACTGATTGGCTCTATATATTCTCAGGGATATGGCATCAAACTCCCAAACTTATTTTAAGATACTCATTTGAGGTGGGGATTTCAAATGATTTTTGATACTAATTTAACATTGTATGATTTATTTACTGTAGGAATTAATGATTTGAGTATATGAAGAGTAAACATTGGATTTGGGAATGCACAATCAGAATAATTTTCAAATTGGGAATTTCACTGTGCAGTTACCTTAAATCATGCTTTCATGTGTTTGGGGTTCATGTGTAAGACAAAGAAAAAATATTAAAGACAAATAAAATGGTAGCAAAGGAAAATGGGTTCCTCATTAAAAACAGCATATCTTTTATAGGGAATAAAATAATAAAGATAATGACAAGCAGGTGAGAACGGTTTGCCAGACACGGAAGCACATTTTCAACATTGGTTATTACTTCATGTGCCCAGTGAAGCATCTAGTGTGAAGGGTTTAGTTCTGTTGACACAGCGTGTCCTACTTCCCATTAATCCAACACATACCTGACTCAAACTCTGGATAACAAACACACAACCACCCCACTGAAGTTATCAACCCATCATGCCACCATAGAAGTCCTGTATAAATTAATCAAGCGGTGAAACTTCAGACGGAGTAGTGACAAGAGTTTCACAGTCATCTGCTACAATTTTGAAATGTATCTTCCCTTTGAGGATTCACTTTAATTCCGGATTGTCATTCTCGTATTCTGTATTTCCAATGAGGGATATCAAAACGGTTCACCCTTATTATTGATACTGATGATTATCTCAAAGCTTCAACCACATCAGATCTTTTTGAAGTTGGCGTCTGTTATAGAGTTTCCTTCTGGCCACTAGAGGTCACTTCAGTTCACTGGAAAGCCCCCCCAACCTCCCTCCCATCCCCAACCCCCCCTCCCTCCCTCACTCCCCCTCCCCCCTGTCTCCACTGCCTGTTAATGTTTTGCCATATACGTTGACATTTACTAACAGACTCAGACCTGTGGATACACAGTACATGACACCACCTGAAAAATGACCTGTGGAAAATAAATGTACACTAAGGATAAAGGTACATGTTGATATATAAAGAAACCCATCTCTTAGTTCAAATTATAGTGTTGAGTTACTTGGAATGATGGATTGGTATGCAAACAGAAAGGTGTTATTCTTGGAACAGGACTTAAAACCCGTCATCCCGGATATGAGCAACTCCAACAGTCCGTTGGAGTGACACGTGTGAGGAAATAGGGCTGAGCCACAGAAATGCAAGGCAGAGTGGGTGTTGAGAAATAGGATCAAGTTAGAGGCTCCTAGGTTGGGTCACAGTCAGGTACTGTAGTTGGTGCCCAACAATAATTGACCTGCTTTATTCACATCATTTTACTGTTTCATCAGCATAATTTAACTGTCATCAGCTTAGCTTCAATGTATCATTGACATCATTTTCCATCATTATAGCAACCACATAACTGACTTGCATCATCTATCTTATTTACATGTATCATCGTTTACCCGTTTTATTAACATAGTGAGTGACAGCTTCAGAATAATTTGGAATATCACAATGTTACCTTGTTGGCATGGAATAGTAAAAAGATGGTTGTTTGGTTAGTTATGTACAGTAGATGTACAAGGGATTCAAAATACAAAGACTAATGTCCAAATCAGAATGCTTCAGCCACCTTTCTCACCGATTTGACCTTGGATTCATTTATTTGTGATTGCTTTTTGAATTGTGTGTTTGTGTGTTTCTTTTCTGTGTATTTGTATGCATTTTTACTTTTGCTGTTAGACAGGACTCGACCATGGTCTCAGTTTGATTCTCTGTAATAATGTTCATGAAATGAAGCTGTTTAAACCTTCATATATATGTATTTAATCATGTATTGGAGATTAATTATACAGATTATCATACTGTATTTATTGAAAATGTGGATTAACAAAAAGTTCTTCAAAAGGCCACCAGTGTCTAAAATACTATAAGTCAGAAAGTCCCTTTGACAACTATGAGGGAAAACTGATGCATGGATTTGTTTATGGTAACACTTCAACAAAATAAGAAGTAGATACATTGTATGTACATTTTAGCTTGTCGTTTTACCTCACGTTTGACTAATGTAAACTGAAAGTGACCTGATTGACAACATAGTGATGCTTGTGGATTATTGTTGCATCTGTCTTCATTGCATGCAATTGTTGATATTTTCATAGAAAATGAAAGAGGAATGTCCGTTCTTCTGATATGCACTGATTTTAAAGTTATTTTCAATTAAAAAGTGACAAAGTTTTGATCTGAACTGGATATTGGTCAGGTCATAAGCAAACATTATGCTTGGCATTTTGCCATTGATTGTATGTAATTTAGGCCTGGTCAAATAAAAACAAAGACAAAAATGTATCCATCTACAAAATATCAGCAAAAAATTATTCTGTGAATTAAAACAAATATTACACTCGAAGTAAAATGTTTAGTTCCTAATTTAGACCAAAAATGATAATAAAATAATTTGTAATATCACAATATAGCTTTATTCTCATGGGATACAGAAAGCTGCTTAGTTATTAGGTCCCTTATGTAAATACAAGTTAAGTGTAAGAATGTTTAAATGATAGGTCGACATTTAAATGTTTACATGCACTGTTTGGCATTGGCTGCATGGATACACTGCCCTCTGTCCTGCACATGTTTACAGATCACACTGACAACAAGTCATATAATGACAGAACATTAGGATTCGGGAGATTCAACACCACCTGAATCGCAAGAAGTCAAGGGAAATGGAGATGATTGAGATTTCTTCCTGTGGTCTATCACATTTGTCACTGCCCTAGAGTAATGGTGTTGCACAAGTAACATACACTTCGGCAACATTACACAAATAATTATACGCTACAGTGAATTCAACTGAAAATGTGACAGAAAACAATTGATTTCAATTTAAACATGTTGTGTAGATGGACAAATCTGTTACAGCAAATTACCCTTTAATCATGATTATGAACGTTTTCAAACAAATACAATTAGCAGTTTTCCTTTCCCTTTGTGTTCGTCGCTATGCACAGTAGGTTAATCACCCAGAAATGCTGTGCTCCAACTGACATTAACCTGAGTATTAAGCTTCTGATCAGTATGCACACTGCTGTGTTTGTGGTGAGGGACGCTTGGTTGTGTCTCTTCACAACAACAAAGACAGGCCCAGGCCATCAGTCTCTGCTACAGATCGATAGAAACCCAGACAGGATCAGGCTAAACCGATAAAGGTTCCAAGCTGGGACAGGAAAGCTGATTGATCGCAGACTTATTCACCGAGAGTCCCTCCTTGTCCTTATGAAACCAATTGAACCACCTTTACACTTCATTTAAATTAAACAAAACAGTCAATCACATGGACCGTCGAGAGCAATGTTAATGTAAATGTTTTCACCTTTCCAATTTTGTGATTCAGTACTGTACTGTACATCTGAAAATATCCCCTCATACATGAAAGCGTCCCAAGCCCTAGGAATGTTAGCACATTTTGATTCCAATCATCTGTTTTATTGTAACCAGATTACACGTTCTCTTGTCTGAAATCGTTTTCTGAAGTCTGTTTGTTTGATTGAGTTATACACAACTCAATGAGGCAGTGGAGCTCTCCACAGAGGCTGACCTAATCAGTATTTCAGAGAGGTAGGTGGTCAGCTAGGCAGTCACATGGTTTCTTCACATACCTCATTGTTCCAGGACCATTGGCCATGGCCTCCTGCTGTAGACCCCATTCTCCCACACAGAGGCCCACTATATACCAGCCAAACAACTCATTTCATTCATCAAAGTGACGAGTGTAAAACAGTCTTCTAAATATTTAAATGCAGATATTCAGGGATCCAGACAGTTAAATTGTCTAACAGACAGACACTTTGGCACAAGTACATGGAACTGGCAATAGTAGACATCTCAAAGGACAAGGTAAGAAAACGATTTGAAGCATAAATCATAGCGTTTTATCAGTCCTGTAGTTCTGATATGACCGGTTGTATTTACAGAATGTGTAGGCTGGGTAAAAAGAGTGGTTTGTGAGCATGTGGGGAGAAATAAAGAGAGGGGTGAGAGGGAGAGAGAAAGAGAGAACTGGGAGCACATGTTTTACAAAGCACACAAGAACTAAGATCAATATACCGATTACAACTTTAATTTGCTAATGGATTTTCGGACTGACATATCAGAGCAAGCATGGGGGGCTATTTCCAGTTTTCCTACGGGAATCTAACGGACTGAGGTTGAAATCTACTGTACGTGACCTATCTTTTGTCTAATCAGGAAGCAACACAGCCAGTTATGAAGTGACTGTTTAGTGGGGGATTTTCTGCCAATTCCAGGCTGTTACTTCCTGTGTGTTGAGATTGCAGCTTGCTGGTGCAGGGCTTTCCCTCCGTTTCCTCTTTCTCACGCTCTCACTCCTTGTACTCCCAGGAGGACAGGCCGCTTAGCCTACTCCCCAAAGACACTCTGCAGCCTCTGAAACCCAACTCATACAAGGATGGATGAGTTCTCAGACTGGCCGATGCGCTGTGTAGTTACTCAGTGTGTGGATTGGGGATTGTGAGTTAGAATGACAGCAAACTAGAGTTTATTGCCCTTCTCTTCAAGACAGAGCAAGGGAGAGAAAGAACAAGAAAGAGAGAATGAGAGAGAGGGAGAGAGTAGGAGAACAAGGAAGATCAAGAAACAAAGAGGTCACAGAAGAAAAAAAGCCATGACACAGAGAACTCTGCCGAGATTCTTAACTGCTGACATGCTGTAAGACCTCCTGTGAGGAGTCGGGCTGGGGGAGGTCTGCCACTGTGGCTGCGCTGCTGACACACTTCAGGGTGATTGAGGGGAGAGCACTGAAGGCAGAGGAAACCCAGAACGTAGTGCAACATCAGGGAATGACAGGGCTCCTACGCTCCACCTCCTCTTCCTGAGAATCAGATTTGGAAAATCAAACGAGCATTCATTTTACCTATCCACATCTCACTAATGTTGCTTTTGAAATATCGCATAGGTGCAAACATGTCTCTGCTGAACCATTACATCAAAAGATTAGCAATCACCAAAAACATTTAAGATTAGGATGAGGTATTCCTGTGGGGATTCAACATTTGGAAGCGCAATTATACCAGCAGTGCTGAAATGCGTATGTGGGAGATGGCCACATACGCCATTTCACTTCCTGAACCACAGAGAGAGGGCGGAGCACGTGAATCCTATCTGAGGCAGTGCAGATGTGTTCTACAAACATCCCACCCTATCCAATACACTCATACACCAGTACGCCTAAAGAAGTGCCTGGCTGGACATTCACCAGACTACAGCCCCAACCTCTAAACGGAGAGCCTCCAGCCAGGAGAGTGATCTTCTGCAGAGTTGATCCTGAGTGCTGAGCTGGACCTGCTGTTGTGTGTCACTGAACAAATGTTTTAATGCTTTTTATTGGGTTAGGCCACTTAAAGAGCAGCGGGCTGGTCGATGGTCCACTCGGACCGATGGGTAATGACATTATCCTACACTGGGATTTGCAAATGGCCAGGCAGAGCCATCCTGTCATTGATCCAGAACCTTCAGTGCCACTCTGATGCAGTCCTCCATCAAATCACTAATTTGGTTATGAAATGTACAGTAGATGTGACTGGTAGTAGAAGAAGACAAGTGTGTCTTTGAATCTGCTAGATAGGGTTTGATGGGTTATGTGAACCTAACTTGGCAAACGTGTGGAGATGGCAAAGCAGGTGTTGTGGATTTGATTCCCAGTTGGGGCCAGTGTAAAAGTGTATACGCTTCTTGCTGTATGTCACTCTGGATAAGGATGGCTGCTAAATGACTCAAATGTCATAGGTGTTATTAGAATGTCTCAGCAGGTTAGAATATTAAAAATGAATCCAACAATCATGTTTCAGAGGTCTGTTACTCGAACTTTAGGGGGCTCGGCCAGACTGTGAGAAAACATCAGGATTTCATTTCCTGTCTACTTATTGCTGAGCGCCACAGAGTGGAAGCATGTCAGGATGAGTTCCATAGGAAATGTCAGTTGTCACTTTTATATTACATGCAGCCTGTTGTGGAGACAGAAGACAGGAATGAATACTTTGCTATTCAGCAGTGCTACTACTTCCATCCACAGCCTGTTGAGCCTTCTAATGATGTGCATCTATGAATATTTCATGCAAATGGATTTTTTAGAATAGGAATATTTGTTCTGTTTTTAAATCTGGTTTTAAAGGTTTTTCCACACTTTACCACATTTTGCCAAATAATCTAATATTAAATAACATGGTCATCGACAAATAAATTGTCAATTTAACCTTAAATTCCTGCTAAATGTCTGACAGACAAAGCTATAAGCATTGCTATGCATGTCATTGTGAGGGAGTCTTGGTGGGATCTATTAGTCGATGGCGCCCTCTGTCTTCTGGGTAGCCCTGGCACCATGTCACCACACATCCTCTGTCATTACGGGAGGAGAACATATTATTTTTACCGCAGGACAAGGTAACATTTGCTTCTTCATCACAAGTCAGGGCCTCTGTAGATAAGGTCAGCAAACAGATGCTTCGGTTCTTCCAGAGTGGCTCTTTGAATTGACGCGCAGCCTCAGGGACAGCACTTTATGCAGGGGAAGAGCTCCATGGATCAATAGATGTTAACCAGACAAGCCCACATAACCACTAATGAATACAAGAGTTTTCAGGGCCTCAAGCTGAATTGTTTCTATGAAGGTGGGCAAAAACCACAGTAAGAGAGGAATGGCTACCCAACAATCAACACTGGGGAAAAACAACCTACTCCATTTGACTTATTGCATCTGATATATAGTTAATTTTTTTTATTTAGTTCACATTAAATTAAATAGCCAATAAATTGACATATAGATATTTCGTTCATATTGATAAAATGACTTGGAGGTTTGAAAGGTTCAGAAAACTTTCCATCATGCTGAAATGATTTTGCCCTGAAACCTAACTCTGAGGCATTGCTTGTCCGGTCATGGTGCGTTTCACCAACGGTCTGACAGGTTCTGTGGTGTGTTTGAGGAGGGACTCTTTGATGGACTCAATTATTTGACACACCCAGCATTCTCTCTGTTTTCAACACACCCCCATTTTAAAATGGTGGTTAAAGGAATGAGACCAGCCTTATCAGAATCCATACCTGTGGCTATGAAACAAAACGTTCAGAGAGGACCAACGTTATCATATTAAACCATCCTGTTAGTAAATATTAAGAAGTTCAGAGAGTGCAGGGAAGACAGGGGGATGATTCCGAGTACATTACAAACTGTGCATAATTTTGACAGTCTTGATTTACGACGGTATAGCATGTGTGTCCTGGAAGGGCCATATTGCTACTTCGCTGGCCCAGAAATGACGGCCATAACCATCAACAACGCAGCATGCTGAGCCAAGCACTTTGGAGCTCGTCTTTAGGTTATTAGCCCAGCCAAAGGTTGCTATTCATAGACTATCAAACTAAAGCTGTGGTCAGGAAATGCTGACTTATGTGCAAATATCAATTATATTAGAGAGGCCCTGGCAAGTGCGTGTGCACTAGCTTGCTTTAATGGCCATACACTTCAGTGGTCGCCCACAAATCATGTTTACACAGGACAGGGCTAAATCGCACACGTACATCCATTAACGGATGATTTGTTTTTGTTTTACGAAGCATAATGACAAGTGTAGAACTTAGGCACTATTTTTATTAGGACTGAATTAGTATGAATTTGATCGGTCAATTAAACATCACTTAGTATTCATGCCGTAATAATTATAAATAATCTGTTCACAAAATGCTACAGCTTTGCTAGATGCCCTTAAATTTGTTATACTGAAGCATGCCTGATATGGGTTCAGATGCAAGGGTTTGAGTGTATTGTGTACAAGGCACAGTAGAGTACATTGAATGCCAAGTTGTTTTCACAGTTGGCAGAACGGCTTCCAGTGTCTTTTTCATTGTAATGTAGGCCAGCCTGTGTGATAAAATGAGAGCGCAGCTCAGCAGATGCAATCTCAGCAAAATCTTGTCTCTGGAAATGCAGGCAGCAGGATTTTTTCTCACAAGAACTGTATGTGTCAGGAGGGTAAAATGCATTGAGTTAAACTGTTCATGAGCAAGGAATTCTAAACTGGGTAAACATTTTGATATTGTAATACTGCCTCAAATCAGCAATACAAGGGCATTTATAGATTTCTATACAGTAAATCTAATCATCACCAAAGCTTGATACACACATCAGCATAGTATTACGAAATGGATACAGGACAAACTTATGGCACATTCTCTGAACCTCCTCAGCATTTACAACATAATTTCCTACACATCCTCTTTCTTTGATTGATGCAGAATTGTTTAATTACCTATCAGGTTCACGACTTGTTGCGCCACTTGTGATGTCACTCCGAATGTACGCACAGGGCAACATTCTTGTGCCTCTCCCAGTAGTGGCAGTCCTCAGGGAAGCTCCAGGCGGCCTCGCTCTGCTTGTGGCGACTGACAGCATGCACCACAAACCCCGCCAACTGCTTCTCCAGGACCTCCACCGTGTCCCGGACCCCGCCCTTCTTCCCCAGCCCCTCCATCAGCTGCCGGATGCTGTTGCGTGGCACCGGTTGGGGACTGGTGCTGTAGGAAACCATGAGGTTGGTGTCATTCACCTGCAGCACCTCAAACCAGTTCAGACCGGCCACGTGTTGGAAGTGGTCTCCGGCGCGCCAGTTCCGGTAGCTGCTGCCGGAGTCGTTGACCACTCGTACCGACCAGCTCACCCAGTCGTACTTCCTGGTGAGGAACTCCTGTACCTCCTGAGCCATGTCCTGGAGGTTGCGTTCCTCTCTTTTCTTGAGAAGATTCTGGGCGTCAAGGCGGGCCTGTTCAGGAAAGGCTGATACGCATGCGTTGATGCATGTCTTCATCTTCGATTCCACCTCCTCTATCTTCTTGCTCCATTTGCAGATGGAGTCCTGCTCTTCATCTGGGCTCTGGGTGAGGGCACAATAACCGAGCAGGGCAATCAGGCCCAGGCAGAAGAGCTCCTTCATCCTCACACAGAAGTCCTCCAGCAAGCGCCTGTTCCTCGCCACGTATCTGAGACACATAGACAACGAGCGAGTAAGTTATTATGAAGAAATGTGAAACTGTTTCCACTACTATACGTTGATAAGATTATCTGCTAAATGAATTCAATGTAAATAAAATGACCAGTCATCCTCCTAGTATTAACTATAATCACGATTTTGCCAGATGATAAATGTTAAAACATGATAACATGCTGCAAGTGGTCAAACAAAAATGAAAACTAACTTCCTCAATTGGTTCATTTGTTATAATTAAAACACTCACTTCTCCACAACTTCCAAAATGGATTCCCCAAAGCTGTTGGTGCCCATCAGAGCATCATAAAGCACATATAGGTTTTTTTCCCCTCCGGTCTTCGAAAAGTGGTCTAGAAACAGCTTTGTCTTGACCTCCCGATACTGCGGCTTGGCTTCCAGAATGTCCATGTACTTACGGAACTGGTTCCTGATGTTCTCCTCCACTGAGAAGTACTGGGAATCCAGCCGTCCCTTTTTGATCTCAGAGTCAATGTCCTCCAGTTGTGTGGAAAGCACATCCATCTTGTTCCGCACGGCCAGGAACTGCTCTTTGACGTAGAAGACCTCTCTGCTCTGCACGTTGTCCAGGGCCAGTCGTAGCACAGGGGCGGCTGCCTCACAGAGTGGAAAGAGCTCCCCGACTGCGCTGGCCAACACCTCGGCCCCTCGCTCAAAACTCTCCATCACAGCCTCGATGGCCTCCTTCTTCTGGGCTACCACCTTTTCCAGAGGGCTGGGCATGCCTTGGAGGGAGAATCAATATAACAGTTGGACGACATGTGATGCTTGGCATAGGTGTCATATCAGCATTCAGAAATGAAGCTCCAATCAGGAGGGAAAAGCTGCCCCGTTTAGAGAGGCAGGTCAAATACAATTTCTGAAGAAAAAACGGCTGTACTTTTCTCAAATAAAGGACCTATATAATAACAATGACATCCAACACCTATCAGGGGTGCAATGTGTGAGATTTGCCAAAAACAAACATAAAATGATCAATTTTGCACTATTGGACATTTACAAATAGACTGAAAACCGTATTACAGACCAAAACACACATTAAGGGGCCACGTCATTATTCTTCATAATGATAGATAGATAGATAGATAGATAGATAGATAGATAGATAGATAGATAGATAGATAGTCATGAAGCAAGTATAATCAATGGCCTGGAATGCCAGAATATTTTTGTTTTGTTTTCGAGATGCTTGCATGCAGTAGCCATGTTCATACCTGTATCTTATTGTCAAGGTCATAGAGATGCAAAATGCACGTGTAAAACAAAATCACGGCCTAGTCTGAAAGGGGGTCTATACATAATTCATTTGGAAAAAAAATATTGAAACAGAGGTGTGACAGTATTAACAACATAAATGTCCTGGTCTGTAAATGCCTCATTTGATTTCAGAACTGACCAAGCCCAAAGCAATAATTGACAAATCCGTTTTAAACAATGTCTGCAAATTATTATAGAAATTGCGTAATTTACAAATGTACATATCCAATACCAAATAAATCAACACCTAGATTGATGTTTTATTGGAATATCATAAATATACGGTATATTTTTATAAGCCTCATGTGTTGTTTGGTTCGGGTTTGAAAAAATAGAAAATAAACGATTTACACCACGTTTTTATATTGCCATTACTATTGTTGCAGTTGAGCAGATCGAATACATTATTTTCACTCATGCGTATGTATTATGGAGACTCACTGTCTGGGTACATTTACGCACGCATTAGGTGCATCCAATGAGTAACACTGGGCACACCTTGCGGTCTTCACCCATGTATTCCTGTTTGAGAAACCCATTCCTCTCATTCCTAAAACAGCATAGCTTTTCTCTACCTGATAGTGGCTCGACTTGTCCTTCACGCTCGCTCGACAAACCCCAGCAGTTGAAATTAAGATTGTTTTCCCCAAAGTTTTCTCAGATTTTCCCACGGCTCTCTTTTGATTGTGATGCTGAGGATAGGCACAAAATGAGAACAGGATTCACAGCCGCGTATTTAATATCTGCAGTTTGGCATGTGAAAAGAGAGAGGAAGAGAGAGGAAAAGAGAGAGATAGAGAGGAAGAGAGAGAGAGAGTGGGGGGAGAGAGCGCACAATGCGGTGGAAGAATTTTGGAATCATTCTTCCATGTCCGTCAGTCGCTTAGGCTACATCTAGAGGATTCTGTCAATATATTAAAAGGGAAATTCTAAATGTGACTGTAATTTCATCAGATCCTCAAGCAGGTACTGTTATTTTGCGGAAAAGCTTGGAATAGACGAATGCGCGTGAATAGACTTTGCGCGAGTAAGCTCCTGAAAATATATGGGGTTCTGAATGTGCATACATTGTTCATTGTGCAATGATACAAAATATCGGTAAGTAACATACTGAACGTTTAAATGACCAAAAATATTGTTTAAATGTGTGATGGTGTTAAGTGTCTTTAGCGGTCAAGACAGTGCTTGATTTGTGAGACGTCATTAGGCTACCTTTTATTGAGCGGACCTTCATTTGGGAAATATGTTAATTATGGATTAGCACATTCTATCTTTTGTAGTCGAATATTTTTTTTAAACAGTGTTCAATTTGGGAATAAGCCTATTGAAATCCCGTTAATTTCTAGACTTGACATTTCTTATTGACATGTTTTTATCATAGGTCTAATTTTATGTATGTGCGTTAACAGCAAAAATACAAGAATAGTGTTGTTACTTCATTTTATTGGATTGCTTATGCAGTTCTGACAATCAATAAAACAACGCCCTAGTTAAAGTAAAAACATGTTTAATAATTAACTCCATTATTTAACCCACACTATTTATTTATTTCACTCGAGTGCTGGCCATAGATTCGGCCTCGTCTCGTGAGCAAATCCGCTTGGAAACAGTCCTCAAATAAGTATTTATATAACATTATAATCTGAATATTGTTTTGGAAAACGAACAATTAGAACTATTTTAATAAATTGCACAATATAATGCAATTTAAACTGCCATTTGTTGTCGTTTAATTATAACAAAAAAATACGTATATGTTGTGTCTTCTAAGCTGTTAGCTCCGGGTGTCAACAGATAAATTGGGACTTATTCGGTGGGAGCTCCGCACCAGCAACTATCTCCGTGCAGGTGACTTCATACGCCGGAAACGTCGTGGACAAATGAAAGTAAGGCAATTTCCTATTTAACAAATATGACTCAATATATTATACAATACATTAATATGTTTATATTTTGGTTCAGAGTTTTGGTCCACCGACTTAGTGGATGCGGGTTTCAGGGGAACAACCTGTTTTTCTGGCTTTCATGGGAAAATAACACAAAGGCTTAGCCTGTACAGTGTCTGCTATCTCATATGTCCTTCTTTAGAAAAACCACCATGTGGCGTCCTAACAAAACTGCACATTTTCTTGAACACATAAAGATTAAAAAGCAGGCCCACTGCTGGCGAGAGTATGTAAGACACAGCATCTTCAGGCAACAAGAAAATTAAATGAACTTATACATCGTAGTGATTAATACCTATGAGTTATGACAGGCAATAGCAAATGTTAGAATGCACTTTAACTAAATTATTAGGCTGTAACACACTTATAACGAATAATTTGTGGGTGCAGTATGATACTAAATGTTTACTCATCCGAATGTGCAGTCTTTTCTGACACCTAGTGGTATTCAATGCTACAGCCAATGTCCATCACATGGAGTTCAGGAAGGACCGTTCATAGGGCAGTAGTGGCAAATACCAGCAGATGGGACTTTTTTTAGCCCAGCATCTAAATTGGGTCTGATTTTGGTTAGGTGAATTGACTGGCATGTAAGAAAAACCCTGACCTATATTTGGACCCTATCCATGTCAGAATTAATTCTCAAGTCCTGCTTTCTCAGCATTTCAGATACAGTAAGGTTCGGAAACAAAGAGACACTGACAAACGTTTTGTTCTTTTGGCTGTTAACCAAAATATATTCAAGCTAAATAATTAATATGGGCTTAACATGCAGTCTCTCAGCTTTAATTTGAGGGTATTCACATCCAAATTGGAGGAAGGGTTTAGGAATTACAGCTCTTTAATATGTAGCCCCCTCTTTTTCAAGGGACCAAAAGTAATTGGACACTTGTCTGAAAACCTGTTTCATTGACAGGGGGGGGGTTATTCCTTCATTTTTTAATCAATTATGCAGGTAAATGGTCTGGAGTTGATTTCAGGTGTGGCATTCACATTTGGAAACTGTTGCTGTAAACCCACAACATGCGGTCTAAGGAGCTCTTAATGCAAGTGAAAACAGGCCATCCTTAGGCTGCAAAAAAAAAGAAAATCCATCAGAGAGATAGCAGGGACATTAGGAGTGGCGAAGTCAACAGTTTGGTACATTCTGAGAAAAAACAAACACACTGGTGAGCTCTGCAACACAAAAAGGCCTGGACACCCAAGGAAGACTATAGTGGTGGATCCTTTCCATGGTAAAGATAAACCCCTTCTCAACATCCAGCCAAGTGAAGAACACTCGATAGGAGTTAGGCATATCATTATCCAAGTGTAACACAACGAGAATACTTTAGGAGAGCAAATACTGAGGGTTCACCACAAGGTGCAAACCATTCATAAGCCTCAAGAATAGAAACACCAGATAAATCATCTAAAAAACCTATCAAATGTTTGGATCAGCATTCTTTGGACATATGAAACTAAGATCAAACTGTACTAGAATGATGAGAAGAAAAAATTATGGAGAAGGCTTGGAATGGCTCATGATTCAAAGCAAACCACATCATCTGTAAAACACAGTGGAGGCAGTGTGGTGGCATGGGTATGCATGGCTTCCAATGGCACTGGGTCACTAGTGTTTATTGATGATGTGACAGAAGACAGAAGCAGTCGGATTAATTCTGAAGTGTATAAGGAAATTGTCTGCTCAGATTCATCCAAATTAAGCCAAGTTGATTGGACTGCGCTTCAATTTACAGATTGACAATCATCCAAAACATACTGCAAAAGCAACCCAGGACTTTTTTAAGGCAAAGAAGTGGAATATTCTGCAATGGCCAAGTCAATCATCTGATCTCAACCCGATCGAGAATGCATTTCACTTGCTGAAGACAAAACTTAAGGCAGAAGGACCCACGAACAAACAACCACTTAAATACAGCTGCAGTAAAGGCCTGGCCATGCATCTCAAAGGAGGAAACCCAGTGTTTGGTGATGTCCATGCGTTCTAGACTTCAATCAGATTCTCGACAAATAATAAAAAATGAACATTTTATTTAAGATTGTGTTAATTTGTCCAATTACATTTGAGCCCCAGAAATAAGGAGACTGGGTATGAACATGGTTGCAATTCCTAAACGTTTCATACGATATTTTTGTTCAACCCCTTGAATTAAATCTGAGAGTCTGCACTTCAATTGCATCTTAGTTGTTTCATTTCAAATCCATTGTGTTGGCGTACTGAGACAAAATTATGAAAATTGTGTCAATGTCCACATAACTGTATGTATTGCCCCATTTAATAATTTTCAGATAAACCAACATTGTGGATAATATGGTGAAAGACTCAAGAAGTTTTATTGCATGAAAATCAACATATACAAGTGATTTTTCAATTTCAATTTTTATTGATAGTGCAACATACTAGAACCCAGCAACAACAAACAATAACAAAAAACTTGAATGCCATTTATATAAGAAGCATTATACAGAATATATATACACATATTCCATTTATTATTTAAACAGTGCAGATGTATATTTAAGAGCATACATACTTTGTTGTAACAATATGAGCGAGGGACTGGTACCGCAGAGTAGCGATTCCATCTAAAATACGCATCATAGATATAGAGTTGTCCTGCAATAATGAGTATAGAGCACTGATGTTAATAGCAAAGAGATCCAAACAAATTGCAGTGCTTTGCAGCAAAACAAAAAGTAAAGATCAAAGAACAGAAAGGAGAGATAATGTTGGCCACAGTATTAGTTTAGGCACAGTTGGTAAGTGGTGAGGATAGTGATGTACTGGTATAGTAGTGTAAATGTTATATTTCTGCTCCTGATTCCAAAATGGTTGCTTGTAATATGATACAACTGTAGACTACTCAAGCAAACAAAGACAAAAACATCCTCTAAAGAACAGAAGGCACCCATGATTAGTTTTAGTGTTATTTTAAATGTCTTCATATAGTTTGATAAGTGTAAATTATGGAAAATATGAAATAATACATTCAATTAAAAAAAGATGAGCATTGACAAAGGAAAATTCCCCAGAAAACTATTGATTTGGTGTGAAGAAACGCATTATAGAAATTATCATAATAAAAGCATGTAATATAAAAGAAGATGCATAGAAGTCTAATGTATACTTTGACCTTTTGCACGGTTCTTCTAAACACCATACTAATGTTCAATACCTACAGTGTGAGGGCCGTGGGTCGTGAAATGAGCTGTCTCAACAAACAAAAAACACCAACTAAAGGGCTGACAATAAAACAAACAAAAATGACAAAGTGAAGTTACAAGAAAGTGCGTTATAATAGTTACCTATACTTCCGGTAATAAGTAAAGTAATATCCAGGTTTAACCCATGTGTTTTGTTAAGTACAGCAGCTATTTGGGCTGCTCTAATAGGTGTTCGTATTGTAGATTTTTGGTTTACTTAAAGTGCTAGGTTGCATTGCAATCACTATTGCACTTGCATTGAGTATTTTTCTTTTTAAATAGATGCCCATTATGCAACAGAATGAGCAAATTAATATTTGTCTCCCTCTAAGCCAGGGGATGTATAGGCACCATGAAATATGTCGTTACGCAGAATGTTGTCAGACATTTAAACTATTCTCTCCTTACACTTCACATGCCATGAATGGAACAGATATAATTTCAACGTGGACCATCAGACTGAGTTTACGCAGGTTTCCATATCAACATTCACCCATGTTAAATAGGTCTGTCATTTGAGAATTGGTGTTTTCATAAAAATTTACTTAGCTCTAACACATTGATTTCAACCAAACAAGTTAACAGTTGTGTGAACTTTCTAAACTAGTAAAGAACATAAGGAACTTGAACACACCACTGGAGTTTCAGAAACGGGAGGATGGGAGGGTGTGGAACCAGGTCAGAGGGAATGTGTACAGTTCTACATATGGAGGACAAGAAGCAGAGCAGTGGCCTCCTACACCTCCTCCACATTTTCACTTGCATTTTCGGAGGGCCTCCTGCATCTTCTCCTGGACGTGCTCCATCTTCTCTGCCCACTCCTCGCTGAGGCCCTCCTCGTCATCTCCGATGATGGCGGCGTAGCCCATGAGAGCGATCAGGCCGATGCAGAAGAGGTAGGTGAGGCGCGTGCACAGGTTCTCCATGGTTCGACGGTCACCCTGCGAGTGCTTCACGTACACCTCCAGGATGGGCCGGCTGAACAGCTTGGGCTTGCCCACCACGCCCTCGTAGAGCGTGTGCAGGTTCTGGTCACCCAGGTCGTTAGCGTAGCTCTCCTCAAAGTCATCCTTCTTGCGCTCTCTATGTTCCGGCCGTGCGTCCACCATCTCCATGAACTTGCGGAACTGGTTGCGCAGGTTCTCTTCCACTTTGCAGTACTGTCCGTCCAGCGTTTCCTTCTTGATCTGGAGCAGAGCGCTGCGGTTCTGTTCGGACAGCTTTTCCAGTTCACGGTTGACTGAGCCAAACTCACGTTTCAGAGTTTGGATGTCCTCGTCGTCCACTTGGTGCAGCACCACTCGGATCAGAGAGCCAGCCACGCCAAAGATGGGGTTGACCACAGCCGCCGCCGAGGAGATGGTGGCCAGGCACTGCAGCACCTTTACCAGGCCCTGCTTCAGCTTGGCCCGGTCCTCCACGATCTCCATCTCCGACATGATGGCAGGCAGGGAGAGTTCAAAAGGGTTGTGGAGGACAGTAGCTTCTGATGAAAAGTCAGGAGCCTGAGAAAGACAACAGGGCATTCTTGCTTAATAACATATTGACAGGACTCATTGGACACAACAACATTGTTTTGTCTCATGCCGCAGAGTTAATGTTACCTTTTTTACACATTCCCAGTTTACAAAATAGGTGAATGTTATAAATGAAGTCCTTTGGAGTACAATTATTTACATTCATCAGTTGGTCATATCCAGAGCAACTTAAGGTAGTGATCGCATACATTTCAACCTTGCCAGCAATAAGAATCTAAGCCTCATACCTGGCATTGCAACTTACAAACTGAGCTACACATTGCATGATGTACACATGGTTTACACAGTCAACTTTCTCTGTGTAAGTTATAACTAATAGGAAACAACCGTTTAACACCACCGGCTCTTTTTGCGTTCCATGTACCAGCTCAAACAATGAATAACAACTCGGTATACATGCACTTGTTTAAATAAATGCTTTTATTAGATGCAAAAAACAAACAATTTACTTAGAAACATCAACAAGTGCCTTTAATCCAAGGTCATCATCAACCCTTCTGACACATTTCTCAAAGTAAACAGGCACGCGGCATTGGCTGTGGTGAATCAGATGACCAAAGAGACCAAAATACAGCACCCGTACTAGGCCCAGGAGTCTGCATGCCAACACCACCCTGGGATTGGAGCATAGTCACACTTGGCCAGCATCTCATTGACCTTGGCCTGAAACTCCTCTGCCCTGTGGTGGTTTAAACTAGCCAGTTTGAAGCACTTCGGCTCCGATGTCTTTCAGGTTTCGCCGTAGCGCTACGTACACCTATAAGAACGGCTTCCAATCCTTGCAATATATCTCATTTTCTTTGACCCCCGGGGAGTAGAAGGCTACTCATCTTCCTCCTAAACGTTTCGGAGCTCTGCCGAGTAGCACTTTCAAGCCCCAGGGTCTTCCATCGTGGTGCAGAGGACGGTATAGAGGGGCTTGATGTCCTCTTCTCATTGAGCTCCTTCAGACTGACCTGCTCCGGTGCTGCCAGTCTGTCAGATGCGGACGCAACAGAGAGCAGGTCTGTTACATTCACCGCTGCGGTGACTGTATGGAAAAGTAGGTTGCCGGTGGAGGCAAAGGAGGAGACTTTGGTCATGACCACGATCCATCTTCTCCACCTCCATCTCCCTTTCCTTGGCTGCTGCTGCACATACAGTATAACCTCACTGAAGTCCTAGAAAGAGATGAGGCAGGTGATTTACTATTTACATTAATCATGTGGTTCCAATTTAACTGCAGTAGTAGATTTTTTTCAGTCTTTTTCCAAAAACTAATATTAAATCATAGAATCTGAGTAAACATAACATGATTTGTATATGTATTTAATTCAATTAATGAACAAAGTTTAAATATATTTTGTTTCCCGTGTGGCATAAACCAAGTAGTCCTAATTAAGGTGATGTGGCAGGACCTGATAAGAGCAGTTCATGTTTAAAAACCTTCAAATCTTCCTGAGTTAAAGCAGTTCTACATGAAAGAGCGGGACAACATTCTTCTACAGTAATCTAAGACTGAATAACTACAGGAAACATTTGGTTGCAATCCAGGTCATTTGGCATTGCATAACTTTGTTTATTAAATGAATTAAATATACAAATAATTTGTTATTTGTTCACATAGATTACATTTATGTAATAATAGTTTATGGTTGAATATCTCACATTAAGTAACAAAAATATATGCAAAAATAGAGAAAATGGATAAGGAACAAATACATTTTCACAGGGATTTATGTTGGGGTAATTAGCTTGAATTTTAATTCAGAATATTTACAAAGCAGGCTTGTCAATATTATATGATAAATCTAAAGGTCAGATTACAGAGAGACTTGGGTTTGTTGAGAATCTGCTGACTACAACATTTTCACACAACATTTAAAAAAGCAAAATAGTGTATTTTTGTCAATGATTGATGTTATGTCCTGAAGTAGGAATGTAAAGTACTGCATATGCAATACAGTTAATCAAAATAAACACTTTAATCATATTATTTTCTTAATTGGTACAGCAAGCATTATTAAGGTTGACATTATGACCAAAAACTAAATATATATAAAATAAATATTAGTTCTAGGCTCTTACCTGAGGCAAGTCAGCAGTTTCCATCCTGGCTATTCTGCTGTCTCTGAACTGAACAGAATTTCTATCCATCAGTACTCCCTGGTCTTCATCCGTGCCTCATAAGGGCAGGGTGTGGGAGATACTAATGAATACACAGTGCTGGTAATGGGTCATTACCTAGATACAGTATATTCATTCATTTGAACAATGTTCCTGGAATGTACCTGTACCTGGAAAAGTTACAAATTAAGCCTAAGTCTTTAAGAGATGATGAGCCCTGTTGATGCCGGCCAATTTGCGACGCCCATGGGGCTTCCTAGCCACTTGTCAGCTAGCGGTTTGCTCAAGGCTCAAAAAGACTGGGATATTGCTACAAAAGAGCACCTTAGACCACTGCTTTTGTTGCACCCTGGTGAACAGAACTCAAAACTATCTGTGCGTTCAGTGTTCACTTCCTCCTTGCACTGGCTCAAGGAACATATCAATGCTCCTTCAATCCCCAAAAATTAGAAAATATTTTTAACCATCTCCAGGTTTTCTTGCTTTTGAAAACATACCACTGATTTATAATATTTAACTAAAATGCAACTTTTCCATTTAGGGAATGACTCGTTGAATGATTCATATTCATAAATGTCCAAAACATTGTTGAACATTTGCATTCAGATATCTCTATATAATGGTACTGGGTTACTATTTTTCAATATGTTTGATTGGCCAACAGAAACCTATTTTATGCATGTGAAATTCCATGTAAATCTTAAAAGAAATAGAACTACAGGAGAAGGGATAATGACGTAAAACCATGTTTAAAACCTTTTCTGTGTTTGGCTATAATTGTCTTAAGAACCTGTGAGTTGACAAATGATCTTATAATGTGATGCCAGATCAACTGTACAAAGTCACTGAAACAAGGGTGTTCATAGCTGCTGTTTTAGACAGCCGCTAACAACAATGGCGCAACTGTCTTGCAACAAAACACCCATTGCCAGCTGTTACTTAGGAGTGATAAAAGACTTGTAGAACAAGCCAAAAATAATGCATTCCACATCCTTTCGTGAAACACTTCATTACTCAGGTAGGATTTAATCAGAAATGTAGGCAAAATCCTAAACATTTTCTTTGACTGTGCCCACTTTGGTTACAAGTAGAAGAACCCTGTTTGGTTCCAAGAAGAGGTGTTATTGGTTTCCAGTCAAAACATTTGTAGATGGTTCTATATTGAATCCAAAAGGGTTCTTTACGAACCAGAGAGTTCTCCTATCGTCAACCAAATCATTATTTCAGAACATTTTTCAAAAATTTTTTCAAAAAGGATGTATATATATAAAACAATTGAGCTGTGGTATAGATACCAGTATCAATACAGGGAAATTGGTTAATAGAGAAGACCTTTTATGTAGACAAATCCCTGTGAAATTATAATGACTTATGTTCAATGGATTTCAGTTTGATTGCACAGGTCCTTGTCCTGTCTTTTCAAATGTGGACAGGTTTCTGGGCTTTGACTTAGCTCTCAATGTAACAGCTGAAAAAGACACAAATGTAATATACATTGAACACAATTAGGAGAATAAAATAGTATACATAAATAATACCGATGAGAGTTTAGGCTGCCACCTGCTGCTGTAAAGCACAGCTGTAAACTAAAACAGAAGTACACTATCCCTAAAATCTGGAGTAGATGTGGAATTACGGCAGTGAATGAGTTAACAGCTATGCTAGCTATGCTAGCTGTGTTAGCATAGAAGCCCTGGATTCAGCACTTCAGCACCAGGCTGATTTCAATGTGCCTCTATGGAAGAGACTGATAGCTCCAGTGTAGCCGCAATAGCAGTGCTAGCTGGCTAAATAAGGAAGTAATGCCTTTTGAGTGGTAGCTAGAAGCAATGAAGGCTTAAAGCCACTGGATGGAACACTGAGTCACAAAGAAGCAGAGTTGAGATTCTCTGAGGTTGTCCGAGGTGGAAGAAAACCCCATTCCAGAGCCGCACAGTTACTACACCAAAGACACAATTTTACGGAAATTAAATCCTTTCAGATTGTTCTAATGGAGGAATAATTGACCATCATTGAGTTGAGTAAGAGGGATGGTTGAGCTTTGCACATTGGCACTTCATGAAGAAATATGATGAAAAAACATAGCATCATATACCATAGTGTTTTTGGAAAAGCAGTGGCTTACTGTACCACAGTCACACAAACTGAATGTGAGATATCAGACAGACAGCAGTCTTAAAATAGAGTCATAATCTCGTGTCGTCATTTATCTTACACCTCACTGAGAGCAAAAGACCGGAATAGGAATGACTGCTGAGAACACAGCCAATATAAATGCACACCCCAGCCTTGGGATTGCAACAGTGGCTAAATGCACATGGGATCTGACAAAGGCTCATGCAAATATGTTAGGAGCTGAGGAACTTAACATAGTATGTACGTAGTATAAGAAAACCTGGGGTTCCACTCACTGTTTTATTCCTGAATCTACCAGAAGGGGCAGCAAATGTACCTATTTTAATGACGAAATCCCGTCAATCAGATTTCAGCACCAGAGATTTGGACTGAGTAGCAGTGTCACTGGAATGTAAAGGCACGTTTTAACCCTTTACATTCCAGTTAATATTAGATAGTAGGTTTGGATAGGATGGTTTTTACTGAGGTATGCCCAAATCTTTCACTGGGAAAATATTCCATTTACAAAGACGCAAATGAGGAGATAGTAACTTAGAATCATTTGATTAGAGGCCCAGTTTTCATGATAATATTAATAACTATTATCACATTTTATGAAATTATCTGTCTTTCTTTGCTCTATTAACTCTTCTCTTTCATGTCTTCACCTTAACAGATACCACTGCATCTGAGAAAAAACTTCCTTACCCATCACCACAAAACAACTTCTAAAGTAGGTAATTAAATAGTAAATTGTTTTCTTTAGCATGGAAACCCTCTTTATACTTTGAAAACTATCAAAAACATATTGATATAAATTCACTTTAAGCATTATATAAACATGTTCAAATCAATGCATTGTCATTAGTGTAATGCAAGCAGGTGCTAAATTAATTGAACCCTTTGTACAAATTAAGTCTTGTGTTGAATTGTATATCCCAGTTAATTTATAAATAATGGGTTAACTTGTACTGGTGTAATAGCCAGGTCATGACCCCCTAATTAACTACTATTACTCTGCAAATAATTAACTTAATTCCAAAATAAAGCTGTTATTTTGCTGCTAAAAACATATTGTGTATATAGATGAGTGTAAACAAGGCCCCTGCATTGGTGCTTCAATCAGGAAGTGGGCAGTTACTCTTACCATTCTCCTTACAGTGGAGCGGCCATCTTTATAACTCTAAGCACATAGCAAAGCAAGCTAACCAAATTTTACATGTCATCTTATACTAAAATCGTACACATTTTACGAGATGTTTATTTGCTCTTTATTTGAATAACTTTCTGTCTTCTACTGATTATTCATGACAGTTTTTTCCTCTTTCTTTACAGAGCACAGCTTGTGATGCAATTCTGGCACTTCCCTTTGGAGAAGAGCCCTGAGACCAGTTTAAATCCCAACAATCACTGTCTAATTAACATAATACACAATAATACATTCTCTACTGGATTTTTACAGACTTTCTGATTGCTAAATCAAGACAATATCCACTCTTAGAAGCATAAAGCCATCAAGCTCTATTCTCTTCCCAGCTATGGCTCCCCCTAGCCACTTTCACATTTCCTTGTTTATGTGCAGCATAATGTGATGTCCCTCCCTTCTCTTCAAAATTATAAAGACACTACCTATCACCTGAAAACCTTTATTTCCCTGGATACATTCGGAGATTAGAGTCTCTGAATACACTATATCCATCCAATGGCACCCTATCCATAGTGGAACCTAGCTTTTCTTACCTTTATATAGTGCCTCTCTATACCTTCCTCTCCAAAGTCCCAACCACGATAGTCTCCTTCTTCTTCCCAGAAATCCCTGCAAAAGGGGCACTTCCATGTAAGTTGAATGTGTAGGGGTGCTCATATTGGACTAAACCATTACTATATAATATTGAGGCCCCAAAATGCTCAGTATAGGCCTATTTGGGCACATAGAACCATAAGCTCCAACATGTCCCTTTCAAATGGTATGACCCTGTCCCTGACATAAATACCCCTCCTCAGACTCTCTCTGTCCCCCCTCAAGAGCTTTCACATCATATGGCCCATCCACCAGTCATACAGCCAACACTGAGAAGCAATTGTCACTCAGTGCACAGCTGAGACAGCTGAGTGTTTCCCCTGAGTTTGGAGCATTCACCAAGCATTGGAGCCTCTTAAACTGGCCCACAACGCTTGGTAGTGGGTGTTTTGGACACACAGACCCCTTTTAAATGTAGTAGACCGTCAAAAACCATAGGAAAATAATTTGGTGTGAATATGAAGCAATCAGGAGAAAGGGAAACATCTTCTCCAAATGTCCCTCTCCAAAAGAGCAGTGATTTGTTCCACTAGGACAACTAGTTTTCCACTCACACAAGAAGAAGCTAATTAAGCTTTTTCTTTGGTCCAAATGTTAATGTTTATGTTTTTCTTTATATATTATTTTAAATTGTCAGTTTAAGTGGTGCCAGAAGGCAAGTGACAATACTGGGCTCTCTGCTTTGAAAGCTTTCCAACTGACAGCACACAATATTGTGCACAGGTAAGGACTTGATTTTTTTTTTTTAACTAACTAAAACTAAACTAAAAAACTAGTTAACTTAGTTAACCAAAAGATTAACTCATAGTTATTTATTTATTTTAGAATCTCAAACTGAAATTATGCACCAAATAATATACAACATACCCCTGCTGTAGTTTAGTTAAAAGCAGAGTCCTGGAATTTTTCCTAGTACAATATAAGAACATTTACCTTACATGTACTCAGTTAATGACTTGATAGAACAGAATTGGATTTAGCCTACCTGAATTTGCAGCTACAGTAGACTATATTTCACGCTGGATATGACAGCAAAATTATTTCGAAAGGGCAGTTTTTTAAAACACTATCTTTGTAGAGCACTCTTATATCAGAGTATTTCCAAAGTGGTGATGAAACATTGTTAGGTTTCCTGCAAGTCCAGACTTGAGCTGTCTCTTGTCCTAAAGAAATGAGACCCCTTTCCCATTCAGCAACTGCCCCAAGCACCCGTACATCAATTCAAATCGTCAGTCAAAATAGGGCGTAAAACGTAGTCTTTGTAATAAACTGGGTATTACAAACCGTAGCAAACGTCCCAACACCTGCCAGAGCAGTGCATTTAGGCGAATTAACATTTATCATGTATTCGTCTTTATATAATGTTAAAAACGATGCCTAATCGAATATAAAATCTCACACTACATTTACCTAAGTGCTGCCTGAGTAGGCTTCAGCGCGAGACTGGGAATGTCAGCTGCTGACACGCACGTGTGGCTTCTGTTCATTGGAGCAGCCGCAGCTGTCAGACTAGAATAGCGCACATATGAGGGTAATAAGCACAGAAAAAACTGACATTAAGTGCATTTATCTGTATTGCAGCCTTGGTTTTATTAGAATCGAAATTTAGAATCGGGCTGTGTTTCTGCGGTTTGAATGAGTAAATATTTACATGTACAATGAAAACCTTTATTGCTATAAACAGACGCATTTAGTGGGGTTTGCTGACATTGCATGTGCCACAAGCTGAACGGTTACTGTAATTCGAAAAATAAGGAAATGCTAACCCATGCATGCCTATATACAATAAAATCGAACTATATAGAATTTGAGGATTCTAAATTATTTATTTTAGCTGAATTAGCATAACGGAGTTATACACGATGTGGTCTTGCAGTACAAGTCATAACGCACTGGCTATTATTCCAGGTAAAGAAATTAATGTAGTGCATATGAGGCGGTGCTTGTAGTAGTATAGAATATTGTCTGTGAGTGTAAAAAACGTGCTTCTACATTACATGTGCGAAATAGTCTTCCGTTTTGTTTCATACATTTTCTCAGTGATAGTCTCAATGTGCAAGGTATTTTTGTATGGACTGGTTTTAATAAAAAGGTGGAAAACAAATACATACATTTTAGGGTAAGGTTCGTGTGTCCGTATGCTGTCCTTTAATGTTTTTATATGAAAACATAAAAAAGCCAATAAAATGCTATATTTCTGGACAAAATGTGTTATTGTATTCATAGAGTAGTCATTTTAAGCACTGACCTAGACTACCACTCATCAAATGAATGAATCCGTCACGTTACCAACAATTACCAATCAATTACTTAAATTGAAAAATAATAGGTACGTGAAATAATTATGTTTATTATTAAATGTTATACAAAACATTGTTATTGCCCAGTTGTGTGTGTGATCATCATGCGTGCTAAGGTGGACTCGCATAAACAGTTTAGTGACGGAGGAAGCGCTAGTTCAAATTTCTCTGGTTTTGGTTAGTTGGATGGCTGGTAAAAACTGAGTATATCTTCGATAATATTAGCCGAGTCATTTATAATTTTATTTAGTTATCTACGCGACGCATAATTCTCAGAACAATGATAGGCAATAGGCCTACCTGGTGTTATATCTTTTTCAAGTTTCCAGTGGCGTTTTTATATGTAAAAAATGTGTGGGGCACAAACCATTTCAAAATATAGGATACATACCAGTAAAGCTACAAAACTCCCTCTTGCTACTGATGTGTTTATTTAACACATCAACAAACAGAGTGGCTTCACAAAACACTTTTAATGACAGAGCGGCTTGCTTCTACCAGGTGTTGTAGTACACATACTGGAGAGAGAGAGAAAGAGACCTTGTTTAATTGCTCTCCTTCTCTCACACACACATGTAAAATTACCACAGTCACATTTACAAACCTAAATTAGGAATGAAACCAAGCTCAGAACCAATGTGTCTACAGGGCCATACGCGAACAGCAACCTTAATAGATAAGCATGGACACACTGACACTCGTCACCATCTATATCAATCCATCCAGCACAAAAATATGACCAATGCACGGACCAGCACCACAAAGGCAGGATGATAAAATATGCTTTCACCCACCAAGGCTGAGGGCTCACTTGAAGCGAAAGGTGGCATGGCGGTTGTTCCTCTGGGCAAACTTTTCGATTACTTTGGGAATGAAGTCATGTAGCTGCTGAATAAGCTGGCTTTTGATGGACAACATGGCCAATGTGTTGAGTCGCGGCTGTCCCATGGTATTGCGATTGAAGGTTTTTACCCTCTTCAAGGTGTAAAAGTTCCTCTCTGACGCGAATGTCATCATAGGTGTTGTTATGATAATTTTCAGCAGAGTGAAGGTCTCAGCAAAAGCCTACTCTAGGTTGTTCTCATGGATGGATCTTAACAGAGAGGGCCGTCTTACCAGTGTGAAGCTCAGCGAGGCGGTACAGAGTGGTCAGCTCAGACTTAAACTTTTACTCGTTTCCTAGAGGCCATAGTTTCACCGCACAGTCAAGCTCAGATCTAGGGAATGACAGGACAAATTGTGTGAAGAGCGAGCTGTCAAGCGTTGGCAGCGATCAGGTGGTCATTTTGTGAAAACCTCTGCTCCACTTGGGAGATGACTGTGTCATCACCGGCGCTGTGTTGGTTACTCGTCGGCCTGGCTCGTCTGTTCCATCGTGAAAGGTGGCAGTCCATTCATCAGTTTGCTTCCGCATATTCTGGACATTCTCCTTCGAAGGGGTGAGCGCACTACTAATCCCAGATGCATCAATACTCCATTTTTGCAGAGTGTTAGATAAAACATCAACTTCTGGCATATGGAAGAAAACAAATTGGGTTGCACGATACTGGAAATAACTGACATTCTTCCCCAGCCACACCCTCTCAATGGAACCTCTCAATGCCGAACCTCTTAATGCATCTCAATGCCGTCCAAAGCAAAAATCTATTTCGGATGCATTTGTCAGTATAACACCATACGAGAAAGGTTCCAAACGGCAGAGAAATCACAGATTCAATAACATTTCACGTTGCCAAAGACATGGTACCAATTAACACGGTTACCAAAGAGGGTTTTAAAAACATTATCCGGTCGCTTGACAAGCGGTATGTAATGCCCTCATGCAACTGTTTTTCTCAAGTTGTCATGTTTACCTTACGAAATCTTAAGATCTGCAATGTGACTATTGCGAATGCATACATCGCAATGTCAATGCTTAAACAATATATTGTGCAGCCCTAATGGACAGTTCTCTGTGTTGCCTCAGCAAGTGCCGCAAAACGTTTTGGAGCGCCAGAGTTAAATCTGCAAAAAAAAAACATCAAGATGCTCATCCTTGCTGAACAAAGTTGCTGCATGTTCAGGTTCAGCTGGTGAGCATAGCAGTACAAAAACTGGGCATGTGGGTATGTCTCTTTCATTAGCGTCTGTACCCCTTGGACGTTTACACTCATTACAGCTGCACCATCAAAAGTCTGAGCGATCAGCTTTTCTCCCAGCTTCAGTGGTTCCAGCACACCATTGATGCTTTTAGAGAGGCCGAGTCCAGTTTAATCTTTGACTTCCATAAACTCCAAAAACCTCTCTGTCACTGTATTATCAGGCAACATGTATTGCAACAAAACCACTATTTGTGATTTACAGGAGACATCAGTTGTCTCATCCGCCTGTATTGCAACAAATAATGTCTCATCCACTTGCTTGGCTATCTCCTTCCTGTACACTTCACACATACAGTCTAACAGTTCGTTTCGTACAGTCCTAGATGTCCCTTTGAAGATGGCCTGAGTGTCATAGTGCCTCTGAAGTCTCGAATCGCCCTCACACATAGTCTCGAAAATGCATGTGAATATTCCAGGATTCAGGGAGCCTACTGACTCCACACAATTTAATACATGTTGTGATCCGACTTAGAACGTTACGGAGCCCCCTTGGGGTCAGCTGAGAAAGAAAATACTAAACCGTGGCCAGAGAATAAAAATCCATTCCCTCGGTTTTATAATCTGTTTGAATGGATTCATAATCCGTGCCCTCAGTTTTATAAACTGTTCCCACGGTTTTCCAATCATTGCGCACGGTTTTGCAATCTGTGTGCACAAATTTGTAAACGTGCCCACGTAATCCGTGCCCTCGGTTTTCTAATCTGTGGGCACGGTTTTGCAATCTGTGGGGATGGTTTTGCAATCTGTGCGCATGGTTTTGCAATCTGTGCGTATGGTTTTGCAATCTGTGCGCACAAATTTGTAAGTGTGCCCAGATAAAAGCGCGAAAAAGTGTGTAACATTCCAGAGAAGACAGCCCAGGGTAGCTTACTTTCAGCAGCGTCTGCATCTGACAAGTAAGTCATATCTAGATTTAAGGGTAGATGTAATGCTATGTGGATGAATTTAATTGTTCGTTTTACTGCTTTCTTAACTTACGTTGCATTTATTGAGTTTTTCACTCACTCCAAAACCTCAGCAGCAGTTGGTAGTTGAGTTACCTGAAAATATGTTATTGTTAGGCGACTACACAGCTCCGTGATATGTCGCTGTATCGGCAGGAGTTGGTAGTTCAGTTTACCCGATGTAGGGTTACTTTAAACTAGGTACAGGGCCCGGAAGCTGCTGGTCATTTCGGCTGACATTACAGTTATGTTAAGGCAACAAAAAACCCCACCCATCCACCCAGACCTCCTCCCTAGCTGTAAACAGCAGCCATTACTTTGGTGCTCACAGAACACCAGCCTAGCTAACTGTAAGGTTTTGCAGTGAGTGAAAAGCTCAATAAATGCAACGAAAGTTAAGAAAGCAGTAAAATGAACAATGCAATACACAATAAAGCATTACATCTAGCCATAAATCTAGATAAATATGACTTACTTATCGGATGCAGACGCTGCTGAAAGTATGCCACTCGTGCCGTCTTCTTCTCTGGAATGTACACACTTTTTCACGCGTTTACGTGGGCATGTTTACAAATTTGTGCGCGCAGATTGCAAAACCATGCGCACTGATTGCAAAACTGTGCACACAGTTTATAAAACTGAGGGAATGGATTTTAATCCTGTGCCCAAACCGTGCGCGCAGATTGCAAAATCATGCGCACTGATTGCAAAACCATGCCCACAGTTTATAAAACTGAGGGAATGGATTTTAATTCTGTGCCTACAGTATTTGTTTTTTTTCAGCTGACCCCAGGGGGGCTCCGTAGCTCCGTAGGATGCAGACACGGCTGAAAGTAGGCTACCCCGTGACGTCTTCTTCTCTGGAATGTTACACACTTTTTCGTGCATTTACCTGGGCACGTTTACAAATTTGTGCGCACAGATTGCAAAACCGAGGGCACAGATTACATGGGCACATTTCCAAATTTGTGCGCACATATTGCAAAACCGTGCACACTGATTGGAAAACTGTTATAAAACAGTTATAAAAAAAAAAAAAACAGTTATAAAACAGTTATAAAACTGAGGGCATGGAATATGAATCTGTGCGAACAGATTACAAAACCGAGGGAATGGATTTTTATTCTGTGCCCACTGTTTATAAAAAAAAATCTCAGCTGACCCCAGGGGGGCTCCGTAGAACGTACCTGTTTTCCTCCACCTGTTTGTTATGCTGCTCAATGGAGCGCCTGTATGCACTGTTAACTTGGGCTGCGACATTTACCCTTTCAAGTAAGCCCAATTTCACAGCATTGTCCAGATGACTCCCGCTACTCTTATGTTTTGCAATCCTCTCAGAAAGATGTTTCAAATCTTTGTAACCCGTCCTCGACCAAGTACCATCTCCACCAAATATCAGACATGAAAAACAGTATGCTAACCGTTAGCCACTTTTTCTTCAAAAACCATTCCACATAAAACCTGCAGTTACTTTTACAAGATCACAATATCCCATAGCTTTACTTCAAGTTCCTCCTCCAAATTAAGGGTTTCAAACCGGTGATTGAGTATGAAATCCACTTTATTCATTTTCTCAAGTTATCTGGTGTTTGTGAAGCTAACAAGCTAGCTAAGACAATCTACCTCTTCTTGCAGACTAATGTTGGTGCCAGACAGCCAGACAGCCAATCAGGTCTGAAATATGAAATGACGCTGTAGTGGGGCTACCAGCTGTCAGACCCACTTGGCATCAAATTTGTATGATCTAGAATGATCACATTAACATTCTGAGCATGCTTATTAATATTTTCACACGTACAATGTACATTGCATTGTGAGAGAGGGGCTAGCCCCACATTCACGCTTAGCCTATGGCCTACTACTGAGAACTCGAATCGGCAGAACATAGTCTGAAGCAGCAAGGCAGAGACCAATGAACATGAAATAAAATCCTAACACAAATTATATGCAATTTAGGAAGATGTTATATTCATATATAACAAATTATAGGTGTATTATAAGTGTAATCTTTGAGAAATAAAAATAACAATTATGTGCCCCACCTGCCCCTAATGACCAGTTGCCACTGCAAGTTTCACAACAAACACAGCCAGGATGAGTTGCACTGAAGAATATTTACAGGAATTGTTTAATAGATTAGGCAACTAGATAGCTGTAATATTTATAATCATAGTATATTTCTTTCATTTGCGTTTTGAAAATCCATCACTGGTGGCCATAATAATTGCAGGTTACGTTCGCGTGCATAAATCTTATTTCTATGGGTCTTCATGATTGCAAATGTAGATTTGCATGCTGGGGATTTCTGCAACATTTTGACAATTTGTGGAGCAAATCATCAGACTACTGCAGATTTAGTTCATGCGTGAAAAGCTACGTATATCTTAATTTTTATATACAACAATGTCAATACCCTTTTTGAGTAATTGACAATATTTTGAAGCAATTTAAAACATGTATAAAACACAAATAACAGAACAGGATTAAGCATCATTAGATTTTTCATTATGTTCAGATAAAAAGTCTGATTTTGGAAGATTGAGGTGTATTGAATTAATTTAGCGTGCAATGTAAAGATGTAGCCCAATCATATTAAAGTAAAAAGCAATGGTTTAGAAACCCATTTCCAAAGGCACTGTAGCCTACACAACCCATAGGGAAAAATGCTAATTCAGTTTTTGGCCAGCTATGTAAACTCTAACATTGATTGATCCAGCAAAAGGTGTTCAGTTGGATATAGGCTATTTCTATTTGTTTTCTAATGCCTCTTAATATGAAAGTAATCAAAAAGTAATTCAAAGTAATCAGATTACTTTACTGAATTTGAGTTATCAAAAAGTTATGTTACTGATTACAAATGTGGACAGGTAACTTGTAACTGTAAAAGATTACATTTAAAAGTAACCTACCCAACCCTGCTCAGCAGTGACACACATCCTCAATTTAGGCACCAGGAATGTCATTCTGATGAGCCCTTAACAAGTGACATTTTCAACCTAATTAGCTAAAACTCTAACAAAGCACTTGACTAACGTAGTGACAAGTTGCTGTGATTGACCAATGTTATGTCAAAGTGCATCAGTTCTATAGTATGATTGGAGTTACAGCTGATGAACCCAATTTATTCCATTCTACTCCATAATATTTAGAATCAGATTGCAGCCTACACCAGAGGTGTAAAAAGTACAAAGTAAAAGTACTGAACTGGGTTCGGCTGTGTTCACCACTTTTGGGAAGTATCTAATTAAGATCTAAATAACCAGGTAAAGGGAGTTCAAAACTAACTAGTGATCAATTAAATAAAAAGGAAGAGTGTAAATTATCAATTAAGGACACTCTGTTTACATGGTAATTTAACCCTTCTTTAGGAACTTCCCAAAAGTGGTGAACACAGCTGAACCCAGTTAAGTACTTTTACTTTGTACTTTTTACACCTCTGGCCTTAAAAACAATTTAATGGCTAACTAAGGTATGATAGTGATTCTACTAACAGATTACACATCCGTGCTAGCATTGGCTAGCCTTCTGTAAGGTGTGTAAAACTACAATGTTATAAATTTGATATAAAACCAAGGTTTAAGGACTGTACTCACAAATGAATGATCTTGTGGTCCCCAAGTTGACAATTTTCAAATTTACTATGAAGTTTATCGCCATAACCATAGCAAGCTGTGATATCAATAGCTGCCTGAGAGGACTCATTATTGTGAAGTCCAAATTTAATTTTGAAAACTGTGATGGTAATTCCATCGATCGACACTCCTAAAGGAGTAAGAAACAGAGACAAAATTCTCTTGGCACAATTAACAGTTTATTAACTATTTGCAAATAAGAGAGACACGTCAAACGCTTACAAACAAAATCGTCCAAAGAGACTAACTCGATACAGGTCATTCAGCAGTATATACACTCACCTAAAGGATTATTAGGAACACCATACTAATACTGTGTTTGACCCCCTTTCGCCTTCAGAACTGACTTAATTCTACATGGCATTGATTCAACAAAGTGCTGAAAGCATTCTTTAGAAATGTTGGCCCATATTGATAGGATAGCATCTTGCAGTTGATGGAGATTTGTGGGATGCACATCCAGGGCACGAAGCTCCCGTTCCACCATATCCCAAATATGCTCTATTGGGTTGAGATCTGGTGACTGTGGGGGCCATTTCAGTACAGTGAACTCATTGTCATGTTCAAGAAACCAATTTGAAATGTTTCGATGGGTACATGGTGGTCATAAAGGGATGGACATGGTCAGAAACAATGCTTAGGTAGGCCGTGGCATTTAAACGATGCCCAATTGCCACTAAGGGGCCTAAAGTGTGCCAAGAAAACATCCCCCACACCATTACACCACCACCACCAGCCTGCACAGTGGTAACAAGGCATGATGGATCCATGTTCTCATTCTGTTTATGCCAAATGACTCTACCATCTGAATGTCTCAACAGAAATCGAGACTCATCAGACCAGGCAACATTCTTCCAGTCTTCAACTGTCCAATTTTGGTGAGCTCGTGCAAATTGTAGCATATTTTTCCTATTTATAGTGGAGATGAGTGGTACCCGGTGGGGTCTTCTGCTGTTGTAGCCCATTCGCCTCAAGGTTGTGCGTGTTGTGGCTTCACAAATGCTTTGCTGCATACCTCGGTTGTAACGAGTGGTTATTTCAGTCAAAGTTGCTCTTCTATCAGCTTCAATCAGTCGGCCCATTCTCCTCTGACCTCTAGCATCAACAAGGCATTTTCGCCCACAGGACTGCCGCATACTGGATGTTTTTCCCTTTTCACACCATTCTTTGTAAACCCTAGAAATGGTTGTGCGTGAAAATCCCAGTAACTGAGCAGATTGTGAAATACTCAGACCGGCCCGTCTGGCACCAACAACCATGCCACGCTCAAAATTGCTTAAATCACCTTTCTTTCCCATTCTGACATTCAGTTTGGAGTTCAGGAGATTGTCTTGACCAGGACCACATCCCTAAATGCATTGAAGCAACTGCCATGTGATTGGTTGATTAGATAATTGCATTAATGAGAAATTGAACAGGTGTTCCTAATAATCCTTTAGGTGAGTGTATTACATAGAAAAGGGGTGTGGTAAGTTGTTGCCCATCTGTCTTGTCAATGAAACACATTCTCTCTGTTCTATCACATGTCCTAGGTTTCAAACAAGTCACATGTTGTCCTCCCCCATCTGGTTAAACTTCTCAACCCTTGAGGGGGACCTAAAGCATCTGGGCAACCAACAGATAGGCAGATTTACATTAACCCTATAATCTACTGTTACCAATCAAGAATGCCCCCTAGGAAAAATACCAGATCCTTCTCTAACACATTAATTTTCACATCCAAACAATGGGACTCAGTCCTTTAAACAGTAAGAATGCATCAGGTTTCAGAATTTCCACAACAAAACTGAACAGCTCCTGGATTGTCTGTGCTACAATACAAACTCACTATTTTTCAGGGAAGAGGGGCTGCAGCCAAACCCCCTCTCTCTGGAAGAGATTTCCTGTAAATGCATTGTTTTTCAACATAAGAGGGGATACTTCTGTCAGACTGCTGTTGCTTGGTGGGTGATGTAAACATAGTTATCACATCAATCATAGATGTATCCTGTAAATGTCTGATTGCAGGTGTGGTTTAAACATAGATATATTTTGCTTCATAACTGAATCCAACAATGTATATTCCACCATCTAGACTCTTTCAAACTTTCTGTAATTGTCTGAGACAGGTGAGTGACATCACATTGGGGTAGACACTAACCTGATATCATCAATGGAAGATTTGAAGGAGACAAGACGTGGAATGAGTTTAGTGGGACCACACTTTTAATGACGGAGCATTTAAAAAAATGCAATCTGACGCAATAATTTTATTGCTACACTTTTGGTCGAACTGAGATAGTATCACCAACAGAAAATAATTGTGGTATGTTGCCTAACAGTTATAGCACCTGACCAGTGGCTGAAACCCCAAAGAGCAAACAACATAAAGAATTGATATACAGTAGCAAGGACAAACTCCCTAGTAAAGTCAAAACTTAGGACGAAACCTAGAGAAAAACCAGAGCAAATCAAGAGCATTGTGATATAATTTAAAACCTTCAGGACTGCTTTAATTGTGCTATGCTTGTTCCTGAATCCCTGTACATAGTCAAAATTTGTGTATAAGAATTCCACTAACAAGGGTTTCAAGCATTTTAGCCAGAGGTGACAGGTACGAGATTGGCCAAAACATTTTTTAAAGCAATGGATCGCCCCTTTTTACAGTGGTATAACAAATGCAGACTTCCAGATCATTGGTATTTTATTACATTCCAGGGTATGATTGAATAGATTCAAGTCATTCAAGTCACTACCAAATTCAAAAAGCAGGGATCAAGACAATTAGGACCCGCAGGCTTTCAGGCCGTTATGTACCTCCTGCAATGAGAATGGTGAAAAAATGAACGTTTGATCAGCATGCAATGGTCAATCAACACAGGGTTGAAAAAAGACAGAAGAAACAGAATCAATCAGAATCAAACAGCTTACCAGATACCAATTCCATATTAAAAAAATTCAGCATATAAGTTTTGTTTTACATTTCTCTTACAAATGAAACGTGACTTTGTCTTACTGACCTTAGTATTCAAACAAAAGAGAATCAGCTCAAGACGCCACGATCCCTGCAGACTTCAAGTGCTTAGGACATAAAATAAACCATAGCATCCAAAGGAAAACGTGAAATATTACAAGAAATGAAAACATTAAATAAACAATAAAATATCCCATAAGTTTATATCAACACTGTTTCATAATTCAGAAACAATGAGTAATATACAGTGCCCTAGAGGTCTTCATCAAATCAGAAATGTGTATCTGACACAAGCTGTACCCGGGAAATTCCTATTCCACACATCCACGAGATCCAATCGTATTTATAAAATCACAGCGCAATCTAAGTGGCATCCATATCAGATCCAAAAATATGCCAGACATTAGGGTTAATCAAACCTAAATTGTGTGGGATATATACACAGCTCAATAAAATGAAGGGAACATAATCATCACAGTAAAACACCAAGTCAATTAAACTTCAGGGACACAAATCTGTAGAACCAACTCCTAGTCACCAGGTGTATTATTACAGTATTATTAGTCTTACATTATAATAGTGGCATAAAGTCAACAATATAGACAATTAAATAATTAATAGGAATTCATTGTGTGACAGTTAATCGTGAACTAAAATGTCATAATCGTGACAGCCTTACAGAAAATACACTGCTCAAAAACATTAAGGGAACATGTAATCATCACAGTATAGCACCAAGTAAATTCAACTTCAGGGATATCAATCTGTCCAGTTTGGAAGCATTTGTTTTGGTGCAAATGAAAGTGACAACAGGTGCACTGGAAAAGCAACAGCAAGAAAACCCTCAAAAGGGAATGGTTTCGCAGGGGGTGGCCACAGACAGTTGCTCTCTCCTTATCCTTCCTGACTGATTCTTCTCTAGTTTTGCTAGTGTCCTTGTCACTACTGGTAGCATGAAGTGGTTGCACAGGCAGTCCAGCTCCTCCAGGATGGCACATCCATATGTGCTGTCTCAAGAAGGTTTGCTGTGTCTCCCAGTACAGACTCAAGAGCATGGAGGAGATACCCGGAGACAGGCAGTTACATGAGGAGAGCTGGACAGGGCAGTAGAAGGGCATCAACACATTAGCAGGACCGGTATCTGCTCCTTTGCGCAAGGAGTAACAGGAGGAGTACTGCCAGAGCCCTACAAAATGACCTCCGGTAGGCTACCAGTGTGCACTTTTTTGACCAAACTGTCAGAAACAGACTCCATGAGGGTGGCATGAGGGCCCAACATCCTCTGGTCGGACCTGTTTTCACAGCCCACCACTGTGCAGCTTGATTGGCTTTTGCCAGAGAACACCAGAATTAAAAGGTCTGTTTTTCACAGATGAGAGCAGGTTCACACTGAGCACGTGACAGACGTTAAATAGTCTGGAAACACCGTGGTGAATGTTATGCTACCTGCAACATCATCCAGCATGACCGGTTTGGCGGTGGGTCAGTGATGGTCTGGGGAGGCATATCCTTGGAGGGTTGCACAGACATCCACGTGCTAGCCAACGGTACCCTGACTGCTGTTATGTAGTGTGATGAAATCCTCAGACCCCTTCGTCAGATTTACGCTGGTGCAGTGGGCCCTGGGTTCCTCCTGCTGCAGGACAAAGCCTGGCCTCGTGTGGCCAGAGTGTGTAGGCAGTTCCTGGATGACGAAGACATTGATGCCATTGACTGGCCCTCATGTTCCCCAGACCTGAATCCTGTTGAAAACCTCTGGGACGTTATGTATCTGTGTATCCGCCAAATAGCGCCTCAGACTGTCCAGGAGCTCACTGATGCCCTTATCCAGGTCTGGGAGGAGATCCCCCAGGACAACATCTGCCATCTCATCAGGAGCATGCCCAGACATTGTCGGGAGTGAATTCAGGCATGTGGGGGACATACACACTACTGAGTCACATTATGAGTTGCCATAATTAAATTCACTCAAGTTGCAACCTATGATTTCAACTGTTTACTTAGATTTTTGGTGTGACTTTGAATCCAACCCTCAATCAATTGGTGAATTGGTTTCCATTGACCAATGTTGTGTCATTTTGTTGTCAACAGATTACAACAAAGATATTGATCTTCAATATATTTCCTTCACCGAAACACAATGTGTGATTTAAGTGTTCCCTTAATTTCTTTTAGCAGTATATAATCAGACCCAAATGTATCAGAGAAAATGTTCCCAGACAAGGCTGCGGAATTGTTTGAACGTGTCTCACAACAGACTTGGTCATATCCTTTTGTTATAGTATGGCCGTTCAAATGGATTCTATAGCGTAAAGTTCTTATAGCCTAAAGTGGCCTGTAGCAAGATCGTACTAAGTATCTGTCCCAAAAATTTGCTCTGTGTATCTGGCGCTTTAATTATTTGTGCGGGCAGTTTGAACACGTGGTTTACCTGGCTGGTGCATAAAGTCAGGTCTATGAAAGCACGTGGGCTGTCTTAGATCATAAATACATTGACTGCCCTCCAGAGCTGCGGATAGTTATTTCACGGCCCCTCTCCCCCAGAAAGACAGCCGCGTTTCATACGATCTGTGCAAATAATATTGTTTCTGACCCAGGACAACGGATTGGATCTAGGATGTATACGTGATAACCTCTAACTTACATTGGCTAGCTTACTAAATGAAGATGAATTTGGACAAATTGTAGTATGATACCACAAACAGCCTTGCTTGTGCTTCTAGTCTAAAAGACGTCAGATCTAACGCCTGTCAGTCAAAAGTGATTGAATCTCTGAGTTAATCTAAAGGCATGCTAAATCCTTATCTACAGTTGCAGCTAAGAAAACATTCACTGGATTTACTTCTGTTCCTCAAAGAAGTAACCTTTAAGTATTGGTCATCAGTTGTAGACAGCTTTTTGGGCCTTCCACTGAATATTCAGTCCTGAACTTCCCCAGTTTCAAAAAATTGATCTATGACTTCTATCCATCTCACAAGATATCAGGTAACCTTTGGAGAACACAATAGTTATAATTTTATTGCATTAATGGTGATTTGTATTTATTCTAGTGCTATAGTGTTCTTCTGAGTAAATAAACACTTACTGATCAGACGAACAGCTTTAAAAAAAAAAAACAGAATCCCAGGTGTTTAAAAGCTTTTGACTGGTACTGTACTTGAAATGAAAAAGACGTCTTTTTTTTATTGGCATTACAAACGTTATATTTCAGGTCATGCCAAATTAAACGTCTGACAGTTGAAGACTGCAAGTAGGGATGATGACAACAGTACACATATAAGGCCAGATTGTCAGGAACTTCTGAAGATGCACAAACAAGTGTCTTTAGTCAACGACATCAATTTACGAGATGAACCAGGAATCCATTAAGTCCTAAAACTTAATGTCACCAATCTTGTTCAATGCCCCATTTAAATGGACTACACCGAATGTCAAAAGAAGAACACAACTGTCCAACACCCATCCAACATGCCCCCAAATCTACCCTCCGGCATCCCCTAGTCCCCCCAAGTCTCTGTGTTCTGGGGAAAGTGGCAGGGCTGGGCGGGGTTCCTCTGGATGGAGGACATTTTACGGGCACGACAGCGTCTGGATGCTTCTCTCCAGGCCTCCCTTTGCAGTCTCTGGGTCTCCTCTGGTAGATCTGAAATCAGCACCCTCTTCTGATAATACCTGGAACAAAGATTTCTATTAATTTAAATGACCCAACACAGACGTACACATTGGGGTTGCCACAATAACGACCCACTGTGACCACAGTCATGATCACACAACACGGTCTAATTGAAGCAGAAACATTCTCTCTGTTCAATGTCTCAATATGTTTGTTTTGTTGGGTGTTTTACTACCATGAAAGATCAAATAATGAAATAATGACCGGTTTTCCACCTTAAAATGTTTATTGACCTGATCCCTGACACGTGCTTGATTCTACAGCACACAGAAACAGGCATTCAATTATTCAGACAGTGGAGTTTGGTTCACATTAGGATATTAAACACGACTTAAGTTAAAATAAAAATATGTATTAGAGCAGCTCCTCAAGAGCCATGATCCTCCAGATCTGGCTGAGGGTTAGTGTCCCTGATTATGTCTACTCCTCAGCAGACTTGCCGGGACCACTTCCCTGTGAGAACGTACTTAACACCCTGGGCACTTTCTACAGCCAGACATTAGGATTTACAACTTCCCTGTAAGAACGGACTTAACACCCCAGGCTCTTTCTACTGCCAGACATTAGGATTTACTATTATGAAAAGGGAGTCCAAGAATCTGGCAAAGCTGTTGTGCTTGATGATCTTTCTTGCCGATTCCATCAGCATCTTGACCATTCCCTTATCAGAGACTCTGTCACATATCTTGTTCCAGTTTAGGCCGGTGAAATACAAATAAATCACTAAAATGTAGTTTAAACACATATTTAAATAAATGAACAAACAACAGCAATAAGTCAAGGAGAAAACAGGTTGGATTGGATAATATACAGTAGTGGCCGTCAGTGTAAATTCGTGTGTCCCTAAAAGTACAAGGAATGTCTACAGTATTTGGTGAGTTTCATTGTCCAAAGACAGGGCGGCCCTATCCGATTCCTGGAGATCTACAGTCCTGAAGGACTTCACTCAACCCCAGTTTTGACCTGATTTAGCTTTCCATCCTATAAGAATCAAATTAGGGTCGAAACCGGAAAACCTACAGGACAGGATATCTAGAATACGGTGGATCGATCCTGTCTTAAGGTTTGCCTTTACACTCAATAAGCACTTTTTGCAGCAGAGGGCGCCCTGCACATAGAGTTGACAGACTGGAGAACCAATATAGATGTTCTGCACAGACTTGTGCAAATCTTGCAAGCAGTTTTACAGTAAGAAACGTACTTATTTAAATGGCAAATTAATTATAACTCAGAACAGATCAAACTTAGAACACAGCTTACATTTTGCTATGGCAAAATTCACCTTCATAAGAAAACAGTAAGATTCACACACACAAAACTAAAAGGCCAAAGCGAAAATATAGTGAAATGGACTCAAACACATATACATTAATAAAAAAACAAGAGTTTTTGATAATGCACTGTATGTCATCTGTCAAAAATGGATATTAATTTAGAACATAAAAAGGTTGCCAATCACTGACAGGGCCGGCCAACTGAAACAATGGAACATCACTCCAAGATGCATTTCATGACATTCAAAACTTGTACAAGTGGTTAATAAATGTAAACACATCTCCTATAAGCCTTGGTTCTACCACTCAACTTCAGTGAGTTCTTTGAGGAAGGATGTAACTGCATCTGTCTTGCTTTGCACAACTCTTCCAGTCCCGCAGCTCACAACAGCTTGTGGATTCAAGGAAGAAGAGCCTTCTTCTGTATTCATCCCCACTAGGAACCTAAACAGTGGATATCCAACAGTTAGTCAATCCAAGCATATTTCTCTATTTCTTCAATTTTGTAAGAGCCTGAAAACATCACAGCACAATCATTAAATAGGTCTGGAAACTATGAAGTCATAATTTATCTCTAAGGCATGCAAGACAAATGTTAGGGCTGGATCAATCAAGGTTCAATACATTCCTCTGAATAAGCTCCAGTGTTGCTGAGGCTGTTTCCTGATATTCTAGGTTGAAGACATAGAAACATCCGAAGAGCACAGAGAGGGCAGTGCCAAAGTCAGACTGACGATCCAAAACACAGACAACTCTCCCCTCGATCGACACCATCCACTTAGAAGAGTCCAGCAAGGAACTCCCTGAAGTATATAGTAACAATGATAGTTACACAAGGTATTTAGAAAGCATTAGGCAAAAACCAAACTATATTTACATTATCCCTGGATAAACGACATTACATATTAGAACAACTTCTGTGCAATGTAAATGCGTAACTCATGGGGAGTTCCTGCTGGGTTATCTGGCCGCAGAAATGTACAATACAACTCACGATACCATCCATACTACACAAAATGGTTTGCAAATCGTTTCATTACCAAGCATGATGAGTCTCGGAGTGGCTGGCAAACACAACCGTGTCTCTACATCAACCTGGGTGTCATTCACCTGTCAACACAAAATAAATAGTTCAAACCTGAGAAGGTCACGTGTTTAATACACAATAGCGTTCGGATTGCCTGACCACATCAGAATGTCTATATTGACATAAAATCACACACAATAACTTACATCAGCCAAGAGAAAAAGCGAGTCCTCCTCCTCTCTGAAGTGGGACTGCACCAGAAGAACAGCAGCGCAGGCGGTGAGGTCCTTGTCGTTTGCACTGAGGGCCTTGTCAATGTTGCTGAGAACACTTTGGACACATCTCCTACAATTAGGTTTCTGACTCTGGAAAAAATGGACAAGGGCCTTTCCTTTGGTTAGCAGAGCTTCACTCAGGCAGCAGTCGATCTCAACTCCAGTGAGCTTCTGGAAGTGGGCGCAGATCCATCTCTTGGTAAACAGAAAAGGCCACTGTTCCCGGACGTCCATGATACTTGGTGGTGGCCATGCATTTATCATGCGCCGTTGATTAACGTATGTAAGCCTCATGAATTCCTCCACATCTTCTCTGTCAGCGCCGTCAGGACCAGTGTTGATAAAAATGGCGGCCAGAACCTGCCTCTTGGTTTCCAGGGAGTCAGGGGTCTCCCCTTCCGGA
Source organism: Esox lucius (assembly GCF_011004845.1). Classification (NCBI taxonomy): domain Eukaryota; kingdom Metazoa; phylum Chordata; class Actinopteri; order Esociformes; family Esocidae; genus Esox; species Esox lucius. The sequence goes on along the minus strand of NC_047588.1, from coordinate 14,388,716 downwards.
AAGTTCTGTGGATGCCACTTGACGCAACCGTAAATGTCCTCTTTCGTCGGTCCAGTTTTGGGCGGTTTGTTGCTAGTTTCCCCTTTTTTGCTCGTCTTAGGTCTGCGTATTCGGTTTTCAGTGTTCCGGTTTACATGTTCCACTCTGGTCTTTATTTGGGTGAGGAGGGAGGAATACCTCCTGCTGAGAAGTTGCCCTTCCTCTGACAGGTCGGCAAAACTCTCGGGATATTCCGCAACTATAGATTTGGCTATTTCCGCACAAATCTTCTTGTTGGGGTTGAGACAGTGGACACGCATCGCATCAACCGTGATCCTCACCATCAGCCTTCTGTCGGCCGCCTCCACTCTTCGGCCCTCTGCTATGGCTCGCCTGAGGCTTTCAGGCGTCTGCTGCCAGGGAACACGAAAGTTGCTGATCCAATCCTCCTCCACCTCATCCCCCCTAAAAAGCAATACCAATCGCATGGGATCAATGTATGGTTGCGCTCAGTGTTAAGTATACTAGGAATGGGCTTTGAAATCATGTTACTATTTGAATAGTAACAGTGATTTATTTTGGGATACCTGAAGTGCACATGAATTGGTTTTAAAAAAAAAATTTATTAACCTGAGCTCATCACGACAGTGATGCTCTATTTTTTTCTGCTGGTGACGTGTGCATGTCCCCTCAGTCCGATGATTTTAGGGCCCTATTTTTCCTCAACCTAAGTTCCCAGGGCCCTGTAGTCTAAGGTTCCCATGTTCCCTCAGACCCAGGTTCCCACAGTCATCTTCTAAATAAAGCAACAGTAAACATTCTGGACAAAAAGGGATATTTAAGACAGAAACACGTTACGTGATAAGTATTTTGTAATTTGCATTTCATTGGCCAGAATTAATTGAAACATTTTTTTCTACACTCATTTTGTTTTGGGGCTCATAGTTAAAAACGAATATCACATTCAACACTCCCTGTACTGAAGTTGACTGTGAATTGGGCGTATTGCATGTCATGCATGTCACAGATATATTCTCATTCATGTAAATGTAAGATACTATGCTTGTTTACATACATCATTACTTACTCTCTTATAACTCTTTGACCAGGAAACGTAATGCCTAGAAACCATAAAGGGAACATAGCATCGTGCAAACTTTGAGATTTGCTAATCTTGTTCCCAGACACTTCCCCTGAGAGTCACAGGTCTGTTGGAACAATGACAAACTTGGCCTTCCTTAGCAAATAAGAAAGCGGTGAAAAAAATCCCTTGATGACAGGCTTTGTTTAATTGGCCTATTCTACCGATCAGTCATCTGCCAGAACACATTGCTCCACGTTGTGCACACAAGTACCAATGGCTAGCTTGTAACATTGCTGTGATACAGCTGGAAGCACACAGCGCAGCTGAGATGTCTTGCTAGCACTCACTCACGACATAAGGCAGTTTTTTTTCTTCCATTAAAACCTGTTCATTACGACAAATGTAGTAGACTATTAGCTGGTGGTATGAAGTGGCTGGCTCAGGCAACTCTGGATGTTATCAAAGCATTGATTGTTTGTTTGCATGATCATAAGTCAGAAACACAGCTCCATTTCAAGACACACCCTCACTGTTTATATTATTTTGCCCTCCATGAAGGCCTACTTCGAATGGTGGGTGTTCCTGGCTCATTAATGCGGTGTGCAATTGACTGAAATAGTATGAATTATAATCCCCATAACTCAAAGCGTCTCTGCATTACAACAACATTATTTTCTCCCACAGGGGATTTCTAGATCCACTTCAGATAAGTTGTGTATTATGCGTAGTTATACACCACCACAGTGGAGGAGACAAATCCTTTCCATTTAGAATTTAAAGGCCAAATGAAAACCTCCACAGTGGTATCAATAAGTCAGACACATTTACTGTCAAAACGGACTACAGATTTAAACAGGTTTAAACGGGCACATTTTGGTCATGAAGTTAGTTTAGTTAAATATTGATGTGTGAGATAGGGGGTTGTTTTTCCCAATTCTTACCATATCCCAACAGCATAGCATTCATCAATGCAAAGCATAGCTGTTGTAGAAGTGTATATAATTATTGGAATGATGTAATAACTCTAAAGTGTGTACAGCATAAAATTATTTATATTTACATTGTATAACCGATAAAGCCATTTAGCTAAATAAGTTGTCTGGCAATGGCTAGCCTAGCCCACTTCCAGGCTAAAGACCTAGTTATATTGATTTAAGTCTCCTAGAAGGATGAATGACCAACTGTACTTAGCGTTTTGATAATGATGTACAAACGCTTAAGTTACAAAGTTCAAACCGTTAGACATGAGACACCCACATTCAACCACACATCAAAGACAACTCGTTACATCCAGCTTCCAACACGAAAGCAGCATTTCTTAATAGGCAATAGCCCGATCAGCCCATAAAAATAGATCTTCCATGACAATCAATGTTTTTTTAATCACATAAAACATATCTTCCACCCATGAAGGGTAATTATCCCCGGTAATGTGTTTTTTTTCTGTCATCAATTACACTACAGTACAGTAAAGTAACTTTAGTGTAATTGATGTACAGTAATATTACATTATAATACAGAAGATTACAGTACAGACTTCGAACCTCAAACAAAATATACTTAATTACAATGCATGACACATTGAGATTTCTTTACAGTAGATTTGTAATTTGATGGTGAGTAACAATGACTTATAACACCAAGGTCCAATCCAACCAGAGCAATGAGACATGAAATAGCTCAGAAATATTGCATGCAGCATGTTTTGCAAGACAACAATGATATTCTTAACCCTGATGTCACGGAGACATCACAATAAAGGGAAAAAGTGTTGGGCCACCACGTGCCACCAGAACAGCTTCAGGGCGGCTTGTCTTAGAACCTATAAGTCTCAAAGTCTACTGGAAAGATGTTGGTGTTTTAATTATGGTGACAGGTGTTGGGTTGAGATCTATTGACTGAAAAGGCCATAGGAAATGATTCACATCCTTTTTACACTCATCAAACCATTCAGTGACCCCTTGTGCCATGTGGATGGGGGCACAGACATCCTGAAAGAAACCCAACAATGAATCCTCTTTCAAAATCACTAAGATATTTTCCTCTGGCCATCTTAGTCCAAAATCTAGGGCAACTGGCCTGCTCAGCTTTTTAGGATTTTAGTTGTAAAACTGTATCATGCAGTAACACCTGGATGGAAGCATCGGCATTCATTAGGCTCCTCCATTCATTTATTCAGGGTCTTCCATTGATTTGTTACCAGTCTGTATACAGTGTGGTGTGTAACGTACAGCTTTACTGTACCTAAAAGTTCACCCAATCCCACTCTGAACTCAATTTAATCGCAACTGAAGGGAAGTTGTGGAGACCCAGACTGTGGTCACACGGTAGCTTAGTTACCTGCATCGAGCCCTCTCTTTGTAGGCCCGCAACTTCTCAGGGTCAGCACGGATTCTCTCTCTGTACTGTCGCTGTATCTCCGCATGTGACAGCCTCCCTGGGTCAAGACAAAATAGAACCATATTGGAATTGTCATGATCCTCTTAAACCGGTTTTAAACTTGGATTACTACCATGGACTGCACAGCAGACAGGACACTACCTGTCTCCCGAGTGTAATGTTACAGTTGGTGACAGAACTCACACAGACAAAGATGAACATAGGCAACAGCAGAATAATCAAGCCGAGATACACTAGGTAAATCTCATAAGGAATTAATGGGAAGTGATTGTCAAAGCCAAATGACATGGCCTACAGCATGAACCTGGATTGGAAGCCTTTGTCAGCCTGTTCTGGTTCGTACCCATTATCGGAAGCTAACTGGAAAACAAGCGCCAGTGGCATTGTAGAACGACACTTCAGTGTAGCGGAGTAAATAAACTTTCAGTTAAGGGCCACTCTGCCGAATCAGTGTGGCCCTTAAATATGCATGAAAAGTATCTGTTTAATACATTATATTATAAAGCTATGTGTCCTGCACTTCATCCTAATTGCAATTTGAAGATACATCATGTAAAACTTTAATAAAACCTACCACTGAACATATAGGATTTTAGCCTGTCCCCACACTAACACTACACTTCACCAGGAAATATAATGATTAGAATCCTTCAGAAATATTATTTTTTGTATTATTGTGTGACTATTTCCAGTTTCCAATTTACATTTTCTCATCAGAAATTCATTATGTTAGCTAAAATGTAAAAATATTCTCATGTTCCCAGGTTTCCACTCAGTCCAGTTACCCTGACACATTCCCCCTCACAAACATCTGGGAAATTCCACACGTCACATGAGCAACAGGAAGTAGCATCAGATTAGTCTCTTGAAAGCCATTGGAAGACCAAAAGTTAGTTCTCTCACTCTTTTCTGTATTTTATTATCATAAGTATGACTGAGAATGTCAATCTCAACATTCAGTCCTGTTACCTACATTTTTTGCAGACATGCCAAACTTAAGTTTATTCAGTTGGGCAGTTTTTACCAGTCTGCATGCTGGGACCAGGTGAGGTCATCTCATGGAGTACAGGAGGGGACTGAGTACGCAGCCCTGAGGTCTGCTTGTCAGGAAGTCCAGGATCTAGTTGCAAAGGGAGGGGTTAAGACCCATGGTCCTGAGCTTGGGAACCAGCAATTTTGAGTTTGATTACAAGCTCAAAATGACCAGAAACAAAGAACTTTCTTCTGAAACCAATCAGTGTATTCTCTGGGAAATTATGGCTATTCCATGTGAGAAATTGCCAAGAAACTGAAGAGCTCATACAATGCTGTGCACTACTCCCCTCAAAGAACAGCACAAACAGGCTCCAGGCAGAATAGAAAGAGGAGTGGGAGGCCTAACGGAGCAAGCGGACAAATACATTAGTGGCTAGTATCAGAAACAGACAATCACAGGTCCTCAATGAGCAGCTTCCTAAAATAGTACCCTCAAACACTAGTCACAATGTCAACAGTGCAAAGGCAACTCTGGCAGAATGGCTAATAAAAAGCAAAGATTAAGATGGACAAAAGAACAAAGACACTGGACTGAGGAAGATTGAAAAACTGTTATGGTCAGACAAATCAAGGGTTCGATTCGTCAAGCATGGTTGAGGCAATGTGATAGACTGTGGGTGTTTTGGCGGAAGTAAAGTTGGAGTTTTGTGAGGGTAAAAGGGATCTTGAAGAAGGCGGCTATCACTCCATTTTGCAACACCATGCCATACCCTATGGACAGTGCTTGATTGGAGCCAATTCCCTCCTACAAGCAGACAGTGACCCAAAGCACAACTCCAAACTATGCAAGAACTATTTAGGGAAGATGCAGTTACACAAGCACATACTCACATACACACACTCTTGTAAAAGCATGCACACAGTTGTTACAGCTTTTATGTTGATATTTAGACTAAGGTATTTTTTGCCAAATATAATGACCTCTGTTTTATCTTTGTTTATTTGAAAGACGTTGTGTGACATCAAGTTATTCTCACACACACAGGCACTAATTTCAATAATATGTGGTCCATCATTTAAACAGCAGTATGATACATCAAGATAGATCTTTTTTAAATATTGAGGTTGGGTCTCCCTTAAAAAAAAATTACAAATAATAAATACTAATTTCGCCTATCTTGTGACTCTTTAGCTACAGATACATCTTTTTTGAACATGTAACCAATTATTTCTGTAAAATACCCTCTAAATTGAGGGAAAAACAAAAACACAATTGCCTGAGATTGACCTTAAAACATTTTGAATAGTTAAACATGGGTTAGTAGACTGCTGAAAAAGTGCTGAAACAAGAAATACGTTTTTGAAAGTTACAACATGCAAATGGAACGGATTCGTCGGAAATGGTCCTTAGCAGACAGTAAAAATTACCACTGTAAAAATACTTGTTCTTTAGAGAGGTCTGACGAATCTGAACATGAGCGCTGAACTGTGATAACACTGCCTGGAAGGTGGGGCTTCCAATCAGGCTCAAGCTGTCATTGGCCTTGAAAAGGCCTGTTTGAATAGTGGGTTCAGGGGTCAACATGGAAAGCACATAACTGTATAATGTGTCATCCCAAAATGACAAAGGAAACAAAATAAACAAGCATACTTTTCGGATGCACAGTCGATGTCCCCTCTGACGGTTCTGAACGTCTATCGCCTGGACTTTTGCTGCCAGCAACAGAAGACGTTCCATCCGATTCTTTCCCCAGGGAGTGTAAGGGCCCTTCTTGTTGCTCTCCGATGCTCTGCTCGCTCATCTCCCATTTGATGTAGAAGGACCCAGTGTCAGTTGGTTCTTCTTTAATTACAGCACTAGTGACTGGACTGGGTGATGGGGACTGAATCCTGATCCGCTCTGCTGGACGACCTGGCTCAAGGGAGCCTACATCGAGACCTGTGATTGAAACAATACATTGGAGCCTACATAGAGACCTGTGATTGAAACAATACATTGGAGCCTACATAGAGACCTGTGATTGAAACAAATACATTATATTTAAAACAGGGGTTGGTCTTTTGTTTAAAGATCTGACAATATTTAGTGTCAAAATAAGAAAGACATTTAGAAAATCTAAAAAGTGCAGATGTTACTTCACAACTGCACTGTATATCAGTAAACCTATTACTGTTGTCACGCAGTACCCACAGAACATAGGCTACAATACGTCAAATATGGGTAGCTACATGAGATCATATGTTCTTACGTCGCCTAACCACTTTGCCTTAGAATTGGCACTGGCATACAAGCAGAGGGACAATGTCAGCTGTAAATGAGTTACGTAACACCCATCTTTTCTGAGTTTTATTTCAAAAATGCACACAGACACATACTGTGATCAGAGTGTACACGTATTATGAAATAACTGCTGATAAGGAAGCTACTGTCATTGGCACATTGCTACTTACTGGAGAAATCCATTCTCCACTCAGTTTCGCGTGCTGACTCGTTCTCCGGGCACATAGTCGTAGGTTTTCCAAAGTCTCTTTGTGATGAGGGTGCAGACAATCCAATAGACAAGCCTACTCGAAATGCTGTTAATTCGTCTTCGGCTTTTTTGAGCTTACGTTTAAGGGCTTCGTTTTCTTTGTCCCTCTGAGCTACCTTACTTTCATATTCCAGTATTTTGGTATTGTTAACATTGTAAATAACATCCATAACAGTATGAATCGCCGTTCTGATTGCATTTTCAACTGCACGAGCGCTTTCTTCGTTTTGTAAACAGGAATAAATGGCACTACGATGGAAATAATCCATGTTATCACTACACAAGCTATAGCCAACCGAGGCACCGGCACACTACGCTAGCTAAACCCGAAACAACAACAACTTTACCGTTGTTTGCGTCACCATTTCATCATTCAGAATTCCGAAAATTGTCTGAAACAAAGCGAAAGGATGGTGTTTGACAGGCACTCACACTTGAAATACATTTTGTTACAAATATAAATTGACACGTTTTAAAGAGCAATAGGATCGCTTTACTTTCTCTTCTTTATATGTGTATCGGCGGGTTAGACACAACTAAACACTTCGTACATCACCCCCTACTGTATTGGAGTGTGAGTAGGGTTATCTCACCTAGAAAATGTATTGAACCAATTGACTGCTCAAAACTAGCCCAAAAGGCCTAAACATTAGCCCAATTTATTTTTACACGCAAAATAATTTATAAAACATGTAATGTTTTTTATACACTTCTACCTAATTACAATGTACCTATAAGCGGGTGTGTGTGTTATCCACGTCAAGTACATATGGGATTTGAAATCCCCACACCATTTTTACATTTTAGTAATTTAGCAGACGTTCCAGAGCAACTTATGTGAGTGCTTACAATTTAAAATAATTGAAAGGGTAATCACTTGTGAACTCCTTGACTGTAAATGTCGGGTAGGCAATGAAAACGTCTACATTGGAGTAAGTGCAATTTTCAGACCTAATCTATTGAAATATTCAGCAACATTTAAGGTTTACTCTGTGATTTCTTGGTTCTCTGTGTCTGCTTTGTGCTCACCTATCTTTGTGGCTGCTACGTGGAGCAGAATTACCAACAGCATTGTTTAGAGTAAACAGCTTTTTACAGTGCTCTGACATTAGCACAGCTGACTTTAACTTACCCTTATTTGCGAGTATTGACAGGATCTTTGGGGAAGCATAAAGTCTGCGCAACCAGGAGATACTTTTCAATATTTTTTTTTTAAGGAATTAGATGAACTAAATTGGAATATAACTAAATTAACTACACTAAGCAACTCACTTGCCACTATAAAACAAGATTTACAACTAAAATACCAAAATGGTGTGGTTCAATACGGCAAATAAATGTTTATTTAATAACTCCTGTCCTTACACAAATATACAAAATAATTTAAAATATTCCAGATAGTAAGCAAGATTTCACCAGAAAATCACTGGTTTCTTAAAATAAAGTGAGGGTAGAAATGACCAATTCAAATCGAACAGAGTTCTTTACAGATCACTTTGGTCATTAAGACATCAACGTGAGCAAGACAAAAGTATGCAGTCCTTGATTCTATTACGGGAAGGCATGTCACAGCCTGCACTGAAGGCCTTGCAATTAAAAACACTGGATTATGCTATTGAGTTGCAACAGTCAATCTTAACAAATAATTGTTTGGAAATCAAACAGCAAAATGTATCTACTGTCTTTTTAAGGGGAACATTGGCACCTGTGGAAATTAGCTTCCCTGATAAGCATGCTTTCTGCATTTCAGCACATACTAATACTTTGTTTTTGGACAATCATTTTGCCTGTTAAATGGAAGTCATATTGTACAATTTGCCTCTTTTGTAGATGTAGCTTGCATGATTGCAGACCAGGATTATATTAATGTCTCCAGTGTAGTAGAATGGCACAAATGTGTTTATGAAAAGCCTATTTTTTTCATGCAAAAATATGAACAGAAAAATAGAGATTATAATCGATACTCCACACCACATTGTGCCCAGCACTGAACTTCTCACACTGATTATTATTTGCCTTAATTATGAAAATCTAGTCTAGTCTACTCACCACTATAGGAAAAGTAGTCTGCAAACCCAATAACAGGTGAATGGAAAAAATTGCAGTTTGAAATTAATTGTCAAAATGAAGACCAAAATGTGTTTCAATGTAACAAAGACAAAGCACATTGGGTTTCCCCTGAAATATTTTTACTGACAGTTCCATTACAGTTCACCTCAACCAATTCACTGAGTAATTGGTTCATTCCAATTTAATACCAAAGTTATCCATTTAACCAACAAAGGAAATAACAGATATGATCTATGGCCACCCTACTGCCTGCCCCTACGGCATCCCAGAGTTCCCCCAGTTACTTCGGGGGGGAGGTGGCAGGGCTGGGCGGGGTTCATCTGGAGGGAGGACATTTTACGGGCACGACAGCGTCTGGATGCTTCTCTCCAGGCCTCCCTCTTTAGTCTGCGGGTCTCTTCAGGTAGATCTGATATCGACACCTTTCTCTGCTGATTCCTGAAAAATACTTCTAGTTCAAACACCATTCCTCAACACTGATGCACATACCCATGACCACACAACCTGCAGATCAAACATCTACGCAACGATCTTCTCACTGCCTGAATAGTTCATTCATATATCCTCAATATTCTCATCAGGGCAGTGGCAGTGTAAGGTAATCTATTTACCTGCGTCGTTCCTTCTCCTTGTAGGCCAGGTACTTCTCAGGGTCAGCACGCAATCTCTCTCTGAACCTCCGCTGAGTCTCTGCACTCGACAGCCTCCCTGAAGTCAAGAAACAACAGAGCCATATTTCACTGTCTTCAAACTTGACTGCAAAATTGGAACTGCAATTTTGCCATCCATGAATCGCTTGCTATGTCACTACAAGTGAATATAGAATGTTAGTCATTTGTGGGATGATTTCAAGCATATTTGGCAACACAATGAACTGGACATTTATTTTATATTAGACTCCACTCCAAAGTCTTCACAATCCCTTCACCAATTAGCCTAAATGTGCTGATGCTATCCCTTGACAAAGAAAACAAAAATGTCCCATGTGTCAATTATATTTTAACTTACTCTGCCAGTGTGGGGGAGGGGAGGGGAAGGTGATGCAAACAGTCAGTGGGAGATAGAATGACACTGATTTAAGAAATATTGGCAAATCCATCATGATTTATTGTTACAAGTCCATAATTTTGTTACTGTGGTCCAACAGCTGTATTTGTCTGTCTTTGCTGCACAACACACACGTAAGATGGTTATCGACAGAGTAAGTTAAAACAGAATTTGAATTAAAAATGTTTGTTAATGGAATAAATTCTGGTGCTACTGTCCAAGCAAGGAATAGCATCAGCAAATCAGGGCTACTCACCACTATAATGGAGCAAGAACAGAAGCAAATCACACATGCATACTTTTCAGATGCCTGGTTAGTCTCTCCCCATACTCATGTCTGCTTGGGTTAACAGCAACAAATTGAGTTCCGTCTGTTGGAGCTCCACCGCCCTGATGGGCTTCTCTGTCTTTTCCCAGGATGTGCATTGAGCCGAGGCCTTCCTGTTGCTCCATGATGTTCTCTTCACTCATTTCCCATTTGATGTAGAAAGTCTCCATATCATCGGGCTCCTCTTTTATTATTGGGCTGATGACTTGACAGGGTGATGGAGACTGGCCTTTGGATCTCACTGCTGAAAAACCAGACTCAGAATGGAAGGGAGCGCTCTGGTGATGGGCCATATCAAGAGCTGCACCAGTGGGAGGGGCTGTGTTTTGGCAGTGGGATGAACTGTGTGGAGGTGCATCAATACCTGTGATTGAAACAGAAATGTTTCAATGTATGTCAAACAGATGTATGTCAAACAGATGTATGTCAAACAGATGCATGTCATTGAAATTCTAAGATAAAAATGACTAGGATAATACGTACTGGGGAAATCTATTCTCCACTCAGCTTCACACGCCACTTCATTTTTATGGCAAGTTGGTTCCCCACTTGACATTTCTGGCGAAGGAGCATAATTGTTCGATCTGACTTGATGACATTCATTTCCAGAAAGTTCTAAGGAGCCTCGCAGTGCTGATATTTCTCGTTCTGCTTTTTTAACTCTACGTTTTAGCGTTTCGTTTTCTCTGTCCTTCTCAGCAAACTTCCTTTGATATTCTTGTATTTTGGCACTGTTGATCCTAGAAATAACATTCACAACGGTATGTATCGCTGTTCGGACAGCATTTTCAACTGCTTGAGCGTCTTCTTGATTTTGGAAAAAAGAAAACATTCCTCTTCTATGGAAAGAATTCATAATTTTTTAAATGCTGGGTACAGAGAATGAAACGTTTTGCCCTACTGTACTGTTGTGGAGACAGCTTCTTGCTCAGGTGATATGATGGCTAGCTATACAGTAACCAGTCAACAACTTTGGTGAAATGCATGAGTTTACAACCTTTCAAAAGTCCAGAAAAAAATTATATAACGCGATCTGATTCTGTTTAAAATAAATAAAATACCCGTTCAAATCACAGAAACTTCGATCTTTAAGAGAGCAACTAAGAGCGAGCAACTATGTTTACAAAATGACTTCACCGTATTGTCCACAAACCCCCACAATCACTTCCGGGTCATTACATTTCATAATAAAGGTCCCCACTCCCCAAAAACAATAGTAAAAAATGAACAGTAACACTACTTGTCTCTTCCTCGTTTTCTGTTATTGAAAGAGACCTGGATAGTATTAGTTAGTCCAGGGTGATTTTGGGTGGTAAGGATAATTCTGTGAGAGGAGAGGGTTGAATACCTCTGGCATTTTATAAGAACAACAACATTGTTTATTATATCCCCAATGAATGAATAACATTATTCTTTAGACCATAGTGACTCTTCCCAAACCATAGTATGGCATCATTCTGGCGTTATCAGCACATTAAACAGACTGTAAAATCTTCATTCTTCCATCTCTGCAACATTGCCAAACTCAGACCTTCCCTCTCCCGTCCTGCTGGTGAAACGCTAATACATGCATTGATAACCTCCTGTCTTGACTACTGCAACTCCCTATGCATCCAATCTTGATCCCTCCATAAGCTCCAAATTGTTCAAAACTCTGCAGACAGAGTACTCACTCACATCAAGTCCTGGCAGCATGTTACACTGGCTTCCCGTCTCCCAATGCATTGACAACAAGATCCTCCTACCAACATATAAAGCCCTAAACAATATTGCCCCTGCCTACCTATCTGACATTCTTGTTCCATATCACCTACACACTCACTCATTAACCCCAAGTCCAAGCATAAAGTCTTGGTGACAGGGCATTCTCAAGGGTTGCTCCTAGGCTCTGGAACTCTCTCCCCAAAACCATCCATGACTCTGAGACTATCCCCATCTTCCAGCAATGCCTCAAGACTCATCTGTTCAAAACTGCCTAGCCATGCCCAATCCCATTCTCTCAATTTTCTTTGTTTTCTCATGGTATTTTATCATTTGGTTCTGCTCCATGTTCATTTCGTAAAGAGTCTTTAGGTCCTTGAAAATCACTATATAAATAAAATGCTTTATTATTATTATTATTATTATGGCAGCTGCACTGCCAAAGACCATAAGAGGTGTTGGAGGAAAGCCCTGCAAATCATCAAGGAACCAAGTGACCCCAGCCACTAACTGTTCTATCTGTTTCTGTCTGGCAGGAGGTACAGGAGCATCCTTTCCACAACAAACAGGTCCATGGACAGCTTCTTCCCCCAGGCCATAAGACTGGTGAGCATCTGAGCCCCTCCTGCCCCCTATACACCAGGTCTCATACTCATTATAATGGACCATTACCTGAATTTCAAAATGTAATCCTTGCAAAAAAGCTCCAGTAAATTAAAAATAACTTTACCATAAAATATAATAAAAATGAAATTGTACAAAATGTCTATATAAAACACTGTCTATTTCCCAATTAGCTCCATCCTATTACATTAATTCAATTATGCTGTTTGGTTTCAGTGATCATTTCTAGATTTTGAGCTAGTCGCCTATTCACAGACCTTTATTTTGAAAAGCCGGAGTTCTAATTTTTGCTTTACTTTATTTTTTATTAAACAGAGTTCCGTCGCCAGGATTTGCGTCACAAATAAACGTTTAAATGCTGATTCGCTTGTATTCTTCACACAACTCTGCCCGGCTCTGCAGTATAGTCAATGTTGACAGAATCGGAGTGTTTCCCCAACAATTAGGCTATTTTTAATGACAGTATGTGGGCAAAAATTGACTTCGTCGAATCGATTTACATATAAGTTTGTATTTTAAAATTAGCGTTTTGTGTGGATTCCGCGGGTGATTGGGAAGTATACTGTCAATAAAATGGTTATTTTTTCCAGGAATTCCAGAAGCGTCTGATTTTTTATTTTTTAAAAGAGTAATTTGTATGATTTACACTATACAAAAACTATACAGAGTACTTCACAACATGTTACAACGCATTCACGCTCAGTAGATAGTGCGTCGCCCCAATTATTTTGTCTTACTGTCGTGTAGCGCCCACTTACACCCAGCCGCTTTGTTTGACATTACACCTCTCTTCACTTGTCTATTAGGATTGAAGGAGTATAGAATTCTTAACAATATTGCGCAAACGAAAAATACCAAAATAAATTGGGATAAACTCTAAATACAATTAGAAAAAATACAGGTATCATTCTCGAGCATTGGAGGAATACGCAGGCAGATATGTATGTGGAAAGCAACGCTGAGTAGGCCATTGGTCTCCTGTACAGGTAAGCTATACATCTATTTATGAAGCAGCAAGCTAAGATACCACACATCTCCTGGCTAAAACCATCCCTAAGTCGAAGAATGGTGGTGTGAGTGTCATGATATATGTGGATGCTTCTCAGTGGCAGGGCCTTGAGGGAAGTATGAACAGGAGCAAAATACAGATATGTTCTTGAAGAAAAGTCCTGATGCAGAGCACACAGGACCTCAGACTGAGGCAAACATGAATCTTTCAGCACGACAACGACCCAAAGCACGCAGCCAAGACTACTCTGGAGAGGCTTCAGGAAAAGTCTTTGAATGTCCTTGAGTTGCTCAGCCAAAGCCCAGAACTGAAACCCATTGAACATCTGTAGGGAGACCTGGAGGTTGCATTTTACTGATGCTCCCCATTCAGTCTGACAGAGAAATAATAGGGTAATATGTATTTTCATTAAATTGGCACACATTTCTAATAATGTTTTTTGCGAAACTTTGTCAGAACACCATGTCGTACAGTAATGATGGACTGTCTTTTCTTATTCAAGCTGTTCTTGCCATGATATGGACTACTACAGTACAAACATAATGATGTTTTTCTGTATACCAATCCTAACGCATTAAGAAGGGAAAAAAATCCCAGATTAACTTTTAACAATGCATACCTGTCAACTGAATTACATTCCAGTTGACTGCTTCATGAAGCTGGTTGAGAAAATGTCAAGACTATGCAAATCTGTCATAAAGGTAAAAGGTGGCTACTTTGAAGATTTTTTTTAACACTTTTTTTGGGTTACTACATTTCTTGTGTTATTCCATATTTGTGATGTATTCCCTCTTACAGTCTGGAAAATAAAGAAATATGAATAGCTATGAGTAGCTCTGTCCAAACGTTTGACTGGTACTGTATATATATTTTTATTATGATAATTTGCTGTCTGTTTTTTGGGAACCAGGCACATTCATAACAAATAATAAAAACCCTTAACATGTCTCCTTTGAGTGTAATTATGGAAATATCTGTCTTATTTAGGTATGCACCCCATTGGTGCACAATGAAATGTAATGTTCAACTACACTATTTTCTTAAGTGCATCGTGCATTCATGGTTGGATATTAAAGATACTGGGGATTTCAAGGCTTTTTGAGGTACAATGCATTTTCAGATTCCAAAAACAGTATGATTAGGTTTGGTGAAGTATGATTTATTATGTACATGCTCATTTTCCACAGCATCACATTAATAACAAAGAATGTCAAATCCATACCTGTATACGTACCTCAGCCAAGGCTGCCTTTCAGTGCGTCTATTCCCATTTTACAGTAAGCCTTTTAAATTCACTTTTTGCTCTCCTATCAGTTCTCATCAGATACGCCACAGTTTTGTGGAGAGTCATTCCTCTAGGACTACAAATGAGTTCATGTGTGCCAAATCTCTGGGAGAATACTCTGCTACACTGACTACTATTCCTGAATTTCACTATTTCGCCCTGTGCATGCGTTACTCATAACATTAAGTATGATACAGTATTTTATTTGTAGCCTCCAAACCCTTTATTGTAAAGATCATTATTATCATTTCAAGCAACAGCAACGACTCGAGTAATCGGTCTACGATGGCTTCACTTGCAGTGTCTGTTTTGCTCCACATGATGGTAGTGTTTCGTAAATAATTGACAACAGGGAACAAAGTGGCGTAATGCTGTAGGTACCAATCGGAGGCATGATTATAGTCAATCGTATCAACAGGTGCATTATATCCCAAAGAATTTAAAGTTGAATCAGAATATGTAATACAGAGAGATCCAAGATTTTTTGCTGCCTCATAATTTTCAGGTTTGGGCATTAAAATCAGAATAAAACATTGCGAGCAGAAAGTTTTATTTAATTGGGGATTGTACATACTTGTAACAATGAACATTCAAAGATATAATATGAAAATAGGTAACTGTAGAGATGTGTTCATAAAGGTGAATGGTGCTTGCCTATTGAGCTAGCAATAAACCGCCCTCCCTACACTTCGGCAATGCTCAAACCCTACATCCCCACCCAAGCACTTCTGCCTCCTCTGGTCCCTGGGCTGTCTCATCCCTATGGGAGGGCAGTTCCTCCTCAGCCCAGTGAAAGTTCTCTGTTCTGGCACCTCACTGGGGAAAGTATCTTACCCTGAAATATTTGCTGTTTGTGAACTAGTGCCATCAGTTGTTTTCATTTTTATGTTCCATTTTTAAAAAAAAACAACTTTACCACTGAATCTACTTATAGCTAAATCAATTAAAATTCACATTCTATTACCCAACTGTGTGGTTGTCCCTCAAAGCTATCGAGTTGGATGTGCTGTAAGCACTTTAAGTGACTTTGGCTAAGACTGATAATTGACTTAAATGTTAAAGTTAAATGATGGAACAAGTCAGATTTTATGCATACTTGTCCTAAACTGTTCTTGCTGATTTAAATAGAAACAAAAAAACAGTCGTCGCAAGTGCAAACACACCACTCACACTCATACCACTTGTTCCTGCTTCACATTTCTTAGAGAAGTGTTCTTTTAATCTGAGGCCGAAATAGCTCTCCGAGGTCTAAGGGTTTTAACACTCTTGAGGCTGCTCCGCCGAGTTGTTCTGTGAAGTGACCCGGATACTAAAGCAAAGTGGTGGAGGTGTCTTACCGTGGGGGGCGGTTGGCTTGTATGTTGAGAGTCGGTGGTGGTGAAGTAGAGGTGGCGGCGGGGGAGATGGACAGTCTTGCAGCTGTGCGTGTGCTTGTGTGTCCGTGTGTGTGAATAACGGGGGGGCAGAAAAGGTTCAGAAGTGTTGGAGCAGAAAATCTTTTTCCCCATCTTTTCTCTCACTCCTTTTCTCTTTCGCCCCCTCTGTCACTGGGCCAGACGTAAAGCAACAGCAATTTGTGCGATTTCACAGCTGACTGGGTCCCTAAAACTCTGACAGGCCTGCACAGAGAGAGGGAGCCAAGGAGGAGGGAGAGAGGGAGCCAAGGAGGAGAGAGAGGGCGACGGCGGGACTGAGGAAGAGGGCAGAGATAAAGAGATTGAGGGGCAGGGTGGTGGCCAGGGTAAATAGAGGAGGATTAAGACCGGCAAATAAAAAAGAGCAGAGAACATACAGTATGAGAAGATGAACATATAAATAAAACGTAAGCAGACACAATGTCAACTTTTGTTTTACATACTGTTTATCAATATTGTAAGTATCTAGTCCAACCTCGTTTGAAATAAAGTAGTTTAAAAAGTGTTTTATTTGGTCCCAAATAAAGCATGGAACAACTATATGAAGGTTGTGACTCTACACTAGGGGAATGACATTGGCTGCTCCCTTGTGACCCACTTGGAAGAGCACTGGAGAGAGCATACAACGACTGGGTTGTGGGTTTGATTCCAGATTTGTGCCAAACATAAACCCAAATAGAAATACACTTGCAAATGCTTCTGACAAGTTTGTAGTCACAAGCTTAATGTAGTCTTTGAACTCAAGGAATTTGGGACCAAATAAGATACTTTTAAATATTAATGTCTGTTGCAAGTGGGTGTACTACGCACACAGATGTACTTTCATTCCTACACAATAAATTAGAAATGTAAACAAATACCTTAAAAAGATGACATTTTGTGTATGTTCAAGTGTATAATGTTAGTAAATCGTTTGTTTGGTTAGGATGTTTGTTATACTTTACATTTCTCTTTAATTACAGCCAATTGTCCTAAATGTTAATGTACTGTTATCTATCTGCCAATCATAACTTAAATCACAAATGTACCTACTGGTCTTTTAAGCCTTCAGTTTCTGTATCGTAACCTTTATGTGCTCCGCTGTCCTTGTGTTTCACTTTGTTAGTTAGATAATAAAAGAACAATAACTGGAAACTGTCTTCACCCAGCAGTCCAATGATTCTGTTTCTTCATGTCAGTGTGCACAGTCCAAAGTATTCCATCCCTCAGATGAAGAGCATTATTTTTGAATGTAATATTTAAATATACTGTGATTCACATCAAACGGGAGATGAGTGATTGTTTGCCTTTTGCGGAAGACCTGTTTTTGCCGGATTGCGTAAGTGGAGCCGGCCAAAAAGTGTGAGTGGGTGAGTGGGTGAATGAGTGGGTGAGTGAGTGGGTGAGTGAGTGGGTGAGTGAGTGGATGAGTGATTGGGTGAGTGAGTGGGTGAGTGGGTGGGTGAGTGAGTGGGTGAGTGATTGGGTGAGTGGGTGAGTGAGTGACTGACTACCCCTTGTTAAATAGAGATGCAGACTGCCAACCCAGAGGTCCTGTGTTCAAGCCTTGTCACAGTCAAAACAATGTATGCATTAGGATTTGTTCAGGATACTTTGCTGACTACAACCTTCAGTCGCTATGTTATAGCAACCCTAAAATAAAACTTGTTGAGATTATACTGTGACTATTTCTGGCGCATTTTCGAAGTACGCATCCATGCATGATTTTTGGGGCAATATAGGTTAGATCAGTGGCTCCCAACCGTTTTCAGTTACTGTACCCCCAAAAGTAATTTGCACTGCTTGGAGTACCCCTGAAGTACCCCCTCATGTTCATTTCACTAGTAAGTCTATGGTGTCATGAGTGTTTTCAAGTACCCCCTGGGGAAAGGCCAAGTACCCCCAGGGGTCCTAGTACCCCTGGTTGGGAACCACTGGGTTAGATCACAACCCCTTGGGCTGTAAAAGACTAGGGGTTTCTACAATTCTCTCGCCTTTTCATTTGACGAAAAAGTCAGTTATCTTCACCTATATTGATAGTTATTGTATTGATTTCATTCACAAATTAAAGAAAAATGAGCGTTGAAATGAAATGGCTTTGGCAGTGTAAAGTTCATCTTCAGTCTCACTAGCAATTGCTCAATTCCTATGACTATTTCAAGTAGTAAGTTAGTAGATACTAGTAAGCCTATAACTGGCTAATAAGCTATTCAGACGGCTGTTGCAAATGCCATACAGTTCATACATTGCTATTTGTGGTGGAGGTCAGCTTAATAAGAAACGTTAATCAGTTTAACACAATGCATAATGCTGCCTAGCGAAATATTCAAACTTTGCGTGATGTTATTGCACGACAAAATGATCTCCTGTCAAGACACCACACTGACACTAGGGAAATGTATATCTCTGTGGTGTAGCGGTTAAAGACACAGCCTCTCATGTAGCTGACCCATGTTTGAATCCAGTGAGGGCAACAACTGTCATCATGGGCTGGCTGAATGAGGCTTTTCTGGTTTGATTGGTGCCACACAGACTAATTCCATCTTTTTCTTCATTGTGTTCATTGTGTTCCACTGTTGAGGTAAGCCTTCACTGAGTTGATAATAATTTACACAGTACACCGTTCCATCCAGTCTTGCTAATTGGCTTAATTATATTGTTTTACCATCCCTTCTTACAGTGTCACCAAAATAACCATGAGGATTGTGTTTCCCAAAGAAGACTGGTCTTTTTTCATTGCCATTTTATTTTATCCAGTATCTGGTGTGTCACCTGAGTAGGGATATGCATTGTTTTGCTTCATTTAGAAATCAGAATGCTTAAAACAAGGATACATTTTCAATCCACTGAAAATGTTTCTCTTCAATCTGATAATGACAAATTGATAACAACCCCACATTGGATGTGCCTCTCTTTGTAGCCTTTGAATTTAAACACCATTTTGGTGTTCTTGATGTTTCAAGTGACACTTCAAGCAGAAAGATTTGACAATACGTTCTTCTTCTCTATTCTAGACATATTGCATTATTTGTTTTTGAAGTATCTTGAGGAAGGATTCTCTGGGACTAGTAGACCCCAAAAAACGAATAAATATCACTTCGTCTTTCATGTATGTGGAGAGGTGTTTCCCTCTCTATGGTTCAAATTACCTAGCTATTTTGTTAAGTTCAGAGTTAACAGTTGCAGGTTGTTCCACTTTTCCAGGATGTGTACACCAAGCACACCAACTTGCTATTTCCTCATTTGATCAGGATAGCATATAGGGACCATCATCTCCCACAGACTCAGGTGAGTTGACAGTGTCACAAATATTACCAAGAAAGGCACACCAGTGGGTATATTCCTGGCGGCAGGTGAAAAAAACGAAATATTATCTAACTGATTTTGATCTAGATTTTTTTCTAATATATTTTATCCTCAACTCCTCCACCGACATCTGCTTTAGGTCTGCTTCTTCTCGTTACAGGGGTAAAATACAACACACCATGTCAGACACCATGAAGAGTCATTAGCAGCAACCTGTCCACATGACTTCAGGGCAAAGAAATGTGAATTAAAGATAATGGCTGACCCCTCCAACCCTGTCCACCACCTTCCAAAATGTATCCCCTGGCAGGTGGAGAGCAGGCGGTCAGTAAAGGTCAATCATGACAAAGAAATCACGCCACCCGAACAGTTTCTTTCCCAGTGCTGTGGCCTTCAGCCATCGACCATCTGTCCGATAGAAACGAATAAGACCATGCTCACCGCATTAAGCCACCCCCAAACTGTCAAGTAAATAGTTGCTCTTTACAAGACTCAAACTCTGCACCTAGTTATAGCATACCTGTACGGTAAATGTATACATCAACGGTCAATCCATGTATATTATATGATCACAGATCCCACCCAATCAGGGAGAAGAGGAGAGGTCACATGCACACCTTTGTAGGAGCCCATTATTAAGAATGAGTGAATGGGTGGTTCTCTTGTCAGTTCTCACAGGCTGAGGTTTGCGTGTCAGAGGGTCTGGACCTCAGTGCTGTGGGCTTGGTGATTGGAGGAAATGACAGCGCTGAGTGCTGAACCGTAGTCAATGAATAGCATTCTCACATAGGTGGTGCACATCTCTAGGTATGTAGCCACCTGTGAATAGCAATAGAAATGAGATCAGCCATGAATCTGTTGTGGTAGGCGAAGGTAGTGGGTCCAGTGATCCTGCCAAACTGCTTTTGATCTGAGATATTACTAGCCTCTCTTAGCACTTCATGAGGAGAGTGTGAACTAACGTCAGTCTAAAGGACATTTTATGTTGGTTTTCTTGGGCCGCGGGACAGACAATGGTGGTCTCATTGTAGCCAGTAACTTGAAGATGTCCATGTCACTATATAAGTATCATGTAAGTCACTTTAGATGTGATCTATAGAATGTCATGTGGATTGGTGCTTGTCTAGATCTGTGGTTCCTGATCTTGGTCCTCGGGACCCAAAGGGGTGCACGTTTTAGTTTTTTGCCCTAGCACTCACACACCTGATTCAAATGTTGCCCTACCACTTACACACTTGATTGACATAATCAACCTATCATCAAGTCTTTCATTTGGATCAGGTGTGTGAGTGCTTGGGCGAAAACAAAAAGGTGCAAAACGTCCCAGGGACCAGGATTGGGTAACACTGGTCTAGAGGCAAGCATAGAATGTGTTGAGCTTGTCTGGGAGGGAGAAACTGAATGGCACCACACAGCTGAATTTGCTTTTCTAATCTGTAATGGTGTGTAGTCTTGGCCATATTTATTTAGAGACTGAATTGTTAAACATACATTCGATTCTGAATTTGTTTTTGCATCCATAATGCAATTTTATGGCCTTGTATTTACTCATTTTGTTTGCGTTGGGCACCATTGAGTCATGGGGGATTATTATTAGGACAAGAAATGCTACAGTTCAGACATTCAGTAGAATATAAGGTCTTCAGTTACGATGTATGCAAATAGATTTTGTGTGAACAAAATCATTCACACATTTATTTAGGAAGACTGCTGAGGAGGAGTAAATAAAGAGTAAAAATGGTTTTGAGGTCCTGCAAAACAACGCTTTCATATCTTAAACAGTTGTGTCATCGACCAATTCATATCATTCTAGATACATGAACTTAGCGAATAAAGCTGACAGAAAATGTAATTGTCGTCGTTTAGAATTTTATTGTTTACTTTTTACCACCAATGGCCATAATAAATAGTTATAAATAAAGTGCCTAACTATTTTTACAGTCCTTAAGAGTAAAATTATGGTATTATGGATTATTTTAGATATGGTATGTTGTATGATTTATTTTCCCTTCGTTATAAGAAATGGCAAGAGAAATGGAATCCTACACTATGATTTTTCCATTTAAACAATGTCAAGGGTATATTACATTGTCATACAGTATTTGCCAAGATAAAATGTTTGTTGTTTTCAAATTTTTTATTCATTTTCCTTCCCTTTTGCTAGCAACATTTTCCATACTAACATGTTCCAAGATGTACCCACCAGAGAATAATAGGTTACAACCAGGACCAGAATAGTCATGACATTGGCATTAAAGCCGATCAGTCCTGATTGCAATTACAATCAGCAGAGCAGTTGAATTTGTTTTCTCTGAATATCTTTAAGAAAAAATGTGAACCATTTTAAATGCTTAACCCAGAATCTCGCCCAAAGAGACAGCGAATCTGTTCTTCTCTCCATGCCGTCCTTGTCATCAGTGGGGTTCTCTTTGGGTGGTCATTATCCTGCCAAGTTAGTGTCCCTTGAAGCACCGCCAGCCTAGGAACGTCCGAGAATCTGCCTGCAAGTGGTTACAATGGTCACAGTCATGTTCGAAGAAAGCCATGGACAGGAATATTATTACAGACAAGACTTTCCTTTCCTCACTTCATGTTAGGTACAATATGTGTTGTCAATAATTTGGACCATGGTAGAACTATTCTGAAACACCTAGTAGCAATATGCAACAGGGGGATTAAGGCCAAGAAACTAATGTCCACCCTTAAGTATTTCCTAACCCCAGACCACAACCTCAGTTCCAAGGGACACCTAACAGCCCCTTCTAGTACCAGGGGGCAGAGAAAGCTGTTAGTGCCTGGGAGTAAAGAGGTAGAGAGAGCCCTTGAGATAAGAGGTGTCACCTGAGTGCTTTGTCTTGAGAGGGTTTGCAGTGGGTTCACAGAGGGTTCAGGACATCTGGGCAGGTTTTTAAGGGTCAACCACAGGACAGGAATCCCTCCTAATCCCCCATCTGGACATAAAGGAGAAGATTTGGCCCCACTCGGCCTCCAACATTACTCCCACCATCCACAATAGTAGCATTTTTTAGCTCAACTCTGATCACAGCGCTACCATCTGAAGTCCGAATGCTGTCACAGGAGTTTAGCTTGAAAACCATTGCTACTATCTGTCCCAATACATAGAAGTTATCAATGCTAATTGTATTCTAAACCTTTCACACAGAGGGAGATATGGATGGGGTCTGTTCCACCTACATCCCTCCATGTGTAACAGTTAAGAAGGCCCTTTACTGTAAACTCAACCCACACCTGGCTGGAAACGTGGCCAAAGGAGCCAGCTGGGTTCACCGGCACCACGACCTGGATCAGCAGGGGACTCAGCTCTGTGTCCGGCGTATCCCGCTAAGCAGCAAAGTCAGAAAGCACAAGCGCTCGTAACTTACCGTGAGACAACTTCACAACCAGCTTCAAATATTGTTGATGGAGCTATTCAATTGTTACCTTTTGCACGATTGAAATAGTTAGTACGTCGTCACGGCGGACAGTCGTGTGTTTGCAATTAGAGGATTACTGGTTCGAGCCCAATGTGGGGCAGTCAGACAATGTTAGCAACATGCTGACTTTGGACTCATATGCATACTGTTGGACACTGTTGGCAGACAGGCCTCATTACTGCCCTCTATTCAGTGAAGGAATAGAAAGCAGTAAAGAGTTTGAAAAAAGATGCATGAAGAATGTTAAGGTGGGTGGGTATGCTTTATGGCCACTTGATGAAAACTCCCCTCCCCCACCAGGGCTTTACCAGACCCAGGGTTAAGTGAAGGTGCTGTCCTCAAGCAGCCAACTGGAAAACTCAAGTTCAGAGGTTGTGGATAAGCAGCCCTTTTGGCTAAATGGTTAGAAACCCCCACCCCCCACAATAAAAAAGTAATGAGCTGTTATTCAGGCTTTCATTTCCTTTGCTCTGAACCAACGGGTGCTTACCTGGGATGTAAATAACGTTAAACATGGTAAACCTTCACATCAACAGAACCATTGTGATTTGGTGGTCAGGTCATTTGACATTATTATTGAACCCTTTATTTCAACAAGAATCTGCACGTCCCTACCAGGGGAGAAACTAAAGTGGATCTGGGTACAGTCTACCACCACCCACAGAGAGATGTGCAGGGCATGTTACATTGGTGATGGCACCTTTCATCTGAACTCACTATCCCTGTAATTTCATTTTTATCCCCACCATGACTGTGACCTTCTCTGTGCTGTGAGCATTTGGTAAGCAGTGATTTATCTGCCAAATAAATTTGTTGACTCCATAGAAATGTGTTTAAGGTGGGGGTCACTATGCAGGTCGAAGATGGCAGCTGATACATCAAAGTTGGGGTGAGGGTCAGGAGGAGAGGGGGAGAGAAAGTTGAAATCAGCTGGACCACAAGATAAAGGGGTGAGTTTACAATTTGGAACAAAACATTTGACGAAAAGACTATTCTAGGGAGAGATAGGGTGTTTTATAGAGGCTGGAATGCTAAACGTTTCAGTGCAATGCAGCGTGGGAGATCTCACCTTGAGTGAGAGCCGATAGTAAGATGGTGTATCATTCATGTCGACAGTTTGAGGTTGAGCCGTTCACGTTAGAGAGCTCATCTGAAGAGTGAAGGGCAGTGTACCTCCCTCCTAGCTTTCTGGGTGTAGAATGCTTTAGTTACACATCACCTGCCAGAAGAATGACTGACCTCGCTCACATTTTTACCTACAAACA
This sequence comes from Esox lucius, assembly GCF_011004845.1. Classification (NCBI taxonomy): domain Eukaryota; kingdom Metazoa; phylum Chordata; class Actinopteri; order Esociformes; family Esocidae; genus Esox; species Esox lucius. The sequence continues at coordinate 14,364,284 of NC_047588.1, read as the reverse complement.
CCTTTCCTCTTCTATCCTTTATCCCTGACTAACAAATCACTAATGAGTCTACTAATAAATAGTCATGAGAAGCCAAGTCAAGTCAATTGCAAAATAAAAAGACGGTGAATGTTTGAATCTCTTTGTGAATTACAGTGGTATATGACTGTGGTATTTTGGGGGAAAGAAAATGCTTTTCCAAAGATGATTTTGTGATTTTTACACAGGTGCACCAGTTTGACATCACTTTTGTTTTACACATCTGTGTTGATGATAATCACTTCTTGTTTAAATTTTTTCACAAACAGTCACTGTCACACTCTTAAGAATCAGCCAGTACAGTAGTGCATTTGGGCAGTGCATTCAAGAGGGCAGTAAATTGAGTGAGAATTTCAGTAAGACAACTTCACTAAACTTATTTGTTTGTAAAAACCTGAACTGTGTGAGGTCGTTTCAAATGTCATTCAGCATATGCAAGCAGGAAGTTTAGACTACAAGATGGCGGTATTTGTTGTCGCCTGTGACCTTGTTTTGTGTGATCGGACGTCATCACAGGAATTTGTCTTCCTACAAACTGGCTGTCACGACTAAACCTTTTTGGCTACAAACGAATAACTGCCTCAGTTGCACTCAGTGCATTTTTAGGAACACAGAACAATTAGAATTCCTTTTCTGTTATGCACAGAAGATTCAGAGGACCCGTTTATTAAAAGTATGTTCTGGCATTATTTTAAAGAAGGGATGAAATTGCTTAAAATTAGGGATATGGTCAAAAATGGGTCCAGAGAAGTGCTTTCTTAAATTTTATATCTTTGAAAACCTTCCAGATATACTTTAAGACTAAATTGACTAATTAAAAATGAAAATCGGAATGGATAGGAAGTAAAATTGAAGGCCAATAGACAGTAATTGCATTGTATTTATATATTTTAACGGGGGAGACACAGGGAATGGACAATTCATAGCTGTTGTCTTGCTGTATCCAGCTGAATTATCAGCTTCTATATAATTGGTTGCAAAGATGCGATTGTAGTGATGGTATTTTTGGGCCAGAACACCCTGAAGTGTTCCATTCAGAACGGCTGAAGCATGTCCAGATTATATAATTGTGGTAAAATGTTACTTTGGCTATGCTTTGAACCCATAGGAGTAAAAGCTAAGCTTCGCGCCTGGTCATAAGTTTTGGCAGCACCTGAAAATCTTATGAACCCTATCAAATACAAGTATCTGTCTATTGATATGTGTATTTTCAAGTTAATCTTGGTCATTAGGAACTATTAAGAGAGCATAAATGTTGTCCTGTTTTACTGGGGTATAAATATGAGAAGACACAAATGTACATCTATCAAAATGAGGAAGGTCAGAGAACCCAAACGCATTAGGGTTCTATCAAATAATGCAAAAATAAACTGTAAATTAAGTGAAGCTGGGATTTCTCTGCCTGAAAGAGGATGAAACTGTATTTTGCCACAAATCTTCCTTGGAACACTTTTGATACATTCTGACCTCTGCAGACCAGGAACACCCCATGAGGGCTGCAGTTTTGGAGATGCTCTGACCCAATCGTCTAGCCATCACAATTTGGCCCGTATCAAAGTCACTCAGATCCTCAAGCATGCCCATTTTTCCTGCTTCTAGCACAGAGGTGTCAAACCGGTTCTGTGGAGGGCCGAGGGTCTGCAGGTTTTCACTCTCACCTTGTACTTGATTGACTAATTTGGTCAATTAATTTGGTCACTAATCGCCTTGTACTTGATTGATTAATTTGGTCACTAATTAGTCTGAACTGGGAACCAATTTATAGGAAAAACCTAAAACAATCGGCCCTTCATGGAACCGGTTTAACACCCCTGTTCTAACACATCAACTTTGAGGACAGAATGTTCACTTACTGCCTAATATATGCCACCCAATGACAGGTGCCATGATAAAAAGATTATCAGTGTTATTCACTTCACCTATCAGTGGTCATAATGTAATGGCTGATTGGTGTATGTTGTAATCATATATTTGGTTTGATCAACACATGTACATATATGTCAAAATATACAAGAAATTGCTATTTTTATAAATGTCACATTGAAATATGTAATTAACATGATAATGTATTCTAAAATATATGTTAAGTCTAATGTAAGTCTAATGTATATGGCCGCTATATTAGATTTACTTATGGGATGAATTACTCCCAAATGCCCTGGGATCCATATTAAGATGCAGGGCATCAGGGACTACCAGGAGAGTTTAGACCAGAATTCATCTTTCCTTGCCAGGATTCTAACACTCAGTTGTTATTGGATCTTTTGGCGGGCCACTCTGTGGGTTATACTCAGACTAAGTGGTGCCTGTTTGGTGGCCTGGGGCTATGCCTGATGAAGTGAGTGTAGCTATTTCCTGCCCTGTTGGTCCTCTTCCTTGCCATGTTGTTCTCCCACCCGGCTCTTACCTGTCCCTGCCAGGATTCATGCGTTTACAGCTTTGCTACTGTACTTCTATGTGGGGCAGAGGTTGGTGTAGTGGAAAAGAGTGTAGGGCAAGTAACTGACAGGTTGCTGGTTCGACAAGGTTAACAATCTGTTGGGACTTGATCAAGTTGTCCTGGATTAATACCAAATGCAAAGAAAAATGATCTATGCAGTACATTAATGCTGTGTTACTATCTCATACAGAGTTCATAATTATTGTCCTGCTGTACTACTTTGAGATACAGTATGTGATTACTGTACTACTATCTGATAAACTGTGCATGATTTCCACATTTTGTGCATTGTGTTGGACATCATGTGTTAAGACATTCTGTAAATGTGTTATGACAAGCACTTGAGGTGAAGTGTCACCCGTTTGCCTTTGGCCATTTGTAAAGGAGAGGATTATTCCTTTGAATTTGGGAATGTCAATGAGATCGATACAGTGTGCTGTGATCCTCTTAGCTTGCATCTCTCTTATTTTCCATTTTGCACGCGTTGCAGGTGACAATTACATGCCCCATTCCTCTTGCGCTTGAAGGAGCATTTTTTTTAAAAGGTAAGCACAACGCATTTTTTTTTTTTCAAAGACGTGAACTTGAACAGAGAGGCGAGATGGTGGGCACCTCATGCCCTAAGCATTTGTAGTGCAAACCAATATTTCAGAGCGTCGCTAACGACAAAAAATACTCAAACATGTTGCAATCTGGAACCACACCAAGGCCACTACAGCCCAACACATACTGTACACTGATTTGTTGGCAAGTGCTGCTCAGTTGCAGTCTATCCATGATTGGCCTTTTGTTGTCCCTAATTCACCACCTGCAGTTTTGCCACAAATGAGGTGGCCAGTGTTCGTGCCAGAGGTCGTTCGGTTGGATCAGGCAGCTCTAGATTGCGTCGCTGTGGGAGCAGAGTGGAGTGCAAGTGTCCAGAACCCCGAGCAGATGTCAGCAGCAAACCATTAATGAGGCCTTAATCACTAATTGGGGAGGGGTGGTTTACGAAGGCTACTAACGAGGTGCAGCCTGGAAAAGGGACGAGAGCGCAGTAGTACACTAATCTCATGAAAACAAGATTCATGTGAAACCGTGGACATGTCCAAGCATCCTAAATGATTCTGTTTTAGGTTGTCACCTTTGCTACGTGCTAGGTTATCAGAGCCATTTATAGGGATTAGAAAGGGGGAGCTACGTGTGCTCCGTTGTTGTCATTGGACCAGACTCAGTGTCTTTCAACAGTTGGATTCTGAACTGTACGTGACCGTCGACCAGGGGTCAAGCACATGCTTGTTTGTCTTGGAATATGAATAACTTTGTACTGGGATTACTTTTGCCTGTGGAAGCAGCACAATGAGGAAATCAAAAGCAGGAGTAGCAGATGGAGACAGAGATGGATGGAGGGACCCAAGCAGCAGATGTTTATGGGCCATTATTTACAAGCACTTGAATCTGGGTTATTTCCTTGCCCTTGGCAATGGACAGGTCTACGGGTCGCGCAAGCTGAACCCTTCCACTCCTGGTCATCCATCTCCCACTGGCTATGAGAGACACGGATGAAGGGAGAGAAAAGAAGGAGGGATGGAGGGAGAGATGAGAAAGGAGAAAGAGCGAGGGATGGATGGATGGAGAAAAAAATGAAAGAGAGAAAGAGAGAAAGGCAAATGTGAAGCCGCTTCACTGAAAAGCTGTCACAGCCATTATTCATTCATCTTTCTGACGTTATGTTGTTCTTTTCTCCCTCATAGATTTCAATTAGAGTAACCCTCGTCAACCTGCTGCACTGCAGATCTCCTCTCGTGCAACTCTCTATCATTTTTCCATCTGTAAAAATGTATATTAACTGATTTGCTGTCCTCCTTATTGATTTTTGCTAAGGTTAAAAGCTTTGAAGACCTTGGCTTGAATATGGGTTGCCTAGCAGCAACTGACCCTTCAAACCCCCCACCAATGTCAGTTTGACCGGGGTCTTGGCCTAGCCAGACAGCTGAAGCCCGGGCCTTGATTTCTTCTCCCCATCGGTGATTAAATGCAGCCCCTTCTGCCCGACACGGCGACCTTAACCCCGGACCTTCTTGCTCTGGGGTCAGTTAACCTTGAACCCAATTACAAGATAAGGTTATTTAAGTGTGACCCAAGCCTTGATTCACTCAGTTAATAGGACAGTCAGGAAAAAAGGCCAGCAGAACTGATATGCTTCTAACTAATTCGCTTCTAGCTAATTCCCTGGGTTGACAAAGGTCGGGTGGTGACCATAAAGAACGAGCAGCTTCGATTTCTCATGTGAAATGAGACTCAGCAATACGATATTGCAGAGGACTAAACAGCAGCGCTAGCAAACCTGGTATTCAGATAGGGCGGTGTCATCACTTCAGACACCTGCTGTTCATCCTGCTTGTCTTCTGTCAATGTAAACCCAACAGCAACTGTCTTGTACTTGGAGCTCCAGCTTATACTCATCTGAAGTGTATAGTCTAGTTTCAGTTCAACATTTTTCTAACAAAGCCGGTTTGCTACGCATCAATGCTTGCGACACATCCTGGTCCACTAATCAAGTAAACCCTTGTCCTGCCAGTCAACCCTCCAATCTGGCGTTACCCCTGTTGGAACATGACCAATATCTGGCTTAACAAGCTGTGCTACATCACAGCAGACCAGATGGATGGAGATCAAACTCTACAACAGACAAGCCAGCATTAGCAGCTAGTGATATGCGCCACTAAGTATACGTCTTCACAAATATATTATTGACTATCTTTAATGTGAACAATGGGTTAGTTAAAAGAACAATATTTCTTGATCAAATGAAACAAACTCCCCATCCCCCGCTTCACAACATAGAGGAGACTACTACTTTCAGTTGGATCCACCAGCTGAAAAAACAATATGATTTGGTACTGGAAATATTTTTGCATCAATTTAGATATTAAATCGTTTGTACTAAGGACTCAGTATTAAGCAGATTAAGTCAGGCTTTTTATGACAAACACAAACTGAGCAGACAGTGTTTTTTTGCAACCAAGAAATAACAATATTTCTACATTGGCAACCGGCCCAAAATGTTTTCCCAATGTGACGACAATGCTGGGTCTGAGGGAGAAATCAACAGGTGAATATCACAGCCAATCACAACCTAGGAGAGTAAGTAATACATGTTTACATCATTAGCAACCGATCTTTCTCTTTCTATCTCTACTTGTGGCTGCCACAGCGTGAGGTTCAGACTAGGTCTTGATCTGATAGATATTGTATTTTATTAATGTGTATGAAAAATGTCAAACAAAGCACAACTATCTTTAACAATAAAATGAAAAACCCTGAGTGCTCTGACATAGTAATGATGTGTGGAGTCACACCATACTGGTCTCATTGGGTTTAGCTTACATGGGGTTTGGGCTTTCCTTCAGTTTAGAACTATCTGAAACTGCTTAGAGATCAAGGCTTTGAACACATTCGTAACCTTATTTCAACCTTACTTTTCTTTTAACATCAGCTCCCAAAATAGGTCACACATTTTATCCAGAGTGAGAGACAAAGTGAGAGACACAAAAGATTACATTGTGCGGCCATTTTTGCAGACATTATAATTTATCCAGTTCACAGCACTTTTCACAGCAGTCACATACTAAGTCTCATTGCAAATTCACACCAAACACTTCACATGGCACACAATTAATGTACCGCGACTTTGAATAATTTGCTCAGAAAAACAAACTAATTGGATAAATGAAATTCTAATGAATTCAACAAAGACACATTTTCTCCAGTACAATAACAACTTCAGTTTGGGTGACAAAAAAATTTAACAATTGTTTTAACTCTTAGCCTAACCCACAAAGCGTATATCTCTATAATTCAGCAGTAAAAATTAAAAAATACCCAAGCTCTAATATTTCATGCATTTTGTTAATGCTGACTGATTTCTTAATACCACCAGGAAAGAGGTAGTGAAATCAGAGGGTGAATAACAAAAAGGGTAAGACAGAGAGAAATAAAAATGTATATATAGAGAGAGCAAGAGAGTGCCCTGTTTGTGGCCCGCTGACCGCCAGTTGAACCTTTCACTGAACTGAGGATGAACCCTCAACTTGAGGAGTGTCGGTCACAGATCTCCCTGGGAGCTACAAGCGAGGGCAGCCAGTCCCAGGAAACACACACACAATCCTTTGCTGGCATAGACACACATTTGTACGTCATACACACATAATTCTTATTAATCCGCTACTGAATGTACCAATATAAACACTGCAACACCCCCATTCATGCAGGCACGGACACATACACACAACGTAATAAACACACACACACACACAAGCACTCTTACAGTCCCTGACTCACGGGTCGACCCTTGTATACGCTCTTCAGCCAGCAGAGGTGTTCTAACATGCAAAATCCACACACTCAGCATCCGTATGTCACACAGGCAACACGCAACCATACATGTACACAACCGTGCACATCCTGTTCTGTTAACAGCCACACACAACCATGCATGTACACAACCGTGCACATCCTGTTCTGTTAACAGCCACACACAACCATGCATGTACACAACCGTGCACATCCTGTTCTGTTAACAGCCACACACAACCATGCATGTACACAACCGTGCACATCCTGTTCTGTTAACAGCCACACACAAGCATGCATGTACACAACCGTGCACATCCTGTTCTGTTAACAGCCACACACAAGCATGCATGTACACAACCGTGCACATCCTGTTCCACTAACAACAGTTAACACTCCGCCAGACACATCAGTTGCAGGCAGCCCTTCAACCATCCCGGTGTGACACGGCCGTGGGGACACAACAGTAAAGACTGCAGGGTCACGGACAGGTCAACACAAAGCATGCCAAGCCTGCCGCGGGTGGGCATCCAACTTCACATATCAGAGGGGAGGACAGAGGGAGGGAGATAAAGAAATAGATGGGTGATAGAAAGGTAGCGATAGACATGTAGCGACAGATTATAGACTGTTGAAGATATTTTGCATTTAATGTTACTTTTATTTATACAAGGAAATCAAGCTGAGACCTGTGTTTTTTGTACAATTGAGGCCAGTTCTACAGCAATAATATTATAAATACTGGAAAAAGCAAATACAGAACACACAGGTATGAAGCAATAACGATAAGAAATAAAATCACAGATTGAGCATACTGTAAAAAAGTCATGCATGAAATATTTGAACTGCCTTATGGGAACCAAGATTTCTAACTTTAGGTTACTCTGTATCACATGTGTGGGGGGCATAGTATATAGTAAATATTTGGATATATATTGCAGGTAGATAGATATGCCCGACAGATAGATAGATAGATAGATAGATAGATAGATAGATACACTTTAGATAAATAATAGTATAGATAAGTGTTAGTAGATAAATGTTAGTATACATAAAGATTTCCTGTAGCTAGATGCTTACGGCAAATACAAATATTAAAAATCCTATTATTCTGCCATGGATTTTGGATTTTCTGATGGTTCTATTTAGAACCTTATATGTCAGTATTTTCAGTGAATATATAGTTGTAATTAACAAGGTTCTATATAGAATAGTTAGCCTAACTAGCCTTCAACATGAATAAATGTAGTTCTTACGTACATTATATATATATATATATATATATACACACACACACAAACTTCTTATGAGGTGTTAAATATATGCTGTATTGCAATAAACATTCCATGTTTAAGACATTCTTCATTTTAAGACAGTTTAAGACATTCTTCCAACAACTATTAATATAATTAATCAATAGTTGCTTGGTAGTCAAAATCATGTTATATTTTGTTTGCTGCCTCCAGTTATTAGGGAATATGCACTGTTTCTGTTTCAATTACTCCTTTTTTACAAAACTTATAAATAAGGCTGGAAAGGGCAGTGATGAGCATTCATCAGTAACAACATGAGTAGCAAACTGATACATTTTTAGGAGCTACATGGCCACATATTCTTTTAGCAAGCTAAAAACAGAACCTAGCTCAGAAGTAGGATAATGTTTGAATGGGCTACTTTTTCTTCCCATATATACAGCTCCAGAATGAATTAAGAGACCACTGCTTTTTCTTTCAGAAAGGAAGGTTTTGAGTGAGTAACAGAAGTGTAAAAATTAAGAGACCACTGCAAATTGAATGCTTCTGTTCCTCACTCAAAACTTTCCTTTTCAACTTTTTTGGAAAGGAAAGATAAAGGTGCAGTGGTCTCTTAATTTTTTCCGGAGCTGTATATTGGAGGCTGCAGCCAGATATATGGTAGTCTCTAGTATGCTGGGAGATATCCTGGAGGTAGTCTAGATATGCCGGAGCCATTTGGTTAACTAGCTATATATAAATTTAATTACTTTACTATCTAGCTCTTTTATACTGAACAAAATGTCACCCACAGTTAGCATATCTTGTGTAAATCAATTAAACTGGCGTTGATGAAATGGGTACCACAGTTAGACCATCAGGTTAGACCATTCCCATTGTTGTACATCCATTGTGACCAGGTACTTTTCTACTGAAATGTGAAATATGAAAAAGTTGTGTTTATCTTCTGTTCTTTTGTTAAATTTGTTTAGTATTTGTCCATGTTCATTTCTGTTTGATCAGGACCGGCATGTTCCCAAATGTAAGTGCACTGCCTCCTGTGGTATATTTATAGTAAAAAAAAAAAAAAAACATAAATAGGAGAATTTTGTGGCTTTAACAAATGCTACTATTACTGCAAAATTGTGAAAATGTGCCTTGTGGAATGGAATTGTAAGCAGGCAATTATAAATAATTCTTTTTTTTTAGATATATATATATCCGTTCAGGTCAGAATCATGTATCTGTCATAATAACAAAGACACACAGGTCAGTGTTAAAGGCCCAGGAATGATGATTTCCCAGACACACTGCTGATTGTTAGGATTGACCCAACTAAAAAGGATTCCCCATTGCTCCCCTGTTGTTTTAATAGTTACTGTAGATTAGTATGAGGGTCGTCTCAGGTCAGTAAGCTATGTCAACCATATGTCAGGCAACATTTCTTGTCTCGTGTGTGCATGTCTGTGTTAGTGGTGTGTATGTGTTTGTGTAAGGTACAGACCCCTTGCTGTTATCCAGACCAGCAGGCGTGACTTTCCTGACAAAACACTTTAGGTTTACTTGTGATATTGCACGCTGCACGTGAAAAGGTCACTGTGTGGCCCCTGGTGGGGCTGGGGGGGGTTCTTGCTGTGTTGTTCAATTCTTCACACAGGACACTAAGGTTGTAATTGAGTAATGGAGAGGTTTGAACATGGAACATGAATAGTGGTTGTCTAGCATGTTCTCATATACAGTAGGCCGTGGCTGACCATCCACTGCTGGCGGATGAGGTGAGCCCCCCCCCCCGCCCCCCCACAATGTCTTTGGTTATCTAGAAAAGCTTTATAATTCCAATAATATTCCATTATAATATCTATGGATGTGATACTGGATTAAGCTGCGTGTGTTTACTTAGGTTTAATTTTACTTGGATTTTCTTTCAAAAGCCAAAGTTTTGAGCTTTACTGATTTATATATTAATTTGATCAATTTAATTAGTTTTTCGTTCCACATGAAAGGGAAAGAAACTGAGGCGATTTTGCCTTTCTGCTCATCCCTAGATGAATATGTGAATTACACCAATGAAATGCAACACCGGCAATATGTTCATAGTTGTTGTGAAAGATGAATTCAGCATAACATTAATCTTTAAGGAATGTCATCAAAATATATCGCTAAAGGAAAGGATTGTCGAGCTATTAAATGAACTACATCTGAATGAGCTTTTTGCGGCCTTCAATGACATTACCCGCTCCCAGGAAGCATTTGAAACAAGGATTCTGACTGAACAGCGTTACCATACCAATATGGACTGCTCAGTGCTGTCATGAGAGGGTGCCTCCAATGTCGTTGACGACACGGAGACCTTTCAGATGCTGGTGCCGCTTTTGGTTTCATCCCGCTCCACTCACCATTGCCAGAGTCCGATTTTCTTGCAGTGCTGCATTAAGGAAGGGCATTCTACTCCAGTGGACTGAAGGCCTTGTCCAAACCTACATGAGAAACATGGAGATGGGAGGTTTTCTGGTCATTATCTTTAAAATTATCAACATTCCCAGTGGTGGCTGTCTAATGGTTAGGAAAATACCTCAATGATCCCAAACATTCTAGGCAAACACTCAAAAATGTCTTCTATTGCTGTTTATGTGGGATGAAATTACATTAAAAAAAGGCAGCTCAGAACAGATGAAGCATGATTTTATGGAACTGATTTAGTCGTTGTGAGCCAGAAATTTTCCCTGGGGAGGTACCCTGTGAGGTAATTCTTTGTACCTTCATTTATACTGTAGGTACACTATTGTAACCCAGTTAATGCGGCAGCTATGACCTTTCTTAGTGTACAGATACTAAAGTGTGTTTCTAGACAAGTTTTGAGCCTTGACTGTGCCATTTCCCAGCATGTGGCCAGAAATTCCATGGAGTGATGCATATTCAAAGGCACTGGAGACGTCATCGACATTAACTTCCCTGACTCGTTACGCTCTAGTGAGTCCCTTTAGGAGGTTTGGATGCCTGTAAGCTAAACTGAGGTCATTAGCGTATTCCTTCAACGCCTTGGCTCAACTAAGTTCCTGCTTGAGTGAACAGTGTGAAAAAACAAATCAGAATGTCTTGGGACAGGATGCCTCTAAAGAATCATGTCGTAACATCTTCAACAACCCTGAGCATGAAACATAGTCCTAACTAAAATGATATAACACAAAACTGAGGAGATAAGTTGGTAAAATGTGAAGAAATCATTGTATAATGTCCATTTATAACTCAGCTGAAATAACTGAGCCACATCTTCGATAAACCATGCTTACAGTATAATTTCCCAGTATGCCTTTTTCGGTGAATTGAACAGTTACTACCCATTACTGTAGTTTTTCGTGACAAAGATATGGTTGTTGAATTGATTCATTTTCGAACTGTGGCCAAACCAAGTCAGTTCCTAAGCAAATGTCTCTAGTAGAATTACACCCATTATAACAATACGTTATAAATCTCATTGGCCTTAGATTTAAAAGCTAGTTTTAAACGTATGCACTTAGAAAAAAAGGGATAATTTTGGTGCTGAGTACAAACCTTGTACAGATTAAATCGTACCTGGTGCGTCTCAAACATGCCAGAGTATAATTTAACGCAATGGAAATGATTATGCAAATTGAGATAAGTCTATCTCTCATTTTCTTCTCTCGTAATGTAAACAGGCCTTAATCAGCTCAATGAACATCAGATAGGCCCATGCAGCCCAGTCTCTTATCTTTCTCAGGGTAAAGATGTCCTGATAATTGTGTTCTTTGGGTTCATATTGTCATTAGACTCTAGTAAACAGTGGTGTTTTTCAAGGATATGGTAGTTATCTGGCTAAACAGCCCATTTTAGCTGGCGGTCTGTCTTGCTTGCTACATCATTTTATGTTAGATGGTATTATGTAAACTATTTCTAAAATGCTGTTTAAGAGTGTACACAATTTATTTGATGTGATAACACTATAACAAGAAAAGTGAGGTGTAACTTTGCATTGAGACTTTCATTTGAAGAATCTACATGTAAAATGTGTTTATATTAATTGCTACCTACCCTTTGGACAGACACAGTGGTGTGTGGTTATACTTCAGACAGGGATATCTAAACATTGTGTGGGCCTTGCCACTAACCTATGTTTGGTGCAGAATTTAGTATAGCTGAAAAGGTGTGTGTGTCTCTAACCACTACACTATTTAACAAGGGGCAGTCAGTCAGTCAGTCTGGGTAACAGACATTTGCTCTTCTTGACCGACTCCACTTACGCGGTCAGGCAATAATATAAACATATACCTGCAGACAGTTGTGCATCTGAAAAGCATGGAAGGTTGGACTTTATAATAACAATAACTGGGATTCAGCCTGTCCACTGTGTTGGTATCTCTGGGTAATGTCCATAGCGACAGCTGCGTGGAAACCTGGGGTTGTGTTGGTGTCATGGCCACGATGCAGGAGGCAGACAGATGGTGCAGAGCCATCCACTGTCAGAAATTATGACCTAGGATGGGGTTTCACTAATACACATACATAAAACATAAAGACCTTTTTCTAAGTCTGGACAAAGAACATTTTGAGGAATCTCAAGGCAAAAGGTGGCTACTTTAAAGAAATGTATTTTCATTAAGTTTTATAACACAAAGGAATTGAGTGCTATATTTGCTATACTGGCTTTGGTAGATATTTCCTGAGTTGTTAGAAACATAGAAAGTGTACGTCCCTAGTACTGTCAGCAGCACGTCAATATGTTTTCTAGATTCAACTTCATAGCCTGACCTCCGGGGAACTTCCGTAATGGTATAATGCCCTCCATAATGGTATTGGGAAAAGTCTCTCTATCTGGCCTTAATATTATATATAAGCATCAAGAAGATCTCTCCCCAAAGGTATGGATGAAAATGTGTCAGTATATACACACCATATGACAAGATATATTACTAATAAGCAACATATCAACACTATAGGCTAATCTCGGATGCTTTATCCCTCCCAATCTGAGTACATACTGAAACCAACACAGTAGCCAGTCAAGGAGTCACTGATACAACATATTGGGATTTTCCACTGAAACATCAAATCTGGAAGATAGCAAGGAAAAATAATAAGAGAAAGGGAAGTGTAGGAGTTTTGTGCATATAGGCAAAACCACGGCCATACATACAGTATGTTCACTGGTGAGTAGCAGCCATGTTTTTTAATATACAGGCCTGGTTTATATAATTTTTAAGACTATCATTCATTTGGTGTCAAATATGATAGTGCTAAGATTGCAGTATTAAGTAATATTGAGATTGCAAAGCTGTCATCAACACAAAGGGTGGCTACTTCAAAGAAATGTATTGTGATCTGTTTAACACCTATTTTGGTTACTACATGATTGTATGTGTTATTTCATAGTTTGGATGTTGCCACTATTATCCCGCAATGTGGAAATAAATAGAAATAAAAAAATAACCTTGAATAAGTAGGTGTGTTCAAACTTTAGACTGGTACTGTATATCTTCAGGCCATATATCAGATCTGGGAAGAACACTCTCCCAGCACTTTTTATTAAGGCCCAGTGAAAGGTGGGACTTGGGACAGGTTCACACTTCCCTTACTCTTACTGTTTCTGTCAGCCACCTACAGTTTTCACACACACACACACACACACACACACACACACACACACACACACACACACACACACACACACACACACACACACACACACACACACACACACACACACACACACACACACACACACACACACACACAATCTATTGCGTTTTCATGACTTTTTATAACTCTGCATTACAATGGAAGTGAGCACTATATTTGCTATACTGGCTTTAGGTAGCCATTTCTTGGGTTGTTAGAAATATAGATAGCTTCACAGGTTCCTTGCTCTTGCTCCTTTTCCTTGCCATACACACAACTGCTAACCATCTCATAGATGTATCAATAAACATGTGTTACAGGCAGAGATGTCAACTCAAGTCAAATATTTTGCGACTTGAGTCTTGGTAAAAAGAGAAAACAACTTGACTTTGAGCATCTATGACTTGCAAATTAAAGGTGCCCTATGCAGGATTTTCCATTTAAAATATCTGGTAATGAAACTTACAGTATATACCATCAGTTAACCATTCTCTGGCAGAGTGTCAGGACAGACACTATCCCCAGTGGCATGGTTGCAAGTAAAACGTAGAAGGCCGGGATGCTCGTAGGTGTGTACTTCCTTGAAGGTGTGTGAGGTGATGGCCAATGACAAGCTTTGTTTGGGTACATGTAGCACTGAATGCTCCAGAAACAAAAATATATGGAAGCAGTGTGAGCACAAGACAAACAAGGGTACATTTTGCAGAGATGAGATTTGTGTGAACAGTGATGCAGAGTTGGCTACCTTTCTACTTGACAAGTAGTTAACATCACCTAATTTATCTCAAGGAACTTTAAGTGTAAGTTACTAGATTGATGATGACGGAGAAACAATAATACTATGTATGTCACGTCCTGGTTATGGCCCTAGCCATACCTGGGCTGGGGCCATAGCCAGTGCCTAGCCAGTGCCTTCAGCCACCTTTAATCCTTTTTGGTCTCCCCAATTGGAGGTAGGTGTAGATCTTGCCTCCAATTGGGGACCCTATTTATGTTCTGTGTGTGGCCACACCCAGGGTGATTCAGTTTGGTTTTGTTTGGATGCCCTACGTCACTGGTTGCTGCTTTGGTTTTGTTTCTGTTTCATTAAAACCATGGATTACTTCCACCATTTTGACTCTGCGCCTGTGTCCTACCACAACCACAACCGTGACAGACTGAACCACCAACAAGAGACACCACAGAGATAGACGTTAGGGGAACTTCTTGGCCCGACAGCGAAACTGAGGAGGAGGAGAACCCCTACCGTCCCACGCTGCACACCAGCACCGACTCCAGAGGAGACACAGACGGAGGCGACGTAACCAATCCATCGTGAGTCAGTAATTTTTTGAGGGGGTGCTATGGGGGCAGGTGGAGGACCTCAAGGATGATGAGCCCTTGCCGCATGGGGGGTTATTGAGGTGCTCCAGTCATGCCCAGTGCCAGCTCCAAGGCCTGTGGAGGCCTACCCAGATGTCGGTAGGGGTGAGGACTGGTGGGGCTTTAAGGATCCACCGTACCGGTTCTCACCGCCTGTGGCAGAGCCCCTGGCCAGCCTGGAGCAGTTAACACCTTGTGCGCCGAGGTGTTCCCAGCGTCCCCTGCTGCCCAGGAGCCGCACCCAGCATCCTCCCGCTGCCCAGGAGCCGCAGCCAGCGTCCTCCAGCTGCCCAGGAGCCGCAGCCGCCAGCGTCCTCCCGCTGCCCAGTGGCTGCCGCCGACAGTGTCCTCCTGCTGCCCAGTGGCCGCCGCCGCCAGCGTCCTCCCTCTGCCCAGTGGCCGCCGCCGCCAGCGTCCTCCCGCCGCCAGCGTCCTCCCGCCGCCAGCGTCCTCCCGCTGCCAGCGTCCTCCCGCTGCCCAGTGGCTGCCAGCTGCCAGTGTCCTCCCGCTGCCCAGTGGCCGCCGCCGCCAGCGTCCTCCCGCTGCCCAGTGGCCGCCAGCGTCCTCCCGCTGCCCAGTGGCCGCCAGCGTCCTCCCGCTGCCAGCGTCCTCCCGCTGCCCAGTGGCTACCAGCGTCCTCCCGCTGCCCAGTGGCCGCCGCCGCCAGCGTCCTCCCGCTGCCCAGTGGCCGCCGCCGCCAGCTCCCCCTGCTGCCCTGTTTTCGCCGCCGCCTGAGCCCACCGAGGACTGTCCACCTCGTCCCGTGGTGCCCTCTCCTGCCCTGGAGACGACACCTCATCCAGCGGTGCCCTCTCCAGTCCTGACCTCAGCGGCACCCCCTCCAGTCTCGGCCGCTTCGCCACCCTCTCCTGTCCCGGCCTCGGCGGCACCCTCTCCAGTCTCGGCCGCTCCGCCTCCCCGGCCTGTCCCGGTGGCTCCTGGTGCTGAGCCTCCGCCTAGTATTAGTTTAAGTGTGTGCACACTTATGCAACCAGGTTATTGTGAGTTTTATTTATTTATTTATTTTTTCTCAAAGATTTCCCTCAAAGTTTGTTTTTCAATTGAATTGTTCACGTTGTAGGTCATATTAAAACGTGGAAAAAGTTTGGACATGATTTATCTTTGTCTCATTCTTTTACATCACAAGAACCTGGCATTATAACAGGGGTGTGTATACTTTTTATATCCACTGTAGTTATGAATAGTAAAACAAGAGAAACTTTTGCGATAATCTCAGATTTTTTTCAGAGCTGTATACATGGCAGACTCACGGCTCGTAAGGCCTATCAGCGTGCAGTCTAAAGTGTGTACTATGGCTTATTTAACTAATTAGTTGCAATTGATGTTCATTTAATATACAGTTGTTCTTGATGTAAAAATGTGCCGTCATTGGGATGGCAAAAAAAATGAATTAAAATGCGGTAAAAGTTTATACTTAACTCATTAACTGTATTGTTTTGCTGTGATTTTTCTAAGCCCCTAGGCTAAGAGCAAATGGTAATTAGCCCCTGTCCAACTCCAGTCACCAGAACATGTTAAACTTTTATCAATATCTGTGTCTGTGACCATGGCAACGGTGATGTAGGTGCAACCTGGGAATAACAGTTGCACTACTGCCTAGTGCGGTAGCTGCTCCCGCTGCAGACCGCAAGTTCCTCCAGAGGGTGGTGAAGTCTAAGGTGCCATCTCCCCTCCATACAAGGCATCTGCCATACACGATGCCTGAGGAAAGCACGGAAGGTCATCAAAAACTACAGCCACCCAGGCTAAAACCCGTTGAGGCATGGACTCTGTATCTGGCACCATGTCGTTAGCAGCAGATCCTTTAAGTCCTGTAAGTTGCGAGGTGGGGCCTCCATGGATCGGACCTGTTTGTCCAACACATTCCACAGATGCTCGATTGGATTGAGATATGGGGAATTTGGAGGCCAGGGCAACACCTTGAACTTGTTGTTGTGTTGCTCAAACCAAATCTTTTGCTTTGTGGCAGGGCACATTATACTGCTGAAAGAGGCTAATGCCATCAGGAAATACTGTTGCCATGAAAGGGTGCACATGGTCTGCAACAATGCTCAGGTAGGTGGTACGTGTCAAAGTAACATCCACATGAATGGCAGGACACAAGGTTTCCCAGCAGAACATTGCCCAAAGCATCAGACTGCCTTTCCCCGGCTTTCCTTCTTCCCTTAGTGCATCCTGGTGCCATGTGTTCTCCAGGTAAGTGACACTCACACACCCGGCCATCCATGTGATGTAAAGAAAAATGATTCATCAGACCAGGCCACCTTCTTTCATTACTCCGTGGTCCAGATCTAATGCTCTCATGCCCATTGTACTTTCACCAGTGAACAGGGGTCAGCATGAGCACCCTGACTGGTCTCTGGCTACGCAGCCCCATACGCAACAAACTGTGATGCACTGTGTGTTCTGACACGTTTCTATCAGTACCAGCATGAACTTTTTCAGCAATTTGAGCTACAGTAGCTCATCTGTTGAATCGTACCATACAGGCCAGCCTTCACTCCCCACGTGCATCAGTAAGACTTGGCCACCTATGACTCTGTCACTGGCTAACTGGTTTTCCTTCTTTGGACCACTTTTGATAGGTACTGACCACTGCAGACCTGGAACACCCCACAAGGGTTGCAGTTTTGGAGATGCTCTGACCCAGCTATCTAGCATCACAATTACGCCCTTGTCAAAGTCACTCAGATCCTCATGCTTGTCCATTTGTCCAACACATCAACTTTGAGGACAGAATGTTCACTTGCTGCCTAATATATCCCAACCACTGATAGGTGCCATGATAACGAGATTATCAGTGTTATTCACTTCACCAGTGTTCATAATGTAATGGCTGATCTGTGTAAATATGACTTTATTGGAGTATTACTGTTAATATGTAGCCTCATTGGGAAATAAATTGATAAAATAAGAAATTGGTCACAAAATAATGAGTACTGAAGATATTAGTTGGTTTGGTAAGTTTACCTACAGGCATTATCAGGGATAATACTTGAACTACATTCTAAACTGTCGATATCAAGTCTCAAAATCAGATGGCACCAACAAGTCAGTAAGCTCTTTGGGAGGGTTGCACAAATGAACCCCTTAATGAGCCCAACCCAAAAATCATAGCTCTTGGCTTTTGCCATGCGTTATTGAAACTAAAACTTGGAATTGTGTTTTTGGGTCTGATGAGACAAAGTTGTACACTACAATTCAAAAGTTTGGTGTCACTTAGAAATGTCCTTGTTTTTGAAAGAAAAGCACTGGAACACAGGAATAAGAGTGGCAAAGTGGCCATATATCAGACTGGCCAATAAAAGGAAAAGATTAAGAATGGAAAAAGAACACAGACACTGGACAGAGGAAGAACTCCGCCTAGAAGGCCAGCATCTTGTATGAGATCTTCAGTTTCTTGGCAATATCTCACATAGAGTAGCCTTCATACTCAGAACCAAAATAGACTGATGAATTTCAGAAGAAGGTTCTTTGTTTCTAAGCCATTTGGAGCCTATAATCAAACCCAAAAACGCTGATGCTGAAGATACTGAACTAGTCTGAAGAAGGACAGGTTTATTGCTTCTTTAAGCAGTTTCCAGCTGTGCTAACATAATCGCAAAAGTGTTTTCTAATGATCAGTTAGCATTTTTAAATGATAAAATGTAATTAGCAAACACAGCATGGCATTGGAACATAGGAGTAGTGGTTGCTGATAATGGGGCTCTGTACACCTATGTAGATAATCCATTGAAAATCGGCCTTTCCCAGCTACAATAGTCATTTTCAAGTTTAACAATGTCTACACTGTATTTCTGATTTCGTAATTTCAATATTATGTTATTTTAATGGACAAAGAATTTGGCTTTTCTTTCAAAAACAAGAACATTTCTAAGTGACCCCAGACTTTTGAACGGTAATGTAACTTTTGTTTGGTATGTTCAGGGACAAAAGGAACTGCATACAATGGAAAGCACCTGAAAAACAATGTAAACTATGGTGGTGGATCATTAATGCTTTGGGACTGTTTTGCTCCTAGCTGTCTAGTGACCATTGTTAAAATCCATGGCGTACTGAATTCCACAAACTACCAGAATATTTTAGCCCAAAACCAGGTTGCGTCTGCCAGGACATTGAGACTTGGTGGTGAATGGACCTTTTAACAAGACAATGAACCCAAACAACACAGAAATAGTTACGTAACCAAAAAATCTATGTCTTACAATGGCCATCTCAGTCCAATTGAAAACATGTTGTCTGAATTGGAGAGGGCAGTCCACAAGTGCAAACCTAAGAGTCTCAGTGATCTTGAAATATTATTCATTGTTTTGTAAATTTTATTGATTCACTTTTGCTTGATTTCATGAAGGGTGCCAATACTTCTTGAGTTAACCGCACGTAATATTAAAAAATCTGATCGAATTCAGAGTCTAAAACACACACACACCCACACACACTAACTCTTGCTCCCTAACAATACTCGATGAAGCAGTGGGGAACATACAGCTGCATCACCCAGCACCAATTACCATGGCAGTGACCTCACACATCCAGGTCAGTGATTCCCACAACAGGAACAAATAGAAAGCTTGTCCTGGAAT
Organism: Esox lucius; assembly: GCF_011004845.1. NCBI lineage: Eukaryota > Metazoa > Chordata > Actinopteri > Esociformes > Esocidae > Esox > Esox lucius. The sequence goes on along the minus strand of NC_047588.1, from coordinate 14,344,659 downwards.
CCCTGTTCCCAATTACTCTACAGTGAGCTGCCTGGCAGACAATGCTGCAGGTGAGAAGTTGGATGAGGCCTCCATCTGAGCTTGGCAGAGACACAATGGAACACTGTCTTCAGCTGAAACAGACAGGCAAATTCTTGTTGGGAGAGATCTAGTCCAAGAATAGGAGTCGTTGAGGATTATGCCACCCAGGCCTAAAGACCTTGTCCTCTGTGTTGGCCATTTGGCCCTAGTCGTCCTTTTATTATCAGCTGATATTTGCAAGTTTGCACTATTTCAGTGCTATTTTTACTACTAGTCTTGGTTTACTTCCTTTGTCTAAAGCTCCTATTTAAATGACAGCACATTGTCTTTATTGTAATCCAAGACCTTTATTCCAAATATGTTCTCCCCTTCAGTAATATTTTCCAAGGGGTTCCATGAAAACAGTAGAGGTGAATGCATGAGACAGTCGGAGCCCAACAACAACATTGATCTCACATATGTGGCAGGGGTCAAAGTACATCACAGGACATTTGCCCCTGGGCCAAATCCAATGATTTCTCTTTCTGGTAATCTGTGGAGAACTTGCCCTCTGTTTACAGTCCAATGGCCACTCATCCCCTCAACAATTACCCAGCCTGCCCGCATCCTGTGCGCTCAATGCAATACGCATGTGATCTAATATTCCCAATCCATCGCAACTGGTTTGAGGGCACCGGAGCTATAACCGGCGGACGATGAAGAGCCTACCTTACAATGGAATGGTTCCACGAAACGCTGTTACAAAATCCATATGGCATAAAGTGTCCCCTGTTCCTGTAACAATGCTGATCTGTGAACTGAGACCGACTGTGTAACTGACTGAAACCATTCGCTCCATAGACTCTGAAATGGATCTGATAGGTGCAGAGTGAGTGATGGTTTTGCGATTGACCCAGGCAGTGAAGGCTTCAATGTCACAACTGTGACTATTTTGTGTGTTTGGATGTTTACTCTCAGTTCACTACTATTTACAGGGGACCCTTCTGCACACAATATGTGATTGATATCCCCCTGGGTCATGCGGCGATGACTTAGTGGGTCAAATGGGGCCTGCAGTCATGGCAGTGAACAGGAAAGAAACTGAAGGGAAGAGAGGAGAGAAAAATAGAAAGATGAAGAGAGAGAGCAGAGAGAAACAAAGAGATATAGAGAGACAGTGAGAGAGAAAGAGAAACTGAGAGAGAGATGAAAGAGGGGGAAAAAGAGTGAGATGCACTGCTGAACACACACACACACACACACAGGAGGGGAACATACAGAAAGTGAAAACAGACGGGGCTAAAAATAAACCATCTGAAATATTTAACTTACTGACCCAGAAACAGCCCTAGTGTAATCATATCTGTGCTCCAACAGTGAAGACTGCAATAGCAGAGCCATGATATTATTAGGGCCAATGGAGACAGTAATGAAATGCCAGGAGTTTGTGGCTTGACGCAGTAGTACACACAGTTAAAACAATGCCAAGGAACAGGTACATCTGTGTGTTTGCCATAATGTTCAGTTAATCAGATAAGGTGTCTGAAATCCCGGGGGTTTAGTGACTGACTACAAATGACCATTGAGTAAAATGATACTCAGTCTGGATGTTAGATTGTTAGATGCTGGGACTTCCTGATAAAATATATGGTCAAATATATGATCAAATATATATCTTTTTTTAAATAGATGCAATAGAATTTCAACAATGAAACTAATGTAGACTCTCCAATGAACAGAAAAAGTATAAAAACTTTTACACACCTCAATCAGATATATAAAATACATAATTTGCATGATAATCCTGTAAACATTTTCAGGTCAATAGTCCTTTGTCTTATAAATGGCTTTTCAAATTAACAACCCAAGACAGACCCATACTGTGCCGCTGAAGATGTTTTTGGTTAAGATGTTTTCAGTGAAGATGTTTTTGGTGAATACTTATATTTATTACTTAAGTTTACTGGCATGGACCTCAGCGCTGTTCTACCTCCATGTCCATATTCAGCAGTGAGACTGGCCTATAACCCTAGCCCTGTTGCCATTACCATTTGACAGTTCCAACTGAGCAGCAGGGATGCTGCACAACACCATCAATATTAATGTTCTGTGGCTAAACCGGTTTTGGAAGAACTTTCTCCCACATTAATATTGATGCTGTTGCCATATATCGGAGTTGGCCGTTCTTTAAGGATTTATAACAGGAACAGTGGAGTGCACTCTTTGCAAGGGGCAATGCCATTTTTGGTGAGTATCTCGATGATAGGGACGATGTCCCTCTGTTCGTAGCAATTTCCGTGGAGAAGGGTGACTCCTGTCCACCCTTGATGAGATCTAAGGAGAGAGGGTTGCCTCCACGCGCATCCAATTCCCTTCCAATGCTGCATGGCCAGGACGATAGTTATGGAAAAATGAGCTTTCCATTTCAAGGGATCTAGGACTGCCAAATGGGTTTGTTGATTCTGGAATAGAGAATATTGCTTTTGGGACAGCTTCACACACTGTCCACTCACGGTCCAACCACACACAGTGACTTGCACATAAAATGAATTATTTGTTTTGGAGATGCATTGCTTTACGTATCAAATGTCAAGTACGGTTACCCACTAATGGTCCCAGGCCTGCATATTATGTCATATATTCTGTGATAAATGAAAACCTAGAAAACCCAGTACAGAACTGGTATTAATGGCCTGTACATCTATGCCTGACAAACGATGACTTGATCCATCATGTTACTGTGGTCCTGCAGCGGCATTGTAAATCTGATTGAATGTTTCATTTTGTTACAGAACTTCATTTTATTGGTCATGACTTTGGGGGGATGCTATATAATTTTATGCAAAACATGTTGTCATCCTTCCCTTAAGGAAGACAATTAAATATTTAAATACTTCTTTTGTGTTGTTGTTTATACATTAAAACTTCCCATTGCACAATAGTAATGAGATGCATTTGAAATGAACATGTGCATGTTTCATATGAAATCAAAACAAAAGTGAATATGAATATACAGTTACTTGATGGGTAGGATTGGGGAAACAGTGCTGTGCACTGGTAAGTATGCCAAACTACATCAAAGACGCATAGCCCATTTAACACCCTAGCCTGCTGATTGGGTCAGATTATTTTTCATTTAGAATTTAGCACAGCTAAAAATGCGGCACTGACTGGGTCGTGGTGTAAGAGCTCAGCATTGTCTCAATGAAGAGTTCAGCGTTTCCTTTAATCACGCAAGACATGCACGTGCACTTACAAGCCAGCTGGAGTTAGTGACAGATGGATGAGCAATATCTCCCCTCCAAATCGGATGAATCCTGAGCTGAAATGTGAAGCTAACTGAAGCTGGCTTGCTTCATGAAAGCGTGAGCAGATCTAGGTTATTTCCCAGGATGCTCTGGACGATGTTTTATTACTATTAGCAGTAGTAGTATTAATAGTGGTCATTGTTTTCATTAGGGAAGATTCGGCTGTCGAAACCCGTATTTCTTAGATGGGCCGCAAGTGCAACTGTCCAGCTAACACCCCCCTCCATCCGTCCCTCTATTCCCTCTCTCTCTTCAGCCCCTCTAGGTTTTGACGGCGAGCCAGTAAGTGGGACCTCTTAGGGGACAAAGGGTGACCTCAATTCAATCTGACGTCTCGCCTATCGATCCCCTCTGCTGGCGGCCTGGGCTGCTGTATCCCCCGGAGACAGACAGCTTGCTCGCTTTGTATGGCTGACGTTCACGTTTCAAAATCCCTGGCCTGTTTATCAAGCACAAACTCCCCCTCCCCCTCCGCCAAATACAAATGACACAGGCGGAATCAGAATACACCCCCCACCCCGCCCCGAACACACAACCCCCAGCGCTGTTTTACAGGTCGGCCTCATGCGCATTGCTCATCTGCAGAACCCTTTGCTAAATTGAAAGTGCGTCATGACACATCGAGGAGGTGCCTGGGTTAAATGTATGTGACCGGTGCCTGTGTGTGTGTGTCCTCTCCACAGAGGCACCCGACGGTTTTAAGAGGGGCGCAGAGGCCTAGAACAGTCACTGTCAGGCTGGGGTGATGTATCTGTGGGGTTATTATGTTTGAGCCTTGATTGGTAAGACTTCAGGATTGCAGTGATGTCCGCACGCATTATTGTATGCCACCCTGAACCATTGCTAGTGTATTCAATAAAATACACTAACAGTGGTATTTCATGGTTAGTGTATGGACTGAACAGTACGAAAACGTGCTTCACAACCTTGAAGATTCAGATGTCCATGTGGTTAGGTTTTGAGATTTTGATGATACGTGTCGTGTTTTGATGGCACACGGTCATAAAAAAGGCAGGTGTGCGAAATTGAAAGCAAGAGTTTCGGAGCAACGATGTCAGGGTTTAATTTACCCCTACCCCCTGTGGCCCACAGATACAACTCACACACAACACACAGGTCACATGTGTTCTTTATATTCATACAGACGGAGGGGAAAAAAGTGTGCCTCCGAAATGGGGGTTGGGGGGTCATGGTGTTTGGCCAGGAGTGACAGCTCTGAAATGAAGGCATAAGTCATTCTCCTGCTCACCACACACCATTCTGAAGGGGGGCGAGAGGGGAGGGGCGGCACTGGGAACAGAACGGGGCTACGGAGGGCTGGAGATGGGGGAGAGATGTTGGTGTGAGGGAGATGGGGTGTAAAGGGCACAAGGTTGCACTGGGGGAGTGCGGTGTGTGATTGGGGACGGAATATAAAGCATGTCTTTAGGGAGGCCGAGGACCTGTGAGCTGTTCTCTCCTCTCTTTATCAGGCTGACACCGAGCTGCCACTCCAACTGAAGGACTACAGAGGTTGTTTACACATACACCCAGTCACCCTGTCTCTCTCTTACTCTCTCTTACACACACACACACGCACACACACACCACCTTGAACTGAGGGGTCAAGCACACACACGTATACTTGCACACACCACCACCTTGAACTGAGGGGTCAGAGACCATGTGTGCACTTTCTCTTGATTGTCTCTCTCTCTCTCTCTCTCCTTCTCTCTCCTTCGTTTTCTCTATTTTTCTGACTCCATCCCACTCCAACACATACATACACATTCATCATTAAGTGAAAGGTCAGAGTGTTTGTTTACACTCTATCACACAGACTAACAGCAGGAGCGTATCAACATTTGGGCTGCACCCTTCCGTGAGAGCTGTGGAATCCCCCACTTGCTTTCTCATCCATTGATTGATTCAGAGTATTGATTTCTTTCATGGTTCCATACTTCATCATATCCAAACCCATTTGAGACAAACACAACCTCATTAATTGACTACTCATGCTCAATGGACTGCACTACTTTACCCACAAGACTTGTCTATCTCTCACATGCTCCGTCCAAAGGCAGAAACAGTCTGTCCCCAGTTCATCTGCCGTTCAATTTCTCACTGATGGCGTGGTGTGATTTGGTGACCACCCGCCAGTACAGATGACTGGACTGAGTACCTATTGTAGATTATTGACGATTCAGGATGTGGACTTTTTTTTGCCCGGTTGGTAAAGATAAGCCAGTTGGAAAGCATCAATAGGGAGCTGAAAAGATGGCCTAGAAGATGCACTTTTGACAATAAAGTCCACCACCTTGCAGCGAATTAAATAAACCACTCACAGTGGAAATGTGCTCTGACAAATACAAAGACGCCTAAATGCCTCCTCCAAGCTCACTAACTGGACACTGTTATTCACATTTCAAATGAATTAATTTCCATGAGAGAAAGTGAAGGGATTTTTTTTTTAAAGATTGTTATCTTCATCCCAAGATTAGTCACAAGCTGTTGTTGCCAATGAGAGTCTAGTGGAGCTGAGATGAGTGAAGCTTTGTCTATGCAGGAAATCTGCAAAACTAAGTAAACAACTTAGTGACATATTCTACTTATCGTAACAGAAAAGTGTTTAGAACCATCAGATGCATCAATGTGCTGAAAATGTCAGCCCAGTTCTATCTTCTTCCATACACTCCCACGGCATGGCCAGTTCGTGGCGGGTTGAAATAACAACAGAATGCTACAGAATTATACATCCGGTGGATCATTTGTCTCCATGTTCCATCTGTGTATTTATATAGCTCTAGCTAGCAACCTGAGGTATGTGCTAGCTAGTGAATAATAAGCTAGCTGTTTAGGTAACATACGCTAGCTCAAAAAAATGGCTATGGGGCTGGCACAACACAAATGGAATTAGGGAGAGCGAATCATAGTAATTTCGCTATAGTACATGTGGCAATCTGTTAAGGGCGTACTACAAACACTTATATAGTGCATGTAGGTTATTTAATATCCCGAACACTCAAGGTAGCCTCTGTAAAGTGTTGCTAAAGATACATATAATATATATCTCTTTAGATCCCATAGCGTCCGTCCACGGCCTTCGTTTAGATTCCCATAGCGGGAAGTTTTCTGTAACAATAATATTTGTGTAAATATCACAAAATATACCTGATAAAAACGTGTTCTTGTATTCCCGTGGAAGTTTTCATAAGAAATCAGAAAAGGAGCATGTTTTCATTTTAGTTTTTTTGTTTTTATAAATGCTATAGCTGCAAAATTGTGGTTATAATCGCCCACAAAGCGTCCACGACTTTTGACGTTATAAATGGATGTTTCTATGTTGTTTGGTGATAGTTGGAAACGTTAATGATGTCGTCATGAGCAATACACTGCGGATATATGTTTGCTGTTGTCTGCATTTGATTCTGTGAAATGTTGGTAATACCTTTTATATGGCAATAGTAACCTTGTCGTGATAACTTGGTAGGGGAGCGCATCAGCTGAGTAGCTCGAATGGTTGCTTGCTCATTATTGTAATTGAAAACGTTGCAGTATTCCAGCCGCCGTATTTAGTTGTGTATTCGGCAAACTAGTTGAATGTTTTATCGGGTTTCTTCTGATTTCATATATACAAACTGCAATTGATAACTAGACAGCTAATTGTCCAGTTCAGTTGGTAAGTCAAAATATAGTAGTCTGGCCGCAAATGGGTGCTGCGCTCGCAGAGGGAGAGAAGTAGAGTGACCAAGTGTCTAAAAAGAAAACGATTTATATTTTTCGAAGTAAAATGTTTCTGGTGTCAAATGAAAGATGATGTGCTCTTTAAAACATAGTTAACTTGTATTTTTTGTGCTATATGTGCTATATCTGTTTGTTTGAAATGTGTGAAAAAATATTATTTATTTTGGGAATTCTGAGTAATCCACAGCAGCATTCTATAATTCCATTGGGGTCTAAAGGGACATCATTTGGCATGTCTGTTTGTTCTTTTGTATTACATTGTGCAAACGCCAAACTTCTCACGGAGTGTGGTTCTGAAGCCTGCATCCACGCTGGCTGTCAAGAAACTTACATCAGGCTCTAATTGGCCCCTACAGCCTTGGACATGTACACTACCTCATCTTTCGGACAGTTATGCAAATGGCGGAGACGCATGTACTTGCAAATTAAATTCCAAGGGTTGGAAGCGAGGGGAAGTGGTGATTTCGAATTCAGCCCAATGAATATACCTAAAATTCGCTTTTATACAGTACCGCCACCCTCTGGTTTGGAGAATTTTAGGAATGCTTACTTTAGGAGATCTGTTCAATCTGAAAACAAAAGACTGACTGCCAACATTGTTCAATGGTGTTATGGGCTCTTGGCAGACCAACAGTGGACCATCTTAATGGTTTGTTTTCTTTTTAAAGCAGCTCTTTGAATTTCCACTGACATGTGTATCGCCTGAATTGAAACATTTCAGACTGTTTGTTGGGAAAGTGTAAATATTATGTTGTAATCTATGTTGAGGTCATCATTTTGAAAAAAAATTCAGGTGTTATAAAACATTTGAAATATGTAAGTCATGTTTACCAGTATTAGGCAATTATGTTGATAAGATAGGATTCTAGCTGGTTAGTCTCATGGGTCAAACATAGCGACACAAGACAGAGAAGCTATTGTGAACAACAGATTTTTATTTCAATTAATGGATCCATAGTTCCAAACAAAAATAGAGAAAAAACATACTCTCATAGAAATATTCTGTGGACTAATTTATCAACAGACTGTTCTGCTCTCTCTAAGGTCCCAATGGCTTTCAAATCCCCATACTCTATGCTGATACCCCAATATCATGTTAAAAAAACATGAGAATGGTCACTCAACAATCACAGTAGCCATAGAGCCAGTAACCAATTGATGGTAACAAAAACACATAATAATATCTAGGCTAAATCACAGTAGATGCCTTTCTCTTAGGGGAACATTGTCACTTAAACTGAGGTTTTGTAGGTAAGTGATACAAATTACTTAGTATCCTGCTTGAATGACACTTGAATAGTGGTGGCTCCTACCATACATGCGAATGTCATATGGAGGACATATTGCCTGTTATAACAGGTAACTTCAGATTATGGCACAGTCATAAAATAAATGCTCAGTGACAAAATCTTGTTCTAAGGCAAGTACAACTATAGTTTTCAAATGCTTATTTGTTCAGGCTCTGTAAAAATTTTCAGTTGTCCCAAAGACATTAAATGTGAATGTGACGTGAAACTAACTGACATGTGTTGTCATTCCTATGACTGCATTATGTAGGCATTATGAAGGGCCGCTTGTATGTTCCACTTTGAAACTGACAGATTTACAACAAAGCTAAGGTGACCACAAGCAATTAGTGGCCTTGTCATTTTGACCTCACAATGTCGACTGAGAAAGAACCAGTGCTGCATTTACGATGGGAGTGGGTCAACTAAGTGTGGATTCTGGCAAGTGCCTGTTTTGCATGTTTGTATATTCCCCACAGCCTTCCCACGGCCTCTGACTACTAAATACAAGTAAAAAGTCAAATTACAGACAAATTATATTTTTTAGTCACCACTACCACAAAGATATTCCAAATAATTCATATGCAAGTTCTGCTTTGGCACTAAGCTGTGTTTTGCCATGGTGATGAGTGGTTCTGTTTCCTACTGATATGGGCATGCCTGTCCTGAACCTGAGTCCCCACATAACCCACAACATGGACGTCTGAGTCAATGACATACATAAGGACACAATCATAAGTTTCTCTCATTATAAACAGTGCTAATACACACACACACACGCACACATAATAAGCATGTCTTTTGAAAAGTCCAAGGAAATTTGGCATTCATTTTTTAATGGCTTCTGGTTTAAGAAAAAGGTTGCAGAACTCTGGGCCTGGTTCTTTCAGTTAAGCAGCCCTATCAACAAAGACCTTGCCATATGGTGGATCTGGTTGGGCTCTCTCAGATGCAAAACCAGTACTGACAATTGAGTGATTGCGTCGCTAGTAGCGGCCACATTTCTCTGACTTTTGAGTCCAAAAGTCGACTTTAACTGCGTGGGTCCCACAGAGCTGAAGGAGAACGACATAAAACCCGTTCAGCCGGCTCGTCTAGTGTTACCACTCCACGACGTGGCAACGGCGGGACCACGGTAAACACCAAGTCTCACAACTGGCCGCGGTCCCCCGGGAGAAGAGGCGTGAATGTCTTGACTGGTGAACGAGGGAGGGGTGTGGTTGAAAGGTCAGGTGGTCAGCCTGGCTTTTGGCTGAACGCTGGTGGTCTGTCCGGGCATGGATGGAGGAGATAAACGGAGGGAGAGACTGAGGGGTCGACGCAGGACGGACGGAGAGCTGACTCGGCGCAGACGTCCTCAGGGCCCGTTCTCGTTGTAGTGGAGGGAGATGGGGCGGTCACGCTGCACCGGCATGTAGGGCCAGTTGTAGCTGGAGCCCGAGAGGAGCATGTCACGCAGCAGCGTCTCGATGGGCGTCTTGCCGACCAGGCGCACGAAGAAGAGCTGCTCGATGACGGGCGAGGAGACGATGCGAAGGGAGGGCAGCCGCAGGAGCAGGCGCCCGAAGCGGTTGGGCTGACTGGGGTACTGGTTTCTCACGTACTCCTCCAGGGCACACTGGGACTTCTCCTGGATGCTCTCCACGTGGGCCACGTCCGACAGGCCCATGGCATCTGTGGGGAGGGAGGGAAGGTGATGTTAGGGACGGTGGCCATTCCCTACGGTCCGGACGAGCGGACGTCAGACTAGCACACAAGAAAAAAATTGTGAAGCTGCAACTTTAGTATCTACATGTAAATAATCGGGAATACGACGCTGTTCGCCCTCGGTTGTGGTTTTAGCTTTTGCCGGTACCTTGTCCCTGCTCTCACACGCCCACTAGCACCAGTCGCTGGTGTGTCTCACACTACCGGGAAAGTGTGTTAACTGTGTGTGATACTTGTCACACCCGACATGCTCTCTCCGTGGTTGGTTAGGGGGTCAGAAAGGTTTTTGTGTGTGTACTGCACTGTACTGTCCCCAGTATGAACCTCATTTAAAGTCTGCTTCAAGCAGTGAGGGTCATTTTCCACTGAGTGCTTTACCTCAGTGTCTAGCAGAAGCATTAGGAGAGTTTTTTTTTTTTTTAATGGCCACCCAGCACGCTAGTCCTTTTGTCACAGAACCCTTCTGTCGCCCCCCTCCTGGCCAACGTAGTCCTGCTGAGAACAGTTCCGCATAACAAAAGATTATTGTGCTTCATATTTTCCTCGTAGCCCCCCCATCCTACCCCCCCCCCCCCCCACACACACACACACACACACAATCGCAGCAGGTAGGGTGTACAGTAACTGCCAATTCCACCACATTTCCTACTGTGAGGGCAGGCTTGCTGTTTTTGCCATCCACCATTTTGGGCATCTGTGTGAGAGACGTGTCAGTGGCGGAGGAAGCTAGTCCGTGCGACTGAGCCCTCGCGTGCCATCACGATACCTAAGCAGGCGCCGTTGACACACAGGCACGAACTCCCTTTGTCTGGTTCCCTGGGCGCGCACACACACACACACACACACTCTGGGGATGAGGATTGTACGCGGAAGTAAGACGGCCACTCTTTGATTCAGGGTGATGGGACTGGGATATAGAGGGGAATGTCAGAGGGCGGCAAGAGGGGGTATTGAGAGTTTGTCTGTCCTTGTTAGCTCATGCAGGCTAGTCTCAATGGGGGGCCTGGTGTCTGAAGGGTCTGTCCATCTCAATGAGTGTGTGTGTGTGTGTGTGTGTGTGTGTGCTTACCGTACATGAGGATGTACTGTATGTGTGTGTTGGCTGGAGTTGCACAACGGATCAAATGTGTGCTCAGGGCTATAGGGGTTATGTAGGTCATGGCCTGGGATGTGGCGAATCCCCCTTCTCGCTGCAACCCACCATGCATAATTCAAACCCAGTGGTGGGGGCAGGGGTGAGAGGGCCGAGGTATGAAGAGGAGGGGAGGGGGGAGGACTGCATGGATGGTTTCAATAATAGATGGAAGTGAGCAGGAGAAGAGGCTGATGAAATAAATGAGAGAAGAGCGAAGGGGGTTGTTCCATCGGCCAAATGGAAGAGTCCTGGTAGGAGCCAGGTACATACAAAGTGATTCTGACAGGCTGTGCGAAGGAGGCGAAGAAAGGGCGATCGGCGGGAAACAAAAACAAGGGTCCAAGACACCTAAGAGTTGTTGTTTTTTTTCACACTCGCTTCCCCCGGGTCACAAGCAATGGGCCCTCAACTCCCAGGAGTAGCATTCTGGGTAGTGTAGAATAACCAACACAACCTACCATGCCTCAGACACTGGCACACATGGTGTATCAAAGATTTGAACAATCTTTCAATTTTTTTAACTTTTAAAAGTTGTCCATCCATGATATGCGTGTTATCCACGTCGACACATTGTATAAAATACATAACTGATAACTAGGTTGAAATGAACTACCGCAGGCTACACACACAGTACAATGTTCACTAGAGCCTATGCTGGCTTCCAAAGTATCTGGGTTACCACCATGACAAAAGTTGCTAACACAGGTCTAATCAACGGCCGATGCCACTCACCAGAGGTGAAGAGCACAATGGACTTGAGGCAAGAGTACTCAGCCGTGTCCACCTGCAGAGCTTTCAGTTTTTCCACCTGCTCCTGGAAGACGCGGATGTGGTCCATGAACGCCACTACGCGTTCCGCGGACATGGGAGAAGCGTGAAGGCCGGCCGCCGCCAGCAGGGGCGCCACGTGCAGCGGCATGGAGCACTGGGCGGCATTTAGCACAAACAGCTCACTCCACGACATGCGCAGCAACGCCACCTAGGAGACAGGAGGGAGGAGGTTTAATTCAGAGTGGACAGGGGGTGGATCTGTGAGGATAAAGCCCGGTTCAGATACATAAGACGACTTAAGACCAGACAGGATTATACAGAAGTAGCATTGTTTTAGTATATTGGATTGTAGCATTTCTTTGTACTGCATGCGCAGTATTTGAACTGGGCTTGACAGTGTTAATCTTCCTCGCGGATGGTCGGGCAACAGTATGGCAAGTCTTAATGCTTAGAGGTTGCTGACCCACAACGTGACCATTAAACACGATTCGGGGCAACGTGTTCTGGGCGAAAATCGTGTTGAGCAGCTGCAGACAATCATTATGATAGTAGTACTGCCCAAATAATACCCTCCACTTTCTATGACCTCGTCAGGCGTCTGGGTCGGCCCTCCTCACCTGGTCCATGAGCTGCAGGTCAGGAAAGAAGGGGATGTTTTTGGCCCACTCCACAGCACTGAAGAGCAGCCGCGCAGCCAGCTCGCAGATGTTTTCTATCCCCATCAGGTTGTTTCCTTGCATACACTGGGCCCCGTAGCGAGACGTGGGATAGGGCTCAGCGCGCAGCAGCAGAGAGATGAACCCAGATAGGTAGGGCTGGCCGTTGTAAGGGTCGTTGCCATTGGTCAGGTACTGGCCGGGGCTAGATTGGGAGTTGGACATGCGGCCTCTCTGGACAGCTGAGGGAGGGAAATAAAGGAAGGGTTAAAAATACAAGGGATTCGGTACAATCTTTTCACATTTAAAGGATAGTAAAATAAAGAGGAAGAAAATCTATCATGAAGCTGCTCATTTCCTCAGTTGGAAGGTTGTCGTTAAAACAGCCTTAGAGCATTAATAAGCTGGAGAGGTGAAAAATCTGTCATTCTGTCCTTGAGCAAGGCAGTTAACATTAATTACCAGTAAATTGGAGGGATGGAGGCCTAAGCGTTTGTTAGAAGGTAACTGTTTGACAAGTGTCGGGTGCTAAGAGTGATGACTTACGTGTTTAGACATCTACATCCCTCAATAATGTGGCTGTACACTATCCATCTATCCTAAGAGGCTTTATTTCAAACCAGCCTGGCACAGTTAGCGTAATATTTAGGACCCGATGCCTCCCTGTCAACACGTAGTCATGGCCGCGTCCAGCACTAACCAACTTGATTTAGTGGCATCCAATTACCACGGTGTCATTAAGCCCCGTCTAGGCGCACTCAGACCGCTCTGCTCTTTCTAAAAAGGAATATATAGTGCCAAATCACATGGGGCCTCGCAGCTAAAACACATGTCACGGGAGGGAACACGGGAAAGGTGGACGGGGTGGCGGCTGCAAAGTGTGGCGAAACCAGGGAAATATCCCGGCTCTAAATGTGTCGACACTCTGTCTCCTGACCGGCAGACCCCGGTGCCATGCATCAGCGAGTAATGACAACCAGCAGCCGGTAAAGACACCCCAGGTCTCCTACTCCCCCGCCACACACCCACCTTCACCCCACGCCACGGCCAAATGGCTCAGCCAGAGGGGAAGGGGGCACGCAGAGGCCAAGCCACACACCACCCCCACCCCCAACAGGCTGCGATGCGGCGGCTCAAAGCCCATTTGGAAAACACCTGTTCGGTCATCCCCGCGGTTTGACTAATAACTCCATCTACAGTTACAGTGCTGGGGGGGGGTGTGACAACGGAAGGTGGAGGCTGTGACAGAAAGAGACGGAGAGATAGAAATAGACAAGGGAGTGACATGTAGAGGAACAGAAAGGAACGTAGGAGAGGGGGAGGGTGGGGGCGGGAGACAGGCCAGGGTCTGGGAAACAATTTGGAACTCGGCATCAACATCCCTTGGTACAACAGGGACAATATAATCCACTACAGTGTGTCAAAGAGGACAGGTCAAATCCATCAGATCACATCCACAGAATTCCAAGACTGTGTACTTATTAAAACCATTGTAGTCTGGGACCTTACAATGCTCCTTGTCCCCACTGTCTCCTTCTGCTTGATAACATTGTAAATACAGAGGTGGTTCTGGATGCAGAACAGGGCAGACCGGGTCACTCTTAAAACCACGTTCAGAACAAGCTTTTATAAAATAATGTAAGTTAATGTGCTATCACTATCTGAATTAAAAAAAGAATAATCAATGCCTCATAGTGGAAATAAAAGACCCTCCAGACCCCAAATCCACTCAATCCACTTGACTTTTGAAAAGCCTCTTTGAGTAGGTTGTGCAAGAGCCAGAGTACTTGAGTCAGCGTGTCAATTCTATCCCTTATTTCTGAAAAAATATGCATCAAAATTGCCTCTTTGTTAAAGACCAAGGGAAAAGAATGAGAATGAAAGGGCAAAGACAGACAGAAGGAGAGTGGGTGGCATGAAAGAAAGATTGCAAAAGAGAGAGAAGGTAGACAGATGTGAATGCCAGCCATAATCTGTTCCCTGATTTCTATTTGGTCAGCGGTGGCTTAGTGTGATTAAACACACCAAAGCCATTTTGTCTAATCCAGACAGAAACCGGAAAACAGTGCAACCAAACAACAAGGGCACCACAACTGACCTCATGGAACTAAAATGGCAAAATGTTGCACGACATTAAGAAGCATGGAAGATTTTAGCAACAAAAACGTCCCCACAGAATCTCACAGAGAGTGTGGGTTGTTAGAGTTAAGTACGCCAGTCCTTGTTTGGCCTTTGAGTTTCTGTGCAAGAAGTACAACACTGACTCAGCAAATAAAATAGACTAATGTGCAAGTGTAAATGGCTAGTTTAAAAGGCCAGTCAGGGGTTTTGCACTACAAACATGACAGATTTGGCACAGCCGCATCGCCAACCATGATCCTTTAGTGCTATAAGGGTTTTCTTCAAGTCCCATTGAGGTCTGCTAACAAAAAGCACTAGCGTTCAGATGTAGTGAGAAATAAGAAAAGAGCTTGAAAGTAAAGCAGTTTGTATATTGTGTGAGCCCATTCAGAGAAGGACGAGTGGATGATTAGTGTGTGATGTGACATTCAGGTGTTATTCCAATGCTTCTCACAGTGACTCATTTAGCTTGGATTCAACTCTGACCTCTGGGTTCACTTCTCTCTCATGCAGCATGCAAGTGTCACAGCAAAGCACCAGGCCCTCCGACAAAAGGTCAAACCCTTTACCCTTGGTGAACTACAAACACACAAAGAGGGAGAGGCCAAGGCTGTGAGAAAGCCAAGGAGAGAGAAAGAGAGATTTTGATGGTGAGCATCGAGAGAATTGAGAAATGGGGGAGAAAATGCACTACACAGAAGTGGTGACATGGCTTTGTCCACTACTTGACTGAGTGAGAGAGAAGATAAACAGAAACAGAGAAAGACACAGGTATAGGACATAAGTATAGAGAGCTGTCTGTGAAGACGCTCAGGCGTTTTTAGCTGCAAATGTAGTCACTTTAATTTGTTCAGTAAGGGTAGGCAGTTCTTACCCGGTGATAATGCATCCGAACAGCTATATGTTTTATGATTGCTTTTTTTAAAATCTAATACTTAGCTATATCAATGATTGTGGAAGATTATGTGTAAAAAAAAAGGAAAATATTTACTAAAACTTCATCCACAGGTGCCAATGAATTGCTTATTGCCAAATCACCTAATAAATATTGTTGTTGTTTGTCATGACAAGTAGCTTCCTAGCGACATTTTAATGAGCTCCGCTAGCTTGTTTGTTTAAAACCGAATGTGACTGAGTTGAGTGTGCTAATCATATAGTTCCTCCATCAGTCTTTAGTGCCACCTGTCAGTTGTGGATAGCCACATTTGTGTTTCATATGGCGGTTTATATGTGGTGAAAAATATATATGAATTTTGCTTAGCCTATATAACTGGGTGATTAACTGGATCTTTCTGGTGAATGGTGAACTTTTCTGAGTGAATCTGGCATTGATAATAGCCCGTGCTTACCCAGCCACTGACCTAACCGCACATCACTGCTTGAATATCCACCTAGTCACGCTGGTAAAGCTTTGATGACGCAAATATGAATTAGAAACTGAAATGTGACCTGCACAGAGAAGTGCTCTGGCTTTCTATCCGGCTTTCTATTCACTTATTTTTCTAGTCTGTCCATTGCTACAATGGGAAATATCAAAGAGCACGCTTTGTAGTGACTAAATCATTTTCTATTGCATTGAGTTTAAAAACTCTCTCTATAATAAAGATAATTTGTGTGAAGTCACCTGAAAAATAACACATATTTCATTAAGTACCAATGAATAAAGATAATGCTAGACTCACAGTAAAGGCTAACTGTTCATTTTGGTGAAGGCCTAACCATGCTATTGTACAAATGAGAATACATTATGACAATACTATATCACAAGCTTTATTGTAGACTGTAAAACTATTCACCTTGAGGTCTCAAACAAAGCCCATCTATGCACAGTGAGCTTCATTCCTCCACACACCTCCCCTCCTTTAAATATTAAACCTGGCCTTGGGAATATCAGAATGGAAAACGAGTAGTGCTTTGGTTCTTTTGGCTCTTCAGGGCCTATCACTTGAATGGTGGTTGCTTTCAGGCAGTGAATTCTGACCTCTGTCAGTGTAGAAGGCTCTCTGCTAGAACCTCACACACAGTTTGGACTGGGGGAAGTGAATGAGCCTAGCACCTTTATGTAGAGAGACCCATTCTAAAATGTCAATAAACGATGACAGTGTCGTAATAGAAAATGTTTTAGCGGCCGGTGTTTAGGAGGCTAACTAGTCTTGGCTTTTGATTGCCTTCTCATACAAGCTTGACAACAAGTATTGATTAGTCAATAAAGTCAGTCCGTTAGCAGACCGGTGGTATTTACTCAATAGAGACGTTTGGACTTTGCCTTGAACATGTCCATTATTAATGTTTAGTTTCTGGTTCCTGTTGACATAAATCTTCCTCTGTGTTTGATGGGTTTAAATGAAGGGTCACGGCTGTAGCAGGGAGTCACGGAGAACATGATATGTTTTGTTATCCTACGTACGAGTAACTCAATATTAATAACAGGGCTTTCCTTGTGTCATTTACCACTGAGGGAAACACACTAGAAAAACACAATGGAGGGAATATGTATTAGAATGTTGTCAGTGAACAGTTGTAACTGTCTATTTACTATTACCAATCAACAGTTTGTACACTATGTGAACAGACCATGCCAGACTCAGTTTGTGTGCATTTCAGCATGTGAGTTGGTATTTGCGTCCATGTCATTGTGTGTGGCAGCTGGCAGGGAATGTATTGTATGCATAGGAAGGCTAATAGTAGTGAATGTAAATTGTAGTGTGTCAAATACACAGTGGGGTCAAATGTGTGGATTTGACAAACAACAGTCTATATTCATTCTATAGTTGCCATGGCGCCTTAGCAGCCTTAACACAGAGATTCTGTACAGTTGTTCATATTCCGTTCATTTTGTGTTTTTAAATACTTTTTTATGAACTGTTTTGCCTTTTTTTGATTTTGACTGGCTAAAGTAGCTAATTCGGCATTTATTTTTTTGGTAATCAGGACATATCACCGGCTGTCTGTTTCACTTGGAAGCACATTCCTGACTTACTTTAAGAGACGCCTTGAATGAAGAGTGAGACCAATATGAGATGAGGTGCTGAGGAAATAGACTCATAGAGGGGGCAAGTGGCTAGTGACGCATCACCCAAGTGGTCCAGTGGTGATCTAAGGCTTGCCCTAGACAGGATCATCAGTAGGTTCCATAGCCTACCATCTACCTCTGAACACCTCTATCTGCTCATGACCTGATCCTCTCCATCTACTTAGAATGCTCTTAAAAACCTGGCCTCAGTTGACTGACCTGTCATGATAAATTGCTTGATTGTTTTTTGCTCTTGAATCACTCTGAGATTCTATGAAAAGCACTTTACAATTCCAATAAATTATTATTAACAGTTAATTTGTATTACTATTCTTTTTTGTACTCACTATTTGGAGCGCATTCAGAATATGTAGACAGCAAAACAAATTAATGTTCAGTCCCAACCATCCCAAAGAACTGTCAGCCAGTTACACAGATTCACTGTTTCTCCCTCTCTCTTGACTTTCTATCTTCTGCTTCAGAGTTAGGATCTATCCATTTAAACTCCTGTCCATTCAGGCGAACCAAATTCAAATTAAACTGTTTACTCTTTGAAAAGAGTTGAAAAGGATTGAAATAGTTGTGTACTTTCTATTGAATTGACCCCAACATTGATGTTTACTATATAAATCAATTGTTAACACACATACTATCAAGATTTTAGATATTAGATATCCATATGTATGTGTGCTGTAATAGAGTGAACTTTAAGTCAAGATACACATAAAGGGTCACCCTAAAGATCAGATAGATCCAAAGAACACTCCCAAAATAACCACATCCCAAGAGAAGTTGACACTCCTGAAATAGTGAAGCACAATACTGCAACTTAAGAATTCTGTTGCTAGCACAATTATTAAATAAAAAATTGTTGTGTATAATATACACTTGTAGTATAACAAGAATTACAATTGCAGTATTAAATGTAACTTTCATTGTTTTGCTATTGGTTTTGATTTAAGTCTCACATTTCTTCAGTCTTGGTCTGGACTCTTAACAAACTAATGTTAAATTACAAATACTGGCAAAGGTAAACCAATGTATTAACACTTCCTACTTTGTAGAGTATGAATATATTTATTCTGACGTAGTATTAAAACCATTTGGTCTGTTAAAGACATGTTGCTATATATAAGGAATTACTGCCTACACCTTACTACATTCGTTTTAAGCATGTTAACAATCCATGTTTTAGAATAGCGTGTTACAGTATGTAGGCCTATTTTATTATTTTTCCCATTGTAGTGTGTTTCTTTAAACGGTAGAAAATTAATTAAGCTATTTCTGAGACGATGATGGATATATGCCTGGATGTAGCCTCTTACATTCTTTACACTAAGTGAAAACAAACGTTTATAAATGGCTATTTATAAAAAGTTAATTAATGATAGTTCAAAAGATCAAATTGAGATTATTTGGATCCATATTAACGACAGAAATATAGCATTAATTTTAAGCATTTGGGTAGAAACGTTCGTGTTAGACTACGAGATGACCCTTTGAAAAAAGTTAATACTGAAATTATGAAGTAAGATAATTTCAAAATGCATTATAGTCTACTTTGGGTGGAATTTGACATTTGATTGGGAAATATCTTGTATATAACAATTCGGAAATTCACACAGATCATGACTCCAACAATGCACTCCACTCGTCAATCCACCGGTTGTAGGATATACTATAGAAGAAACATTACTTTGGATGTATGTCCTCTGGTAAGACGAAAATTAGTTTCTTCAATCAACAGTTTTACTGTGTTCTCGCTGGTATAGGGGGCTTCTAAACAGATCTCTATTGCTACATTTTGAATGCTACTTTAAAATACTCTCACCATTACATTAGGGCGAATGGACTTTTGGGGCATAGGTTTAACTGCATCGTTTATTCAGGCTATATGATCAGTCTGTCGAAAAATTGTGTTTAGGTGTCCAAAAACATAATTAGGTATTGGGGAAGAAACCTCGTATTATTGTTTCGTCTACAATCTCACAAACGTTGACATTTCAAAGCAACACTGCAAACAATCGCAAAATATTTCAGTTGAAATTATGGACTGAAAGTTAGTTTTAAAACTGTATATTATCCACGTGGTCATGTTTAACTTAAACCAAACGCTTTTTACGTTTCAAAGTCGTTGTCCCCGTTGTCCAGAAAAGAGTATAATGTCCAACAAGACGCAATGGTAATTATGCTAATACCTGTACGGAAACTGAATAATTTCTTGAAAGAGTGGGTCTATGAAGGTTATGGTGAATTCTGGTCAGTATTATAAGAGTAAAACAACAAAACAAATCCATTTCGAAATGTCCTCTCACAGTAGTTAATATCTAATGTAGCCAAATAATGATCAGATAACAGCATGTTTATGTAGATGAAAGGTCAACAGGCTGTGGAGCGTCAGGCGATTTCCTCGGGTTCATTCAGTCAGAAAGCGGCATGACCAACTACATTTGCCCCGCAGTGCTCTACGAACTGTGTATAGAACACTAAACCAGATCCCTTAAAGGTCATTTTAGGTAATAGGACCGGTATTTCCGCCTCACGTTTATTGTAATGGTTCATGGTGACGCACTGGTGAAATAAAGATTTAAAGTTCAAAAGATGAATAATAAGGTCATAAGTGCACAGAGGCTTCAGAAAGGTTATTCTAAATTGATCTTGGCCTACTTGTCACACTCGCACACTGGAAGTTTACAACGTTTGTCCTTGCACAAAGGGAGTTGTCTCCCGTTTGCGCCACTATTTGTGGTCATATCATAGGGCCCTTTGGAGTTTACGAAGCGCACGTGGCCAAGTTTACCTAAATAATTACAGTAAGCCTATTCTATTTGCGATAACATCTGTTCACCAATAGGCCAACAAGGGTAAGTATTTAAGCCAAATGTATGCACCTACACATACATGAGAAATAAAGTGTATTCAGTAGGTAACGCATACACGAGCAATCAGAAAGCAACAGTAACATCCAATATGGAGGAATTTACTGTATTGGCAAAGCGTTTTTGAGGTTTTCAGTTGCCATTGATTCGCGCGGTATTAGGCTACAATTACCACAACTAGTCTGATTGAACATGACGAGGCGAGGTCCTAGCTAAATAATTAGAAGTGAAACGGTGCTTTGCGAACACTTTGCCAGTGTTCATCTTTCGCACTAATTGACCCGTTCTTAATCATGCACAACACAATAAATGTAACAGGGCCCCCTTGTAACGGTTAGGGTGTCGGGCAGCAAACACCAGAATTAATGGGAAAACAAAGGGAGCTCTGGAGTGAAAAAGAACTGCATACATACGGTACGAATAGGAAATACAAAGGTAGCCTATACTACTTGAAACCACAATCGCGTTTTATTACCATGACTTTAAGCTGTACACACTGCCCGGTGTGATAATGTGATTTTACATGTTTACATGTTTAAATGTTAATATACAGAAAATCGAACAGTGTTCACTGAATCCCACATTTTGCCGTACCTTCTCTTCTCATGCCGACTTTGAGGCACTTCTTCAGTCGGCAGTACTGGCACTGGTTCCGATGATGTTGGTCGATGGGACAGTCTCGGTTCCCCCGGCAGGTGTAACTAAGGTTCCGTCGCACCGAACGCTTGAAGAAGCTTTTGCAGCCCTCGCAGGTGAATTGGCCGTAATGCTTGCCACTGGACTTATCTCCGCACACCATGCAGTCCACGTTGGGGATCTTGTCCCCGGAAAGCGCATCGTTCCCCGGGGTGGAACCAGAGGGTGTTCCCGGTGTCCCGCCTGGCTCCTGACTGCAAATCTGGAGCTGGGACCCGGGATCCGCCGAAATGTTCTCTTGCCACTGGTTTACTACCATTGCCATGCTATCCTCAAACACTTTGGTTAACCAACAGATAGAGTCCAACTCCGAGGCGCGAGGAATAGATAAGAATCCGTTCTGACGTCTTGGGAAAAAAGGCACGGCAAAAAGGCGCTTCCAACCACCTCCAATAGAATGGCTTTAAACTATTCTATAATATATTTTCTCTAGTTAAATCAGATTTTCCTTTAATAAACGTATCTTCTGTAAACTTTTATCAAAGTTTACGAAGACAGCACCGTGTCAACATGACCATTACGTAAGAATGTAGCCTACTGCCAGGGATCTCTTCTGCGCGGAAATCCATAAAACACGCTCTCCCCAAACTTTGAATGTTTTTGAATAATCGACTACCTTTACCGAAAACAGGCTGACGTGGTCTTTAAATGGTCATTTTCATGAATAAGCCAATGTTTTGCTAAATGATATAAAACACAAAAAGCTATTTGGCTATAGACTATACTTTTTTAAACATTAAAATCTCAATCAGAAAAACGCTATACCGACTGACCACAGTTCTTCACAATTGTGCGATCGACCTCGTATTTTAGTCTCATACGGACGTGCAATTCCGAAAAATGAATTGCATTCGTTCCTCAAATTTTGTGCGACACGATAAGGTCTGAATAGAAACTTCCATAAACCACGGATGGAGTGATCTTTGATAGATACAGTATGTTCACAAGCAGATATCTTTGCCAATCATGTACTTCACCCGTCGGCTGTCGGTCCCATCTCTGAGAATCATAGTTAGAATTTGGTGAAAGTGACACTAAACACCCGTGCTTGTATGGGTCCCCCCTTCGGGTTCCATATAAGGTCAGAACGACCATATAAGGCATAATCCCTCCTCCTATTGAGAACGATGGGCAATGAACGAGCAGATTCAATTGGTCAGGGTAGCCGAAAGATGTAAGGAACTGTCCAATTGGACAAGAGTCGATCATGGAAGATCTGATTGATAGAGTGGGTGTTATTATTGTATGGAAGTGTAGCCTACTCGGACCGCGCGTAACAGAGAACAGGTCCAAAACAAGCTCGCGTCTTTCAGGCACATCGATCACAATTAAGAAATTGGTCTTGTATAAAGAAATCTATGTAGAAATAAATCTGGATATTGATTTCGCATAGAATTTCAAATACACTGTCTGGCCTGAAATGATTGCCGCAGGCTATTCAAATGGTATGCGGTATGAAGGTAATACGCTTAAAATAAGTCTCAAAACATCAGTCTTTCTAAACATTTTCAATATAACTTTTATTTTCATTGTTTAGTAGAAGCCTATTTCAAGTCATTGATCCATACTTTAAGCATCATTAGTATTAGGCTACTAAAATTGCTGCTTCGCAATATTAATACCAAAGTGCAATATTTTTGTGTTGCCTAATTATACAAACTTATCATAAATATATTATGATTGTGACGAACGAAGGTGACAAACTTCTCACCAAAAGACTACTGTTAAGTTACAGTGACTGTGCTTTTCAGTTTTTTTTCAAGTTGAAATAGGACGGACATTTTTTTTTAACCAGATGTGCCTTGATCTGTCATTTCAAGAGTAATAATACTTTTGTTGATGATCGGAACTGAATTCCACGTAAAGGCTAAAAGTGAATTCAAAAGTAATCAGTGTTGTCAACCTTTCATCGTGGGGAATTTGAATGCTATATTAATAGCTGTCCTTAAATGCCAATGTGCATGCAATATCCATCCTTATGTGTAAATCGACTGTCGGCCTTTTAATCAAAGGCAACAATATCACAGTTAACCATTTCGAAAAAGACCTGACACCTTTGAAATATCAAATACTGATAAAAGCATTTAGGCCAAACAACTTCGAAGTGATTAACACTGTATAGCCTATGTTTTCTGGCAACAGGTCTGTGAGAGATTGTCCTCAGACGTTGTCATAATATAGTCCTACAGAGAAAAGGACCCCTTAAATGCCCCCCTCTGGTGTGCCAAAAGTCAGCTTTCTCCCATAAGGCCAATAAATTGTTGTCGCAAATGGAAATGCCATCAACCTGTTAAACCCATTATGACCTACATTAATTTATGCAGTTTAAATGAGTGCCATTTAGAAAACCTTCTTTACTCACCATAATGCTGTTTGAACAGTTTAACTTAACAGACTGAATTCGAATAGTGTGTAACGCTTTGTTCGCGTTTAGAAATCTACATTAGTCTAGGGTTAATTGCGACACATTCTACTATGATTGTTCTTATAATATATGTGTGTGTTCAGTAGGACTAAAGTAGTATATATACACTGAACACAGCCTGGGTTATTTACAATCACAGAGATAGGCTAATGCTTCTGGAACGGAAATCTTAATTCATGTCGAAGTGATTTCACTATAGGAAAAAAGCGCGAAGGACAGGACCTCACTTAGCTTTTGGCCAGGTTGAGTGCAGTGCTTCACGTGCCTGAGGCAATATAGCTGGCCTCGCGCTCAGCTTAATTGTTGTCACATGTAACCTTACCTGTCTTCCAATTAGCCCCTTGACTTGCTATTAGAGCATTCCTTGGGCTGTAGGCTAGTGACCAAGGGCACTTTTAGTTTTTGGGTCCAATAATTAGGGTGTAATTCAATACACTGACGGGTTATGAGGAAGGTGGCATGAGTTTCCAGTACATTTCAATGACAAAAGCAAAATTGACAGTTTCAATCTTATTTGCTTCATGTGTTTGAATTAATACTGTCTCCCTTCTCCATAATTTATGAACATAGACCAAAAGTTGTGAATATTGTTTTCAGAGACTCAAGTGAACTGTTTAAAAAGTGGTCAGTTTAATTGCACATTAATAAGGATGCACAAAAAGATCAAGGTATTTCTTTGATGGACCTTTGACTATTGGTTATTGTTAATAATATCTAACAAATTAATAAACAGCTTCATGAAGAGCTTTTCTCCCACCTAAATCACCAAAGGAAAATTGTAATACATATACATAATAATATCAAGAATAATATAAAATCAAAATCCAGAACATTAAAAGCAGAAAACAATTAGTGCTATGTACCGGTGATGTCAGATACAGTAGATAATAGAGCAGACTTCAAGGTCTTTTTTTCTTTAGCTGTACTAAAAAAGACCAAAAAGCTACAAAACTGAAAGCCCTATTACCCAGACTATTTAGTCTTCTGTGGTGCTGCTGAATGGAGATGGACTAGGAGGAGTGAAATGTATCTGCGTGGGCAAGAGGGTAGAATGAGGTCACATAAATACTTGGGTCCACAGTTGTTGGGTAGATTGGTAGAGGTAAACCAGTATTTAAAGAAGCGCATGCATGAGCATATCGGAAGACAGGAGAGGTTGAAATGCACAGGGGTAATAAAAGTGAAAGCCTAATGCATGTCTCCTTTACCTCTTTTCCGCTTGTGGCATGTAGATTCAAAACATTAGCAGCCCTAAGTGTCAGCCTTGAGGGACTCCCTGGTAGAGCACCACTGTGTCTAATGCTACTGGGGCTAATGTCAACAAACTGGGAGCAATCATAAATAGGACCTAAACCAGACCCATGATCTGTGTCGGACAGGCCCAGGAGTATCTCCATGCAGTCCAGCGTGTCTCACTGCATTGAGGTCCAGCAGTATGAGGATGCTGGCAGGCCCAGAAACAGCATTTACAAGGAGGTTATTGGTGACCCTCACCCAGGCAGTGTCTGTGCTGATTCTAATGCACAAACCTGACTGGAACAGCTCAATGAGCTTATGAGAGGCCGATCGGTTTTGGAGTTGGCTACAAATAGGTTGAAAATAGTAGTCCGCAGTTCCAATTTTCTAATCAGCTTGTTTGAATCAGCTGCAATTATTATGGAGAAAACGGAGCATAGAATTGTGACAAACAGTGCCTTACTCGTAAACTGGATATCAGGAAATTGACAGGGCAGACACAAATTGGATATGTTTATGGTACAGCTACAGTACAGTTCCATGTGTTACGTGCATATGTGCACGTCACTTTAATTAATGTGACGTTTTGCTAGGGGGTCTTGTTTGGGGATGGTGGATTGGCGTGAACACCACCTACTTGGAACCCAATGCTTCCAAGATTGAATTATGAGAGATGCGTTTTATTTTTTTTCTAGTAGCATTTTTTGTTGTCTAACCTTACACCTAACCTGGAGTATTAGGAGTACTTCCCTCTGTGTTTGGGAGTCAATGACACCAACACCGAAGGACTCCCCATACATCGCTTATATACAAGAACCAGAACACATAATTACAAGTCTATACTACCGTTTACAGGTCTATGTTCATATTCAGAAATTTGGTGGAGAAATGGGATTGAGTGAATATAAATGATCACACAGATTAAAGTTAGCTGATACAGTACAGAACAGTGTTCAGGCAAAATAATTAGACGAGGATGTGCAAACACAGCATTGTACACAAAAATTCAGGTTCGTATGTAATGGTTCTAATTACAATCGTAGAGCACCACAACACTTCTCTTATGTCTCTTTTCATTAAATATGGAAATATGCACTAAGGGATGCTGGTATTAATTTGAGAGTGGACAAACATGTGCAAGGAGCCAGCATTTCCCTATGAAGTGATTGTTTGACAAGCAGATCTGAGCATGTTTGAGAGTTCTTTGATAGTCCCCTTTGAGATACATTAAATGGTGTTTGTCCAGCAGTCTAGATCAAGTCCAACTAGAGTGGCAAATTTTCAAGAATCTAGCTAGTACAGGGACCGACTGAAATGTACTTTATGTGCAAGGATTAAAGGTGTGCGTTTGTGTGTGCGCATACATGCGTGTCAACATTAATTTGTGAGCATGTTTACTTTATATAATGGTCTGAGCTGACCATTTTTAGGCCATGCTGTTTCCTTTGGCCAATTGGGGTTGATTAAGAGGTTAACCATGGAGAAGCATGGCGTCTTTAAAGGAGATTTATCTGTTCCTACATTGACCCCGTAGGGGTTGCTTCCCTCACCCCAGTGTCCTTAGGATTTATTTAGTTATTTGTTTATCTGTTGGAAGGGGTCACTTGTTTCCCCACTCCATTTTCCCCCTGTTTGTTCATCCCAAGCTCATTCCTCATCCTTTTTTTTATTTTTTTGCAGTGATTATGACGTTGGTGCCATTTTGCTGACTAAGTTATGACATAAATATAGGCTCCGCTAAGTCTCATGACCTTTAACAAAACCAGTGAGACTCTCCCTAAAATTATTTTATTTATCAGTTCAACTTTGACCCTAAAGAAATTACTGTGTTTTTTACAATGTTGGCTGCCAATTTAAATGTACTAATATTTGAATGTGTTTATTTGATTTTTTAAGTTTGCTATGCCATTCATTTATTTATGAATGTTTGTACTAACTCCTAAAAAGTACATAAGTCAATGTAGTCCAAAAAGTGCATAATAAGTGAATTTATATCCTTTTAGAGTGCATTTGAATGTATACTTACACTATAACAAGTACTGTAGTTAACTATAACAACTCATAATAAAAACATGTCACTGATGGTTATTGCAGAATTACTGGTGGTCTGTAATTACAGAAATATAACACCAAATGGTTGTTACCTAAGCTGCAACCTGTTAACATCTGCAATAAAGGATGGGATCCCATATGGGTGTTCTGGGTGTCTGAGAGATTACAGCCTATGCGTAATACACTAGACTATGTTTAAAATACATCTTTGTTCAACATTATAAACACTTCCACTTAAATAAAGTGTACTTTCTGTGTTAACTTGGTTGACGGAAACAGACCAGTAGGGGATATCTGAATCTAATCTGAATATCATTATTAGCTAGTTTCTGCCCAACCACATTAGTGAGCCCGTTCCAGAGAAACTAGTTAGCCGTTTCTCTGGAAACGGTAGATAAATTTTTTCAAACTACATGCAAACACACCCAGTGGTGTTCTATATTTAAAATAATAATGATAATCAGTATTTTCTTCTCTTTACTCTCTCTAAATGGAAGGTTCATTCATGTCAATTATCAAATAGCATCAGAAGACCATTGTTTTAGGTTACACATTTTTTTATATTCTTTGTGTAATCTTCTCTTTAAATTAGCTACAATATGCTGGCCTAGCAATGGTTCAACTGCTGCTGTTTATTTAATGGCAAAGTTTTTAGTAATAACCAATAATAGATCCGAATTATATGCTTAATAATTTCATAATCTGCCAAGTTTGCCTACTCGGCAGTTTTGGGGAAAGTTAAAAGTTCTTCTGTTAGGTAGGTAGTAATCAAAACCCAAATGGGTGCAGCATATAGACAGCAACTATTGCTGAAAAAATTGCCCGACCTTGTATTAAGTTGCTCTTTTTAAGCAAATAATTTGATGAGTTGCTATTGCTGGGAGTGTGCCATATTTGAGCTTTGTTTATGACAGTTTGTGATGAAAAATCTGAAAATTGCACATACTTTAGAGTGACTTCCGATAGTATTCAGACCCCCTCAATTTCTCCTATTTCTTTTGCGTTATTGACTTAATTCATAATTATTTCTAATTTTGCCATCAATCTACACACCCAAAACATGATGCTCCCCCCACCATGCTTCACCACAGGGGAGGTAGTAGCCAGGTGATGAGCGTTGTCTAAATATTAATCTTTAGGCCTAACAATTAGGCATTTGGGCCGAATAGTTCAATGGTCTCATTAGACCAGAGTGTCTTTTTCCTCATGCTCTGAAAAGTCCTTCAAATGACATGTCATATGCTTTTTACACAGGAATGACCGACTATCCACTCTACCCTAATTGATGGGGTGCTGCAAATGGTTGTCCTTGTGGAAGGTTCTCCCATCTCTGCAGAGAAACTCACTTGAGAAAGTGAAAGGGTCTGAATACTTTCTGAAGGATATTATGAACTGGGTGGTTTGAATCCTGAATACAAATTGGGAGATTGTATGTGGTATGTTTAAGAAAAAAGGCACAATTGTTGTATATGGTCAATATACCACGGCTAAGACCTGTACTTGGGCACGACTAAGCCGTGGAATATTGGCAATATCAATTTCCGAGATGTCTTACTGCTCTTATAAACCGATTATCAATGCACCTTCATAGGTAAGTCATTGGATTCTGTTGGGTGTGTAAGCCATGATCTCACAAACACCCTGCACATAAAAAAAGATTCCCATTCTTTGTCACAGTTATTGATTAATAGCTTGCATCTTATTAAAAAAATTTAACTTAAAGAATTTTGTGGAAACCTGCCCCTTTGTAAAAAGCATGGTAACACAGATTTGTTGTTACACATGTAATTACACTGTTATAACAACCCCTTGTTATTTACAAGATATGCTTTTTTCATAATGAGGTTATTCTAAATATGCTATATGTCATAATGAAGTTAATTTAAACAACTATATGTGGCCTTACCTTCTTTAAGGAAATTAGTATTGCGTAAACACTCATAAAATCTTCTAAACAAATGAAAACTTTCTCCCAAAAGTCTTTAAACATTTTCAACCGACCGTTTTTCAAACACACATACTTACTCAAACACACACTTACTCACACCTCTTCGGTTAGGGGCCAGCCACAGGCTTAAGTCTGTGGGCCTTTTCAAGGGAGCTATACAGGGAATGCTATGTGCTAGCATGACCCGACATGCCTCTGAAGCTGGAGGGGGTCTCGACCTCTGAACTCGGGCTCCAAAACTAGGAAGATGAAAAAAGGGATTGGGTGCGAGGGTTGCTCCTAAACAAGGGCTTCTGTTTCGAACACTCCAGGAATGTCAGTTCCATAAAAAGATGCCTACTGAGAGAAATCAACAAAAAGAAAGAAAGAGGTGAAAGTGGAAAATACAGAACTTTGACCATAGCCCTTTACTTATTCACCTAAAAAAACGATACGTTATCAGATTTCCACACCCTTTATGATGCTGAGAGGGTCCACAGTTAAAGAAGTTGTTAGTTAACATAAATTGTTACAATCAAGTAACAGAAGCATAACTCCTTTGAAATATCAACTGCATGTTAACATTCCAGTATCTTTTCTGTCAAGCCACGTAGGGTAATGTAAATGCGTAGCGGCGTTACTCGTCCCGTCAGACTGTGTAAGGAGGCCTTGAGGCAGGTAGCCTTGTGGTCTAGTACAGCCAGTATTTAGATTTCCAGGCGTTGAGACTGTGACCAATGGGTTTAACAAGGCAGTGTATTGGGGGCAGAAACAGATACTCTTCAATCTAGCCCTCTCCACCTCCACCTTCATAATGCTAGGTTTACAGACATTTCTACCCTGAACTGTGGTCATGCGATCAGGCAATAAATTAACCCCTGGCCCTTGCAGAGCGAAAGGAAGCCCTTGTAAATGGCTCACTAGCCTAGCCGGAACAGCTCTGACATGGCATGGCTGGGGCCACATCAGCAGATAACCTTGTGTTTGACACTGTTTACCAGTGAAAAAAAGCACAACGACGATATGCATCTGGACCGAAGATTACCCAGCAGGGACCCTAATCCGTTCCTATTGGATCCCTGCTATTTGATATAGCCAAATGTGGCGATAAGGATGCCAACAACAGGAAATGAGGCAGCATACGAGAACAATGTGAAAAGACTCAGGATCTGGATGACGTGTAATTTATCTCAAATAAATCCTGAAGAAGATTAATTAATCTCCCAGTGTTTTACTTTCATGGTTGTGGAACTTCATGTGTAGTTGTCATGCTTTGGTCCGACATAGATTTAGTCTCAACTCGTATCAGGCTGTATACCTTTGTGTACGTTCTATTTTGTGATTATGATTCACCAATGGTCATGTCAAGGGCAAAGCACACAGCCTTTCATATAACTGGTTTATGACTGATCCCAGACCTCCAATAGCCTCTGATTGCATCAGATGTCCTCCGTATGTCCTCCCGATAATGGAATCTCCACTGGGCAAGCTACAACATATAGTCCAATCTCTAGGCCCCAGATGACCAAAATCACCACCACGTTTGCAGAACTGCTCTGATCTCATTAACAACCACTTGGAGAAGTTTCCTCTGTTCTTAACATAACATTAGGCCACCAGGCCCGGTCAGTCCAGCCGTCCTCCTCTGCATAGTTAACGTGTGCAGGAGTGTAAAAAGGCCAAATTCCCTCCCTGCAGTTAAAATCTCAGACGGTGGTCTTTAACACATTCTCCCTCTCTCCCTCTCCCTCCTCTTCTCCCAATAAAATCCTCTGACCAACAGTTGACCTCCTCCTCTCCTTCATTCCCTCCTTCTCTCTCCCTAACCTCCAGCACTGAGACCTACTTCGAGCCAATAGGAACCAGCAGCTGTGTGGAGTTGGGGTGGGAGGAATCGGGGACCTGAGAGGGGGGAGGTGTGAGGAGGTCGAGGTCACCAGGGTCATGGCACTGGTAAAGTCATCGCTGAGGCTCCAATGTGGGGCATCACTTCCCCTTCAAAGGCTGTGTGGTGACGTCTATAGCCCCTCCCCCCCGCCCACTTTGGCCCTGCTGTTCCTGGACTCTCAGGGTCGAGACAGCCCAGAGTTAATAAAGTGATACCAGGTGTTGACCAGAGAGGATTTTTTTTCTTCTCCTTTTTTTCCTCCTCCACCAAACAGGGGCCCCCCATTTTGCACTGTGGAATCAATCCTGCTGAGGATCAGACGTGAGCTCGAACTAGCCAGGAGTGGTGGCCACGTACTGTCTACCGAAATAAAAGCACCACTCAGATAGCAGACTCACAAAAGCATTGAGGCCCGGGACGTGTGGGTTCCTGAGCGTATGAGATCGCGTTGGACACACTAAGCACAGGGGAGGGCACAATGAGAACATGGTGGATGAAAATGTACCATAGAGAAGGATTTCAGCCCCAATCCCAAATCCCACCAGCCCACCAGTCCCCAACCCCCCCGGGTCAGTGAGCACACAGGTCTACAGTAGGTGAAGGTTTTTTTAGGCTGGTTCTGGGTATAGGGGGGCACACTGGGTGTAGAGGAGGAGCTGTGAACATAAAACCCGGGGACAGAGCCAATAACCTCAGACAACAAGGGAAGAGCAAATGGAGCGAAGCCGTCAGTGGACAAGTGCTAGCGGCTGCAGTTGTGATACCAAACAAGATTCCTTGGCTTGAGTGTTTGGGTGTGTGAGTGTGTATGAGTGGGTGCTTGGTAAGAAAGCCGACAACATGCACGCAGGTTCCCCAAAAGGTTCCACGACCGTAGCCCCATCCCGTTAAATGAGGGGCTCCTAATTAACACTAATTAATTTCAATGACAGGCAAGGGGCCATTAAGCTGGGCTAATCCACAGTTTACATTCTCCCCTCTCCTGGAACCCTGCTG
Organism: Esox lucius; assembly: GCF_011004845.1. Lineage (NCBI taxonomy): Eukaryota > Metazoa > Chordata > Actinopteri > Esociformes > Esocidae > Esox > Esox lucius. The sequence goes on along the minus strand of NC_047588.1, from coordinate 14,312,840 downwards.
GCCAATTCTCACCCCAATCACAGAAAGGACACTTTGTTAAGAAGCCCGACTAGCATCAAAGCCACAGCCCTCTCAATGAGTTGCCGATTAGGGCCTGAGCTAGAGAGCCAGGCCTGATCAGAACACATAACTCAGCACAGCCCAAGGACTGGAAGTGGTGGTTAGTGGGGTAAGGAAGGGCCCCCCCCAACTGAGTTTAGATCCGTGTCCGATCCATCAATGACTCGTTTGGGCTCTTTCATGATCCCTAGCTGCGTAAAAATTGTTGAGCGTGAAAGATCTGATTCTTAAAAAAAAAACCTCAGTGTATGGTCTCTGTTGGGATGGGCCGGTCGAGGGGAGGGTGGTTTGTCTGTGAGGGTCTGAAGACAAGTGGAGGGGAGGTGTGTTAGGGTCTGAAAGCGATGGGAGGGAAGTGGTGAGGGGCTTATGGAAAGGGGAGGGTGAGACGTTCTGGTTTTGGAAGTGGAGCTGGTGGGAGTAGGTCCTGACCTCTGTGTGTTTCTCTGTGTGATAGCCCTGTTCTCTGAGACTGGGCTGTGCAGTGAAAGATCTCAAAGGGACAGTGAGAGGAGCGCTTGTTCACTGTTACACTGTTCATGCGGAATAAAGCAGAGAAGTACAAAGAAACTGAAACCGCATGATCTGCAACGCACATTTTGTGCACCAGTCAAATACGGCAATTAACTTTGTGATGTTGGAATGTCATCGGAGCTTCTTGAGACATTTCTGAATACATGGGTTGACATACGTTGGGGAACTTTGAAGCAGCACTACTACCTGGAATATTGTATGTGTTGCTTCAGTTAATAAAAAATGACCAGGTGGTTCAATGAACATAAAATCACCACCTCCTTGATGGTATGTGAAATGTACCCAGACAATAACGCGGCTACTACCTCCATGCTAATATAACAAACATGGCCTGTGGGAAATGTTGCTGTACTTCACTGACATTGCTTCTGCTCGCGATGTAAACATACAAGACAGTTCTCTGAAGATTTGCCTGGCTGGGTGTCCTTCTAGTCCTCCTTGGACTTTTATCAAGCCACAAAGAAACTCTGCGCTGCCTGAATGTTCATAAATCACTCTTTTTCCAATCATACAACTGATCTCCCACGTTTACTCAAGCGCTTCCGATGCATCAATCGTCCAACGCCTTTCTCACTCTTCTATTCCAAAGCACGGAAAGTAAACACAGTAAATTCCGGCACGTAGCCAGGTTGTAGGTTTGGGGTGCTGCATTATTTTGTGGGTCTGCGCGTAAGTACAATGGAAACACAGCTGTGCTCCGTTTGAGGTCCTGGAGCCCCTGGAGACTGAAAGCACATGTTCGTTAATGATCAATTACAAAGGCTACAATAGAGGAACTAGTTGCTGAGGGCTGTAAGTCCTTTGCATCTCCAATCACTGAAATAACTGAGGATGTCATCTTAAATTGATCATGGATGAGTCGACGATTCAGACCCATTGTGTGTACAATCGGTCATTAAAGCTAGAATCACTTTTAAAGCCATGGCAATGGATCAGCCTTTCACAGACTTTTAGAAAGATTCTATCCATGTAAATCCCCATTTCCAAAAAAGTTGGGATGCTGTGTAAAATATAAATAAAAACAGATTGCAAAGATGTGCAAATCATTTAAACCCTATTTTGAATAGATAATAGTACAAAGACAACATATCAAATGTTGAAACCATTTCAGACATTTCATTGTTGCTTAAAAAATATATGCCCACTTTGAATTTGATGCCAGAAACAAGTTTCTGAAAAGTTGGGACAGAGGCAACAAAAGACCAGAAATGTTGTGTAATGTTAAAAAAGTAAACCTGGTGGAATATCACACAACAAATTAGGTCAACTGGCAACAAGTCAGTAACATGATTGGGTATTAAAGATCATTCCAGAGAGGATGGGTGTGTCAGAAGTGAGGATGGGGAGGGGTTTATTACGCTGTGAAAGACTGCATGGGCAAAAGAATAAAGTTTCTCAATGTAAAATTCCAGTTTTTGAGTTTGGGGATCTCATCATCTAAAGTACATAATATCATTAAAAGATTCAGAGTATCCAGAGAAATCTCTGTATGCAAGGGACAAGGCCCGAAAAACCAATACTGGATGGCTGTGATCTTCGGTACCTCACGTGGCACTGCATTAAAAAACAGACATGATTCTGTAGTGGAAATCATTGTGTGGGCTCAGGAACACTTCTGAAAACCATTGTCTGTGAACACAGTATGTCACTGCATCCACAAATGCAAGTTAAAACTAAACCATGCAAAGAAGAAACTACATATAAACATGATCCAGAACCACCTCCACCTTCTCTGGGCCCAAGCTCATTGAAGATGGACTGAGGCAAAGAGCCAAACTGTCCTGTGGTCTGACAAATCAATTTGAAAATCATTGAAAATTATTTTTGGGAATGGTCGCCGGGTCCTCCCGATTAAAGAGGAGAGGGACCATCCGGTTTGTTATCAAGACACAATTCAAAAGCCAGCATGCAGTGATGGTCTGGGGGTGAAGGCACCATCTGTGAAGGCACCATTCTTGCTGAACAATATATACAATATACACAATACACTGCTCAAAACATTAAGGGAACACCTAATCATCACAGTATAACAAGTCAGTTATACTTCAGGGATATCAATCTGTCCAGTTAGGAAGCATAACCAATTGTGAATCAGTATCACTTGTTTTGGTACAAATCAAAGTGACAACACGTCCTCAGACAATTGTTCTCTCCTTATCCTTCCTGACTGATTCTTCTCTAGTTTCGCATTTTCCTTGTCACTACTGGTAGCATCTGGACAGGGCTGTAGAAGGGTACGGTATCTGCTTCTTTGTGCGTGGAGGAACAGGAGGTGCACTGCCAGAGCCCTACAAAATGACCTCCAGTGGGCTACTGGTGTGCATGTTTCTGACCAAACTGAAACAGATTCAATGAAGGTGGCATGAGGGCCCAACGTCCTCTAGTTGGACCTGTGCTCACAGCCCAGCAATGTGCAGCTTGATTGGCATTCGTCAGAGAACACCAGAATTGGCAGGTCCACCATTGGTGTTCACAGATGAGAGCAGGTTCACACTGAGCACATGTGACAGACGTGAAAGAATCTGGAGACCCTGTGGTTCACGTAATGCTGCCTGCAACATCATCCAGCATGACTGGTTTGGCGGTGGGTCATCGATGGCCTGGGGAGTCATATCCTTGGAGGGTCACACTGACCTCCATGTACTAGCCAACGATACCCTGACTGCTGTTAGGTACCGGGATGAAATCCTCAAACCTTACGCTGATGCAGTGGGCCTTGAGTTCCTCCTGGTGCAGGACAATGCCTGGCCTCATGAGTCTGTACACAATTCCTGGATGACGAAGGCATTGATGCCATTGACTGGCCCTCACATTCCCCAGACCCAATGCCAAACCACATTTTGCATTTTTATGCTCCATAGTAAAAACATTTGAGTTCTAAACTGTCCTGCCTGCAGTCCAGACCTGTCACCCATTGAAAACATTTGCCGCATTCTGAAATAAAAGATACGATAAAGGAAACCCAGAACTATTGAGCAGCTGAAACCCTACAGCATGTCAATCATGAATGGGAATATATTTCATTTTCAAAAGTACAGCAATTGGTCTCCTCAGTTCCCAAATAAATACAGAGTGTTGTTAAAAGAAGAGCTGATGGAACACAGTGGTAAAGATGCCTCTGTCCCAAATTTTGGTATCAAATTCAAAATGGGCATGTATTTTGGGCATGTAAATGTATTTTTCCAAAAACAATAACATTTCTCATTGTCAACATTTGTTATGTTGTCTTTGTACTATTTTCAATTAAATGTATGGATGAATGATTTACACATCATTGCATTCTGTTTTCATTTGCATTTTACGCAGTGTCCCAACTTATTTGGAAACGGGGTTTCTGTGCATATATTCACATCTGTTTCTGAAATATATAGCCTATGGCCTATGTTTTGTAGGCTATCGTTGTCAGGGTATGTCAGGGTATCGTTGGCTAGTACATGGAGGTCAGTGTGACCCTCCAAGGATATGTATACCTGTTAATTTATGATTTTATCAAGTTTATAGTACGTGAATTACACCAGCCTGCTGCTTAGACACATAATGTATACTTTTATGTGTCATAGAGGTGCCATATCAAGTTAAAGTTGACTACATTTAATTGCTTGCCTGCCTTTTTAGGCCATATTAATATGTTATTTTTTAAATAGCCACTGGGTTTTTATGTTGGCCTTTATTATTTTGGCTCGGCAACAGTATTATATTGATCAAATCAGAGCAGTGTGCAAGAAACATGGAAGTAGGGAAGAATTCAGTAGCAGATAATAAAAGTTGGACGGGACGAGCTGCTACTAGCCTACTGTGGAAAGACTATATAGAGAATAAAGACATGCACAGAACGTTATCCTCACCTGCTCAGAAGCTTCTGGATCCTTAGTGAAAGGGATACTTATTCTTTAAAGGTCAGGGAACAGATAGTTCACCAGCCACTCTGTGTACATTTACATACTGTATACCTGTTAATTCTTCAGGAGCTTACTGTATTTCAACTGCCGTAGTCCACCAGATCCTGAAATAAAAGCTAATTTCACCCCAATGTTCCTAGAAATCCTGTTTCTCACAGCACAGTGAGAAACGTGATGTCTCTGTTGATTCTATCTTCGTAGTGTGAGGTTTAAGTAACACTCTGTTCTGGCCTGGTCTGGTGAGATGGATTTCCCCAGGCAATGACGTGAACTCCCCATTGAATTGGATAATAAACCAATAAGAATGTTTTTTGATAACAAAATATATGTGTTTTCTTTTGACTGTTTAACAAAGATTGTTGCACATGTTGATTTTATGCTATACTTTTTTAAGGATAGACAGTCAGTCCTTGCATCCATACCTTGTCTACAAACTTAAGATTGGACCCATTTCTGAGACCGATTTCAGACTGTTTCAAGTAAGGAGTCTAGCTTTAACAATTAAGCACCAATTTACTTGATTTCCTGAAGAAACAAGTTCTTCATGTACAGTATTTGAAAACACCTGTTATGGTTTCAATCAGGGATTTTCAACTTTTTTATACTCAGTTATCAAAAACGTCCTGTTGAAAGTTAATAAAAGATAAATAGCTAAGAGTATGAGTAAACAATATACAGTATGTACAATTTTTAAATATGACTGATTATTTTGTTCTGCATCAACCGTTTTTAAGTGGGAGTCAGTCACTCTTTCAGCCACAGGTAAATTACTCTAGCGTTAGAAACGAGCCATCGAAGCCTTTAGTAAACTCATTGCTTTAAAACAGCAAATGTTTCTATGGATGTGGGAACCACTCATGATCAGTACAGATTGTTTTCTGGCCCCACCCCATTAAAGTTTCCTATCTCTGGTAATGTATTTCAGTCAATCTACAAGTGTTACTTGTTAAAAGTGTTCAGAATTAAACAGATGTTAAAACACAACTATTAAGGTGCGACAATTTTAGAAGATTAAAAACTCTCTCTATATCCTGCCTGTAGCATTTCAGATGAAGAAGCTTTGGTTCTGTCTATAAATCTCTTCACAACAGAGTAACTTTATCAGTGAAGGCTTACAATAAAAGTCATTACAGTTTGATGGGGATGAGACGTTCTAATCCAGAAATCAAGATAAGAGGGTTAGGTTTGCAACATGTAGGGCAAGTTTTTACTAAAGCCTTTCACAGAGTAGTGAACTTCACTAGAGGATTCCAAATGCTGTGAGTACTCACGCTTTTTAAATAAAGAGCTGCCCGGACAAGCTCACACACACTAACATGCACATGCACATGCACGTACACACACCCACACACACCCACAGAGGCACCTATCCCTCTAGGGCAGTCCTCATCCCTCCCCCACCCCTGAAACCCGATCTGTCGGCATGCAGCACGGAATTCTCCAATCGCCCTGACTTTTGACCTCTGCCCTTTTTGGCAGCACAGAGAAGAGAAGATGAAGTGTCCAAGCCTCTCTTTTCCCCAACACAAAAAATCCCCTGTTCTAGCAATCCTCCCACACACACACACACACACACACACACACACACGCACTCACACACACGCACACACACACTTAGATACCCATTTGGGACGCCTCTAAGCCAATCCCTCCACTCCACTCAGTTCCCGTGTGGCATATGGCATATTATGGTGGAATATCGTGGTCGCTAACTAAGTTTAAATGTTTAAATGTGTGTGTGGGTATACTTGAGTAAGTGAGCTCGAATGTGTATGTATATACATATATGTGTTTGGGTGTAAATATAAGTGAGTGTGTGTGTGTGAGATGGGTCCTCCGTTCTCACCCGGCTGTCCCAACACAGCCCCAGTGAGACTTTAAAACCCCAGGGTCCACCTCCTCCCTTTCCCCCCACTGACCACTGCCATTTGTGCATTGTGTGTGTCCGGCGTGACTGCTCTCGTCATTTTCCTCTTTGATTGGCCCTCTCACAATGTAATCAGTGTTGCAGTCGTCTGAAAAGGCCTCTTGTGTAGTAGTGGAGCAATGTCCATCAGACCAATGTGTCCGTATTTCGCTTTTAGTTCCATTCAAGTTTGTGACAAACGGCAAGCTGTCTGGTGACCATGTGTCAAACCACTTGATTTACTGCTTTGTTTGACTGTGGTGGCCTTTTAATGTCTCTTCGTTCCTGTATTTCTAATTGCCATGGCCATAAGCTTGAAATTCTAATGTACAGACTGATAGACTGGGAGAATAAGACCACAGTCTGAGAAGAGAAAGTCACATGATCCTGCAGACCCCGAAAAAACAGAAAAATAGATTTGTTTTTTCCTCCTTTGCAAATTGTTCAAAGATTGCTTCGTTTTGAATTGATCGATTGGTTCGATTAAAAACATGGCTGATCAACTGAACTACCCAGTCTAGCTTCTCAGATGATTAAACAATCCTTAAACATTAGTTGTTTAAGTTTGAAGCCCAAAGAGAGGAGGGACCTTATAGGAAACACCATGTGGTTTCAGTTTGTTAGTGACTGGCATGCCTTCAGCTAAGGTACCTCAGTGTGGTGGATCCCTAAACTGTAGCCAATCCATTAAGACAAAGCTCTCTTGATCCCATTCTTTAAACCCTGCACCGTGCCTGATTAAATGTAGCCAATTTTTACGCCTGTGGTATGGAGGCTATGAGCTTGAATGGGTCCTCACAGTCGAACCACGGTGTGCTGTCACATCAATAGCCTGAGGAAAATAAGCCCAACAACCTCCAGACTGGTTAAACTGCCAGCTTGCACTATGAAGATACATTTCATCTAGAGCTGTAGGGAAGGACGGTTCGTAGTTGTTCTCAAAGAGCTGTAACATAATATGCCACTCTAGATGTACAACATAGAATCCATGTTGAATCCAGAATCGTTAATTGAAATGATAGCAACCCTGCACTGCAGCTGTGTTGGTAATAAGTTCATCGGATGGGCCCAGTGAAATGTGACCACTCTCAAACTCATGGTCCTGGCTATTAACCATCTATACACTGTTTAGATGTACAGTCTTCACATAGCTTTTACAATCACAATTCAATTGACCAAAGTGAGTGCTGTAGATTGTGTCCCAAACTAACCTTGCAAAATACTAGGCCCGTAAAAGATGGTAAGAGAAAACAAGCCAGTTGAAGACAAAATCTGTAAAATAATCAGAAACAAAGAATTAATTATGCATCGCTCGACTCTTAATACCTGTCCCCCAGACAACAACTCACCCATTCCCTCTATTCACCCCTACCCCCCCCCCCCCCAAAAGGGCGTCCCTACTCTCTCCCTTGGGAATCCTGGGAAAGGAAGGCCTCGGCATCTGTCCTCAGCCTCAGGGGGAAGAGAGGGAGAGAGAAAGAAACAAAAAGGGACATCGAGAGAGAAAAAAAGAGGGAAAAGAAGAGTGGGAGATCAATTAAAACAGAGAGAGAGAAAAGAGAGGAGAAAGATGGAAAGAGAGAGTGGCTGGAATTCTTTACCACTATCAGGAGAGACAGGGATGGAGACTGATGAGCACCTCCGCCATTTGCAAAAGTTTCTCAAAGCTGGGGACTGAAAATGAATGGTGTTGGGGTGAATTAGATACTCGAAAAGCAAGGCTGCTGGCGTCACAATTAAGTTAAATACCCAAATTTACAGCCATATCTTTGGTGTTTGTACAGAAGAATGAAAATATTGTTTTATGGTGCATGCATTTGTAATTTACCTCCTTAACTAAATATCTAATTATTAGAATGGATTATCATTTTAATTTCAAGTTTTCTTTATTGTTTAAATGTGGACCATCATGGTCTAGGATCGCCTAGAGGTCTATGCCAATGCCTCCGGTCCACATGTACTGTTGCAACATGGGTTCGAATCCCGCCTGTTGCTCTAATAGCAAAAACACATTTGTGTCAAATAATATATACAAATTTCAGGAAAATGTGTTGCTTTGCTAGTCAGAACTAGAAAATTCTAGCATGTCCTACTTGCCATTACTCTGCCTTGACTTTGGCACCATGTAAACAAACAAAAAAATATATAATATTATTATTCTAAAATATTTTCTAAGTCCTTTATACCGCAAAAACTTTAATTATTTTAAAACTACTGGAGGCCTTAGGAAATTGCCTTGTTCCTTTGGTTTATGGGATGCAGGGATTTTGGAATAGTGGACAGTAAGCAAAATTATGTATTATATTTTAGCAATCAATAAAAAAGCTCTTAAAATGATTTACTTGTATAATGCATACCTATCGTATCATTTGATATAAAATGGAATAAAACCCCCACATTGAAATGGCAAACCCAAATGTTTTTGAAAGAATGTCCCAATTGTATATGGGGTTATTGATCCTTTCGCCCCTCTGGAGGTTTTCGTCAGCAGCACAGAGCTGGTTTGGTATTCACAGAGAGTCTTTATGAAGCCATCCATCACGTCTTCAATAGCCCAGCGGGTCGAGGCAGAGAACCAGGCACCCCGGGCCTCCCCTCAATGGGATGGGGAGGATAGAGGGAGGAGAAAGGAGGAGAGGAGGGAGCAGAGGGAGGAGTAGGGCACTGCTGCAAGGTGCTAGCGGGGCTGTGATCTTTCACTCCTTCCCCTCTGAGAAGTCAGTGGGGAAAGTGATTAAGCAAAGCAACCTCTCCTCCTTCTCCACCTGTTAATGCAAGTTGTGACAGTATGCACTGCTAGTGAGCCTTGTTGCCACTTCCCTCACCTCTCAATGGACTGGACATGCAGGGTCCTCCTATCTTCACTTCCCAATACACATCCTGGCTCCCCCTCAATACACATTCGAGCTCACTTACTCATCTTTCTCTCGCTTCCTCAGTTTTGCCTCTCTTTGTCTTGTTCTCTCGCCTCTCTTTCTGTCTTTATTTCTTCCTGTTTTCCAAATAAGTTGACTGTGATCATCACTCTATTTCCAATCTGGCGTTAACATGTCTTTTAAGTTGTCCATCGAACTCCCCATAAAGAAAAGTGCATTGCACACCAAACCAATGCAAAGCCATACTCGGGCAGAGTTCATCATTGTCACCATTGGGTTTTTGCTTGCTTACTCTGTGCATGTTGTCAGACGTTTGGGATATTGTTGACCTCAGCTTGTCCTCTCTCTTTCTCTCTCTCTCTCTCTCTCTCTCTCTCTCTCTCACTCTCTCTCTTTCTCACTCAGTTTCTAAACATAAAGGTCACAGCTCTGCAGGTTTTATTGGCCCTCTAAAGTCATCAGTGCTTTGGGATTGGGTGAAAGCCTACTAATGGACTTGGTAATTGGTCCAATCAGTTTATTAGTTGTTTTGGAGGTGGGAATAGCTATAGAAGAAGTTTATACAATCAGCATAATGGTATTTTATTCCATCAAATCACTAACACAAATGGAATTCAGGAAGCTAAAGATGATTTCATTTTAGAGATAAACATAACAAATAAAAATGAGAGGAAAGGGGTTGATGTACTCTAGAAATTATTTACAAATGTTCTCAACCTCCCTAATTGTTTAACGGTATTTTAAAGGGATTCCCTAAGGGTCTTTCCACAAAGTGGGTGCCTTTTCCATGCATCGATACTCTAATTCTATATTGTGTACCAGTAAGTAAAAGACTATCATTTTATTAAGTTCCAATTAAAGCTGGCACACTTACTTTTAACAATTACAAAGCAGTCACCTCACCAGTGTTTGCAGAAATATGAAGTTTTCACTATCATTGTCAAGCCCTTGTTATTTAGGTAACAGCTTTTACATCATGTGATTATTAATGGAATTATGTACAAGGTCTACTCCCTGGTATAACCTGAACACTTGTGATTCTCAATATGATTAAACCATTGCTGGACAAAACAGGAAAACTGAGCAGGTTGAGCATACCACATCAACCCTGTTACCCACATAGGCTAGACATGTTTTAACAATGAAATTTTTTGGGTTGCAAAGGTTGCATTCAATTATCTGTCCCTGTTGTTGACAACCTTCCTTCACCCCTGTCACAAGGGGATTCATGGCTGATTTAAGATGACCATTGTCAGCCCTGGTACGGTCAGCCCTGCTAATAGGGCTGGTGGCTCGTGCTATATCTTTTGTCAAATTCAACCTCATAAGATAGCATAATATGTTATGTATGCTTTTTATGACAGTGTTGAAATGAGGTGAAATCAATATATTTTAAGGGCCCGATTCATACATGCACACTGGTAATGAAAGTGAATTTCCTGCGTATATTTCCTGCGTGGTCTGCAGTGGGAGCTAAGAAGACTGACAGAGCTGTAAAGAATCTCTCCACTGTGCCTCTGAAAAAGGAAAGCTTTGGTCTTTAGCCTCCTGTCTCAACCCCATTATCTGTGTGACCTGTCCTCTTAAAACACATAGGGAGGAGTGAAAGGTCCTGACTTTGTATTAAGCCTCAGCTTAGATGTCAAACTATGGCATTCAATCTGCAACACCACTCTCTATGACAAGGAAGCTGCATAAACCCCCCGGCCCCCCAAACCCTCACTTAGCTTGCATGCATGCACGCACGCACACACACACCTCGATAAAGGAAGGTCTTCTAAAACCAGGGGTTCTGCATGAGCTGACGAGAAAGAGAAAGAAAACAAGAGTTGGACAAGCCACCCCCCCCCCTCCCCCAAATAGCCCAACACCCCTTTTAACCCCCAAACCCACGAGGTCCTTTCTCCACTGACCACTGTTTGGAGGCACCCCGCTTCCCCCCAACCACCTCCCTTCTCTGGCCCTTTCACCCCGGCACAATGGCGGCCTGGCCGTGTTATTTGAGGCACTAAAGACGTAGCCCTCCTGGCCGCCCCCAGGACAAAGGATCTCCATTGAGGCTTTTCTTCCCTTCAACTTTCTAATGACAGGTTTCATCCTCTCTGCCCTGACCTCAGGGAGGGGCCCAGCCCAGCACAGCCTTTCCCCTGCTGACTGACCCACCAGCCCTACCACACACACACACACACACACACACTCATGAATGCACACACGCGCAGACACACGCAAACGCACTCAAACATGAAAAGTTCACGTAAAAAAGCACACACACACACACACACACACACATACACACACACACACAAATGTCCACACCCATGTGTACTGTACATACCTGCATACTTTTATACAATTGCACCAACACAAACTACATGTAAACTAAAAAAGATTAGCAGAAAGGGTTTGTAAATGTACATTGTTTTGGGGATGTTTTGTAGTCAGTGTAACTCAATGTAAGTATTTATGTGATCATGTAACAAAAATTCATCTTCATCTTTTCCATTTTCAAAGCTATTATAATAAATGTTTACCACCCAACACGCCTCATCCTTTCCATCTCTGGCTCCAAGGCTTATCCCAACATTCTGAAACTCCACTCCCGTTGATTGGCCTTTACTGAATTTCTCAGACATCCCTTCCAAGCGGTCACCAAGGCTACCATTAATGCTTGTACATTATGTGAACTTTCAGTATGGTGGCATATAACCTCACAAGGAATATTAAATCACTCAACATGTTCTTACAATGAGTTTAGAAAAAGTCTCACCTATGATCGATTATGGTTTGGATTCAAGTTCTGAACAGTTTAGATGTGTTGTACAGCTTTTCATCTTCCCTGAGTGACAATGATTAAAGCATCACTTTCTTGTATTTTTCATTAGCTTAGGTCCAAATCCTAACTTAAGACCTTTGTGCATTGCTCATGTTTTACCCTAATTCTCCATGTTTGGGACGAGAAATGAGAACACCTAATTCAGGGCTACTTGTAACCATCATAGGTAGGATTCTTAAAAATCTAGATAACAGTACTATCATGAACTAACAGTATGTTTGAAGGAAAGATAGTGAGCCTAATTAGAAGAAAAGGTAGTGAGCTAAGTGTGACTAAGGGCCTATTTGCTTTAACCACGGAGGTTGTGATATTTCAATTTAAATAACATTTACATAATATGTAAATACATCTTTCTATTTACAAATTTTTCACATTTGCAACAGGAACATATTGCATCAAAAAAGCTCAAGTGAAAATACATTCGGGGAGCACCTTATCTGGTCAAAATATTATCTGTGCCTTTGGCAGCAGGGCTAGCTTGCTTTATTAAATGTTTTTTGCTTCAGTTATTTTCATGAACTGGACTTGATTTCAATACAACAACTGATTATATCCACATAGATTACTAAATTAATTCTAAAAATACAAACCCTGCCATTTCTGTTAATTGATTTCAGGCTGGAACAAAGCGAAAGCTAATGTGGTTCATCCCAAATTCAGTGCTCAGAATATAAATGTTTTGCTATTTGACATGTTAAATTACGAGCCTATATGACATGTCAAATAGTATTATTGGATGTTTTCATTTTGACATGCAAGCCAGTTTTAAAAGGTAGCATGCTAGCTAACACTGTAGCCTTGCCAGCCATTCAAACCTGATTTTAAATTAAAGAGAATAGGTTTAGGGATACTGATAACCAGTGAAGCCCGCATAAGCTTGAATATAATGTTCAACAAAAAGCTAGCTAACTAGCTGCTTTGGCTAAGTTAGTAATGACTTAGCAACACAATTTTCACAAATCAGCTGTTGCCTTCTCCTGCTAGTTGCTGCAGTGCGCATAATATATCAACATGAGCACAACGAAACTGATATTCAATAATTCAGGGCAAAGTTAATGACATTAGGACTTAACGAAACAAGGCATATTTAAATATCTCTGAAATTGCAGTATAGGCACATTTAACTTCCAATGAAACATACATTCATATGATTCCACAACAGGAAGTGTCTTATGACCTCCTACGTCAACACAGATGTTTACAATACAGGCTGAGCAATGCATTCTATGGACACTCCAGTGATCCACTACGGGAAAAGAATCCCATGTTACCTTGGAATGTAACAACCAACTTTATCAAAAAATCCAAATTGTTTTAATCTAAATAAAACAATCATAGTGTGAAAATTCCCTACGTATGCCGAAATAAAGATGGAAGGACAATACATTATGAAAAGACAATGCATTAGTAAACAAAGGGTAGGCATAACAGTAGGTGGGAGGAGATGTGGTTCTGTATGGTAGTAGAATATAGCTGTGTTTCTGGTGGGTGTATTGTGGTTCTGTATGGTAGGTGGGTGTATTGTGGTTCTGTATGGTAGTAGAATGTAGCTGTGTTTCTGGTGGGTGTATTGTGGTTCTGTATGGTAGGTGGGTGTATTGTGGTTCTGTATGGTAGGAGAATGTAGCTGTGTTTCTGGTGGGTGTATTGTGGTTCTGTATGGTAGGTGGGTTTATTGTGGTTCTGTATGGTAGGTGGGTGTATTGTGGTTCTGTATGGTAGATGGGTGTATTTTGGTTTGTATGGTAGGTGGGTGTATTTTGGTTCTGTATGGTAGGTGGGTGTATTGTGGTTCTCTATGGTAGGAGGGTGTATTGTGGTTCTGTATGGTAGATGGGTGCATTTTGGTTTGTATGGTAGGTGGGTGTATTTTGGTTCTGTATGGTAGGTGGGTGTATTGTGGTTCTGTATGGTAGGTGGGTGTATTGTGGTTCTGTATGGTAGGTGGGTGTATTGTGGTTCTGTATGGTAGGTGGGTGTATTGTGGTTCTGTATGGTAGGTGGGTGTATTTTGGTTTTGTATGGTAGGTGGGTGTATTGTAGTTTTGTATGGTAGGTGGGTGTATTTTGGTTTGTATGGTAGGTGGATGTATTGTGGTTCTGTATGGTAGGTGGGTGTATTGTGGTTCTGTATGGTAGGTGGGTGTATTGTGGTTCTGTATGGTAGGTGGGTGTATTGTGGTTCTGTATGGTAGGTGGGTGTATTGTGGTTCTGTATGGTAGGTGGGTGTATTGTGGTTCTGTATGGTAGATGGGTGTATTGTGGTTCTGTATGGTAGGTGGGTGTATTGTGGTTCTGTATGGTAGATGGGTGTATTGTGGTTCTGTATGGTAGGTGGGTGTATTGTGGTTCTGTATGGTAGGTGGGTGTATTGTGGTTCTGTATGGTAGGTGGGTGTATTGTGGTTCTGTATGGTACGTGCTGACGTAGAGAGAGGCCGTCAACTGTGATGACAAAGGGTGACAGTGGCGACACGGAATGACAAGGATGAATAGCTCCAGGGCGAATAACTCGGAAACTCCCATCTATAAACATCCACACACACACTTCATTAGCACTTACTCACGCACACATGTCACAAAAAAAATATTACACGCACAAAAACACAGAGTTAAAACATTCATTGTATTCACACACACAGACACTCACATACCTTTCCAGTCCTCATGGCTCCTCCCTGGGGGGTCACAGTGGCAGAGAGGGGGAGATTTCACGGTTGACCTTCTCCTTACGCCTTTGTGAGCCCCTTCACCCCTGTGTTGATTCTCTTGACCTAGTTGCCATCCAGAAGCAAGCCACTTATAATATCCACGTCTTACCCAACAGCAACCTCTTACATCTGCCTGCCTGCCTGCGTGTGTCTATCTGCTGTCAGCCTCCTATGTGTTTTTATTGTCAGTGGGAGACATGGAGTTCAACCCTTGCCTTTCTACTGGTTGTGCTTTTTTTTACAGTCGTCTTAGAATACCTGTCTTGGTTTGACGCTATCAGGAATCTTGCCGTATTCCACAATGAACAGGTGACATCCCTTTGAGCTACCTGTGCTGTGTTGTGCTAAGCTGGGCTAAGTTAGGCAGTTCTGGGCGAGGCTGTGCTTCGTAGAGTTGTGTATAACTCCTGTGTTTTCCCCAAGCTCTGGGGTTTCCCCCCACCAGGGAAGAGGCTGGCACTCCGTCAGATTCCCTCTCCCAGAGTGGGCTAAGTACTCCTGCCTCGCACCACAACTTGACGCCGGTCCCACTGCTGTTGTATGTGAGGCCGTTTCTGCTCAAATGATCCCAAACAAAGATGTGCATGTGATGAAAGAGGGGAGGGCTGCCTGAGGCTCTGTTTACTAAACAGTGATGGGAGCAGCAACCTGTAAAGTGGAGGAGCAGGGGAAGGAGGGGGTACCCAGAGCAGGGGGGCTCTACGGGGGCAGTGGAGCGGAGACCTTCCGCCTGTGGACACTGTTTACTGTAAAGGGGATCCAGGAAGGGCAGGGGCTGCCTCCCCACCACCACTACCACCCATCAGGGACAATCACAGAGTGATGTCAGTGACGGCAACAGCCTCTGGCAATGAATACACACCATACAGGGCTTATACAGGCGTATGTGTGCGGGTCTGTGTTTGTGTGTGCTGATGATAGTGAGGTAGCTCATTCAGACATCCTAAGTTGTGTTGGTCGCATACACTTTACAGCCGATATTCTTGGGCTGTATTGAAATAGTTGTGTTTCATTTCTGAAACAATGCATCTTGTAAAATGGGTGAGGTTGACACGAGAACAAAGTGTACATTTACAAATGACAAAGAACACATTCCTGCAAGCCGGTAGTTGAAATGGGAGTGTGTGTGTATTCACCGGGCAAGGGCTTTTCTCATTTGGTGCTTCCCTTCCCCCTCTTTTCTCTCCACACTTACACACCGGTCCAAGTAGCACTGTGGAAGACAAAACAATGCAAGTAACAGGATATGAAAATGAAAGGTGTCCGGTCAGTGTTCAGCATAAGTGTTCATTATGTGGAAGAAGAGCAAGAACCAGATGCATGTACACTATATGATCAAAAGTATGTGGACACCACTAATAATTATTGAGTTCAGGTGTTTCAGCCACACCTATTGCTCACAGGTGCATAAAATCCAGCACATAGCCATGAAATCTCCATAGACAAACGTTGGCAGTACAATGGGTCATACTGAAGAGCTCAGTAATTTTAAACGTAGCACTCTCATAGGATGCCACCTTTGCCATAAGTCAGTTTTTGAAATTTCTGCCCAATTAGATCGGCCCCAGTCAACTGTAAGTGCTATAATTGTGAAGTTGAAGCGTCTAGGAGCAACAACAGCCCAGCCAGGAAGTGGTAGACCGCGCAAACTCACAGAGCAGGAACGTCGAGTGCTGAAGCGCGTTTTGAGTAAAAAACGGCCATCATCTGTTTCATCACTCACTACTGAGTTCCAAACTGCCTCTGGAAGCAAAATGCGCACAAGAACTGTTCATCAGAAGCTTCCTGAAATGGGTTTCCACGGCCGAGCAGCTATGCGCAAGTCTCACATCAACATGTGCAATGCCAAGCGTTGGCTGGAGTGGTGTAAAACATGCCACCACTGGACTCTGGAGTAGTGGAAACATATTCTCTGGAGTGATGAATCACACTTCACTACATGGCTGTCTGATAGCGTTCTCCTGGCGCTACCTACCGGAATGGTAAGTGCCTACAGTAAAGTTTGGTGGAGGAGGGATAATGGTCTGGGGCTGTGTTTCAGAATTTGAGCTAGGACCCCTAGTTCCAGTGAAGGGTAATCTTAATGCTAAAGCAAACACAGACATTTTAGACAATTGGGTGTTTCCAACTTTGTGGCAACAGTTTGGGGAAGGCACTTTTCATTCCAGCATGAATGTGCCTCTGTGCACAATGCGAGGTCCATAAAGATATGGTTTGACGAGGTTGTTGTGGAGGATCTCAAGTTGCCTGCACAGAGCCCTGACTCATGGGAGGAATTGGAACAGCAATTGCGAGCTAGGCCTTCTCGTCCAACATCAGTGCCTGACCTCACAAATGCTCTTTTGGCTAAATGGACACAAACTCTCACAGAGACACTCCAAAATCATGTGGAAAGTCTTCCCAAAAATAGTGACGGCTGTTATAGCTGCCAACTCCATATTAATGCCCATGGTTTTGGAATGGGATGTCCAACATGCTCACATAGTTGTGATGGTCAGGTGTCCACATACTTTTGGTCATACAGTGTATGTGTGTGAGTGTGTGTCCATGGTGAGTGAGCTGGAAATTTGTAATTTGTATTTATTTCTGCTAAAAGTCTCTGTGGTGCAGATCAGAGTGTAGGGCAGAGAGGTAGTCAGTATAAAAGTATTTAAAGGACTGGGGGTACAACAATGTCTTCAGTTTCTGTCCTGTTATGGTGCTCCTTTGTCTCTTTTAGTCGATAGCAGCACAAAGTGGCTGAGGTCCACGAGGACCTTGGAGGTCTCTCTTTGGCACCACGTGGAGGTCACATTGTTGAGGGCAGGCATCGGGCCCCAGATGGTGTTGGGTGGATGTCACCACCCTCTGAAGAGCCAGGTGATTGGGTGAAGGTGACAGAGCGTATTGGTAGATGTTCTTTACGGTTGAAGAGTCATGGTTGGCCTTCATTCACCACGGTGTTGACGTAGCAGTACCATCCTAGGGCCCCTGTGATGTGGACGCAGAGGAACTCCAAGCACTTGACCCTCTTCCTGATGATTTGTAGCAGGCGTGCTCTCTCTCCTTCAGGTCCTGAGCACAGCTCACCTCATACGTGTGTACGTAAAGTTTTTGCATGTGAGCTTGGTGGGGGAGGCGGGGGGGGGTTAGGGTGTAAATGAATAAAGATAGAGAAATAAGCTTCGTCTCGTGCCTCTGTCTGAGGGCATGTGGTATCCAACCCCTCTAATTCACTGATGTCAGAATATAATCTGAGGTGGAAATGTCTTGAAGTCTGTGTTTTGAATCATTTCAGAGCTTTGAGGTCAAAGACAAAACAGAGTGGGTTCCTAAAATCAAACACAGCGACCCCCCCATCTGACCCTGCACTTTACCCCGGCCCTGTTGTTTTATTTGAACCCCAATAACTCTTCAAATTAAGGGGATATACTATTTTCCCTCTCCTCCCCTTTAAAAGGCCTGAGTTTCAAAGTGCTAATAAAATAAACTAAAGGGCCCCATTTCTTTATTTGTGTGTGAAGGTTGTGTGGGAGAGTGAGGAGGGACGAGGTTTTAAGTTCAGATGGTGGGGAGTGAAAGGAACAGAGGTCACAGCGAACAAAAGAGCAGAAGACCGAACAGGTCAAGCGGCCTGGTGTCCAAACTCCCTGAGCTGGCGTTGTTGCAGGCCAGCGGCCCCGCTTGTATAATCGCCGGGTGTGTTTTGTCCGAAAGTGTAGGATAGAATATATCACCGGCGCCCGACAGATGAACAATAGATCACGTTTTGTCGGAGCGTCGAGTCAAGCATTCAGGCTCTTTTCAGTTTGACCGTACATCTGGAGTGACGAAGATTAACCCCCTATTCACTGGCTTTGCGCTGAGATGACCTTTATGCCCGACACCGGACTAAACAGTCTCTCCCGTGGGTTATTGTAGAACACCACTAACACTGCCAGTCCCCACCAGGTGCCCTACCTCAGCAGTTCATCAGTTTGGGATAGAATGGGGGCCATTCATGAGTTTACTGCAACGATAGCATTGGATGACCCAACTGTGAACACAACAAGAAATAAAAAAAACACAAGCACTGTGAGCAATCACTACTGTTTTGCTCTTAAATACTTCCTCATAACCTAAGAACGAAGCTTGCATCTGTTGGACTTATCTGAACGTGGTCCGGTCACAACCTATAGATAGAGAATGCGTGCAGTGTCGAGGTGACATTTACAAGCAACCATCAATGGCGACAGGTTTTGTTTCCGACAAACTAAACCACAAATAGAATATAAGGAAGAGAGAGTTGCTGCTAAAGCAGGAGGCACACCCGATAGCCATGGGCTCATGTTTCTTTGTTGGCTGTCACACTAAATACTAAAAGATTCCTAACATTGGTGTTTGAATAACTTACAACCTCCAACTAAAAACACAAGCATTAAATAATACTCAAGGGGCAAAGCAATAACATCATATTGTAATATGATAATGGCTTCAGGCTGTGCATTAAACATAAATATAATCATAGGCTCTGTCAGCTCTCTGGGGGGCTCCGCGTTGGTATTCCTCTCTATAAGGAGCAGAGCATGGGTCTCACATGAATGGCAGGGCTGTCCAGATGAGTGACCCAAAGACGCAGGTTGTTAAGGGGATTTTGAAAAACCTTGAGGGGAGGTTGGAGGACAAAATGCAGAAAGGCTACGTTAGGGGGGTCCAAAGTGGCTTGAGATTAGGGCCTAGAAAACGTTAAAGGTTCAAGGAAAGGATGATAGAGGAATGGAGAAAGTTCAAGGTTGGGAGAAGGGTTAAGAGAAGTTAAAAGATAATGTTGAGGGAGCAGAGGTCGTGATATATCAGAAAGCGTATTCAAAGGGACTGCTTTGAATCAGTCGAGAAACAAACCTGAGAGAGGACTGAGGGGATCGAGAAGAGACCCTGATCTAAAAACGGTTGAAGGAGGATCAGAATGTAAGGCAAGTGAGAGAGTGGAACAAAAACATTAACAGTTGGATCATGGATCAGCGAAAGATTGGAGAGGATCGCAGAGGTTGAGCAAACGCTGTTGGGGGTCAGGGAGGTAGCTCAGAAAGAGAAAGTCGGAGATACGCTGGTGGGTGGACAGAGACAGGCCATGTTGAATGAGGAAGTCTTGTCTGTGTCCCATCTGCCTTGACATGTACACTCCCCTTGGCTGAAGCGCTGCAGGGGAGAGAATGAGGCATGCGTGTCAGAGACTGAATGTGGATCCTCCACAGGGCTTAAGGGTAAGGCCAGTGATCTCTGGCCCAGAACCAGCCTAACCAGCCCAAGCCTCAACTCTCCTGACTTCCAGCTGTCACCTGAGTGAGGGAAGCACGTACACACAGTCATCACACAGAGCCAGAGCCACATGCCATTCCATTTGCACCTTTTTTTTAAATATATATTATTTTACACAAAATAATATCTGAGCTTTGGTTGTGGTCATTCCCCCCCAAAAAGAAAGAAACTATGGATGTGACTGGTTATTTAACTTAATGAATGGAGTATGTGTAGATGTCAAATGTTCTTGAACCCAAACCAAACCATAAAATATATCAAACCTAGGACAGAAGTGTAAAAAAAAGAAAAAAGAAAATCATTTTGAAATGCTTCACAAACGCACAGAATGGAGTATTTAGATTGATTGCACAAGATTGATTGCAAAAGTGTGTTTAATTCGTCTTCCATGGAGACTAAAATATGCTTAGCCTCATTCTCACCCTCACATCACAAACCAAGTAGTTACGACTGTTTACTGACCATTACAAACCAAAGATGTTTCATATCAGGCTAAATGTTTTACTTGACTTGGCTGCGCAGCACACCTGGGAGATTTGCCTTAATGAAAACCTGATGTGTAGTGCCAGTTAATTCCCCTATAAAATAACTCCCTTCCTTTTTCCTGTGAGCCCGGCTGGTGTTTATCAAACGAGGGAATGTCCTGTCATGTGACCCTGGATTCTAGAACCCACCTGTGTGGACTTTTCTCTTAATCCCCACAGCCCTTTTTCACTGCTTTGAATACTTAGACTACTGAGTGTAACTAATTCTCCCATACAAGGATATTGTCTTCCCTTATCTCTTCCTTTGTCCTTGTCTTTCAAGCTCCCTATTCAGCGATTTCATTAGTAGGCAGTGTGGTGCAAGAGAGAGAAAAACTTTCCAATTAAAGGACTTATGAGGCTATTACCGTCACCTTAAATTCAACACTTGTTTTTTTCTCCTATTGTCAAACCGGATAATTATTATTTATCAGATTAACGCAGATTTTAAAACCCATTCTGAAGTTTATAACTTGTAATTAGTGTTTTGAAAGGAATTACTTCTCTGTTCTGATCTACAAGTCTACGGTGAGGGGAGACCAATGTGTTTTCAATGCAAAATAGGATAGACAAATTAGTTGAAATCTTTCCAGCAGTATATATGTTGTGGTTCTTTGTGACTTTCCCGTATGACGAATAGTTTTAACCTGAAACACACCCAGATCATATTATTTAAAACACATACTTCTGACATTATTGTTATTAGTAGTGTGTGTTCCTCCACACACATGCTACACAGATACCTCAGTGGACAAGGGGGCTGAGGAGACACGTAGACCCCTGGGACCGCCAACCAGGCCCCGGCAGGGGCTTTTCTCAGAGTAGACACCCATTTGGTGTCTCCCTCCCCCTCTCCTCAAGCCGCGCTGACCCCCGACCTTATGGGGTCATCTGTGCAGAGGGAACCCTGGTCCAGAGCCGGGGGCATAAATCAGGGGCCATCGCGGGAACCCTGCCTTGCCCAGGGTCTCAGCCCGGCCTGGCACCATCCCTCCTGGTGCTCTGACGCAGACCAGGCTGCCACTGAGGAGGGTTCCCACTGACGAAGCACAAGAACTGGGGTAAACAGGGACCCCGGGACCCCTGGAAGATTCATCATTACCAGGAACCAACCAGAGAGAGCAGCCTATCTAAAAGATCGGCCATAAATTATTTTGAATCAAGTTGGTTTAGGAATTGAATTCCATAATATTTAAATATCAATAACATTATTTTTCAGAACGATTCACTGATTCAAACTGAATAAAGATACACTGTGGGATCTTAAATATACCAAATTCATACTGTCCTCTTACAAATTAGATTTGGAACTGAACGGATACAAAAACTCCACAATGCTTCATTAACTTTAAAGTAGTACTAACTGAAAAGAAAGTGACCCCAAATCTGCTACGCATACAAGACTATCTTTAGAGTTGTGACACTGAGATAACTCGTGAATGATAACAAGCAATTATGAAAAGAGTTAATGTCTGTTGCTACAGTGATGATATCCTGGTTTAAAATGCTTTATTTTTTTTCTGAAAGTGAGACAAGTCTGTGCACCCTCACCATCGTGGCAGATGTGTCCTCCTGGCCACTCCATCATAACAGCACCTGGAATTGTGACACGTAAATCTAATTTGCAGAGACAGTCTTTGCTTCCCGGGGCAGTAGACCTTATTGCAATTGCTTTCAACCTTTGCTTTCTTCCCCTGTGTAGTAGGTTATATCTCCCCCTAAGGCCTGACTCCAATACAGGGTCATAAAATGGTTGTGTTACTATTTTCCTTTCCAAACCAGTGACACCAGTTGTTCACCCTCCTCACAGGACACTTTGTGAGGCCTGACAGATCGTCTATTCCAGACTGGAATGACTAGACTTACCTTGTGTTGGCTCTCCATACTGACTGAAGGACCGTCTTAATCAACTTAACAGCAAATGTTGGGGGGAAACACTTGCTCGGACGATTGTTTTTGCTCTGTTAAATATTGTTGATTTTGTAACATAGCTTAAAGTTATCATGCTTGTTGATGCAGTAACATATTTCAACACGACTCTTTAAACATTAAGATGTTAATTAATTTATTGCATCAACAACACATTGGGAAGGGATGTCCGTTCACTGTTATTTTAGGCTAACACCAACAATGGTTTTCATGCCATTACTCTCACATGCATTTATAACAACATATATTTTGGCATGTCCTGGGGTTGGGAGAAGGACAAGAGGACATTCACCATGACACAGAGCTTAGACAGAAATAGAGAGACACACGGCCAGGAAGGTGTTAGGACGTGCCATTCTGAGAACAAAAGAGTAAACTACCAAGATGGTTCACCCTGTCTTCTGGCCTTAAGCCATTAACAATAATTAGCCAAGACATGCTAATAAGTCAAAATGATAAGGAAATAAGTGAACTGTGATACACTGTTTTGTGACTCAGGAAGTTTGACCGTCTCTACTTAACACCACTCTTTATTCCACACTTGGAGTGATTTTCCTGTTGCTATAACACTTATATGTTGTTATGGTGGGAAATTAAATTAAAAAAATATATATTATGGGATTTGAGAATGACTGTATTTAAGAATTGATGCCAGGCAGTGTTCATAATGAAATAATGAAGACGTGTCCTCATTCTGTCAACCCTCTAGTTCACAAAACATAATATTTGCACATACCGCCCTCAAGTGGTAAGACTGAGACATAAGTATGTTTTATATGGAGTTAGATTTCTATTAAAATGAGGAAAACGTGTAAATTGTAAGACACAAATATATACAGCGAATCACAAATAATCACTGCCAAGAAATACACTCACCTAAAGGATTATTAGGAACACCATACTAATACTGTGTTTGAGTGGTTATTTCAGTCAAAGTTGCTCTTCTATCAGCTTGAATCAGTCGGCCTATTCTCCTCTGACCTCTAGCATCAACAAGGCATTTTCACCCACAGGACTGCCGCATACTGGATGTTTTTCCGTTTTCACACCATTCTTTGTAAACCCTAGAAATGGTTGTGCGTGAAAATCCCAGTAACTGAGCAGATTGTGAAATACTCAGACCAGCCCGTCTGGCACCAACAACCATGCCACGCTCAAAATTGCTTAAATCACCTTTCTTTCCCATTCTGACATTCAGTTTGGAGTTCAGGAGATTGTCTTGACCAGGACCACACCCCTAAATGCATTGACCAGGACCACACCCCTAAATGCATTGAAGCAACTGCCATGTGATTGGTTGATTAGATAATTGCATTAATGAGAAATTTAACAGGTGTTCCTAATAATCCTTTAGGTGAGTGTATATGCAATATGTACTTTCACATACATATGTCCAAATCCCCAAACAAGTACTGGCTGTGTGCTACATGTGACAATAATCTCCCTTATTGTTCATATGAATGGGCTATGGGGTAGGGTGGCAAGACGGAAGCCTTTTCTTACAAAGAAAAACATCCAAACCCGGCTGAAGTTTGCAAAAACAAACATCAAGTCTCCTAAAAGCATGTGTTATTGTCTGATGAAACCAAGGTTGAACTTTTTGGCCATAATTCCAAAAGGTATGTTTGGCGCGAAAACAACACTGCACCACCCAAAGAACACCATACTCACAGTGAAGCATGGTGGTGGCAGCATAATGCTTTGGGGCTATTTTTCTTCAGCTGGAACCGGGGCCTTAGTCAGAGTGGAGGGAATTATGAACATGATTTATCTTTGTCTCATTCTTTTACATCACAAGAACCTGGCATTTTAACAGGGGTTTGTATACTTTTCATATCCACTGTAAGTATGATATATGTTTACATATTTCAGAGTTCAGCATAATTTTAGGCTGTATGTTGTTGATTTCTACCACTGACAGCATTGTGTGGAAGTTAGTTTTCAAACATTCCAGACAAACATTGACTTTGAACATTGGCGGACGGAAGTCGTCGCAGGTGTCTTTCAAGTTTTCATCACCCAGTTAGTCAATTGAATATTGGCAGTCATTCTAATTTTTCAAGTGTAGCAGTGTGAAATGGTAAAGTACCCCACTGACCCATGTTATGCGTTACAGTAGTCAAGTTTAAAAAAGTGTTACTTTAGGAAGACTATACCATTCCATTAGAGGGGTGTCCAATCAAAAGTTTCTTCAACTTCCATTATGGGATGAAATATTTTTTTCTTACAAATAAGATCACAGCAGCATCATTTTTTTTTTTTATGTACCATTCTGCACAGGTGGATACAATTGTTTTATCCGATATAAGATTTTGTCAATTTTGAGATCTACCCTATTTGCATGTCCGAAAGATGCAACTGATAAGCATATGGAGCCAAATTGAGCTCAAATGTATTGACTGTAAGAAAAGAAAAACATAACTGAAATATTTAATAGTATTAAGAACTAAATTCAAACGTATGAAAATTTTGTATTTAAGCGTGGAAAAGGTGTATGCTAAAATTTTTAAATGGATTTTTGCGTCCGATCTTAAAATGTCTTTGTTCAAAAAAAATTTCCATGTTGGCTTCTTCTTAAGATAATTTATTCCCACCTTTGTTTGAGTCATGTTTTCTCAAAACCAAGTTTTGAGCCTTTATTGGCCTGGAGCCAGTGTGAGGCTGGCAACAAGCTAGCCACACATTGAGCAAAGATGACTACTCTAGTAACCAAACATCCTTATACTATTACTAATTATGTTAATACCAATATTATTATTGCCTGAATATCTCCCTTGGTGCTTCACTATAACATACTACATATTGTCAATTAGGTGACTTGATTAAGTAGAAAGACTGGCAATATTCAATAAGATAACTGGATGATGGAAACTTGAAAGTCACCCGCAACCGACTTCCATCCGCGTTCAAAGTCAATGTTTGTCTAGTTTTGAAATTCTACACAATGCTGGTGAGCTGTATAAATCAACAACATACATTATTTGATAAAATTATGTTGAAGTGTAAAATGTGTAAACATATATCATACTTATTGCCCAACACTTTATTTGGTAAGTAATTATTTCCGGTGTTATTTTGAAAGTACATTTTAAACATATAAGCTTTCTGGAGACTAAGCATAACCAGAACTAAAAAGGTCCTAATCCGGATGGATTCCGTATGAAACTGATCCATAAAATAAGACTCACAAATATGAAATGCGACTCATAAATATGTGGAGCAATTCACATTTAAGTAAAAATAATGCAAGTCACAAATCTGTAAAAAGCAGTTGACAAATGCTAGAACATTCACGAAAATATGTTTGAACATAAAAACCGTCTTACATTTATTTGGTAATCATCCACTGTTTTTGTTAATGATTCATTATTTGTATTTTGACATATGTTTGTGAAACTATAGGCATATATTTCTAGACAGTGATTTTTATGACAGTTGCATTATGTATTTGTGACTCACGGTATATATATATATATATATATATATATATATATATATATATATATATATATATATATATATACGCATACATACACACACACACACACACACACATATATATATATATATATGTGTGTGTGTGTGTATGTATGCGTATATATATATATATATATATATATATATATATATATATAAAACACTGTAATAAAGGTGTGGCCTCACTGCAACAGGTTTGGGGTAGTTGAAGATTGAGACATGCCATTCTGGTTCTTATCACACTTCTTGCTCAACCAAGAAGTATTTGCTGACACAATAGGAGAGCAGTAGAACAACCACGATTCAGCTGACAGTTGCCTGCCCAACCACAAGTTGCTAAAGAGTGACAAGGCAATTAACAACCCTGTCAGACATCCCTCCCACCAAGTCCAGATGATGGTGAGTCAATTTGAACAGCCTTATGAAAGACCCCAGGCACTGTCAGAAGGTGACATCATTTAAGCCATGAAACTGTTCCAACACACCTGCCGTACTGACTTTGCTGTTGCAAACTGAACAGTTCTTCCTAACAAAACAGAAACAATTAACTACTTGTCCTATCATATTTTTATAATTATTTTACCTTTATTTTACTTTCTGGAGAATAAGCATAACCAGAACTAAAAAGGTCCTAATCTGGATTCAGTCTTAAATTGATCCATAAAATAAGACTCACAAATATGAAATGCGACTCATAAATATGTGGAGCAATTCACATTTAAGTAAAAATAATGCAAGTCACAAATCTGTAAAAAGCAGTTGAAAAATGCTGGAACATTCACAAAAACATGTTCGAACACTAAAAACGGTCTTACATTTATTTGGTAATCATTCATTGTTTTTGTAAATTATTCATTATTTGTTTTTGGATTTTGACATACGTTTGTGAAACTAGGCATTTTTTGCATGACACCTGGATTTATTTTACTGGGTAAGTATGCCTGAAAACAACTTCACATTTTCTGCAATCTGGAATCAAGTAGGTTTAACTGTCAGCAGGGACTAAACAGATTTTGCCAACTTGGGGATTTGGTCTAACAATTTTTTGGTTACTGATTAGATGCTTGAACCCACAGTTAATGGCCCATATACAGTAACACACAAAAGTGAGTACATCCCTCATATTTTTGTAAATATTTGATTATATCTGTTCATGTGACAACACTGAAAAATGACACTGACATGTGTTATTTCTTCAGTGCTGTCACATGAACAGATATAATCAAATGTTTACCAAAATGTGAGGGGTGTACTCACTTTTGTGAGATACTGTAAAATTGGACCATAAAACATTCTAGTGATGTCCATTTTTCTGAAGAAAACCTCCCCACACTGTTGAGAAACCAGTGTTTATAGGCATCTTCTTTCTGCATGTTGAAAGTCCAGTCATATGGGCTACACAGGCCTTTTCTTCGGCTAGCTCTTGAATACATAACAGTCGGATTTGTTGGAACCACCTGCACAGATGGCTCAGTCAGAACCAGCCTTGAGTTTCTCCTCCACGGTGTGGTCCCCCTTGGATCCTCCCAGGCAGGGTGGACTCTTGGCCAGGCTGGGGTTGCTGAACCACTGCTGGGGCGTCTTAGCCTGGATGGCCAGGGCATGCACACAGGTCCTGAGCTCCTCGGCTAGGGTCTCATTGACCAACCGGTGACGCTGTAGCAGGGAGAGTCCCTCGAAGCGTGGGCTGACCACCAAGACTCTGAAGTGAGACTCTGAGCCCGGGGGGACGGCGTGCATGTGGCTCTCGTTATGGACCTCTAGGTGTTCTGGCTCCAGCTGCTGAGTTAGCTTGGTCCGTATAGCCCCCTCCACGGGTCGGTTAGGAGCCATGTGGGTTGTGAAGTTAGCCAGGGGCCTGGTGAAGCCGAGGATGGTAGAGAGGGGACGGGCACAGAGGAGAACACTGGGCAGCATTCAGAAGACTTGGTTCAGCAACTGTTGGCAACCTGCAAAGAAGTAGTAGTTTGGTCTCTTTTCATGGTCACTTCTCATTGGATCCTGAGTAGAGATACACTTTAGCAGGATATGCTAGCAACATCATTGTGTCACCAACCTTTTATGACCTGTGCAATTTCATTCTGTGCATTTGTGTTCTATTGATAGGCCATTTTACGGTCAGCCACGGTCAAACGATGCACTTCATATGCAAAAGAGTCACAACACAGCGACAGTGAAATTGTATTGTTATTGACAGCATAAGGGAACATAACGTTAGTTAATGTCAGTTTTAATCTTCCACTGTTCTGTGTGGATATTTATTCTCGTCAAGCGTCCATGTTTTTGTGTTCTAAGTTTTGTACGTGACTTGCGATCATAACTTGCTACAGTATAATTTGGCTAACATCTCAATATCTTGTTTACGTTTACTGCTTAATTAGACTGTTATTTTACAGCAGTCTCTACTTCAAATAGCTACGGTTTCGCTATAGATTCAAGAACATACCTTTACCAGCTTGCAAGTTGTACTGTTGTTGTGGGCGATGCAGATAATACATGCCTCCAATAACGATCATCTAGGACGTTACTCAGCTACACTAATAACCTTAGCTAAGTACTCAAAATGTAATCGCTGATTTGGATAGAATAAATTGTCTCGGACCCAATATGGTTGTAATAAATGTCTTAGCTAGCTGCTTACCTTTTCAGTGTCCTCAGCCGCAGTTTACGTCAAATATTGCATTGTAGAATATGAATATACGCAAACAGTGCTTCTCATGCCGACGTTAACTTACTAACCGTGCGCAAAAACACGTCATTGGGTTTACTGTTTTGAGGTTTGTCTTGTCCTGCTGCGTACTGGGTTTTTGAATGACGTTTAATATTAAAACTCTGCAACTACAAACTGTACGTTACGTGTGGACGGTCCGTGACCTTAAATTTTGTGTGCATTTGTAGTCTTGAGTGCCTGAGACTAGTTTCTACACAAAGGTGGTTTATGGCGTATAGCGTTTCCTTGAAGAAGACAATTTACGCTTTTTACTCTGGTTAAGTGTCTGCTAATGAATAAAATGTCATAAATGCATACAAATGACAAAAGAAAACAATCTTATAGAAACTCTAAACAGAATTGTGACATTGAAATAACCAGTAGTATTTATTTTGTTATATTTACCTATTTTCCATTCTCATTTACAAAATACACAAAATCAAAGACAACATACAATTAATAGTATTCTTTCATTTATACTTATTTTTGTGTACTTTTTTTGTCTGCATGTTTATGGTTCCACATGTATACAGTATCTATAATGAAAAAAAACACTACAGATTCTACAGCACACTACAAAGACAATGTGATAAATTATCTGTAATATTTAATTAATTGCAATGCATTCTTAGACATGAACATAAGCAATTCTGTCCCATTTAGTTGAACCCAACCCCCAGCATTTCAGTGGAAAAGGCCCAACATATAATGTGTTTCAATTCCCAATAGTTTTGGGGAGAGAGAAAAAAGGCAAATACTAACACTTATTGCTATAATTACTTTTTGCACTCATGATTGACCGTTGACCAAGCAACAAGTTTAGAATACAAAAAAACCCTGTAACAGAATTAAAGATTTGCAACTACAGGTACTAGAAACAATCTTGACTGACTAGATCCTGAACTGATTCACTGAGAGTAAATAGATAGTTAAGAATTTCACAGCGTTCCATTTCATACTGTACAACATTAATGACATCCTTGTATAGCATTTCATGAGTGGTTTAATTAGGGCAACAGATAGGATGGAAATACAGACCTGAAACATGCTGCAATGCTGAGGCTGGTTCTTCAACAACAAATTAGAATATTTAAGCATGTGCTTCTTAAATAAACTGGGAACATTTACTTTCAGACTGGCAGTCCATGTCCCAGTACTGCTACTACAGAAATATTTAAAAGTTCAAAAATCATTCATAGCTATAATATGAATACATGATCTTGGTAATATTTGATTTCATTAAATGTACATATTTATGTTATAATATACATCTATATATATGTATATCTATATTTCATAATTGAATGTGTAAACTTAAGACATAGAAAAATATTTGGCGATAATCAATGAGAAAATGTACTCATGGTACAATTATCGATGGGCAGTCACTAAACCATCAGTAAAGGTTTAGGGTGTTGACCACTGCATGTTAATAGGGAAGAATGTGGTAATGGCCTGAAGTTCTTGAAGGGTCCTACGTTATACACACAAGGTGGTGTAACAGAGGACGGTGAGAGGTTGTGAAGTCAATGAATTGGCAACTGCATTGGACAATTGTAAATCAGTATTGAATCAGTACTGGTTATAACGTGTCACCCATTTCGTATCCATTAGCATTGTGGGTACTGGCTACCATCTTAAACTGGTCGCTTATGAGCAGTTGCTGTACGTACATCAACTGCTTTTGTTACCCTTTGTGTAGTAGCTGCTGATATCTCATACCACCTTTGACTCATCGTGAGCCTTTTTAAGAACACAAGGCATTGAAAACTGTGCATGTACAGCTACGGTACATTTAGTGCAGCGGATTGGTCTTCATCTAGAATTATTTGAAGTTTTTATATGGCTGCTATCCTACAAAATGGCAGGTTATGATAGTATCCCTTTGTGAATCAGTGCTTTACCCTTTTTTCTGTTAAGGGGAATGTGACATTTTATTTGGTACCAAACCAATGTATAGGAAATCTACGGATACGATATCCCATAAGGCCACAGCCCTCAGCAGTGTGTTTAGTCCAAGTCGTATCATGTGCAAGACCTATGGTGTGAAAAACCCATGCAAAATAAAATCAGTGTGTGTGCCCGTCTATCATGTTGTTCCATCCTTGAAGAGAGGGACATCAAAGGAAAGGTCTAATACTCCCTTCTATTTCTATATTTAGTCAAACCGTTCTAAGGGGCATCCCACAATTTCCAATGATGTTTCTCTTTCCCATCTAAGGTTGATAATCGATCAATTAAGCAGTGTATACATGTAATGCTAAATCCGTTAATAATATCTCTTGGAATAAAATAAAACCACAAATAAACATGTTTTCAAGAAGCCTTAACAAAATACAATACCTGATGAATGAAAAGGTGATCAGTAGAAAAAGAAGAGAGAAGTTCAATATTGCACCAACAAACAACCATATTCTCAAACCCATCCAAACACCTAACTCAGAATATATAATGGGTTATGGTGTACATGTTAGGATTATTTCAGTGCATACGCTATGTGCTTACTAATGTAGTCTCTTTTGAAACACATATTGCACCCACAAGTTAATATGCCTTTATATCTTTCAAATTGAAATTAAAAATTCATACATCATATGTCATCTACTCAAAAGATTTTACATTGTTGCAACGTTTCAAAAAGTTTCAAATTCAGTGCACCCTTTCTAAATCTGTGTATTATTCAGTGAAATTATTTTTAAGATTTCACTCCTTCTGCAGTATATCTCCAGTCAACATAGCTTTTTGAACAGTGGATTTTCTCTAAACTGCCTGGTACTTAATCTTCCTTTCAAGTTTCAATGTTTTCCATCTAATTAGAAGGAACATTAAATAGTACAGACTGTAATATGGGGTGTATTTCTTTTACATTACACTATCATTCATCCAAAATGTAGCATCTGACACAAAAACTGATACATACGGAAATGTTTTGGTTGTGCATTTTAAAATGGATTGGTGTGCTTAAGGGTTGTGAGAATGTTAAATAAATCAACAAGATCAACATTGAAAGATCATAATAGTAGCAGAGGCAGTATGATTTCTCTAGTATTGTAAAGGGCTGTTAGAACTGACACTAATATAACATCTAACATCTGACTTATGGATATAGTGACATGACACAAGGAAGTGCCACTTTGAATTGTATCTTTCAACAACAACAAAATAAATCTAAGAATTCACATACATTGTTACATGCATAAACAGATTCCAAAAACAGATTTCATAGGAGCAAAACATCATGCCTATGATGTAGAGTAGAAAGAAGGCTTTTTGTTCTACGGGATATATGAAGCCAGAATGACGATTGTGGGACTGTAACGGTTTGTTAAAAATGTATCAAGAGTAATTACTATTGTAACAAGTTGTGGCAATGGTCATATTTGTGCTTTAAATACGGAATGTTAAAACAAAAGAGTTGTTCCAAACATGACAAGTCACCAATGCACAAATGTCCACATTGGAAATTAATCCATTGATTTTAGTGACCTTTCATGACTGAGATATACAAAGTCTTGAAGTAATGTTTTAAAGGGAACAAATTCAACAGACCACCTTTGTCAATAGCCTCATTTAAACAATAATGAAAACAAACACAGAACTTTCTAATACCTATAAATTGGCAGTTATTCTATACATAAAATCAACTCAAGGTCATGAGAGTTTTAAGAATGAGAAGAGGCTTTGGTTTAACAAAGTGTCTTGGTTTACCCATTAAGGAAACCGATTTTGAAATCAAGGCATAACTTTATCATTTTTGATAAATGAGCTGAGCTTAACCCGAGAAATGGATGGGATCATGGACTACTCCTGAAGTGGATGGCTAAAGTTAATTTCTATTCCGGGTCTATTGGAATGGCTTATCAAGTAGACCCCTGTCCCAACCCCATAAGCTAAGAGATCTGTCTTCATTTACTGAACATGCATTGAAACTTGCCCCTTAACCCTCCTCTGAATACTGTGCTGAAAAACTCATACGCTACAACCATTAATGTTGGAACAGCTTGTATTGGTCTAGGGGTAGAGTTTGACTGCATTTCTCTTGCTCTACATCTCACAGCCTATTCATGGGGATGAATGGCAAGGAGTGGCTGGACAGTTCCACAGATCTTAATAGTATAGAGATGTGTCTATTTAAACAGTACTTCCAATATTAGGCAATCCACAATATTTACAGCGTAGTGGATCTGAGAAATATCTGCAGTGAACTGATTCCAGTGAATAGGCTGTTACTATAATAGTGCTTACGGGGCGGGGTTCAGGGGTTTCTTGTGGTTCCGCACCCCCACCCCCACGTCATCCCCTGGGGGGTGGTCACACTACTGCAGCACATGGCCCCGCGTCTCCGGCAGCTTGAACGCCAGGAAGCTGCCCGCTGCCAGTGCCCCCGAGGCGAAGAGGATGGGCACTGCCTTGGTGATGCCCACGAAGGAAGTGAAGATGCTGATTCCCAACACGGCTGCCAGCTTACAGAGGGCGTTTAGGAAGCCAAACGCTGTGCATCTGGAAACGGAGAGGAAGATCAGTAGGTTCCTTAATTAATGGCCACTTCTCTATACACGAGGGCTGTGTTCAACAGGAAATAGGAAGTAATTGTATATGAAACCCAGGGGCTTTTGCCTCAAATGGAATTCATACTGCAGCACCTACACTTGTACTGTTCAGCCACTTGGGGGCGCTCTACATTTTGACAGTCGACGTAAATGTGACATCGGCCAGAAATGTCCCAGTCAACCATAGTGAAGCATGTATTCTCATTATAGTTTGGTTGAACCAGTACAGACAGAGTGGCAGTAACCATTCCAACCCAGTCTCACACACAGACACCAGCCACTACCACCAATGCTGCTCTACTGCCAGTGTCACCAGTGCCTCCATCTTCCTCCTGGTAAATCAAATCATTTACAACTTCCTGCAGTGTCATGGAGGTTTTGGTGTGGGGCTCGGGTTTGGGGTTTCCCACCTCTTGTCAGAGGGGTAGAGTTCCACGGTCAGCACATCCAGGGCATTCCAGGAGGCAATGCTGATGCCCCCGAACAAACACAGCAGAGCGATCATGGCCGACTCACTGTTCCCGAATGACAGAAAGAAACAGCTGACACAAGAGATCACGCTGGAGCCCGCTGGAGAAGGAGAAAAGGGGGAAGGAGATGTGTAGGGAGGGAATGAGAGATGGTGGAGGAGGGTGGGGTAGGAGCCAGAGAGTGGAAGAGATGGAAAATGTGTGAATCTATTAATATGTCCTCAACTATTGACAACAAATAGCCAAATGTTGTTTCCAAATACAATTAATTGAATGGCTTTTGGCTGTAAATTCAACCTCATGTTGTGTCATTAGGTGGCTGATCTCTGTGTATTTAATTACACGCGCTCACAGTAGGGTTTGCGACTCGATGACCACAGTGTCACCGTGACGGCACTGTTGCCTATCATCGCTCAATTACCCAGCATCCTCAGCCGTCCAATCTTGTCCATGAGCAGCGCCGACACAATGTTGCCGGGCAACACGGCCAGAGTGCCCAGAAAGCTGACAAAGTAGATCATGTAGGCATTGTTCTCATCGCTGAAGTCACTGAGCATGCAGCCCTCCTTGTTGTGCAGAAAAGTACTGTTGATCAGCTTGCTGTTGATCAGCCTGTACTTGAAAAGATCTGCAGGGGAGACAGACAGGCTGGGGCTTACTGACTAGACTTGAGGTTCATGTTTTCGGGCTGGGATTCAGGTGGATTCCCAGCCCGAAATAATGTCAGGCGTGACCAAAGTACTACCCCTGCGAACAAAACCCAATTCAGATATTCTTCCTTCTTTTAATCAATCACAACGAAAAAAACATATTTAAGCGGTTGTTCTCATCCACAATGATTTAGTGACTGAATAATATAGTCTTTGTACCTCCCTCTGTGGGAACAGGCCCCCAAACCCCGGCAATGCAAGCGCCATGCTCTTCCTAAGTGAGCTACATAGGACCTTTTTAAGAGCTGCTCTGATTATCTGAATTGAGCATGTCTGTGTGTAAAAGCAGCATGAGTGGATTAAGATCATTCACTAGGGAAACAACATCACAGCTTCTTCCTTTTAGTAGGACAGCACAGAAGGATTAATCACCAATAAAGCAATAACATTGAGATTAATTTCCTATTCAAAAGGGGACCTCCTGGGTGTCATTGATAGCAGGAAAGAGTAATCTCTTGACCACTCTAACAATAGAGAAACAGCTAACATAGACAGTGAGGCATTTAGACCCTTTGTATAGGTCTGATAATGTTTTTAAAAAGAGATAGAGAGACTATGCGATTACAGTCTTATTATATATTTGATGGTGTAGGCTAAACGTCAGAGATAAAATTAGATTTCCCTTTTGTTTTCATCTGCTATTGAAATTATCTGCTGGTACTACTTAGATTTTGTTTTGAAAAAATATATAATTTGGTTTGAGATTACTGGCATTCTGTTTTCATGCTGAACTAAAATGGAATTGGGTCTATGTTGCTAGGATACCTCTCTGTGATCTTGGTTGATAGTGGTATAGGCTCATTAAGTACAGTGATTTAGCCATTATGTCTTGCATTAGGCAGAGTATAAATACAACATACTAACAAAACTCTTTATGAAGGGCACTGTCAGAGGTTTAAAACCAGTAAGTAACACCCAAGAGACATTCATAGCTCCAACAACAATGGAGAATTTTACGTGTCAATCAAACACAGAAGAAACAAGAAAGTTGAGGTTACTTGAATGGTTATCACCTTCAGGCCTTGGAAAACAGAGTCCTGCACCTTATCATTCTAGTGCTCTGATTAGGGACCATTCAGACTTGGTTAAACTGGGTGACCATTTTGAATGACTGCTTGGTAGAATAGAAAGAACAGAACTCCAGGCCCCTAGGTTTAAAGCTGAGAAACCCTGATAACTTCATTAACAAAATTTTTTTATATAATCTAAACAAGACATTCACAACTTCTAGACGCAACAAACACAGATCCAATTCAAGCCCCTGTGTGATCTGTGGGAATATTTTTAGGTGTAATAGCTTTTTTTAACAGAGAATATAAAGAACCAACCTGTGTTGTAAAAGAGGGTGGCAATAAATGTACAATTCTTAAAGAAAGTGTTGCTGGAAGTTATGTCCTCAAAGTAGCACTCATCAAATAGTGAATCCTCAAACACCATAGACTTCATCTTTAGATTCATGAACCTGGCAGAGAGATCAGGAGAGAGAGCAAGAAAGAGGGAAGAGAGAAATGAATGCTTTTAGGACTTCGGAACCCAAACAAAATAAAAGTTATTGAGTCAATTACAAGGTAAATACTGACTAATCCTTGACCTGTGTCTTCTAAGACTGCCTGTGTACTCTGCTTTGTTACCATGACAACATCACTGAGGAAAAAGGGAAGGCGACCTACTTGTTGTTGAAGTACTCTCCATTGCGGTGCACCTGGTTCTCCAGGGTGAAGTTGAAGGTGACGTGCTCCACCTTCTCCTTGATGAAGACCTTTGTGCGGGAGGAGTACTCCTGTTTCTGGAGGTACTTGATCATGTCAGGGAACCACACTGTCAGCCCATAGTAACTGAGGGAGAGAATGGAGATAGATGTAGCAATCGTGATGATATGCTAATGGTAGAATCCACTTCAAAAGGGGATAGGACAGAGGAAGTGTTTACTTGGTGTTAACTCAGACACTCTAATTTCGAGCAACTGGAATTATGTGCCTAGGATTCTGAGAAAACGTTTGATTACTGGCCTGACACTCTAACCCCTCGGCTATCTGTAGTTGATTCTAGTTGATTCTATGCTGATCTGACTTTGGCTGTATATTATTTTCCACTAATGTGATAGCAGCGTTATGACTTTACCTGAAAGACATTGAGAACCACACAGCCATCATCATTAAGGTTGTGCGGCGGTACTCAGGTGAGAAAATAGCAAGGAAGTTGCTCCATACCTGCAAAGAGGTTTTATGCGCAAGCATGCACGCGCATGCGCACACACACACACACACACGCACACACACCAAAAATATCACAAATGATGTCACTCTGCTATGTATGTCTGCATGTATGTCTGTACACTAACTCCCCACATAAGTACACTAACTCCCCACATAAGTACACTAACTCCCCACATAAGTACACTAACTCCCCACATCATCTGGGAATCATAAATAAACAAGAAATAACATTCTCCTATTATTGTATACAGGATCACCAAAAACAGGAAAGATGAATGCAAACTGTCACCATGAAACCCTTTAATTTACAAAAAAGTAAGCACCCCTAGAAAGTTACATACCATACTTGGACAAAAGAATATCTGAGTTAATTCCATCCACATTAATTGATACAACTAACCAAATTGTAACTAATAATACAACAAAAATTTAAATTTGAAACATCACAACATAGTGATTCACGCTTGAGTTCCCAAGACACGTTGGGGAAGGTTTGGTTGAAAATGATTATTTATTAAACTAATTACATTTGCACCCGGAATTTCTCAAAACTTCCTAATTGGCTAATGAAGGCTCGGTTTGAGGATTGGTCCACCAGACCTCCACCATATCCACGGATCTCAGGATGCTCTCCTAAAATTACACTTTGCATCTGGCCCATGTTAGTGATCGTCAGGAATCTCTCCTGTACTGACTTTGATAATGTTGACTCCAATGTGATGTGAAGCCCCAATGAAGGCTTAATGCAAAATATCATGTCTATATCCTACATGACTTCCAGCTATTTCCCTTTTAGGCTAAGCCTGACCAGGACCAAAGGACATGATCTGTGTCAAGTGTGTGCATTTCACAGATACAGGAACCAGATCAAAGGGTTCTGTTAATGAGACCAGCTCTTTCTCTGCTTTCCCATATTGGTTTGGGGTCAGGCTCTGTATAAGCACAGCCTCCTTATCATAATTATGACTGCAGAAGTTAAAGGTTTCCAAACAAGGTGCATTCTGGGCACTGTTCAAAGGGTCGACTGAGGCAGATATTAGTGCGACAGCATTTCAATTTCCTGTGACACACCCAGAGTTCAAGACATAGACTATGAAAAACACTGCCCTAAGATCCCACTTCTCTGTGGGCAAGTCAGTTTCCTTTGGGTAGGCTGCCAAGGGCCACCTTACTTAGGGTGTCCAATATTAATAAATATGAAAATGCATAGGTACTCACTACTGTAAGTCGCACTGGAAAGGTGTATAGACACCCCACCATCAAGGCACAATAAAGACCAGACCTGAATCAAATTGTGAGGACCAAGCTGTGATTTCACCTGGATGTTGGGGCTTACAATGGGCTTGAGACATCACTGGCCTTGAAAGGTATGATTGTATGAGTTTATGCAATTACATAGCAAAATATAACTTCTCTCCCTTCTTCAGGGAAATGGAATTATAGACATCATCAACGCCCAACATTTTGGCTCAGGAATCATCTTAACTACCCCAGGACACCGTTTTCAAATGAAATTAAGTGTGTAAGACACGGCAGAAAGTTTCAGAGCTTTCGGTTGCAATAGCATTGGTCACTGACAATCATTAAAATAGGATAGAATATACACACACTTTGTGTTCTATGTAGAATGTAGCTGTTCATTTAACATGCATTAAAAACATTATTCATGTAAGGTAGGAAAGCAACCATTACACTGGATGATGTTCTTTACAACTGTAATTCAACCTGGTTGACATGGTTATAATATATTGAGGTACACTATGTTACCTGGCCAAACAGGTCAGTCAGCTTCATCCTCCATCTCTGATGCCAGGCAGTGCCTTCTCCCATGTCCACCAGCTCATCCATTTGCTTCACAGTCTTGATGGTAGTCACCTGGGGGTAGTGTCAACACCTCTCATTCATAATGTGTAGCTCAGTGGAACGAGCACTGAGAGAGCATGGAGGTGTATGCATGTACAGTATCTCAGAAAAGTGAGTACACCCCTCACATTTTTGCAAATATTTGATTCATACTTTTCGTGTGACAACACTGAAGAAATGACACTCAGCTACAATGTAAAGTAGTGAGTGTACAGCCTGTATAACAGTGTACATTTGTTGTCCCATCAAAATAACACAACACACAGCCATTATTGTCTAAACCACTGGCAACAAATGTGAGTACACCCCAAATTGGGCCCAAAGTGTCAATATTTTGTGTGGCCACCATTATTTTCCAGCAATGCCTTAACCCTCTTGGGCATGGAGTTCACCAGAGCTTCACAGGTTGCCACTGGAGTCCTCTTCAACTCCTCCATGACGACATCACGGAGCTGGTGGATGTTAGAGACCTTGCGCTCCTCCACCTTCAGTTTGAGGATGCCCCACAGATGCTCAATAGGGTCTAGGTCTGGAGACATGCTTGGCCAGTCCATCACCTTTACCCTCCGCTTCTTTAGCAAGGCAGTGGTCGTCTTGGATGTGTTTTTGGGGTCGTTATCATGTTGCAATACTGCCCTGCGGCCCAGTCTCAGAAGGGAGGGGGTCATGCTCTGCTTATATCACAGTACATGTTGGCATTCATGGTTCCCTCAATGAACTGTAGCTCCCCAGTGCCTGGCAGCACTCATGCAGCCCCAGACCATGACACTCCCACTACCATGCTTGACTGTAGGCAAGACACACTTGTCTTTGGACTTCTCACCTGGTTCCCACCACACACCATCTGAACCAAATGCGTTTATCTTGGTCTCATCAGACCACAGGACATGGTTCCAGTAATCCATGTCCTTAGTCTGCTTGTCTTCAGCAAACGGTTTGCAGGCTTTCTTGGGGATCATCTTTAGAAGAGCTATTCAGACCAATTTGATGCAGTGTGCGGCGTATGGTCTGAGCACTGACAGGCTGACCCCCCACCCCTTCAACCTCTGCAGCAATGCTGGCAGCACTCATATGTCTATTTCCCTAAGACAACATCTGGAAATGACGCTGAGCATGTGCACTAAACTTCTTTGGTCGACCATGGATAGGCCTGTTCTGAGTGGAACCTGTCCTGTTAAACCACTGTATGGTCTTGGCCACCTGAGACCTTGTAACACTAACGAGTCACATGACCCCGGGGAGGGAAAATGGCTAATTGGGCCCAATTTGGACATTTTCACTAAGGGGTGTACTTACTTTTGTTGCCAGCGATTTAGACATTAATGGCTGTGTGTTGAGTTATGTTGAGTTATTTTGAGGGGACAGCAAATTCACACTGTTATACAAGCTGTACAATCACTACTTTACATTGTAGCAAAGTTTCATATCTTCAGGGTTGTCACATGAAAAGATGACTTGACTCCCATTCTAGTAATTCTAAGTCAAAGCTCCACAACTCAAAGCCACCTTCACAAGTCAGAGTTTTTATCATCCAAATGCCATATATCCCGCCTTTTAATTCTCATTTGACATTGTTTCTTTACAGGAGCTAAATACTCACAGGATTTGGGTAAACAAGGTCCTTAATGAAAAAATTTATAATAATACTTTCATTTGAATTGGGTTGATCATGATTTTGAGTGTGCGTGTGTGCGCGTGCATGTGTGTGTGTGTCACTCACAGAGAAGACTCTCTCTGGGTAGCCCTTGGCCCTCATATTGGTATCATGGACTTGCTTCAGTATCATCCAGGCTTCGTCGTGTTTCCCATTCTACAAGAACAACACAGACCCATCATGCTATTTTTACAACTAATCAATGAAACACATCAGCACAACAGGAATGATGGCATTTTAACAAATAAGACTTGATGTGAGGTCAGTTCAAAACAGTCATTTAATGATCATTAGTGGCCCCATTATTTGGTCCTTCCTCTCTTCCAGGGTTTTTTGCATCTTCATGCAACAGCATCGGTTGGATCTCATTCAGTTCTTCTAACAGTCAATTCAAAGTTCCAGACAGAAAATCAGCACACATTTCTTTGTTGTGACTTGGGACTGACCTCCAGGAAGAAACGGGGGCTTTCAGGCATGGTGGTGAGGGCCGAGATGGCTGCCACGGATGGGAAGGCACACACCAGCACAAACACACGCCAGCTGTGGAACTGGTACGCGGATCCCATCTGGAAACTCCAGCCTAGGAGTCAGACAGAGGGAGCAGAGTTTCAGGAACTATGTAACTGCCAGGGCAGTGCCAGAGGCGGAAGATCTGAGAGGACACATAGGACATGTCTGACCATAGTGAGGGATGATGGCCCAGGCCATGGCAGACGCGTAGATCCCACCGATCATCCAGAACATACAGAGCCAGCTGAGGTGCTCTCCCCTCTTCTCCTGGGCTAGGAACTCTGAGTAGTAGGAGAACACTATGGGGATGGAGCCACCGATACTGAAGAGAGGAGAGAGACATAGAGACAAACAGAGAGAGACAGAGAGAGAGAGACAGAAAGAGAGACAGAGACAGACAAAGAGAGACATAGAGAGAGACAGAGAGAGACAGAGAGAGAGAGAGAGAGAGACAGAGAGAGAGAGAGAGAGAGAGGTGGGTAAGGGTCCAGAAAACCAAAATAGGGGGGTGAGAGGGAAAGTGAGGGACAGGTAGAACAGGGCAAACATTGGAAAGAGAGGAAGGAGAAAAATGTGTATTAGGACAGACAGAAAAGGGAAGAAAGGAAAAAGAGAGAAATAAAGTATCTTTGTTGTAAAATGTGACCAAACAGTAACATGACCAACACCAACAACAGAATCACCTACAGACCTCCAGCTTTGGGAGTGTTCACAGTTTCTGTCTGTTTCTGTCTGTTCAGGACGAGTCATAGTGTGACACCCCGTCCTTCCTTACCCCACACCGGAGAGCAGACGGCAGAAAAGAAAGGAGCTGTATCCTTGAACGAAGGAGGAGAAGAACGCAAAGACACTGTTGATGGAGAGAGAGACGAGAAGGGTCTGTCGTCGTCCGATCCGGTCGGCCAGGCCACCCCACACGAAGGCACCCACCATCATCCCCAGGTAGACAATGAGACCTGACACAGGGAGAAGGTGAGGGAGCACATGGATGAGGGAGAGACGGGAAATCAGTCATTCATATGTTTCAAGTGGAGGATATGGGTCAACACACTCTTCAGCATTTAATTTAGTTTTCCACAGAGGTTCAAAGAATCTTTCACCCAGAAAAAAGGTAGACATCAAATATATACCTTTTGTACCAGCAAATGTTCATAAACAATGTTCTGTCATTTAAATATTATATATCAGCTGCCATATCTAGCCAGTGTCTCAGATTATGCTGTTCCAGGACCAACTGTAATATTTACTCACCTAAAGGATTATTAGGAACACCATAGTAATACTGTGTTTGACCCCCTTTTGCCTTCAGAACTGCCTTAATTCTACGTGGCATTGATTCAACAAGGTGCTGAAAGCATTCTTTAGAAATGTTGGCCCATATTGATAGGATAGCATCTTGCAGTTGATAGAGATTTGTGGGATGCGCATCCAGGGTACGAAGCTCCCGTTCCACCACATCCCAAAGATGCTCTATTGGGTTGAGATCTGGTGACTGTGGGGGCCATTTCAGTACAGTGAACTCATTGTCATGTTCAAGAAACCAATTTGAAATTATTCGAGCTTTGTGACATGGTGCATTATCCTGCTGGAAGTAGCCATCAGAGGATGGGTACATGGTGGTCATAAAGGGATGGACATGGTCAGAAACAATGCTCAGGTAGGCCGTGGCATTTAAACAATGTCCAATTGGCCTAAAGTGTGCCAAGAAAACATCCCCCACACCATTACACCACCGCCTGCACAGTGGTAACAAGGCATGATGGATCCATGTTCTCATTCTGTTTACGCCAAATTCTGACTCAACCATCTGAATGTCTCAACAGAAATCGAGACTCATCAGACCAGGCAACATTCTTCCAGTCTTCAACTGTCCAATGTTGGTGAGCTCGTGCAAATTGTAGCCTCTTTTTCGTAGTGGAGATGACTGCCGCATACTGAATGTTTTTCCCTTTTCACACCATTCTTTGTAAACCCTAGAAATGGTTGTGCGTGAAAATCCCAGTAACTGAGCAGATTGTGAAATACTCAGACCGGCCCGCCTGGCACCAACAACCACGCCACGCTCAAAATTGCTAAAATCCCCTTTCTTTCCCATTCTGACATTCAGTTTGGAGTTCAGGATATTGTCTTGACCAGAACCACACCCCTAAATGCATTGAAGCAACTGCCATGTGATTGGTTGATTAGATAATTGCATTAATGAGAAATTGAACAGGTGTTCCTAATAATCCTTTAGGTGAGTGTATAAAGCAGTGTTCTACAATCTATTTGATGACCTACTGTAATATTAAAAGCAGTGTTCTATAATCTATTTGCTGACCTACTGTAATATTATAAAGCAGTGTTCTATAATCTATTTGCTGACCTACTGTAATATTATGAAGCAGTGTTCTATAATCTATTTGCTGACCTACTGTACTATTATAAAGCAGTGTTCTACAATCTATTTGCTGACCTTCTGTAATGTTATAAAGCAGTGTTCTATTATCTATGTGTTGACCTACTGTAATGTTATAAAGCAGTGTTCTAAAATCTATTTGCTGACCTACTGTAATATCATAAAGCAGTGTTCTATAATCTATTTGCTGACCTACTGTAATATTATAAAGCACTGTTCTATAATCTATTTGCTGACCTACTGTAATATTATAAAGCAGTGTTCTATTATCTATGTGTTGACCTACTGTAATATTATGAAGCATTGTTATATTATTTATGTGCTGACCTACTGTAATATTATAAAGCAGTGTTCTATTATCTATGTGCTGAACTACTGTAATATTATGAAGCAGTGTTCTATAATCTATTTGCTGACCTACTGTACTATTATAAAGCAGTGTTCTACAATCTATTTGCTGACCTTCTGTAATGTTATAAAGCAGTGTTCTATTATCTATGTGCTGACCTTCTGTAATAGTATAAAGCAGTGTTCTATTATCGATGTGGTGACCTACTGTAATATTATAAAGCAGTGTTTTATTATCTATGTGTTGACCTACTGTAATATTATAAA
The DNA here is from genome assembly GCF_011004845.1 of Esox lucius. Classification (NCBI taxonomy): domain Eukaryota; kingdom Metazoa; phylum Chordata; class Actinopteri; order Esociformes; family Esocidae; genus Esox; species Esox lucius. The sequence goes on along the minus strand of NC_047588.1, from coordinate 14,269,118 downwards.
GCAGTGTTCTGTAATCGATGTGGTGACCTACTGTAATATTATACAGCAGTGTTTTATTATCTATGTGTTGACCTACTGTAATATTATAAAGCAGTGTTCTATTATATATGTGCTGGGCTACTGTAATATTATATAGCAGTGTTTTATTATATATGTGCTAACCTACTGTAATATTATAAAGCAGTGTTTTATTATTGATGTGGTGACCTACCGTAATGTTATAAAGCAGTGTTCTATTATCTATGTGCTGACCTACTGTATTATTATAAACCAGTGTTCTATTATCTATGTGCTGACCTACTGTAATATTATGAAGCAGTGATATATTATCTGTGTTGACATACTGTATTATTAGAAAGCAATGTTCTATTATCTATGTGCTAACCTCCTGTAATATTATGAAGCATTGTTATATTATTTATGTGCTGACCTACTGTAATATTATAAAGCACTGTTCTATAATCTATTTGCTGACCTACTGTAATATTATAAAGCACTGTTCTATAATCTATTTGCTGACCTACTGTAATATTATAAAGCAGTGTTCTATTATCTATGTGTTGACCTACTGTAATATTATGAAGCATTGTTATATTATTTATGTGCTGACCTACTGTAATATTATAAAGCAGTGTTCTATTATCTATGTGCTGAACTACTGTAATATTATGAAGCAGTGTTCTATAATCTATTTGCTGACCTACTGTACTATTATAAAGCAGTGTTCTACAATCTATTTGCTGACCTTCTGTAATGTTATAAAGCAGTGTTCTATTATCTATGTGCTGACCTTCTGTAATAGTATAAAGCAGTGTTCTATTATCGATGTGGTGACCTACTGTAATATTATAAAGCAGTGTTTTATTATCTATGTGTTGACCTACTGTAATATTATAAAGCAGTGTTCTGTAATCGATGTGGTGACCTACTGTAATATTATACAGCAGTGTTTTATTATCTATGTGTTGACCTACTGTAATATTATAAAGCAGTGTTCTATTATATATGTGCTGGGCTACTGTAATATTATATAGCAGTGTTTTATTATATATGTGCTAACCTACTGTAATATTATAAAGCAGTGTTTTATTATTGATGTGGTGACCTACCGTAATGTTATAAAGCAGTGTTCTATTATCTATGTGCTGACCTACTGTATTATTATAAACCAGTGTTCTATTATCTATGTGCTGACCTACTGTAATATTATGAAGCAGTGATATATTATCTGTGTTGACATACTGTATTATTAGAAAGCAATGTTCTATTATCTATGTGCTAACCTCCTGTAATATTATGAAGCATTGTTATATTATTTATGTGCTGACCTACTGTAATATTATAAAGCACTGTTCTATAATCTATTTGCTGACCTACTGTAATATTATAAAGCAGTGTTCTATTATCTATGTGTTGACCTACTGTAATATTATGAAGCATTGTTATATTATTTATGTGCTGACCTACTGTAATATTATAAAGCAGTGTTCTATTATCTATGTGCTGAACTACTGTAATATTATGAAGCAGTGTTCTATAATCTATTTGCTGACCTACTGTACTATTATAAAGCAGTGTTCTACAATCTATTTGCTGACCTTCTGTAATGTTATAAAGCAGTGTTCTATTATCTATGTGCTGACCTTCTGTAATAGTATAAAGCAGTGTTCTATTATCGATGTGGTGACCTACTGTAATATTATAAAGCAGTGTTTTATTATCTATGTGTTGACCTACTGTAATATTATAAAGCAGTGTTCTGTAATCGATGTGGTGACCTACTGTAATATTATACAGCAGTGTTTTATTATCTATGTGTTGACCTACTGTAATATTATAAAGCAGTGTTCTATTATATATGTGCTGGGCTACTGTAATATTATATAGCAGTGTTTTATTATATATGTGCTAACCTACTGTAATATTATAAAGCAGTGTTTTATTATTGATGTGGTGACCTACCGTAATGTTATAAAGCAGTGTTCTATTATCTATGTGCTGACCTACTGTATTATTATAAACCAGTGTTCTATTATCTATGTGCTGACCTACTGTAATATTATGAAGCAGTGATATATTATCTGTGTTGACATACTGTATTATTAGAAAGCAATGTTCTATTATCTATGTGCTAACCTCCTGTAATATTATGAAGCATTGTTATATTATTTATGTGCTGACCTACTGTAATATTATAAAGCAGTGTTCTATTATCTATGTGCTGACCTACTGTATTATTATAAAGCAGTGTTCTATTATCTATGTGCTGACCTACTGTAATATTATGAAGCAGTGATATATTATCTATGTGCTGACATACTGTATTTTTAGAAAGCAGTGTTTTATTATCTATGTGCTGACCTACTGTAATATTATGAAGCAGTGATATATTATCTATTTGCTGACATACTGTATTAATAGAAAGCAATGTTCTATTATCTATGTGCTAACCTCCTGTAATATTATAAAGCAGTGTTCTATTATCTATGTGCTGACCTCCTGTAATATTATAAAGCAGTGTTCTATTATCTATGTGCTGACCTACTGTATGATTATAAACCAGTGTTCTATTATCTATGTGCTGACCTACTGTAATATTATGAAGAAGTGATATATTATCTATGTGTTGACATACTGTATTATTAGAAAGCAATGTTCTATTATCTATGTGCTAACCTCCTGTAATATTATAAAGCAGTTTTCTATTATCTATGTGCTGACCTCCTGTAATATTATAAAGCAGTGTTCTATTATCTATGTGCTGACCTACTGTAATATTATGAAGCAGTGATGTATTATCTATGTGCTAACCTACTGTAATATTATAAAGCAGTGTTTGATTATCTATGTGCTGACCTACAGTAATATTATAAAGCAGTGTTCTATTATCTATGTGTTGACCTACTGTAATATTATGAAGCATTGTTATATTATTTATGTGCTGACCTACTGTAATATCATAAAGCAGTGTTCTATTATCTATGTGCTGACCTACTGTATTATTATAAAGCAGTGTTCTATTATCTATGTGCTGACCTACTGTAATATTATGAAGCAGTGATATATTATCTATGTGCTGACATACTGTAACTTTAGAAAGCAGTGTTTTATTATCTATGTGCTGACCTACTGTAATATTATGAAGCAGTGATATATTATCTATTTGCTGACATACTGTATTATTAGAAAGCAATGTTCTATTATCTATGTGCTAACCTCCTGTAATATTATAAAGCAGTGTTCTATTATCTATGTGCTGACCTCCTGTAATATTATAAAGCAGTGTTCTATTATCTATGTGCTGACCTACTGTAATATTATGAAGCAGTGTTCTATTATCTATGTGCTGACCTTCTGTAATAGTATAAAGCAGTGTTCTATTATCGATGTGGTGACCTACTGTAATATTATAAAGCAGTGTTTTATTATCTATGTGTTGACCTACTGTAATATTATAAAGCAGTGTTCTGTCATCGATGTGGTGACCTACTGTAATATTATAAAGCAGTGTTCTATTATATATGTGCTAACCTACTGTAATATTATAAAGCAGTGTTCTATTATCTATGTGCTGACCTACTGTATTATTATAAAGAAGTGTTCTATTATTTATGTGCTGACCTACTGTAATATTATAAAGCAGTGTCCTATCATGTGCTGACCTACTGTCATATTATAGTGTTGTATAATATATGTGCTGACCTACTGTAATATTATAAAGCAGTGTTGTATAATCTATGTGCTGACCTACTGTAATATTATAAAGCAGTGTTGTATAATCTATGTGCTGACCTACTGTAATATTATAAAGCAGTGTTGTATAATCTATGTGCTGACCTACTGTAATATTATAAAGCAGTGTTGTATTATCTATGTGCTAACGTACAGAAAGTTCACATTTACATTCATTCTTCAAAATATTCTAAAATATTTAAATAAACCAGAGTGCAATAACAGTGATTTATAATCTCAATAATCTTTAGTTTCTAGTTTAAATCAGTAGCAGTGAAATAACCACGCCCATTTGCGGTATTACACATTTCTTTTTCTTCAAACATGGTTTCTCTTGTTGCTATATGTTCATTTCCTCCTGAGAAAAACAGTAACAAATGCCTGGGATGGACATTGATTTGCCAATCGCGGATTTCAGCTTTAACAAGCAACAAAGTGGTTGACAATGTAACCATCGCCACCATCATTAGTCTTAGTGGGTGTGATTCATACCCAAACACACTTGCCAGGTGGGCAGATCAGAACAGCCAGACACACACACTATCTCATTCCCTTTTCCTTTCTCTCTGCCTCCCTCGATCTCTGTCAACCCCATTGACTTCCTGTCAGTACCACTGACACTTGCTAAACACCAAATGAAACAAGATAGTGGGGTGACCACCCTGACTAAAATAGGAAAGTGTTCGGTACATTCTGGCTGTCTGACAGCGCATTATCCAATCCTGTTTATTGTCTCCTCCCTCTGTGAGAGCTTCTCTGCTGCTTATTGAGGCTAATTGATTATTGTGTAACTAAAGCAGAGGAAGATAAAAACTGTTTTAATGTATCCTGGTTCAGGGGTTACTAGATATAATGTCATTGTGAACAATTTCTGAGGTGAACAAATTGAGGATGCATAGCATTCGTACGGGCTGTAGTGTACATGAGGATGATGGATGGCAGCCATTTTCCTCCAGGATGCTTAGTTGTTCACCACACAATGGCTATGAGGGGGAAAGCACCCAATCTCATTGAAACACTAGCACAGCCGCACCATTGCTAAGTGGCACAACCAGTGTTTATAACCCACCACGGGTCCCCTGACACAGATAAGGCAACAAGCCCATAATGGGTTTAAGGGATCTGTAATATCAGCTGTGCAAATCCATCACGGAGGCTGGGAAGCGAACCAGAGTGTCAGTATGGTATTGTACTGGTGTTGTACCACGGCTGACAGCCGCACTACGATGCCGTCTGTGACTCAGAGAGCAGTGAGAGGTCAGGTGTTCCACCACTTTAAGTTGAGGACACCACAGAGGTCAGAGTCTTAGAGGAGGCAACATTCTCCGTCTTGCTAGCACTGTTCACAACAGTGTCTGTGTGTGTGTGTGTGTGTGTGTGTGTGTGTGGGCCCAACAGCCCCCTGTGGCCGACGGCGGTGTGGAGAGGCAGCTGTCAGCACTGTCACTTCTCCCCCACCTTAACAATGGGCCTGAGCGGCAGGAGGGAGCTGGCGATGATGACTGAGCTTGATAGTCATCGCCGCAATGCAGTAGCACTGGCAGCCAGTGGCCTGGGTGGATGGGGCTCTTCTCTCCGTCTCCTCTCCAGCCTATTGGATCTGGGAGCTGTACTGCACACTGTATCGGCCCTGGTTTTTACCAGGAGTCAGCAGGCCTTTGTCATGGGGCTCGGGGACAAAAGTATTGCCATTCAGGACACAGACTGGATATCTGTGGTCAAGTTATCCAAAAACATTATCTCAGCCACTGCCAGCAGCAACTCCTTTATCTACTGTATAAATGTAGTGAAGATATCCACCAACATTACCTCAGACACCTCAATAACTCCTATAACTCTATCTGTAGTCAGGTTAATTACTAACATTATCTCATCCACCGTCAGTAACAACTCCTAAATCTCTATCTGTAGTAGGTTAATTACCAGCATTATCTCATCCACCGTCAGTAACAACTCCTAAATCTCTATCTGTAGTAGGTTAATTACCAACATTATCTCATCCACCGTCAGTAACAACTCCTATATCTCTATCTGTAGTCAGGTTAATTACCAACATTATCTCATCCACCGTCAGTAACAACTCCTATATCTCTATCTGTAGTCAGGGTAATTACCAACATTATCTCATCCACCGTCAGTAACAACTCCTATAACTCTATCTGTAGTAGGTTAATTACCAACATTATCTCATCCACCGACAGTAACAACTCCTAAATCTCTATCTGTAGTAGGTTAATTACCAACATTATCTCATCCACCGTCAGTAACAACTCCTATATCTCCATCTGTAGTAGGTTAATTACTAACATTATCTCATCCACCGTCAGTAACAACTCCTAAATCTCTATCTGTAGTAGGTTAATTACCAACATTACCTCATCCACCGTCAGTAACAACTCCTAAATCTCTATCTGTAGTAGGTTGATTACCAACATTATCTCATCCACCGTCAGTAACAACTCCTATATCTCTATCTGTAGTCAGGTTAATTACCAACATTATCTCATCCACCGTCAGTAACAACTCCTATATCTCTATCTGTAGTCAGGGTAATTACCAACATTATCTCATCCACCGTCAGTAACAACTCCTATAACTCTATCTGTAGTAGGTTAATTACCAACATTATCTCATCCACCGTCAGTAACAACTCCTAAATCTCTATCTGTAGTAGGTTAATTACCAACATTATCTCATCCACCATCAGTAACAACTCCTATATCTCTATCTGTAGTAGGTTAATTACTAACATTATCTCATCCACCGTCAGTAACAACTCCTAAATCTCTATCTGTAGTAGGTTAATTACCAACATTACCTCATCCACCGTCAGTAACAAATCCTATATCTCTATCTGTAGTCAGGTTAATTACCAACATTATCTCATCCACCATCAGTAACAACTCCTATAACTCTATCTGTAGTCAGGTTAATCACCAACATTATCTCTGCCACCGCCAGTAACAACTCCTATATCTCTATCTGTAGTCAGGTTAATTACCAACATTATCTCATCCACCGTCAGTAACAACTCCTATAACTCTATCTGTAGTCAGGTTAATTACCAACATTATCTCTGCCACCGTCAGTAACAACTCCTATATCTCTATTTGTAGTCAGGTTAATTACCAACATTATCTCATCCACCGTCAGTAACAACTCCTATATCTCTATCTGTAGTCAGGTTAATTACCAACATTATCTCAGCCACCGACAGTAACAACTCCTATATCTCTATCTGTAGTCAGGTTAATTACCAACATTATCTCAGCCACCGACAGCAGCACAAGACATGTGATGTAGCACTTAAAAACATGGCTAATGTTTATTTTACATTACTGCATAATTCAGTGAATGTATTGTAACTGTATAGTGCCAACTTGCGTACAGGGGTGGTTTGTATCATGTGTATTTGATGTACTGTACCCAAGAGGCCGTTGGCAACAGTAAGCTGAAAGGGAGACTCCCATGAGAGGACGTTAAGAAGAACAGAGCGAGGTAGAGGCTGAGGTAGAGGGAGGGCTACTTCTCTTTACCTCTACCCATCTCTACCTCTCTTTAGAGGTAGAGGAGATAGGGGTGGAGACAGAGGTAAAGGTAGTGGTGGTGAGGTCGGATGAGAGAGGAAGAAGGAACCTCCAGACAGCTGAGCTACACACCAAAAGAGAAAAATGACGGGGGAGGGGAGGATGAGAGAGATGAGAGGTGGGCCACAGTCGACCAGTGGCAGCACTGTGCCCGAGCTCACTGAGGCTCCAGGGCTGTGGGATGGTTTGTTTGTGTGTGTCTGTGACAGAGGAAGAGAGGGAGGAGGGAAAGGGGAGGGAGGAGGGCAAGGGGAGGGAGGAGGGTAAGGGGGGGAGGAGGGCAAGGGGAGGGAGGAGGGAAAGGGGAGGGAGGAGGGAAAGGGGAGGGAGGAGGGCAAGGGGAGGGAGGAGGGAAAGGGGAGGGAGGAGGGAAAGGGGAGGGAGGAGGGAAAGGGGAGGGAGGAGGGAAAGGGGAGGGAGGAGGGAAAGGGGAGGGAGGAGGGCAAGGGGAGGGAGGAGGGTACGGGGGGGAGGAGGGTAAGGGGGCCCTATTAATAGCCATTTCCCCTTTCTGCGAGAGAGCACTGAGCTTTCTGCGAGAGCCAGGGGCAGAGGATCCATCACTGAGTGAAGAGCAAGGCGGCCAGTTGATTTTACCTCAGGCAAAATGCTACTACTCTCCCATCTCAAAAACTGCCCTCTGACGAAAATAGAAGCGCATTTGAACACCAGCTTCTGGATGTCCATAGAAATAACACTAATGTTGCCCCTAAAAATACTGAACACATCTTTTAGCTAACAATGGTACAGTAATTGACTAATACACTAATAACATTGCTAACATGCTGTCTTCATGGAAAATACCAATGCATGGCCAAAGTTTCTGCTGAGAGAAACAGGCACAGCTCAGCTCTGATGTCACAGTCTGTCCCTTTTACATCTCTCTCTCCCTTCTATCCATCTCTCCCTTCAATCCATCCTTCCTTCATTCCATCTCTCCTTCCTTCCATCCCTCCTTCCATCTCTCCTTCCTTCCTTCCATCTCTCCTTCCTTCCATCTCTCCTTCCATCCATCCCTCCTTCCTTCCATCCTTCCTTCATTCCATCTCTCCTTCCTTCCATCCCTCCTTCCTTCCATCTCTCCTTCCTTCCATCTCTCCTTCCTTCCATCCCTCCTTCCTTCATTCCATCTCTCCTTCCTTCCATCTCTCCTTCCTTCCTTCCTTCCATCCCTCCTTCCTTCCATCCTTCCTTCCTTCCATCTCTCCTTCCTTCCTTCCATCCCTCCTTCCTTCCATCCCTCCTTCCTTCCATCCCTCCTTCCTTCCATCCCTCCTTCCTTCCCTCTCTCCTTCCTTCCATCTCTCCTTCCTTCCATCCCTCCTTCCTTCCTTCCATCTCTCCTTCCTTCCATCCCTCCTTCCTTCCATCTCTCCTTCCTTCCATCCTTCCTTCCATCCTTCCATCCTTCCTTCCATCTCTCCTTCCTTCCATCTCTCATTCCTTCCATCTCTCCTTCCCTCCCTCCCTCCATCCCTCCTTCCTTCCATCCTTCCTTCCATCCATCCTTCCATCCTTCCTTCCATCCTTCCTTCCTTCCTTCCTTCCTTCCATCTCTCCACCTTTCCACTGTTACTCTAAGCAGTTTATTTTGTGTTACCATCTAAAGGCCAAGGAAACAGCGGGAGAGAAATGTTCTCTACCCCCTTGGGGCAAGCAGCCAAGGTAGGCCTAAAAAACACGGCACAACACACAATGGAAGACCAAAGATGGCAATAGTAATGATCCCAAGGTTTTGGCTGCTCACCTTGAAAACATCCAAGGTAAAGCCTAAAGGCAACATGTCATTTCAATCTAGTCTTACCATTCAACTAGACCCAGTGGTATCAAGAGAAAGGACTCTTGATATTGTCACTAGAAGTTAATTGTGCGGTACAAGTGGTATCTGTTCAACAGTGAACTATTACAAAATTATCCTCAGCAGTTCTCCAGTAATATCTTGTGGGAGACGGCAGAGACATATTCTCCATGTCAGTCATAAGTTATACAGATACATGTGACAACGCATGTTTCCTGTACCAACAAAAATCCCATTCCCATACCTGTGCTGCAGACCCAGCCAACAAGATTCCCAAAGCCACTTTTAGCTCTGTCTGCTCCCGATGAGCGCGTCCATCCACCAGTGAAACACGCGTCACTACGGCTGGAGTCCGCCTTTCATCCGTTCGATATCTGTTCAATACCCCCCATCCCACCTCAGCCCTCCTCCTGATCACAACATGTCCCCGTGGCCATTTATGTTCCAATCACCTAAAGCAGTGTACCTCCACCCTGTTCCAGAGAGCAGAGAGATCTAAAACACGCAGGGCAGGAGAGCGTCCAGGAGGAGGGTGGTGAAACACTGACCTAGAGTCTCAACATATACATCACCTCTTTTCCTCAATAATAAGGCTTACTGCTGCTGTGTGAGTGAAGCAGGTGTGAATATACTGTGGGCCATTACCGCCCATACACACAGACACACACACACACATACACACACACACACACAAGCTGTGTTGTTCTGCCAGAGCACTTGAGAATATGGAGACAGGCTCCCTGACAACAGTAACAGTGCTCTCTCCTGACCTCAGTGTCAGGCTGGGTGGACACTAGGACCCAGGGGCAGCGTGGCAGCACACATTAGAGGCACTCCAGCATGAGTCAGGCCGGTTGTGTAACGGGGAGAGACCAAGGGCCTGTCCCCCTACTGTCCCCCTCCCTCCCCCTCAGAGACCCAGTCAGAGACACACATACTGTACAAGACCACAAGTGCCCACACACAGACACAGAAACAGCAGAGAGAGAGAGACACACACAAACACACACACACACACAGACTGACCTCCTAGAGCACATGGGGGTGTGTGGCTGCTGGGAATCCATAGCTAGATCCATTACACACACTTGAGTTGTCATATAACATACAGAACTAGAAAAGTTACATCCAAATGTATGGATGTCAAATGGGTCATTTCTATGTTAGTGTCATGTGGGATGTATAGATATATTCCATCAGCCACAGCACCTGAAAACAGAGCCAATGTGACAGATTGACTTGGCAGGACTGGAGAATATACACAATCAGCCATAACATTATGACCACTGACAGGTGAAGTGAATAACACTGATACACCAATCAGCCATAACACTATGACCACTGACAGGTGAAGTGAATAACACTGATAATCTCATTATCATGGCACCGGTCAGTGGGTGGGATATATTAGTCAGTAAGTTAACATTCTGTCCTCAAAGTTTACCTCTTTCTATCTGTGAATTTTGTAACGCATGTAGACATGCAGGCAGAAAAATTCTAACACTGACATTGAGATGGAGTGATAAGACTAAAAAGTGAAAAAGACCAAATGGACCAGGAATTCAGAGAAGCAACAATATAGAGCAGCGGGAATAGAGAGCATGCTATATACAGTGGGAATATTATATAGCATGCAGGCCATTTGAACCATCTTACCCAACATGCCCTTGCTTTCTTCGGACAGACACATATCCTTCTCTGCGCTAGGCAGCACAAAGCCCACCACAAAGATCTCCACGCCGTCCGCCATCAGAGCCAGCCCCAGCACGAAGTACAGCGTCCACTGGAACTTTCCGTGGCCACACTCCTGTAGGATGGTTTCGTACTGCTGTGCCAGCTCCTCCTGGTCCTTCCTTCTCTCTGCCTCAAACTGGGCCAGGTCCCGGAACTGTGCCTGTTGGGCCATCCCGTCCACGGGACCCATTTTACCAGACTCTGCTCCGGGGATACCCTGGTACTCGCCCTCGTAGATCTCATCCTCTTCGTCGTGACCTTCTGTGGAGTCACTGTGTCCACCGTCATCGTCGTTGGCTCTGCTGTCGTTGCGGTAGTATCCGTCGCCATCTTGGCTCCGTTGCACAGGGTAATCATCATCATCGTCCTCTTCTTCAAAGCGCTTATACGAGCGTTTGGTGTATTCATCGGCCACTTTGTCCACGCCGCGGCCCACCTTCTTGCCTGCCTGCTTCTTCACTACCTTGGCGATATCTTTGGCACCACGAATGAAATCCTGCCGTCCGTCTCGACCATAGTCGTCATCCATTTTGGCTCTGTAGATGAGGCTGGCTGCTGCTGGGAATGGGAGATATCACAAGTGGATCAAGAGCATGGAGTTCCACTGTCTGGTATTCAGCACCACAGGACTCTATCAGCTGCAGCCAGAAGACTTTCCTCCAAATACAGACCTGGGGATGAAAGAAGGAAAAGTGCTTTTAGGGAACCTTACATTTTTAAAACCACTATAACACAACATTTTCAGCTTTCAAATATAAACTGTGGTGTTTCCATACTGTTGCAATTACAGCAGGATGTCACATGTCTATAATACAGCAAAAAGGCAGAGTCAAAAAACAATAATCATCAGTCCAAAACAAAAATGAGCTTTCATGTTTTTGGTTGAAGCCCAACTCATCTAACCCAATGTAATGGCCTAAGTAAGTGTGGACATGACAGCTTTAAGTAACTAACGACAGAAAAACTACTGTTCTAATTCAATTGCCTGCATTGATTTCACAGTAGTTATCTCATATAGCTCTTTCCTAGCTTCTGCACAGTCCACAGCATGGCTCTCGGCATTAATCAAACCTTCAAGGGAACTTAATAGCGAAAGCAACAACCATGGATCTGGAACTATCTGTGCTGACAACCCCATTAGAAGCTCATCACAATTGCTCACAGGAAGTCTACAAATAAACATAATTTCCTGTCGGGCAATATGTCTTACAGCTACATCACTTCAGATATTCTCTGGCAGTGTTTAGTGAAATAATGCATGGAAATAATACTTTCTTGCAGATTTTTGGTGTTTAATTTAGTGTGTCTAGCTCATTTCCTTTCTTTTGTTTTCCTTTTCACCTGTCTCTGCCCTCCCCTATTACCCATCTAGTTTCCAGTCACCTCCCTTTCTCCTCTTCTCCTAGTCATCTCTCCCTCTGCTCCTCCCCATCTCTGGTTCTCTTCCTCTTCCCCCTGGCTTCTCTCTGTTATTTGTGGCTACGGATAATTGGTTTTCAGCATTGCTCTGTTCTCTCTGTTGTGTATTCCTATCAGCAACGCTAACCCGGCTGGTCTGGGATATTTAACCCCCCAGTGTCTGCCCTCCTGCTACAGTCCCAGAGATAACAGGCAGGTCTGACATCCACCCGGGGGAACAAAGTCGTCTAAATCTGTCGGCCGAGAGCCCTGCTTTTTTTCCCTGCATCTCCACCACACAAAAGCCTGGCTTATTTCCTTCACAAAGATACACAACAGTCAAACATGCAGTCTGATTGTCAGATTAGTATAAATAAATCCAAAATGCGCACACTTAATTAAAATCCTTGCATAATGTGGGCTATTGAGTTTTCAAATACAAACATGATTGTTTAAACAAACCGAATAGAAACAGTTGATTGGGGGTTTTCAGAAGTCGACTGTTTTCTGTTGCTGTGAGAACAATACAGATCCAAAGTGATGGGGCACAGGAGAGCCGTGTGGAGCTTGGTTTGCCTAGTGCTGTGACGCCCAGATGACCAACTGCATGACAGAACAGACTGAACCATTCATACGACCGTCCAGATACACTCCCCATCCCAGCATGGTAACAGCGGCTGACTTTTAATCCGTTAACACTGTACAGTCAAACACTAGGAGACGTTCGACGTAAGAGGTACTCTGGTCCTGGGACATGGTATAATCCGTGTCTAAATGGCACACGCATAATTACCAAGGCAACTGTGTAACAGCCAGCTAATGTGATACAAGAGGCATCAGATGTGACAGAAACTAGAGGAGAAAGGCTGCAGGGTTGAGGAGAGACGCTCCCTCAGGGGGTCTGGCACCTCAGACGTCATGCTGGCCCATATCCCCGAGGACTGCTAGGAACACTCCCTTTCCAAGAGACGTTCATTTAAACGGACTGAAACTGATCCGCAGAAACAGTAGCGTCGTTGTCCGTTTGTCACACCTCTGCTTGCCACCAAGGTATTGAGTAGTAATGTGCAGCAACGTCCGCCGTTTCTTTGCTTTGCATTATGGTTCCAGCATTATGGGTTTTACATTCCTGTTTCAACTAAGATTGCCAGCTTTGATTTGAAGATCAATTTCTGATCCTCAGTGGTTTAACCGTTAAGATAATGCAGCAATTTTTGTACATTTAAGTTCAGTATTTCAAAACAAATTGCAGTATTTCAGTATTTCATTCCCACATTTCTAGCACACAGTGACTACATCTAGATACTGTATACATAAATCACCAGCGACCGTGACACTGACACACGGTCAACAACACTGCTAATAGCACAAAACTAGCATTTGTGGGAGTGCATTGAATTTTAGGTTCATACAATCCTCTGTACATATCTTGTCGTCATCTCATTCGCTGCTGGGCAAATATAGGTCAGTATATTGCACGTGCATTTTCCTCATTCACTTCCCGCTGTGCATTTTGTGGCACCAGAATGCTGCATAAAAGCCAGCTCTCCATGAAGACGGCAGTCAGGGAGATGACCCACACCGGTCCTTCCCATCCCTACCTCTGACTCAGAGCTGCTATAGCCCTGGCTCGGGAATCCTCTGGTCACTGCATTCAAACCACGGTCCGTCCTACCCCATCATCCAGGGAAGAGAAAGCGAGAGAATGAAAAACACAGCCACAACAGTCTTTCGATAATGTAAAGCCAAGAGGCTGAAATAGTTGAAAAACAGAAAGGGAAGAATCTGAAAGTGAAATAAATAACGATAAGTAGAAATCTACATGACCAGTGGCTGTTGAATGAGAGCAGCGCCTCAGTATGAATAAATCATGAGGCTTGCAGTAAGGTTTCCCATGAAGGGGATGACCTTGTGCTTGGCTTTCGTACACAGACAGTGAGGAAGTAGAGAGCTGGAAGCTCAATAATAGTTATTTATGCCGACTGCATGCCAGAGGCATTTATAAGAAAACTACATTTACTCACGGAATACCCTGGGACCAACATATCAATGGAAAATAACACGGGTGGGCACGTGCACAGGTAAGGCTCAACCTGTGCAGAGCACATGACACTTTGCTATCTAGTGCCCTTTCCATTTGACATGTGCCCGGTCGCCCTGGCGACATACGTCGTGCACACCGACCGGTCCGTTATCCGCACATCACTCACTCTGATGGGCATGTGTCATCCGTCTTTTTACCGCGTCACTCTCTCCAACACATCGTCCGTCCGTGTACAGCACATGCCCCTCGGAAGGCCTGTGCACGGTACTGAACATGGGAGATGGGAGATGAGAAGGGAATCCTATTAAATCAGCGACGATATTCTCCCATCCAAGCATGAAAATGACATAATACAACACAGACTAATAAATGACCAGTTAGTAGATCTTAATTTGACCGATTTGGTCGTAGAAGTAAATTAATCCTACAGCAGAAAGACAATAATTTGTGATTCCTCTGTAGGCTTTAGCTGAGGTGTGTAAACTAAGAGATGAGGAGAAGAACGGCAGGTTTTAGTTGCAGTACAGGAACGCCATGTAAAAACATCGGTGTCCTCGGAGCCTGGTGGGAGTTTTGCCTGACATCATCATTAGTGTAACTAAATGAACGGCTCCTTTTCCCAATGCGATCAGTTTCCAACATTCACCAAAAAGAAACACCTAAAAAGAACCATCTGTTAGTGATGAACCATCACTGGAAAAAAACAATTCCCCATCAGAAAAGTATGTTACTGCAAATATGCAGATGTTTGCATTTTAAATTGAATGAAAAACCATTCATTTCTCAGAACTGTTGAGTCACGACGACGCTTACCATAACATAACAACACATTTATGCAACAACGTATGGCTTAATATAGCCTACAACAGAGAGACATTTGATAAGATAACAGGGTAATTAGTTAGGCTATTCCAAAATAAAGCACATCTTGTACTAGCTCTGGCAACTTTAATTAACTATATATTGATAATAAATTAAGTGTCAGAGAGCAGACAAACAAAAACTGTTGTTTGCCAAAGATGAAATAATTAATTATGTAATCTTATATCCTTCTAGTGAGCTGACAGAATGACAAGGGGAAAGTTGATCTCCTCTATCCACCACACACTATAGGAGTAGCACCAACTGGCTTACAACAAACGAGAGAAAAAACTAACTGGAAACTACCAGATCCCTGAGGCTAAGATAACGCTGTGCTAAAGGAAAAAAGTAATTTGCTTGTCTTACAGATGAACTCCAGGATGTTAGGCACAACAGATTTATAACATAATACATTGGTTTTGTAACATGTTGCAGGTTGTAACGAATCATATTAAATGGGAAAATGAACAGCGTAATACACAAAAAGAGAGTTTTGGCATGTGAGCACAACTTTCAAAACTGCTGGCTGAAAATATGGAAAACCCCTGGAGCGCATGTATAGCAGGTCCTGCCAAGCTAAAGTAAAGGTAGCATTTTTCAGTTACATAAGTGCTAATGCTAACAAATCTGTAACTCAAATATATACTGGAAGATAATATAACCGACATAAGCCCATCTTTATGTCATGCTGGATAAGCGTACTGTAAGAAGACATCAGTAAAGTTTACATCGTAGTTCATGGGTCATTGGTTTTGTTACTCTGATTAGTTAGAGATGATCCAATTACTTTTTGTACAGCACTCTTGATTCTAACATCACCACAAATGTTTTCCAAAGAACAGTTTCAGTCTCCACAGAAGCAAACAGAGCTCCACAGGATTTCAGTTTGAATTGTCAGGCAATGGCTGGGTGTCCTCCAATCTTATTTGTTAAAGAGTACAGAAACGATGCATACCTTTTGGTGTAGTTTAATACGTTAAGCTTTATTGATTTTTGCACACAATGTGGAGGGAATAGGTTTAGGTTTTAGTCAACTCAAACTGACTCCTCTGTTTGCAGTTGATTTGAATGCAAATTGCCATTCCCTTTGCTAAGAACAAGTCAAGAGCCCATTAGAAAATGGCAGCAGTCAATTAGGGAGCCCATCAGTAAAATCTACTTTCTACAACATCTTCAGGCAGAAAAAAAATCCAACAAAAAAATCTGAAATACCCACAATTGTGCTTCATAAAGACACTGGCAAGCTAGGTTAGGTATGAAATATGCATATAAATCAGTAATTGGGCAGTTTGGGATTTACCAAAGACATTAAAGTGATAAGGGAGTGACATTTTAATCAGCAGCAACTCCATAAACATTTAGGGTGAGACAGGGCTGCTAAGAAGAGGTCAGCCAGTAACAGAGTTAGAAGATGGATGACAGTCGGACTAAACCACTAATGAGATAGATGGTGCACCCTGTAGACAGCAGGGCTCGACTCCCTCACTTAAATCAAATCCCACTGACTCATCTGTGCTTCGATGAAACCCCACAGGTACTGTACGTGGTTACATAAATATACACTAGTAGCACTGTTTTTCTGAAAGAATAAGTCAAAAATCTATGCTTTGACCGTCCAGTGCAGTAGTATCCCAAGTGCTTGGATGACCAAGCCAATGAGATGTCTTGATCTACGCATTTTATCTGACAGGGTACAGGCATTTGTATAGTGTTGGAAAATGAATCTCAGACAGAAACACAGAGAGCCCATCACCACAATACAGCAGAGACAGATTGTTCTATTGTTCGTCTTCTGAGGGAAGACCGGTTATGAATGTACAAAACCTGCTAGGTTGTACTGGGAGAATCAACTGGTGAGGGACTGTCAGTAAGCCAACCACTGGCTGCCAAAAATCTGCAGAACATATAAAAATTCTGAAATAATTTCTGTCCATAACTGAAAAGATGTTAAAGACATTCATGCCGCATCTTATTAGCAGCTTCTGGATTTCAACACCGATGACTCAGTTTGGTATTTTATTTATAACTCATCCGCTCATTACACATATACACTCTTCAGAACACCTCCATTTTGGACCTCTGCCACCTCACCTGAATGCAGACGTCTGTAATTTGTTTCCTGTGTGGCTGGGGGTGAGCCACTGCTGTCACTCCGGGTTAAATCACATTTAGCAACGGCCTTCATAAAAGGAACCATGTTTGTCTTAATGATTAAACACTAAACCTATAGGCTGTTGCTTCCACAGCTTAGCTCTTCACAATACTGAGCAAACAGCACCAACTGCACACTGTAGGACAGGCCTTTACCCATGATGACCCTTCAGACGATAGACGTTGTTATGATTTGATGAGAAATGTCCTTAGTTACAACCCAAAACAGAGCTGGTTAAAAATCCAATAGGCAGGTAAGTACATATCAACTCTTTGATGTCAGAGGTTGCATAATAGAAGAGTAAATGTAAACCTAACCACCATGGAGCAAAATAAAATTATTCATTACATTTTCCCCCCTCCCAAATGAATGAGGTCCAATTTGTGACTATGGTCTTACCTCACATGTCCTCCAAAGTATATATTAAAAATATGTGTGTGCTTCCATTTGGTGAAGGTTAGGAACCTCTGATTCAGGACAGAAAACAATTGTTTTTTTTTTTTTATATATGGGCAAACTAAGTTATTAAATTACACAATGACGTCTGTAATTGGCAATCAGAATTGTAGCATCAACAAGCAAATTGTTATTGGTTTGAACCATAAGACTTCATAAGGTGTTCTGTGAATCACTTAGAACATAATCACAGTTTTTACAATAGTTCCCAGGGAATGTAATTCTTGAGATATACGGCAGTAGTGAAGCCATGTCTCGCCTGTGTTATGTGAGCATTAGTCTCACCTGTGTTATGTGAGCATTAGTCTCACCTGTGTTATGTGAGCATGTTGCATGCTGGGCCGTCAGCGTGGCTCACTCACTGCCGGCACACGTCTGGTCTGTTGAATATGATCCTGGCAGAACCCAGTCAGGAAACACCTACGCTGGTTCCATGCTGTCCACCACGCTGAGATACACACTAAGGAGGACTGTTCACTCAAGTCTATTGGCTGGGCAGTATCCAATCTACAAAATGTTTCACACTTACCGTCGGTGAAACAAAGAGTTAAGCCTCATAGAATCATGCAGTAACAACGATAAATCTGAAGTGAACAATCATAACATGGTCATTACAGAGGAGAAAGCAATTCCCAGTAAATCTAATCATCCCAAATATTTAACATTTAATAGATTTAGTCATTTGGATTGGCAATTCTGTGAAAATGCCATGCTGGACAAGGTTTTGTTTGGGTGGGCTGGTCGAAATGGAGACAATAAATTTTTTAGATACAAATCGTGGTGTGAACACACCCTCTCCTGCACCAGTGTGGGGCCAAGCCCCAGGGAGAACTACCTGGCCTCGGCTGCGATACAGGGCCCTGTTTCGAAATGCAGCTCGGGCTCCACCCCTTGACGAGGCACTGATGCCCCCAATCAGGCCTCGTCAGGGCGAGGCTGAAAAGGCCCCTGGGAAAGCAGAAAGTGTAAGTTGTTCAAAGAGCTGGATATTGGTCCCTGCGCCTGGGTTTATGTTAGTTTGTTGTGTTGTATTGATTTTGAACACTTTTTGTGAATAAGTGCCCTCCAGGGCCCAGGACACTGGTAATGTGTCTCAACGTGTTCCAAAATGAAATGACCTGACCTGGCCTAGATGTTGAAGTTACTGTATGTATAAAGATCCTATGACGCAGTTGGTCCTGTGAATGTAACTGAAGAATCCTCTTGAATTTGTGCAATGAAGTGTAGGCTATGTGCTTAAAATGGTTCCCCTCGAACAGGCAAGGTGCAATTCTAAATGGCCAGAGGTTAAACCAATACCATTTCACTTCATTTAATTCTACACGGAAGAGAATCTACTGCATGAATTGGAATTCTGAGAATACTCCAACATGACAGACTATGCTGTAAGTAGTAAAGTAATTGAATTGCCCTCAGATTATACATCATGTTGGACAATTGAGATCTCTTTTGAGATGAAGCAGACAGATAGAGAGTCTTAATTATAACCCTAATCCTAAACTCTTGCACTAGAAATGTAAATATATTGAACATAAAACTTGGAATATTTGAATCTCATGATGACACCTTCCATAATCATTGATGCTTTAACAGAAATATATATTATACTGTAAAAAAAAAAGCCTACAACAGGATCTCTATTAAAACATAACTGTAAAAATAGTAATATAATAATCTTGAACATTTTAACAGGCACTATTTCCCTTCAATCCTGTTTTGAGACTTTGCTCACATCTTGTCAATGACACATGCAACACCAGAGTTGTGGGTTCAATTCCTGGAATAACACAAAGATGTGTGGACTTACACAATTCTCAGATTTACACAACACAAAAGCAGAAATATGCTAATGATATTATTAACGGTATTTGGAAAATACGTTATTGGGTACGGAGTACCTCGCAAATAGTATGCTGTCGTTGGTGTATTCACGCTGTTATTTTTGGTGTTTTATTTTTCTCTAATAATTGTGTAGTTGCCAGGGTCAAAGAAATTCAGATAAAGCTCTAGAGAAAAATCTAATAAATATAGATCTAGAAATATAGAAACCTTTTAGCTATGGAGGAATACTGATATGGATCTGAATTGGGCTGTCATGATTATTTTAGATTTAGATTTAGATTAAACTTTATTGTCATTGAAAAGGACAGTACAACGCAATGCAGTAAACATCTAAACTAAAGTGCAAATAGAGGGCAGAAGTTTACAAGTATTTACAAGTATTAAGCGTATGCATATTACAAGTAGTAAGTGTAGTTGTCCAATGAAAGCAAATGCAGTACAAATTGCAATACTAAATGTGCAATTAAGGCAAATAGAGGAGGGTGGAAAGTTTACAAGTATTAAGTGTAGTGTATGTTACAAGTGGGATAACAGTTGTTCGGGCACAATTGGCAATTTCTAAATGGCACATAAGATGTGCAAACGTGGCAAATTAAGGAGTACTGTAGGAAGGTAGCATGAGCAACCATGACGCAGAAATAGCAGCACTAATGTCCTCGAGGTAGACGTGTGTGTAACAACCGTAAAAATGCAAGTACAATGACAACACTAAATGTGCAAAGAGGCAAAATGAATGTACAAGGAGCATGCGCAACTGAAATGCAAGGATAGCAGCGGTGAGGTTCCTGAGGTAGACACATACCAGTAACAACTGAAAACGTCCATTATTAGGCATAGCAAGGAAGTGTCAGAGTAGTACAAGGGAGTAGTGCAACAAGGTCCCTGAGTGGTGGGGTGGGGGGGGGTAAGTGATGGGTCACAGAGTTCAGCAGGGTTACGGTGGATGTGAAGAAACTGTTCCTGAGCCTGCTGGTGCGGGACTGAAGAGTCCTGTACCGCCTGCCTGATGGTAGGAGGGCAAAGGGTTTGTGGCCTGGATGTGAAGGGTCCCTGATAATCCTACTGTGCAGACAGCACTTGCGCTGGAGGACTACGATGGCAGTAAGCTGGGCAGCAGTGATGTGCTGGGCGGTTTTCACCACCCGTTGCAGGGCCTTCCAGTCGGTTATGGAGCAGCTGCTAAACCACACTGTGGCACAGGTTGTCAGAATGCACTCAGCCTCCTCAAAAAGTACATGCGCTGCTGTGTCTTTTTGACCAGAGTTGAGGTGTTGAGGAGAGGTCCTCTGAGATGTGGACATTTGATACCCTCGATGAGGACTGGGGCATGGCTGCAGATTTTAGACTTCCTGTAATCCACAAGTTCCTTATGACATTTTAGTTCATGATTAACTGTCACACAATTAATTGCTATTAATGATTTAATTGTCTATATTGTTGATTTTACGGCACTATTATAGTGTAAGACTAATAATACTGTAATAATACACCTGGTGACCAGGAGATGGTTCTTCAGATTTATAGTGTTCGCGCTTTTGACCACCAC
The DNA here is from genome assembly GCF_011004845.1 of Esox lucius. Classification (NCBI taxonomy): domain Eukaryota; kingdom Metazoa; phylum Chordata; class Actinopteri; order Esociformes; family Esocidae; genus Esox; species Esox lucius. The sequence continues at coordinate 14,247,968 of NC_047588.1, read as the reverse complement.
CGTTCTGGAACAAATCCGACAATTCGGCTCTTCCAAATAACTGGTTAATTTGGCTAAAACCCAAAATGCGCTAAGAGCGGTGCAGTTGTATTCAGCTTTGGAACTACCACTAAATCGGCCCACCTGCCCCATGCCCCCGAGTTTTTTGTCACCCTCTTGGATGGTGGACAAAACATAATAAAGTACTCTCTACGGAGGCCCAGTTTGCAAGAAAACGTGACAATGTGCCCTCTAGGGTGCCCCAACGTGCGAGAAAACGTGATGTAGGGCCTTAATGGGCGCCCTTCCAATAGAGAAACTGTGATGCAGTGCCCTCTAGGGTGCCCATACTTGTGAGGAAATGTGGTTAAGTGCCCTCCAAGGTGCTCCTTTCTTTAAAAAAAACATGAATAAGTGCCCTCTGGGTGCTTTTCCAGTGGAGAAAATATGATGCAGTGCACTAATGGGTGCCCTTATGTGTGAGGAAATGTGGTAAAGTGTCCTCCAAGGTGCCCCTATGTGCAAAATAATGTGATGAAGTGCCCTCTGGGTGCCCTTCCAGTGGAGAAAATGTGAAGTGCTTTCTGGGTGCCCTTCCAGTGGAGACAATGTGATGCAGTGCACTAATGGGTGCCCTTCCAGTGGAAACATTTTATGCACTGTACTCATGGGTGCCCCCATGTGTGAGGAAATGTGATTAATGATCCTAGTGGGTGCCCTTCCAATGGAGATCATGTGATGCAGTGTCATGTAGACTGCCTTACATTCTAGAAAATCTGTTGGCCTCTATGTGCTCCTACATGCAAGACAATGTGCCCTCATAGGATGCCTCTATGGTGGAAAATGCCCTCCTGGTGCCCCCGGTTTTTAACGTTTATCTACTCTGATTCCACCACCCTGACTATCTCCCTACCCTGACTATGTTCCTCAAAATACAGTTGAAGTCGGGAGTTTATATACCTTAGCCAAATACATTTAAACTTAGTTGTTCACAATTCCTGACATTTAATCCTAGTAAAACGTCCCTGTCAGTTAGTATTGCCACTTTATTTTAAGAATGTGAAATGTCAGAATAATAGTAGAGAAAATGAATTATTTTAGCTTATATTTTATTTCAACCCATTCCTAGTGGGTCGGAAGTCTACATACACTCAATTAGTATTTGGTAGCATTGCCTTTAAATTGTTTAACTAGGGTCAAACTTTTCAGGTAGCCTTCTACAAGCTTCCCACAACAAGTTGGGTCATTATTGGCCTATTCTTCCAGACAGAAATGGTGTAACCGAGTCATGTTTGCAGGTCTCCTTGCTTGCACACACTTTTTCAGTTCTGCCCAAAAATGTTCTTTAGGACTGAGGTCAGAGCTTTGTGATGGCCACTCCAATACCTTGACCTTGTTTTCCTTAAGCCATTTTGCCTTAAGGAAGTACTCATGATGCCATCTATTTTGTGAAATGCACCAGTCCCTCCTACAGCAAAGCACCCCCACAACATGATGCTGCCACCCCAGTGTGTCACAGTTGGGATTGTGATCTTAGGCTTGCCTAAGCCTCCCCCTTTTTCCTCCAAACATAATGATGGTCATTATGGCCAAACAGTTAAAAAAAATTTTACATCAGACCAAGGGATATTTCTCCAAAAAGTATGATCTTTGTCCCAGTGTGCAGTTGCAGTCTAGCTTTTTAATGACGGTTTTGGAGCAGTGGCTTCTTCCTTGCTGATCGGCCTTTCAGGTTATGTTGATATAGGACTTATTTTACTGTGGATATACAAATGTTATTTTCAGGGAAACCTGGGCTACAAGTACATCTGGACAGTAATATTTGTCCATTGATCAATAGTGATGAAAAATGTTTTATAAAATAATTAGTTGGAAGTTAAAACATGTATGCTTGGGTTTCTCACAGCATTGCACTGGTGTAGTTACACAGTGCAAGATCACAGGCTGCTGTCCTGAAGCAGCAAACAAAGACAGGACAATATGTATTTATTTTTGCTGTTCTTTGTCCAGCTCGAGTGCCATGTTTGGATGTGCGTAAATATTTAATTGCTCATACAGTAGCACCAACCACCCAGATATTGGGGAGGGGTCTGCAGAAAGAGGTCCCTTGGAAAAAGGCACAGCCCAATGTGTCAGTATTCCCCAGGTGTAACCTCCGTGGGCAGATCCACCCTGGGCTCAAAACAGCAGTCAGCAACAACATGTTAAACAGCATGTCATCCCTGCATTTAGTCTTTTCTCTACCCTGGCATATTAAGTGGGAAGAAAAACAGCTGAGGATGCATTCCTGTGTTCAGTAAGTGTATCTGTGTGAACATCTACAATCCATGTATTCAGGAATGACTCTACATTTGCACTATTTCTTCATTCAATTAATGTTACTAATTATAACACAATGGATTTTCCCCTTCATATTTTCCAGATCTTATATGTACTGCAGTGAGACTCGTCCACTCTAAAATAAAGCAATATAGTAATATGAGTCTAGATTATTTGCTGTGATTTAACATCTTAAAGTCATCTTATCCCACTGCCTATAATGAAAAATGCTCAAGGTTGTACTGTAACATGTAGATTGGCTCAATCTGTACTGTAATATATAGATTAGCTCAGTCAGTACAGTAACATGTACATTGGCTCTTTCAAAATTGATATGTTAATATGCATGTTTGTCATCATACCTTTTTATGTTGCTGTTAATCTATTTTTTTTACTGCTCAATCCCTTTTAAGCATGAGTGTTTTCTCACAACTCTACAAAACACACCTCAGAGGAAGGCTATAGTCAATGCTTGTATCTTTACATCACTAAAGATTGTGTGCCTCTATCTGAAATCATTCAAAGGTTATGCCCAATACTACCAGTTAAGTTTTAATAGAGATCCTATTAAAATACTAGTGTATTAGACTGTGTGTGTGTGTGAGTGTGTACAGTGTGCCAGTGTTAGATTTTGACTAACCCTGAACCAGGTATGTAGGTCTAATTAAACATTGTGAGCTTTAATTGCTGAAAACTACATTGACTTTTGTTATTTTTGCTATTAAAAACATTCCAGAAAAGGTGTTTTGTGTTACCACCCCTGACAATGAGAACTTAGTATGCCTCTATGTCAGTGCACCCTAAATTAAGTCTCACATTAGGGCCCAAAAAATATAAAATCAGATGTAACTAACAGAAACTAACCGGGCAGATCTGAGCCAGTGCTGTGGAGGTACATGTGTAATGGACCCAGTGGCTTAAACGGCCTATAGGGCACATACTTATTTTCATTTCATATTTTTATATAATTCAACAACCCTTATAAAAAAATATATGTGGCCGTCAGGATAGTTGCTATTTGAACACGCAAAGGTTTACTGCGTTTCAAAGGCCTACTTGAGATAGCTTCAAAGGGGAAATGGGAGGTTGAAATTAGTTGATTAATGCAGCGTGAAAGTAAATTACATTTTTATACCCATCAATGACATTATGGTCCACCCCGTAGGTGTTTACAGTCCCACACTAAAAAGGTTATGTAAGTGGTGTATGCACGTCATACCAGTTGTGTCCAACATTAATCAAAGACTGATACTCTAGATGCTATTGGCATTATCAATCTAATTTGACCTATAGCAGTTTAATTGTGGCTTCATGACTCATAGCAACAATTTGGTACTTGATCTGCAGTTTCAGCAGGCATGCGTCAAACACATAAGCGAGAGCAGGCACTAACATAACTACGCCTTTGAACAGAAATGAGTTAAAACGTGACCACTTGTGCCAGATTGGGGAAAGTTTGGGGAAAGTATACAGCTTCCTTGATGCAGGGAAGGGAATCATTCAGAGCATAGTGGCAGGTTAACAATAGCTTAGAAATTGTACACTGCAGCAAAATACCAAAAAGGAGAGGGACATTTCTCTAAAAGAACTGCAGAATATTCTGCAGGGTTTATAGGTGGAAAAGATTATAATGCTGGCGTCAGAGGTACCCGATATCCTCAACACCACATTCTATACATAAATATACTACATTTCCCAAAGTTCAATATTATGCATTGGTTTATATTGTTGCGAAATTGTGTTGTTGGACAGTAAAGTATTTACCCATTTTGAAGCATGGTATTGTGCTGTGCATACTGTGCAATGAGGTGTTTAAAATGACTACTGTACAATTACATGGTTTGCTCTTGTTTTTCTACAGGGTGCCGCAAGGCTATTTGTTTTGCTGTTGTGCAGTTGAACTGTCTGGTTTACTACCTCTTTATACCATAATTGCCTTGTCTGGATTATCACACGATGTGCCTTTAAGGTAGACCCCCCATGACAGATTAAAGGTAAATGTGCTGTCAGTGGAAGACTGATGTTAACAAGCTTTATACTAATCACTGTTTCAAGTCCTCTGTCGAGGGGCAAAGAAAGGCATTGATTGTTTCTTAGTAGTACAATAAATCCATACTGGACAAGAAATGTCTAACTTGTAGTGAATCTGACCAATGGTCTGTGTATTTCTTGGTCCCTATAAGTGGTGAGGGAACAGGACTGTCTAAACTTAGTTCCCCATGGATCTAGTGATCTCAACGATAGTGGATTGGAAATTGGAGGATGGGGATGAAACCCAGTGGAGGACACTGTGCCATGGTCCACAGCCTGTATTAGGAGGTGTTATGGTAATGCAGTAAGTCTCAGTGCTGTCAGTTTTCACAGAGGCAAAGCAAGTGTTAACTTGTGACAAGGCTAATCTCTGAGGAGAGCCAAAGCACACCCTAATCAGCAGAGCAAGTGGAAAATAAGACCCAATGCCCAACAGTCCCGCAGCCTTTCCTGGGCTCTTGTTAACTAAGGAGGCACAACCTGGTGTCTCATACCTGGGATATTATTGTCTTTAATGGAGAACTTCAAACTGAACTGTTATTGCATTATTAGAACTACTACCCTACAAAGCCAGTGCTTCCCGACACTGTCAAGCTTGCTGGACTTTTAGGGTTGTCCTGTGCCACATGACCACTTAAAGAAATGTGACGTCCACTGTATTTCACAAATACTGCCTTTAACACAAGTATGCAAATAACCAATCAAGCCTCAGTGGCTTCTTTATACAGGCACAAAAAACAGGAGTTATATTGCAATGCCAATGACGATCCTCCACTGAAGAGGAACGTGCGATCATGTGCAAAATAGTTGTACAAACAAACAGTTGAGTAGTCTCTCTAGGTTGCACTACAAAGAGCACCACAGTACCGGGAGAATTAAGTCAGCCAAGAAACGGACAGGGGGATAACTGCAAGGTTAAAACATAAATCAATAGCTGAGTCACCACTGGCTTCACGGGCTGCTACAGACGGAGTTGACTGACAACCAGCATGTAAAAAGAGAGGGAGTGTATACTGTGTAAACCTGGCAGGGACTGTGATCTCATGCATATGCCTCATTAATTGGATGATAAATCTGATGTAAATCACAAAGCATTAGTCAATTACATTTTAATCTTTATGTGTAAATCAACTCCCCCTCCCAAATAAAATATCTACAGTGGCAATCAAAAGTATTCACCCCCCTTGAATTTTTCCGCATTTTATTGTGTTACAACAATACATCGAAATTGATTTTGATTTGTACACTTCCAAAGCAAATGCGGAAAAAGGTTCTTCTAAAGCACCAGTTATGTCTATTGTAAAGAAATTACAAGAATATGGCACATGGGTGAATCTGGTTAGAACAGGCCATACTCAAAGATGGAGTATCTGGGTGAAAAATTAACTAGTTACCAAGGTGGTCACCAAGATGTCTATGACAACTCTAAAGGAGTTGCACTCTTCCATAGCTGAGCTTGGAGACACTTCAACAATAACCTAGGTATTTAAAAAAGTGTCAAAGAGTGGAAAGAAAACATAAAATTTCAGCTAGAGGGCATGTAGAAGACCTTGAAACAAAGTGGAAGACGATTCCATCATCTGATGAGACTAAAATAGAGCTTTTTGGCCTCAGCGTTAAACACTACGTTTGGTGCAAGCCTTACACTGTACATCATCCTGAGGACACCATCCCTACCATGAAGCATAGTGGTGGCAGTATCATGCTTCTTCTCATCAGGGCCTGGAAAGCAAAATGGATGCAACCAAGTGCAAAGAAATCCTGGAAGGGAACCTGCTGAAGTATGCAAGAGACCTGGGAATTGCGAGAAGATTCATCTTCCAGCAGGACAATGACCTCAAACATACAGCTACACAGAGTGGCTAATACAAAAATATCAATGTCCAGGAGTTGCCCAGTCAAGCCTGCTAAAGGAAGTAAATATTTATGCAAATAATAATTTTCTGTTTAATATTTGTAATACATTTAGATTTCATTTAGATTTTATATTACACTTTCACATTATGTTTTTTTTTTATGTTGTTCAGTGGCAGAAATCTGAAATAAATCCAAGTGATTGAATATTTTTGAGAGCTACAGTCAATAAAAAGGCAATCATTTTATGCTTAATCATATCCAAGGAGACAACATATTCCCTATCCAAAATATGACAGTGATTGTGAATAAATAGTTGTGAAAGGTCTCAATTGTTTACTGCTAAAATATATATAATGTCAGATTTTAGTCACCAAAAGTGGCTTGTCTATTTGGTTAACATGCATATCAAGGTATCATATCAAGTCAAAGACCGACAACATAACATCGTAAACATAAAGCCTCTTCAATCCGAGCCTTCAGAAATCAACCGTAGTTTTATTTTAATGGCAAGGTTATGGAAGCAGAACTTACGTGTCACTGAAAAGAGAAATATAAAAGTAAAAAGTCTCTCTGTCTGGTTCAGAAATTCGTTTCAAAGTACTGTAGTAAGTGCAAGGTCACTGTCGCGTACGGTTGAGACTGACGGAAACGACGGCCGTTTGTGGTGATCATTTAAATAGAGAGAAACACATTCACTGATGTTCAACGTGCTTTGTCACGTACAGTACGTTATGGTTCAGGAAAATGAATATACCCAAACATCAAACATCTTTATCTAAATCACATAAAATAAACGATGGAAGTTACCTTACTACTATAACTGCATATGTATATTTAAACAGGTTACTTTAAATTTGAGAAACTCAGCTTTTAATAGTAGCGGTACGCCGAGTTGGCAAGGATAGAGCGAGGGATCTAGGTTTACAATATTACACACCAGACCCCGGGCCAACGAAAGACATTTGATGGCTATGGAAATTGTTTTCGTCCTATGCATATATAGTGTTTTTCACCGATGTGTCACTCATAACACACATTTTCCCAATAGACCTTTGACTTCTCTCTTTACCTATAAACAGTCTATTTCAGGATGGGGTGGAAGGTTATTTTCAACCCGTTGTGCTTCTCGATATCAATGAACCTCCATAGCAGAGCGTGGACTGATGTGAAAGACTAAAAATCTTTAGTATACAAAATTACCTAGATTAACAACAAATGAAGACGAAAAAAACATGCAAACAACACGAATGACCCTACCTTCGGTAGGAAATGTTGGCGTTTTTCCAGCTGAACTTACTGGGTTTGTATCTTGAAGTTGTCACAGTGTAAAAATAAAGAAATCAAAAAGGTGTTAAATCCGGTGTATGGAAAATGTCATCAGCCTACCCAGTCTGGAATACAACCTAAACCTAATATGGGCACAAGGCTGACGTTGATGAGAGCGTTACCCTAACGCGTACAGCATCCTTCTTGGAGCAGCCCCCTCCTCTTTTTACATTCATCCCTCTGCGCTCGCGTACACCATTGTCTTTGTAGAGGGGGTTCCTCTTTTGCTTTAGAGTGGACGTTAGAATTTTAACGGTGCTGTATGCTGTTTGTGGTGTGGCATTCATTAATCATTCAAAACCCCTGGAGCCTTTGAAGACATATTGGGTAATATGATATCTAGTATCATATGGGGTTTTCGTTTCTTTATGGATTTATTTTCAAAGTGAAATGGATGCGACATAGATTTTTGGCCATATATGCTGCAAATTGTTGGTGCAATGAACTGTGCACCACACGTGCTGGAGCTCGTGCCTGTAATTGGCCACGAGAAAGGCGACTGATTGACATAAACGAAATATGACTAAAGTATTATTCTGAATTAAAGAAGCACTGAATTAAACTGAAATATGACAGTTTTGTAGCATAACTATAGTTTTGGGTTTTAACAATCGTTTAATTAGGCCTATGATTTCTTTCTCACATTTTAACAAATTTTCTACAATCCCAATTCATTGAAAAATCGAGATGTAAAAAATGCAAACACAACAAAAGGCACTGATTTGAACAAAAAATTTTGAATCCTTTGCGTAAATGTACTTTTACGTATTAACTTAAATTTCATTCTAATTTATGACAACAAGAAAATTATCTGCAGTTGTTAAAGGAACCTGTTTATATTGTCTTTTTGATAGGTCTTTTTTCATTTCTTTGGAATATGCACCAAAAAAACCATATTTTTCTCCCCTCACAATTCTGTGAAAGATTGAGATGTAAAAACTCCTCAATTCTATACCTAATCCTTACAGATAGACCTCGTAAGTACTGTGCGAATGGAATGTTGGCAAATTTCATTAATGCCCTCTGTCAGATTGTCTGCATTGGAGATGCCAGATTTTGAGGGGGAAAAAATCTGACTGTTAAATAATCTTGTAGAGAAATGTCATATATTTGTAGTCCTTTATGCAATTTCTCAAATATTTTTGTTCTCTAGTTGCATTCCCTACCCTTTATTGGCACATGAACTCAATTTTGTCTTTCACATGCACCTTTCAAGAGACTCAGTCAGAGTCAGGAAATGTACTAATCCATGGTACTCCCCTGAACTCCCCTGATCTTTTCATAAAAATAAATCAAGTTTAGGCTAATGCTAGAAAGACTGGATTTTTAGCTGACTGGCAGCTCTTTAAAAAATTAAGAAATATATGTACTGCTTCCATAACAAATGCCACATCAAACTATTTAGTTAGTGCTCTGTTGATACTACTTCAGTATTTTGGAAAGCTTTTAATTCTCTAAAGTGGGGAAATATATTTACTTCTTTATAACGTTTCTGACTTCTTCATGATTGCTGGGAAAGCAAAGAAATGTGATGCTTTTAATCAATAATTTATCTCTGCTGAGTTTTACTTGAAAGCAAGGTGGTCTAACTAGCCTTGACCAGTTTACTGCTCTGCCAATAAAGAGCCTCCTGCTACCTCAATAGAGGATCAGTCACTTCAAGTGACCTGAGAAAGAGTAATCAAGTTAAATAAATATTCTGTTAGTTAAGTTAGTGCAAAAACAAAATGCATGTTTTTTAAAGGTCACATAAATCAGATTTAAATTAATACTAGTTCAACATTTTAATAAATTGAAATTTGTATTTGTATTTTGCACTAGGTTACTGGGAGAAGTTTATATTGAAAACATTTTCTTCACTAAATTTTTTTGTGTTTGATAGTTATCTCAGATAGAGTATTACCCCAAGTTTGGGAACCACTGTTCTAACTTCTCTTCCTTCTTCTCTCTCTCTAACCCTCTACTTTCTCCTGCAAGAATTGCAACCTGCCTCACAATGAACACCACTGACAGTGGCATGTTAATCTACTCTCTGTAAAGGAAAGTTATTATGAGAACTAAGTAGACAGTTCTTTGCTCTTACTCAGGCAAGCACCTTTTTATGTTGGTTTCTTAGGTACTTCAACTTTATAGCTGAGTACTATCCTGACCCATTGATATAATCTTGTTCAACACCTGTTAATTATCAACAGGTAAAGACTAACTGTGAATGCTTACAAACAGTCCCCTTTCCAAGAATGCAGGTTGAAGCAAAATAAATATTAAAAAGAGAAAATTACACAATATATTGTGCACAGTATTGTGAATAACAACACCAAGGAATACAAACAAAATGATATGAATAAGAATGTATACAGAGTAGCGGATCTATGTGGGGGGTATGAGTGGTTTCAGTTTATGTACATATTATAGGTAGGGGTAGCAGCAGATATGCAATAAACTACAGCAGAAACTATATACTGTATGTTAGGTTAATGAAGTGGTGTGTGAGTGGAGACGAATGTGTCTGTAGACAATACCAAAGAGATTCAAAAATGGAGGCTGTCTCATTGTCATCACTGATGAAGCTTACCACTGTCGAGTTGTCAGTAACTTAATTACGGTCTTGAAATCATCAAGGTCTAGCAGTTATGGGTGAACAAGGAGGAGATTAAGTTTGTTTCATATCTAAGCCCATTGGCCTTTTGCTTCAGTGGGTGAGTTACCATTAGAGATGGAGGTTAAAAAAGGCAAGTCCGTGGGATGCGTATTAATATAACAAACAAACCACGGTTTATAATTCTACTCATTTGCAGGCAGCCTGTAAATTCAGATCAAGGAGCACTCTGGGCCGTGATTAACCCTGGTACAGTATTTAGATGAGGTCCAAACCTTTGTCTTTATAAATAGTTACATTCATGAGAATGTTATAGGCAATTTCATTTAGGCAACCTGAGATTAAATTGGCAACCTTGCATGATACTGTTTGAAGTCAGCTTTTTAGTCAGCATGTGTATCTCATTTGCACTTTAGTCAATTATCAGACACTGTTATCAGGGTAACTTACAGTTTCCAGCTGCACTGGTCACCTTGTTAGCCAGTAAGATATTAGCCTGCATCCCACTGCTGGCTTGCCTAAAACTAAGAAAGGTCAGTCCTGGTTGGCCCTGGATAGGATATCAGATGCTGATGGAAGTGGTGTTTGGACGGTCCTCTTAGATTGCATCCTAATGCCCCAGGACAGTAAATGAGACATTGCCCTGGATAGGGCGGCTTCTTTTTTACTAGACATTAAATGGGTGTCCAGGTTAACCCCAGTGTGTCACGTCATTCAGAGTCTCCATCCTATTAATCACCAGTCCCAGTTTCCAGTAAGTCGCAAGGCCCTAAGTGGACATGAACTGAGCAGCCACACATGTGTTCTTTTTGGGATTGGTGGGGTATTTAGCTCATAGGTTGGCACCTGTATTTTGTCGTTGATTGTCTTTTGGTTGTAGGGGACAGGCTATGTATATTTTTACGTTCATTCAGGCGAACATTACAACCTAGCTTCAGGATTTCTTGGTGTGAGTTTTGTAAGCCTGTTTTGGGCTCAGTGCTCTGGTTTTGTTACGTGCCCTTTTGGAAGGTTGATTTGTGTTTGGAGCTACCATTAAACAACCTGTTCAGTTCTACCTCCCTGGTGTCCTCGCAATTGTTTCCACCATCCATGAACGTTACACAGTGACCTGGATACATTAAAAATGTTGGCCAAATCATCATGGTCACGCAATTCACCTGTCACAAAAAATATATAAAATGGTGTTACATTAAAATCAGGTTATAAATATAAAATGTAAATAAAACAACAAACAGAAAAAAATGTGTAAAAAATGTCAAATGTAAAAAATTTCAATATTAGTCTGGATGTATTTCACCTAGTCTGAGATACATATCTAATACTTAAGAACTACTGCAACAGCACAGGGTTTCAGTTGAAATGAGACACCTCCACTTATTTCTCCTATTTGAAATTCTACATGCCTACTTTTTATTTTATTTTTAAAATGTTTTACTACGTTGGTGCACTATGTTTATTCTATGTTGGTGTGGGGTTTTATTTTTGGTTTGCCTCTCCATGAGGGAATTTCATTAGGGCTATCTTTTAGGGCACATTTACTCAAGGAGTATGCTGTTCAGAACCTGTTTTTACAACCATACGTTTTGCTTTTAGTCATTAATGACTTCTTTGTTTAGTTTTAGCGATTATATTTCAGTTTTTTGGTGAATAACTAGCAGGGGTAGCCTGGAATCTCATCTAAACATAATTCCACAGATGGCCCAGACTCCAGGGAAGGGAGGAGGAACAACACCTATCTTTCCATTGCCCTCAGAGGAAACTTTTAGAAAACTGACAGACCTGATCAACACTCCCACCCAACTGCACAAATTGGCCCCAAGCCAATCAGCAGATGGTCTGGCTGTTGTGAGACACACACATAACTGACAGAACAGATTAAAATCTTATCAAACAATTGTGTCTGAAAATAAACAACACAATTCTAGCTAAATCTGATTGTGGCCTAATAGAGTTTGGTTAACTAATTATTCATATCTAAAGCTACAGAGCAATCCATAAGCACTTGGTGACACAAGTTATGTTGTTTTGGCTTGGTATTCCTGCACTTTGGTTATTAAATTAAATAATGATAATAGGGTTAAATTACAGAATGTCAGATTTAATTTGAGGGTATTGTCATCCATATCAGAGGAATAATTTATAAATAACAGCAAGTTGGTTACATAGTGCCCCCGCTTAAAGATAAAAATATAAGGACAATTTGATTCTCTGGTGTCTCTCATTAGGCAAGAGTGTTTGTTTGCAACATTAATGCATGCACAAACTGTCAATGTGTAGGCTTGATTCTAGGCATGACATTTGCATTTAGAGTTGGTTGCTTGTGTCTTACAGCATGAGGACTTAAGAAGTGTTAATGCAAGACAATCTGGCCATTACAATTTAGATTAACCTGAATTCACAGAAGATTTCACTTGCTGAACTACAAGGTCCGGACTGCAAGGTGCAAAAAATTGATGGCCTACAAATAGCAAAAATAGCTTAGAGATCTGGAAAAAGGTATTGTGAACAGATGAGAAATGTACCAGATTGATGGCAAGCGTGGAGAAAACAAAGGAACTGGTATACCAACTTTTCCGGTGGGGGGTGTTATGCTTTAACATGTGTGCCACTAGGACTGGCTCACTTGTCTTCATTGATGATGTAACTGATGGCAGCAATAGGATTCATTTTACATTGCACAGAAAGATTTTGTCATCTCAGATCCAGCCAAAGGCCTCAAAATGAATTGGACAGCATGTCACCTTGCAGCAGGACCACCCCAAACATACTGCTAAAGCAAGTAGTCTTCAAATCCAAAAAGTGCAATGTTGTTGACTGACCAAGTTAGTTACCTGACCTAAACCCAATTGAGCATGTTTCACTTGCTGAAGACAAGACTGAAGGTACAAATGTCTAAACAAACTGGAAATGAAGATGGTTGAAGTACAGGCCTGGCAGAGCATCACCATGGAAGAAACACGTCTGTTGATGTCTGTGTGTTACTCAAGACGTACTGGCACCCTTCATGAAACTTAACAAAAGTGAATGCAAAAAAATCAACAACAGAAACAATTAGTCATATTTTCAAACGCAAGAGTGAGCCATATTATTTAATGTTAACACAATAATTTCTCAAACAATTCTTTTTAGTATTATGATCTGCAAAACATATCCAATTCTGTTCAACCATACTGTGACTCAAGAAGTCATCTTGTTATGACTGATGGAATCATCTACAAGGGACTGTGCATACGGTAACATGCTAAGGCTCATTCACCAATCTCACTTAGGAATGGTGAAGTGCAAGCAGAGAGCTTGTGAGATCCTATACTGGCCAGGCATGAGTGCTGACATTAAAGAAGTGATCAGAATCTGTAGCAAGTGTGATGATTTTCAAAACAAGCTGCCCAGACAACCTCTCAAGCCAACCGAAACACCAGAGTTACCTTTTGAAGAAATAGCACCATATCTGTTCGAGTCTGAGAAAAACTGTTATATACTGAGAGCGGATTATTACTCAAAGTTAATTGAAGCAGATGAATAAAAAAACCAGCGCAGCCGTACAGTAATAGAGGCCTTCAGAATCTCAATTCAGCAGATATGGGATTCCCACCACTCTTTGGACAGAAAATGGTCCACAGTACTCGGCGGAGGAATTTGCAGACTATGGAATCACACACAAGACATAGTCACCAAACACACCACACTCTAGTGGTGAAGCAGCGCCTGCATTACAGACAATGAATAATTTCTGGAGCAAAGCTACAGACAAACACTTTACACTGCTGGACTACAGAACCACTCCACTTGAATCTGTAGCCCTGTCACCTGCTCAACTCCTTACGGGCAGAAGGACTCGGAACAAACTACCCACTGCCCATTCCTGCTCACACCAACAAGCTATGACCCGTCGAAAGTCAAGCATCTGCTGGATAAAACAAAAGATGTACAAAAATTCTACTATGACTGCAAGAGAGCAGGTAAACCCTGTGCTGTTCTGAAGCCTGGAGATGAAATCAGGATGCAACCGTATCCTGGAAACCGCAATTGGTCCCCTGCAGTGGTAATGAAGCAACACAGTGCTCCCCGATCCTATGTAGTGGATTGTGGAAACAAAGAGTACCAAGAGTCAACATCTACAGTGAGGTAAAAAAAGTATTTGATCCCCTGCTGATTTTGTATGTTTGCCCACTGGCAAAGAAACGATCAGTCTATAATTTTAATGGTAGGTTTATTTGAACAGTGAGAGTCAGAATAACAACAAAAAACCCAGAAAAACCCATGTCAAAAATGTTATAAACTGATTTGAATTTTAATTAGTGAAATAAGTATTTAATCCCCTCTCAGTCAGAAAGATTTCTGGCTCCCAGGTGTCTTTTATGCAGGTAACAAGCTGAGATTAGGAGCACACTCTTAAAGGGAGTGCTCCTAATCTCAGCTTGTTACCTGTATAAAAGACACCTGTCCACAGAAGCAATCAATCAGATTCCAAACTCTCTACCAAGGCCAAGACCAAAGAGCTGTCCAAGGATGTCAGGGACAAGATTGTAGACCTACACAAGGCTGGAATGGGCTACAAGACTATCGCCAACCAGCTTGATGAGGTGACAACAGTTGGTGTGATTATCCACAAATGTTAGAAACACTAAATAACTGCCAATCTCCCTCGGTCTGGGGCTCCATGCAAGATCTCATCGTGTGGAGTTCTGGGTAGTTCTGGGCTGATTCCTTACGAGAACAGTAAGCAATCAGCCCAGAACTACACGGGAGGACCTTGTCAATGATCTCAAGGCAGCTGGGACCATAATCACCAAGAAAACAATTGGTAAAACAATACACCGTGAAGGACAGAAATCCTGCAGCGCCCAGAAGGTCCCCCTGCTCAAGAAAGCACATGTACAGGCCCGTCTGAAGTTTGCCAATGAACATGATTCAGAGGAGAACTGGGGGAAAGTGTTGTGGCCAGATGAGACCAAAATCGATCTCTTTGGCATCAACTCAACTCGCCGTGTTTGGAGGAGAAGGAATGCTGCCTATTACCCCAAGAACACCATCCCCACCTTCAAAAATTGAGGTGGAAACATTATACTTTGGGGGTGTTTTTGTGCTAAGGGGACAGGACAACTTCACTGCATTAAAGGGACGATGGACAGGGCCATGTACTGTCAAATCTTGGGTGACAACCTCCTGCCCCCAGCCAGGGCATTGAAAATGGGTTGTGGATGGGTATTCCAGCATGACAATGACCCAAAACACACGGCCAAGGCAACAAAGGAGTGGCTCAAGAAGAAGGACATTAATTTTTTTGTTTTTATTCTGTCTCTCACTGTTCAAATAAACCTACCATTAAAATTATAGACTGTACGTGCAAGCACTGTAGCCGCCAACCTGCCACTCCACTGGGTTTGTGTTGAGTGTTCCAGAACAATCGATCCTAGCTCAAACAAATCCTCCTCATCTGTCTTCTACTAGGTGGGGCAGAGTTAAACCTCCTAAAAACTAACATAGTAAGGGGTATATTTTGCTAGCAACCTCTCCTCCCAAGCTGTTGTGTTTAGTAGTATACGGTGACAGGACATTGTAGTGTGGTAGTTCAATGTGTTTTGTTTTTAGCTGCTAACTCAATATATTTGTTTACAGCAGCTATTCAATCTATGATTGCATAACTTGTTCACATTTGAAGCGCTATGCTCTGCAAAGGATATCGTCTCTGTCTCAGGAAGGAAGATGTAACATATTTGTTGGTACTAACAATGTAATCACGCAAGTGCAAATGTACACTTCTGTAGCAGTGGATTTGCACTCGTGCATTAATTTATGTTTGACGACATAACATTTTCTGTGGAACAAGCCATTGGTGTCCGTGCCTGCATATGCCAGTATATTACATATAATGCGCGTTAAATGCATAAATGCATATAAAAACATATCTGTTGTCCCATTGCATATTTAGGCCTATAAAATGAATCGTCCTTCTACATGTTTAACTGAATTTATCAAATGAGCGTTAAAACACGTTTAGCTACGTTAGGAAGGCCTACAAATTGTCAATGTCAACTTTATTTATATAGCACATTCAAAACAAGCATGGTTGATCAAAGTCTATGCTGTTATGCAAGCAAGTCCACAACCAGCAAGCCCACCCATAAGTACGTCCACTCAGGGGCGTGGCTATCCAAATTATCGATTTCAGTGTGTAGGGGCGATGTGATGTAAATCTTATCACTCCACCTACTTCAAAGGACTATCACGAGATTGTGAGGGGAGTGCTAAAATAGACCATTTTGGAATGTCTCTAGAGGAACCACTGGCGGTGTTAAAAAGCATAGGCTATTGGTTGTTGCAGTTAGCTAATATAAAAACCCAGCGCAGCCATACTTTGCAGCTATACTTTGGTGTGTATCGCCACTCTGTGGTTACTTTCTGAAGGTTTGTCTTAATATGTAGTGATCAAATGGGCTATTGCACAGTCCACATGTTCCAAGAGAAGCAAAACACGACGTGGTGCATTTAAGATTAAAGCTTTTCAGAATTTTGTTATGCACCGCATCATAAATCAATGACGAAACATTTACAACGATCAACATACTGTCCCAGTTTCATCACATTGGTCAAATCCAGTCTACGTCGCGTTCACGTCTTGTTGGATAGATGGGTCGAGTAGCCTGATTACTCTAGCTGCGATATTTTTAATCCGTTTCTGTTCGTACGCGCCGTGGACACTCAGGTGTAACCTACTGTAGATTAAACAGCAATCGAAAGCTATTCCCGGTTTCTCGACTGGAACTGGCACAAAGAGACTGCTTTGTGATGCTTTTCGATTAGCCTAATTTCCATATTTAAATGGTGCTGTTTAACTGACAACAGCGACAGTGTAACATGACTGACGCAAAGAGGATGTGCCCCAAGAAACCAGGTCGATGAAATATTGGCACTATGAGAAACAGCATTATGGACTTTTTATGGAAAATCTTTGCTGCTCTGAGCTTCGATTGCTTTAAGAATTCGTCGTCTTCACAGAGGTAAGTGTGTGTGGAACATTTCTTTTTTTTTTTTCAACAACGTGCATGTGACCCTACAATACATATTTTTTCATTTGATTTGTTTATAGAATTGACATAAAAGCATATGCATAATCAATTGATCTCAAAAGTTTGTCAAATCACAGTATTGGCAATGATTGATTTGAAAGGGACAACCCTTTCTATGCAGTTGTTATGACAACAGGGCTGTGAAGTAAAAAATATCTGCCTTCCTTCTCCAACATTGCCTTTTTGACCAAAAATATATAATAATGTTTTGGATGACCTATATAAAACAGATTTATTAGACCTTTCTACCTCCATGAGTTAACATCTCTTCTATGCAGGTTGATACAGGGGGCTCTGTACTGATATGACTCAATTACATTATATTTTGCCTCACAGCTTGGTTGGGCTGAATTTATTTTTGAAAGATTCTCAGTGAACTGTACATTGTATTGGCTATTCACACTGCACCAGCAGAATTCAGCAAACACTTTTCACCTAGAGTCCAACCCCAAATTCTCATACCCTTTTCAGATCTCCAGGCAAGCTGAGCTCCAGCCAGGCAGGTAGTCTGGAGAGCAGTTCCCTGACTGGCTCTCTCTCCCTGGGGCCAGACTTGCCTCACTGTCAGTGCTGTATCTCCTATGAGGCTCGCCTAAAACGCTTGTCCTGCGGCCACCTCTACTGCGACCCCTGCACAGACCAGATTGTCAACCTGGCCTTCGAGGACATTGAGGGCCTCTCTGACTACCCCTGCCCCATGTGCAAGTCCCTCCGCCAGCTAGGGGACCTGGGCCCCCCCTTCGGGTGCCAAGAGACCCCTTCCTGTGGTCCCCGTTGGACCCTGCAGCAGCAGGTGGCTAAAGAGCATGGGAGCAGGTGGGGGTAATGTTGAGCCAGTTCATACTGTGCACCAAGGGCTGTGTTAATAAATTAAGGCCTAAACATTTTGCTCCCTGTCCGGATGGAACAGGAGCCATCATGTCTATTCAGCTATGTCTGAAGTGTTTTGATTTTTAATATTTTAATGCAATACCATGTGCTAAGATTGTGATCTGGTCACTTGTGATGGAAAGTGTCTCACTGTCTTTCTTCTTGGTGAAACTAATTAGTGCGTAACATTACCGATAATGTCCATTGATGTGCCCTAATGTAAGTGGATGTTGAAAGGTGATTGAGCGAGCACTAATATAAATATTAGATGTTTGTTTCAAACAGTTATTTTTATTTGGGTGTAGGTTATTTTCTGTGAAAGTTTTGTATTGAAAGTGTACATACATTCATTTGACTTAAACTGTAAACATTAAGTACAGTCCCATGCTGCTTTTAATGAATTCAATGTCATATTGTATATATTTATTTTGCTAAGAAATAAAGTTTGTGTTGTATATTACTCTCATTTTAAGAGTTGAATGTCTTCCAGAGGTGCCTGCTCTCCACAGGGGTGGAACTCCACTGTCAGCTGGTCCCCATACAGTCTGGGATCTCAGGCCTCACTGGTAACATCCAGCGGTTGATTAGCAGGAATGTTCTTCTCCCTGCAGACATGGCTGACCCACATACTGTACATATACACAGAAAACAAAGGCAAGAGCAGGCAGAGATTTTATGAACTTAGAATAGTTTATTAATCACGATCTTAACATGATACAAAAAATATGTACATCTGGCAACCTATGTGTCTACCGTACCCAAATATATGTATAACGTAAAAATTTAGGACATGGGGTTGCATGATCAAAGGGAGTTTCATTTTGTTTCTTGGGAAGATCTCCACAGGTTCTTCCTCATCTCCTTTTCAAACCCATTGGAGTTCGAAGTGTAGGGACTTACAGTACTACCAATGTGTATGCAGTTGAGATCATCCCAGTGTAGTCATGGTGATGACCTAGTGCAGTTTTCCATGGAAGACAAGGGCAAAAGTACTGGCATCAAATCCAAAAACAGACAACCTGATATTCAGTAAGTGATATCAAACAGTGTGCTTTGATATTCAACAATGAATATTTACAGCCATTTAATAATTTAAAGTGTCCGTCATAATCAGACAGGAATGACATGAATCTAGGTGTACACCAATGTAAGTCACATACCAGCCTTCTGCCAGTTACTGAATTAGGTTAATGTGGAGCCCCCTCTACTGCGCCAAGGCAGGAGGATAGCAGGGAAGGAGTAGGACCCCAGGGAGAGCAGGAACACAGGTACATTTCATAGCATGGAAATGCTCATTTGTACAAATATCCCTGTCATCAGAAGTAAGCTACAGTGTAGGGAAATAATGAAAGCGTATTTGCTGTTTAATTTCCACATCATGCAAGCAACAAAGCTCTGGTTGGACTGGCCCACTCCCAATAACTTTCTGGGCTTTGAATGAAGTGACGCATTTAGAAGCCCTTGACCTGAACGCTAGCTGCATACGAAACTACTAGCATTGAGGACATGAAAAAATACACTACTGAAGAAGTCTACTTCCATTTTTTTTAACTAGCAAATGTACCAAAACATATTTAATTATAAATATGAACCATCTGAATGGATGGCTTGCAGAAGTAAATCATAAGGGTAAAAAAAAGAGTAATACTTTAATTTGGTCACAAAAACTTACATTTCATCATTACATTTCATAAATGAATCTGCAAACAAAAGTAATACATATAACTTTCTACCTAAATTTACAGACCATAACAACAGCACGTATAACAATAGCATTGATAAAACTCAGCGTATGCCTCTTGTATTTCACTAGTTAGCATACATGCAAATATAAACTATAACAGTAACAAAATAGCTCCAGTGGCCTAAATTCCAGATCATAATTGCTGGACCCAACACCTGGAGCTAAAACTGCCCATTTGTGAGCAAGTCTCTCCCTAGTGTTTAGTTGGTAAACAGCTCTCTGTTTTGGAAATGGCGGTTAATTATCCCCTTGTCATTAAAATGGACTTACTGTAGGGACAATAGAGTCAGGAAAACAGAAGGAAAACAGAATCAAGGCTGTGACCACTGTATGTTGAAACAGCTCAAGTTTTCAGTAAATGCATTAGGTTCCGTAATTTCAGTCATTTGTGCTCTCGTCTTTAGCTTATCAGTCTTTACCATTATTCATTTAGGGTACTAGTGTACTCCTTTTGGAGAGAAAAAAGTAAGCAATACTAATAACTTGGGAGACAGAGGCATAATGAATAACTAGCATCCACAGTGGGGAGAACAAGTATTTGATATACTGCCGATTTTGCAGGTTTTCCTACTTACAAAGCATGTAGAGGTATGTCATTTTTATCATAGGTACACTTCAACTGTGAGAGACGGAATCTAAAAAACAAATCCAGAAAATCACTTTGTATGATTTTTAAATAATTAATCTTCATTTTATTGCATGACATAAGTATTTGATCACCTACCAACCAGTAAGAATTCCGGCTCTCACAGACCTGTTAGTTTTTCTGTTCTCCACTCATTACCTGTATTAACTGCACCTGTTTGAACTCGTTACTTGTATAAAAGACACCTGTCCACACACTCAATCAAACAGACTCCAATCTCTCCACAATGGCCAAGACCAGAGAGCTGTGTAAGGACATCAGGGATAAAATTGTAGACCTGCACAAGGCTGGCATGGGCTACAGGACAATAGGCAAGCAGCTTGGTGAGAAGGCAACAACTGTTGGCGCAATTATTAGAGAATGGAAGAAGTTCAAGATGATGGTCAATCTCCCTCGGTCTGGGGCTCCATGCAAGATCTCACCTCGTGGGGCATCAATGATCATGAGGAAGGTGAGGGATCAGCCCAGAACTACACGGCAGGACCTGGTCAATGACCTGAAGAGAGCTAGAACCACAGTCTCAAAGAAAACCATTAGTAACACTACGCCGTCATGGATTAAAATCCTGCAGCGCACGCAAGGTCACCCTGCTCAAGCCAGCGCATGTCCAGGCCCGCCTGAAGCCCCAAAACCTGAAGGATCTGGAGAAGGTCTGTATGGAGGAGTGGGCCAAAATCCCTGCTGCAGTGTGTGCAAACCTGGTCGAGAACTACAGGAAATGTATGATCTCTGTAATTGCAAACAACGGTTTCTTTACCACATATTAAGTTCTGCTTTTCTGATGTATCAAATACTTAAGTCATGCAATAAAATGCAAATTAATTATTAAAATATCATACAATGTGATTTTCTGGATTTTTGTTTTAGATTCTGCCACTCACAGTTGAAGAGTACCTATGATAAAAATTAAAAATACCTTTTCTCCCCACTGCACATGCTACAGTGGTGTCAGATTCAGTAATAATAACAAATATTGGGGTTCCACCCTGCACTAACAGAAATGTCCTTAATGCTTCTGCAGATCAAATAAATGAACACACATTTGTCTGCTGTTTGTTTTGACCTCTGCGGCTAAAAAAACCCCGGAACATTTAAAGGAAAATGTTTGGTTAAAAATAAAACAGAATGTGTTAAACAAACCATTTTAAAGAAACACTTTTCAAATATTATTTGTGCTTTGCTCTACTTGCATTATTACTGCAGTTCAGTACCTCCTTTCCGGCCAGTTCATGACTTTCCTACTCCCATATTGCCTTAAAGCCATTCAAACCAGTCTTGACAGGAAAATCTGGTTCCACCAAGAGATCAGCAATGATAGGGAATGAAGTCTTGCATGGTCTGTGGTGGGTGAATTAATTTAGAGTTCAGAGCCAGGGTTAACACTCAGTACTGTTCTGGTTAACTGGCAGGGGACGCCCAGAGCTCAGGACCCTAGTGAAGAACTGTTGTTCTTTGACAGCTTGGCATTATTATTGGCCACTGGGAAGTAGCGTGTGTCTGGACGGGCCTCTGAAGAGGATGGGTGGCTAAATAGGAACGTGTGCTTGCTGCCGTCTCTGTGGCCAGGTATAGATGGAGGGGCGGAGGAGGGTGTCGGACCCCAGGGTTGCAGGTTGGAGGTAGGGAGCGTGGGTCTAGAGGCTGGGAAGAGGAAGGTGCCGTTGTTGGTGTTCTGGTTGAGGTTGGAGTCTTTCCAACGGGGCTCCTTCCTCTTGGCCGGGGCTGTTTTAGTGGGGGCTAACGCTAGCTTCTCTCTGAGCTCCTGGACTTCCCAAGCTAGCAGATCCACTGGGTGCTGGCTGGATGAAGAAATGGGGTGGGAGAAAGCCTGTCGACAACACGGCAACAATTAAATGTCCATATTTATGCAAATAAAAATGTTATATTCAATAAATGTTTATCAAATTTAACATTTGATTTTTATATAAAAATGGCTGTCCTGTCCACCAAACTGCTTCACCAGTTAGCTACTTACCAGCTGATATTGTGCCCCGTCATACATCAGTACTGTTTTCTATTATAAACACTTCCAAAGCCATGGGCCCATAAAACAACATGCACTTCAGGGAACATGTGCAACACATAACATTTGACCTTTTTAATTGTATTCACAACACAAGATTTACAAGATACACTCTTTCACGTATTTCGTATTTTTCACAGCATTTTAGACCCCCTCCTAATGTACCTGAGCATGGAGGGCTCCACGGAGGTAGCAGTCTTTCCACACGCCTATGCAGGGCCCCAGGAGCAGGGGGAGTAAGGGCTCGTAGGGGTCCAGGGGCCCCTGGAGGTTAGCAGTGGAAGTGGTTTGGCCCTGGGGAAGCTCTGTGAGGGAAAAGGCCTTCATCAGCCTCTCCAGGCCCGGCAGATTCTCTGAAGAGGAGCCTCCCCTCCGATGGCTCTTCCGGTAGGCACCTGAGCCCCCTCCGCTGCGCCAGGGCAGGAGGTTAGCAGGGCAGGAGAAGGACCCCCGGGAAAGCAGGAACACAGACCCTTGGATGGTATCACTCAGCTGGGGGGGAGAAAAGGGGAACGGGGAGGGAAGCCAAAAAGGAGAGAGGCAGGTAAGGAGAAAGGAAGGGTGGGAGGAACGTTGGGATAGGGGGAGGTGAAAGAAAAGATAGAGAATAATACATGTGAACATCTTCTATGTATGAAAATAAAAAAGCACAGATGCTTCCCATACCTACATCCGTTGCAGTACTGAGACCTACCACACAGGGGTGTAGTGAACCTGTGCTATACAAATAGCATTTCATGTGTTGGTGGGGGGGCGGGGCTCATGGAGACAGCAATGTGACACATAGCATCATATCATGAACAGTCCTTATGCCTGCAGAACGTCACGCTCCTCCTACCCTGTGTGTGTCAGGGTTTGTGTTCAGGTTGCCGTTGAGTGTGGGCTGAAGAGGGACAGGCGGTGGAACGGGCTGGGTGAACCGCGCCCGTCTCTGGCTGCTGTACTGCAGGACCCAGTCCCACACAGGGGGCAGAGGGGGGTCGGTGGGGTCCAGGGAGGTACCCCTGGGAACCGCGTCTCTCCAGCCATTCACCGGGGTGTAACTCTGGGACAGGTTCTGGCGGAAGAGGGGTAGGGGCGGAGGAATGACAGCTCAGACGGAGTTCGTACAGCAGTTATCGTTGAACAAACAGAGCTGATAGTTTTGTGACAACTGAAAACACGGAATTCAACGGAGACATCGGCACACTATGAGAAGTTAGCATTAGCGCCGGCAGCGAAGTGGCTGACTGCAGGCTACCTGTGAGCGCTTGCACCTCTCACGGTTGCAGTTGGCCAGGAAGCTGCTGAAGAGGGGCAGGTGGAGGCTGTCGTGGAGGGCTAGCAGGAACTCTCCTGTCAGCTGGAAGCGGGAGGGGAACTGAACCCACAGCTGCCAAACACAGTCCAGGAAGAGGAGGAACACTGGCGCCTATTGGGAAGATCAACACGGACCTGTGAGGGTCATCCAAGGCTGGGCCCTAACTCTTACTCCATTAGTTTCCTGTCATGACGTTAATTATCTCATGATGTTTGATCGGTGAGGTGACATTCTCTCACCTCCTCCTTGTCACTGTCCCTGTGGTAGTTGATGCGGCTCAGAAAGCGGTGCCCGGCCATAACCCATTCCTTCTGCACCAAGCTCTGGAAGCCTGCCTGGGTCCTGCAGTGAGGGTCACACATCACTTGGACCAGGCTGGACAGCAAGCAGGTCATGTCCCGGTCTTCCACCTCTGCACACAACAGGAGCACATAAACCATTAATAATCAGCAGACGGCGTGAGCTGATCTGATAACACAATCCGGCCGTCCCCGTGAGCTTCTGTACATTCAGCACAGTGCACATGTCCTGTTCCTGGAGAGCTACTGTCCTGTAGGTTCTCTCTCCGACCCCAGTTGTGACTAATCTGATTTCGCTTTTTATCCAGTTTTCTTAGAATCAGGTGACATAGATTAGGATTGGAGAGAAACGCTACAGGTCGGTAGCTCTCCAGGAACAGGGTTGGATGGAGAGAAAAGCTACAGCCTTTGTGGTATCCATGAGACCAATTCTAACTACAAGACGGCTGCAATATAAAAAAAATATTAAAAAAAGATTGTTCTAATTTATTGGAAAACTGTCACACATTGTGTCTGAATTACTCTAATGTATGCATTGTCGCCATTAGACCTAATTCAGCAACTGCACGCATATTCAGGGTGAAGATATCAGATAAGAGAAGTATACTTGAGTTTATCGTCCCCTCTGAACACACACACAGAAGAGATTTGAAGACCGTAACGCCTTAAAAAGAACATCAACATGACAGATGCCAGTCTCACAACAGGCTCTGGGCGGACTAGAATAGAAGCACTCCCAGAACCCCACATGTGCTGGGCAGGTTTCCCCATGCCCGTTGTTTTCACCCTAACAACAGGGTGGAGACAGGGTGTTGGCTGGGCCTGTCTGACTAATGCCAATGGGTCCTTTCTGTTCCTGTTGACCTGGTGATCAGGACACTCTGAGCTCTGTGGTTTTAAGGGGGGTGACCTACTGCATGAGCAGAAAGACCAAATGAGAGCGGCCAGACAACACAAGTCATACACTGAGGTCAAGGTTTGCTAGTGTTCATAGCACCTATAGTTCTGTGGACAGTCTGTTACCATTAGGACTCAACCACATGTCTGGTCTGTGGAAGGGTAATAATAGAATGTTTGTAAGTGCCAGAAGATTGTCTTCCCCATAACACATCCTCATATAACACTGTTTTATCTCTTCAAGGCTTTGCTTACAGACTGTTTTTGTTCCACAGCACTTCATCCTTCCTAGCAGTCACAACACCACTGGCCCAATCTGGGTATTCAATGGGCACCAACCCAACAATAAGCCCACTACAGCCCAATCCTAACACAATCCGGCCCAACGCCAAGCCCGCTCAGACCAACACAAACCCAACATGGAGCTCACAACAACCCATAGCAATACCACTCTAGCCCAACACAAAGCCTAGATCCAGCTTAACATAGGCTAGTGCACACCAGTTCCACTTGGGTTAGCTTCAGCCGTGACTAAGAGAGCGAGATATTTGCTTAAATAGACACAGGAACAAATTTTGCCAGGTAAAGTATTTTGTTAGGAATAAAATACATATAAAATAATCCAAGTTATATTAGCCTGACTAATTGTCCAAGAACATTGTTCTTTTAACTATTGAGCTGTATGTTGTGGAGAAGTGTGCACCATCTCTTTAAAAATAGAAAGATCCTATGGTAAGTGAGGGAGTGCATTTGGAGTTCACCATTTTATTTTAGTCGAGAAAGTTCACTAGCCACAGAGAGAATGTATCTTAATATTCTATATTGTTGACATAATAACAATGATTAATATATACATAGATGAGACAAAACATTATGACCACTCCCAGGTGAAGAGAATAACGTTGATCATCTCCTAACAAGGGCATATGTCAAGGTCTGGGTAGATGGTTGTTAAGCAAACTATCAGTTCTTGTAGTCAACGTGTTGGATGTAGGAGAAATGGGCAGGAGTAAAGACCTGTGACTTTTACAAAGGCCAAACTGTTATGGACAGATGCCTGGTACAGATCATCTTTAAAATGGCAAGGCTTGTGAGGTGTTCCCGGTCAGCAGTGGTGAGTACCTATCGACAGTGGTCTGAAGAGGGACAAACCACAAACTGGCGACAAGATGTTGGGCGCCCATAGCTCGTCGATGCGTACCGAAGGCTATCTGGTCTGATCTGAAATGACAGTAGGTCTACTGTGGCACAGGTCACAGAACATTTTAATGATGGTTATGGGAGGGATGTGTCACAACACACAGTGAATCTCACCCTGCTGTGTGTGGGGCTGTGTAGGCACAGACCAGTCAGAGACCCCATGATGTCCACACCTTTGGCTCATCAGTGTATATTACACTATAAAAATAAACTTAATGAGTGCAGAAGACATCATGGAACTTTGAGAATCTTATTATAGTTAGAGCCTACCCTACAAATTCATCAGATTATTTAGTTGAGAATTAAAAAAATATTACAAAATTGCTTATTCAAACAAATTAGGGTTTGGAGCCAATTTATTTATCTCCAGTTACAACCTTCTAAAGGATTACAATATTTTTGTTAAACTGAAATATAACCACATTGGGTTTTGGTTTCTGGTTTCACAATGTTTTTTTTTTTAAACCATTGCTGAATGTTTTCTGTCGACTAAGATCTCTGGTTAATGGCCTTAGATCATTTGCCTTTACATGACCCTGCAGATCAGTCATTGGACCCAATGACTTCCACAACAATGCTGGGCAGCAGACACTGTGGGGCTGATGGCATACGTTCTCAAAACGTAAACCTGTCCGGAAAAGATGACTCATCAAGCAGCAAGCAAGCAAGCAATTCAATGTGCTTTACAAAGAAAAATTTTAAATATAAAAAATACAATAACAAAAACAAATACTCAAATGAAAACATCAAAACAAGATCATAATAAAATATAGAATAATAAAATATAACAAGAATAAAACCGGGATAAAAACATAGGAAGCTACAAGGATAAACAGTGTGGTTAAGTTTAAGTGCTCAATCATAGGTACGTGAAAAGAGAAGTGTTTTTAACCTGGATTTAAAAACTGATACGTTTGGGGCACGTCTAATATCTTCTGGTAATTTATACCAGCATAATTGTGTACAGCATAATTGCTAAATGCAGCTTCTCAATGTTTAGTTTGGACTCTGGGCTCTACTTGCTGACCTGTGTTCATGGATCTAAGAGCCCTGCTCGGTATATATTCTTCAAACATATAAGAAATGTATTCGGGTCCTAAACCATTCAGAGATGTATAAACTAAAAGCACCACTTAGAAATCTATCCTGTAACTGACTGTAAGCCATCAGACCATATTACTTTTCCATTTCACAGGGATCCACGTTTTGTGCTCCTTACACCAAATTGTGTGTCCCTGTGTGTTGGCCTTGGATACAAGTGGTTTCAGAATGGCAGCCCTGACAAAGTTTTTGTTGAGACTGTGTCACATGTGCTGATTCATTTCTTTTGTACTATTCAAGGCTGTGCTTTTGGGAAATCTATCAAAAAACCCTTTTAACTGTCTGTGTATCCTTGTCGGTCAGCTTTGACTTGCAACCACCACTTTGCCAACGCAATTTGTCCATGTTTGGCATAAGCTAATTTTTGAAACTATTCCTCTTGGAGTTTTATGACCGATGCACCAGCTAGTTGGGCTCTGACTATTCCTCTTCTTTGGAACTCTGTAAGTTAGTCCATGGTGATTTGAAAACACAAGCATCAAAGTGATAATTGTCAGACCTCTTTTTGCTAACACATATGTACAGCTAATCTGCAACCAACTTAATGGGACCTCAGGGCTGCGTTTGTGATTGTGATTTAGTTACTTCAAATAGCCCTTTTCCATGTGGTGTTTCTGTTATATTGTCCACACCCTGTATATCCTGCAAATGTGAGTATGTTTGCTGAGTTGTCATATTTGGCAACATAACAACAAGCTGTCTAAAACAGAAAAGGACAGTACCCACCTTGAACTTCCAACTCACTGCAGTAAACTTCTAGAACTAAAGAAGCCAGTCAGCATGACCAGCTAGTCCAGTAACACAACACAATCTTACAAGACAAAATACCACCTGGTAGTGTTCTAGTAGAAAGTGTTCCAGCATGGGAGAGTGCTGAACAATATGCGTCTCCCTCAGGGTAAGCCCTAATGTTGCTTTAATGAGAACCGCAGTGTGAATAATGAATGATATGGATTGAGTTTTCAGAGCAGCTTGACTCTCGTCATGTGACTGACCTTGTAGCACAACGGTCAGGTGACCTCCCCGGAGCAGACATGCCACCTCTGCAGCTTTCCGCAGACTGCACCTGTGGAGAGAACAAAATGCTAATCAGATTGCTAATCCCAAAAAAACACTTACAGCTTCACTGCAAATGAATACGCTAGGTCTTGTTCTACTGTGCAGCTAAAAAGCTAACACACTAATAGCATAAGAGATATATTGAACATGCAAGTATGTGGGCCTGCTATGGCTAACTGTACGTTCTGGAACATAACAGTAGGATGTTTAAAATGCATGTTACCGCTACTGTAACAACTGGCTACTGGAAGATCAGTGTAATGGAAAATGAATGCTACATTGAAATAATGCTACAGGCTTACACGAGATAAACTAAGCTATTTTCTATCATTACTAAGTGGACATTAAGAATCAACCAAATCCATGTCAGTCCTGCACATTTATTACAGATTACTGAAGGCTTTGATGAACAAACCGATCAGTAGCTCTCACCTGATGTAGTCCAGCCAATGAGTACTCTCCAGCGTAGACAGCCATTTGTCATCTGGGACTGACACAGATGTGGAGATGTCTGTAGAACCAAAACAGAAGACAAAGAAACCTTATTTAGCATGTAGAAGAGGAGCAATTAGAAGAGTGTGGATTCCGCCTGGGCAAGGAACCTAGGAACCAGCAGCAGTCCCTCCCGGCATGTGATAAATAGCCAATCAGAGAAAACCATGGGCACCTGGGGAATTAATTACCTGTTCCCTATTAAACAGGTGGCCTTACTCAGTTCGTTAAGGACCAGCTGCAATTAATGAGTTACATCTGCCAGTTATTTAGGTATATCTGCTAGTTACTGAGCAACAGCTGCCAGTTACTGAGCTACATCTGCCAGGTGCTGAGCTACATCTGCAAGTTACTGAATTACATCTGCCAGTTACTGAACTACATCTGCCCACAGCAGCCAGTTATTGAACTACAGCAGCCAGTTACTGAATTACAGCAGCCAGTTACTGAACTACATCTGCCAGTTACTGAAGTACATCTGCCAGTTACTGAACAACAGCAGCCAGTTACTGAACTACAGCAGCCAGTTACTGAACTACATCTGCCAGTTACTGAACTACATCTGCAAGTTACTGAACCACAGCAGCCAGTTACTGAACTACAGCAGTCAGTTACTGAACTACAGCAGCCAGTTACTGAACTATAGCAGCCAGTTACTGAACTACATCTGCCAGTTACTGAACTACAGCAGCCAGTTACTGAGCTACAGCAGCCAGTTACTGAACTACAGCAGCCAGTTACTGAACTACAGCAGCCAGTTACTGAAAACGTTTACATTAATTCGCCACAGCTCCATGTCAGTTTATTTCTCCTAAAGAGGATTTATGGTCAAACTGTTGTATTGTAAAGAAACAGAGTGTATGTCAATTTTCTGAATCACTGACACAGTGCCCTATATGAAAAACACAAAACATCATTTATTGCCACTTGTCCCACTTCATTTTGGCCATCACTCCCCCCCCAGGACAACCCATAACAGATAGACTAAGATTGATGAGGCCCATTGATGGTGTTTTTTTGTCCTAATACCAGACCTGGTTTGGCTGTGTTACCTCCACATGGGAGGGAGCATCGTGACCGCATTTTACTGCACTGTTGACTCCAATCCACTATGGAATGTGCTGTCTGAGGTGTCTCCGCAAGGACAATAACAACAAAACGGTCTGAGAAATCGTCTCTCAATGCTGTTTGGACTTCTCAGAGTAATTGAGGAGGCATTTAGGAAAAACATGCCATGAAGGGGCCTGAATTGATTCACTGTCTGTGGCTTGAATCCAGTTCCACCATTTCAGGACAGAGGGTAAACGTCTACCCCGTATGACCCTCCATATCTGTGTCAGTAGCATTGTAATTGGAAGCATATGGAAGCAGAGGAACACCAGTTTATATTCCCTATAAACCTGCTCACTCACTGCCCCTGAGGGATAGAATCCCCTCTGTAGATGCACTATAAACCCTGTGCTCCAGTTAATGAATTTGTCAACAAATTAAGGAAACACCACGGGAGAGGAAATAAACTGGGCAAACCCAATCACACGACCCAGGTTATAGCATGGGATCCAATCTTTCATCTCTGTTTCTTTACCCACAAAATCTGGTTTAATTTGAAGGATCTAGAAAATGTCTCATATTTCTACCTACAGCCCTGTTTCCAAAACAGTTGGGACGCTGCATAAAATTAAAATAAGAACAGAATGCAATGATTTGCAAATCATGTAACCCAAAATGTAATTGAAAATAGTACAAAGACAACAAATCAAATGTTGAAAATTAGAAAATGTATTGTTTTTGGAAAAATACATGCCCATTTTGAATTTGATGCCAGCAACACATTTTTACCACTTTTTCATCACCTCTTCTTTTAACAATACTCTGTAAACGATTGGAAACTGAGGAGACCTATTTCTTTAGTTTTGAAAGTGAAATGTTTTCCCATTCTTGCTTGATATACGATATCAACTGCTCAACACTTTGTAGTCTCCTTCGTCTAATATTTCATTAATGTACCAAATGTGACAGGTCTGGACTGCAGGCAGGCCAGTTTAGTACCTGGAGTCTTTCACTACAGAGCCATTCTGTTGTTATACGCACAGAATGTGGTTTGACATTGTCAGGGAAGCCATGCCTTCCCTGAAAAAGACGCCTGGATGGCAGCATATGTTGCTCCAAAACCTGTATATATTGTTCAGCATGAATGGTCACCCATGCCATGTGCACTTATGCACCCCCATACCATCACAGATGCTGGCTTTTGAACTGTGCGCTGATAACACAATCTTAGTCTGGAGGACGCAGCATCCATGATTCCCAAAAATTATTTTGGTTCGTCAGAACACAGAACAGTTTTGCACTTTGCCTCAGTCCATCTTAAATTAACTTGGGCGTTTGGGGTTCTTGTTTATATATGGTTTTGTCTTTGCATGGTACATTTGTGGATGCAGCAACGAACTCAGTTCCTGAGCCCATGAAGTGATCGTGTCTACAGAATCGTGTCTGTTTTTAATGCAGTGCTGCCTAAAGAGGCCCAAAGATTACGGACAACCAATATGGATTTTCAGCCTTGTCCCATGCAAACAGAGCTTTCTCTTGTTTCTCTGAATCTTTTAATGATATATGTACCGTAGATGATGAGATCCCCAAACTCCACAGACTTATCCTTTCTGGGATGCACTTATTATACTCAGTCATGTTACTGACCTGTTGCCAATTAACTTACAGTTGTGTTCATAAGTTTGCATACCCTGGCAGAAATTATGAAATGTGGGCATTGATTTTGAAAATATGACTGATCATGCAAAAAAGAAAAGAAAAAGAAGACATTTATTTTCAGATCATAATGATGACAGAAATCACGCAAATGGCCCTGATCAAAAGTTTACCTACCCTTGAATGTAAGGTGACACACACAGGTGAAAATGGCAAAGGTGAAGGTTTTGTAGTGGCCATCACAGTCTCCTGACCTTAATATCATCGAGCCACTCTGGGGAGATCTCAAATGTGCGGCCAACAACTTTGTATGACCTGGAGGCATTTTGCCAAGCCGAATGGGCAGCTAAACCACCTGCAAGAATTCAGGGCCTCATAGACAACTATTACAAAAGACTGCATGCTGTCATTGATAATAAAGGGGGCAATACACAGTATTAAGAACTAAGGGTATGCAGACTTTTGAACAGGGGTCAGTTACATTTTTCTTCGTTGCCATGTTTTGTTTTATGATTGTGCCATTCTGTTATGACCTACAGTTGAATGTGAATCCCATAAGAAATAAAAGATGTGTTTTGCCTGCTCATTCATGTTTTCTTTACAAATGGTACATATATTATCAATTCTCCAAGGGTATGCAAATTTTTGAGCACAATAGTAGTTGTGTGATATTCCACCAGGTTTTCATTTATCATTACATAACTTTTGTTGCCCCTATCCCAGCTTTTTTGAAACACGTTGCTGGCATCAAATTCAAAGTGGGCATATATTTTAACACAAAACAATAAAACAATTTCTCAGTTTCATTAAAATTATTTTCTAATGAATATAGGATTTTAATGATTTACACATCATTGCATTCAGTTTTTCTTCACATTTTAAACAGTGTGACAACTTTTTTGGAAACAGGGTTGTAGTTCTACAACACTTGTGACATTATTTAGGTAGACAATTTACTACTTTTACTACTATTAATACTAATACTAATTTAATTTCTAGTAATTATAATAAACCCTATTTCACTAAATGCCACTCTGCTACCAAATTTGTGGTATCTTTTTTTGATCATTTATATTTATATATACAATGTGAGTAAAAGCACCGTAACAGTAGTAACATTTTAACTTGTCTAGGTCTCGGTCGTTGGATCATAATTCATCCTGTTTTGTCACAGCAGCAATTAAATCCTGCGACTGAAACATCCAATAATATTAACAGGGAAAATGTTTGAGTGGAGAATAATATCTATCTTGCAATAAATGTTTTCAGAATCGACTGGGGCAGCAGCATGACTTTTAGTCTAGTGCTTGTGAGGGAGTGAGAAAGACATTCTCAGCAAAGCAGTGATCAAACGAAGATATATCTGTACAACCTATACTGTTTATTGCATGTAAACCCTGAGACTGGGGCAGTGCTGTCCTTCTGAAAGTTGAATGAGTTTTGGTCCTGACCTCCCAGACAGAGAGCCCGTAGGCGGGTGTGTGCCATCTGAATGTCTGTGGGTGAAGGCATCTCTTCTCCCAGCTCTACCACCACACACACAGACTGGCCCCCGAACAGGATCAACTCCAGGTTCCTGCAGAAACATCCCACAGAACACATAGACAGGGAACCATTCATCTCTGCTATTATATGTGTCTCAGCACAGAATAGCATTCAACGATAGCCTGTCTCATCTCAGAAACGGCCAGGGAACATCAAAAACGTGTAATTATATACAGTATTTGATTAGAGGTTGGCTCTGTCTTTATGCAGTCTATATGCTTAAATGCTGCTGTAAACCAACAGCTGTTGGAATGGAGACGTCTATCTTGTAAATAGTCTCTCACAATCTCTCTCTCACACACACACACAAACAAGTAGACTGATAACACAGGCAAACATTCACAAACAGACAGGCTGACGACTACAGCTGAAGGCTCTGTACGTGAGAACAGCTAAGGAGTACAGATAACATTTCTTTCTCAAAAACCACAAGGAAGCCTGCATCAGTTTTTTATATTAATACCACAATGTTTGTTTATGATACTGACTTCCTGTACAGTTAACACCTTCGGAAATCTGCAAATCAGCCAGTTTTGTATTGATGGCCCTGAATTGCTGTGAAACTTGTCTAATGTTCCGGTGATGAAAACATTTACTCAATTCTTTGTAAAACTCCAACCATGAGAACTAGATAATAAGTTACTGAAAATGAAATAATTAATTCTGTAACAATATGACACGAGAATTATAAATGGGATGGTGGCTTTTTCCAGAATGTCTTCTTACAATGTTGTATTTTAAATGCTACATTTTTGGTAACACTTTACGATATGGTCATATCTGTATAGGGTTTATAAATGGCTTAAGTCTTTTAATCATTATAAGTCCATTATAAACAATTTGTCAAAAAAGTGCATTAACTAATCAGTTCTTCCAAATTAGTGAGCCCCTTCCATTTATTAACCATGTAGAAATGCATTTAATGTATATTTCTTGAACCTGAATGTATTGTTAAATAACCATATTGTCAGTGGTTAAAGAGTTGAATCTTAGTTCCTTAATAACCGTTTTGTCTGTCTTTGAACAGTTGAATCTTAGTTACTTTATAACTGTTTTGTCTGTCTTTGAACAGTTGAATCTTAGTTACTAAATAATCGTATTGTCAATGGTTGATTGTGGAACCTTAGTAATATACTGTCAATAAGTTATTCATAACTCACTGTAGAAACACTGCATATATTACCTCATTATAAAGCATTCCCTTTTTTTTATTTCACTCATCAACATTACACCGGCGACACACAAACACACACCTGATGTCATCCTTCTCGTGGTAGATGTTGTTCTGGAAGCTGGCCATACGTAAGAGATCACTGCCCCGAGGGTGTCGCCAACACCAACGCTTTAACACAACAACACAGGTTTAGACACAACATGGTCTGAATAGTAGTGGCTTTTGGACATATTTTGGAAGTCACCAGTGAGCTCTCACTGACATGGGCATGCCATTTAATTGGAGTATTCTGGGGTGACGGATATTCAAAGGTGACACGATAAGTGGCTGAGATCTACTTACAGGTATTCGTCCCTCATTGAAGTGGGCAAATGTCTTCTTCAGCTCAGTGTCTAGAACTTTTTGAGGGACCACGTTGAACCTGGGCAAACTGATATGAAACGGAAGAAAATGACCGTCCCTCTAACGTGACATGTTTAATGGGCATTTTTTCAGGCTAGTTCACAGGGGGTATCCTAAATTTATGAGCACTGAGCAGGTCTTTCAGTTCCAAAATCAGATAAACCACGCATGCAATTGGCTGTGTGTGTATGAGCTACCTGGTGGACATCTCAAAGCGGTCATTGACAGAGCTAACTCTCCAGCCGTGAGCCCCAGTCCTCTCCAGCTCTTGTTCCCAGTCTGACAAACTGTCAAACCAGTTCATGTGAGCGTCACGCCTACGGTTGCTTAGAAACTGCTTCATCTCTGTGGGGATGGGGGGCAGGTGGACAAGTGGTGGAGAGAGTTAGTGTCCCTTTAGAGTAACTCCACTTCAAACTGATTCATGCTGATTCACTGTGTATTCCCATTAATTCATTATTTCTCTATCAAAAACCTTCTCCAGTCACATTGGTGAGGGAATATTGGTGTGAATGGAATCTTAGAGGTTGTGGTGTGTAGAAGTAGTTTGTGGTCGACTACTGTGAGTAGAAACTAGACAATGTAGCGCTGAGCTTAGGAGATCCTGACCATGCTGGAACATTTGACAGGGTTCAACAGGGTGACCTGTTTCAGATGGCTTTACATTATTTATATGCCTGACAGCTAGCTGCCTGTATTATGGCCAGTGTAGCATAAAGTTGTATTGCATAGCATGATCAGGGACACGAACAGGAATGACAGGGCCTGGGACAGAATTTAACGTTTAGGACCCAAACCACGGGCCACATTTTTTTTTTATAGTAAATAAAAAACAAGTCATGAACATTTTATTCTTTAATACTTTAATTCATAACTAGGCCACATTCAAATCCTTTTGTTTTCAACACAGGTAATTAATTATGTCACATCTTTTCAATTCATAACCTACTCAGTCCAAATCAGCCATTACTGAACTGCTACAGATATTTAGACGTTCTCTTTTAGATTTGTCCTTCCATTTCAGTGGGGGTGAACTGGGAACGTCTGGAGGAGGCCCCTGTCCGAAAGATCTTCAACTCACACCTTCGGCTGAGCTTTTCTGGCATCCCTGTGGAGGTTGGGGGCATTGAACCTGAGTGGTCGATGTTCAAAGCCTTCATTGCCGAAGTTGCGGCGGGGAGCTGTGGTCTAAAGGTCTTAGGTGCATCAAGGGGCGGTAACCCTCGAACACCCTGGTGGACACCGGTGGTCAGGGAAGCCATCCGACTGAAGAAGGAGGCCTTCCGGGATATGTTATCCCGGAGGACTCCGGAGACGGTTGCAGTGTACTGACAGACCCGAAGGGCTGCGACCTCTGCTGTGAAACAGCGGGTGTGGGAGGAGTTTGGGGAAGCCATGGAGAAGGACTTTCGGTCGGCACCAAGATGTTTCTGGAAAACCGTCTGCCACCTCAGGAGGGGAAAACGGGGAACTATCCAAGCTGTGTACAGTAAGGATGGGACACTGTTGATCTCAACTGAGGAGGTAATAAGGCGATGGAAGGAACACTTAGAAGAACTCCTAAATCCAACTAACACGCACTCTATAGTGGAGGCAGAGCTGGAGGCTGATGGGGAAGCATCGTCAATCTCCATGGCAGAAGTCACTGAGGTAGTCAAACAACTCCACAATGGCAAAGCTCCGGGGATTGACGAGATCCGTCCAGATCACGCCTCTTCAACATTGTGTGGGAGTCGGGGAAAGTACCTAAGGAGTGGTGGACCGGGGTGGTGGTTCCCTTGTTGTGTGCCAATTACAGGGTTATCACACTTCTCAGCCTCCCTGGGAAAGTCTACTCAAAGGTACTGGAAAGGAGGGTTTGGCAGATAGTCGAACCTCAGAGGAACAATGCGGATTCCGTCCTGGTCGTGGAACAACCAACCAGCTCTTTACTCTTGCAAGGATCCTGGAGGGGGCCTGGGAATATGCTCATCCAGTCTACATGTGTTTTGTGGATCTGGAGAAGGCATATGACCGGGTCCCCCGGGAGATACTGTGGGAGGTGCTGCGGGAGTATGCGGTGAGGAGGTCCCTTCTGAGGGCTATCCAATCCCTGTACGTCCAAAGTGAGAGCTGTGTTTGGGTTCTTGGTAGTAAGCAGCCAAGTGCGAAGAGGTTGGGATAAGGATTAGCACCTCTAAATCTGAGGCCATGGTTCTCAGCAGGAAACCGATGGAGGGCCTCCTCAGAGTAGGGAATGAGGCATTACCCCAAGTAAAGAAGTTCAAGTATCTCGGGGTCTTGTTCGCGAGTGAGGGGACAATGGAGCGGGAGTTTGGCCGGAGAGTCGGAGCAGCGGGGGCGGTATTGCATTTGCTTTACCGCACCGTTGTGAAGAAAAGAGAGCTGAGCCGGAAGGCTAATTTTCGTTCCTATCCTCACCTATGGTCATGAAGGCTGGGTCATGATCGAAAGAACAAGATCACGAGTACAAGCGGCTGAAATGGGTTTTCTCAGAATGGTGGCTGGCTTCTCCCTTAGGGCTAGGGTGAGAAGCTCAGCCATCCGTGAGGAACTCGGAGTAGAGCCGCTGCTCCTTTGCATCAAAAGGAGCCAGTTGCGGTGGTTCGGGCATCTGGTAAGGATGCCCCCAGGACGTCTCCCTAGGGAGGTGTTCCAGGCACGTCCAGCTGGGAAGAGACCTCGGGGTAGGCCCAAGACTAGGTGGAGGGATTATATTTCGACACTGGCCTGGGAACGCCTCGGGATCCCCCAGTCAGAGCTGGCATATCTGGCTCGGGAAAGGGAAGTTTGGGGTCCCCTGCTGGAGCTGCTGCCCCCGCGACCCGATGCCAGATAAGCGGATGAAGATGAGATGATTTCTGTGCTCCTAGTTTTGGATGCATGGTGGCAATGTTTTAGCCAGATAGCTACAGTACTGTAGTTAGACACATTTATTGGTTAATTACTTATCCGTCAGAAAGCGATTCTGCACCAATGCCCGATAGAGAATGACGTTCCGAATAAAAATATGAAAAATGAAATTACCTGTTCCAAAAAAAGCACTAACTCAGAATTCGACGACGTTCTTCTTAGCCTTGCTAATCTTAGTTTAGGGTTTCTGATAGATAGCTACAGAGAGTTGGTCTAAGCCTTTTTTCACTTTGCTATTTTTGTAGTGTATGCTGTAGTAGACAAGGGAGGGACTGACGGTTTGTCTTCCTGGTCTCTAGCTGCCATTATAGTTTCTTACAGTAGGCAAACTTCGCCCCTTACAGCATAGTTATGCTATATGTAATATAATCCAGGTAAAATAAGCCAAGGCAATTGGCTGGAACGGGATTGGCTGGGATGTAGCGGCATGCTCCAAAAATGACAAAATAACTTTTTCTCAATAAATCCTATCTAGTGCAGCTTTAACAAAGTTATGTTGGCACTGGTGTTTAGGGTATCACTCTGATTGGCTGTAGGTGTTAGGGTACATATATTTTTACAGAAAAGGGTTTAATCATAATGCTTTCTAAAAAAGAAAACAGTAAAAAACATGAATCCCTTCATCAATGCAATTCTTCTGTTTAAAAACTGTTAACCTTCTCGACAGTACTGAATACAACACTGACTGACAAATTAATAATAATATGTAAGCCAACCAAATGGGCCCCCACATTCACGGTTGTCCCCCCCGTCGGCGTTACTGAGCATGATGTACAGTAACGGCTCATGTTTCTTTATGTGACCTATTCAGTCAGGTATACATTGTAATGATGCTGTAACGCTAACTTATGTTTTTGTAACCAGCAAAATTGTTTCCACATGTAAGTTTCCATTAATGCATGGCCTAAAAGTCCAGCAATTTGAACAGCAGCAACGCAAAGTAAAGTGTTAGAAAACTCTAATAAACCAATTTAATTATTTCAACATAGGAATAGCTTTGCTGTGCTGTAGTAACAATATATTTACTTTTGTTCTTCATTATGCGGGGATCTTTGAGCGCCAGAGAAAATACCTCTAAGCTGGAGATCTTAAGAGTCTGAATATAAAAGCAATTTATTTCCAGCCACATAATCTAGCCTCTCTTTCTGACCCAGAACCCTCCTCTGGTTACATATTGGACATGAATGTCTGTTTGTGTGTGTCAGTGTGCGCGTGAATGAATTCAATTATCCGTACTTGTCAAAGAAAGTGGTCCAGCATGTGACTCACCCACACTACCCAGGGCTGCGTTCTGGAAGGACAGGACCGTCCCTGGCTTCACTGGCTGGTAGGTCTTGGCAATGGTGTACGTTATCTGAGGAGCAACAACCAGACTCAGTCTGCGGATCGGCATGACAACGTGCATCAGCCTTCAACATGGAGGGAGACCCTGGATGCCTGGTGCAGAACTGCCATTCAAATCCCCAAGAATCTGAAGCCAACCTTGACATAAGGAAGCTCTGGGCATAATGGTTATTGTTCAAGTGCTACGTTTGCTTTACATGGTATACCAGCACTCTCTCACACACACACACACACCTCTACAGCCTGTGTGTCGGGGGTGAGGCGATCGAAGAGGAAGCAGAGAACACGCAGGTCACGGCAGTACAACACCAGCTCCTCGGGAGTGAACTTCAGAGAGGAGTTAGCCGTCACCAGCTTGGTCCGGGATGGGCCCACTGTTGAGATTACACACAGCCATGTTGCAGCCAGTCAAATATCTACACCACAACACACCACTGATTAGTGACAGCTAACACATCCAGGGTCAAGTCTATGTCTTGAATTAGGTTTAGAGACATAACACCATGGGCTGATATTTAGATATTCATATATATTTTACAAGCCTCTCATGGGTCTCGTTATACAAAGGGGTTTGGGGCACACTATAACTATGAAAGTGGAATTGTAGGAGTCTTACCAGCTACAACCTTCTCAATGGAGGCCAGTGCCACGTCATGATCCCCAAGGAGCACAGGGTCTGCGTTGTCCTGGAGGAGGAGGTTTAGAGAGATGGCAGAAATATACCGTAGGTCAGTTTGTCTGAAATTTGGTTATTTGAAAACATTCTATATGATGATGATGATGATGATGATTGCAATGATTGTTCTACCGAAAATCACTTTGATCTGAAGAACGCTTTTTGGAGACAGTGGCTATTCTTAAAGCAAATGTTTCTAGATGTAAGGAATTTTTTTTGGAAAAAAGGGTTGTTTAATGATTCTTAGAGCAACGATAATCCCATATAACCCATTAGAGTGATGTCCAAATCTCACGTCAGGTTTGGGGCAGTCCTGAGGCACAAAGGCCACTCTGAAGTGGGTACAGAACAGAGTCCCGGACAGCCATCCGCCCCCTTCCTTGGCAGTCAGCTTCTTCCTCACCAACACAGCCCTCTGGAGAACACATTCACCTGGGAACACATCAGGACAGGTGAGCGCGTAGACAAATGAAGAACATCCAGTCACTTCTGCATGTTTACATTTATTAATAATCGTATCAACAGGACACAAGGTAAACAACACACCAACATTGCTACTAGCCAGTTCCTCCTGAAAATAGATAATAATAATAACCACAATGGAATACAGTATCAATACTAATAAACTTAGATTACTTATATATTTAGTTAATATGTTCAGTCTTTCTCTGACGGAAGGCAAATTAACAGCATGTGGCTGGTGTGAGAAGGGTCCTTTTTAATGCCGGAGGATTTTCTCAGGAATAGTTTCAGATGGTTGTTAACATATCATAAAAAACACCCCAACATTTTATAAGGACCATTCAGTTGTCAATGGCCATCTGCAGTACCCCTGTCAGCCTTCAACTTAAGATAATCAATGAAAGGGGGCAGCACTGAGCTAGGTTGCAATGTCACATCCTGGAGTGCAGTAGCTCAAACTACTGTTTACATGGTTTTATCTATGAAATGCTTAACCCAACTTCCATGGCTTCAAGTTCAATATGAAGTCTTTACCTGAGAGTCAATGGCTTTGTCCCAATATTTTACAGTCCTGGGTTTGAGGGAGGGTGTTTGGTGTTTTATTTCCGGTTTTACAGTCCTCGGTTTGAGGGAGGGTGTTTGGTATTTTATTTACTGTTTTACAGTCCTCGGTTAGGGGGAGGGTGTTTGGTATTTTATTTACTGTTTTACAGTCCTCGGTTAGAGGGAAGGTGTTTGGTATTGTATTTACTGTTTTACAGTCCTCGGTTTGAGGGAGGGTGTTTGGTATTTTATTTACTGTTTTACAGTCCTCGGTTTGAGGGAGGGTGTTTGGTATTTTATTTACTGTTTTACAGTCCTCGGTTTGAGGGAGGGTGTTTGGTATTTTATTTACTGTTTTACAGTCCTCGGTTAGAGGGAGGGTGTTTGGTATTTCATTTGGATCCCCATTAGCGGCAGTTGAAGCAACGACTACTTGTCATGGGGTAAATATTAATGATAACATATGCTGTGCTGTTTTATATGTTTTTACAATCTGATTTCATTGCCAGCCTTTGTTACCCGGGGTGGCAGAGAGTTCATGGCTCTATGTAGTACAGAGCCTCTCCCAGCCTGCGAAGGGAGAGGGAGGGCAATAGTTAAGTGTTATAATATGTATACAACTTCTGCATGAAGATTATCGAGGTGTTATTCTCTCAGCTATTTCTTAGATTACTGAAGTGTTATACTCTCATCTATTTCTCAGATTATCAAAGTGCTATTCCCTTGGGACAAAGCCATTGACTCTCAGGTAAAGACTTCATATTGAACTTGAAGCCATGGAAGTTGGGTTAAGCATTTCATAGATAAAACCATGTATACAGTAGTTTGAGCTACTGCACTCCAGGATGTGACATTGCAACCTAGCTCAGTGCTGCCCCCTCTCATTGATTATCTTAACTTGAAGGCTGACAGGGGTACTGCAGATGGCCATTGACAACTGAATGGTCCTTATAACATGTTTGTGTTTTTTATTGATTGACAGAACTATGGACACAATGACTGCTCATAAAATAGATTAATATTGCTGTAGTAAAAATTTTTTGAGACGATAAAGCGATTAACTGAAAACAAACAAAAAGAAACAGGCATTTGTTTTGTTGTATTCTCAAACATTAAACATGTTGAAGTTTTCCAACTGAAAGCTGAATTGCTATAAACATCACATGGCCAAAATAAATATACGACTTCAAAGATCAAAACACTGAACACATTTGAAGTTTGCCATCCAGATGTTGCTTTCTTTGGGAATAGCCTTGTATGCAGAACTAGCCGGGCAAAATCAGTCAATGTCAAAACATCATTGGTTACAACAATGTATGACTAGCCTGGCTCCTGAAGTAGCCTGGCTCCTCCTTGCCTTCCAAATCTTTCCAATGTCTTAATTACTTTCCCTGCAGCATTTCCTCCAGCAGCTCCTTAGTCGCCAGTCCCTTCACTGAACCAGCCTGGGTAATCTGCAGTGGGGTTCTCCCGACTGAACTGTATCCCATTCCCTGTGTAGCAGGGCTTCATTACAGTGCTGTGACTCAGTACTGAGCATGGGTGGTATAACTGGGTATTTAGAAAAACCCATGGGATGGACTTTCAATATCATCATATTTTCTTTTAAAACATGCCGCAGCAGTCCTTATTGTGCTATAATTTAGGATTGGGGCTGTCAAAGTTAACATGTAATGTTTGAAGGGGAAATACAATTTATAAATGCCTCATGATCAGGGTTTAACTGTTTTACTCCAGTAGAATGTAAAATATCATATTGTTTAAATCAATAACAACAAAGGATGGATAAACACTCATTTTTATGCAGAAACAGTAGGGGGAAAATGCTATGTTTTTGTTTCGACCAGTGATTCCCGCTTTAATACAAGAAATGTTTATGAATTCATAATTTCAAAAGAGATAGATACACTTCCTATTATTGCTTCTGTGAGCATATGGGCAATGTTATTGAAGCAATCTCTATTTAGAAGAAGTACAGTAGTATATATTCTACTTAATGAATTGGCTGATGGCTCCACTTCAACTTCAGCCATCATCAGAAAGGTCAGCAATTGAAGTTGTCAGTCCCACTCAGTATACTAATTACAGCCTTCGCAGCACTAGAGGCTTCTATCATTCTCTATGACCAGATGCTACCCAGAAATTCTAAACAGTCCATTAATTGTCATTATACAGTTATGAGTAGACGACATCAAAAACAGCAGTTGACCCT
The DNA here is from genome assembly GCF_011004845.1 of Esox lucius. Lineage (NCBI taxonomy): Eukaryota > Metazoa > Chordata > Actinopteri > Esociformes > Esocidae > Esox > Esox lucius. The sequence continues at coordinate 14,205,179 of NC_047588.1, read as the reverse complement.
CTTGGATGCTGTCTCTGGATCTTTTGTTGCTTAATGGCTTCATCCCAGAGGTGTTTTTAAAGCAAATACAGGAATATTCAGTCTTTATATAGACAACACTGCAAACACTGAGTTGATTACGAAACATTTCTAGGACTTGTATTGTGGGACTTCTTAAATTCTTCTTAAATCAAATTTTTCATAAATACACATCATAATATTATTATGTTAATGCTATTGTGCATTGTAATTCAACGCATTAAAAAAAAAATTGTCAGTTTGTCTGTTTTGTTCAAGCTTGAAAATAAAAACATTTCAGGATTCTAGTACTTTCCAAACAAACTTCCAAAAATGTTCCCTGTTCAACCAGAAACATCTTCCATTTAAACACACTTAAGCACAGACGCCCTCTAACACAGAATAGAAACTGAGACAGCACATTTCTAATGCACTCTCACAGCAAAACAAAGCCTTTGCCAGCTAGACTTGTTTCCATGGCAACAGATTCCAGTAGTGTGTACGGGAGAAAAATGCCCCTTCTGTCTCATGAAAGGGTAGTGTTTGGCCAGACACATCTTAAGTAGAGAGATGTTTTTTTCCTGTATTTATTATCATAAAAGGTTTTTGGTTGGTGATTCACAGGGCTGTTTTCCTTCAAAACAACATTTTAGTCAGAAATGTCTGCACAGAGATGTACATTTTGTGGTACAATTCAATCTCCTTTGATAGCCAAATGTGTAAATCCGTTAAGAGAATATGTTAGGGGATACTGAATGTTGAAACAAAGACATTAATTGAACATATCAAATTCTTGTTTCTCCTATCACAAGAGGAAGTGTGGTTGAAATTCAAAGTCAGTAATAGCCAATTGTACAAGAGGAACTGAGATTAACACCAAAGCCAAGCAAATGCTACAAAGAAATCTTCAAAGCATCCCTCAGTAAAACTCCAATATCTTTGGGCTGTGTTAGCTGAGGAATGAAATAAATCAAAGCACTGCCATTACACTATGTTTACGCCAACTTTGGTCTTGCAATGCAGGATCAAAGTCACAAACCATCAGCGCAAGTTTTTCTGTTTCTAAGGTCCTGGATTTAAAGCTACAAATTAAACTTTGGCACCAGGCGCCCTAATGACACTTCAGGTTTCAAACACAAATGAGTCTTTGTTTCTAGGATTGCCTCGTATACGTTGTGGTCAATCAGGCTTATTGCTCCAATTTATGGCTCCCTAGGGTATAAGAGTACTAAAGACATTCCTCAGGCATCGAGGCCCACCGATGTGAGAGCGTGGACAGGAAGTGACTGTTTCTGGAAGTTCTAGACTGGAGGTAGTTTACATTCACACAGCATGGTAAGCTCACAATTGCCACAGTCAATACTCTGAACAGTGAAGCTTGTTTACGAGATGACACTGGCGGTTTAGCATTTTAAACAGTTACATTTTCTTCCTGCAAAGTGTATGCCCCACCACACACAGACACAAAGCAATAAAACTCCCTCCCTTACCTTTTCTAGCACACAAAAACATGTACACAGACACAATGACATGCAGAGAAGCTTTAATCTAATACACAAAAACACAAATATCTAACAAACCAGACCTGGCATCCCAGGTGGCGCAGTGGTCTAAGGCCCTCTTTCATAGCACCAAGCAAACCACAGTCTAGATTATAGTTTTGCCTTTGACTCTAGCTGAAGAGAGGCTGGGAATGGGTGATGCATATTGGCCAACATCGCCAGGGAAACGGAGGACATTTAAGGGATTTCCTGGTCTCATTGCCCACTAGTGACACCTTCAGGCGGCTTGGATACCTGCACAGCTAACGAAAGTCATCAGGTGAGTGAGCATGCCCACACACTCGTTGACCACCATGACTTCCTAGTTAAAGAACAGTATTTGCATAATGCAACATAGTTTGTTGTGAATGCCTATGTGGAAAGCTGGCCACAATGTTCAACTCTCCTGAATCCCATGGGAATTGTTGCAATGAGGCAGGTCCTTAGATTCAGCAATGTATTGGACAAATTTGTGGAAGGGAGAAAATAGGGTAAAAAAGAGGGTATTAAAAAATGGAATCTCCACGGTGACTGTCTTTGTACAAAGGTGTTCTGCCAGTAGCTTAGAGCAACCGGAGAGATGGGCAGGAGTGGATAAAGCTGAATGTGATATGAACCACATGCTGCAAACATGCTTACACTAAATTTGTTTCCAGCCACATTTGTTTTCGATTTTGTTCTTACTGTATGTGCGTGCAGGGCAGACATTTCTGGCCTTTTGTTGGGAGTGAATGTGGCAAAAGGTTTCCTAAGTTCGGCACTAAAAAATGCACAAAACTCTTTTGCTACTTTTTGAGGCCGTTAGTCTGTTATCCTAATTGAGCATTTATGAGGACATTCAGCATAGAACAGAACAATTCCACACTAATTCTTTTCTATTCTTTAGGCCTGCTCTTTTCCTGTGACTCGGCAAGGCCAGAGGTGACCATCCAATGATTGACACCGAACCAAATCCAGTATAACATAAGCGCATGGGTCAGAGGATTGTGGTCATACTGTGAAGAGTGTCCTGTCCACTCATCATTGTCTGAGATCTACAGTAGGTGGGCCCCTCACATTCAAAAGCTACATGATCTATGTGTTCACCCATGGCTGATTGTGCTGCCCGGACCCGTTCACCCCCTGGAGCCTGCTCTGGTTTCCCACGTCCCATGTCCCAGGGTTATCTGAGAAAGGGGTGGATGCCGTGCAGAGTTTACAGTACACCTCTTGAAAATACCCCCGTTAACGATTCACACGGTGTACCAACCAGGACTAACGTGAGCCAGCTTTCCATGGCTAGCAGGGTTTCAAATCTGCCAGAACTATAGAGTGAAAAAGGTAGAAGGTCAGATGTGTGTGTGTGTGAGGGAGAGAGACATTCACAGTCACGTACACTAACAAAACAATCCAAAAACAGAACCACTGGGTACCTCAAACAGACTGGGATATCTGAAAAAATCCCGATCAGACTGAAGAAGCGAATGAAGTGGGAAACATGGGGGCTGTGAGGGCTGTGAGGGCGTGGGTGACTCAAGGGCAGTAATACAACCTGGGAGTTGAAAGAGCTGAAAGTGAAAGGGACAGTGAACACACACCGATCCCACAGAGGTGCAGTGGATAACTGCTGATATGAAACGTTAAAGATTAGCTTGGCTCTCGAAGGGCCCTGGCCTGCCAACATTCCTGTTTAAAGCTCCTACCGCGGCACGCTGCTGACATCGAGATTATGTCCAGGAGCAGGAGCCTGCCGCACTCCACAGCACACTGAGAGCACTGTTCTCACAGAGGCTACGTTACAGTAGCTCAGCATTAGGTTTTAATGACACAAATCTCACAGAGATGAGTGTGGACTTGCCTTAATCGAGTACTGAATCAAGTTTTTTTCAACTTGATGTTAATTGGTTCCTTCCCCTAAAAGTAGTCCATGGGCCAAGAGAAACAGTAATCCACGATTCAGTTTCCTTTAAACAACCATTACCAACTGAAGCAAACATTTGGCACTGCTAGATTAAAAAGAAATCAGGCAAGGCTAGTTTAAGCCCTCTTGAGATTCGAACCCAGGTCACCCACGTGAAAGGCTGTGTCGCTAACCACTACAACACAGAGCTCTATGTTCAACGTATGTCAGTCCTCTTTTGTCACTGGCCGTTTTAACCGCTTATTTGCCAGTAATAGGCTTTAATAATATCTAGTATCTTACTGGAATAGTCATAGAAATTGAGCAATTGCTAGCGAGTCTGCCAAAGCAATTTAATTTCATGGCATAAGAATGTATTTTTTCTTTCAAGGCATAACATACTTTTTTCTTTCATTCGTGAATTACATTGATACAATAAATATCAACAAAGGTGACGATAACTAACTTTTTCATCAAGTGAAACAACGAGAGAATCGTGGAAATAAAATAAATAAATAATAAATAAATGAACTTGAGCCTTCCACGTGAGAGGCACTGTCTTTAACCATAACGCCACGGCATTATGCATTTCGCCAGTTGCTAAACACTATTGAGCATTGTGTTAAACTGACTAACGTTTTTTATTAAGTTTATCTCCACCAGAAATGGCATCTATGAGCTGTTAGCTTTTGCCATTGGCTGTTTGAACAGCTTATTAGACAGTAATAGGCTTACTAGTATCTACGAACTTCCTAAAAATAATCATAAGAATTGAGCAATTTCTAGCGGGACTGAAGATTAACTTTTCCATGCCAGAAACAGTCGCAATATAACCGTATATCGGCCAGCGACGTTTTCGGCAATATGGAATAATTCGCAATGCTTACTTTGCCTGCGAGGAGATACAAACTCAGGACCTATAGTTCACAAGACCACTTCTTTAACCACTACGCTATTTAACAAGGGGTAGATATTCAGGCATTCAGTCAGTCACTCAGTAAGAGACATTCGTTCTTCTTAGCTGGCTCTGCTTATGCGGTCAGGCAAAAACAAGTAGTTAAGATGTGTGAGCATGTTTATTTTGAATGGCCAAGTCACCTTTCAGTAAAATCAAACCAATTAAGTTGATTTGGATATATTTTCTAAACGTGCTCACATGCCCATCTACTTCCATATCATTTATTTTTTAATCTATTCTTTTTAAAGATGGACTACAGACCTACTTGGCATCACAAGCATCCGAGGTCTCAATGGGTGTCACATTCATCCAAGGTCTTACCTGGCATCACATTAATCTGAGGTCTTACCTGGCATCACATTCATCCAAGGTCTTACCTGGCATCACATTAATCTGAGGTCTTACCTGGCATCACATTAATCTGAGGTCTTACCTGGCATCACATTCATCTGAGGTCTTACCTGGCATCACATTAATCCGAGGTCTTACCTGGCATCACATTCATCTGAGGTCTTACCTGGTATCACATTCATCCAAGGTCTTACCTGGCATCACATTAATCCGAGGACTTACCTGGCATCACATTCATTTGAGGTCTTACCTGGTATCACAGTCAACCTGAGGTGATACCTGGCATCACATTCATCTGAAGTGTTACCTGGTATCACATTCACCTGAGGTCTTACCTGGTATCACATTCATCTGAGGTCTTACCTGGTATCACATTCATCTGAGGTCTTACCTGGTATCACATTCATCTGAGGTCTTACCTGGTAAGCAGCGTAGTCCAAACATGTCTCTCCCCCGTGCATTGGCGCCACTGTGACTCAGCATCCTCTCCTGTTGGGGGACAGAGAACTGCTGATAGTACTGCATCCTTTAAAACAAAAATATAGAACCAACTCCTTTTCATGCAATTTTGCTTTAACTCAAGGCCTTATTAACTACATTCCCAAAAACCATAACCAATCCCACACTGGTCTGTGAAGACTTCTAGTTTCCATGTTTCATTTGTTTTTTTCCCTCTGTACTGTATGATTTAATGCAGTCTTAAAGTGCTCCAGGCTGTTCTGCTTGCAGCATAATCATGTCCCACAGAACCACATTTTGCTATTACCAGACCTATGGCTAGATGCTAGCACATTCTGTATAGGCCCATTTAAAGTCAGTTAGCAACCCCAACATGAGACCATTTACAAAGTGTAGAAATCCCTAAATACACACAAACAAAAGAGGCTGATGGATTGAAAAAAGTAATTGTTTGTTTGCTAGTACTAACCCATCAGATGGTGAAATATATAAACAGGGAAATGGATTAAGGTTGAGATCAAAGCATACAATGAATGTTAAAGCTACTGACACCTCACTCAGCCATTGTTGGCAGCCTACAGGGCCACAATTCATAATTATGTTAATTTTTAGCAGTTTAAAATAATGCTAATTCTAACAGTTTTTTCAGATTTCAGTCAGATTGACCTTAGCCAAAGTCTCACACAAGCCTGACAAACCGATGCCTCTAAAATAAGTTTTAAACTGCACTTATCTATGAAACAGATATTCTGATAATGTTTTCTACAGAGACCTAAAAACTTGATGAACCTTGGAATTATGCTAGGATAGACAGTAGGAAATGGGAAACGTCAATAAAAATCATAACAGAAAGTGTACACCTATCTATATACTAGTTTGGCTTTCAGGCTAACATGGCATTTCAATTAACCACGAAAACATTAATCTGATGTCAAGCCATGTGATTAATTCATTTCTCAAACTAATTCTATTTAGATGCAGTGGGTGTGACAGAAGCCCCAACCCCAAACTACCAACCAGATCTCCTCTAACCAAAATTACAGAAATTGGGCTAACCTTATCCCTGACTTCATCACAACAGAAGACAAAATCTGGTTATAGTTCCATCAATTCTATTGACCCAATTCTTCACCCAGGACCTGAAGCAGAATGACATGGTGAAAAACAATCCTGTTTTCAAAGTACAAGGGAGAACACTTAAACTTTACAAGATTTTTGGTTTCTGCTTTCCAGACGTCCATTATTAAAGGCCCAGTGCAGTCATAAAATATTTTTTCCACACTATGAGCTCAAAATGCAGTTCCCATTGTATATATTGGGAAAGTGAAGAATTTGGTTTTTCATATGGCTTTACACTCTAAAAGTTTGATTGGATTGAAATTTGGAGATTAACTGGGTCAATTAAGAACTTTCAACCTGTTGGCCTAAAATAAATAAATAAAATAAATGTTCAGGGTTACAGCCTTGCTGTTTGATTAAGCACTGTTCAGTGGGTTTTGGAGGCTTATGCTTGTTCTTTAACAAAGAGTTGTACTGAATTAAATCTGCTCCTGCCAACAGCAACTGCATCATCAATGAAGACAAGTGAGCCTGCTCCAGTGGCAGCCAAACATGCCCAAGTCGTTACAACACATTACAGAGATATGCTGTGGATCTTGGGCAATTTTTTCTTCACATTAACTTTGTCATAACGTCATGTGAATCTTTTATATGTCCCAAAGCTTTGATTGGACTGGTCATGACAAGTTTCATGTCACTGTTTACAAAATTTTACATTAGCTAGTAGCCAAGAATACTTCGTTGACAATCTACAAAATATTTTCAAAATGTTTCAGATGTTGAAAAAGGACAGACAAAATATGTTTGTGCTCATCAGTCAATTAACACAAACATAACACAAAATACTTTGTCTTAAAATCTGCAACTCAAAGAAGTAGTTAATAGCCAGCATCACAAAACACGCCATATTTTGTTTCCACTTGGTGGAGAGGGTCTGGTTTGAAATATTTAAAACATCTTAGGTTTGCCTAGAAAAATAAACTCCATATGGTTGAGTCCAGAAATAAGGATTATAGGGATAAACTACATTACTAGAGAGAAATGCATATGCATAATATATGTAAGACAGCCAAACTGTGTGGTGTGTAATATGTAGTTGGTTGTAGCCTAATGTGTCTAGTCCTGACACAGTTGTCTCTCTACTCCTAGACCTTAGTATGTTATGTCTTTGGTGGTGTGCATGTAGCCAGTTTCTGAGAAAGGCAATATTCTAAAATTGTATGAGCTATGTCTGCTTCTATAAAGGGAGATAGGGTTTATTTCTGACGTGTTGAAAATATATAGCAAATTCAGAAAGTATTCAGACTTTTTCCACATTTTATTAGTTACAGTTACAAAATATTTTTTTCCTTATCCATCTACACACAATACCCCATAATGATGTTAGCACAATCATATACATTTTGGGGGGTTTCTCCCATTCCCCTATTCTGCCTTATATTGACAGGTGTGAGTCTTTCCAAATTATGTTCAATCAATTAAATTGAACACAGGGGGGGCTCAAATCAAGTTGTAAAAATTTGCAATTATTGTGTGTAGATTGATGAGGAAAAAGGTAACCTACTTTTGTGTAACCTACTTTTGAATAAGGCTGTAACGTAACAAAATACTTTCCAATTGCACTGAATATATTTGTAAATATACAGCATATACATTTAAGCAATAAGGCACAATGGGGTGTGGTATCTGGCAACGATTACCATGATTCTTGGACACAACACACTGAGGAATATCTGGCTGCCATGCTTAGCTGAGGTCTGGGGCTCCATGCAAGATCTCACCTTGTGGGGCATCAATGATCAAAGGTGGAAGGTTAGGGATCAACCCAGAACTACACGGCAGGACCTGGTCAATTGACCTGAAGAGAACTGGGACCACAGTCTCAAAGAAAAGCATTAGTAACACACTACGCCATCATGAATTAAAATCCTGCAGCGCACGGAAGGTCCCCCTGCTCAAGCCAGCGCATGTCCAGGCCGGTCTGAATTTTGCCAATGACCATCTGGATGATCCAGAGGAGGAATGGGAGATGGTCATGTGGTCTGATGAGACAAAAATAGAGCTTTTTGGTGTAAACTCCACTTGCCGTGTTTGGAGGAAGAAGAAGGATGAGTACAACTCCAAGAACACCATCCCAACCGTGAAGCATGGAGGTGGAAACATCTTGGCCAACAACATCCTTCCCTCAGTAAGAGCATTGAAGATGGGTCGTGGCTGGGTCTTCCAGCATGACAACAATCCGAAACACACAGCCAGGTCAACTAAGGAGTGGCTCCGTAAGAAGCATCTCAAGGTCCTGGAGTGGCCTAGCCAGTCTCCAGACCTGAACCCAATAGAAAATCTTTGGAGGGAGCTGAAAGTCTGTATTTCCCAGCAACAGCCCCGAAACCTGAATGATCTGGAGAAGGTCTGTATGGAGGAGTGGTCCAAAATACCTGCTGCAGTGTGTGCAAACCTGGTAATGAACTACAGGAAACGTATGATCTCTGTAATTGCAAACAAAGGTTTCTGTACCAAATTTTCAGTTCTGCTTTTCTGATGTATCAAATACTTAAGTCATGCAATAAAATGCAAATTAATTACTTAAAAATCATACAATGGGATTTTCTGTAGAACATTTAAAAAATGTTCACGTTTGTTGCCGTACAGACTGAAAATAAAACACATACAATGTGATGTTTTCTGGCCTTATACACACAGTGGCACAACAATATCCAAGCACAAACTTTTTTTTAAATTGTTTTATATCAGAAGCAGGATTAACGTTTGTCATTAGGCAACTGTACAAGGGCAGCCTGTCTGTCTGCTGCCTGTGTGCACACATCGCTTCCTTACATTAGGGTTGGTTTGACATGAATTAACACAATATTTAGTAGCAATAATAGCCCTTCTGCGACCCTACCATAAACAAACAGAATAAAAAATCTGTACTTTATTGGATATTTAGAATATATTATAAGCTTTGTTCATTGAACCGGCCTTAGTGAATTACCTAAATTAAAGTACTTTGTCTCGGGGCCTTTGAGATATCTTCTATTGTTGTTATATTCTGGCAATCAGTGAACAAATAGAAATAGGAATACATCAAATGTATTTGGGGATGAAAAAGTTACTATTTTTACTGAATGAAATAAACAACAGCAACAAGTCAATACATTAGGATTACTATACAAACACAAAACAGGTCATCAGAAAGAGTATACAGAGCTGATAAAATAAGAGTAAAACAGAGAAGGGAGATTTGAAAATCTCTACATGAAAATGTACTAAAATCCTGACACAATGAGGGAGAGGAGAACATTCCCAAATTTGAAATGCATCCAAAAAGTAATAACCCCATTTTCTGCTGAGGTTTCACTCCTTGACTTCTGGTTCATTGTGTGGCTTCTGGGTGTGCTCTATAATTTTCACAGCATCTGTCTACCCTGAACCACCTCTCCCTCCCTACTGCCCTCCTTCTCTTTCTCCTCAGGGAGAGCTAAGCCCATTGCAGTTTCCATCGCTCATGGCTTCCCCTTGCTACCGTAGCCAAACCTCTTCTGCAGTGTGTTTGCTCCTGGGAGGAGAACGTACCTCCTCTGTCCCTGAAATAGGCCAAACTCAAGGCAGGGGAATGTGGCAGTCCAATACCACAAAAACCTAACACCGTAGGTTGAATGGGCCTAGCTGACAAGCACAACAAGGGGCCTGTGTGTAGGTCAGGAAGTTCAATTTACTGGTTAGGTAATTAAAAACACTGTTTCAACATGTGGGACTGCTGCAGAGCGAAGTTAGCCTGTTTGTTTCTGTGGTATTTCCTCACATCAATGAGGCAGCTTGTAGTATTGTCATAGGTGCTCTAAAAATGTGAACAATAAGGATATGAGGTATTTTCTTCAATGATGGACTCACTTTGAAATGTTCCCCCTTTCCCCATTTGGAGCAACTTGTGGAAAAACAAATTTTGTCCAGACAAAAGTCAGCCTGAAACTCAAAACCGTTTCGGTCCTGTTATGAGCCATGGCTTTGCTTTAATGCTGCCTCTTGCTTTTGCCTTCAAAGGGGGACACTTTTATACAATTCCTAGTATACATATTTTTATAAAAATTCACACTGTATATGTCTTTATGTTCTTTACAATTAAAGCATAGAACAAATAACAATTGGAGACAAAAAAGGAATTATTGTTTTGATTGTTTTGTTTAACAACATTTTATCTACATTTTTGACTCACCAAAGCAGACACCTTTTGCAGACATAACAGCTGAACACAATTGTGGCATTCTTTTTACAATGAAAATAAAATACTGTCCGGAAAGCTCTTCCCAACACTTTTGCAGAAGTTCCCATAAATATTATTGCTTTGCTTTCACCCTTCTGCCCAGTTCATCCCAAACCAGCTTGATGGGGTTTAGGTCTAGAGACTGTCCTGGCCATTCCGTGATTTGAAGCCTACCGTCTTGTTCTTGTAAGGTAGTTCTGATTTAGCCAGGAGGTATGTTTTGGGTAATTATCTTGATGTAGGCTGAAGCCCTGACAAAATAGGCATATAACAGAGGGTACTGCATGGCGCTGCTACATGCTGTAGTAGCCATTTTGGTTCAGGCTGATACTCACTCTGTGCCAGTATCATACACTGAGGAACCATCCTTTCGGTTACTTGACGACATACAAATACCTTGCATGATGAAACGAATAATTACAATTTTTATTCATCAGATCATAACACCTTCTTCCAGTCTGCAGTAGTCCACTGGCAGTGCTTCATGACCCAGGCAAGCCTCTTTTTCTTATTTTGCCATCTTAGCAATGGCTTTCTTACTGCCACTCGACCTGTCAATCCTGCTGCTCCAAGTCTTCTTTTCAGTTGAAACTGAGACTTGTTTACTTAACCAGTGTTAAGCTGTGCTTGAAGCTGTTGTCCTGTGAGCCGTCTATCACACAGGCTGTGGAGTCTCAGAAACCAGTCTTCTGATTCTGTTGTGTCTTTGGGTCTGCCAGTGTACTCACTGACACCTTGGCTTTCTATGCCAGGAGTGTTCTAAAGCTTTTGACCGGTAATGTATATATACCTAATACATATGGCTAAGAAACATTACAAGAAAACAATAGGGGCTCTAGAACGTGTTTTTATCCTGGTTGCTACATTCTGACCATGCCGAGCACATGGAGGGTGGTACAAATTAGCTCAGCACAGTGCATGTTGGGGGAGGGATGTTCATACAGGGTTGACTTAACACGCCACACTCTACTGTGGCAGGGGTGGCACTTGAAAGCTCAACTTAGTGTTTTCTTCCAAGTGTGTCATGGCGGAATGTGCTTCCGAGGACATGTCCAGGTTTCGAACTCTCCCGTGCTAGGAGTTACTGCCATGATAAAAGGCCACACAGTAACAAAATATAATTGTAAAAACATTTTGATTGTGTTATCTAAAGTTTCTCTTGGGCATAACATTGTGATCCCTTAGGATAGTACAGCAGCAGTTGATAAATGCTTTTGTTTTGGATTTGATAGTTGTATTCAACTGTTATATTACTATTATTATTATTATTATTGTTATTATTACATAGTAGTTGCAATACTATTTTGTTATTAAGTATTGTTTATTTATTTTTTATTGTCATCTCTTGAGAACAAGATGATGAATCTTAAGTGATTTAATCCTGCAAAATATGAAATTCAAAAACAACTCAAAAGGGGCATTTTGGTAGTTAAGAAATTTCGCAATGCAACAACCTGGGTCTTCTCAAGACCGCTACATAAATGTGGCTAATGAATTGCCCTGAATGATATCACATCCAAATGCTTTGTTGTTCATATATTTTTATCCCAATATTCTTTTGAACATCCTTTCCATTTGCCTGTGTATCTATCATCTAGTTTGAGGAAGCTGGTGATATATTTCATGATGCATTCTCTGTCGGAGTGTTCAAAGTTCATTCACAGGGCAGTGTGGCATTTGACAGAGGGAGCACTGTTTGGGAGTCTGTGTTTCTTTGCCACTGTTTCAGTACATATTTTGTGTTACTATTTGTAACGGTCTCTGCGTCAGTACATAGGTTGTGTTACTATTTGTAACTGTCTCTGTTTTAGTACACAGATAGTGTTTTGAATGTGGGTCAACGTTATAAACAAGCTATGCTTCCACAACTGTTGTAAATGATATTCTTGTTTAACAAACATTCTAAATACTCACCCACAATGGGTGTTGTTCAAAACATTCTAGACACATGAAACAGATAAACATAGGCTACCAGCCTTATTTTTCCATTTCCCTGGTGAACGGTGCCAGAACCATTAAACAATTTGTGCCCAATGCTTGTTGTCAAGAGTTTATTGATTCCCCAATGTATGACAAGTTGTTTGATAATGAGATAGGGGCATTGGTTTGTTCTTTTCGTGGGAAGCACTGGCAGTTACATAACTGGTTCAGGATCTGAGGTATTGGTCCTATGGGATTGGGTGTGTCTCTAGCATTTTGGCCTGCTTTTGTCAACCCTCTAGGATCTCCAGACACTCTGAACGGAGCCGAGCCCTCTGACTCTGTTTTCACTACTGTGGGGCTTAGTTTGTATTGTGTGGCAGACCGACTGCTTCCAGATTCTGGCCCACAGACGTATGTTATGTAGAGATCCAGCATGTCAACTCAGGTGTGGGAAACCAGAGGGGGGGGGGGGGGGGGGATAAACGTGCCACTAGATATGAAAGGCAAACTCTCCTCATATCCAGTCTATAGCTGATGCCATTTTCTAGTCATATAATCATATTCAGAAACTCCCGTGGCTCCTCAGACTGCTGTTTCCATGCCAACAGCCAGATGTTGTGCACATCACCCCCCTTCATATTTCAGGCAGCAACGCCGGAGGGTGGAGTTTTGTGGCATCTGTTAGTGTTTCCCTTGTGGCCGCTCAAAATAACCCGAAAGAAAAAGCTGAGCTGCACAAAGAGCACAAGCACGCGTGAAGAAAATGGGAGATTCTAAAGAAATATCTACATGTTTTCTCTACACATCATCTAGTCATATCAACTTAATAATCACTCAACACAAAAGAAGAAACATAACCCTTTGATGGTATTGACATTGATATTTTGTGCATACTCAGTGCTTTTTCTACCATTCAGCCACAACTTTGTTCACGCACGTGCTTCCATTTTCAAGAGGACATGGTTAAAACAATTTTCAGAAGTAGAGGAGATGGCTTTTAGAACTTCTTGCAGTTAGTAGGGATGCTAAACTACAAAGACCTTTTCAAAGTTGAGCTTTACAAAATATGTTCAATGTCATTCAACAGGTAAAGGATTTTCCCCATTGTTCTGAAAACTCAGTCACAATGTAGACCAGGGCAGGCAGACCAAAATAAGTCAAGGTCACAGCACTTGATAAAAGATCTGACACAATGGTGACTGTGAACCATAGGAGCTTTTTTTGTCTTGGCCCATTGAATTATAAAGTCATAGTACGTAATGATCACAGCTCCCTGTGTAATTGTTTCCTGGCCACCCATGCCTATAATCACAACAGTGTGTCTGAAGTATTGGTAAGAGATACTAAAGAGAAAATGAAATAGCTCCATGCATGTGATCAAAGGTATTCTTGCTATTCCTACTTGTCCAAGTCTATCATAATTACACATTTAATGATCATATTGGACTGTATACCACTGTAGGGTTTTGGTTTTGGTTTGATCCTCCATTAGAACAACTTTCTGTCAATACGTCTATCGATAATCATTCATGGCGAGCAAATGTAATGAATATTTTCATATGAATTACAACCAAATTAACAAAACAAAAAAGGGAGAATATCAGGGCCTCCATCCTCATAAAGAACCCTAGTGCATCAAAAAGAAAATGCTACCATGTATGAGGCTGAAAGAAAAAGAAAGAAAAGAATCGTTAAAACAAAATATCCCCCTCATGCCCTGACAATATCAAGAAAGGTCTTCAGTCTTGGATGTGGAATGTGTTTATCCACGAATACATATTCCAATATTTCCTGGAATCCCACAGTTGACTTTTAATATATCTAACTATCTGACAACTGAAATGAACGTTGCTGGACACAAAAAGATCTACACCTCCTACATCTGTTGATATGGTGCCATAATAAAGAAACGAAGTGTTCAACAGTTCACTTGTGGTTTGTTTTCCCCTGATAAGTTCAACCATACAGCAGGCTTTTCGATTACGAAGAGAAACAGATGTAAATACTGAGTCGAAAGCTTACCTTCATATCTGGCATTTGTCTCACTTTAAACGTCGTTTTGGATCCCGTTAACATTTTCACGTCCAATATAAAAATCTCTCGTCACGAAATATATTAGTTGAATTGCGACTATTTTGACGGCTATAAGAACAGGGATTTATTCGCTATTTCGCTCCATATCAGGAAATCATAAGAAACGGTCCACTTTCTTCGAGGGTTGTCAGCGATACCCCGCATTACCGGCATAAAGAACAGAGGTGTTCTCTGTAAAATACTTGGTAAACTAATGTCGTTGGTTTCATGTGTGTCATTGTGGTAAGCATCCATGTATAAACTCTGAAGAGAACGCCCCAAATAAGCGTACCGCCCGTCAGTGATATTTTCTAAGTTGTTAGTCACTATACCGGAATAAATGTGTTCATCTGGTACCCTTTGCTTCCATTTGTCTATTCCCTCGCCATAATGAAAATGACACAGCAGTGAAAAAAGCTGGTGCGGTAGAGTCTCTTAAAGGGCTAGCAGTGTGAAAAATCACATCTCAACGGGTAGATACAGTAGGATCCCAATCGCTATTTTCCAAGAAATGTGTTCACAAAAACAGATTCAAGGCGTTACAGGTACGTTTTCTTCATCACACCTGGTTAGTTCAATAAGGTTACACATCTGTTACTAAGTATTGTTGGTCGCAAACCCACGAAGCAGTGGTTGCTCTTCACCTCGAGATAATTAATTTCGAGTGAGACAGTTAAAGGGGCAATGTGCAGAATCCTGCCTCTAAACAATAAAGGACGCTATTTTCTAAACTGCAAGTACCCTATAAGGAGTCAACACAAACTGACAGATCGGCAAGAAAGTTAAAATATGGAATATGTCAATCACTGATTAATTTTGTAGAAAAATATTTGAAACTTTAACTTGAAACATAAACTGTTGATGTCAACAGGAAATGTTTGCTTGTTTTTGTTTGCCTGGTACATTAAACATCTGGTACATATTGCCCCTTTAACACAAATTGTTCTAGTAAATCGCTTTGGAAGAGCGTCTGATAAATTACTTCAGTGTAGCCTGTTGATTTAATTCCTTTATTTAATTAAAACAAAAAGTAAATGTCTCATGTAGATACACTGTCCTGAAAATCTTGTGGAGGAATCTCCTCTTATAAATATCCCCTAGGTTTAGGGTGCCGTTTTGTTGAGGTTAGTTCCTGATTTATGCAGGATTTATTTCCCGGAAGACTAGCTGCAGTATTCCTACAGGATCCTCCAAGTCCTGTACTATATGCGGCGTGGAGTCCATCTGGGAAATACGTTGCCTTGTCTGGTGGGCTTTGGGTCTTTTTGATGCTGAAAGTTGACAGGATTCACCTGAGCTTTATTTGTAGTGTCATGGCAAAGGGGCTGAATACTGGTGTCAATGAGATATTTACGTTTTTTTATTTTCAGTAAATTGGTACAAATTTCAAGAAATATGTTTCAGTTTGTTCTTATGGGGTGCTGTGTAGACAAAACAAGTACAATTGATTACATTTAGGTCTATAACACAAGCCTGTCAGCAAATCCACATTCAGGATTCAAACCACCCAGTTTATAGTATGGGTTATAATGTGTAATGTACTTATATTGAAGTCTTTAAAAATGTATGGTTTTACATTAACACAATCACTTTACATTTCTCCATTTCATGTGGTTTCATACAGTAAGAAAACAATATAAAATCAGAAATGGCCTAATGTAGCATTTTGGAGGATTTAGATGTGTTTATTGATTTATAGGCCAACTTTCTGCAGAGATGGAAGAAGTTACCAGAAAGACAATCATCTTTGCAGCAATCCATTAATCAAGCCTTAGGGTGGCTAGACAGATTAAAAGGCATATGATATGCCATCTGAAGGAATCAAAGAAGGTGGAAAAAGATGTCTGATGAGGCCAAAATCAAACTATTAGGCCTGAATGCAAAGCACTAGGTCTATGTACAAAGTTAAAAAAAACAACAAGGTACTGCTCTTCACCTAATACCATTCCTACAGTGAAGTATGGTGGTGGGAGGATCTTGCTATGGGGATGCTTCACAGCGACACGGACTGGAAAACAGGTCAGAATTTTGGGAAGAAGGTATAGAGCAAAAAACAGAGGTCCTTGAAGAAGTACTTTGCACTCTGGATCAGTTTGTCAGACAGGGGCCAAGATTTGTCTTTCAGTATGTCATCAACCCAAAATTCACAGCCAAGACAACAGAGGAGTGTCTTCAGGACAAGTATGTGAATTTCCTTGAGAGGCCCAGCCAAAGCCAAGATTTGAACCCCATTGAACATCTGTGTGGAGACTTGAATAATCACTATTCACCTGACAGAGCCTGAAATGATTTGCAAGGAAAAATGGGAGAAACTGCCAAAATCCATGTGTGCAAAGCCTGTAGAAGACTCCTAGCTGTGATCCCTGCCAAAGGCATTTCTATGAAGTATTGAATAAAGGGTCTGAATATTTAAGTTCATGAGATATTTTAGTTGTTTATTTTCTACAACTGTGTTCGCTATTTGTGTTATAATTTGGATGGCAAAAAATAATGCAATTAATTATAAATTAAGTCGAACAACAAGATATGGATTAAGTGAAGGGGTCTGAATCCTTCCCGAAGGCAGAGAACATACAGTATCCGGACACTCCACATTGTGTCATGCTCAACGACAGCCCATGGCCATATATCACACCTCGTGCCTTATGGCTTGATTATAAACAGCATTCTTCAATTCCTGAAAAGTGATTGGCTAAAGGCCATGGTATAAAGATGACAAGCATGTTTATTATTCGCATGGGCAATAAGGGATCTCATGGGGTTGTGGTATATTGTGTGGTGCCTATGAACAGCTCATAGCCATGGAATATTGGCCACCCCTTGTGCCGTGTTGTTTAATTCTAATTAGATCTTTGTAATACATGCTTTAAAAGCATTATAGATTTGTCAACTTAAACTTCCAGATAGAACGTGTTTGTTGCTACATTTGTAGGAGTGTATAAATGAGATTGTTGCTCAGTCAACTCTGCTTACCTTGACTATGTCAAAAATTAAAGCATTGATGATTAAATTATGAAAACTAGGCAAACAGCATAGAAGCAACACAAAATACTAATTCAAAATCAACATATCACCAGCAGGTAACTAGAAAACAACCTTCTCAAACATAAATACCTACAAGGCATACATTGGTAGTTTTAAGCCTTTTAGTGTGAGGCAAGTGAAATATGGATATAAGTACAGTACAGTACCTATAGGTGATCTTTTGATGAATGACGGGTGTCTGAGATACGGCAGCAGTGTCATGTGAACCACCCGCGCAGAAAGGCAGTGGTGCAGTAATGCAGACAGATGAAAATTGAGTTTTCCAGTGAGATAGCAGTGCATAAATTCCGTGGAAAATGCTGAAATTCCAAATGGATCAGGTACTGTCTGTCCCTCCTAACAGGTAGGGATATGGTGTCCTTGTGAACTCTAACAGAAAGAGGTTTGGATTTTTACCACATGGGAACTTGTTTAATATTACATAAGGGTCTCCAATTTCTCTAATACATAGAACAGCCTCAGACCCAGGTGCTTGCATCATCTGGGTGAAAGTAATTTCTAGTCTATGTATTATTTTGTTGTGTTAAAAATAGTCGTCATCTGTTTTAACATTTATAATTAAGTCCAGTGGACTTAAATAAAATTAACTTTTAACAAGTTATTTTTATTTAAATCTACTGGCACCTATCAGATGTATAAATTGAATAGCTGAATATATTTTTTATTGCTCCATGCACCAAGTGTGGATTTTATTATATTACTATTATTAGGTTATATATTCTCAGTCAATAATCTTTCCCTTTTCCCTAGTTACCATGTTAATCCTATACTTTAGCACTCATTGTCTTTCTGTATAATGAAGCAGTCCAATTAATTGAGGCATTTGCTTGTGCTTGATATTCATCAAGTCTGCTGCTGCCATCAACAGATAACCTCATCAATAAAGACAAGTGAGTCAGTTCCATAGGAAGTCATCCAACATGTTACAGACAAGGTGGTATGATGGGAGTCTCTGGCAGTACCTTTTTCCTCTGCAAATTATTCTCATGACATCCCAGTAGTACATGTGAATATTTATCTCATCTGTCGTCAATACCTTTTTAAAGAACACTTCAGACACTTTTAGGTACTTTTTAGCTAACTCTGATCTGTCCAACAGTTGACTTTTTCCCGTTATGGTAAGCATTCTTTAGTTATCCAATGTTGAGTTCTTGCTCTACCAGGTTGTTCTCAATAGCTGAGCTCTCCTTTCCTTCTCTATAATGATGTTCCATATTATTGTTTTAGATAAGCTGAAGGTTTTTGGCTAAAACAAGGCAACTGTGTGTAAAGTGTTGTTATTTCTAAAAGTAATACCCATAAAATAATCTAAATAAAAAATGGACAATGTATATTTTAACCTGGTGGTAAATGTTTTAAGTTTGAAACTATTTTGCTGTACCTGCTCCAAAACCTCAGTATTTTAGTCATGGATTGTTCTACATTCTTTTAAATATTGAGCCAATTTGTTATTTTATTTCCCTGACTGATCAAAACATTTTCTCATGGCTCTTTGTGGTAGCCATATACAGGTGATAAATGTCCTAATGTAGTTATAATATCAGGTCCCTTTGCAAGCCCTATTATACATTAATACATTCCAACTGAAGATAAATACCAATTCATATCTTTCATCCATAATGATTATACATCCAAAAAGTACAATAAACAGTCCCCCCAAAGTCAAACATTGACTGCCACTATGTTGTTGAAATACAATGAGAATTTATTCAAACAGTGCAAAAAAAAAAAAAAAAAAAAGAAGAAATACTACCTTCAAATCAGATGTTCTTTCCATCCAGATTGCACTGTCACACAGCCTGGGGCCTGCTCTCCAAACATGGAAAGACAAAATAAAACAGGCCAGAAAACCATGACAGCCCAAATCAACTCAAAATAATGCACACATTTGGTTAAATGGATCGCCATTTACATGCAGCAGTTCCAGTCCCATGCAACTACAGTATCCCATGTTCGTGTTGCTGATGATGATTCTGTCCCATAGAAATGAGAGAAAATGTACAATATAAAAATATTAGATCCATTACTTTGTAAAACAAATCCAAAGCATCCTATTCTGAGGGAACAGATTGCAGCAAGAGCTTAGTTTGACAACACCACCAGTCAAATATTGAATCATTACTGTAATGTGTTAGCATTGCATGAATTGGTGGTGATAAAAAAAACATCAACATTGTAAACAAAATTACAAATCCAATAAAACATAAGCCAGTCTGCTTGACAATTAGCCATGTAAGAAAGAACATCTTAAAAGCTTCAACTAAATATTCCAAAAGGAAACTTCTGAAAAAAAATCTTACTATAAATATATATTTTCTCAAATCATATAATTTTGTCAGGTCAGCAATGAGGAAACTAGTTTGCTAACGAGAAACCTTTGAGTTTAGGAGGCTCCTTTGTGATCAACCTTAACAGCCAAAATGTCCATTCAGGTAAATACTGAATACTAAACAAACCCAGGATCTACCAAGCTCATCTTCCACTCTTTTACATTCGTTTCTTTAAAAACACTGTAAAACTTCTGGTTTACAAAAATAACTTGAACATATACAACCTCTCATTGTCTTTTTTTTTCAATACAAAAATGTTTGCAGTCTGCAAGTCAATGTTCAAGATGTTTTCTGTAAGCCGTCCATTCTTTTCAAAATAGAGCTGTTGATGTAAGCTAACATTACATTAGATGGGGTCATACACCCATTTCTTAGAGTTAGCCATCATCTTTTCAATAAGATCCTCTCCTGCTTGTGCCTTATTAGAGCTTTCATACAGCGTAAGCGCACAAACACAAATCAACACACACAAGCACACACACACACACACACACACAAGAACCTACATGCGCACCCACATCACACAGACATTTTGTTTGGGATATAGCATAAGGTTATTGTGGAGGATGGTTGGTTCCAACTCAAGATGCACATACTACCATAGTCATGAAGCACTATTTTGAGCTGTTTGTTCAAACTACCTCTCAAAAGTCAAATGTTACAGAAAAAAATCCTAATTTTCTTAGTACCCTTGAAATTATTATCCTACATTAATGATACTCCTCTTTTGTACTTTTGGTTTTGGTTAACTAGGGCAAGGATGTTTCCAGGAACATGAATTAAAAATACAAGGGCGCCATCCATTGGGCAAGGCAGTGAATTGCATACAGATATTCTCTGGCTATTGTGCTTCAAGTGAAAAGACTGAATGGCTGATGTTTATAAAGCTGATACAGTCAGGAAGAGCAAGCTCTCTGAGACTTCTATTCGCTTGTTCACAAAAAAAGATTGGTCTCCATGATATTCACATGGCTCATTGGTAATAAAACAGCATAGATGACAAATAATGTATATAGTTGTGATTTGAGGACAACAATCAATTTCTGACTGCAAAAGATCTGAAGCAACGTCAAAGACGGCGTATCAGAAATTTGATATGTTCACCTTAGGAGAACTTCAATCTCCAGAAAGTATTATTTTATTTTTTGTACATTTGTTCTCTAAATTGCTTTGTTGTATCTTTGAACAATGACTCCATGCTCGGGATAAAATGTAAGTAGTTACACAAAGGCTTTACACAGAGTAGGGGACAAAATACCAGGAGAAGTGGAACTAGCAGAGAAAAGGAGTAATTTACACCTGATGTATATTTTGTAAAACATACAAACAAGACTGTAATGCCACAAGGACAAAAGACTGAAAAGGCAACTAGGAAATAGAGTTAAACTGCAACACTGCTGACACAAAGCTGTACCACTGGTGACTCGAGTCCTTAGAGGGTGTTCTAGCTCATACCGCCAGTCAAAGTGGCAGTGTCTACAGTTCTGACAGGACCTAAGGACAACATAACAGTCAGATACCTTTAAAACTTGAACAAAATGTCTATGGACATTAGGAAAGTGCTTGAAATTGTGCAGAAAGAGGTTAAATGATGGGGGGGGGGGCAGTCACTTGTTGGGAATCACCACCACGCCCTCAACAGGACTCAGAGGAGAGTTGGGCTGAACAATCCAATTTGGTATAAATCATATTGATGCAGGGTTCCATTTCGCCAGGAGGTTAGGGTTTGCCATAGATTATAGTAATGAAGAGTCCATAACATATTCCATAAAATATATTATGGCGACGCCACGAGACGTCGTCACTGAAAAGGTCAGTGGACAATAATTATTTGTTGATTTTGCAATGTGTTGATTACATTGAGGTCTTGACGCTAATGAATGTAAAATGTAAGGGGAGTTTGTGTTATAAAAGGCAGTTTAGTTGTGCTGGATTAACTTAAAAATACCAGCATATTATAATGTCATTTTTACAACGGATATAAAAGAGGAAGACAAATCATAACAGCTATATAGAATATCTACTACAGTCCTCCACTGTGGATCCAATAACTGATGCTGGGTGACACATTTCACCTAAATATTCCACTAAAAATGTACTTGACTAACACCTGGACACAATATAGTTTCAATGTTTCTAATTCTGTAACTTCTCAAAAATCACTAGTTCTGAATTTAGATAGGATCTCCATAAATGCTAATATTGACGGTGGAAAGGCCTAGCTGTTTTGCCAGTTGTTTGCGTTGATAGGGGGCACTGTTGAATTCTGGTCCATTAGCAGTACCACAGCAGCAACTACTGCAACACTACTGTCCTTTTCATTTCTAGTAGGAGTGAGGATCCATGCAAATGCAACTCATTCACTCATTAGGAAAAAGCTCTGTTCTTTCCCAAGTCACACGTGGCCACATTTCCAGCTATGCCATTGGCCATTCCTTAACCCTCTGGTTGAATGGACTACCTGGACATCTGAGGGTTCATTCACATTTTAAAATATCAACAATTTAATACGATCAAATGATTCCACATCTTAAATGGAGAGATTATTTAGCGGTTTCTGGCTGTACTTGTGTAGTGTGGTAGTTTGGGTGTGTGTAATGTGCATGAAACTGAGTGTGTATTGCCTGCCATATACATTCCCTCCAACAGGAGGAGACAGTTGCGAGTCAAATGGACAAAATGGAGGGGAGCCTGCAGTTCACACACACACATGCGCACACGGACGTACGCACACGCTCACACACAAACAGCACCTGCATAAGAGCCACAGCAAATGTAACAGAAGTGCACAGTCCTATTGACTACCACATGCGTCCTCTCCAGCCTATCAAGTCACTGTATTCATCCTATCTAGGACACACGCCATACAGTGTTGCATTTAGAGCAGGAAGTGATGCGTTGAGATGGAAGGAGAGGTCCAGGCTCTGTATGGCCCTATAGCAGGAGACAAAGAGTCAGTCCTGGACAGTCGGTCAGAACCTGTGGATGGCCGGATCCGTTTCCCTCCTCTTCAGCTCCTCTCGGTAGCAGCAGGAGCAGTAGTTGCCCGTCTCGGGGTGACCGTAGTAGTTGCAGCTGGGCGTCCGGCAGCGACTGGACTGAAGGCTGGCCAGGCCTCCGGCGCTGCCCAGGGAGTAGTGCCTGACCGGGGGGGGCCCATTGCGAGGAACATCCAGGCTGGAGCGCATGTCCCGGAATCCGTTAGTGTAGCCCCCGCCGACGGGCTCCAAGGGGGGGTAGTCTGGGGAGCCGTGCTCCGGGGAGTAGGAGGGAGTGAAGGAGGAGGGTGTGAGGCGAGAGGGGCTATGGGGCGCTTGCGGGGGGTGATACTGGGGCTGAGGGGGGCCCTGCGCCACGGGGCAGTGCCGGGGGAGTGTGGCGTAGGAGGGCAGGCCGGGGTAGGACGAGGCCGGGGAGCCGCCCGCTAGCTGGCGCCGTGTCTCTGCGTAGCCGTGCATGTGCAAGTGCTGGGTGAGCGGGGCAGCAGCCAGGGAGGGCGGCTGGTCCACAAGGGTCGCCCGGGGGATGGGGACCACGCCGGAATACAGGGGAGGACTGAACGACGACGACTTCAGACGACTGGCGGGAGGCGAGCTCTCGGCGGCCTCCTCTGTCGGTTCGTAGCTGCGGTAGCCCACCTCGGGGGTCGCCGTCGCCTCCTTGAGCTGCTGGACGCCGTTGGTGCACCCCTTTCGCTCCACCTCCCTCCGCTGCTGCTCCTGCTCAGCCCGGAAGCGCTCCTCCGCGTCGCTCAGGTAGCGCTGGATCATTTCCTCCTGGAAGGGCTGGCGGTTGCTGGTGGTGAGCAGGCCGGCGAAGATGAACTTCCTCTCGCCCTGCATGGCGGCCCGCAGGATGCCCAGGCTCACCTTGACATCAGTGCTGTACTTGTAGGGGTCACTCTCGCTGCTTCCGCCACCTGTGCCATTCTGATGCTCACTGCCAGACGACGGCGAGCCCTTCCCAGAGTCCTCGGAGGCATGGGCAGAAGGTGAGCTGTCCTTGCTTCCCTTCCTTCCCCTCAGCGAACCTTTCTTCTTCTCCGTGCCCTCCTGCTTGGCCCCGCCCACGCCTGCATTCTTCCCGGTCATCAGCCCGCCCACATTCTTTTTTAACTTGCTGCCCAGGCTCTTGCCGAAGCTGCCCAGCTTGTTTGCCACAGAGTCTGCCCTCTTCTTGTCCTTGTCTTTCTTGGACTTCTCCTTCCCCATCGTCCCCATCCCTGTCGTCACTGTTGAGCTGTTACTGGATGAGCTACAGGAGGAGGAGGAGCTGTTCTTAGCCGACACCCTTCCCCCCGCAGGAGCGGCCGGCGTCGCCGTGGTTTCGTGGCCGTTGGAACTGCTGCTGACTGACTCCTTGTCAGATTCTCCCGAGTCCGGAGGGGTCCGGGCGTCCTCTCCCGCAGACGCCGTGGGGGATTCAGGCTGGGCCAAGGGAGCCTGCTGAAAGACACACGGATGATGAATTACAGGGAAGACAAAATGGCGGAAAACAAAGGAAGGTGTGGGAGTGATGTAGAGACCAAGAGGGAAAGATAAGGAAGGCATACAGATGAGTCAGTTCAGTAAGCTTTTTTGTCATAAACTGTTGAGAAATATGAAGTACATTATATTTTTTTAAGATGTTGTGGCCTAGAATCTAGATGACTCATCACCAGTGTTTCTCCTAGGATTTAGCAACGGTAGCACAGTTAGCGTGGGGGCAAAGGCAAGGTCTTGGACCATATATTTTAGAGACTCTCCTCTTGCCCACATGTTCACATCTTGCATTGGCCTGTAGAAAATGTTAGAGTTTTACACTTCAATGTCATGGGGCTGACATTAAGTTTCGCTAAGTTGTTGTTACAGATTTGCTGTTACTGATTTACACTGGAATCCTTACTGGCCAGTAGGAACACTCTCTGGGCTTCTACCTCGACTGAGTTTCTAGAGCGTGACAAGGCAAAGCAGCTCTATTCGATTGCAACCCTCCAAACTGGGACGGTGATGGCCGCCTGTGGGACCCCTGCACTAATCTGTGTGAAGGTATTCAAACATGATCAAAAATCTCCCAAATTCCAGGTGCTTTTGGCAAAAGGGCAGCCTCACTGGCAAGATTAATGGCCATTACCGTTTCTACAATCTATATATATATTTTTTCAATGACAACACAGTCTAGGACTCAAGTGCTACGTCATTAGCTAATTGTTCTCATTTTTACACTAAAGTATTTTAGCTTATTATTCTTTCCAATTACCAGGCATCAGATACTTGCGCACTAGAGGGTCATTTAAACA
This sequence comes from Esox lucius, assembly GCF_011004845.1. NCBI lineage: Eukaryota > Metazoa > Chordata > Actinopteri > Esociformes > Esocidae > Esox > Esox lucius. The sequence goes on along the minus strand of NC_047588.1, from coordinate 14,180,025 downwards.
ATCAAGCATGACATCATGTTATGAGTCACAGTGCTGTGTGGTGTGTTTGTGCTACCGGGAGGGGACTATGGACTGGATCAAAACACACCACAACAAAAACCCACACACAGTTACGTAACACTTAACACTGAACATAGCTTATCTAAGTGTACAGACATTTCTCTCAAATAACCATCCTTTGTCTATTCAAATTATCCATCCAATACAATGCGCTGAAAAACCTAATAGCACTTCAACCTCAATATTCTGGAGGAATTTGGACGGAGTATGGAAACTCTTACAGTAACAGCTTAGAATGAGTGGCCAATCCAAACATCTACTTCGCCAACATATTCCCTTAGTTTCCACTGACACTAATGGTTAACTGGATCCACCTGTTAGTGAATGAGAGCTGATAGTAGGGAGGCTCACCTGTACCTCACAAGGCAGGGGCAGCCAGGTGACTGTCATGTAGCTGTGTAGCAGCTGGAGCTTGGCCTCCAGGGACAGTGCCACACTGAGGGAGGACACAAAGGTCAACAGACAGTAACACTCCTTTCTGTCACGTCAAGTTGGGTGAAACTAAACTGTGAAACTATGCTAAATGTGCGGCACCTTGAAGTCTTAAGCCCCAAACTGCTCATATGAAACTAACCTTTGGGACCGATGGCTTACTGTGTCAGAAATGTCATCAACATTAATGCATAGTTGTGTAGAGCATACATTCAAACTGCATATTTCTCTAAAACACCATTTAACCATATAATCATTACAGTCTACATCATTACAGTTTAAACCTAACATCTTAATCCAGTGCCATCCAGTTATTTTTGTGTTAGGCTATTTCCGTATTCTCCAATTCCATTCATAGAAGGCATTTAATGCTAATCTCACTCACTGATACTGTAAGTGTCTCTAAATCCAGAGCAGAGTTCAATCCCTAACCACTATAGTGGGTCCTGTGAGGCTATAAGAGACAGTGTCTTTTTTGGGGGGGATAACACAGTGCCAATTCCACATGAAAGCATATTGACTCATGTCATACCTTGCCAACATGACGTTGTCCGTGTCATCCTTGCCCCATTCCCAGTCCTTCCCAGGATCCACTGCAAAGTGCACAGGCAGCATCTTGTGTTCCGAGTCAGTGAGAGGGATCACCACTGTTGGAGAGCAGACAAGCTCAATGTCAAGGCATTCTGTATTCCAGCAGTTATTTAACACATCTTGGATTACCCAGAACTAGTGTTCTGAAAGTCCTAAAGATTATGTATTTGAAAGCTGGACACTTGCAAACCTGATTTGTTAATCCACATACAAACATACCAATACAAAAAGAGTACTGGTCCATTTCACCCTTCGAAGACTGAAGAGAGAGGATTTTTGTCTTGAATGAACTTCTATGTGGATTTTCCTTTTGCGTGTCCTCTGACTTTCAATGGGATTCTTATATTCAATCTGGCATGCTAATCCAATATTACTACTCTGTATTGATACATTCATATTCATTAATTTAATTAATGAACCCCATCCGGTTGTCAAAACAAGTTTTGGCAAATATCAGCTAAAGACCATTAAGCGGTATGATGAAACAAGAAGACCCAGGGTTACCTCTGCTGTAGAGTACAAGTTCATGAGAGTTACCAGCCTCAGAAATCGGCAATTACAGTTGTGCTCAAATGTTTGCATACCCTTGGAGAATTGGTCATATACGTCCCATTTGTAGAAAAAAAACATGAGTGAGCAGGGAAAACACGTCTTTTATTTCTTATGGGATTCACATTCAAATGTAGGTCATAACAGAATGGCACAATCATAATACAAAACATGGCAACAAAGATTTTTTTTTTAACTGACCCCTGTTCAAAAGTGCATACCCTTAGATCTTAAAACTGTGTATTGCCCCCTTTAGCATCAATGACAGCATGCAGTCTTTTGTAATAGTTGTCCCGAATTCTTGCAGGTGGTATAGCTGCCCATTCATCTTGGCAAAATGCCTCCAGGTCATGCCAAGTCTTTGGTCGTCTTGCATGAACTGCACATTTGAGATCTCCCCAGAGTGGCTCGATGATATTAAGGTCAGGAGACTGTGATGGCCACATTAGAATCTTCACCTTTTTCTGCTGTAACCACTGGAGGGTCAACTTGCCCTTGTGCTTAGGGTCACTGTCATGCTGGAAAGTCCAAGAGCATCCCATGCACAGCTTTTGTGCAGAAGAATGCAAATTGTCTGCCAGTATATTCTGATAACATGCAGACTTCATCTTGCCATACATTTTCACAAGATTTCCCGTGCCTTTAGAACTCACACACCCCCAAAACATCAGTGAGCAACCACCATGCTTCACAATGGGGATGATATTCTGTTCACTATAGGCCTTGGTAACACCTCTCCAAACAGCGCATATGGTTGTAACTATAAAGCTCTATTTGGGTCGCATCACTCCAAATTACAGCGTGCCAGAAGCTGTGAGGCATGTCAAGGTGTTGTCGGGAATATTATAACCAGATTTCTTTGTGGCATTAGTGCAGTAAAGGGTTCTTTCTGACACCTCGACAATGCAACTCATTTTTGTTCAAGTATCGTCGCATTGCACTATTTGAAACAACCACACCGTCTTTTTCCAGAGCAGCCTGTACTTCTCTAGAGGTTACCTGTGGGTTTTTCTTTGTATCCTGAACAATTCTTCTGGCAGTTTTCTTGGTCTACCTGACCTTGGCTTGGTATAACAAGATCCCTGAATTTTCCACTTCTTAATAAGTGATTGAATAGTACTGACTGGCATTTTCAAGGCTTTGGATATCTTTTTATATCCTTTACCATCTTTATAAAGTTCCATTACCTTGTTACGCAGGTATTTTGACAGTTCTTTTCGGCTCCCCATGGCTCAGTATGTAGCCTGCTCAGTGCATCTACGTGAGAGCTAACAAACTCATTGACTATTTATACACAGACACTAATTGCAATTTAAAAGCCACAGGTGTGGGAAATTCACCTTTAATTGCCATTTTCACCTCTGTGTCACCTTGTCTGTAACAAGGCCAAACATTCAAGGGTTTGTAAACTTTTGATCAGGGCCATTTGGGTGATTACTGTTATCATTATGATTTAAAAAGAAGCCAAACAGCTATGTGATAATAAATGGCTTCATATGTTCACTATCCTCAAATAAAATAAATGTGTGTCATATTTTCAAAATCAACGCCAACATTTCCCTATTTCTGCCAGGGTATGCAAACTTATGAAGACAACGGTAACTGCACCTCATGATCAGATTGCAGCCCAAATAAATGCCTGAAAGAGTTAAAGTAACAGACATCTCAACATCAACTGTTCAGAGGAGACCATCAAAAGTGATTCTTTTTTAAAACTTTACACTTTTGGTTCAAAGTAGTTTTTTCCTCTCTTGTGAAGTGTTGTACAGTGTTGGTGGCAGGACTATAGTAGGTTGTTAAGAGGACGTCCTACATCACCTTGCTCTTTGGTGTTGTCCTTCTGCTCCATGGACACCAGGGCAGAGAAGTGGGCCTGGTCGTATGCCAGTACTAGTGGAGATCGATGGCACTTGGCAGCTGGCACCTCCAGGGGCAGATAGATCCCACCAAACGGGATGGGGGCAAACGCTGGTGAGGGAGAGAGGAGAGAACCATTTAGCATAAAACATCCCAATCCATTAAGACACCAAGGTTCAGAAGGCACAGTAAGGTAACCGTTACATCAGTGTGTATGATCTCACCCTCTCCTCCAGAGTCCCTGAGCATGGTGTCGGCCACCACCACTATGGGTCTCCTCAGGACATGGGCCAGGACGAAAACGTGGAACTCCTCCAGGCTCTCGTACACAGGCTCCTCGGACGACTCCGTCCTGCACACAGAGAACAAACCAAGTCCGACCAGGAGACACACAGGACGTGACCTTGAGATCTCATATAGTCACGTATGCCTCTGACTTCCATGGCTTGTCAAAGTCCCTGCTGTGTGCCCTTCCAGACAGGTCTTACCCATTGCTTCCATTGGTGCTGTAGTGTATCCTGGGTTCACTAGAGGCCAATTTTAACAGCTCATTCCACTCCTTCTGCCACTCCTCCTCAGTGTATACCAGACCAGACTGTGGAGACACAATCCCTTCAATGCAAGCAAACTGAAGTCTGGAACATTCCTGTGGACTAGGTTATACATGGGTCCATCTAAGAAGAAACCCACCTCTTTGTTCTGTTGGGTCTGTTGCCACCTCCACCTGCGTCTCAGGGACTCCCTCTCCTGGCCGTGGTCCATCAATGCATAGAGAGACTTCCGCAGCATCAGGTCACGGTCATGGAAGCCCCACATACCTTCAAGGCCATCCAGACACACAGCGTTAATAACAGTGGTCAACAGGAAAAGAAAAGCAGCGGTTCCATCCAAGCCTTAATCCAGTGGGACTCATGTTCTCAGCGAGCCTAGGGGGCCATACCGGTGGGCGTAAGCTTCAGGAATGTCCAGAATAATGCCATAATTCAGAAGACGGATTACGAGGCATTTAGCTACGATGTTTACATCTAATTTGGGTTCTAATTAATTGCTCTGGGCAAAGCTACCTCACCGGGACACTCAGGTGAAATGAATTTCCCTGCTTAAATTTGATCACAATTAGTAAAGGCCTTACAGTCGCAACAATGAAGTTGTCATAAGTCATTCAGAGGAAAACGACCTCTAACACCGTTAGTTAGTGTGGGTGTCCAATTAAGAGGCCCTGATACTCACCCAATGAGGCGGCATGTAACAGGCAGTTCCCATCCCCACTTGTTGCCAGAGGTAACAGACTCTGACAGTTCGGTCCCACTCGTGTCCACCAATTGAGTCGGCCTTAAAGTTGAACAAGACAGTTTGTTAAATAGATACACAATTTTAAAGCTTACCTCTCAAACGAAACCTCAAACTGAATGGGATCCATTGTTGTCAGAAATGTGAAACTCACCGGCGTGTTCCAAGGCCACCATCATCGACTGCTCGATGAGATCCCTCTCGATGAAGCCGCGGAAGTCATCCCGGTACACAGTGAGGTCAGGCAGCTGGAAGGTGCACAGAGGGGTGTCCAGAAGGGGCTCGCTGTTGCTGCCACCGGTACTGGAGACATGAGACCGAGCCAGAGACACGATGGTGGAGCTTGCATGGGAGATACCCCTCGATAGGCGCTTCTCTGTGGCTGCGGAGTGAGGAAGCACAAACGAGAACAATGAGTTTTAGGTGAGGGGTGAAGCAAACAAGGAAGATGACACTGGAGAACATTTGACAAAGAGAACAAGTGAACTAGTAAAACAGAGGGGAAGAGAGCCTTCGAGTTACATCATAATATAGTAGCACAGACAGAAGAGACAGGTCATCACAATACAGTAACACAGACAGAAGAGACAGTTCATCACAATACAGTAACACAGACAGAAGAGACAGTTCATCACAATACAGTAACACAGACAGAAGAGACAGTTCATCACAATACAGTAACACAGACAGAAGAGACAGTTCATCACAATACAGTAACACAGACAGAAGATACAGGTCATCACAATACAGTAACACAGACAGAAGAGACAGGTCATCACAATACAGTAACACAGACAGAAGAGACAGTTCATCACAATACAGTAACACAGACAGAAGAGACAGGTCATCACAATACAGTAACACAGACAGAAGAGACAGGTCATCACAATACAGTAACACAGACAGAAGAGACAGGTCATCACAATACAGTAACACAGACAGAAGAGACAGGTCATCACAATACAGTAACACAGACAGAAGAGACAGTTCATCACAATACAGTAACACAGACAGAAGAGACAGTTCATCACAATACAGTAACACAGACAGAAGAGACAGGTCATCACAATACAGTAACACAGACAGAAGAGACAGGTCATCACAATACAGTAACACAGACAGAAGAGACAGGTCATCACAATACAGTAACACAGACAGAAGAGACAGGTCATCACAATACAGTAACACAGACAGAAGAGACAGGTCATCACAATATATTAACACAGACAGAAGAGACAGGGCATCACAATATAGTAACAGACAGAAGAGACAGTTCATCACAATACAGTAACACAGACAGAAGAGACAGGGCATCACAATATAGTAACAGACAGAAGAGACAGTTCATCACAATACAGTAACACAGACAGAAGAGACAGTTCATCACAATATAGTAACAACCAGAAACAGTTCATCCCCATGGGAACTAGCACACTAGAGAGGACAGATGGTTGCAGCTTATGACAATGCCTTGACCAAAACAGATAATTCATCCCATAAATCACCATCTGACTGGCTGTGGTTCTCACCTTGTACCACATCGTCTTGACGATGGAGAAGGGGTCGGCCCACCCGGGCCATGTCTTTCTCCAAGGCTGGGTAGGTCCTCTCCTCAGCAAAAGAGTACGACAAGTTCCCAGCATGCACTTGTCGCAGCTGCTCAAAGTCACTGAGGGCGGCAGTGAGATCCCAGTTCTTCCCTGCAGACGAAAGGACAACAAAGTCCAACTTGGTCGGAAAAAGCCAAGAGATTTTATGACAGGCGGATCCACTCAACACTCGTTAAGGGGTTTAAATATTCACCATATGTCAACAGAACCATAGCGACTGATATATTAAGGTCATTGCATTGACACATTCCTTTGCGGGAGTAAATAGCAGAATTTAGAGCACGTCTCCTCTCTTGGTGCTGTATAGCCACTGCAGCACATTACATTTCTAACCCATATTCTTATCATCTGGAACTTGTGCTGCTGCTAGGCAACAAGAGCTCTTTACCTTCTTCCTCCTTTTGTATGGTATCTTACCTAAGCAACAGCACTGCTCAAATTATATCTACACTAGCAGTTGACCATTAAACCAGTTGCAAATCACTGTCCAAAAGCTTGCAGAGTCCAACTTGACCCCAGAATGCCTTGTAACTAACCCTCTAGCAGGTCTCTGGCCAGTCCCGGTTCAGCTCCAGTGGAACGGACAAAGTCGGACAGGACTGCGTCCATATCCAAGGTCATGTGATCATGAATTTACAGGGAGGCGGGGGGCATCTGGGCAGAGAAAATCCAGGGAATCTGCCCTCCCCGACAAGACCACTGGACCAAGGGGAAGGGGGGGGGGGGGGGCTCTTCACCTTGCCTTACACGTCCAGCCACACCTTGAGAGAATGACAGGCAAAAAGATGGAAACAAACACCGGAATTGTTAGGAAATTAGATTGACATCGTGGAACAGGTATTGTGGAATGTTAACAGTACAAGTAAAAAGATTCAATGGGTTAAATAAAATATTACCAGCTAACATGCACAGAAAAAACAACGGCCTGTACCAAGCCTGGTAAGGTAAAGGTCAAGCGCTCGGTGGAAAATACTTTGCCAGGTCACATCTCACCCATGACCATTGCCACTCAGAGCTGGTGAGCTAGTTAAAGACGCTTGTTCAACACTTGCCCGGTATTCCAGCAAGAAAACAATATGTGATAATTCAGATGGGTAATGTTGTGATAATTCAGATGGGTAATGTTGTGATAATTCAGATGGGTAATGTTGTGATAATTCAGATGGGTAATGTTCTACCTACACAGCACATTACTAGTAGCTCCTATTTGCTGGTGACATGCACATAAGGTCAATGTGCACAGCCACAGATTCTCTCATATCTATACTGGCAAAAAAGCACTGTTTACAAAAAATACCAAAAAGCAGACTACAAGCAGTGACCACTAAAATACAGATTTTATTTAAATGAGTGCCAAGTACAATCCTGCCTCTAAACAATCAGAACTTGTCTCCTCCTCGTCTTACCTTACCGAACGAGACTGGAATGATATTAGTTTGTCCAGGGTGGTTTACAGTGAAGAGGCTAATACTGCAAGAGTCTCAAGCCAGAGTAAGGACAAAGGCAATGCAAACTGACCGACGCACCACAGAGAAAACCTAAACGGGGAAAATCTCAGGCATATCAATTATGTAGAAAAAAATAATTTGAAACATTAACATAAAACATTAACTGCAGATATCTGCTGGCCATTTCACTGCTTGAATTACTGCTCATACTTATTTAAACATATACAATCAAAAAGCAAGAAATGTGCTTCCCGTGGAAATTCATGAACAAAGAGTTAAACCTTCCCTTCAAAAAACTAAAATCAAACTTCCCTACCAACTTCAAACATGACTCAAATGTGCACTCCCAAACTAAGAAGTCTCATCTGAAGAGCTATCAAAGGGCCTGGTGGATTCAGACAATGACTAACACTTAGAAATGGTCACACACTTCAGTAAACCAGGAGCACCGGAAATCGTACAATTCAAAGAAAGGCAGCTGGGCCTAGCAAACTGTATTGTTACTATGGTAACAGGGAGTTTGAAGTGTAGCAATAATGAAAGGCTGTTGAATGGCAAGGACACAGGGCAATTGATGAAATGACAGGACAACAAATAACCCAGACAGAAATAAGCCAGTGTAAACATCTCAGTCCATAGGGTAGTTTTTTCACTTTTAAGTAGTGTTTCATAGCCCTAGATACCCTAGACACTCTAGCCTATATCTTAGTCTGGCTACTATCCCTGTTACCTTCAGTCATATGCTGGCCTGTCTCTCCAAGTCTTAGCTCATCCACCCTCAGTTACTACCTCAGATCTGACACTGAACCACTGTACCGGATGAGTCATGAGCTTAGTTTAACACCTCAGTCCCTCTTCTCTTTTCTTCTCTTTCTCTTTCAGAAAGTACACAGGCAGGCAATAGAAGAAAGGCAAAAGGACAAAATATCTTTCTAAAGCAGATTATTCCTAGTGCCCTCTTTCCAAACACAGGAAAGTCAGCACTCCATAGAGTTTCTAACCCACTGGCTGTGTAGCAGTTAATTGACCTTCACATCCCCACATCACATCTAGAATAGCTTATGTTCACATCCCCACATCACATCTAGAATAGCTTGTGTTCACATCCCCACATCACATCTAGAATAGCTTGTGTTCACATCCCCACATCACATCTAGAATAGCTTGTGTTCACATCCCCACATCACATCTAGAATAGCTTGTGTTCACATCCCCACATCACATCTAGAATAGCTTGTGTTCACATCCCCACATCACATCTAGAATAGCTTGTGTTCACATCCCCACATCACATCTAGAATAGCTTGTGTTCACATCCCCACATCACATCTAGAATAGCTTGTGTTCACATCCCCACATCACATCTAGAATAGCTTGTGTTCACATCCCCACATCACATCTAGAATAGCTTGTGTTCACATCCCCACATCACATCTAGAATAGCTTGTGTTCACATCAAGGTTGGAACTTTCGCTGCATTACTTTTTTGGTACCGTTTGTTACGTAATGCTATTTCCCTGCATTTCTAAATTCTTACTAAATACACAACGCATGGCCATTCCAGACATTTTTTACAACAGTAAAACATCTATATTCATCTATATTTATTTATAAATCTGAAAACAAAGTCTTAATATGAATTCCTTTGCACAGATTTGTAGTGAGTAAAGTGAAGATACCTTTATTTTGAAGGTATTTTTGCAGTTCAGTACTTTAAAATCAAGTTTATTTGATTAGAAATACTAAAAACTGATAACTGTGTTACATTGCAAAATCCCCCTCAGCTGAATGAGACTTGGCTGACTGATCCTGCTGGGACCTCTGTTACCATCTCATTCTGCTATCATGAAGACCACACAGGAAAACCTCTGTTGTCTGTATGTTTACCATAAGGCCACAACACCACATTTTACAATATAAAGTGAAATAAATACTTCAGAGGCATTATGAGTAGTTGAAATGACAAGTTAAATAATGGTATTTGAACAGCTTTAGGATGTGGCAGGGAGACTAATTACTAAGACCATTCTAGATGTAATACTGAGTCAATTACATAGCTGAATGTTTAAAATGTGGTATAAACTAAGGAGTCAAGAGGTTAATGGAACTCAACCCAAACAACAGAAATGTCATGGACACGCATGGGGAACTCATTGACATCCTCCAAAAAATAAAGTACACTTAGGCTATTATTTATGTCTTTCACACAAGGCTGAAATAATTATAGGATTATGCTACATGCATGTTTGACAACCCCAATGTATGTTCATGTCATCCTCACCAAATTAACAGCATTCAAGTTAAACACACACACACACACACACACATATATACACACACATACATATATATATATATATATATATATATATATATATATATATATATAAATCATCTGTTATAAATCCCTCCAAATTATCTCATCTGTTGTCAAGGTACTCTGTGTGTATACTGTACTCTGCATTGAAAACACACAGGCGTTGAGTGGCCAATCACTAGGCTCTGATGGCTCCTGTTTACACTGCTGAGAGAAGCAGATGCCAGCTGCACAATATCTCACTAAGGCCCATGCTTCAATGCAAAGCATCAGCCCTCACTGTCAGGTAGGAAAAATATTCAATATGGTGATCAGTATGAGAAAGATGTATTACACCTGTTGGGAGGTGAGTGAACAACAAAGAGCACTAACTCAGGGCAATGCGTTGTTCTTTGAAAACATAAACAAAGCAGTGAAAGGCCCGTGTCAATCCTGTCCTGTAAATTCAGCATGTTGTATTGAGGCACACAACTTCTGAGGAATCATCTAGGACGGGTTCCTGTGAATGTGGTGATGGTCACAAAACAAGGAGAACATCCCTCTCCAGCTGTGAGGTAAATGATTAGTTTACGTCTGCATATGGCAGCAAATCAACAAGACAAATCACCTTCAAAGTTGTCAGTGATTGAAACAAGAAAGCCTGAATATTCCCAAAAACAGTGCTCCTATAGGTTTTGGTTTTGCGAGAGACACCAAGGCAACAGCCTGACCAGTATAATAGACCTGTTGCTAACCCAGAGCAATCAGTGATTTGTGGTCAAACCGGCAAAGCTTTTGTCTGACTCTGGTTACATAACAGGAGCCGCTGCCAACACGTGGGCGCAGAGCTGAGCCTGAAAGAGGCCCAGATCACTGAAGCAGACATGGAGGTCACCACGGCCTGTTGCAGCCAATGTGTGGGCCCAGGGACGATTTTGGGTTGGTTAGCTAGGGATGGATACAAAAGGAAGTGCTGTGAAAAAGTATTAACTTCTCTATGTTTTAGTATTGGACAGCGGTTCTTTCAAAATTTGTCAGATCCTGTACCAAAACTATTATAACAAACAGGAACCAGAATGAAAGGAACAAAATGTAGATACGTCCTTCTGATATCTACTTTAAGGCCAGGTGTTTTGTAAAAGCACTTTGTGACAACTGCTGATGTAAAAAGGACTTAATAAAAAAATGTGATTGATTGATACTAACATCTGAGTAGCATTTACATCTGCTAACATATGACTAGTGATTTTCCATAGCGTGCACTAGCTAAACGCTAACAAGGGCAAAAAAACCTAAAAAAAAACCTAGCTAAATGTCACACAGGACATTCGCAATTGATCCAAATGGGGATGGATTGTGTCTGCTTTCAAAATACCTAAAATCTAATGTCTTTAAAAAGCATCAAAAGAGTCAAGTGTTTTTTTATTTTTTTTTAAGGGGCAGAGTTGCAATTCGACATCACACTATTACATTTCATAATGCTACAAAACAACGACCCTCTCCGGGAGCCATCACCTTATCGTGGTGGAGAGGTTTGTGTATTCCTATGAACCTGAGGGCTGTGTTGTCCGGGCCTTAGTGCTCCTGGTAGTGTTTCCCATGGCAAAGTACTCACAGTGCCGCTATGTTGAAGTAGGATGAGAGGGTCGCCTCCCTCCGCCTACGGGTGGTGGGGGGGGGGGGTCTCTGACTGTTGTTTGTGCAAATGCCCTGAACAGCAGTTCGGAGTACTTGGCCTTCTTGGAGACCCTGAATGGAGTCCTGTATGGGGCTCCAGTAGGGGACTCCATAATTCTGCTGGGGGACTTCTACGCACGCGTGGGCAATGATGGAGACACCTGGAGAGACGTGATAGGGAGGAACGGCCTCCCTGATCTGAACTCGAGTGGTCGTTTGTTGTTAGAGTTCTGTGCTAGTCATGGATTATCAAGGAACACCATGTTCGAACATAAGGATGCTCATAAGTGTACGTGGTACCAGAGCACCCTAGGCCGAAGGTCAATGATTGATTTTGTGATTGTGTCATCAGATCTGAGATCGCATGTTTTGGACACTCGGGTAAAGAGAGGGGCAGAGTTGTCAACCGATCCCCATCTGGTGGTGAGTTGGGTCAGGGGGTGGGGGAAGACTCTGGACAGACCGGGAAAACCCAAAACGGGTAGTGCGGGTGAACTGGGAACATCTGGAGGAGGCCCCTGTCCGAAAGATCTTCAACGCACACCTCCGGCGGAGCTTTTCTGGCATCCCTTTGGAGGTTGGGGGCATTAAACCTGAGTGGTCGATGTTCAAAACCTCCATTGCCGAAGCTGCGGCGGGGAGCTGTGGTCTAAATGTCTTAGGTGCATCAAGGGGCGGTAACCCTCGAACACCCTGGTGGACACCGGTGGTCAGGGAAGCCGTCCGACTGAAGAAGGAGGCCTTCTGGGATATGTTATCCCGGAGGACTCTGGAGACGGTTGCAGTGTACCGACAGACCTGAAGGGCTGCAAACTCTGCTGTGAAAGAGGCAAAACAGCGGGTGTGGGAGGAGTTTGGGGAAGCCATGGAGAAGGACTTTCGGTCGGCACCAAGGTGTTTCTGGAAAACCGTCTGCCACCTCAGGAGGGGAAAACGGGGAACTATCCAAGCTGTGTACAGTAAGGATGGGACACTGTTGACCTCAACTGAGGAGGTAATTGGGCGATGGAAGGAACACTTTGAGGAACTCCTAAATCCCACTAACACGCCCTCTATAGTGGAGGCAGAGCTGGAGGCTGATGGGGAAGCATTGTCAATCTCCATGGCAGAAGTCACTGAGGTAGTCAAAGAACTCCACAGTGGCAAAGCTCCGGGGATTGACGAGATCCGTCCCGAAATGTTGAAAGCTTTTGGTGTGGAGGGGATGTCTTGGATGACACACCTCTTCAACATTGCGTGGAAGTCGGGGAAAGTGCCTAAGGAGTGGAGGACCGGGGTGGTGGTTCCCCTGTTCAAAAAGGGGGACCAGAGGGTGTGTGCCAATTGCAGGGGTATCACACTTCTCAGCCTCCCTGGAGCGGGAGATTGGCCGGAGAATCGGAGCAGCAGGGGCGGTATTGCATTCGCTTTACCGCACTGTTGTGATGTAAAGAAAGCTGAGCCGGGAGGCAAAGCTCTCGATATAACGGTCAATTTTCCTTCCTACCCTCACCTATGGTCATGAAGGCTGGGTCATGACCAAAAGAACAAGATCGCGAGTACAAGCGGCTGAAATGGGTTTTCTCAGAAGGGTGGCTGGCTTCGCCCTTAGGGATAGGGTGAGAAGCTCAGCCATCCGTGAGGAACTCGGAGTAGAGCCACTGCTCCTTTGCATCGAAAAGAGCCAGTTGAGGTGGTTTGGGCATCTGGTAAGGATGCCCCCAGGACGTCTCCCTAGGGAGGTGTTCCAGGCACGTCCAGCTGGGAGGAGACCTCTGGGTAGGCCCAGGACTAGGTGGAGAGATTATATTTCGACACTGGCCTGGGAACGCCTCGGGATCCCCCAGTCAGAGCTGGCAAATGTGGCTCGGGAAAGGGAAGTTTGGGGTCCCCTGCTGGAGCTGCTGCCCCTGTGACCCGATACGGATAAGCGGATGAAGATGAGATGAGACAAAACAACGACCGGCACATCAGACTGCCAAATAAGCCAATACATGTCTTTGTCATGACAAAGTATAGGTAAATACCTACAATGACAGGTCCCTACTAACCAGAGCACACTGATAAATGCAGCTTTTAGCAAGAAAATCAATCTCTACCTAGTTTAAATTCTCTGCACTTACTGCATTATTAATTAGTGTGTTTAGATATATTTTCTATACACAGCAGTTCACAACCTTTTTCAGTTACTGTGCCACCAACAAAATATTGCTCTGCTCTGAGAACCCCTGAAGTACCCCCTCATTCACTAGTAAGGCTATGGTTCCATTAGTGTTTTTTATGTACCCCATGTGGAGAGGCCAGGTATCCCCAGGTTTCCTAGTATCACTGGTTGGGAACCACTATTCTATAGCTTCCTGGCCACTGAAGTATTATATTACTTAGTCAGCCAGCCAAACAATGCATTGTGGGTTTGGAGGTCAACTTGAGCTCCAGCAGGTTTCCATAGCCTCAGTGTTCACTGTAAAGCATGCATAAGTTACTCAGAAGTATCAGAGTGCAAGTTTCTGCTTACATGATTAGAAGCATCACCAGTGTCCCAAACATTGAGATAACACTGGCTGTTTCTTAAACCTGAATAAGATGTGTCAGGACATGAACATAGCAGTTAATGATTGAAGACCTAAAGATAGTTAACTATGACTGTGACTGAACATTCCTCTAAAGCATGAGGGAAGTTGTTCAATTGTAGTAAGGGTTTGGATGCAGTAAAGATGTCAAAAACAGTTATTAGGGGAATAACCTTTCCCTCACAGGGGCAATGGTGTTTCATAGTTCTTTATGACAGAGTGAAATAATTATAATGTGTTATTGGTTACACAGGTTCTCTTTGTCTAATGTTACGGTTTTGGTTGAAAATCTGAAAACAGGACAAACTGTTTCATAAGCCAACAGCCTACAGCAGTAAAACACTTGCAGGCTGACCAAAAGAGAGACTTCCACAATAGCTGAAATTGAAAGCCTAATTTAAGCAGTTAAGCATCAGGCCTACTTTCACTGATGTAGGGAAAACAAGAGCAAAGAGAAAACCCAGTCAATGCAGAGCTAACCTAACCGGTAAGTAGAAACCTGATGTCAGCAATGTGCTGGCCTGGAAGTCGGGGAGATGTTGCTCCTAAATTAGCACGTTACCAGCGTAGATCCCTGAGGAAATCAATTTCAACTGTCAACCGTGCCACAAAGTGGTTGATCTGTGTTCTGAACTAAATCCTGCTCTTGTATGTGGCCACAACCCCCTTCCTTGAGGTTACTGTTAAAGATAGGACCACCAAGCACCTCTATGTGAGGGTAATTGTGTACATACTTTTGTATTGGGAGCGGGTGGATGGGGAGATAACGGTCAGACGGCGAACCAAACCTTCATTTCTGTCAATATGGGGGAGCAAAGAGTCTGAGGCCCAAAAAAGACATTGTGTACTTGGAAAAAGTTACTGATACTAAAATCAGGTTTCAACATTATATTGTTCCATTCACTGGCATCAGCATATAGCCTTAAAGTCAGCTTTTTACAAACACGGACATTAGGGTGGCAGTCTTTCCATCTCAGTCATAACAAGATGGATGGACCACATCTCTAAATGTGTCAGTGCTATTTTAGTTCAATAACAATGTTTTCCTGTGATCACAGTGAGTACATAACACACCCTCTTACCACAGAAAAGGCCATATGAGTAATGAGATAAGAGGGCTGATAAGACAAACGAACTGGGCAAAGCAATGAGCACTGCGGCCTTGGAGATGAATGTGGCCCAGTAGTATACCTCGGAACTGACGGAAAGGTGGAGAGGGGTTAGGAAGTGGAACGGCAGGCGAAGACACAGGGGCTCAGAGATGGACCACAAGGCTGGAAAGAATGCCCTGTACACACCCAGCAGAGATTCACTGAGTCTCCTCCCGGGTACATGGTCTTTTCCCTCTGTTCAAATGGAGTGCCTTTACACATAGTCCACCTGATGCCCGTCACCACAGAGAAATTACCATTCTCAAGGTTATTAAGGTGTTCTTGTATATTTCTATTACACCAAAATAATAAGGAAAAAGGACTTATGTAAACATTTCTGTTACATACACAGTGCGATGAAAACATTTAAATTACTGTTCACATTCTCAACCAAAATCCTAACCATTCAATACTTTCTTCTAAACCAAATGAATGAACCCAATGTCTTCCCTTAAAAAAAGTGAGTACACTGAATAAATGGTGGTGGTGTCACCTTAGCTGTACCCACAACAGTACCCATGCTGTCCAATGAATGAACAAGTTCCCCAAAAAGCACCTGGAATTACCTGTCAAGACTCGTCAAGTCCCATGACAGAATATTCCATGGACATGCATCAAAAGTGGAGCTTATTGAACCGCATGGCAGTACCACGTGCCAATAGCATCGTCGATAGGGATGACGTCGTAGCATATCCCTGCCCTCTCCTCGCATGTCCAATCATCATCGCAGCGCCTCAGCAGACAATTTCTCTTCTAGCTTATTGTTTTGAAATTATGCTTTTAAATTGACTTGCTGGTACCACTTCATTATCAATCATCAAACTCTGTTTTTGGCATTACACAGTTCCATCTCGGAAAGGAGTCCTGAGCCCAACAATGAGAGGACACTTACACAAACTAATCACGTGGGGAGTTTAAACTGATCAGTAAACTAATGCAAAAACATAAATTAAGGCTAAATAAACTGCACTGTTGGAGAAACCCATGGCATAGTAGCTTTTAAGACCACCTATAGCTTAATATTGTAATGTATTGATTTCCTTGAATTGTACAATAGGCAAAAACTCCCTCAAGCCCCACTTTAAACAGGAAAAATATAAACATTACTTAGTAATATTAGACTAATTTTAAACAGAAATGGCACAACAATCTGGTGAAAGAAATGTTTAACATTCTTAATAACAGTTAAAAAAAGAACACTTCAGGATAAGACTAAAATGAATAGGCATAGTTACCCTTATGCTATAGCCCTGGAGACAGGCTTTTCAAAGCTTAACTGACATGTTGGTTGTGTCCGTATTTCGATAGAGCCACATCATTTTAATCAACACATAGAACATCAATTCAAAAGGTATTGAGAAGCAGAAAGTCCAACAGTTTCCTATGTGAAAACAACAAAAAATTGACAGGCCAAAGAGTCGGATCCCAAAGTCAATAAATGTTGTACTTAAATATCCGTGAAACAATATTTTTCTTGACACTGTCAGAAATTCATATTTCAACAAGAAAACCAGATTCAAACCTGGGCCTTTACTACATTTGAGTATAATACAAAAATTCAACATTTAAATTAAACAGCACAACAACATTAAAACCTATTCACTGTAGCTAACATTCATCTGGTTAATTTATGTTTCCACCAGCGACAACAAATTGAACTCTATGCAGGGGGAAGATGCAACACATTACTGGGAATGTAGTGGCTTTCATTGATTATAATGAGACCACTCTTCCTCAATGTGACCTGAACATTCTTAAGGCTGCGTAGCCCATAAAAGTCCCCCATTCTCAGCAATCAAATGCATTAGTCAGAAATAGGATTAAGAGATCATAAAGTGACTTAACAGGTACAACCACTTCACAACGACAAAGTGAAACAACAGTGTGAGGAGAGAAGCTCGTCCTTTACCTGTCCTATCTACAGTGCACTGTAATCTGGTTAATGACTGAGGATGAACCCACTGGCTCATTACATAAGCACACAGCTATGTCTGAGGATGCCTGCCCTGCCCGCCCGAGGAAGGGAGCCAGATAAAGCCCATTTACCCAGTTCCCTCTGAGCTTCAGAGTACTGCAGAGTGCAGCTAGGCACAGCACACAGCAGCAACAGTCTTGATTTACGACTCTGCAAAACACATGAACTGAAATGGCCTACTTCAGACTTTGCCTAGCTGAAGAAACGTAGTGCTGTCCATTAAGCATATTTACAGTGAGACAGGCGTTGTTGTTTTGGCTCTATACTCTAACACATTGGATTTTAAATGACACAATGGCGATAAGGTTAAAAAACAGATGATCAGCTTTAAATTGAGAGTATATTCATCAACATCAGACTAACCTTAACGAAATAAAGTTTTTTTAACGTCTTCCCATTTAAGGGTACCAAAAGTATTTGGACAATTGGCTTCACAGCTGTCTCTTACTAGAAACATATGTTTGCATAATAAGGCCTGTCAATATCTAGTCTTCATTCAAGGTTTAGCATTTGGAGTCACATGTTGTAGAGCTTCACAATGATCCCAAACAAACCGCCAAAGCAACCAATCTGATTTTCAGGGCAAACAAGTGGATTTCTCTTGACGTCAATTACAAACCTGAATCCAATTGAGCATACATTTCTCTTGGTTAAGACAAGACTGAAAGCAAATACACCCCAAAACAAACATAAACTGAAGATTGACGCATTACATTCTCACCACAGAGTCACTAGGGAAGATACCAAGTGTCTGGTGATGTCAATGGGTCAAAGACTTCAAGCAGTCATCGAAAGGATTTGCCACCTGCAGTAGTTTACCACTTTATGTGAGAGTATGATGTTAATTTGCCCAATTACTTTTGATCCCCTAAAAGGTTGTTGGGGTGGTGCTATATATAAAAAGTACTGAAATTGTACACAACATGCAGAAGCAAATGGCCTCAAACAAAACAGTCAGCACGTTTTAGGCAGGGAACAATGAAAGAGTCAACCTTACATGTTGCGGCAGGAGTCTATTTATTCCAATGGAGTGCAATTCACACCACTGCAACTCCACACTGACAGCGCAACTCATCTAAATGACAGGTACACAAATCCACATTGATGGCAAACTGTATCCATTTAGACATCCAGTCAGTTACGAACAGAAACATTTTAATATCGGAGTGGGACATTCGCAGTGTATATAAAGTATGTTCCCGGGGGAATATTTCCACGTTATAAAGGGTATGCTAAATCAGTGAACATGTATCATGAATCTACAATGACACAGACGCACATGAAGTAAAAACACCTGGCATCTGACTCATTTTGCCAACGCATTTCTGCAGTGTGCCTGGCGTGGTAATGCTAAACATCTGCACTAGTGTCCCGGCACTGATACAGTCACATTCTCCATGGTGTGCAGTTATTTCTGTTCTGACCCGGCACACAGATTGAAATAAAACATGTGAGAAATACAGTACAGCAACGTATAGATGAAATCAGTGTCCCTGACCTTTGTCATTGTTTCATGTCAAATCCAATGTGCTGAATTCCAAAAACTCGATCACGGTACAAATACTTATGGACTACACAGTAAATGGCAAAGAAACACAGTTCATAACCATAGGCAACACACTCCAAGGCAACAAACTGAAGGACATCATTAGACAGAGCTGAGCAACATTAGCTCAATTTCACGCAATGCTAGGCAACATAATACCACATAGTCAACAGAATACAAAACACTGAGCACCCACTCAAAAACAGAAAAACAGCACTGTGTGACGAGACGGGCACCAAGAAGACATTACTGCACAGAGGGACATTTCTGTTCCATCTCTCGCCTTCACAGGCAGTGGGTGCGTCATGTCAAACCACAAGGCATTTTCAAGGGAGGAGGCGGTTGCATAACTGAAGCGTACAATAAGCATCACATCAGCAGTGAAGAACGGCCCTGCAGGCTGGGAGATGACCATGCTGTCGAGTGGCGTGTGTTTGGGAGGCACAGTGAAATGCTCGGCTTCTATTCTGCCTGTCTGCAGCTTCTAAGCCATTACTCCTGTTCTGCTGGCAAATTGCTTTGTCGCTAATGGTACTGTCAATGATTTGTCCATTTGATGAAATGTGCTTAAGCAGTTCAGGAGGAGAGACTTATGTGTTCAGCCCTCAATGCCTTTTAGTGCTTAATAAATATGTTTAATAGGACTATGACCATTTTCAAATGAAATTCATGCAAGTTAGTCATCGAAGAAAAATCTATGAAATGCACTCAACTGAAGCCTGGAACATTTTCTGGGGTGTTGGCCAAGTGAACTATGAAAATGACTACTATTCATGAAAAAAAAATCCATAGCAAACGTTGGTTAGAAGCTAAAACACGGAATGCAAAGACACAATGCATGAGTGCTAACAGAAAAAGAAAAAGGGCAGATATCAGAAATTCCATGGAGGCCTACCATCTGAGAGGGGAGGTGCTGTCTAGTCTCCACCCAAACTCTCACTAACAGGAAAGTCCAGAGCGCTATCACGTCAACAGCATATTCCCGAAGACATCAACACAAAGTGATATCTGAAGGGAATCTCAGATCCATCCCATGTTATAATTGATTCTTGTTTCCATTGTAATCTTCCCAAACTCCTTCATAAACGATCAAAAAGTGCACTTTGTATTTGATGGCTATTGACCTAGAATATGATTTGTAAATGTACATAGCAGTGCCTTTTTATTTGTATTTATTTTTAAACCACAGCTAGCAACGCAGAAAGTAATATCTTTATCTGCAATGTGCCAAAATTAGAACTGATATTTTGTTAGACAGGCTAAAAATACTCCACTATAATCATGAACCAAATATAGCACCTCACCTCAGCGCCTCAGCTTAAAAACAGCAGACAATCGAAGGGAGCAAGAGAGAGAAAAACAAAGTCGGGGGAAACAGAAAAATTGATGTTGCAAGCAAACATGACAGCTAGGCCTATGACTTTCAGTCCTTCCTCCAAAACGAGTCTACATTAAACATCCCCAAAAGACTGCACTCACTCTTTGGGGTATATACTGAACTTACAAACAGGCCAACAGGTTTTGCCACCTACAGCTATGCGGAAAATAATTCTCACTGACAACGAAAGACTATCGACTGCAGGCTTTTCAGCAGTAACTGGCAGTGTAGGCTAGCATAACTCCAGTAGGGTTAAGAGGCCCGGTCGTCCTCTTCCTGGCCAACAGACAGAGGCCTGATTTCCTCTTGTTGACATTCATGGTGGAGTGGCAATAACTCCCAAGTTCATTCAGTTCAAATGGGCAGAGTTATAGCTTTCCAGAGCCACTGTTTTTTCAGTGTCTGAGAGCCGATGTGATGGCTAAGCCAAGCATTTCGTACCAGAAGTCTCAGAGTTTCACTCACTGTTACCACAAACTCAACCGAGGAGACAGTGAGGAAACATTACTCCAAACAATCTGAGAAGACAAACCAAAATCAAATTGACATTGACCATAGCGACCAAAATTGCAGGCATTTTGCTGATATTGTTCATGAATGAGTATGCACAGCAAAATCTGCACTTTAACTGAATGTAATAATCATTTGATGTATGGCAGGTGTAATTCCTATCACCAAACAAAGAAAAAAGAATTGCAACATTTGTAGAGCCTTATATGAAAATCCAATCACGTAACTCGAGTCAAAATCCCGGGTTTTATTTTGCTTGGAATACCCGACATCACATCGTCGTCTCATTTTATTACATCCAAATATTATGCGCTTTACATTTTCATTCCCCTCTAATTTGAATGTGTCCCATTACCGGTCAATCAGCAAGCAACAGATCAAAAATAGTTAGCCTAACTGTGCCAAAACTGTTCTTATTACTCTTCATGGCAATTTAGGCAGGCAATTTATCACAAGAGTATAATGTACGCATCTTTAAAACTACATCTCTTTTCCTTCAAAAAGTCGAACGCTAACCCCAAACTTTAAACGTAAACCATTAGCCTACAAAAGAAAGTCAGGACTTTTCAATATTTCACGTAATATCAAGCCATTTTAGTGAAGTACACACACACACACACAGGTGGTGGAAGATCATAAAGCATTGGGTATTTCAGAACAGTCTGTTCTCTCTTCTGCCATCATGTTCTATTGGGCCATTTATTGTAGCTGTGCACAGTGCCTGGCCTCAGAGGTCCTTGGCCTGAGCCCAGGGCATGTGGCTGTATTCGTCCCCGTAAAAAACTTTTAAGTAATGCCAGTTAACAGCCACTCGAAGCAGACTTCAGATTGTGGTGCGCCGAAACAACAGCCATCAGTCCTGACACCCTGTCCTCTGATTAATGTTACAGCCATGTGGTACAGTGCCAAAACAGGCAATGCCAAAGCACGCCATGCTGTCAACTGTAGGGCTGACCAATGCCATATCGTGCACAAGGTCAGGGATTTTCCTGCATATAAAGCCTCAATGGCGGCCACCTTCCAAAAATCTCACACTGCATCTGTGTCGGCATGGTAAAACATTATCTTGTGCTCATGCACTAAATAGCCTACCAACGAAATACTGTCAATGACCTGGGAACCTTCCATTCAGGACCTCACCGGTTCTGACATTGCAGAGGTGAGTAATGGCGGAAAAACATGTCTATCCTTGTTTTCTTTTACAGCCAAGCAAAATATTTCAGTAAAACTTAAAAACCCCTAAACTACATCCAATCTCCATAACATTTATTAACGTTTTAGATTACTTCTAGTAGGATCACAGATTTTTTTCAATAGAGTTCATGAGACAGATGGAGATGACTGATGAAAAGACAATTAGCTTAGGGAATGTATGATACTGTCCCCAAAAACATTCTATAGGCCTATCCAATATACAGTGTAAAATATACAAATAACATTTAAGTCACTAATAATATAAATACCTGGTTCTTCTGGTTAGATGCTAACTGCATTTCCTTCTACCATTCTCGTACTATTCAATTACATTAAGATTGAAATTAATTATAATCAAATCTAATAATAGAAATATATGAAAGTGAAGACGCTGGCTCAGCACAAGCAGCATAGACAAGTACAGCTGAAGGAAGTCGAGAGAGGGAAATAAATGTGACGTCAAGGTAAGGATGGAGAGAAAACAATGAAACAAAGTTGTGATACATACACTTCTGATGCATTTTTAATGCAACTCAAATGAACAAGAACATGATACAACAAAGAAAACAGACAACAATAATATTTACTGATCCATTTTAAAGCTTGAGTGATACAATTTTTTTATGTGACGCCTTGATCTTCTAATAAACATAGTTTCGAAGCACAATGGCAAAATGTATTCGGGAGGCCAAGACATAATGAAGAGGAAAGTACAGTGGGGCAAACAAGTATTTAGTCAGCCACCAATTGTGCAAGTTCTATCACTTAAAAAGATGAGAGGCCTGTAATTTTCATCATAGGTACACTTCAACTATGAGAGACAAAATCAGGGGGAAAAATCCAGAGAATCACATTGTAGGATTTATTATGAATTTATTGGTAAATTAAGGTGGAAAATAGGTATTTGGTCAATAACAAAAGTTAATCTCAATACTGTTATATACCCTTTGTTGGCAATAACAGAGGTCAAATGTTTTCTGTAAGTCTTCACAAGGTTTTCACACACTGTTGCTGGTATTTTGGCCCATTCCTCTATGCAGATCTCCTCTAGAGCAGTGATGTTTTGGGGTTGTTGCTGGGCAACACAGACTTTCAACTCCCTCCAAAGATTTTCTATGGGGTTGAGATCTGGTGACTGGCTAGGCCACTCCAGGACCTTGAAATGCTTCTTACGAAGCCACTCCTTCGTTGCCCGGGCAGTGTATTTGGGATCATTGTCATGCTGAAAGACCCAGCCACATTTCATCTTCAATGCCCTTGCTGATGGAAGGAGGTTTTCACTCAAAATCTCACGATACATGGCCCCATTCTTACCTTTACACGGATCAGTCGTCCTGGACCCTTTGCAGAAAAACAGCCCCAAAGCATGATGTTTCCACCCCCATGCTTCACAGTAGGTATGGTGTTCTTTGGATGCAACTCAGCATTCTTTCTCCTCCAAACACGACGAGTTGAGTTTTTACCAAAAAGTAATATTTTGGTTTCATCTGACCATATGACATTCTCCCAATCCTATTCTGGACCATCCAAATGCTCTCTAGCAAACCTCAGACGGGCCTGGACATGGCTTAAGCAGGGGGACACATCTGGCACTGCAGGATTTGAGTCCCTGGCGGCGTAGAGTGTTACTGATGGAAGCCTTTGTTACTTCGGTCCCAGCTCTCTGCAGGTCATTCACTAGGTCCACCCGTGTGGTTCTGGGATTTTTGCTCACCGTTCTTGTGATAATTTTGACCCCACAAGGTGAGATCTTGCATGGAGCCCCGGATCGAGGGAGATTCAGTGGTCTTGTAGGGCTTCCATTTTTTTATAATTGTTCCCACAGTTGATTTCCTCACACCAAGCTACTTACCTATTGCAGATTCAGTCTTCCCACCCTGGTGCAGGTCTACAATTTTGTTTCTGGTGTCCTTTGACAGCTCTTTGGTCTTGGCCATAGTGGAGTTTGGAGTGTGACTGTTTGAGGTTGTGGACAGGTGTCTTTTATACTGATAAGTTCAAACAGGTGCCATTAATACAGATAACGAGTAGAGGACAGAGGAGCCTCTTAAAGAAGAAGTTACAGGTCTGTGAGAGCCAAAAATCTTGCTTGTTTGTAGGTGACCAAATACTTATTTTACAGAGGAATTTACCAATACATTCATAAAAAATCCTACAATGTGATTTTCTTTTCTCATTTTGTCTCTCATAGTTGAAGTGTACCAATGATGAAAATTACAGGCCTCTCTCATCTTTTTAAGTGGGAGAACATGCACAATTGGTGGCTGACTAAATACTTTTTTGCCCCACTGTATATGCACTCTATGCTAAAAGCATTGTGGAGCCAATGGTTTTGGGGGCTTAGAAAAACAGCTAAGCAAGGCTGGATGCACAATCTAATAAAATGTCTAATAGTTCTCGACAGGCAGAGGAGAACAAAAAAACTAAAAAAAGAGGGTAAAACCCTACATTTAAAATAAAAATATGTTAACATGTTAAGAAAAAATATATTTCATTATATGAGGACATTGTAGTGTGCATTAGCTGCTCTGGTGGACATGGACAACAGGGCAGATTTAACACAGTATAAAATGTGTAGGCAGATATTTAAAAAAAATGGGTACCACCTTTGCCTAATTTTGAGCCAGGAAAAACTCTGCCCAAGCTTGGCAGAGGCTACCATGTCATAAAATATAAACAATGACTGAAAGACATTGCTGAAGGTTCAACGCGTCAATGTTAAAAATATATATGTATATCAGGGGTGCAATTAAAAACTTTTGTTTTTGTTTACATTGACGCGTCAATCTCCTCCAAAAACTCAAAATGTTCTCTCACCTGTGACTATTTAGCTGGAAAGAGATTTCAGATTGATGACCATGTGACCAGTGTCCTTTAAAAAACACGCTAAAAGAGTCTGGAGTGAGCAACCAGCAGGGAAAAAAGTCAAATGGTCTTTTCTCTATCTGCCATAGCCCACATGTTTATTATCTGGATATGGTGTGCCCTTTAGCAATGAGAGGACACACGGATACTTAAGAACTGAAGAGGAAACAGGACAATTCACAGGGGGTATAATTGATGTAATGCCACTAGGCCCAAAATTTGTCCCCTTCTTGTTATTGCTCATCAATGCTGTTGATAAACAACATTAAAGCACAATAGTCAGCTGCAGACCTGCTATGCCACTGAAGGACTGCAATGCAGAGATAGGCAGCAACACATTCTTTATTGAACTCAAAGAACAATCTGCTCTGGTTTCATTATTCCAGGAGAACTGCCAACCTAAACTCAGAACATCGTGGGCTCACTCTTTATAGGACACTTGATGCTTTTCATTGATTTATTGTCTTTGTGCAGAAATGCCAGCTTCCGTAGCATCTGCATCTGAATAGACTAGCTCTGCAATGTCAAAAAGAATAGTTGCAACGTGTCATTTGAGTTAAATTGTGAAAAAGCAATTATGTGGACAGTAAGGTATGACACTGACTTCTAACACGTGCTTTCCCCAGATTGTGACTCAGTGTGCAAAGGCCATAAATGTCTTGTGGATGCCAATGAGTTTTTTTGTGTGTATAAACAATGGCCCTAGGACTTACATAACTCACATTTAAAAGAAGGGTAGGAGTTGGTTTTTGCAGTAATTTATGCATCTCTTAGGCACATAAGACATTTCTTAGAAACAAGACGCTCTGAGGAAACAACCACAACACCGCGCAATAGCAAGTCCTTACACAATTTAAAAACCTCTGTAAATAAAACATTATATGTTAAAACGTTCACATCATGCACATTTCATTATAAGAGGCTACAATACCTTTTCTAGGAAAATGAAACACTGAAAACAATTGAAAGATGATTAGCCTGTTCCTTTGGTCTGTAGAAATGTTTAACATCAGCCAGTGTCGTTCCACATAATGCAGGGTTTCTTACACAGTTTAGTTTCTCTCTATTCCCAAATTTCATTAATATACTATTCAAACGATCAGGTCTTAATACTTGTCGGTCAGTCCCATCAGTCCATCATAGGTCTTGCTTTAAATCAAGTCACAAGACAGTGGAAACCCAGAAATGGTCCCTCCTCAGCTTTGTGATCTCTAATTTTACCAACAACCCTGTCTCACTGCAGCCAGCTGGCTCAGGTTTAAGAACATGGCATGTGTTCCTCTTAAACACTGTCATTGTTGGTAAAATTAGAGATCCAAGACAGTTTTTCCCCCCAACACTAATTTAACCCAAACTCAGATTGGCATGAGGACATTCCCACTTGACAACCTTGGTTAACTTTTTGCCTTCCCAGACCCTGCTTGGTGGAGTAGCTGCAATGGGATAAACATGGAAATTCCTGCTGATGTCTCCCCACACCATTGGCTTCACTTTGCCAATATGCATCGTGCACACAGGCAGACGTTAGCCAGTAGCATAGTCGCTGGGTATAGATTTTGATAAAAATCTTTGTTCCAGGTTTACATATTGCACAGACATTCTATAAATATTCTTCCTGGATTAGTTTTTCATCTTCTGCCAAACAAACCAAAAATCTTCCCTAACTGTTGATAATACATTTGAAAACTGTACTGAAAACAAACCACACCGTGACCCTTAAACCGAAATAACCCCTCTACTGTCGGCAGTAGTTAAACAAGCATTAGCAGCAACAGGCCTGGGCACTAACACTGATTTGAATATCCACGTGCAGCTGGCCTGGCAGTCAGCGCAGCGGATGGCTTTACGTCACCCTGGGTGAGTGGCTCTTCTCTGGCTCTTGTGGGGAGAGGATTAGGTTTCTCCTGCCCTGGATCTAGAAAGGAGTGGGTAGGTCTCTTGTGGTGTTTCAGCAACTGTGAGGCGGCAGTGGCCCATGTGATCCTACCATGGCTGCTAGTGATTATTAAAAGAAAGAAATTCTTACATTCTATGTATCATGTAGTTGACAACGCTGCATTTAGAATTGTTGTGCTAGTTTGCTGGATCTGCAGAAATAATCCAGTAAATGAACTTACTTGTCATCAGTTTTCAACACTTATTCCCATGACTGATCATTACTCTGAGGTCACTTCTTCCTCTACAGCATGCACATGGTGAGCAATGCTTTAAAGAACGAATTGCATTAGAAATATGTTGCTTCCATAAGTATTCAACCCCTGTTCTGTGGAAGGTCCCAGTTTACACAGATGTAAGAGATTGCCTTAATGAGGACACAATTATCTTACCACTGGCCTCCACCTGTGAACCATTTAAGTTGCTGTCACATTTTATGGAAAGAACACCTACTGTTGAAACAATAATTTGACTGGCTATGAAACTGAGGGAAAATTAAGACCAAAGAGAACTCTACTGAAATTAGAGATAATGTAATACAAATGATTAGATTAGCAAAATGGTTTGAAATGATATCCAAGTGTAGGGATATCCAAGTAAGCAAAGCTGAATCAATAATCAGGAGGGGGAAACTTAATCACACCACTTAGGCTCTGCCAAGAAAAGGCAGGCTGGGAATGGATTAATGACATACTGGTCAACCATATCAAAAGCCCTGTGTTAAACTGGCCTATACTGAAGGGTGGCCACAAAGAAGCTGCTACCTAAAAGTACCATCTGAAAGCATAAGAGTGACTCATCTGTGATGTGGGAAAAGGTTTGTGGTCAGATGAGACCTAGACAGCGCGCTTTCCCACAAAAACACAAAACCAATGTCACCTTTCAGTACTTGATTTTCAGTTTAAGTGGTCAAATATCCAACTGAACAAAATGTCAATGTACTACTTTTAAGAATAATTAGGAAATAGGTCAGGCGTCCAAATACATTTGTCAGGCACGGTACTGGTGAAGGTAGAATGCATAGAGCCACAACTGTTACCACTAGACCATAACTGATGCATTGGGAAGGTTATTTAATGCAACAGCCAATTTTTGGGTGTAGGGGAGGGGTCTTTAATAGGTCTGTCTTGATTCATGTAAAAAATTAAAAAAGGATTAAAAAATAACCCATTTTGTTGTTTTTGTTATTACATATTTGTTTAATGGAAAAGCAAATTCTAAGCTAAATGTAACATCCAATAAAACTCTCCAGGGAAAACAGTTGTTTTGACTAAAAAAGGAGCAATGAGTTGATTTTGAAAGCATGGCTGAGCTAGACAACGGTCTCTAGTTGAACACAAAGAAAGTACGTAGCATCGCGAGGAAGCAGGTGTGATTGGTGATGCTTGCTTTTCATGGCCTCTCCACCCTGACACAAACTGCTGCTGTGTCACAAGGCTGGCAGGCATCCAGACAAGCAGGGGAGGGAGAGGCAGAACAGGGTTTTATGACTTGCTGTCTGGGTGCACAGTCACTCTGAGACAAGCTCCCTATTGATCGCCCTTTTGCTGAGGAATCAGGGGAATGTTTTTTATTTTATTTATTTATTTAAAGACATTGGATACAGTCTTTTCATAGGTTTGATAATAGGGTTAGTTCAAATTTAAATCCAAGCCAGCCAATTCAAGTGATTTACTTTTTTAACCACAAAACAAATATCTTCTCCATTTTATTGTATTGGAAACTCACTGAAAATAAATAACGATTTTGCAGAAAGTGTTATCCAGAGCAACGTATAGTGAGTACATATTACATTTCATTCAGGCTTCCCTGTGGGAACCCTGTCATTTCAAGTGTTCTTTTTCAATGCTACGGTATGACCCCTCCACTTTTCATGCTTTAGATATATTGTTGTTGTTGTCATTATTACACAGATTTACCACATTAAAATGTATGCATATAACTGATTTATTATTAAACATGCTATATTTTTATTTGGATAATGAAAGGGGGACCTTGGGTATTGTTGGTAACCCATGTTCTGACCTGTATAGAAGCATGGCTGCTGGCTGGAACAAGGGTTTCTCAATAACTTGAGGGTAGAATAACTTGAGGGTAGCTTGTAAGGAGCTCCTAAAATCAGAGATGCGCATTGCTGTAGCCTTGGATTAAGAAGAAAAGACAATCCTTACAACACAGACTAGATAGTCATGTGTTGGTTCCACTAACCTAGAGAAGAGCCAAACTATTTACTTATTAATCAGACCTTGTTTGTGGCAGTAGATGGACCCTATGGGAATAACTTCACTCTAAATGGGCCTACCACTGAAATGGGACGTCCTTTCACCCAGTATTATTGAACAGCTGTTTGGGATAGCCTAGCTATAGACCACTTTAACATAATCTCTAGGCGTTGCTGAGGCAGCAGAGTTTCATTCTGAAATATAATTTTCAGCCTCCTTTATCACGCTGATGGCTAGGAGCCTGTGTGGCAGTCTTTTTAGGGGGAATGAAACAGACACAGTTGTTCCAACTGTCACTGTAAATAAGAATAATGATGTTCTAAAATGTTAAAATACAACTTTATTTAAAAAGAATTATAACCAACAAAAAACAACTACACCAACAAACATTAACGTAAATACAAAATTGTTTAATATGGCTGCGTAGAGTGGGAAAGGAAATGCAAGCTTGGAAAAATAACACAGCGATAAATAAAAACCTGTCAGCCAGTCAGAGCTACAGTAGGCCTAAATGCAAATTAACTGAACACAGATGTTGGGATGACTTGTGTGACAGGCTATCTATAACAGCAACTAGCCAGCCAAGCACTGCCTGAGCCCTTCCAGAATGCTCAGTGCTCAGGTGATAAGACAAGAAACATGATGTTGTGAACAGGATTAATATGGTAATCCATTCCCATGATGGGTTACTGTGATAATGCCATGTTTCGTCCACATGTGATTCAGTCTTGGGGTTTGAGTTTAGTAATCTTTGTATTAGGGCTGTCAAAGTTAACGTGTGATTAATTTAAATGCATTAATGTTATGAATATTGTTGAACCACCACATGTCCTGCCTAACAGCACCAGTGTTTTCCCCTGCCTAAGTTAAACAATCATCATTTGTACAAATTCCATGCAGTGCATGAATTATAGCTCTCCTCTAATCAACATTGTAGATAAACATCTCTAGCCACCTAGCCTACCTAACCATTTGGTTTTTCGAAATTAATGTTTCAAATATTATTATTCTATAAAATTCATAGTGCCTGATATTCCCCATTAAAACATTCTCACCATTTAAATGGAGAATTTACTTGTAACAACCTCATACACGCTTTTAACACATGCAGTACTACCCTTCCCCTCCTAAACTAGCTAGTACTATTCTGGTCTCGTTCTATAAGGGAACATGAGAAGACAAGTCATGTTACTGTGAATAAAATTCAGCCTTGTAAACGTTAGAGGCACCCCAGTGGAGTGACTAAGAAAGATACAGCACCTGCTCTTTCTTAGCATTAATTCAATTAAAGCACAATTCAAAGATTACAATAAAACAGTAGATCTTTAAGATAATGCTCTGCTTTATCTTATAAACAGAAACGTATTTAACGACAATACAATGAATTGGGATTAATTATTTTAATAATTTGATTAGTTTGCACATCTATGGGCAATTTAGAGGGCAAAACAAATCATTTGGAGGTTGGGGATGCATTAATATTTGCAAATAAAAAGTGTTAAATGCCTCTATGTAAAACAATATGATCACTATCAAACACCTTTAAAACACCATAAGGTTCCATGTCAGGGGTCGACAAATAGATTCAGATGAGGGCATTTTCAAACGAGCTGACTGTCTGAGGGACAGAAAATGTATAATAATTTAACGACACCTAAGCCATAAAAAGACCTAAGCCTATTTGGAGTTAACAATAAATGTTTACCGTAATGTAAATTACATGAGTCCTGTAATTTAATTTGGAATACCTGGGAAAAGAATCAGTGATGTCATAATAATCCACTAAATCTTTTAATCTCAAAACTACATTTTATGGAAATTTAAAGGGGCCAAAACAAATAACCCAATTTTAAATTGTGATGCAGTTTTTAAAGAGTACCCCAATATCAAATACTTGACACTTTTTACGGAAATATAACTGTTATTCACAGTGCCTTTGACAGTTACCACTGGATTACAACTGTAATTCACAGTGTCTTTGACAGTTATTGCGGGATTACATCTGTAATTCACTGTGTCTTTGACACTTATCGCTGGATTACAACTTGTGTGCTAAAATATCTGAAAATCACTTGCTCCTACAAACATGGCTTTGGGTGTTGAGTGCTGCTGTATGCATCAATGTGTTCCTTAAAGAGCTGAAGATTTGGGTAACAGCCTGACGTTGCAAACTCTGGGGGAATAGTACAATTCAGTTAGCACTTGCATTTAATTCACACTTCCTTACATTTCCATTAGGAGACGTGGGAGGGCTACATATGTTTCTTCCTTCCACTGCAATAATACCTTGTTTCATAATTACGGTCCTTGTTGCATGCGCCCTCTGAACAGCATTAATACCAGGCCTTGAATTAAATTATTTAATGGAGCGTGGCCACTAATGTTTCTCTTAACACATCAACAATCTGTTGAATGAGTCACACATCGCTTGCATGACAGTCAAATAGGCCACCTGTACATAAAAGCGGTACACTGAAAAGGGGAAAAATGAAACACTTCAATCTGACGTACACTGTAAAAACTGCAAGACTATTATGCTATTTTGGGAGAGCATTAAGGCAACTCAATAGGTAAAGAAAGCCACGGTTGTTAGAAGCTGTTAAATGTAGTAAAAGAGAACACATTGAAAAGGAAAATAAGTAAATACATAGTCAGGTGTTGAGAGAAGGGTGTGGAATGGCTAGATAAAATACTGCAAAAAAGGGTTTCATAAAATGTTTTTTGACTGATTGAATAACTGTAAGAGAAAAAAAGCATCATAAATAGTGTAATTAGCCTAATGCAATCTTCTCAAACATGCCCAATGTGTGAAATAAGACCAAGACCACCCTTTTTGAGCTAACCATGATGCTGTGTTTAGTGCGCTCCTGAGTCTTCTCACCAGTCTAAATAACCAAACTACAGGGGGAAACATGCGAAAGTTATATAGATCTATTTTAGCACAATATATTTTTTCCCACCGTAGGCTACTGTATCGTCATCAAATCTATTTCCAGAGAAGGGCACAAATGTTTGTCAGTTTAGATGTATGTAGTATGTAAGTCAACCCAGTAACCAAAGTGTACATTATTTTGTAGTACAGTTAAACAAACATCGATCCTACACAGAAAAATTAAGGGAACACATCACGGTATAACACCAAGTCAATTACACTCCAGGGAGATCAATCTTTCCAGTTAGGAAGCATAAGCGATTATGAATCAGTTACCTCTTTTGGCGCAAATGAACAGCAGGTGAACTGGAGAGGCAACAGCAAGACAACCCCCAAAAACTGAATGGTGTTGCATGTGTTGGCCACAGACAATTGTTCTCTCCTTATCCTTCCTCACTGATTCTTCCCTAGTTTAGCATTTTCCTAGTGTCCTTGTCTATTGACTATTGGTAGCATGAGGCAGTACCTGCAGCCCATTCTGGTTGCACAGGTAGTCTAGCTCATCCAGGATGGCACATCCCTATGTGCCGTCACAAGAAGGTTTACTGTGTCTCCCAGTACAGTCTCAAGGGCATGGAGGAGATACTAGGAGATAGGCCATTACACAAAGAGAGATGGACAGAGTCGTAGAAGGGCATCAACCCAGCAGCAGGACCGCTATCTTCTCCTTTGTGCAAGGAGGAACAGGAGGAATACTGCCAGAGCCCTACAAAATGACCTCCAGGGAGCAACTGGTGTGCATGTTTCCAACCAAACTGGCAGAAAGAGACTACATGAGGTTGGCATGAGGGCCAGACGTCCTCTAGTGGGACATGTGCTCACAGCACAGCACCATGCAGCTCGATTGGTATTCACCAGAGAACAGCAGAATTGGCACTGAACATGAGACAGACATGAAAGAGTCTGGAGACGCCATGGTGAACGTTATGCTGCCTGCAACATCATCCAGCATGACTGGTTTGGCGGTGGGTCAGTGATGGTCTGGGGTAGCATATTCTTAGAGGGCCGCACAGACCTCCACATGCTAGCCAAGGATACCCTGACTGCTGTTAGGTACCAGGATGAAATGCTCAGACCCATCGTCAGACTTTATGCAGTGGACCCAGGGTTCCTCCTGGTGCAGGACAATGCCCAGGCTCATTTGGCCAGAGTCTGTAGGCAATTCCTGAATGACAAAGTCATTGATGCCATAGACTGACCCTTGCGTTCCCCAGACCCGAATCCAATTGAGAACCTTGTGATGTTAAGTATCGGTGCATCCGACGCCGCCAAGTAGTGCCACAAAATGTCAAGAAGCTCACTGATGCCATGATCCAAGTCTGAGAGGAAATCCCCCAGGACAGCATCCGCAGTCTCATCAGGAGCATGCCCAGACGATGTCAGGAGTGCATACATGCATGTGGGGGACATACACACTACAGTCACATTATGAGTTGCTGTGATGAAATTCATGCAAGTTGGAACAGCCTGTGATTTCAATTGTTCACATAGATTTTTGGTGTGACTTTGAAGCCAGTCTTTAATCGGTTGATGATTTTGGTTTCCACTGAGCGTAGTTACATAATTTTGTTCTCAACGAAGTAAAGATTTTAATCTATAATATATTTTGTTCATCGAGACAAAAGGTGTGATTTGAGAGATCCCTTCATTTTCTTTAATGCATAACCTAGGCTAGGAAAAACATTAATGTCATCGCCAGTCATCTTTCCAATACAACATTCTAATAATGGAATAATAATGGAACTAACAACTTCCATGCTGTGCATACATTACATACCTTTACTGATTAATGCTTCTAGATAAACATCTCTAGCCACCTTTCCAACCTTATGCCTCTGCTATTATTCAAGTACCCTACCTTATGCATTTGGTTGAATTTGGGAATGCTTAAAGACAAATTTTTGGATGTGGCCAGTCGTACATCAGGAAAACTACTGAGGCTAAAATTGTGATTATTCGCAAGCTGGTAGTATATATATAAGTGCCATATAAGTGCATGTGTAATGATTTGCTTTTCTCAGTTTACCATTTTCTCTGTAAAGCCCTTTGGATAAATTGTGTGTTTAAAGCACTACATTAAAAAAAGTTGACTTAACTTAATTTAGTCAATATATCAAAAGTATCATTAATATTCTTTACTCTTTTTTCCCCCAACACTGGCTAGACAACTACACATTATGTTTGATGTAATTAAAAAAGTTTGCAAAATTCATTACCTTAACATGACTAAGTAAATTATTAATAGGGACATAAATTTCAGAAAACAGAAGAAATACAGTATAAATTATATAGTAATTGTTCTGTAAAAAAAGGCGGAATATATGTAATTTGTCATTATTAGCGTATTACTTAAAATAACAGTAGGATTGTTAATCTACAGATAATCTCCATAATCTTACAGAGTTTTGTATACAATAAAAAAAGTGTACAGATTATGCTAGGATTTATTTTAATCGTTTGACAGTACTAAAGATTACTGTACCTGTGCTGTTGAAATGGTATGTAGTGAAGAATTGTTATGGTTAATAGGAGCATACAGCCTAACAATCACCACCTAGGGCAGCAATTAGTGCTGTGAAAATCTGCAATAGTCAGTCAATGTTCAACCAATCCTTCAATCAAAACTTAATATTAGGCAAAGCCTGAAGAAACAAACATACAATGGTTAAACATTTTATTTATTTATTTAAGAAAGGTATGGAACACTAATTAAGGGGGGGGGGGGAATTCAGCCCTTCAAACACAAAAACTGGTTATACCACCTTTAGCATGAATGACTTCAACTAAAGGTTTCCTGTACCTGTATTTTTTTCTGGCAGCTTAATGCAGATGTGCATTATATATCATTATGTATATAACATTTGTGAGTTCTCAAAGATGGCCTGTTTATTTTTAGGTCATCACAACATCTCAATAGGATTTAGGTCCAGACATTGACTAGATTATTCTAGATTCTTCAACTGGTCTGTCCTACAGGGGAGAACAAAACAAACACCCCATGAAAAAGGACTATTACTTGAACTAAATAACAATTAAAAATACCGCTACATAGGTCATTAGATTGATTGCCAAACAGCAGCATTAGGCAACTAACAGAGTTAGGACTTTCATGACAGCATTCCAAGAACAACTGGAAATGTTCTGAAGACAAAAGGGTAGCCCTACCCCTTTTAGGACCTTGTAATTGATATATTGCTGTTTCCGTTATTTTGTCCACACCTTGTAGATGTGCTTATAGCATTTAAACTCATCTCTTTGTATGACTCCAGGTACACGTCAGATGATGGTGTTGCCCAGGTCCTGATGCAGAAAAACATACCCAAACCATGACACTCCCACCACCACGTTTACCCATTAATATTAGGTTCTCAATGTAGAATACAGTGTTTGTTTTTTGATCAACATAACACCGACCCTGTTGCCCTAAGAGTTCCACTTTTGAATAATCTATCCATTGAACATTGTTCCAGAACTCTTGAGAATGGTCCAGGTTCTTTATGGCAAACTTGAGATGAGTATTCATGTTCTTCTTAATAAGCAGGTAATCTGCCATAAACAAAAATTTTGCCCAGAATCTTTTTAATGATGGAGTCATGAATACTGACCTTAAACTGAGGCAAGAGGCCTGCAGATACCTTGATTTTGTTCTAGCATTTGTCCGGTAATGAAAACGGCTCTGGAAAAATTACAGAAGGGAGGGCAAGCAGCAACTCACAATTTGTCACTGATGGGATCGTGGTGGTTCTTGAATGCTTAATCATATAATTTATCTTAAATGGTCCTCAATGTATGATAGCAACAGAGAAAAATATTGAACTGAGAATTAGATCTACTTGCCCAATACGTTTTTTCGGGCACTGGGCATCAGGCATGGTTAATGACAGACCCTGAGTTATCAGCATGTTTCAAGGACTAAGCTAGGTATGAAACGGTTACCGGTTTCACAATAAACCACAAAAATTCCTGACGGTTAGTAATACCATTTCAAATTGAAATTATCATTAATAACGTGTTTGATTATCGCAGTTTGAAAAACACAGTAAATACTGTCCAACATCAACCAAAGTTAGCAACAGTCTTGACATGGGGAGCTGCATACAAAATGGGTTTTGTTTTGTGTGAAAACATGGCAGAAGGCAGTGACAGCACTATGGATATTTTTTTGCCTATTAAGAGGACCAAATCTGAAGTGTGGTCGTATTTTGGGTTTTACAAGAGTGCCGAGGGATACTCAATCGAAAATGGTCATCCTGTCGGCATAACATTAGGGGGAAAAAACAGGCTTAAAGTCATCATGACCACCACCCACAACGTTATAGCAAATGCAAGGTAAGATAAATCGGAAAAAGTAAATATGATGAATTTTTTTTTAATTATAATTTCAAGTGAACAAAGATGCATACAGGATGTTAGGCCAGCAGCACCTTACATCTTCATGAAAGACAGAACTTATGTATAATCAGTGCTGTTCATTTGATTTGTTTACATATAGTTGTATTGTTTTTGCATGCACATTGGTTAACTTACTTAAGATTGTGTTAATTAAAACCTGCATTAGGGAAACTTACTTCTCATGGCCACATGGTGCCATTTCTAATGTTATTGTTTTAATGTTTAGCCACACAAAAAGTGCATAATGCTGGTAATTTTGTTTGTTTGTTGCTTTTCAATATAAAACTTTGTGAAATTATTTGTGTATTGGTGCTTTTTGAACATGACCATCAAATTTTAACAACACCGCGATAATAATGATAACCGTGATCATTTTGGTCACTATAACCATGATATTACATTTTCATACCTTTCATCTACAAAGAGCAGTCAGAAAGCAGCAGGAAAGGTAGAGCAGTTCATAAGCATTGGCCTATCCGAATTTATTCTAACAATGAGTCTTCTTTACATAAGGATGTAGTGATAGCAGGCCTTGTAGGCTTAAACCATAAAGAGAGTCTGGCCGTCCTACTTATGTTGCCGGTTGGCAGGCAGCCTATTCTTGACAAAAGAACATGTAAATAAAAGAGTTTAATAATTCAAGATGAAATGTAATGCTTCCATCTCAATGCAGGGGAGCTGTCAATTGCCAGGAAGGGCCACAGCCCTACAGCGCACAATAATCAGGAGTTCTTAAAACACTGACTGGCCTTTATGCATTGCAGCTAGCAGACAGCAGTTGTTACTTCTAGTCTGATGCATAGCAAGAGAAACTGCTTTGGCAATACTTCACAAACTGCAACAATAAGCACAATGAAACTATGCAGTGGATATAAAAAGTATATACACCCCTGTTAAAATGCCAGGTTCTTAATATAAAAGAATGAGACAAAGATAAATCACTTTTTCCACCTTTAATGTGACTTATAACGTGAACAAATCAATTGAAAAACAAAAAAATCTTTGAGGAAAAAAAAATAAAATCCACAATAACCTGGTTGCATAAGTGTGCACACCATTAAACTAATACTTTTTTGAAGTACATTTTGATTTTATTACAGCAATCAGTCTTTTTGGGTAGGAGTCTATTAGCATGGCACATCTTGACATGGCAATATTTGCCCACTCTTCTTTTCAAAAGTGCTCCAAATCTTTCAGATTGAGAGAACATCTCCTGTGCACCGCCCTCTTCAGATCACCCCACAGATGTTCAATTGGATTCAGGTCTGGGCGCCAAAACGTTAATCTGCTTCTGGTGAAGCCATGCTTTTGTGGATTTGGATGTGTGCTTTGGGTCGTTGTCATGCTGAAAGGTGAAGTTCCTTTTCATCTTCAGTTTTCTAACGGATGCCTGAAGGTTTTGTGCCAAAATTGCCTGGTATTTTGAACTGTTCATAATTTCCTCGGTTCCAGCTAAAGAAAAAAAGCCCCAAAGCATGATGCTGCCTCCACCATGCTACACTTTGGGTATGGTGTTCTTTGTGTGATGTGCAGTCTTGTTTTTGCGCCAAACATACCTTTGGGAATTATAGCCAAAACGTTCAACGTTGGATTCATCAGACCATAACACATTCCCAGGTGCTTTTGGGGGACTTGCAAACTTCAGCCAGGCTTGGATGTTTTTCTTTGTAAGAAAATGCTTCCGTCTTGCCACCCTACCCCATAGCCCATTCATATAAAGAATATGGGAGATGGTTGTCAGATGTAGCACACAGCCAGTACCTGGTAATGTCTCGGTTGTGCCATATTTTTTCCACTTGATGATGACTCTTCACTGTGTTCCATGGTATATCTAATGCTTTGGAAATTCTTTTGTACCCTTCTCCTGACTGATATCTTTCAACAATGAGATCCCTCTGATGCTTTGGAAGCTCTCTGCGGACGATAGTTTTTGCTCTGAGATGCAACTAAGAAAATGTCAGGAAAACTGCTGAACTTAATGTGTGTATAATCAGAGTCACTTTAAATGATGGCAGGTGTGTTATGACTTCTGTTTAACATGAGTTTGAATGTGATTGGTTAATTCTGAACACAGCCACATCACCAGTTATAAGAGGGTGTGCACACTCATGCAACCAGGTTATTGTAAGGTTTTATTTTTCATTTTTCCCCCTCGAAGATTTCAGTCTGTTTTTCAATTGAATTGTTCACATTAAAGGTCACATTAAAAGTGGAAAAAGTTCTGATATTATTTGTCTCATTCTTTTAAATCACAAATACCTGGCATTTTAACAGGGGTGTGTAGACTTTATATCCACTGTATGCTGAGACATTCATATAATTGAGCAAGTACTGTAGCTGTGTTAAGCACTCAATGAAAACAAGTAACATATTGTATAAGGATAATTTTTCTAAAATGATAGTATTTATTTTTTATTATCTGCGATTAGAAAACAAAATGTATATACTACCACTTAGGGCTGGGCATTAATTAAAAAAAATATCATTATTGAGTTTCTTTAAAATAATTCAATAATGACAAAAAATAAGCGTTATATTGCAATATTACTACTTCTGCTAATAATTTATTCCAAATACAAAAGGATCTCATTTTGAATGCTGTTATAATGCTGCACACAAGTGTTATTTCATTTGTACTATTACGATTTCTTGGTTTATGTTTTATTAAATGCTAATTATTAAAAGTTTTCCAAAACTAAACAGTATATAAACAACAAAAGATTGTGTTTAAACAATAATGACAACGTGCTGTAAAGCAACGTCCCAGGATGGTCATGTCTAGTACCATATCAGTCTCCATGGAAACGGAGGAACAGATATATGGTATGCCAAAACAAGGAATGCCATGCCTCTACAAATAGTGACAGTCATACCATACATATACATGAAACAGACCTCAAAGTAACAACAAAGAACACACCGCAGATCCAACAAAATATTTTTTGTTGATAGGATATTAATGATATATTTTTGTGACAAATAAATATATCATCATTAATATCATATCAACAAAGAATCTTGAATTTATCAATATGTAAGTTTTCACTCAGCCCTACCAAAACTTGCATTCTCTTTACACACATTATTCAGAACTACTATTTAGTGAGGCCATATCAATGTTTTTGAGTCAAAATGGCATTTTAGTTAGTAGCCTACTTTGTCCATCATTATTACATTGCTGAGAAGTCTTTGTCATTCTGCTTTGTGCTAAATACATTGTTTCTTCACAGTACTATTATGCATTTGTGCCCAGGCATGTTAATAAAGTGACAGATCAATTAGATAAATTAGTAGCATTAAAATCCAAAAAGCTTTGCACCACTCAAAAGTTAAAAAAACCTAACAAAAAAACATTACATTTGGTGATTGCTAAAAACAAACATGATTCTTCAAGCATCGAGATCATACACTCACCTAAAGGATTATTAGGAACACCATACTAATACTATGTTTGACCCCCTTTCGCCTTCAGAACTGCCTTAATTCTACATGGCATTAATTCAACAAGGTGCTGAAAGCATCTTTAGAATATTGATAGGATAGCATCTTGCAGTTGATGTAGATTTGTGGGATGCACATCCAGGGCACGAAGCACCCGTTCCACCACATCCCAAAGATGCGCTATTGGGTTGAGATCTGGTGACTGTGGGGGCCATTTCAGTACAGTGAACTCATTGTCATGTTCAAGAAACCAATTTGAAATGATTCGAGCTTTGTGACATGGTGCATTATCCTGCTGGAAGTAGCCATGGTGGTCATAAAGGGATGGACATGGTCAGAAACAATGCTCAGGAAGGCTGTGGCATTTAAACGATGCCCAATTGGCACTAAGGGGCCTAAAGTGTGCCAAGAAAACATCCCCCACACCATTACACCACCACCACCAGCCTGCACAGTAATAACAAGGCATGATGGATCCATGTTCTCATTCTGTTTACGCCAAATTCTGACTCTACCATCTGAATGTCTCAACAGAAATTGAGACTCATCAGACCAGGCAACATTCTTCCAGTCTTCAAATGTCCAATTTTGGTGAGCTTGTGCAAATTGTAGCCTTTTTTCCTATTTGTAGTGTACACGAGTGGTATCCGGTGGGGTCTTCTGCTGTTGTAGCCCATCCGCCTCAAGGTTGTGCGTGTTGTGGCTTCACAAATGCTTTGCTGCATACCTCGGTTGTAACGAGTGGTTATTTCAGTCAAAGTTGCTCTTCTATCAGCTTGAATCAGTTGGCCCATTCTCCTCTGACCTCTAGCATCAACAAGGCATTGTCGCCCACAGGACTGCCGCATACTGGGTCTTTTTCCCTTTTCACACCATTCTTTGTAAACCCTAGAAATGGTTGTGCGTGAAAATCCCAGTAACTGAGCAGATTGTGAAATACTCAGACCGGCCTGTCTGGCACCAACAACCATGCCACGCTCAAAATTGCTAAAATCACCTTTCTTTCCCATTCTGACATTCAGTTTGGAGTTCAGGAGATTGTCTTGACCAGGACCACACCCCTAAATGCATTGAAGCAACTGTCATATGATTGGTTGATTAGATAATTGCATTAATGAGAAATTGAACAGGTGTTCCTAATAATCCTTTAGGTGAGTGTATATTCACTTTGAACAATGTGTGAGGGAACAGCAATAGACTCGGAGATGCAGTTTGAGTACCAGCACACTATTGTACACTTGAGAAATAGGCTTCACCAGCATTTAAAGTGAACTTCCAGGTCTTCAGATCACCATCAAATCCAATCAAGAGTGGTAAAAAGGATATGATAAGATGCCGGGCAAGATCCAGTAGCAAATTAAGACCACAGTATGATTACGTCAATCAGGTGTGTATGTGGTAGAGCAACATTTGAAACAGTTGTGTGAGTGATAGGGCAAAAACTAAAATGTGCCCCGCTTTGGGTCCCAAGGACCACAATATAATTTCTGTAATAGATACATTTTGGAGAATCTTAATCCCTCGTGCCCTTTTAAGTCCTTTAAGGAGCATGTCATATGCCTTTTTACTCACGAGTAGTCACTCTAACACAAAGACCTGATTGACGGAGTGTTGCAGAGATGCTTGTCCCTCTGGCTGGTTGTCCCATCTCTGCAGAGAAACAGGAACCATGGACCTTCTTGTCCGGTTACCTAGTTTGGCAGGATGGCCAGCTTCAGGACGTGTCGGCGAAAGAGTTGGACCTTCTATAGATTGGTGCGTGCCTTTCTAAATCATGTGGTACATTTAATTTATTACACAGGTGAACACCATAAGGTTCTAGAGACATCTCAAAGATGATCAAAGGACACACTAAATTTGAATTGATGTTTTTAATAAATTGGTGCAAATCTCTAAAAACATGTTTTTGCTTTGTCATCGTTCCCATGGCTTATTCTTACTATCTGACCCTAAAGTCTGTACTAAATTGGGAAAAAGGGTGTTTAAATACGTTGCTTCCTCTGCTTGGAATCATTTGCAAACCTGAATCTCTTTGAGCTTGTCTCACTGGATGCTTTTTAAGTAATTTTAAATGACATGGAGGCAGGCTTATCAGGCTGTAGATCTTTTGACTGATGGTTATGTTTGATCCCTGACTTGTGACAAACAATGATTAATAATTTGATATTTTATGATCCAGTAATTCATTATGCATTTTGATTGTAAATTGTTGTATGTTTTATGTCAGAAACTCTTGTAAAAGAGATTCTTAATCTGAAGGAGTTGCTTCCTGGTTAAATGGAGAGAATAAAATCTACACACAGGGTATGTATGTAATACTTGAAAGATGTAGGCATGCCAGTCACACTGGTAGGTAAACAAAGACCGATGTGTGCTGTACAATTATGTCTGATGTGAGATTACTTAATGTGAAACATTTCGTGCGCAAAAAATGACGCTGTTAAAGCTCGCATTACGTACGTTCTGGGTTTTAGTGAAAAGATGGGCATACTGCAGTACGTTACAGTAAAATGTCAATGTTTCACAAGCATACAGTAATCTCTGAGGCAAGTAACGTCAGTTGTAGAACAAGTTTGCCCTAGTGAAAGAAAAAGCGATACTCAGCATCTCTATAAACGGGATTATTTAGAATGTGAATAATGACCGCAAGCAACTGGGCTACGTTAGGAATTTTTCCAATATTTGACTGACAACTCAAGTATCGCCTTCAGTTAGTAGTAGCTCAAACCTTAAACGGATTCAGATTAACATGAGTTAACGCTAGGTCGATGAGGGGAGGATAGTGGAACAAGTAGGGTAGCTTTTGTAATTAGCTAGATGCATAGTTAGTTATCACTGTCAGTAGCCAGGAATAGAACTACTGTAGTTATTTTAGCGACTCAGCTTTTATTAACTACATAACTCATAGGTTAGCTAACTATCACCTTTGCCAAGCATAGAAGATAAACAAGACAGAACTAGAACTACAGCTGGGGTTAGTCAGCTACTGACTGAGCCAACAAAGTTATGCAAAGAAAGCTTAGGTAGGTTAGGTATTCAGTCACACTCAACAGTAACCAAAGCTGCGTATGTGTAGCTACTACTGTAGCTAGTTAACGCGGGACTTGCAATAAATTTGACGCTACCTACAACATTAACATGTTGATGAAATAACAGTTACTTTGTGAACAAGTGTAGCGATAGTATTAAAAGTTGCAAACCTTATTTCTGACAAGTCTAGTTCTTTGGCTAGTAAGTTAGCTTGACACTAGCTAGCTAACGTTAGGTTGGTAACTGAAACTCACATTGTTTCATGTTTTGGCCGTACAGCTTGAACAAGTCCCCCATTCCGCTAGCTAAAACTTCCCATTGAAAACATAAGCTGGCTAATTTTGCTATCGGTAAAGTCATCCAGTCCACAACGTTGCTAGCGATGTAGCGATGCTACAAACCAACGTTAGCTACCAAAGCAAGCCTGTTGTTAGCACTTGTCTCTTGTCCGCTTACCTTAAGCGGCCTCGCAGATGTCTTTCATCGTCCCATAATAGTCCTCCCTCTTGACAAATATTGTTAGAACCTCCTCTGTTTGTTAGACCTATGGTTTCTGTTTTCGAGTTAGTACTGACGAAGAAGTCTACAGAATCCAAAACAGGACTAAACGAAAAAGTAATTTCTTACTTAGCTAGCTTGCTACAACAACAACGTCAAACAAGGAGCGCTTTTGAACCCGCCCAGCTAAGGCAGGCAAATTCTGTTGCCTGCCAATCATAGAACAGATTGACGACGACTGACGACCGAAACGCGAATGATCACACCAACCTTTTGACTGAAAGGTCCGAAGTTCTAGGAACGTCAAATGGGAAGGAAAGAGTGAAGCACATGATTGGATGCTGATCGGATGCAGAGAAAGTAGGTAGGCAATCGGTTGAAATAACCTATGGGTGTGTAACATAGCCCCGCTCAGTGGGTGAGTGCAGAGGTATCCAAGACCAATGGAATTGTCGAAAATGGACAAACTTCGCACACCCGGATCCGCTGTATTGAGATAGTGCGGTAGATATTTTTTTAGTGAGGTCATCTGGTTAATGTACATTTCACTACTCTACACGAAGCTTGACCAATTAATCAAAGGAGGAATATATATAACCATTTAAATTTTTAGCAGCCATTTAGCAGACACTCGCATACAGAACAACTTAAACTGGTGCGTGCATATATTGTCATACTGGCTTCCCATGTGAATCGAACACAGACACTATAAGCACCATACTTTACCAACTGAGCGACTGTACCCTGGGACAAAATACAGTAATATGAAGTGATTCATGTAAAAAGGTTTATTTTCCATACATAAAAACAAAAACAACTCAGCTCCACAAATGCACCAAACGTAACCACATCAAATCTTGAAAAAAAGAGGGTTCTATAAGAAATTACTTAAAACCATGGATTTTTATGCAAACAAAGTTTCATGGATGGTACTGTATTAGTCAAACATGTTGCTGGAACAATTAATCATTTGGTGTCTAGAGCCTATAGCAATTGGTGACCTTCACCATTTGACACCATTAGAGAAAACAATAAAAAAATAACCCTCTCAAGAGCAGGTTACGACAGCCATTGTGCCGAATGTGGCGGCACTTGATGCGAGATCAACGCCGCCTCCTGTCTGGACTCCGACTGCGTCTGCGTCCACCACCCCTGTGAAGAGGATCGTTTTCTCAAATCCATGTCATTGTAGCCAGTCAAAAAAAACATTTGCACACAAGGCTACAACTTGATTATCTTTGTCTCATTTTTAGGCAAGCCAACATGAGTGAAAAATCTGTCAAAATACCCTTGAAGAATGCACATATCCCAACCGCTACTGAAAGTAGTTCTGGATATGTTAATCTGCTAATTTATGTCATTCAATCAATCTGTACTAGGTGTGAAATGTTACGTGTATTTGTATATAATCAAACATTATAGCTAGGAAAATGTATATT
Organism: Esox lucius; assembly: GCF_011004845.1. Taxonomy (NCBI): domain Eukaryota; kingdom Metazoa; phylum Chordata; class Actinopteri; order Esociformes; family Esocidae; genus Esox; species Esox lucius. Next base: position 14,135,158 of record NC_047588.1, on the reverse strand, counting down.
ATATATGATTGCATAAACCAATGGCATAAATGATTGTGGAAAATATCCAAATAATAATAAATGAATCTTAAAAAAAGAAAGTTGTTTCGTCTCATTGCTGTGTGCAGCTCCATTGGTTATTTGACTCCAGTGAGAACAGAGCTGGGAGAAGGAATTAGTAGTTAGCTAAACGCAAAGGAGCAACATGCCAAGCACTGGTGAGCCAGAACTAGATGGCCCAGCATCATTCAGGTCTGCCGTCTGGGAACATTTTGATTTCCCTGTAAACTATAATGGGGATTGCAAACAAGGTGGATAAAACAGCAAATTCATTTTCTCTGGCAGAGATTCAGAGTTTTTTCTTAACGCGTTTCATGTGGTCCTATTTTAGTTAAGGCACTGCTGGTGTGACTTAATTTTGATATGATGCGGGACAATGCACTGTTTTAATTACTATTTTATTTCATGCTATATTGCAGGCACTGCTGTTTTGGGTTGTCCCTTTGTTTCCATATGCTCCTGGAAATTCAGCTACCCACGTTAACTATTATAATAAAAGGAAAATATAAATACAAATGACACAATTCTCAGGCATTTTGTACCCATTCTAGTCTTCTTTTCATAAAGACTTGATCAATCATTAAAAACAATTTTGAAGTTAAACCCTCAGCTCTAAATGTTGCTCCCTGGTGTGTCCTGGCAGCACACAAACCTCTTCACAGCAGAGTAGCACGCAGTCTGATGACACTCACCTCCTCTTGCTCTTGGGTGGTCCCCTGACGAAGCCCCAATCCACACTAATCGGCTGACCCATCATGTCTTGGCCATTTAATCCCTCCATGGCTGCCTGGGCCTCCTTGTACGTCTCATACTCAACCAACGCATAACCCTGTGAAAAGGATTGACGAACAAATCAAGGAGTAAGCGTCCAATTCCAGCCATAACATGCCTTAAAACAGCCTTACCCCCTCTTAACAGCCACAAGTCAACATACAATTACCCTGTTAATGCACATTAACAAGAGAGGAAAATGTAGCACACTGGACATGGTAGTTGCTGTGATCCAAATGACCTCACAATGCAAAATGTCTATGTTTAGTGAAATGCTGCCACTTTGTGGCGTAAAAAAGCATATCGTGACACTTTTATCAAGTGTCCCCATAAGACATGACAGTACTAGGACACACAAAAACTACTACTCCAAAATAAAACCTGATGCCAGCTGTAATGTCATGGTGATGCCAAACATTACCTAGCGGTCACATTGAACTGTGCATGTGCTGGCCGTCAACTCAAAGGCATTCCTTCGCTCTGAAGTTGTTCATGATTGAATTGAGAACAGTTTGTAGTTTTGATTCTAATTGTTTACTTAACACCATAACTCATTAGTCTGAAAGTCACCTGAAAAAGCGTGAACATTTTTATAAGCAAAACTTTAGATACTAAGAACCAACCTTCCATAGATCCAGCTGTTATACTCCTGAGATGTAACCACTGTAGTAGTGTAGTGTGTTTTACAGTGAAAACCAACAAGTCCACTAAAACAGCAAATTAGACCAGTATCTCAAAGAAAACAAACAGACTGCTCAACTATTAAAATCCCTGTTGACTGTGGTTGTATGCCTCTTCTGGTTGTACCATAAACTGTATTTTTGTGTTAGTACTGAGTGCCTCCTTCTTTAGGAAGTGAACTCTTAGGGGCTGGTGGAGCATAGCAAGCTTATGTGCAGAAATGCAACACCGGGTCTAACAGTCTGTGAAGGCCATCAAAAAGTATATCAACATTAAGCTTTTTGTAATGATTAGTGTTTAGTAGGTCTTGCATTAAGATTAAGAACATGTTCACAATTAACAATCATTAACCTGTGAATTCCTGTTGTGTTCTGTTGAATCTGCTTCAAAAACACTCCAGGAGGTTTTGCCATGTCAAGTATAAACCCTATGAACTGATATTTGCCAGGAAAATACATCCTGCCAAAACACTACCCGGTTCCCTTGTTGTGAGGATTCTTCCTCACCTTGAGGTAACCTGTTCTTCGGTCCAGATTAAGATGTAGGTTCTTGATTTCACCAAACTCTGCAAACTTGTCATGGATGTCCTCCTCAGTCGCCTCTTCGTGTACCCCAGTCACAAAGAGGATCCAGCCTTCCACAGCTAAGAGAAGCAAAGACAAATGTAAGTTAAATAACTAATCGCCATTTGGTGACCATAATACAGTATTTAAGTTAAGGAATAAATATTTTTTTTAAACTAGCACCATTTCCAACCACACAGCACATTTCCAGATGTAACTAGCAAAGAACTGTCCACGTTTGATTCATTAGAGCACTTACATCTTTGAGGGCCAGGCTCATCTCCATCTTGTTCCACTGTATCATAGTCCTCTCTCACCCTAGACCTCGCTCCCTCCTCTAGCACAGCAGAGAATAGGAAGGAAGCAATGGCATCACAGACCGTCAACTACGTAAATTGGAGCATCAAAATCAAGGTTTCAGGGGTGTAATTTCCAGTGCCAACTCACCTGAACCAAAACCTCTCCCTTTCCTTCGCTTTGCCTTCTCTTTTAACTTGTGAATGCTGTCTGGGGAACAAAGGCATTAGAAACACATTAGTATGAAATAAAGTTGATAGCGATGTCAGAGTTTGGGGCTTGATTTGATCTAAATTACACATGGCCAGACATTATTAAAAGCCATCTTGCTACTGAAAGAAATCCTAGTAAACAATGTGCTATCGGTAGTTGATAAGCTGGATATTCTTGATTAATGTACAAAGAAGGTACGTAGTTAACCAAGTTAGCATTACAGAACAGTAGAAAACACAGAGCCACTTCATTAGGCCAAAGACCAAACATTTGTGCAAAAGTTGTTTTTTGACATGTAAGTGGAAGTTTTTCCAAAGTATATTACCTAGTCAAGTAATATGACTCCTACATTAAGTATTTGCTTATACAATATGCAAATGTTTGCTAGCTAACGTCACCCATCTAAGTTATAGTGTCCCTATTAGTGACGTCTATATCCCTGATCAGTTGCCGACGTGTGTCCCAGAATTGACAGGCATGAAACTGAACATGTACCTCTCATGAACAGCAATATTCAATGAGATATCCTATGCGCAATGTTAGCCTTCCCCTGCCCTGACCGGATTTAAAGCCACAACCCATGCTCCTAAATTGTAGAAGCACACTCATTTTAAAGTTTAACCTCTAGCTGAATTCACATAATGTCAAAGAATGCTACTTTGTTTGGCCAGGGAGGCAAACTGCTTCTATTTGGACAAAGCAGTCAAGTTTGAGTGGAGTTTGCAGCAAATATAAAGCTTAGCCAGCCTAATGTATATATTTACAATGTATTTTTTGTTGTTATGTAAATGAACAGCTGACCCAAATGTTTTTTAGCCATGCATGTTAGTGGACATATGTTTCAAGTTTGAATGTTCTATTTTACTGTGAGCTGCTCACTGCTGAGTATTTCACAAAGACATTCAACCATATTATGAAAAACAATTGACAATTTTGCATTATGATTTCTGTTTGGTCAGAGACAAACACTGAGAAAAACAGTCTTATCGAAGGACAGGACGTTTAATGTATTTGTTGATTCAATAGGATCAGTTTTTGAATGGTCCTTAAAAATAAATTATGCTTTATGGTTATAAATACATAATTTATGCATTTTTGCCATAGTATTGAAATATGCTTTGAGAAATGTGATACTTCTCATATCCAAAATTCTGGTATTTTGTACAATTGCATTACTCTTAACTAAACGTTACATCCCATATGTAATTAAATACTTATTTGCCCTTGATTAACAATTCTAATAAATACTTTTCCTCACAGAAGGCAAATCCGTACAAGCAGCACAGTTTGAGGAGATGTTGCACAAGAAACTAGGGAAAACGTTCATAAAACTCTAGTTTCATAAAACTGACTGCAACTGGTAAGGCACTCTTGGACTGTAGATATGCATTCGGCGAGAAGAAAAGTTTCTCAGAAAAGGAAAAACCAGAGGTACAATTTATTTTTAGGTATTTAAGTAGGCATACTATACCTCCTTAAATTGCAGTTAAAACATGACAAAAACAAAAACAGCCTACAGGGTTTTCACATTCAATGGAAATGTTCGATAAGGAATTTATTTACCTTCTTGTTCTTACTGTCCATAGTATATCAATCTGCACAGATCTTTATTATTTCATGGATAAATTATTTAGCTTATATCAATCAAATACCACAAATTTCTCTATATTGGAACATCAGAAACATAAAGAGAATACGTACGGGATGTAACGTACAGCGGCGGGTAATATCATGTGGAATATCCCCTGCAGTGTACAGGCTACAATAACGGCAGATATCATGCAATCATCGCGTTACCTAGTTATATAGGTTCGTCTTATTTTGGGAGGATTAAAATCTAACTGAACTTATTTTGATAGTGGAACAACAAAAACCAAAATAACTCCGCAAGTTTTAAGATAGACGTCCGGTAAATAGGAGGGCTGGTATTGGTGAGAAGATTTCGCAGAACATACGGCTTGTAACATACAGCTGCGAGACACCGTTACAAACTCCCGAACTCTAGACTAAAAATGCGTTATTAAATAGTACTTACCACGTTACCTAGTTCTAAAGATTTGTCAAAGAAAATGAGAAATACTGTTTTCATCATCTTTGTATTGCTGTAGCTAATTAGCTGATAGTTGTTGCAGTACTGCATTGGCTAAATTACCCAGGCATACGTTCGTTCGCTCACGCAAAATTATCGCAATATGTTAAAAATACATAACGAGACTCTCAGTTCTCCTTTAGACATTATCTACAATCACTTCGAAAATACAATAGCTAACTAGCTATAAACATCATTAGCAAACCCACAGCACGCTTACGCCTGAAGCGAAGGCCCAACACCCATCCTTAATTTGTGCGTAGTAGTACATTTTCAAACGGGTAGACTAGACCTCCACATGTACCCGCTGGCTGATATGGTAACCATACAAAAACTACAGAGGTCTAATATTTCATTAATTTTACCATCACCATCCTCATCCATAGCAAAATCCTCGCCTCCCGCTTCATGAAGATCCAGTACGTCCGCCATGTTGACTGTTTTTGGGTTAGTGCGTGGATGCACTTTAACCTTGAATATATCCGGGAAGAAGTTAACACTTCTTCTCGCGCCAGATGCCGGTTTTTCAACGTTTTCCCGAGGTGTTCACTCGTACACTCCCCCTCCTGGATTTAAAGGGAATGGTCTGGTGTATGTGGGAACTCTTGCTGCTGCTCTAACTTAGAAAACTGAGTATCTGGTTATTGTCAGAAAGCCTCAGAATTATCCAGAGGATCTGCTAAATTGTTAAAATGCAATTGTAATTAGTATGCGTATTAGCTCTGTCAATTATTTTTTAAAACAAGTTAATAAATTCGCAAATTACACAACAACTGAGCAAGAAGAAAAATACTTTTGAGTGTCTAGTTTGAGAAACAGACGCATCACGGGTCCTCAACTGGCAGCTTCATTATATAGTACTCGCAATATACCAGTCTCAAAATCAAAAGGGATGAGGCAACTCCGGGATGCTGGCCTTCTAGGCAGAGTTGCAAAGAAAAAGTGATATCTCAGACTGGCCAAAAAAATCCAAAAAGATTAAGTTGAGCCAAAGAACACTGAAAATAGACGGAGAAATAACTTTACAAACAAGCAGGTTTGTACAGCACTGTACTCGCTGGCCTCCGTTACAGCTACAACTTATACACTTATTTTGAACTTTGACTAATGCTACATGGTTGAAGCTCCCATGAAGTCTTTGTAATTTGAATCATCATTATACGTCTAAATGACAGTGTGTGCTTATGAATAGAAAAAATACTGTGTATTTTGATTTCCGCGAGCCTCAAGCCTGTGGGTGGCCACAGCCAGCCTGATACAATGACTCGTGACTTTATTTGACTCAAACTGACTTGATACCCACCCCAAGCTCAAATATTAAGAAATACAATTAAATATACTATTAAAGTGTGTAGCACATCAACTCTTCATTTAATGGATTACTGTTTGAATCCGACAGCAGCCAATGAAATTGTGCCAGCGGAGAAAAAGTTGCACATAGTAGTGCATATAGGCGGCTGAATTCAGATGATACCCAAAATGATTGTTTTTGGATATAAAGCCGCTGTAGTCAACAAAAAGAGCAACTTGCAAAACATGCGGGGAGAAAATTGTAGGTTCAGTAGCAGATGTTTTGATGTGCCTTTCAATAAATGATGTAAACTTAATGGCAAGTGTCTGGAGAAAAAGAGAGCACTACAGTATTTCGTTTTTACATTATATTGATGTGTCTTTCTCATGGCTGCCCATGTATTTCCATGGAAATATAATGTTTATTTGGAAGGTAATATATATATATATATATATATATATATATATATATATATATATATATATATATGTTTTTTTAAAACATTCATGATTTGTATAAATGTAATATATTAACTATTAGGCCTACTATTGTTAAAAATATGAAATTAATAAATACTACATTTGGTTAAGAGCACATTATGACTTTTATATGACTCGAAAGTCAAAGTTTAGTGCTTGAGACTTGACTTGGGACTTGTTGGTCTTGACTTTGGACTTGAATGGTAAGAATAGTGACCAGTGCCAGCTCTAGTCTTTTGGGGGCTCTACGCAAAATTGGATTTGTGGCCCCCTCTCCCATATCGTCCGTGGCCCCCTAGCAGTTGGAGGCCCTAAGCGACCACTTATGTTGCTTATGTCTGGAGCTAGCCCTGCTTGTGATTTGTAAAACCATGACTTGGTCCCACATTTGGCAGCTAGAGATGACAACAAAATATCCATTCCCCCTTGCCTACAAGAGCATACACATCGAAAACTACCAAGCAAAGATAGATTTCGGAGAGTAGTGCCATTTGTAAAAGACCTGGATAAAGCAAGGGTGAAAACAAGAATCAACATTGGTTCAGCAGCATTTCCAAGGTGGAAGAACAAATGGCATTAAAATAGATGGAGTTCAACTCTGATTTAACTGTTTCTTCCGGACCGGTACATTGATTTATTCACATTATTTTACAAATTGTTTAGATTCGTATTTGAATAGCTAACTCTAGGTAGCTCCCAGTGCTGCTAAGCTAAAGCTAGCTTGGTTAAATACCCAATGAACATTTTTATATTGGACATGGAGTTAACGCTTTCATCCTGGACAGGCAAAAATATTTGTGCATTATTATATAGGTTGTTTAGCTTGATATTGTGCTACACTAGCCAACTGTAGCACCCAGAACCACTCAACTTTGATAGGCTATATTCAGTTGGGTAACTGGCTAGTCTGTCTTAACCCAATTTACATAAAATGTACATTTGTCTAAAGAAACACTTATAACTAAATAGCTCAGAGGGAGAATAGGGAAGAATTGGGGGCACTGTTTCTCACATATTAATTACTTTCAGAATGTTACCTAGTGCAGACAAATTCAATGATGTATATTTTTCATAATGGTTCATGCGAAAGAAAATAAATGCATTGCCAGGCTGGCCTTACCTTGTCTTGTCTTCTGTCCGGTGATCTGTTCAGCCTGGCCATGCATTTGTTATTTTCTTGCACATGAGTCATTATGAAAAATATACTTTATTGATTAAGATTATATATCGCCCAACACATGTATTTACAGATACATTAAAACAGGATTTTTGTGGAACTCAGCATTTTAACTGTCCCGTATTTGTCGATGCACATCAGATAATTAGTAAAATGTAAACTGTAAAATATGTAAACAAAGTACATCAGTATGCGAATCCTTAACTCTCCTACTGACATCATCTTCAACTAGCCTATATACTACTACAGCGTAATAGAATTCCTGAAATTCAGTTATGGCTTTTGGTTTTGGTGTGTCACCCCAAGATTTTCAGTTGCCCAATGAAAATTTCTGGGGGTGCCACTTATCTTACCAGATGTTAACATATTTTCTGTGGCCGACAGACGGTGCTTACTGCAGATCTAGTAACATAATTATTTCATTTTGATAAATGGTTGACATGATAGAAAGCTTTGCAGATGTTTTGATATAACAGGCAGACAAAACACTAGCTTATTTAACATGAAATGTGTGCTTTTTGTGCACAGGACTTAAATAGTTTAGGTTACAGTGAGGGAAATTCAAAGAGAGAAATTAATTCTGGTATCAGGCTGGGTGAAATAGATTTTCTTGGATTATATGTCAGACATACAGCCCTGGAAAAAAATTAAGAGACCACTGTACCTTTTTCTTTCCCTTCCTCACTCAAAACTTTCCCTTTCAACTTTTTTGGAAAGGAAAGGAAAAGGTGCAGTGGTCTCTTAATTTTTTTCCCGAGCTGTATTTTGAAAGCTGTATGCATGTGCATGTGAGCAGTTTTATCAAGTGTCTTGTTGCACAGAAGTGGAATGTATAACATAGGTTGCTTAATGTCAGCCCCATTACTTGATAGATCGCAGATAAGGTGTTTGTGTTCACTCAACCCAATGGTATCACATAAAATGAATGTCTCCTTGACAATTATACTTCAGAATTTAGTTTGTTTGCTGTGACCGAACATTTATTTATGTTTGTATATTTGTTCTGTTCAATAAAGTTGTATGAAGGGCTGCGGTGAGTAGTGAGGGATAGCTATCTAAACTAGTGACATAATTGGCCTGTTTGACTGACAGCCCTACGCAATTTAGAGGTTTAAAAATACATATTTTACATGTACTGCTGTTCTCCTAATGGTTGCCTTTGTTATCTACATCACATTATTATTCTTACAATTAAGTTACTTAGAGGGTTTTTAAATTGTCAAAAGCAAAACAAAAATAGCTTCTTAGCAAATAAACATTTATTTGACTATGAATTTGGTTGTAACTGATTGGAAAGGGGTCTAAGGAGGGGAAACAAGTAGCAATTAATGACAGAGGGGTTTGGAACTCTCTTTCTTATTGGTCTATCAACATTAACCAGGCAATGTTACCAGGCATGCCAAATTGACATTTGGCATGCTCTTAGCTCTAAAAAGGCAATTTCTTAATATAGAAAATGTGGCAGCAATGAAACTCATTGTAGTTGACCTAATATTTTTGTATTCTTTCCTGTAGATCCTACTTGTGCATCAGCGACCATGAAATTCTCCCTTATCTCCACACTTGTTGTCCTGCTGACCACTGGTTTGAATATGTCACATGAAGGATTATGCAACATCTTAATGACTTTACAACTTCTCTGCATACCTATCCTACACTACACATAATAACCAATACATATAATTAATACAAATCATGATTCAGAGACCATTATGCCTCTTTACAATCATCCTTGGTGATAATATGTATTAATATGTATTAAAAACCATGTGTGTCAGGCTGTGACAGTGTTTTCATTGTGAAGTTTGGCATCCCATATGATAGCGAGACTCTCTTTAAGTACTACCAGGACGCCATTGAGAAAGTACAGTCTAATGAACTGGTCAGCCAAGCTCAGTAAGCCACAGATCAGCACACCATTCCAACAGCAGAGTAGAGCAGAACAACAAAAGAAGCATGATGAACTGTTTATGACATGTAATCTCATCACATCAAGCCAAGTCATTCTAAACAGATTGCTCAAGTTACAGTATGTTACTTTTCATTTTCATGTATTGATAACATTGTACCTCACAGGGACACTACTGTACATAAATAAACATGTCGCTTTTCACACCTAGCCTCAGACATAAAGCTGTCTTACACTTTTTAAACAGACATCTCAATAAGTGAGTGTAGTAATTGTCCACCTCTCCATTGGAGATACATGAGAGAGGGTAAGGCTCAGATTCAGGATCAAACTGAGGTGACCAGCATGAGGAGGCAGATTATGTGTTTGTTATATTGAGAGGCAGAACCTGGCATAGGGCTGTTGCAATTATCACATGGCCTAATTGTCTGATCGCGATTATTTGAGCCAGATTGTAATTATTTTTATGACAGTGATCTTTTTGCAGAATATATTCCAAATTAAAATGTTTTCAATCTAAATGAAGGAGTTTTACGCCGATGTTAGAAACATCTCAACAAATACCATGCCTGTCTGTTTCAATCAGTTAAGGTGTCTGGTGTTTGACAGGTCTTTAATTTGTTTCTTAATTTCTGTAGGCCTATGTTTAATTAAACTATCCATTTCTGAATAGTTTTGCAGTGCACCGTTATGAAATATCACAACATTATTAGGCCTAGTAAAAAGGCAAACACGTTTCAGTTGCCTATTTGTCTGTCAACTCTGATCGACAAAAGAAAACCACACACCAGCTTGTGTAAAATATTTTACTAATATTGTAAGTCGAATTTTGTCATTTCAATCCTTATTTTTTAATTATATAATGTGCATTTAAAAGCATATATAGAAAGATCTGTTGTCCCATTGCATATTTAGGCTGTTTAAAAAGTAATGTCTACATGTTTAACCGAATTAATCAAATGAGAGTTCAAATATTCAAATACGTATGCTATTTCAAATAACAAGCCTATAACATTGATTTAGTGTTAGTTCAAAAGCTGAATACAACGGCACCACTCTGGGCGCATTTTAGTTTTCAGCCAAATCAAGCAATTATTTGGAGGAGCCGAATTGTCGGAATTTGTTCCATAAAGGTGTCGATCAAAAGCGCGAACAACATAAATTTGAAGAACCGTCTCCGGGTCACCAGGTGTATTATTACAGTATTATTAGCCTTACACTATAAAAGTGGCATAAAATCAACAATAGAGACAATTAAATCGTTAATCGCAATTATTTGTGTGACAAATAATCTCATAATCATGTCAGCCCTATCCTGACCCAGATAATGGTTGACACTGTTCAGGCCCAGTTCAAAAAGCTGGTTGTTGATTTTCAGGCCCAGATGTAGCAGCTCTACCGGAGCATGGTTGAATAGAAAATAAAAGTTAATGTAAACTAAAACAACATGCCCATAGCTCGGGTCCACTTTTGGTTCAGTCCTGACCATAGAAGGGCACAACTATCTTCTTCTGACTCTTTCATCTGTGTCAAGTCCATCATATTGACATGATCCTGAAAATTCAACAATAAAGGGGTTAAAAGGTGAACATTTTGTCTGGAATTTCTTTCTGTTATTCATGTGATAATTTGCAGATTGAACAAATGCACAATGTACAGCTTTGTAATATACAGTACCAATCAAATGTTTTAACACTTGAATTGGCAAAGGTCAAGTTGAGGCTAAAGTTAATGCATTTCTGATAGAAATGCTTATTCAAGTGTAAGCCAGTATTTTTTCCCATTAACTGGCCATCTTCCTCATATAGCCCTATTCATAACGTAAAATAATTGTTTGGAATTGTTAGCTGAATTGACATTGTTACATTAAGATCACATAGGCTTTATTTATTTACTTCTCTGTGGATCCCTTTGAGCTACTCACAAAAATAACAGTTACTTTTACTGTTGTCCAGTGGAAAAAAAATCTGCCGAAATATATTATATAAACAAAAATATTTAAGACATTTTCAATGCTGCTTGTTGATATCAAATGTGCCAGAGGGCACAGTGAAATTTCCAGAGGGAACATTCAGTTTGACACCCCTGATTTACACTGTGGACACTGGACAGGGAGATGAACCATGCCCCATGATGTTGCAGAAGTCATCAGCTGTGACCTGATACACGCTCTCACGGCTCAATTGGTGACCACTGGAATGCAGCCAAAAGTCTGCATCAGGGAAGACAAAGCATGATTAAAATTGAGTTTCTAAAAAAAAGGTGACTAACTGTTTGCTTACAAAGTGCTTTAACATAGCTTCAAAGTGTGTCTGTGGAGATATAATAACTTACCAGAACAACCATCTCTACAGTACTCCTTCACAAAGTGCATTTTAGTTTTTTGACTCAAAAGTGCAAATGTTTGGATTTGAACTATAGGATTAAAGTATGCATTTTCAGCATTTATTTGAGTGTATTTTGGTACACATTGTTTCCACTCTTTACAAGTGACACTCTTTACAAATTACACTTTATACAGTTCTTTGACCCAAAGACACAAACAAATTCAACATTGTATTGCTGTATGATGAGTTGCTGTGTAACGAGTTAATGCAATTCATATTTTTTTCAAATGTGTTAAAAAGCGATTCCAGCTGATACAAGTTGATACACTAGGTCAGGGGTGTCAAACCGGTTCCACGGAGGGCCGAGTGTCTGCAGGTCTTTGGGTTTTCCTTTAAATTGGTTCCCAGGTCAGACCTGAACAACCAGGTGGGGGTAGAAATTAACCAATTAGTGAACTAATTAATCAATCAGGTACAAGGTGAGAGCGAAAACCTGCAGACACTCGGCCCTCCGTGGAACCGGTTTGACACCTGTGCACTAGGTGCTCGGCGTAACTAACTACACTCCCATTTCTGAGGGTCCCATTCACACTCCAAAGTGCATAATTTTCTATTCAGTGTGATTGATATTAGAAATCAGAAAAGTAGTCATGCTAATATCACCTGGAAGATACAGCTTTTGATGGGCTTGAGTCCTCAGTGGCTTTGCAGGGTGTGATTACAGTAACTAAAGTGATCAATACCCAGTAACAGAATGACTTAACAGAATGGCATCATGGATCCCTGCTCTGTACTAGTCCCGATTCCAAAAAAGTTGGGACACTGTACAAATTGTGAGTAAAAAAGGAATGGAATGATTTACAAATCTCATAAACTTATATTTAATTCACAATAGAATATAGATAACATATCGAATGTTGAAAGTGAGACATTTTGTAATGTCATGCCAAATATTGGCTCATTTTGGATTTCATGAGAGCTACACATTCCAAATAAGTTGGGACAGGTAGCAAAAGTTAAATGTAAAGATAAGGAACAGCTGGAGGAACAATTTGCAACTTATTATGTCAATTGGCAACATGATTGGGTATAAAAAGAGCCTCTCAGAGTGGCAGTGTCTCTCAGAAGTCAAGATGGGCAGAGGATCACCAATTCCCCCAATGCTGCAGCAAAAAAATTGTGGAGCAATATCAAAAAGGAGTTTCTCAGAGAAAAATTGCAAAGAGTTTGAAATTATCATAATCTACAGTGCATAATATCATCCAAAGATTCAGAGAATCTGGAACAATCTCTGTGCGTAAGGGTCAAGGCCAGAAAACCATACTGGAGACGGCACTGCATCACATACAGGAATTATACTGTAATGGAAATCACAACATGGGCTCAGGAATACTTCCAGAAAACATTGTCGGTGAACACAATCCACTGTGCTATGCGCCGTTGCCGGCTAAAACTCTATAGGTCAAAAAAGAAGCCGTATCTAAACATCCAGAAGCGCAGGCGTTTTCTCTGGGCCAAGGATCATTTAAAATGGACTGTGGAAAAATGGAAACGTGTTCTGTGGTCAGACAAATCAAAATCTGAAGTTCATTTTGGAAAACTGGGACGCCATGTCATCCGGACTAAAGAGGACAAGGACAACCCAAGTTGTAATCAGCGCTCAGTTCAGAAGCCTGCATCTCTGATAGTATGGGGTTGCATGAGTGCGTGTGGTATGGGCAGCCTACACATCTGGAAAGGCACCATCAATGCTGACAGTTATATTCAAGTTCTAGAACAACATATGCTCCCATCCACACGTCGTCTCTTTCAGGGAATACCTTGCATTTTCCAACATGACAATGCCAGACCACATACTGCATCAATTACAATGTCATGGCTGCAAAGAGGAAGGATCCGGGTACTGAAATGGCCAGCCTGCAGTCCAGATCTTTCACCCATAGAAAACATTTGGCGCATCATAAAGAGGAAGGTGCGACTAAGAAGACCTAAGACAGTTGAGCAACTAGAAGCCTGTATTAGACAAGAATGGGACAACATTCCTATTCATAAACTTGAGCAACTTATCTCCTCAGTCCCCAGACGTTTGCAGTCTGTTATAAAAAGAAGAGGGGATGCCACACAGTGGTAAACATGGTCTTGTCCCAACTTTTTTGAGATGTGTTGATGCCATGAAATTTAAAATCAACTTATTTTTCCCTTAAAGTGATACATTTTCTCAGTTTAATCATTTGATATGCCATCTATGTTGTATTCTGAATAAAATATTGAAATTTGAAACTTCCACATCATTGCATTCTGTTTTTATTCACAATTGTACAGTGTCCCAACTTTTCTGGAATCGGGTTTGTATGTACACAAAAGTAGAGAAATGCAATATCCTTCTTTGCATGTTTGGTTATTATTCTCCAAACTGGGTATTATTATAAAGCGTACACACCACAAACAAGACCAGATTGCCTTTGTCAGTTACAACAGTTCAAATGTAAGTGTTGCTATGAACTACACATTTTGGAGCCAGGCGTCGGCAAAGACAAACAAAGGAGCAAATTCTCTTTTGTGTGCGTTTGGTGTGATTTAGTAGCCCTGTGTATTTTTTAAGTTTTGTTAGGGTTTCAGCAGTTCCCAATTGTGTTTGTTCCGGTTCATAATTATTATTCCTCTGGCAAAAAAGGGTCCTTTTTGCAAATTTGAGTTAAAATAGTGCAATGGTACCCTAATGTATATGATAGAAAAGGGCAAAGAGCCACAACTCCTGGTGCAAATCAGCCTCATGGTCACGCTGTCACACGCTGTCACATGCCTGCAAATTTGCGCATTTTGAAAGCTCACCACGCCACCGCATTTGACCTAAAGTCTTGAAAATTTTTCCTTACTATGAACATTGCTACCAAAGGGACACAAAGGGTGCCATGGTGGATTTTCTGAAGAACACTTAGAAAGTAATGGCAAGATGAATGCAGCATGTTATCAGAAAATACTGGAAGACAGTTTGCAGTCCTCTGCACGAAAGCTGTGCATGGGACACACTTGGACTTTCCAGCATGACAATGACCCTAAGCACAAGGCCAAATTAACCCTCCAGTGGTTACAGCAGAAAAAGGTGAAGATTCTGGAGTGGATATCACATTCTCCTGACCTTAATATTATCGAGCCACTCTGGGGAGATCTCAAACCTGCGGTTCATGCAACACAACCAAAGACTTTGCATGACCAGGAGGCATTTTGCCAAGAATTGTCAGCTATATCACCTGCAAGAATTCAGGACCTCATAGACAACTATTACAAAAGACTGCATGCTGTCATTGGTGCTAAAGGAGGCAATACACAGTATTAAAAATTAAGGGTATGCAGACTGTTGAACATGGGTCAGTTCAATTTTTCTTTGTTGCCATGTTTTGTTTAACGATTGTGCCATTCTGTTATGACCTACACTTGAATGTGTATCCCATAAGAAATAAAATACGTGTTTTGCCTGCTCACTCATGTTTTCTTTACAAATGGTGCATATATTACCAATTCTCCAAGGGTATGCAAACTTTTGAGCACAACTGTACATATGCATATACACTCACCTAAAGGATTATTAGGAATACCATACTAATACTGTGTTTGACCCCCTTTCGCCTTCAGAACTGACTTAACTCTACGTGGCATTGAATCAACAAGGTGCTGAAAGCATTCTTTAGAAATGTTGGCCCATATTGATAGGATAGCATCTTGCAGTTGATGGAGATTTGTGGGATGCACATCCAGGGCACGAAGCTCCCGTTCCACCACATCCCAATGATGCTGTATTGGGTTGAGATCTGGTGATTGTGGGGGCCATTTCAGTACAGTGAACTCATTGTCATGTTCAAGAAACCCATTTGAAATGATTCGAGCTTTGTGACATGGTGCATTATCCTGCTGGAAGTAGCCATCAGTGTATGGGTACATGGTGGTCATAAAGGGATGGACATGGTCAGAAACAATGCTCAGGTAGGCCGTGGCATTTAAACATTGCCCAATTGGCACTAAGGGGCCTAAAGCGTGCCAAGAAAACATCCCCCACACCATTACACCACCACCACCACCAGCCTGCACAGTGGTAACAAGGCATGATGGATCCATGTTCTCATTCTGTTTACGGCAAATTGTAGCCTCGTGCAAATTGTAGCTCGTGCAAATTGTAGCCTCTTTTTCCTATTTGTAGTGGAGAAATTGTAGCAAATTGTAGCTCGTGCAAATTGTAGCCTCTTTTTCATATTTGTAGTGGAGATGAGTGGTACCCGGTGGGTTCTTCTGCTGTTGTAGCCCATCCGCCTCAAGGTTGTGCGTGTTGTGGATTCACAAATGCTTTGCTGCATACCTCGGTTGTAACGAGTGGTTATTTCAGTCAAAGTTGCTCTTCTATCAGCTTGAATCAGTCGGCCCATTCTCCTCTGACCTCTAGCATCAACAAGGCATTTTCTCCCACAGGACTGCCGCATACTGGATGTTTTTCCCTTTTCACACCATTCTTTGTAAACCCTAGAAATGGTTGTGCGTGAAAATCCCAGTAACTGAGCAGATTGTGAAATACTCAGACCGGCCCGCCTGGCACCAACAACCATGCCACGCTCAAAATTGCTTAAATCACCTTTCTTTCCCATTCTGACATTCAGTTTGGAGTTCAGGAGATTGTCTTGACCAGGACCACACCCCTAAATGCATTGACCAGGACCACACCCCTAAATGCATTGAAGCATCTGCCATGTGATTGGTTGATTAGATAACTGCATTAATGAGAAATTGAACAGGTGTTCCTAATAATCCTTTAGGTGAGTGTATATACATAAAACTCGTAAGCCTCATTCACACCAGATCCGGCAAACTTAATGCATTCCGGCAGAAATCCATTCATTTCAATGGATAGCAATCCGCACCTCTGCGGCTGGTCTACTGCACTGGCCAGATTACGGCAGGTGTGTCACACAAGATTAATTTTTTCAATTTGTGTGATGATTATACGTATGGCATCCGACACAGAAGTTGATGTACCACCGAAGAAGAGCTAATATCTAGCTTTCAACAATGTGTTTATGAGATTGCAAGAAAAACTTCGACTCAATATTTTGTTGTAGCTTACACGATCAAAGTTTGAGACTCAGTATTTTAGGGGGACATTTCCTAGACCCAATTGGTAAAATATTTGAGGGATATTTTTGTGTAAAATAAATAAATATATAGTCTGCGTGACTTCAAAGTTTTCATTTCATCTACAACAAAGAAGCCTACATTTAGAAAGCACCACCTCGTCACCTTGCTAGACACTAACAGAACAAGGCTGTCCTCCATCTTTGCAATACTGGTTATGAAGATGTGGAAGATTGATTGCGATGTTTTAATAGATTGATTGCGATGTTTGTGTTAATGTACAGTAATTTTATGCTGTGACTGATGTGAACATGGCTTTACACAAATACTGGTAATATAATGCTACTTGGTACATTTGTTGACAACCATGAGATGACATTGAGTGCAAGCAACTTTTGGTCAACCACACAAGGGCGCTATTAAGTCTTCTACGTTTGCAAAATCATGACAGTCACCCTGTTTGAGATAAATTCTTGAAATAAGGAATACAGGGCCAAATCCTGCCAAGAAACATATTTGCTATTGTGACCCATTTACTCAGTCGTAATGTTTTTTCAACAATTCTGAATTTGGGAAATAAGCTTCAAACGCTAATTCTACTGCATCAAATGACCGTTCTTAACTGTGATCATATTTTGTACACATGATCAGGGTTGTGAGTTTAGTTTATATGAATGATGTTTCGATTTGGCCACATGGGGATACTAATGAAGGAAAAACCATGCATGCCATATTGTTTGCGACTATGGACATATTTGCAGTTGGATATTTGTCCTATTTAAAGAAATATGCAATCTGGCTAGTAATAGCTGAATGCTGAAACCTGCTAAATGCTGCTTGCAGCTTTAATTTTGTTTTGTTTTATATCTGCAGCTGTTCTGCTGATACTACATAGTCCAATGTAGCACTGTTTATTTTAGTTGACTAACAGGAATTCTCAACAATTTTGTTGATTTATTTGTTAACAGATGCCTCTTAGAAAATGAACTTTCAACAGTAGGTTCAAAATTATCATCAGCTGATATCATAGTTCTTTTTTTGCAGCTTGCTGTCTATGGAATGATAGTATGCGACCATGTGAGACTGATGTTGTTGCATTTAAACTTGTGTGTGAAACCTGATTATTTGTGTTTACAATGTGTAATAAGAGTTGTAGCTGCATTATGATTTGGAAAAGGGCTTTGCATTGTCATGATTGGGGCCTACTGACTTATTACATCCAGTGAAAATAATTGAATGCTTTTTTATTTTGGTTTTCTTTAAGTCATATGCTAGTTAGATCTGTTTCGTAAACTGTGCCCAGCCTACATGGAGTGAATTTTGTCATTTTCTCTTCTGACTCTAGCTGCCACATCATTTGAGTCCTAGACTATTGTGTTTATGTTAGTTCAGGGGTACCATACCTTGGTTGGTGTGCCTTTGTGGTGTTGCTAGTTGACATTATTCTGAGCTGCTTGGATGCTGTCATCTTGCTGCCCAAAGCACAGGCCAGAGTAGGTTATATGAGCAGAGTTAGATTTCTTTACTCCCACTCATTATTCCTCTCCCGGCATGCAAAATGTATTTCCACATTCCGCCTTAAACCTTTGTAGTCAATCTGAGAAAAATCATTCAACATTTCAGTAGTAAGGCAAACAAACTTTTTTATGCTATAACCAAATTATCTCCAGCTCCGCTGCACTGGTAATGTTTGATGAATTTAACATGTCATTAAAAGGCATTGATTCTCATTAGAACTAGAATATATGTTGGGTGCATCAAGTAATTGAGTGTTGTTAGGATTATGTGATTTTTCTTAATAATTCAGTTAATACAATGTTATTCAGCACATCAAGTTTGCTAGTATGATAGGGTTATGCCTATTTTTCATGGATAGGGGAAATAAACGCTGCACAAATCAGTGTCTGTGCATGCCAATGTCAACACCATAGCTCCGCTTTCAGAGATGAAGAAGTGAAGTGAGACACCCAACTGAGCACAAAATCGTAATTTTTAAAAATATATTTTTTCTCCCACCAATCAATTAGTTTTTGTGGAACGTCAATGCAACAATGCCAAATTGGGTCAACATTAAAGTCAAGTGCTTGTTTGCTTTTTAAGGTATATATTATCAAAATGTATTTAACATTTCATAATGCTTAGATTGTTACGAATGTACTAAGATGCTAAAGGAGTGATGGTTGCATCCTTGGAAAATCTACATTCATAACTTTTATTTTTACATTCTATAAGTGATATAGGTATTTTGTCTCAAAGCAATGAGGTAGACCATGACTTGTTGTCAATTGTGACTTATAACAACAAAATCACTAGTCTTCCACACAGCTATGGACCATTCACATGAAAATATTCAGATGTAATTGTTTTTATTGGTATATATAGAAGTCTTTAACGGGGTGTAGATATCTAAACAACCAACTAATAATTAAGTGAATGGTGACATTGAGTCTCATGTATGAACAATAATCTGTGTTCAGTACACTATGCTCTGGATTAGATCAACTGATTGCTGAATGGCTGCAATTGAAAATGATATTATGCAGCTACCATAGTTCTCTTCAATTTTGGCAGTTGCCAGGCTACAAAACGTACTCAAGGTGGCCTCCTTGAGCTAAGTATTACTATTGATGTCCTAAAATGACAAAAGGGGATTTTCAGGGATCCTCTGGGTATTCTTTCTTCTAAATCACAACAAGCCTGGGATCATCAAGTTGAAGGCATTTCAGGTACTATCAGTTCTAGGCGACCTTCAGCTTGTTCTAGATTCTTTATTGAAGAAGCTTTATCAAGTGCTCATCACCCCTTTCCTTGCAATAAAAAAAACACATAGAAAGTACCACTTCTTTACATTTATGTTTTATACTTTAGCTTATTTGAGGTCAGGGTCATTCTTAGGAACACTTGTTTTGGTGAATGTCGGGAATTTTGTGTGAATCGTGAAATTCTATGAAGAATATAATGCGTAAAATAATAAAATGCAAAAAATCCTTAATTCACAGTTTTAAGGTAGGCTCAAATTCTCTCTCCTCAAAATGTTTTCCCATAAATATTTTATTTATTACTATTATATTTAATGTGTTGTGTGTCCCTGAAATAATTGTGTGTTCATTCTCCTTTAATTAAAAAAACCTGTTTCACAATGACATCGCATTTGTTGTTACAATTTCTACGTGGACGAACAACAGCTCTACCACAGTAGGTCATCGTGGTTCAATCTATTTTACGATGTTTCAGGATTTGAGTGTGTTTGTCTCATTTATAAATGTCCACCCTACTAGGTTAAAGTATTTTTTTTTTATCATAAAATATGCTTGATAGAGAATGTGTGGAAATGATAGAAATTATATGAAATGAATGGCTAATGCCAGCATGTATTGCTATTTAGAATAACTATAATATGATTCATGAATATTTTTATTCCTTTCCACCCTATTTTTCATGTAATAGACTAAAATGTATAATTCTGTATATCTCTATTTATTTTTTACATCAATCCCCAAAATGACCAAGTGAAAATATTTGTTAAAACATTTCATTGAAAATGAAAAACTTAAGTATTCAGAACATTGGCCATGACACTCTAAAAGGAGCTCAGATGCATCCTATGCCTTTGGACCATCCTTGAGATGTCTCCAGGACTTGAATGAAATCCACCTGTGGCCAATTCAATTGATTGGACAGAATGTAGAAAAGCAAACACCTGTCTATGTAAGATCCCACACTTCATAGTGCATGTCAGAGCAAAAACTAAATCATGAAATCCCCTGAAATCTCCGTAGACCTTAGAGATTGTGTTGAGGCATAGATCTGGGGAGGTTTATGAAAAAGAGAGAGAGAAACTGTCAGAAGAATACCTGTCGCTGCAGCACTCCTTTAATCAGGCCTTTGTGGTAGAGTGGCTAAATGGAAGCTAGTCTTGAGTAGAAGGCATTTGACAGGCTTCCTGAAGAATGTGAGAGCATGAGGAAAAAGAAACCAACATCAAACTATTAGAAATAAATACCAAGCGATGTGGCTGAAATCACCTGGCTAATACTATCCATACAGTGAAGCATAGTGGTGGAACATCATGCTATGGGGTTGCTTCTCAGCGACAGGGACTGGGAAACTGATCAGTGTTGTTGGAATCATGAACAGAACAAAATACAGAGAGGACCTTGAGAGAACTTGATCCCTATTCACACATGACATCAGACTGTGGTGAAGATTAATATTTCAACAGAACAACAACCTAAGGCATACAGCCAAGAGAAAGTTCTGGTGTGGCTTCTAGACAAATCAGTGAATGTCCAGTCAAAGCCAAAAACTGAACCCCTATAAACATCTGTCGGTAGACCTGAAGATTGCAGATCATCAGTGCTCCCCATCCAATATCAATGAGCTTGAGAAGGATGAATGGGAGAAACTACAAAGCTGATAGTGGTGTACCCAAGTTGTGATTGGTTCCAAAGACATTTCTACAAAGTATTGAATAAAGGGTCTGAATACTTATACAGATGAGATTTTTCAGTTTATTATTTTGAATAACATGGCACACATTTCTAAAAACACGTTTTCACTTTGTCATTATGGAACATTGTGTGCAGACTGATGGCAAAATTATTCATTGTAATCAATTATGAGTCTATAACACATTAAAATGTGGAGAAAATTAAGGGGCCTGAATAATTTCTGTAGGCACTGTAATTGAAAAATACCATTACATTGTATGCATATTTTGTGTAGAGATTGAATGGTTCATATAAAGGTACAAAACTGTTGACCAAATTTTATATTTATTCACCTTGGTTAGAAAAAATAGGGTGCAAATACAGTGCTGATTCTGAAAATATCACAAGTTTTATTCAATAATCATAGGTGAGTAATAACTAGAAGAACAAAAACAGAAGTGATAGAATAAGGTATATTTGATGTCTTTGAAAATGTAAATCTAGATGAATACATACATTGTTAACACATCTGGATTTAAGTACCTGAGTTTAACAAATATGTTTTTCAGACAGCCAAACATTAACATTTTCTGACAGTGTATTAGAAATATTTAAAATATCATTTTTTAAATGTAAACAAATTTAGGTCTAAATGGCAACACTTGCCTGCCAGATTACTTCTAGAAGTGATATTAAACATTAGTAAAAAAAACGTAACTACAAAGTTGAATGTTAACAGCATTGTCTTGACGAGACAGTGGGTCCTACATCCTATCAGACCCTGGAGTGGCAGTTAAAGGACAAGGCCGGGGTGGTGTAGATGGGCACACCAGGTGGACGGGCCAATTTAACCTTGAGATATAACTGGGTATCTGGGAACACTGTGTTCCACAGAGTTCCACAAGGTTGCCAAAGGCAGTTACAGCTACGTAGAAATAATAAACTGTGAATTGGGTTTTCTGTTTCAATAAGGTATGCATGAAGTTTGATTTGTACCTAGCGTATTTTGTGCCTGATTTTCCAGAAAGCACACACACCTTTGGCCGTCTCAAAATGAAAAGGAACTATGTAGTTTGGAAAGCATTTGAATATTAGCTTGTTGATGCCTGGCCCATATATGAACAATATAAAACTGTAGAATGTATGTGCAAAATATATGTGCAAAAGCTTCTAAATATGTGTGCTTGATTGTATTTACATTGTGTCTACTTTTGGGGAGATGTACGTGTGGGCTGGTGATCATTCCATTTATTTGACCATGACTGTCAAATGCTAATTATGTTATTAGAACAACAGCCGCATTACGTTTGTCTCTGTTATTTTGGACTGGTGAGTTATTGAGGAAAAGACTCCTTGCGGTGCCACATACATTTTAAGAATGTGGAAGGTATGATAATTCAGTTCTGGTCTTAACAGGGTATAAATATTGTGCCATTTTCTAGCATGTTGCCCATATATAATTGTTTGGACTGTAAGACATTAATATTCATTAGACATGTGTGCTGTCACTGATGCCTAAAACAACTTCTGCTATTTCTCAATTATCAATGGTGAGAAAGTACCTTGTTTAGTTTAACGTACCCCTATGTTAAGGGCAAATGTATTAATAAAAAGTAAATTACTTTCTGCAGGAATTTTGGAGAAATATATAAAGTTATTCAAAGTTATTTTAGAAAAACTGCCCAAGTACTATTTTTACTTACTTTACATCACTGCAAATGCCTATTCTTAACGGACATAGGCTGTAACCTAATGGATACTGTGGCCTGCATGTTGGCTTTTATTTGGTTTTCTATACTTCTTTTGGACACTTGAAAACAAGATGCATCTCAACAGATATGATCCTGCAAAATGTTTGCTAAATACATTACAGAAATGTCAAACTCTTTTAGATCACATATGTATATTAATATCATAGTTTCACAACATCAGGAGTGTGTGTGTGTCTGTATGTGGATCTTGATCATTCAAAGATATAGTTAGATGTGCGTACTGTACAACTGTTTGAAACAACAAAAACGCAGGTAAGCATGAGCAAAAAGATTAAAATAAGGCAGGAACATAATGTTGAGATATTGGCTGAGAGCCGTACAATGAGTTTCATTAACCAATTTACATAGTGAAATGTTCCATCTAAAATCCCAAACATTAAGAATAAAAGTAATACACATATCATATACACGTATACCTGCTGACAAAATGACAGAACAAAATTTTGACCATTAGCAAAATGTTTGGTACTCACCATATATGAATTCAGGCATCTAGAAGGGTTGTCCAGATGGGCTTGAACTGCATGCGGGATGTGGCGAACCCTGACAAAGAAAGACAAAAAGAGACGGTGGCCTATTATGGGAACCTGAAAAGCATCTAAGATTTTCACAAAAAATTTAGGAAAGAGAGGAAAATAAGAGCACCACTGATGGTACACGTAAAGATTGTTTTGGGTTATAAAAATTAGGCACAATCCAATTTCTACAGTTCCAAATGTCTTTAGTGGTAACCATAGTATGCTTTGGTCTCCAAAGAGTAAGGAAACAGACTGTCTCGATTGGCAGTGGGGAATACTGATGGATATGTTTTTGCTGGCATGGGTTATGTTTTTTACTCAAAGCTGACAGACAACCCCCATGCACACAGGTGCTATTCAAGGAAATTGTGTAAAGATGACGTCATTGAAAATCTCCTCTGGAAGCCTTTCAATATAAAAGTCCATGCTTCCTATTTGAGCTGCTCTACAGTAAATTCTTATATTACTTGTTTCACAATTGTTTGTGTCTTTACAGAATAATGTAATGCAATGCAATAGCAAAGTTATGTGTCACTGCTTTTTCCTCTAATTATCTCTCTTTATCTCTCTCAAACACACACGCACAAAGAGAGAGAAAGAAAGAGAGAGAGTGTACAGACAGAGAACACTGGACAAACTTTAACTGCAGTCAGCATGCGAAAAACTAATGATTTATCGTCACAATTGTTGCCCTTTTCTGTGAAAAACAGCAATAATACAATTTATTAAAAAACAAATGATCAAACAAAATATTTTCCCCCAATTATCTGACATCTTTTTATCTATCTTTTGCTGAAATACTGTTTCGTGAAATTACAGTACAATTTGGAAAAGTAGACAGTCAGCAATGTATGCGCTCAGTCTCCGCAACAATGGATTGCTGGCCTTGGTGTTGGTTGCTAGGCAATGGAGGAAATACAATGGCCTCCTTGGAAACCAAAGGCCCTTAAATGGACTAAAAGGAACGAAAGCGTACAAAAAATAGATTGATGAGAAAAAGAATGAGCAAGTAATGCTGTGCACCTTTGAGTAGAAGTAGAACAACATATTGCTGTGTTCCAGTACATCAGAGGAACAGGAGCAGGTACCCATGAACACGGGTTAAACAAATGCCAGATGGGCTTGTCTACTTATAGCCTACTGGACCTGTTCAAATGTATTATTAAATGGACCTCAACATACAAAATGGTCCAGCATGTTTGAAATGCTAGGGAGAGTTTTTGGTCCCAGTTCTCCCCGTGTCAGCGCAACGTAAGTTGGATCAAAGATATATATTCACTGTTATTTTACCAGGTAAGTTGACAGATAACATGTTCTCATTAGATTAACATGTTTCAGCAACATCCTGGGGAATAGTTACAGGGGGAGGAGAGGGGATAAACGAGCCAATTGGATGCCAGGGATTATTTGGTAGCTGTATTGTTATTAGGACCCGATTGTGGTCACTTAAAATAAGTCACATAGAGGCAGGACACCTGTTTAAAGTCCTGTCTGAAAGAAAGCAAATTATGCAGATATCTTCTTCCCTGGCCTTTGGATTGAATCTTCAGACCAGAGGGAAGCGTACCCCTAACTGGCCCTCCAACCCCACTTTCAGCAGAATCTAGGCTCCCATGTGGGGACTGACCAGCACCACACTGCTATCAGAAGCATACTGCCTGCTTTGGTGTTATTCATAACAGAGCCATGCAGAGAATTATGGTCTCTGCTTATCAATAAATCAATTAAACGGACAAATCAGTCTATTAATAACAAAATTAATATGATTCATACTACATGTCTGTTGATTTACAAACCTCATCTCAGTGTGTCTATTGCAATAGCAGCATTCCTAGTAAAAATAGGACAAAATATAGAAATGGTAGATGTTTAAAGAAAACGAAAAATGATGCCGTTATATCATCTTCTAGATCATATTAAAGGTTTCCAATCAGAACATTCTGTTCTGGATGTGGACTTGGTCAACCAATTGACCCACACACATAACATGAGGATACATGTGTCTTTTGGACCGGTACGGACGATGTGGAGGAGCTGCATGTTGGGATTGAATACAAAATGGAAGCAAATTAGAGAGGGGTCTTAAAAACAGCA
The DNA here is from genome assembly GCF_011004845.1 of Esox lucius. NCBI lineage: Eukaryota > Metazoa > Chordata > Actinopteri > Esociformes > Esocidae > Esox > Esox lucius. The sequence continues at coordinate 14,109,390 of NC_047588.1, read as the reverse complement.
GCAGTCCACTTGGGCTTCACAATAGTACTTCTGCAGTAAAGATTGTCCTTTTGTGTGGCAGAATAAAACAGCTGTACTTCACATGTGGTTGACAGAGGGAGAGGTCTGATTGGCAGGAAACAATATTGTCATTATGCTTGTCATAATATACTGTATAACAGTGTGTTTTTAAATACCCCAAATATGTTTTTTATTACCAGCTGTACAAAACAAATTGAAATGAATTGAACTATAAAACTGCCCAATGTTTCCAGATATCACAATGTTTGAGATTTACACTGGCCAGTACAAGCAAGCGGAAGCTGACGAGTGACATGGCCATCCACTGTGACGGACCGAATAAAAGTGCCACTCCCAATACTTGTTTTATATGTTGACAATGGGCCTCCAATCTGCACAACCAAATTCATAAAATTGTGTTCATATAAGATATAAAATGCATAAAGGATTTCTGAGGGAATTCACTTGCAAATCTTTGGGTCTATTGCGACCTCAGTCACAGTCAATGATAAATGTTATGGTCCTCATTGTGAATGAGGCTTTGTGTCTGCCAATCACCAAGACCATATATAAAAAATAATACCCCATGACAACGCAAGACTTGCCTAACCTAAAATGCCTTACTTGCGTCGTTGCAGACCTTCATTGCGGTAAGTGATTCATTTACTTGCAGCAAACCACTTGTGGTAATCTGCCACCTGAGGGTGCAGGTGCCGTTTGTTCCATGAGGATTGCAGTGGCTTTCTCTCTTTCTCTTTCCAAGGTACTCCTGCTAAGGTACTCCTGCTAAGGTACTCCTGCTCGTATGTACCTTCATGTGTAATAGCATTGTTTGGTTTGTGCGTTTGCTAATCCTACAAAACTTTTTGTAAATATACACCTTTAAATACAGTTTTCTATTTTGACTTACTCTGCCAATGTTGGTAACTGGTAGGTATCTTTCTCATGCAGATTGTACTGTTACCAGTTCTCCACTGGTGTTTGGGTTGTCTACCCATCCACAAATGGGTTGTCAATTTTTCTGTCTTATGTGCTTGTTGTATGGCAATGTAGGTATGTCCCTCTGAGTGAGAGCATCTACTGAATGGCATACATGCCATTGTAATACCGCTAACGTAGCTATCAGTTGCTGTTTAGTTTCCTTGACCCCACCCTGGTTGTCGGATTGTGATTGGCTGCTGCGTTCCCTGTCACTAACATGCCTAATCCATATATTCGTAGGTGTTTGGTTACCCTGTAACCTGCACAGGTTGCTCAATTATAATTAGCTATTTCTATGCCTGTATACCCGATACCACTTTCCATGGTTGTTTGGTTCTTTGACATTATAGAGTTTGCCAGATTATTTGGCAACTGCGTTATCTGTCATTTATACACATCATCCATCTGTCAAACCCTATTTGATTTCCTTGCACCCACACAGTTTGCCAGTTTGAGATTGCTTAAATGTTAGTTGCTGGATTGTAATTGTGATTGACTGTTCTGTTACTGTTATTCAATATACCTGATGTAGCTATCTGTAGCCATTTGGTTGTTTGATCCAACATGACACAGCTATCTACGGTTGTTCTTGGCCCTGCACTGGTTGCCAGATTCTGTTTTGCTAATGCATTACCTGTCTTCTATATACAGTTATGGCCAAAAGTGTTGGCACCCCTGAAATTTCGCCAGAAAATCAAGTATTCCTCACAGAAAAGTATTGCATTAACACATGTTTTGCTATACACATGTTTATTCCCTTTGTGTGTATTGGAACAAAACAAAAGAAAGAAGGAAAAAAAGCAAATTGGACATAATTGCACACAAAACCCCAAAAATGGGCTGGACAAAATTATTGGCACCCTTAACTTAATATGTGGTTGCACACCCTTTGGAAAAAATAACTGAAATCAATCGCTTCCTATAACCATCAATAAGCTTCTTAAACCACTCACCCGGAATGTTGGACCACTCTTCCTTTGCAAACTCCTCCAGGTCTCTCATATTGGAAGGGCGCCTCTTCCCAACGGCAATTTTAAGATCTCTCCACAGGTGTTCAATGGGATTTAGATCTGGACTCATTGCTGGCCACTTCAGAACTCTCCAGCGCTTTGTTGCCATCAATTTCTGTGTGCTTTTCGAAGTATGTTTGGGGTCATTGTCCTGCTGGAAGACCCATGATCTCGGACGCAAACCCAGCTTTTTGACACTGGGCCCTACATTGCGACCCAAAATCCTTTGGTAATCCTCAGATTTCATGATGCCTTGCACACAGTCAAGGCACCCAGTGCCAGAGGCAGCAAAACAACCCCAAAACATCTTTGAACTTATATTTATTTGACACCATATTTGACTGTCGGTACTGTGTTATTTTCTTTGTAGGCCTCATTCTGTTTTCGGTAAACAGTAGCATGATGTGCTTTACCAAAAAGCTCTATCTTGGTCTCATCTGTCCACAAGACGTTTTCCAAGAAGGATTTTGGCTTACTCAAGTACATTTTGGCAAACTGTAGTCTTGCTTTTTTTATGTCTCTGTGTCAGCAGTGGGGTCCTCCTGGGTCTCCTGCCATAGCGTTTCATTTCATTCAAATGTCGACGGATAGTTCGTGCTGACACTGATGCACCCTGAGCCTGCAGGACAGCTTGAATTTCTTTGGAACTTGTTTGGGGCTGCTTATCCACCATCCGGACTATCCTGCGTTGCAACCTTTCTTCCATTTTTCTCTTCCGTCCACGTCCAGGGACATTACCTACAGAGCCATGGGTTGCAAACTTCTTGATAATGCTGCGCACTGTGGACGAAGGAACATCTAGTTCTCTGGAGATGGACTTGTAACCTTGAGATTGTTGATATTTTTCCACACTTGGTTCTCATGTCCTCAGACAGTTCTCTTCTCCTCTTTCTGTTGCCCATGCTTAGTGTGGTACACACAATGTACAGACTAAGTCAACTTCTCTCCTTTTTATCTGCTTTCAGGTGTGATTTTTATATTGCCCACACCTTTTACTTGCCCCAGGTGAGTTTAAAGGAGCATCACATGCTTGAAACAATCTTATTCATCCACAATTTCAAAAGGGTGCCAGTAATTTTGTCCAGCCCATTTTTTGGGTTTTGTGTGCAACTATGTCCAATTTGCCTTTTTCCCTTCTTTCTTTTGTTTTGTTCCAATACACACAAAGGGAATTAACATGTATATAGCAAAACATGTGTTGATGCAATACTTTTCTGTGAGGAATACTTGATTTTCTGGAGAAATTTCAGGGGTGCCAACACTTTTGGCCATGACTGTACCTGATGCAGCTTTCTGACACACTCTTCGGTATAACCTGACCTGACCAGACCAGACCATCCCTCAGGAGCTGGACAGGATTGTTGAGGAGTCTCTTAAATATTTAACGGCTTTGTCTACTTGTTTGCTTTATGTCCACTTGTTCTCTATTTGCATCTAGTGATGACTGGCTGCCCACATGATGCCCTCACAACCCTGTCTCCTTCTCCTTTCTCCGGACCATTCCTGGACACCCCCCATTCTTAACCTCCCCCATCAGCGTATGTCTGAGGGTGCCTAAAAACACAAGTATATTAAACACACACCACACCTCTTGTGCCTTATTGCTTACACATTTCTAGTTCAATTGTCATTTTAAAATTTATCTATTCATAAAAAAAATCCCCCAAAACACAATTTGTGCAAACTACTGTATCTTACTCTGAAAAACAATTGTGTTTGTGATTCACACCATAGAAAAATTACAAATGGAAATGGAGACCACTAAATGTCAACAGAGAGCTTCTTCACATTTGTACATACACCGATCCGCCATAACATTATGACCACTGACAGGTGAAATGAATCACACTGATACACCGATCAGCCATAACATTATGACCACTGACAGGTGAAGTGAATAAGACTGATACACCGATCAGCCATAACATAATGACCACTGACAGGTGAAGTGAATCACACTGATACACTGATCAGCCATAACATTATGACCACTGACAGGTGAAGTGAATAACACTGATACACCGATCAGCCATAACATTATGACCACTGACAGGTGAAGTGAATAACACTGATACACTGATCAGCCATAACATTATGACCACTGACAGGTGAAGTAAATAACACTGATACACCGATCAGCCATAACATTATGACCACTGACAGGTGAAGTGAATAACACTGATACACCGATCAGCCATAACATTATGACCACTGACAGGTGAAGTGAATAACACTGATACACGATCAGCCATAACATTATGACCACTGACAGGTGAAGTGAATAACACTGATACACGATCAGCCATAACATTATGACCACTGACAGGTGAAGTGAATAACACTGATACACGATCAGCCATAACATTATGACCACTGACAGGTGAAGTGAATAACACTGATACACCGATCAGCCATAACACTATGACCACTGACAGGTGAAGTGAATAACACTGATACACCGATCAGCCATAACATTATGACCACTGACAGGTGAAGTTAATAACACTGATACACGATCAGCCATAAAATTATGACCACTGACAGGTGAAGTGAATAACACTGATACACGATCAGCCATAACATTATGATCACTGACAGGTGAAGTGAATAACACTGATACACCGATCAGCCATAACATTATGACCACTGACAGGTGAAGTGAATAACACTGATATTTATTCAATATACCTGATGTAGCTATCTGTAGCCATTTGGTTGTTTGATCCAAAATGACACAGCTATCTACGGTTGTTCTTGGCCCTGCACTGGTTGCCAGATTCTGTTTTGCTAATGCATTACCTGAAGTGAATAACACAGATAATGTCATCATCATGGCACCGGTCAGTGGATGGGAGAAATTAGGCAGCAAGTAAACATTTTGTCCTCAATGTTGATGTGTTAGATGCAGGAAAAATGGGGAAACGTAAGGATCTGAACGACTTTGACAAGGGCCAAATTGTGATGGCTAGACGACTGGGTCAGAGCATCTCTAAAGCTGCAGCCCTTGTGGGGTGTTCCTGGTCTGCAGTGGTCAGTACCTATCAAAAGTGGTCAGAGGAAGGAAAAGCAGTGAACTGGCAACAGGGTCATGGGCGACTCATTGATGCACGAGGGGAGTGAAGGCTGGCCCATGTGGTCCGATCCAACAGACGAGCTACTGTGGCTCAAATTGCTGAAAAAGTACTGATGTACTGATAGAAAGGTGTCAGAACACACAATGCATCACAGTTTGTTGTGTATGGGGCTGTGTAGCCACAGACCAGTCAGGGTGCCCATACTGACCCCTGTCACTGCCGAAAGTACCTACAATGGGCATGTGAGCATCAGAACTGGACCATGGAGCAATGGAAGAAGGTGGCCTGGTCTGATGAATCACATTCTCTCTTACATCACTGGTGCATGTGGGTCACTTACCTGGAGAACACATGGCACCAGGACTCTCTATGTGAAGGAGACAAGCCGGCAGAGGCAGTGTGATGCTTTGGGCAATGTTCTGCTGCCATTCATGTGTTATGTTACTTAGACATGTACCACCTACCTGAGCATTGTTACATACCATGTGCACCCTTTCATGGCAACGGTTCTCAAGTGTTGCTCCTTGTCTCTGGAACTCTCCCCAAAACCATCCTTACTCTGAGACTGTCCCCATCTTCCAGCAACGCCTCAAGAGTCATCTGTTCAAAATCGCCTACTCATAGCCACGCCAAATTCCACACTCTCAATCCGTAACGAATGCGGGTGTTGCGAGAGCAAGGAACCAGGTACAGGCAGAGGTAGTCGGTGTAGTTATTTTAATTAGGTGAACAAACAAACACCGAGCACAAAACAACGAAAGAAACGCAAACACACACACACGGAAACACACACACACGCACGCACGTGCAAACATGACAATAACAATGATCCACACTGTGGGGAGCAGAGGGGAAACATTTAAACACATACAAATTAGTAGATGGGGACCTGGTTTGAACGATGATTGACGACATGTGACACAACAAGTCCGGGATGCGTTCGTGTACGGATCGGTGGCGCTGCTGCTCACCATACCATTACAGTATCCCCCCGCCACCGGACGGGCCAACACAAACCCCAGCCCAAGGGAGGGGGGTCGGGGCAGCGCAGAACTCCCACCAGCATAAACCCGCCGATGGGGCGGAACAGCCGAGACTAACCAGGGCGGCAGAGCTGACGGGACCGGCCGGGGAGGCGGAGCCGGTGGAGGACCAAGAGCCGATGGAGGGTCGGTAGCCGGTGGGGGTCAGGAGCCGGGTGAGTGTTGACTTGGCCTCAAAAATCCCCAGATCTCAATCCAATTGAGCATCTGTGGGATGTGCTGGACAAACAAATCCAATTCATGGAGTCAACTTGCTGCAAACGTCTTGTTGTCAGATACCACAGCACACCTTCAGAGGTCTAGTGGAGTCCATGCCTCGACGGGTCAGGGATCTTTTGACGGCAACAGGGGAACCTAAACAATATTAGGCAGGTGGTCATAATGTTATGCCTGATCGGTGTATTTAGTTATTGTATGTTTTTTATGCATGTTTTTTTTTGGTAGTTATGTTAAGTGTGACTGAGCTATAGTATCTGGTAGTCTTGATGCACAGATACGTTTGCTGTCATTTGAATGATGATGTATCAATAGCCTACACAGCACTGGGAGGACTTTACACCAGCCTCAGTTGCTAGAATGTGGACTCTGATGTGAAGGGATGCGGAGCCCACATTGTACCTCCTACTGCTGATGTGTGATGGTTGTTCAGGCGCTGAGCAAACAGCTGCAGAAACTTCAGCCAGGGGTGTGTTACGTTTCCAGTGGTTTGTGATCCGGACAACTTTTCAGATGAAGGATAATTCTTTACCATAAATGGAATTTCACCAGAAATGTCAAGCGTGGGGGAAAGCTTGTGAATCTCCCCATTGAGCCCCAGTAAAATTAGCCTACATCTTGGCTATTATTTGCACTGTCCTCTGAACTACCCAAAACCCAGGTCAGTTGTGGAAGTCAAAATCTGCCACTGACAGGACTCTACGTATGTTTTTGTTTTGATTTTCGCAGATGATGCATACCTCCTGGTAGTCTATATCCATATCAAAAGCAAACGTAAGAATCTCATAGCAAGGAGGCCAATAATGGCTGTATCCACTGCTCAAATGATGGTGGTCTGTGCACCCTTTGGAGGTGCCTCATTTAAAGCATACTCTGGTCCGCCTTTTCCTGGTCACATTCTGGCATTGATATCAGAGAACTCATGATTTCTGAGAAAGTCACAGGATCTATATAGAGGCATGGTTTACTCCCCAACCATTTTTCATATGCGTTTTCTTCACATCTATCTTGTTGCGTCTTATATTCTTTGTGTTTATGTGTATCTCACAATATTTCCTCAAATAATAAAGAGCATTCATGTCTTGAATGTGGAAAGGTAGCAATCCTGCATAGTTTTTACATGGTTATTTACAGAGCAGAACAAATCAGGGTGCCAAGGCATCTGATGATTCAACATAAAGACCAAAATCTCTAGTTCTTAGTGCACGCCCAAAAATCATCAGTCTCTTGAATTAAGGAACAATGTTCCAGAACTGTAAAGTCAGTGTAAGTGGAGGTGACTGTAGAAAGGGTCAAGTTCCTCCGTGTGCACGTCCCTGAAGACCTGAAATGGCCCAACCAAACCAACACCACATTTTAGAAGGCATAACATCGGCTATCCAACCTTTTCAGACGTATGAACTGTGGCACCTCAAAGGCAATATGGTTATGGCAAAAGCAATATTGTTTGTGCAGCCTGTCTGGATGTTATCTGTGGATTACCTGCTCCACACAAAATCCAAACCATTATTAACTAATATTAACCTAGCAGGCCTACATTTCTGAACTTTAGAAGGAAAAAAGTCAATTTCAAATGATAGAGTTGATGGTCTTGACATCAGAAGTAATATTTTTGTCAGGGAAACAATGCTGAACATTGCACACGTAAATAGGTCAACACATTTTTGACGCTGCTAACGTATGCCTGGAGGAAGCCCTGCTGGCGCAGACCTGAGCGAGACCCTTGACCCCAGCTTTTTACACATTTTCCCACAAACACGACCGAAACAAATTCACCCACTTTTTTACATGACATGTTGTGTTAAAAAATAGAACTTCTGTATTATGGTTACTATAGCAGCGTACATTTACTGTGTGCTAAATCATTCACCCTCATTAGGATATGTTTCAAGAATGAGAATGAAAATGTTAAGCTTTTTAATAAACGTAAATAAAATTAAAAAATAACAAATGCGATAAATAACATCGTGGGCCTATATAATCAAGTGGTCAAATTCCTAGTTGTGTCATGGTAACTACGAAAATGTCTGGCAAACTGAATTAAATGTATTGCCTTGGGCGCCGGATAACCAACATATTACCCACATGCCATTGCGTTACAATACGATATAACTCTATGAGATCATATAGCAACAGAATGAATATGAAATGGTAAGTAAAACTGTATATTAAATGTAAAACTTCTGATGGTACTTTTTCAATGTTCCGAATTATTTTCAGTCGCCACTAGCGATACATTACTGTAGTGGTATTCTATGTCTTGAAATGGGGATCAGATGGCTAAGGCCTTCAGACGGTGGTGAGGTCAGTCAACCACTGCTATGATCTGGCCACTAGACAGTGTACAGGAGCATCACTACCAAAACCTCAGGACTATCAACACTCAACCTGTCCCCACCCTAGGACATCACCTCAGGACTATCAACACTCAACCTGTCCCCACCCTAGGACATCACCTCAGGACCAACTGGTCTGATGACACTCAACCTGTCCCCGCCCTAGGACCTCACCTCAGGACTAACTGGCCTGACAACACTCAACCTGTCCCCGCCCTAGGACCTCACCTCAGGACTAACTGGTCTGATGACACTCAACCTGTCCCCATGCTAGGATCTCACCTCAAGACTAACTGGCCTGATGACACCTACCTATCCCTGTATTAGGATATCAATTTTTTCCAGAGGATCAGACATGTTGTACACTCTGTGATTATTTTTTAAGCTTGAGTGTAAAAGACAACTGACATTTAAAGATATTCTTGAGGAGTAGATGTACTTGACCCGCTGGTCATCTGGATATATAAAAATCTTGATGATAGATCTGGCCTTAGAAGGCCTTTCACCCTCATGATCTACACATGGCACTGCCAAAAGAGGTCTGGCCACACTCCAAGCCTTGCAATTTCTCACAGTTTCATGGCCCTTGCCTTTTTTCCTCACCCGGGTGCTTGATCTTATTTTGTGTTCTTTGGTGTTCTACGCTGGTTATCCGTATATGTGCACATTGTGACCTGCTCATGTAAAACAGGGCTCTACACATTTTAAAACACATTTGATTAGTTGATTGACTAATCACAATCCTGAAACACACTGACCTTCTACGACTAGAACGGCAACAGAAAATGTCTTAGAACTATAGTGTTCTATTTATTTGATAATACTCCCGTTTCTAAGAAATTCAATTGAATCTCTCTCGGTGCTGTCTGTTGTGGAGCTGAAGCACACACTTCAAAACAATGCTGTTATATTTTCTGCTCCTGGGTTCGGCCCCTGAAGTGTTCCATTCAGTTAGAGCTCCTAATGCAGATTCCATTTCAGTGGCTATTAGGCCTCCTCGCTCTCTGCCAGACCTGGCTTTTGGATACATTCTGCTGCCCTCCCCCATCCCTCCATCCCACCCCTAGGGAGCCCTGCAAACTGCTTATTCAACAATCGCTTGCCATAAGGATATGTAATGACATTTCAGAGGCAAAGAGGCCTGTGTGGTTTTTAATTCATATTTAATGGTCGTCAGACTAAATAGCCCACTATCCTAAATGGGTGCAGCTCATGCCACTCCCCTCCACTTAGGACTGATAGCTGTCTGCTCTGCTTCTTATGGCTGTCTCTCTGTTGCCTGGGTAGTAGCATGATTCGTTACTTAGGTATTACTAAAAAGCGACCTGCATGTCGTAGATTTGTCTAAGAAGTGATGATGGCAAAAAACGTCATTCTAACAGTCCACATTGATAGGAATAAATGTAACCGTCCTGAGACAGTCTGTAAAAGAACTGGTCTCAGTTCTTTTTAAAGTGAACTCTGATGTAATAGAAGCAAAGGGACTTTGCACTGACAGACATGTTCAACATTAGGACATTCTTGGTAACCCCACAGTGCCTGATAACTGCCATGCCATCAGATCCTGTTAGTGCACAGCTAGAGATATAACTACATTTAGGAATGTAGAGCTAATAGTAAAAAAAAACATCCAAATTATAATAACATGCTGTAAGTAAATGTAAAATGTAATTATAACTGAATACATGGCAAAATAATTATTGCAGAATAAGTAACACTTCAGTTGAATATGTTATAGTTCAAATTGTACTTCCACACTGCAGATAGATCTTTTTTCATTTATGGTATGAAAATTACGGGCTAAATAGGAATAATATTCCTATTGCCCAATGCTTGATTAAGTAATTAGCAAGCAGTCTTCAGAACATTTCAAGCAGAAATGCTTTGAGGCTTGTTAGCAATCTTCCATCTGAGTTATAAGAATTTGCATGAAAGGTGACAAAGGCACCTCATAACATTTTACAGAACACACAAAAAGATTTCAACATGCACACCTCTCACTGCAAATCACTGCAATAATTTATCTGTAGTATATTTCTTCTGTAATTAATCTAACCAATCTAATCAACACACAGTGATAGACTGCCAAGTAGAGCCTAAACAATGCACTTTGGAGTTTTTGTATTATTTTAGCCACAGCTCCATGTTTTGACCATGTTTTAAACATAATCCGATTGTGTACACCCATTTAGAATGACATCTTCATTTTAACAAAAAAGATGTATGTTTTTTCAGTAATATAAGATATTAATAATCCAATTTGAATCATGTGAATCTGATGTGCTTAAGAACCTGGAATGCATCTTTATGAGCTGGGGTGGATAAAAAAAATATAAAAAAAAACAATCATAATCACTATTACCAATATTGATTACTGCCCTGCTTCTTCTCTTTTTCAGAGGCGGGCCCAGACGCTGAAATGTAAATAAATCTATCAGGGAAAGGAGCTGAAGGCTCGTGTTACCACTACTAACAGTCAAGAGCCTTTTCATGCTGCCCAGGAGGGCCATTCCTGTAACGCCAGCACACAAGAGAGGCCCACAAATCATCTGCCTTTCACCCCATCTATCTTTTCTTTCTCTCTTTCTTTCTGTTCTCAGCCTTGTTTTCTTCTGGCACTCTCGCTGTCCCTTGCATGTCCCCCTTTCTTATCATTTTTTATGTGTAAAGTATTATTATTTTTTTATTCTGTTTAGGAATGTCTATAATATCTTCATCTAAGTCTAATTCATCTCCCAACCATCTGTCTTTCTAACTCCCACCCTACACAGCTGTTAACAAGCCTGGCTGTGGATAACCACCCAAGTCACGAACATGGTGTAAGTATACCTCTCAGACATTGATGTGGAACCACGTGCAATAAATACATAATGCTAAAATCACCTACTGCGCGGAGGAGATACATTAATTCCTTCCATTTCCATTACCACAAGTTGCAGTAGGTTTTGTACAGTTGCAGGGGACTGGAGAATGCATGTGGCTTTAAAAACAGTAATGTTTGGCTAGGGAGTCATGGTCACGGATGAGGATGGACATCAACGCCACTGATTCAGACCCTGATTCTTGCAAGTTCGAATCATGGGTGATGCGCAATATTTTTGTTTTCTTACTTTCACCATAAACTTAACCACACCATAGTGCTAAATATCCTTAACTGTTTTTGTTGTCTAACCTTAACCCTATCCCTAACCTTAACCATACTGGAGTTTTACCAAACCTTAACCCTATCCATAACCTTAACCACACTAGAGTTTTAACAAACCTTAACCCTCAATCATTGTTTGTAGCGCAGTGCTTCTCGACACGTCTGTCTGAATTTGGTCATCGTGTTCAACAAATTTGACAGTCCGTTTCGTGAAGGAAGTAGTGCATGCTCTGGGCAAACACAGTGTTATTTTAGCAGTGAATTGTACTCAGTTCAAATGTTATTCTTGTGCGACATAGGTATGCCATATGAGCGACTAGGTTGGGAAAACACAGAAGACAATATGGTGTTTTTTATAAAAGAAAGGAGTGACGTTGTGGTTTGTGCCGTATCGTCCACTATCTTGTCATCTTATCCCCAGTAGTTAAACAAACATGTTGAAACTACTCTGTGATGACTGATGATACTATCTCTGTCCCTGATCAATGCTGGGCTCAGCCTCTATTGATCTGTCTCTATGCTGGGATGAAGCTGCTTTAGTTCTGACCCACACAGGCCAAGTGGGTCACATGGTGGCAACCACTGTTTGGACAGATCCTAAGAGAGGTTAATAACCATGGAAAAACAACAAACATGCGTTGTGGAATGGTTAGATATGTGGCTGTTCAGTGTGTTTTTCTTTTTATTTCTTTAGCTGCATGAAAGAAATAAAACAATTTTAAACATCTGAACCAGACTATGAAACTTAAATTGTAATAACCTTTTCTTTAAAATAGTATTCATGTACAAAATAGAAGGTGTTTCATTTAAATCACAGTTTGATTACATATAAATGATTTTATTCACATTACAATGAGAAACTGACCTGGATGTTATATAAATTCAATGAAAACGTTGTTTACCTGGTAACTAACATGGCACCCTCTATAGAAAAAGTGCTGTTGCAGGTGATAGTGCACTTGTTTTAGGTACCATGGTATGTTTTCATTTACTTTCCAATAATAAAATCTGTCAGAAAATTGGCCCACTCGGAGGGTACAACTGACATTTTCACCCAACAAAATGTATCTCCTAGGCAAATCACGCAAAAAGTATTGTTTATCTGAATGTAAAATGGCTTTATGTTCTAAGAACTCAAAGACAACAGGTACCGCTGACCTGCTTTCCATTGTTGGCACATTTCCAAACCACTTCCTGGCTCCTATCACAAACCCTTGACAATTCCCACCGGTCAGATTCATGGAAGGGAATCAACATGGAGCCCAAAGGCTATGAAGTAAGAAATAGAGATGGGTTTGACATTGAGCCTTTATCTTTGACATCTCTAATGTCAGGATGAGTTGGTAGCACACTCAACCATCATACACTCTCTGGTCCCACTGCCAATTGTATCATTAGCTTTGTTTTCACTGTGGCAGATCTCCAGCTGATGCAAGGAGTTGACTTGGTTCCTGGATCAGAGCATCAATCTACGGTAATTACTGTCAGGCTTCCGGTGAGCAAACCCTTACACCCAGATGGACCTGGCCCATCCATCCTGGCCAATTGACAGCTTTATTGCCCCCTGTAAGACCCTTTCTGTCAACCGGTGGGCTGGACTGGATATGTGTGAAAGTGGGACTCTAACAATGAAACCCATTTGACATGTGATTGAGACATGGAGCCCCAGGGTTTGGCATTCTATTCAACACCTCACCACCAGCACTGGTTTACGGCACGGTACCCCCACACTGTGTCTACTGTTGCCTTTCGGCTGTTCGAATTCTTCTGTACAACGATGTCATCACTATCATACTGTATGAATAATTCCATAGATATGGAGACATCCGTGCTAAAGTGACTTCCAACAGGCGTGAGATTTGGGGCTCTACACAGCACGATGTCCGTCTCACAAGGTTTGATGGAACTACATCAGGGCTTGAGAGTGTTTGTCAAGGCCATGGCAGAGACAGCAATGTGAAGCCTCAGCAGGCGTACAACCCAGTTGAGTCCAGTCTGTTCCCAACAGTTGCATGAAGCAGCTTGGTGCCTAACATGAAAGGAGCTGTAGTGCCCCCCTGGGCTCCGTAATAACAGTTCACTTATTCAGTTCCTAAGAAAATGCTTCCATCCTTGTACTCCCTTTCTTAAAGAAATAACTGATCGGTCATGGTAGCCTTGTTCTCACCTATAACGATAGATAAGGGATTATGCCAGAGAAAATAATAAGTCAATGCTCAAGATGTTGCTGAAAATGGACAGAGTATCTAGCAAACAGAATATCACCAAGGAAAAATGTGCCGTCAAAAATGTATTACAATATAAAATGTGTTGTTTAAATGGTTTACATTCAAGTTACAGTACCAGAAGTATGAAGGGACCTTCCCTTTCTTCAGATTTTGTAATTGATTTGTAATTGATTAGATTTACATTGATTACATGTTTTACCATTAATCTACATAAAATACCCAATGACGACAAATTGAAAACACATTTTTAGACATTTGTGAAAATGTATTTAAAATAATAAATCTTGTATACGTACAGTAAGTATTCAGACCCTTTATTCAATACTTTATGAAAGCGTCTTTGGCAGTGATGAATGCTTCAAGTCTAAAAGTCTTCTTGAGTATGCCTCCACCTGCTTTGCACACCTGGATTAAGGCAGTTTCTCCCATTCTTCCTTGGAGATCCTCTCAAGCTGTCAGATAGGGTCGGCAGCATTGCAATCCTGCAATCCTCAGGTCTCCCAAAAGATGTTCAAGTCCTGGCTTTGGCTGGGCCCCTCAAGGACATTCACATACTTGTCCTGAAGCAACGCTTGTGTTTTCTTGGCACTGTGCTTCAGGTTGCTGTCGTGCTGAAAGATTAATCTTTGCCATAGTCTAAGAGCTGTGCACTCTTAGTCAAATTTTCTTCAAGGACTTCTCTGTGTTTTGTTCAGTTTATACTTCCCTTAATACAAACCAGTCTCCCATTTCTTGCCACTGAGAAGCATCCCCATAGAATGATGCTCCCACCACACTTCATTCTAGTTATGGTATAAGCTAGACTATGAAGAACATAGATTTCACCAGACAAATTGCTTGGCATTCAGGCCTAATAGTTGAGAATCTTTTTCCCTCATGCTCTCAGTGTCACGATTCTGAGGCAGGACACGAGGTGCAGAGCGGGAGAAAATCATTTTATGAACTTTAATCTACAAAAAAAGAAATAACAAAAGGAGTGTACGACTGTGAACTCAGCAAAACTAACTACAAAAAGCAGCTAACTACAAACAATAACCACAACTGAAAAGCAATCTGAACAACTTAAATAGGATCTCCAATTAGAGACAACGAGATGCAGCTGTCTCTAATTGGGGAGAACAGAAAATAATTCCGTAGAGAGGCCTTAGAGGCATCTCTGTGGTCAGGTCCTGACTGTGGCCCCCAGGCGCATGGAGATGCCTAGAGGCACCCAGCCAGGACCTGACAGTAACCCCCCGCAAGGTGCGGGCTCCCGACTGTAAGACGGGAACATCCAAGGCGGGGAGTGCGGGGCGCCAGGTAGCGGCTTAAGCCCCAGAACAGGATGCTGCGCCGAGACCAGTGGAGGCTCCGCCCCTGGAGAAGGATGCACCGCCGGGACAGCAGGTGGCACTGGGACAGCATGAGGTGCCCAACAGGTGGGGGTTCCGCTCCCGGAGCAGTAAGGGAGGCCGGTGCAGGAGGACGGTCTGCTCCTTAACCAGTATGGGGTGCCGGAGCAGAAGGAGTCTGGGGAGCAGGAAGCGCCAGAGGAACTGGAGACACCAGGGGAGCTGGAAGAAGCTCTGCCCCCGAATCAGTACGGGGTGCCGGAGCGAGAAGGAGCTCCGCCCCTGAATCAGGACCGGGTGCCTGACCAGAGGGAGGCTCCGCCCTCGAGGGCGTCGGAGCAGAAGGAGGTGGTGGCAACAGGAGGGGCTCGTCGTCCCACCTCTCCAAGGGAGGCTCAGGGCTGTGGACTGGCACTGGAGCCCTGGTACGGAGGACTGGCACTGGAGCCCTGGTGCGGGGGACTGGCACTCAGGGCTCAAGGTGGGGGACAAGCACAGGAACCAGCGGGCAGGGATGGGAGGCCTGGCTGGGCAAAAGAAGCCCTCTGGTAGCTCCTGGTCCTCTGGGGTTGGAGGCCGAATTGTGCCTCCTTCCTCCTCCTTCCCCGGATCCTGTTCTGCAGGGGCTCGTCAAAGAGCCCCCACGAGTTGAGGGACAGGAGCACCTCGTCATTCTACTCAGACATATCTGTGTACTCCTGCTCCCATGGCTGCTGGGGCTCTTCCTCAAACAAGTGTAGCATTAAGGGTTCACCTTCCCACCCCTCTGACAGGCCCCATAGCCCACCCCAAAAACTGCCTGGAGTATCTTCTGGGCCATTTGTCGGGCATGCCCATTGAAACGCCGCCATGGGGCTGCCCTGGATCCTGGTGTGGATCCTGAGTTAGGCCATGGAGGTACTCCTCTGAGAAAAGTTTTCCCATGGTCCAGACCTGCGTGGTCCTGGGTTGGTTGATTACTCTGTCACGGTTTCCGAGGCAGGACATGAGGTGCAGAGGGACAACATCCTTTTATTAACTTTCTTCTACTAAACAAAAATAACAAACGGAGAGTACGACCATTAACTGAGGAGCAGCAAAACACAACGCTAACTACAAACATGACCAACAACTGAAAGGCAAACAGAACAACTTAAATAGGGTCCCCAATTAGAGACAACGAGATGCATACATGGACACAATATCTTTCTCTGGGATCTATGGAGAGTTCCTTGGACTACATAGCTTGGTTCTTGCACAGACATGCACTGTGAAGTGTTGGGCCTTGTATAGACAGTAGTGTGCCTTTTTAGATTACATCCAATCGGTTTAAATTGTCACAGGTGGACTCCAATAGATTTCTTGAGATAGGATGAGAGAAGGATGATCAATGGACTCAGAGAGTAATTGTCATGAGAGTGACAAAAGGTCTGAATACTTACATTGAAAACCAAAGCGCTGGACAAGGAGACAGCTACGGAGTGTGTGAACCATGCTCAAACACTGTGTCCGGGGTCAACAAGAACACATGCACTTCAGTGAACTGTTCCACCAGCTACTGTACCAAAGCTTTGGTTTTTGAAGTTCCATGTGACTTTCCTGCCAGGTGGTGGTTGTGAGAGAGCTGACACCATCAGGTAGTTCTTCCCAGCACTTGAGGAGGTCCACATGGTATGTGTACTCCACATGGCATCGGGAGCCAATGGTTAACCCTAACTGTGACCTCCCGATCTACCGGGAGCACACAGCAACATGGTCCGAAGGGACTGAGTTCCTACCTTAAAGCAGGAATCAGATGGCGAAACAATACCAAAGCTTTTTCCTCGTCACTCTTTCTCTAAAACCTGAGGAACAAGTCTTAAAGAAATGTATCCATTCAAATCTATAGAGGTATCTATGGATCCAAGGATATTTTCTTTGTTTAAAAACATTGGAATAAAACATGTTGATATTTTGGGTTCCAACTGAATGCAAGATTTCAACTCTTGAATCTTGACATTTCTACAAAATAAACAAATATCTATAGATATATACAATTTTATTTATCGGTCCTGAAATGTATGTAACAACACCAGATTGCCCCTTTAACGATAAACCATTCACTGAATCACTTAGTTTGATATATTATTTAATTAATGTCAATCGATAAGTTAGTCATTATTTATCCCATAAATAAACTACTCAGACATGGTATATAATCAATATGGGACATGTTTGTCTTTTTTTTATCAATATGTTTCTCTGAAATAGGGACTTTCCTAGAACTATGTGTATTTTCCTGTGCTCTGCTCCACTGCTCTGCATGGAGAAAACATGCTGTGTTTGTGTGTATGTGTATGTGTGTGTGTGTGTATGCATGAGTGCTTTAGGTCTCTCCGTGTGTCTAATACAGTTACAGAGTGTGCTGCTGCTCACCCCAGGGCACTACTCTTCAGTTAAAATACATTAGTAATGATGCTCCCAAAGAGAGACCTGGAGATCTGGGCCCAGCAATCAATAGAATGAGAGGAAAATTGATAACAAACTGTAAGGAGATTTATATCTTGTGAAGTGTTTGATTACTGTGTTCATTGGGGCCCAGTGTAATATTTCCAGGCATCAAAACTGGTCCTGAAGAAGGAACATTTAAAATACAGCCCCAGACATTTTTTTGAGACCACTGCACCTTTTTCTTTCCTTTTCAAAAAAGTAAAAAAAGCTGTATGTATTTGCCAGACATTAAAAAGACCTTTCTAAACATTCAAATTAGGTCAATTTTAGGTTCTGAATGAAAGTTTAAAACATGTAATTTAGGGATGTTTTAAAAATATGGTCTGTCTATATGGCCTCATTTCAACTGCACATTCTCAATAAAACTGCATGACATCTACAGCAGTCCTTGTCAGTGTTACAGTGAGGTTTGTGAACTAGGAACAATGTAGATGACATCACTTGCATCCAGATAGTGTGTACGTTTCTAATCATGCTACAGCCATGATTTTAT
This sequence comes from Esox lucius, assembly GCF_011004845.1. Classification (NCBI taxonomy): domain Eukaryota; kingdom Metazoa; phylum Chordata; class Actinopteri; order Esociformes; family Esocidae; genus Esox; species Esox lucius. Next base: position 14,091,064 of record NC_047588.1, on the reverse strand, counting down.
CACAATATAGGAGTCATCTGAAGATAGAGAAAACTTCAGAATAAACAAACTTGTGAACTACAATTACAGTAAGTATACTGTACACTAAAATATGTTTGTTTATCTACCTTAGCACTAGGTTTAAGTGACTCCGGATTACAACCTCTGCTGACTGACCAAAATGGAACTGCAATCCATGCAAATACGTGCAAAGCATGCTGGGTATTATTCCAATGAGGCCTGCCCCAAAACAAGTCATATCAGATTAATCCATACGAATTTATCATCACATGGGCTTGATTGAATTTGTTCATGTCATTATGTTTCAATCAAGCAAATGTATTTTATAGACCCCTTTTAACACTAGCAGTTGTCTAAAAGTGCTTTTTTCAGAAACCCAGCCTGAAAACCCAAAGAGCAAGTGCAACAACAGGGTTGACACACAGCAGATTCTGCAGCAGAGTCTTGAGAACCAGGCGATTTAAGCCATTACAGTAAATGCATTACCAAAATGCTTCATTTGCAGTCTTTTTGCAGAGGTGGTGTGCCCTAACAAGACTGACGTTTAGTTTTTTCCACATACCTGGAACATTTTGTAGAATCTGCTTTCATGAACAATAACACTGAAGGGACATTCATTGTCATATAAAATCAATTTTCTATAATTTCTTTTGGGAATGCTATATACTGTTAGTCTTACAACTCCATATGCACAAATGTTATGTTGAAAAATATATATATAAAATGTTGAAAAATATATATATATAAAAGTATATTATTCTGGAGATGGCTATTTATTTTGTGACAGTTAAAATCAATTAATTTTCACCTGCAAATTTAAATTCCTATTTGTAGAAGTTATGTGTATTGGTTGCTATTGCCTATTCAAGTATGACTCACTAGTTATTCCTAGTATTATCTCTTATCTTGTGTGGTCTTGTACTGATGTATATGAAATGAATTGAAGGACATTCACAGAAAACTATAGTTCATCCATCTGCTAATGGACTTGCAGCTTTTTTTTACATGGAAAAAAATGGTAAATTATTTGTGACCATCATGGGAAGAGAGAGAAAGAGGAGGCAAAGAGGAGGCCAAGAGGGGGCAAAGAGGAGGCAAAGAGGAGGCAAAGAGGGAGGTGGAAGATTGAAAGTGAGAAAGAAAACAATAAGGGACTATTTTCAATGCATTGAAACATTGTAGTTAAAATGTATTGAATTGCAGTCCAACCATTAAACCTAATTTAAGGGGTTACCAACAAGCATATCATGAAATGAGAGAGAAAAAGAGGGAGTGAGAGTATGATGAAGAAAGAGGGAAAAGGGAGGTTTTTGTTAATTATTCCAGGGGGTACAGCTCCTGTCTCACTGGTCCTTGGGTTTCAGCTCATCTACATGAAGTAGCCATTGTCTCTGGTGTCTCTGGTCTGCCAAAGCCCTCAGCTTTGGTTCTGGTTCAAGTTACACTTCTCCATACTCTGCCCTGCTCCAGCTTGGGTATCGATCCTGGGTTTACCCCTGTGAGTTTTACTCTCTCCCTCACACACACACACACACACAAACTGGGGCCAGGCACTAGTGCCAGTGGTTGGGTGTTGATGATGGGCCTCTACTTTGGAGAAATACAGATGGGAAATAAGACAATAAGGCTGGGGGGTGGGGAAAAAGAGGAGTGATACATTCGAGACGGCTACACCCTACACCCTCGTGTAGCCTGGTGCATCGATCGGAAGAGAGATTTTGTCCAACCATAGAAGTCACGTTCATGTTGTTGTTCCCTCAGATCTGGAGATAAAGACAAAAACTTGTTTACCAGTGAAGGTCCATGTCACAGGCTGTGTATACTTCTGATCTAATCTAAGACAGGTCTACTGCAAATGAGGCTTCACACAATGAATGGCTGAACCAGGGATGTATTGCTACAGTGTGCTGTCTGTTGCACAATCTTACAAAACAGTGCTTGTTTATTTTTATATATTTAAAATTTTCTTTTGAGAATGATGATCTGTTTTGCAAAGTCAATTTGCCGGTTAATATATTACGTTGAAACCCAAAGATAATACCTACATGCAACTATGTGAACTGTGTGAAACTGGATCATTTTGACTCTGGGAGAAGAAATATTTCTCCTTTTAAAAATGCAAAAACACAAGTTTATGAAATCCAAATTCTTACTGCACGTGTTAGATATGCAGGTATTTGCAGGTATATGTATAACGTTTGAGTAAAAATGTCTCTTCTGCACCATTTTAACCTCTAGTCATTGTTATGCCTCATGTTCTGTTTTATTTGGTGTTTACTATGCATGTGTTCTGTTTTCTTGGCTACGACTAAGAAATGAAAAGGTGATCTTTCTAGACAAACAGTCATACCTTTATATTTAACAAGACAAATGAAAGAATAAATGTAAAGGGGACATACTGTCCTGTATCTTTTTGTACAGCACATCGGATGTTCTTGAATGGGAGTTCGACTTGCACAATCCTTCCCCCTGTTGATGAAACCAAGGACTCATTTCTCTTGCTACACAGTAGAGACCGATTATGGGCATTCTATAAAACCCTGTCAGAGGAGGAGGAGAACACAAGTGGAATTGAATGTGGGTGGTCTAGTCCTGAAGGTAATGAGGTACCAGGCAAGATACTTCCAAGGCCACCTGAGTGCAGCTACAGTATTTTGTTCCTCTCAACCAGGCCGGCACTAAACCATTTCAAATCCTCCACCACATTTGCTGCTTCCATATAATCATTCATTATTGCCAATCAAAAATACAGTCCTCCCGTTTCCTTCTCAGAATCCACGTATCCATATTCTGTGAGGATAATACATGTGCCTTAAATTAGTCAATTTTTTCAAAGATTTAAAGATTTAGTTTCCTTGTACATTTTGACAGATCCTGCCTTGGCAACATTTCCTGCCTTGGCAACTCTGATTGAGAACAAAAAAGGTAATTTACCGTCATTGTCTTGGCTGAAGGACTTTTTCAAGCATAACCTTAAGCAATGCCTCCCATGTTTCTTTGAAAGACATCAGAGCGGTGTTAGTATTTCTGGTCATATTGTTGGCAGATTGTATCTGTGAATGGGAGTGTATGTGATTGTTTGTGAGTGGGTGAATGTAGTGTAGTGATGCAGCCTGGACATAGGCACTGTGTGCATTAACCACTCTGTGTAACAACCTTTCCTTGTTCCTGGTCCAAAAGAGCTTTTACTCAATCTCCACTCTGTGCTCACTCTCTAGCTCCCTCGCTGACTCTCTCCAGCTACAGAACATTAATATGAAGTGGATTGAGTATTGTTTTAATGTTCGACTGACACAGCCTCTATTAGCCTCTTCTGCTCTCTCCTGTCTGTTTTTCTCTCTCCTCCTTTTGTATGTGTGTCTTTCTACCTTCAATGTTAATGAATCCGTGCTTTGTTAAAATTGTTGATGATGTATGGGATATCCCAGGACAGATAAAATATAACAATAGATTGCATCTATATATTAACATTACACCCAGAGTAGCTATATCATATTAATATTATGTATAAATAGTATAGCTTTCTTCACTTTAAATAGCTTTTTCTTAAAAATTTTATTAGTTTGAGAAAATTGATTTAAGATTTAAGACAAGGAACATGCAATTCCACCCCAGTTAGTGGAATTACTAATTGAAGCTGTAGTTAAACTCCTTTAACACAAAAACACTTATTTCATGATGTCATTTCCAGTATTGTAACTTTCATTTGTAGAGCAATGGAAAAAAGCTTTAGAAAGAGTGACACCAACAGATAGACACACAGCCTGACATACAACTAGCCCACAGTCAGATACGGACTGAAAGATATAAAGACTGGAGTTCAAGGATGACCTTTATGCATGATTAACCTGGGGCAAATCTTCAATTCAAACTACAAGCGTAAAATGTAAATAAAAAGGAACACTTCCAAATACCATTGTGTGTGAACACAATACGTCACTGCATCCACAATTGCAAGTATAAATAAAACTTGACCATGCTAAGAAAAAAACATCTATAAACAAGATCCAGAACCGCTGCCGCTTCTTTGGGTCCAAGCTCATTTAAGATGGACTGTGGTGAAGTGAAAAACTGTCCAGTGTTCTGACAAATAAACATTGTTTTTGGGAATCATGAAAGCTGCGTCCTCCATACTAAAGAGGAGAGGGACCATCCGGCTTATCAGCGCACAGTTCAAAAGACAACATCTGTGATGGTATGGGGGAGCATTCATGCACATGGCATGGGTGATTTGCACATCTGTGAAGGCACCATTCATGCTGAACCATAAATGTAGGTTTTGGAGCAACATACGCTGCCATCCAGACAACACATTCTTCAGGGAAAGCCTTGCTTATTTCAGCAAGTCAATGCCAAACCACATTCTGCATGTATTACAATAGCATGGCTCTGTAGTAAAAGAGTTTGAGTGTGAAACTGGTCTGCCTGCAGTCCTGAATGGCAACCATTGAAAACATTTGACACATTATGAAATGAAATATACAAGGGAGACCCCGAACTGTTGAGCAGCTGAAATCTTATGTCAAGCAAGAATGGGAAAACATTTCACTTGAAAAAACTACAGCAATTGCTCTCCTCAGTTCCCAAATGCTTACAGAGTGTTGTTAAAAGAAAAGGTGATGCAACACAGTGGTAAACATGCCCCTGTCCCAACCTTTTTGAAACGTGTTGTATCAAATTTAAAATGGGCGTGTATGTTTTTCAAAAACAATTGCATTTCTCAGTCTTTAAATGTTATATGTTGTCTTTGTACTATAGTCAGTTAAATACAGGTATAAATTATCTGCAAATCATTGCATTCTGTTTTTATTTCTATTTTATGCAGCATCCCAACTTTTTTGTACTTCAAAAATACAAACATTTTAGTATTTCTTGTTGATAGGATCCAAAACCAGTTTTCTAAAGGTAGTTAATGTTTCCTGCTTTGTTGGTTTGGCTGTGCTTGTCATCTTGTTTCATCTGATGCAATTATTTGTGAATTCCTGCAACTTAAGGGGAAGGTCATTACACTCAATGAGAAATAATAAGTAGGTTGATTAATATGACACAGAAAATACCTACATCTTTTCAATTAAACCTCAAAATGTTTTTTTTTCTTGCTTTAAATGCATCATGAATTTCTATCATTTTGTTCTTTTATGTAGTATGGACAGATTTTAGGTCTGCTTATTTTGTGAGGACTTGGTAATAAATCCCCATGCCTCCCCTCTAGGCACATCTAACAAGAAGGTCAACGGCATCGCTGAAACACCCACGCACAGCCTCCTGGTGCCCAGATCAGGACAGTTTCACCGGTTTTACTGTAGATGGAACATTCATTCTAAAGAGAAGTAGTAAGACTACCTGGTCACAGACCAGCTGGGAATAACATGCAGAAATAATGGGTTTCAGAAAATGGGTGGTTGGGAAATCTAAATTGGACTAATGCTTTTTTGATCATTTCCTGTCAGCCCTGTGCAGGAAGAAAGACAAGTCCTGTGGGTAAGTGCAGGAGAGGTGCTAATCCGGTGTCACAGTAATAAAAAGTTTATACTAGATACAATTATTTTAATTACTTGTTTATAGATGGACATTGGAGACCAAAAAAAGAATTGCAGGCATTGTTTTTGGGTGTCTATAGTATAGATAATACTGTATGTCACAGAAACACAGACTTCCCCCTTGTTTTACAAGGGCACTGTTCTCAACGGGGGCAAATCAGAGAACATTGAAGGTGGCAAATTCACTTCAAGGAGAGTGTCTGCTGGTTTTGACTCCTACCTTTTACTTGATTGATTCATATTGCTAATTAGTTAAGAACTCCTCTCACCTGGTGGTCTGTGGCATTCATTGGATTCACCAATTACAAGGAAAACCCCAGAACTAGCAGACACTTGTCCTTCAATGAAATGAGTTTAAAACCCCTGACAGAGGAGTAGACCAGTGAAACCCAACCCTGTCCCCAGTCCTCCCCAAGATGTTTGATATTTATATTTAAGCCCTAAACTGGCCCACCTGATGGAACTTGTCAAAGTCTTCATTAGTTGATTACTTGATTAGGTGTGTCAGTTTAGTGTCAAAAGACAAATCTGAAAATACTGTGGACATTGAAAGACACTTTTGGGGAAAAGTGTATTAGAGAAATATGAAAAACATTCATTTAAGAATGAGAACGGAAAATAGGTTTTATACAAGTTTATAAACGCTTAAAATAAACCTTAGAGCAGGGTTTCCGAAAAAATAGGATCAGGTGACGATTGTCCTGCTAACAGGAGATTGTGACACATTGCATGGCACAGCTAGATCTCCAGCATCGCCTTCCTTTCAAGAAAGGAACATGACAAAGTGAGTTCAGTAACAGTAACACCATCCCCAGTTCTTCTTTAACAACAATTATATCAAGAAAGACTAATTTGCTTTTTATTATTGTTTCGGTATTTTAATAAATGAAATGTGTTAATGTTTCAATATTGTAACATAATAAGGTTTTCCTTCTGATAAAAATGGCAAAATTATGTTCTGCTGAAACTCATTAACAATTAATACATGTCGACATTGATTTTATTTCGGGAAATATTTGTAAGAAAAATAAACTGATATATGTATTCAACCCCTGTGTTGTGGAAGCCTCCAGTTTACAAAGATGACAGAAACTGCCTTTTGTAGGAGATACAAATGTTGGAAATGCAGTGATTGATATGCATAGATTGGGCAAAGGTTTCAAAATAATTTCCAAATGTTTGGATATCCCGGTGAGCACTGTTGGATCATGATAATGAAGATAAAGTTGCATCAGTCTACATTATTCAGACACTGCTGAGAAAAGGCTGTTTCTAAAAACCTGTGCTCTAACAAGGAATCACTCTGAAGGACATACAGAGTTTAGTGGCAGGGAGCAGAGTAAGACTACACCGATTAATCATATCAAGAACTCGGGATGAAACTGGCCTGTATTGGAGGGTGGCAAGAAGGAAGCTCACAAAGTACAATCTGAAAAAGAGAGTGACCCAGTGGTGGATCCCAATGGTTGTCAAGATGTTGTGGTCAGATGAGACTAAAATAGAGCTTTTGGCAAAATCTCAAAACATTATCTGTGGTGCAAACCTTACACTGTTTGTGCCTTATGATATACCATTCCTACAGTGAATGTGGTGGCAGCCTCATGCTATCGGGGTCCTTCTCCTCAGCTGGGACAGGGCATCTTGTTAGAATTGAAGGAAGAATGGATGGGGAAAAATACTGGGAAATACTGCAAGATAACCTACTTCAGCTTGATAAAAAAAGAGGTTTGGTAGAAAATGTACCTTTCTGCAGGACAATGATCCCAAGCACACATAGACAAAGCAACATTAGAGTGGTTCAATTGTTTTTTTTTATATCCTACAGTGGTCCAGTCAGTCAAAATATCAATCAAATTAAGAATCTTTCACACAATTTGTAAACCTCATCCACAAGCATTGTCCAGCCAACCTGTTAACAATGTGTTTACATGTTGAAGGAAGAAGGAGACCAGGAGCACAATGAACGAAGAACAGGAGTTTACTAAAGCAGACTGTGCGTACGACTTATTGAATACAACAAACATTGAAACGGCTACAGGCCGAAACAAACTAAACAGCACTTGTAGCGAGACAAAAACACAAGAAACACACATGAACAACAACTTTGCAATACTCCACAAAGACACTGATAAACACAAGAGAAGTTGTAGGTTGTGGGGATGAGCATCAGGTGGACATAACTGTGGAGAGTCTGGGGATGTATAGAGGAATGGATTGCTAACGGTAAAGTGACGTAGTTGGGATTCCCCAGACTCCAAGTAGGTTGTGCAGTGGGAGGGGCATGGACCCAAGGAGCGGAGCTGGGTGCCGCATCTGCGGTGCCACCACAAGCCTAAGGAGGGAGATATGAAAAACAGGATGGACTCTGTAGTTCGTGGGTAGCAGCAACTTGAAAGACACTAAGACAACTGTTCACCCTCCCCAGGACTTTAAAGGGCCCCACCAACTGCACACAAGCTTCCGGCAGGGCAGGTAAAGAGGCAGGTCCCGGGTAGCCAGCCAAACCCGGTCACCGATCTAGGAGTTTGTGCCTTTGTCTGGCGCGCAGCAGACGCTGGTTGGCCATGTCCCAGATCTCCTTGACACACTGGAACCACTCCGACTGGATCCTCTGACTGGCCCCTGTGCCACAGCGCCATGGCTGGCTGGAACCCTAGGATCGGAAAGGGGTTCCCCATTGGAAAGGGGACAGGTTAGTGGAGGAGTGGCATTGGATTGAGGGTGGTACCCAGAGGTAAGGCTGCTCGTGACCCCCCAGATGGAACAGGAAGGCTTTCCACATCCGGGATGTGAACTGAGGGCCATGATCTGAGGCAATGTGCTCTGGGACCCCATAATGCCAGAAGACATGGGTGAACAAGGCCTCCACAGTCCGTAGAGCCATAGCGACCCCCCGCAGCAGGAGGAGGGGACAAGCGTAGGAGAACCGGTCCACAACGGCCAGGATGTTGGTACACCCATCCGACTCTGAAAGATCCGTAATGTAGTCAATAGACAGATGGGACCACGGTTTCTGTGGTACCGGCAGGGGTTGGAGTTTACCGTGACATTGGTCCTCACCTCCCTCGCCAGGGTTGGCCACCAGTACTTCTCTGCCAGAGTAGTGATGGTCCTACCAATTCCCGGGTGACTGGATGATGATGCAGTGGAGCCCCACGTCAGCAGCCAATCGTGTTCCTTCTCCGGCACATAGACACTCCTCTCTGGACAATGAACTGGAGCAGGCTCTCTCTGGGTGGCATGATGTATGTCCTTGTCCACCTCCCACATGATTGGCGCCACAACCCATCGTGTGGGAGGGCTGATGGAGGTCGGCTCAGGACCAGTCTCGTCCGCCTCGCAGGACAGGGCTCTGACGTTTTTGGAGCTGGGTCGGCAGGACAAGGTGGAGTAGAACCTGGTGAAGAAAAGAGCCCACCTGGACTGGTGACGGGTTTAGCCTCTTCACTGCTCTGATGTACTTCAGGTTACGGAGGTCTGTAAGAATGAGTAGGGGTTGTTTGTCGTCCTCCGGAAAGTGGCATCACACCTCCACACCCTTCTTGACCGCCAGTAAGTCCTGATCACCTACAGTGTAGTTGCATTCGGCTGGTGTTATTTAGCCGAATTCGGGAGTAGTTCGCAAACGGGTGCAATTTCACCGGGGTGCTGGACCATTGGGACACCATCGCCCCTACACCTGTCTCTGAGGCGTCCACTTCCATGTGAATGGTAGAAAGGGGTCTGGGTGCGCCAATACCGGAGCAGTGGTTAAAAGCTCCTTCTGCCTCTGGTTTTCAGCTGCTGGGACGTTCTTTCAGCTGGGAGGTGAGGGAGCCTGATGAAACGCCGATCGTTGTAGGAATTGGCCAGTCGCGTACAACCTCTACGCGGTGTCCCTCCCTCTCCACCCCTGAAGAGGTAATATGGAAGCCTAAAAATACCCCAATATAACACCCCACAGTCCAGCATGTTCCTAAACACATTGTTCACAAAGGCCTGGAACACTGATGGAGCATTTATCAACTCTAATGGCATAAAAAGGTATTCATAAAGGCTGTTTTCCACTCCTCCCCCTCCCTGATACACACCAAATTATACGCACTCCTGAGGTCTAGTTTTGTGAAGAAGCGCACCCTGTGCAGCTGTTCATTGATTATCGAGATGAGTGGGAGTGGATAAGTATACTTTATGGTGGCCTGATTCAGCGCTCACTAGTAAATGCAGGGACGCAGACCTCCATCCTTTTTCTTCACAAAGAAGAAACTCAAGGTGGCGGGTGAAGTAGATGGACGAATAAAGCCCTGTTGTAGTGTCTTGATGATGTATGTGTTCATAGCCTCTGTCTCTGATGAGTAGATGTGGCTTGTGGGAAGTGGCACGTCTCTTTTCAGGTCTATTGCACAGTCATTGGGCCGATGAGGAGGCAGCCGTGTTGCCTGGATTTTGGAGAAGATGCAGGCTAGGTCCTGGGATGGTGACATGAGCGGTACTGGTGGGGCTCTCCACTGATGTGGCGCCAACGGCAGTTGGCAAACACCTCCCTTGGTCGCCTTGCGACCCACCCCGGATTTTCCCTGCCACCCAGGAAATGACAGGGTCGTGTAAACCTAGCCAGGGTAGACCTAACACTGTGGGGAATGTAGGTGAGTCGATAATAAACAATGAAATAACCTCACAGTGCCTACCACTGGCCATCATTAGAGTGGGAACCGTAACCTCCTCCACCCGACCAGACCCCAGCCATGGTCAATGGAGGTGACAACATGGCCAACAGGAAGCCCAGGTGGCAGACTAGCGATCTGTTTATGAAATTCCCAGCCGCCCCTGAATAAATGAGGACCTGGAGAACCCAGGGGCTTGAGAAGGTGGGGAATTCCACCAACACCAAAACATGACTATGGGAAGAGGATGACATTGGCCTACCTGGGTGGTTGCAGGATTGTGTGGTTTGTCTCCTCCTCCCTGGTGGGCCTGACGTAGGTGGCAGGAGGCGGAATAATGCCCCCTCTTCCCAGCAGTAGGAGCACTCCCTGTATCCACCTCGTCGACCCTCTGGTGCCTCTGGGACCAGGGCGGATCCCAACTCCATCAGTTCTGAAATGGTCTGCTGTGCCAGGGTAGAAACTGGTTTAGCCATAACCAGTCCACGGGATTGCAACAGGCTGTCCAGTCTAATGACCGTCTGCATGAGCTGGGTGAGAGACAAAGAGTGGTCTCTACATGCCAGCTATCTTTGGACGTCCTGCCATAGCCCCGTTCGGAATACGCTACAGAGTGATGTTACACCCCATCCGGAGGCAGCAGCTACTGTTTGGAGCACCGCAGCATATTCAGCAACAGACCGCTGGCCTTAGCGCAACTGTTGGATCCGCTTGGGGGGGTGGTCGAAGACCGACCATAATCAGGGCGACAAAGACGTTGTAGCGTTGTGTCACGGAATCACCCAGATCCCAGACGGCAGTCTCCCACTCACGCCCGGACCGTTGAGGCACAAGCAGATCGCCATGCAATGCACCAAATAGGCTCCCTGTCGGAGCCGAGGGGATCACAAGGAATAAATGTTGAACCTGGGGCACATCCTAAGCCACTTACAGTATATGTTGTGGTGTGGGGGTGCCAGCGAGGCCACTCAGCGCCATCCCACCGTACTCTGAAGGTGCGGAACGCATCCCAAACCAACAGCGCAGATGAGTCACACCTGAAGTCCATCAGGGCTCGTCAGGGTGAGAAGAAAAGGGACAGTCTCAGACAGGGGAGTGGGTGGGAACGTACTGATCATGCTCTATGTGGGTTTCCAGAGAGTGGAGGCGGCACAGCCTGAGCTGACTCAGGGTCTGCTTTTCTGTTTGGTTTCTCATTTCTGTTGTGTTCTGGGTCAACCCGAACACAACAACACGGGCGGCCCAGCAGCTGCACGTCATGCCACTTTTGTTCTCCACCCCCACTTTGCGGGTAGTGCCACCTATGTGTAGTGCCATCTAGTAGGGGAAGGCCTAACGAATGGTCTGCTCCACAGGCCGAGCAACAGGGGGATGTCAAGAGCTAGGAATAGACCATCCATTAATACCCAGTACTGCTTGGGCTGGATTAGGCCAAAATCGAAAAACACATATGGACATGTGAGCAATTAGAATACATGTACAATACACGCAAATGTGCACATGTAGGACACTGTAAGTAATTGAGTGGCATAAGCACGTAGAAAAGCATTCATCATTTCATTGTAGACTGATATACACATTTACTGTGCATGCACACTGACACACAGGCTGCCACGTAAAAGACAACTAACAACTGTTGAAGAGCACAATCATACAAATTCATTTGATGTGGTCTTTGGTAACAATTCATGCATTAATAATGTGTGCAGACAAGGATTCTACACATTCAATGTCACATTTCGCACATCCAACACTATTCCACAATGCACTAGCATTGCTCATGAAAAAGCTTTCTGTCCTACCGCCTTACTTGCTGAGCTTAGTTAAAGTATGGAGAGTAAGGAGGAAGTCCTGAGCCATCACAATCTCCCCACTGCAGTGCCAGAAACGACAGTTCAGCTTATAGCTGGTGATTGTGGTCAGGACACTATGACCTTACTCATGTGTATGTATGGTGATTAATGGGCAAGGTGGTGGGGCTTTATATTTATTATTCCCTGGGGTAAGAATTTGCTCATAGATGCTCAAAGATGGACTGCCAGAAGTATCGCTAAATGTACCTGCCTTTTCAATTCTAGCCTTTGTCATTGAAGTTTTTCAGCCGTCATATCTTTATTACACATGATATTCTGAGAAAAATCATGCGCATTTTAAGTACATAGAATCTATAAATACATAATGCCTGTCAGAATGTTATTGCTTATTTTGTAATCTACATTGTTTTGAATGGGGTTTTGTATCATAGCCCTGTCTGTCCACAACCATCTTTTATGTTCTCTGATCTCATAGACCCACCCAGACTAATGTGATGATACTGTTTGGTACCTAAGAGCCCTGACTCAGTCGTCTCACACCTGCAACCACTTGTGGGACAGGAGACATCTCACCCATGGGCAGAAGATCATATCTCCACCATCCCATCCTCTCCCCCCAATTCCCTTCCTCTCCCTCTGTGGTGTCTGGTGACTGTGGTTCTCCCACTCAGTCAACTAATGGCCTGCTTGCCCCTCCCTCTGACATAGAGAGAGAGGGGGGAGGCTGCAGCCCAACGCCGTCCCCAGGGCCCCTTGCCTGCCTCTCTCCTGCTGCTGTGGCTCAATACCAGAGGCTCCTGGCTGGGATCACAACCCTGCAAGTCTGCCTAGAGAAGAGCTGCTGTGCTTTGTAGCCTCCCACTCTGTCCTCCCGTTTAGTTCTACTCCTTCCCCGTCTGCACTGACAATTCTCCGAGCTGTACATATCCGTCGCCATGGCTGTGGTCATGGGTTCCTCTCCACGGGAGGTCCCCCTGGCCCTGGTACTCCTGGCCCTCAGCGTGGCAGCGTCGGCCCTGGGAGGGTGCCCGTTTGCCTGCAGGTGCTCCTTCGCCATGCTGCAGTGCTTGGAGCCCGATGGCATTGCCACTATACCTGCACTGGCACCCCAGGAGAGCGAGAACATTACGGAAATGTGAGTGCAAACGTCAGGTTGCTTGAGCAGCTCATCTGTCTGTTGGCTAGGTCTTGAACAGGTTGTCTGGTAGTGTCTGTAAGGAGTTGGGTTGAAGTGATGTTGGTTGCAAGATCGCCTTGCTGATTTTAAAGCTATGCTGGCACGGAACAACAAGTGCGCATCTCAGTAGCGAATGTGTGAGGTTCAATCAAGGTGATTGTTTCTGTTTTTCACAAATTGGGGAGAGATATGACACTGTGGACTGAGTTCACTGTGTACTACTGGCCTTCAGTGTGTTTGTTTAGTGACTCTCTAGTTAGTTAATGATTATAATTGTTCCTGCTTTTATCATTGCTTTTGTATAGTTTTGGGAAAAATGTGTAATAACTGTGCAATCTTTATGAAGTTTCACAGAACTCCAATTTTAATATCTACTGAGATTTTTTCCTTAAAGAATGAACATTTTAGATGACTAGGAGATTATCTATTGATGCTAAAGCTATATAGAGTTGTGGGCACAAATGAACTGTTTGTTTCATGTAGATGACTAAGATTCAAATGTAAATAGTACAAAAATAGTAAAAAAGTACATAGAGGTTTTTCTTTTTATTTCTCAGAGACTCTCATTCATTCTTGCTTTACTTTCAACGTACATGGGAATACAGGACTTTCATGTGAACAATGAACACATTCCCTTACAATGTCACTCAGCCTTCGATGAGAGGATAGTGGAGTGATTGGGTCTGTGGTATTGTAATACTGTTGACACGTACCTCATCACCGATCCTCCGCCTTGGTGAAGGCAGACTCTGTTCACAGTCACGCACTATAGAAATACTATGGAAGGGAATGTGATGCTTGAGTCTTAAGGTTCCCCAAAGTAAGTGTTTTCAAACTGGGTACTGCAGGGCATCTGTAGCCTGATGTTAGTTACAACAATAGGTTATGCCCCAGGGGACTGTGGACTATGTTACCATAGTTGAGTACATACAAAGGAATATTAGTAATCCATAATTTATTTGCTTAATCCTGGGAAATGTTTGCCTGGCAGATTTATAGAGATATTGGTACGTACAGTACCACAGCTATTAGCCAACAGTAAAGCTGATGTTAAACTATCACCTTTAATTTTTACATTTTATTGGGTACATAGTACACAAAACAGTACACTCCAAATACTCAATTGTTTTATTTGCACTACACCATATTACAGTGACCATTCATTCAGGGTGTTGGAAGATGGCCACCGGTTTCAGAGAATTTGACTGCACAGTAGTTAGGCTATACAATACTAAAAATAGAGCACAGAACTTATGGAACACAGAACCAAAGACTATTTGCTTTTCTGCCGGTTTTTCTCAACTGCTCCAAACAATAAACTCCCAGTTTAGCTTGGGGGAACAAGTGTGTACAGCCTTTCTAGCTTGTACTTAACTTTCTCTCATTTCTCAGTACTTGTGGATAAATGTGTTACTTTGACCTCCTGCAGAGCTGCTGCATTCATTCTGAAGCCATTCAATCAATAAGCGAGAGCTTCTCTGTCGGCACGTGTTGACGCCAAAGCCTCCATGTCAGAAAATCACAACACTTGTGTGTTGGCAGCAGAAAAGATACAGCTGATATAGAGAGAAACAAATAAGAAGCAGTTAAATGTTAAGCAGGGATGAATTTATCATGTGCTAAGTTATAAATGCAATTCTACGAATTGCCAGTGAATGCCTGTATGAGAACAACATATGAAATATTGCCCACTTGGCTGATTCCAATAAGCATAGGTGCTTATTGGTGATTCTTGTTCCACCTGCCCTGCAATCACATTACTGATCTGTGGGTCAGTCAGACACAATCAAGACTGAATCACTAATGGCTCAGTGTTACTGTAAGTGGGACATACTTGGTGGTGGAAGATGTTTGGACACTACTCAGAGGATACTGGAGTCAGTGATGTCCTATCCCCACATTGGTTGTGACTTTATAGTCAGGTTATTCATCTATTTTTCATTAAAACCTTTTTTTGGGGGGATTTTGTGTCTATGCTTTTTTGGCCAGGAAGATAGAACCAGCTGTGAAGAGCAGTGGGCCAGATTCAAACCCACGCTGTGGACACAATGGCCCGGAAAACTGGACCAACCTAGGCCACCTTTACATTTCAACAATACATATATATTATGGATCCATTACGGAGCGGGGCCAACCTTTGTATTCAGAACAGCCACAGTCCTTGGAATGCTGTCATAAAAGTCCTCAATTCAACTGTGTGAATTGCATTACTCTTCAAGAAGAAAAGTCTACAGTTCTTTTGAAGGTTCAATGATGTTCAGATTTGGTGATTGGAGTGGCATGGCAGGCATTTCAGGTCCTCTTTGTGTTAAAGTGACCACTCCTGAATTAGTTTAGCAGTGTGTATGGAGGCATTATCATCCTGGAATATTGGAACATCATGAAGGAACAGTGTTTGTACCACAGGGTGCCCCTGGTACTGTAATATGGCCTCATATTCCTTGGACCATGCAGAGCAATCACCTATTGACCCCATTCATGACTCCAGCAGACATTGGTTGCTAAAGGCATCTTTTGGCCTTATCTAAATGTAAACCTGTCTGGAAGTAGGAAATAATGGTCAAATCAAGGATGACTAGTCAGACCTTATTTCTTTTTCCCATTGGTCAGGGGTCCAGATTTTGTGCTCCTTTGACCAAGTTATGTGTCTTTGTTTGTTTGCCTTGGATACAAGTGGTTTTCAAATGGCAGAGCAGGCTTAAATTCCAGCTTTGTAAACTGTAAGATTCCTGAACTCCACGGTCATCTCCTTAGTCTTGTGTATGAGAGAGAGGTGGTTGTCCTGGCACCATCTTGCCAAATCATTTTTCTCCTCTCTGTATTAGTTCCCATCGTTGTTGGAGATGAGACCCAAGATGGTGGTGTCATCTGCATACTTAAGTATGATGTTGGAGCTGTGTGTGGCCATGCAGTCATGCGTGAACAGGGAGTACAGGCGGGGACCGAATACACAGCTCTGGGGGGCTCCGGTGCTAAGGGTCAGTGCAGAGGAGGTGAGGTTGCCCATTCTCACCACCTACAGTGTGCTTGTCAGGAAGTCCAGGATCCAGTTGCAAATGGAGGGGTTAAGACCCAGGGTCCTGAGCATGGTGGCGAGCAATTGTGGATTCCATTACAGGCTCAAAATGACCTGAAACAAAGAACTTTCTTCTGAAACTCATCAGTCTATTCTTGTTCTGAGAAATGAAAGCTATTCCATTAGCGTGTCTAGTTTGAAAAGTAGACACCTCACTGGTCCTCAACTGGCAGCTTAATTAAGTAGTACCCGCAAAACACCATTCTCCACATCAACAGTGAAGAGGCATCTCTGGAATGCTGGCTTTCTAGGGAGAGTTGCTAAGAAAAAGCTATATTTCAGAGGGGCCAATAAAAAGCAAAGATTAAGATGGGCAAAAGAACAAAGACACTGGACTGAGGAAGATTGAAAAAAATTGTTATGGATAGACAAATCTAAGTTTGAGGTGTTCGGTTCACAAAGAAGAAAATTTGTGAGACGCAGACCAAATGAAAAGATGCTGGAGGAGGATTTAACACCATCTGTCAAGCATGGTGGAGGCAATGGAGTGCTTTGTTGGTGGTTTAGTGGGAGATTTGTACAGGGTTAAAGGGATCTTGAAGAAGGAATTCTATCTCTACATTTTGCAAAAGCCATGCTGTACCCTGTGGATAGCGCTTAATTGGAGCCTTCTACAACAGGACAATGACCCAAAGCACTACTTCAAACTATGCAAGAACTATATAAGGAAGCCATCACACAAGCACACACTCACACACACTCTTGTAAAAGCATGCACACACAATTGTTACAGCTTTTATGTTTAGACTAAGGTCTTTTTTGCCAAATACAATGACCTCTGTTTTATATCTGTTTATTTCAAGGAAGTTGTGTGATATCCAATTATTCTCACACACATAAGCACTCATTCCTGTGACCCAATGTTCATTCCTGTTACTTAATTGTTTTTTATTTGAAACTTTTTTTCAGTTATGTTTGGTCCATCATTTAAACAACTGTTTGATAAAACACATATATTTTGAGGTTGGGGTCTCCCTTACACAATACATTTTGCCTGCATATGTTGTGACTTTTTAGCTATAGATACATGATTCTTGAAAATGAAACCAATTATTTCAGTAAAATACCCTCTTAATTGAGGGGAAAACAATGAAACTATTTGGCATGACTTTTAATTGAAATTTAAACAATTTTGGTAACAGGACTGAGACAAATGCAACCATCTTACATTAAGAAAACAAAAAAAACACTAAATTGACTGAGATTGAATGTAACCCATTTTTAAGAGATAAGCATGTGTATCATTAGATACAGTGCTGAAAAATAGATAAAGAATTACGTCTAATTTTGAAAAGTTACAACATGCAAATGGCACCGATTTGGCAGAATGGTCCATGTACTGCTAATTGACATTCAACCTAATGTGACCTCCGCAGCTGCCTGTGTAATTGTTAATTAGTTACTTCAAAGTAACAGTGCTTTTCAATGTGGTGTTTCCATTATTTTGTTCACCGCCTGTAGTCCAAAAGTTGAGAACAGTGACCTTGAATTAAATGACTGTTGAGTTGACATATTGTCCCCATGTGAAATATGAGGTATGTCTGGAAAAGTGGAAAACTACTCATTGAAGAAAATTTACCATCAAGTGTTTTTTCCAAGTCTTCTCTACAGTAGATATACTTTTTAAATAACCTTTGTGGTTTGTTGTCTTTGTATCAGCTGCAGTCTGGTTTTGCAATCATTTGACAAGCTCCAGCCCTCAAAGGCTCATGGTTTCGACAATGCACACTAAAACTAGTGCTGTATGGTGTTATTTCAGTACTTTTTTAAAGAGCTTTTTACATGCTAAAACCCCCCTTTTGTATTGATAATTATGCCAGCTATTCTGCTTTGTCTGGATTGCTCTGTTTCAAAATATAGCATATTGTTCATTTTCCATTCAAGCTTGTTGTCTTTTTGTTGTTGCTTGTAATAGGTCTATGCAGTTCATTATTCCTAGATAGTGTTTGTGTATTTTCCCATTCAGTTGTTTTTACATTTTGCATTTTAGAATTGTACTCAAATCAAAGCAAGTACAATTAAATTTGACCTTTTGCTTTTAATGTCATTACAGTTACATTGAAAATCAAGCCAACTTGGAGAATATAACAGAAGTAGACCTTGCCAACTACAGAGAGTTGAAGAATCTGTGAGTAAACCTGCATGAAATAATTTTGTCATTTCTAATGCTATGTGATAGTACAACGATTGCAGAGGTACATTTGTGTTAACGCATGACAAACATACGTATGTAAGATGTCCTGCATACACCCAACAGCTGCTTTTATTGATTAGACTCTATACTGTGTTTGTTTTGTCCTGTCATTTACTGAGTGGTCTTCTCTACACTGAACTGTGTCCTCACGATAAACCCTCTCAACTTCCTTGTTACAGCATTCTTTAGTCTTAACCTTTACAACCCAACAAGTAATTCCCTACATGGCTCTTTCAATCAAGAGGGTAAACTCTTACACATTATCTAGCATTCTGAGCCTTACAACTACTGTGGTCATAGAAAGGACATGGTCTTTAGTTGGTTAATATAAAGGTTATGGGTTTACAATGACCAATTAGTAGCATTATCTGTGATTTTAACTTCTTGTCTGTCATGGTTTTCCCCACAGCACAGTCACTTTCTGTAGGCTGGCGTACATCTCGGCTAATGCTTTCCAGCACAACCTCAAGCTTCAATATGTGTAAGTATTGTTGTCTTTACAAAGGGATTGTCTTTCAGTGTCATGTCCGGACCTATTTGTGGGTCAGGCTGTTTGTTGCTGTCAGTCAAGGAAAAGTCTTTCAAATGTTTCTATTAAGTCCCAAAGGATTTCTATTTGTAAATTAAATTCAGAATGATAACATCACTGCTAATATGTAGTATGATCATAGCAATAGATACAGGAATACTTCAGTTGTTCAAATAACCTGAAATAAATCATTATTAACACATTTTATTAATTTTATAAAAATAATGACTCAAAGGGCAAGTGAATGTAAGCACCACCTTACTTGGAACTTAAATGGCATGAAAATAAGCATATGTGGCATGGTTATTAGTTCAGTAATGTTTTCTTTAAGGTGAAAGAATCATGTTGGTGATACTTTCTGCATATTCTAAAACATGTTTTGTGAGATTTATGTAACAGGTTTTGTCACAACATGGGGATGAGTTTTGATTAAGATCGCTTGCCAAATAACACAGAATTGTTATGCCTATGAAGAGTTGCCATGCTGTAAGAAGCTGCTGTGCCGATTGTGCTGTTTCTACCCATACGTTTAGCTTATTAAACTCAAATACAAATTACAGTTGAGCTGAGCGACTGTTAGTATTGGGAAACTGAAGCACTGACCTGTTTATGAAAAATTTGTGATCGTAGCAACCAGCAGCATTAGTCAAGGCTTAACTCCATTCTAATTTGTGTAGTTTCATCAGCTATTAAATGGTAAAACACAGTATAATCAAAATCACACAGCTCCTGAGTTTTCATAAAACATCACTTGTGTTGGTCACACATATCATTAAGTCTATATGATATAATTTGATTCCAATATGTCTGTGGCATGTTAACATGTCAACACTTTTTCAGTCTTGTGTAAATAAACT
This sequence comes from Esox lucius, assembly GCF_011004845.1. Classification (NCBI taxonomy): domain Eukaryota; kingdom Metazoa; phylum Chordata; class Actinopteri; order Esociformes; family Esocidae; genus Esox; species Esox lucius. The sequence goes on along the minus strand of NC_047588.1, from coordinate 14,071,234 downwards.
GGCATTTTTTGCTGATGTGGATTTACTTTTCTAACTAGTAGTAAATCGAGGAGGTCACTTCACGGCCAGAGGCCCTTAGCTATACTGCTTTTATTGCACGTGCCTGGTGTCATCTCTGCTGTAACCAGTGCCATGCTTTCCAGTCTTTACAGAGATTGATAGCACGCTGATGAATTTTCACAGAATCCAATCCTGCTCGGCAGCAAACTCAACTACCTTTATATGAATTTTAGACTTGAGAAATATTGTGAATAACACTTTAAAACTGTGCAAATAAATCCTCTTCTGCAAAAAAACATTTTGTGTCAAGTAGCTACAACCTTTTCTTAAAGCAGCAGCTGTTTCTGCAATGCATTCTCTGAGACATTTCTGTCTGATACTTCACTCACTGCACCCTGAACCCGGAAGTTAAGCTTACTTTTAGATGGATTCCGTAGTATAAATGATGTACTGAATGTCGTCTAGTTCAATTCTCTGTATCTTTGGAAATATTCTTGATCGACACATTTATTGTTTTTCACAAATGCAGTGTTTGAATTACCTTTGAGAGATATACTCTATCGTACAAAACAGAAGTAACACATGTGTTGTATACTTGTATTAAGGTTGGCCATATCACTGGCAGCCATCCTATCAATCTTGAGTTTACCTTAACCCCACCTTCTTATCCTTGTCATCTGAAATGATGTGAAACTAGTGGTTGGGGAGGGGGGGCGGTGCAGTTGAAAGGGATCTGAAAGGGTTTAGGGTAGGTGGGGTGGAGGTGGGGTTGAGTGAAGGAGGGAGGGATCTGAAAGGGTTTAGGGTAGGTGGGGTGGAGGTGGGGTTGAGTGAAGGAGGGAGGGATCTGAAAGGGTTTAGAGTAGGTGGGGTGGAGGTGGGGTTGAGTGAAGGAGGGAGGGAGGGATATGAAAGGGTTTAGGGTAGGTGGGGTGGAGGTGGGGTTGAGTGAAGGAGGGAGGGATCTGAAAGGGTTTAGGGTAGGTGGGGTGGAGGTGGGGTTGAGTGAAGGAGGGAGGGATCTGAAAGGGTTTAGGGTAGGTGGGGTGGAGGTGGGGTTGAGTGAAGGAGGGAGGGATCTGAAAGGGTTTAGAGTAGGTGGGGTGGAGGTGGGGTTGAGTGAAGGAGGGAGGGAGGGATCTGAAAGGGTTTAGGGTAGGTGGGGTGGAGGTGGGGTTGGGTGAAGGAGGGAGGGATCTGAAAGGGTTTAGGGTAGGTGGGGTGGAGGTGGGGTTGAGTGAAGGAGGGAGGGATCTGAAAGGGTTTAGGGTAGGTGGGGTGGAGGTGGGGTTGAGTGAAGGAGGGAGGGATCTGAAAGGGTTTAGGGTAGGTGGGGTGGAGGTGGGGTTGGGTGAAGGAGGGAGGGAGGGATCTGAAAGGGTTTAGGGTAGGTGGGGTGGAGGTGGGGTTGAGTGAAGGAGGGAGGGATCTGAAAGGGTTTAGGGTAGGTGGGGTGGAGGTGGGGTTGAGTGAAGGAGGGAGGGATCTGAAAGGGTTTAGGGTAGGTGGGGTGGAGGTGGGGTTGAGTGAAGGAGGGAGGGATCTGAAAGGGTTTAGGGTAGGTGGAGTGGAGGTGGGGTTGAGTGAAGGAGGGAGGGATCTGAAAGGGTTTAGGGTAGGTGGGGTGGAGGTGGGGTTGAGTGAAGGAGGGAGGGATCTGAAAGGGTTTAGAGTAGGTGGGGTGGAGGTGGGGTTGAGTGAAGGAGGGAGGGAGGGATATGAAAGGGTTTAGGGTAGGTGGGGTGGAGGTGGGGTTGAGTGAAGGAGGGAGGGATCTGAAAGGGTTTAGGGTAGGTGGGGTGGAGGTGGGGTTGAGTGAAGGAGGGAGGGATCTGAAAGGGTTTAGGGTAGATGGGGTGGAGGTGGGGTTGAGTGAAGGAGGGAGGGATCTGAAAGGGTTTAGAGTAGGTGGGGTGGAGGTGGGGTTGAGTGAAGGAGGGAGGGAGGGATCTGAAAGGGTTTAGGGTAGGTGGGGTGGAGGTGGGGTTGGGTGAAGGAGGGAGGGATCTGAAAGGGTTTAGGGTAGGTGGGGTGGAGGTGGGGTTGAGTGAAGGAGGGAGGGATCTGAAAGGGTTTAGGGTAGGTGGGGTGGAGGTGGGGTTGAGTGAAGGAGGGAGGGATCTGAAAGGGTTTAGGGTAGGTGGGGTGGAGGTGGGGTTGGGTGAAGGAGGGAGGGAGGGATCTGAAAGGGTTTAGGGTAGGTGGGGTGGAGGTGGGGTTGAGTGAAGGAGGGAGGGATCTGAAAGGGTTTAGGGTAGGTGGGGTGGAGGTGGGGTTGAGTGAAGGAGGGAGGGATCTGAAAGGGTTTAGGGTAGGTGGGGTGGAGGTGGGGTTGAGTGAAGGAGGGAGGGATCTGAAAGGGTTTAGGGTAGGTGGAGTGGAGGTGGGGTTGAGTGAAGGAGGGAGGGATCTGAAAGGGTTTAGGGTAGGTGGGGTGGAGGTGGGGTTGAGTGAAGGAGGGAGGGATCTGAAAGGGTTTAGGGTAGGTGGGGTGGAGGTGGGGTTGAGTGAAGGAGGGAGGGATCTGAAAGGGTTTAGGGTAGGTGGGGTGGAGGTGGGGTTGAGTGAAGGAGGGAGGGATCTAAAGAAATTGGAGAAGACATCCACCAGTCACATTTTACTCGCTTACTTTGTCAGAATATTGACAACTGATGCATAATAAATACACTCCACTAAGGGTCCATTATCACTTAATCAATATCAGACAGAGGGGCCTATGAGGTGTAACAGATGTGTCTTAGATAGGCAGCCCCACCCATGGTACGGCACTGTACTTGGGGTGCCATGTTTCAAAACGTCCTTAGGATCATTTTGGTTCTGCCACTGGTTGTCTCCCCCACCTCCATCCCCTCCCTAGTTCTTTAAGATATGTGCCACGCACAAGTACCGATTGGACGAGCAGCTATTCCCGGCCCCACCTCTCTCCCCTTGTGCCCCGTAAAGATTCGAGAAGGTAATAGATAGGTCCCAATGGTTAACCCATCTGACATAGACTTTTGGGTCCAAGGAAAACAAATGATTGAGCCCCTGCTGGTCCCCAATTGGCCCTGCCAGAGTGAATATGTATCAGTTGCATGAGTAGTCTCCCCTGTGTGGTCTACTGTCATCTTCTAAAGGGTCTTATTTACATTCTCTGCCAGCACAAGAGCCTTCTGCAGACCTTACAGATCTGCAACACATCGAAGGCGTAGCAACCAGGATCCATTGTGAATAAGCTTTCTTATGGACCATTCAGACCACATTATGTTTTCACTGAAATTGAGAAGAGTTTATCGCAGGATTTACTTCAACTAAATCTTTTTTTTAATATTGACTTTAGCTAGTATTAGCTGAGTTGGACATGTAAGGGCACCTTTCAAGACGGGCAAACCTAAGGTCCTGGCAAACCTAAGGTCCTGGCAAACCTAAAGGTGATTATTGCAAAAGATGGTGTAGAGATTCATTTTAATCTATTTAAGGCAATATTTTAGCAAGGGCAAGGCAATGCTCTGTGGGGGTTCAATAAACTATCAACTGCCCCCAATCAGCTGCAAAATGCAAGCGTTTATGATAAATTAATTAACCTCATACTAACCTTATGCACACTTCTTGGCATTTCTTGCAAATTTAGGATAATTTAATGTAAGAATGTCCTCTGGCCAAGTATGGCAACTTCTCTCTCAGAGAAAAGGTTTGGCTAATCACCTAATGTACAGAACAGAGGTGTGCCAATGATGTTTGTGAATGTAGCACTTGAGGTAAAAGACTTGCCTGCATAATTCATCAGAGTACATTTGTAAGCATTGTGTGTGCACCAAGAGAGTAATTTGAAGCAGGTATGCATTGTTCTGAAGTGAGTGATCAAATCTTGGCATCAGTTTGACTTATTTAAACAAACAAACATAAAAAAGGTTTTACAGATACATGTTTTATTCATTTCCCAGTATTATTCCATACTTTCTATCACCAGACTTAGCTACATTTTGCTCATAATTATGGCATAATTTGAGACATCAACAGAAGTGTTGGAACTAATTTGAATAGATATGTTAAATACAGTACATTACAAAAAACGGCAAATAGAGCTAGGTTGTAATGACTGATTATTGTTTGTGCATTAACATGAACACTTGATGTGTTGGAAATTAAAATGTGGAAACAGCTCAAAAACAGGCTCAACTTATTGTGCAGGCTCAAATGAAACAGGCTGAACTGAAATTGTGCTTTTTAACAATGCATATACCCAATGTCCTGTTAGATTGATGTTGATGTTGCCTTATTGTATTACAGTAACCTGGCATCTAACTCCCTGGAGCATATCAGTTGGAAGGTGTTCCATCTTCTTCCCCTGCTCAACTTGTGAGTAAAGCACCATTCAAAGCATCACTTCTATATTCTCTTTAACTAGTCAACCTCTGACTGAAATATAACCACAAAGATAGTCCCTCAGTCTGATCAATACTATTCACACTGTCAGCCTATCACTATATGAGCAAAATAGACCCTTTTCACTCTGTTTTGGAACTCATTGCCGACATATTTCACTGCTTTATTCTCATATGCATTTTTTCTCTGTATTCACTACCTCTTTCTTAGAAACTCCAATGTTCCTTTTGCTTGCTTCTTTGATAATAGCGACCTTGAATACTTTGGATAGTCATATAGAAAGAAAAAAATAAGTTTATACAATTGAGAGCAAACTTTGTGACAAAAGAGCCTGATTCTGTTCAGGGTTTTGAGGGACAACCCCCTTGTGTGCTCCTGTGATATCCATTGGCTGCAGCAATGGCAGCTTAATGAGCACAGTGACCTCGACAACCAACCGTTACATTGCTTCTCCAATGGCCACAAACTACAATTGGACTCCTTGATGATGGAGAATTGCAGTGAGTTAAATGTACTCTCTTTTTTCTGACATTCCTACTGTACGTACTGTAACTGGTATTGCTGTTGGGTTTGTTATTCAACGTAGTTTTCCACAGAACATACACCAACCGTAGATGTTCAGACACACACTTTTTTTCATTGTATTGCAGCTGTACCCAAGGTAGCCATCATCCATGCCATCACCAAGGTCCAGGAGGGAGGAAACCTGTCGTTTCTGTGCCAGGTGACTGGAGTACCCACGCCCTCAGTGAGGTGGCGCACAGAGGATTTGCATTCCCACTACACCGTACAGGTACTAAGTGATGTCAGCGAAATGACATGGATGCAGAAAGTAAACAGCATAGTTGGTCATTCCACAACAAATAAGAGGTACTGAGTGTTTTACTGAGTGATGTCAGAGGATACTAAGTGATTTCAGAGGGACATACTAAAAACATGCACTTTAAGGTACACTCAGCCAGATGACATAGCTTAAGAAAGCACACAGCATAGTCATTTTCAGGGGAAGATCTTTTCATCAGGGGTTCCTGGTAATAAAGCTGCCTGATGGACAGTTGACTTGTGCTCAACGGCTGTGGTGATGCTTATTACATTCATCCATTCTGGTGGATGGGTGTGCTGGGACTGCTAAAGGGGGAGCAGCAGAAAAGCTAAATGTCAATTTCACCATCTCGTAAGGGGGTGTGGATGAAACAACGGGGGGGGGGGGGGGGGGGGGGGGGGTTGGGGGGCAGGACACCTACTACCACCCCTATTTACTACCACCACCATCAGTCAAATATGACCATCGAACAACGAGGGACAACTTTGCCTCTGTTCTGGTCCCATTGTGAAACCATGCGTCTTGTGTCTTGTAAGTCTCAATAGCTGCAGTTCAGGTTCTGTGGTTGATTCATGCTTAAGTAAAACCTTTTCTTGTGAAACATAGCTGGAAAAATCTGGGGGGAAGGGGTTGATGTGGATTTTACTGCAGATCTTCGGCCACTCAAATTTCTTTGTGGATTTTGACGTGGGCTTATGGTTATTGTCTCACAGGAAGACCCACTTTTCAGCCTTGTGAAACCCTTTTTTTATGTCCTGGGGTCTCATTTATCAAATGTGCATAGGCGCAGATCTATGCAAAAACCATGTGTGCAATCATTTCCATGTAAAGGGTGAGATTTGTGTACATGAATGTTTGCTTGAGAATGTTTGTCCATTTGATCATATCCATGTGTACACACAGTGCCAAGTGGTGGTTTAAGAGAATTGATTGTCAAACACAGACCAGTTGATGTGGAAAATATACATCAGCAAATTAAATTGTCAGAATAACAATTTAACAATGTTTCAATGTCTATTTTTTCCCATTGTGAATTCATGCTACGTTTCTTAACATGCTGCAATATTTCCTGTAATGACCACATTAGTTAATTTGTAATAATAATAATCTATATCAACTACAGTAATTTCTTAAATTATAGCCATATGTAAAACCCTTGTTGAATCATTATAACAGACTGATATCATGGGAAATTAAATGTGAAGCTGATGTTCCGTGCTGCATTTCGGGGAGCAAATTTTTTAAAGAGAGATGAAAACAAAAACCTAGAGAGGAGCCAGTCTTGGTGGATGAGGTACTTTTCTGCATCAAATATATTTTCATATAATCTGACCATTGTGCTCATTCCATTCCAAGTTTGAGTAAACTCCAGGATGAAATATGGTCAGATAAATTCATGATAAGGGGCAGTCCATAAGGGCAGACAAGGGATTTCATGAATCTGGAAAGATTCTGGCTATAATTTTTTGCAGCAATTTGTTAACTCAGCTGTGAGCTTCAAATGTTGAAAGGTGACATTTTTCTTTAACTTTAGCTTTTTGGCAGCAAGGGCTGCAAGTTTACACCAAAATATCTTGATATTTGGAGGTATTCATCTATCCTGACCAGAGGCATTGACCCTGCTGAAGAATAGCAGACCCTTACCATGATGCTGCTGCAAACATGATTGACAGTAGATACGGTGTACTTTTGTTGATGAGCCGTGTTCGGTTGGAAATAATCTCTTTTTGAAATAAAGCCAAAATGTTCAACTTTGGCCGCATCAGACTATAATGCATTGTGTCTTCTTCCAAAGTATATACAGGCTTGGATGTAAATTTTTGTGAGAAATGTCTTGAAATCTTGCAACCCTACCCCACAGCTCAGACTTGTATGGAATACTTGCAGTGGTTGTAGTATGCAGCGAATGCCGAGTTCCGAGACATTTTGGCAGCTCCTTCATGGTTACTGTAGACCTCTTGTTACTTTCTCTTTGAGCTGTCATTCATTTTGGAGGGGGTGCCGAATCTGTGCAATGTTCTGATGGTGCCATTGTAAATGTAAGAGCCAGGATTCTACACAGTGCACCTTTAAATTTGAACATAATTACAAACTCCATTTAAAGGCTATGCACACTATTGCAAACAAGGCATTGACATTTTGTAAGGTGAAAAAAAGTCTTGATTACAGCCTTTACATAAAAGCTGCATTTTTATAAAGGTGTGTAGACTTTATATATCTTTTTTTTATATAAATAAATAGAATCTCATACATTGTCTTAATCCTTTAGATTATGATGTCTCTATTATTGTCAGCAATAATGTGTAATCCCTTTTGGCACTATGTGCCTTGGTCCTTGTCCAGGAGAGGTTCTGGGGCTCGACTCTAGAGTTGGAACTGCAAATGATGAATGTTTCCTCCAAAGACAACTTGCACAACCTGACGTGTGAGGCAGAGAACCGAGCCGGACCTGGGGACGAGAAGGTGACATTGGACATTGAATGTAAGTGCCACTGAAATATTACAGTAGTCAGAGAGTTGAAAGCTGGCCGACTCAGTGAGAGCTGTCAGATTGCAATTAAAGCTGGAAAGGTAGAGAAAATTGTGTCAATTTTCTTTTCTCACTGAAGTGAATAGCCATATACTTTATCCCTACATGAAGTACTTAGTATTAATAATTGTGGCTAAAAATAAGCATGCCTTGTCACATGGCTTTAGCATACCACAGGTCTTTCCTTTTAACATGTTATCAGTTATCACACAATAATGCATTAGTTATACACTATTATAACCTTACTTTAGCGATGCATTCCTTTTGTATTCCAAATGTTCTCTTTTTACTCAACAAATACATTAAACGCAAGGTGAAACCAAAACAACATCAGTCGATCAAATAAAGAATAATCTGATTAAAGGATTGATATTTTACTTTCAAAGACCTTAGGTATTGTTTTGCCTTAGCCCTTCTTTACAATCCTGAAAGTATCCAGTGTAGAAAATCTTAGATTTACAGCACCTGCTGGTCAAACCTGAATATAGCCTGGCAACGCATTTACAATACATTACAGAAAATATTGCCCAATATCAAATATCACTGACTCAGTGACCGTCATTGAAAAATAAAGTCCAAAAAGAGTGGGACGCAATCAACAGCAGACAAATGCATGAGCATCGAGGGACAACTAATGAATCTAGGGAGGAAAATGGACTGATAAGCATGGTAAGATCTGATTTTAGCACGGGCTAATGGACTTCTCCCTCCTACTCCGGAACACAGTATTCATCCGGAGTGATTGGCAGCCTGTAAGCACGTTAGTGCAGTGGCTAATTTATCAACATCAGCCCCCCAAGTGGATGGACACACGTTAAACGCTAGCCTTTAATTACCCTTAATTAGCTTGCCGAACTGCAGGGTGTTTACAGGCCTGCTCTGACCACTTGGATTCAGGAGATTGATGCTGCTGCATCCACAAATAGATAAGAAAGACATTTGGAGAAAGGTTCCTCATAATAAAAGAAAAAGGCTCTATCATATCAGAAGCATTATGGAATCAAGCACTGTATGTGTTTGTTCCAGACAGACTTTAAAAATTGAAGGTTGTGCTCTTTTTCAACCACACTATTAAGTCTTTGTGAAAATGACGTGAAACCTGAGGGTTTATGCTAATTGTGCTGCTTTGTACTCTCTTTAGCATGTCTTTTCAGAGAAAGCCTCTTGAATAAAAGAGAAGACAAATGCCTCTGTAGTGCCTTAGCACAGCACTTTCTGCAGTAGGGTCATGGGTTAAGAGCAGTGGAATGGTTGGTGGAAAGTGTCAGAGTGAGGGGTCTCCCTATATCAGCAGCGTCTTCGATCTAAAAAAGCCATTTCCTGTAGCTTCTTGTCTGCTTGGTGCTTCCAGGTAGCTCTTGTGGTCATGGGTCCTAACGAAACCCGGATACATTATTGATAACAGGTCAACAGGGTGACAGTGCAGATGGAACACATTGATTCATGACAACTCATAGAAGGAACCAACTACTAGACATGGATTAGCAACTAGCCTTTGTTCCACCTTGTCTTCTACTAACTCACACATCCAAATGGCTCACAGTTCATGTCTTCCACTGTCTTCTGTCCAGTTCCAGCCAAAATCAGGTTCCTGCATAATGCTGAGAAACAGCACCACTGGTGTTTCCCCTTTAAAGTGGACGGCAACCCTGAGCCGTCCATCCGCTGGCTCTTCAACGGCTCCGTCCTCAAGGAGGGCCTCTACACCTTCACACAGTTCATTCCTGACTCAGACGACGGCTCGGAGAAGCACGGCTGTCTGTTTCTCAACAAGCCCACCCACCTTAACAACGGCTACTACACTATCATCGTGAACAACACACTGGGCAATGACAGTGCCACAGCCATAGGGATGTTCATGGACAACCCCTTTGATCTAACGGATCCTGAGGGAATTATCCCAGGTAACACACCATCTTTTCTCCAGCTTGTACTGTGTTGGAGCCAGTCTGATGGTGTAGTAGCCTTTTTCAATCAGACCTTTGTTCCCAATTGCCACTAATGTTGGTTGAGCTGGATATAGCTTGACGCGTGCAGTTGGTTGTAAAGATGAGTGGAAAGACGTTGATTCAGTCGGTCCAATGACCATTTATTGTTAATGATGAGGAAGGTTAAATAATCTTGAAGTAAATAAAATAAACAATTAAATTAAAGTAGTCTCTTCTCTTCATATGGTAGCAAACGGCTTATCACGTCATGGCACCATTGAGCACACCACCACACGGTCAAAAGACTGTTTGCCCTCTCAGCCACACCCTGATACTGGGCTTCCTGTCTTTAAGGCCATTTTCCTTGGGCTCCACATTCAGCCTCCCAACCGTCCTTTAGGTGGCACTAGACAGACCTGTTGCCATATACATATAAACACTCACACATTCATCCAGAACACACACACATACACTACTATTCAGGGGAAGGAAACATGAAATTAATTCAAAGCTCAATTTGGCTCCTACAGATGGGATTGCATGTATGTATGCACTGTACACTATATAACATGGTACATTTGTCATCCTTTCCTTTCTCTTCATGCCAGTCATCGAGGAACTTGATCCAAGTAAGCCTTTTGAATTTTCACAGACAATATTACCTAATAGGAATAAATGACTTTAAGTAGATAAAGGTTACAGAAAATAAATGTGGCCAAATAAGGAAGTGTACATTGCCTAGCTTGCAGGTTCTTTATATATCCAAATCCTATTTAATTTTTTTTGGGACATTTTGTCTTAGTGTCTACCATACTTAACGTGTGGTTAGATATCATGGTGACTTGTGACCAACTATGCATTCTCAATTATTCCTAGTTCCCACCAGCAAATCTATCGGTGATGTCACTGAGGTTCGGGAAGGCAGAGTGTTTGGGGTGAGATTCAATTCACTAGGTCTGAAAAAGACCCAATATAAGCAAATATATATTTTATTTTAGCAGGTATTTTTCTAAGTTATACTGTGCTTTGCTGTACAATATGCTATAATGAACCTAATGATATTTCCATGCAGGTGTCGGTGGCAGTGGGTCTGGCAGTGTTTGCTTGCACCTTTCTTCTCATTATAGGACTGGCCATCAACAAGTGTGGTCAGCACTCCAAGTTTGGCATTCATCGTAAGTCACACACTAACTTGAAATTTGTTAGATACAGGTAGTGTCTTATTTTGCACAAAGCATTGTGTCCCTTACTTAGAGAGGTAGTAAACAACACTTGGTTATTTGGGTCTCAAAAACTCTTTGAAAGTGAGGAGTGAAGAGAGGAGATTATTTTTGTGAAGGCCAGACCAAAAGGACAAACCATTAGTATTTTTTTCTACAGTCCATTTTCCTCATATTTGCCAAGGGTGCCAATATTTGTGGAGGACACTGTCTCTCTTTCTGGAGCTTTGAATAGGAAGCAAGCCCCAGAGAATCAGAAACTTTTCCAACAGCGAAGACTTTTGGAAAACAAATATCTATTCCAAAAGCCAGCAACAATACCAATCTTTTTTTTTTCTTACAACTTTAGAATCGCCAACAACACCACAGCAGGCATTGTATTTCACTGTGAAGGTAATGCATGAGGCCAGACAATATAGGGTTTCCGCCAAGCTGTAACTTTGCACACTGTCAGCCCAACAGCTCGGCTAGAGTGCCTTAATTACAGCATGCAAAGTGAACAGCGTCAGAAGCCCCTAGCTGCCGTGTGGGCCATTAAAGAAGACTGATGGACGCCAGCTAGGCGAGATAGGTCCTCTTGGACCCCCCCTACCACAAAGTGCCTAAGTGGGCCTGATTGCCTAAGTGGGCCCCCCTCCTGGCCAACTCGTTTCCCTTTGCTGCCGTCCTCCATTTTCTATCTGGGGCTCTGGGGGTTCTGTGGTATTTTCGTTGAGTGGGTTTTACCATTTTTGGCTTTTAAAACGGTCTGCACAGTTGCTTACTGTTCCAACGTCCACTTTGCTCTTTGTTGTTTCTGGTCAATGTTAGACTGATTGCCGAATTGTGGGTTGTTAATTATTATTGCTCAGAAACAATAGAGTCAAGAACTACACATACATTTAAAAACTTGGCAACTTTAAAATAAAACCTATGCTGTCTGTTTCTCTCCAGGTTCATCTGTCTTGGGAACAGAGGATGATCTTGCTGTGTCACTGCGTTTCATGAACTTTGGGGCCAGCCCTCCTTCTTCAGATGACTCTGGGATGTCCAGCTTTGTGGAGAACCCCCAGTACTTCTGTGGCATCATCAAAGACAAAGACATGTGTGAGTGAAGTGGGAATATGACTACATGCCAATAGATGTGATAGACAGTGAGTGCTGATATGTATAGATTCTAACTTCCTTATGATTTCCTTTGACACATCTGTATTTTCCTAGAAAACATTGTAAAAGCTTTTCTCTGCGTATGTACAGGCGTGCAGCACATCAAAAGACAGGACATAGTTTTGAAGTGGGAACTGGGCGAGGGGGCGTTCGGAAAGGTCTACCTGGCAGAATGTGCCAACCTCAGTCCAGACAGTGACAAAATGCTGGTGGCCATAAAGGTAGGAGACTGACGTTTAGGGGTCCCATTCAGGGGGGTATTCCGTTACGCTGAGACCCCTTAGACACTTCCACTGTTTTTCTTTTGTGACCAGACCCTGAAGGATGCCAACGAGTCAACACGGCAGGACTTCCAAAGAGAGGCAGAGCTGCTGACAGTGCTCCAGCATCAGCACATTGTTCGCTTCTACGGAGTGTGTACAGATGGAGAGCCATTGGCCATGGTGTTTGAATATATGAGACATGGAGACCTCAACCGCTTCCTCAGGTACAGAAACAGAAACTCATACTTACAGCCCACAGGCTATGAATGATGGTGGTGACCATTGCCCTCCATGCTAATCATCCCCATTAACCTTTATTCATGTGTTTTTTGCATGATTACTATGTAGTCTACTCTAGTTCTAGCATTCTTTTCAGTGAAGCCAATTAATTGACCTTGATGACCCACACAAATGATTAACCTTGTTTCTCCACCAGGCTACACCAGTAAATCCCATCATGCTCTCTGCCCTAACTTGTTGTGCAGCTTAAGAATCCCAACACTTGAGTGATCCTGTCTTGGACCATACAGGGCAGCAGTGGTGTGCCGCGGTTAGGGCACTTAGCTGTGGGTTCATAGGCTTAAAACTCCAACGCTCAAGTCTCACTTGGAAACAGAGACGAGTACCAACATGATTCACACAATCTCAGATGACTCCTAATTTGATCTTGGATGCGTTTTAAATATTACACTCTGGAAAATCCGGTAAACTGTCTCCACGGCAAATCGCCGAAGACGTACCCGTACGACGGTGCGACGCGGACGCAGGACAGACGATCGCTGAGCCGTCAGATAGTACACCGTGTTGATGTTGTAGTTTGGACGGCCATGCTGCACCTGGGACCTACTCTGAGACACTAGCCACACAGATATCGGCACTGTGTGTCTGCCGACGCCAGGTGTCCAATGAGGCCAGACTTGGAATAGAGTCTCAATGCACACGCAGACACACAGCCCACACTGCCTGAGATGTATGTCCCTGGGAGAAATGGAAATCACATTTCCAAGCAGACAGAATGAATGTGTGTCTCTTGGACTACGAGGCAGCTGCTTGCCTACCCAACCACCTGCCTGTTAAACTAATAGTGATAGAATAGACAACTTCCTGCATGTGACAAAGTAGAGAGGCCTTCTATTAGGATTGATGTGGACATTGATGAGCTTATTGGGAGTAGGGTACAGGTCAGAGTGGGTGGGGTGGATGTGATATTGAAAAAAACTGTGGAACACTGAGGAATAAGGCTATCATGCATCCCAGAATCAAATTATTCCAAATGAATGCAAGGCATATTACAAGCCTTATGTTTTCTATTAACCATCATTGTTAAGTTGTTTTATTATGGGTTGGTCTCTAGCTGACCGCGTCAAGTACACTTGTAGGATCTCATATATGTCCAACGTGGTCCATCTGCAGATTGCCTGCAGTAGTAATCAACCAGCTGGTCACAATAGAGAAGGATGATATGTCACTAGGTTGATGCAAAAGTTAATGCATCAAAGGGCCAATCGTACTTCTAAATTAATCTGGATAGCCGATGAGTCTCAGTTTAGGAGTGCCATACAATGAAATGTTTGATCTAGTACGCTAAACTCAACCTGGATAAGTATTTATACTCTGAGACTCTGTGACATGGGTCCTGTTAGATCCTAGGTCTAGTGTGGTTTACTAGAATGTCCCAGAAGCCTGTAAAACCTGAAAGGTTATGACCCCTCCCACTGTCCTCCAGGGCTCACGGTCCGGACGCCTGTATCCTGGAGGAGGTGAAGATGCTCCCGTTGGGCCAGCTCACTCTGCCCCAGATGCTCCACATCGCCGCCCAGATTGCCTCAGGCATGGTTTACCTGGCCTCCCTTCACTTTGTGCACCGAGACCTGGCTACACGCAACTGCCTGGTGGGCGACATGGGAGATGGTCTGATGGTCAAGATAGGAGACTTTGGCATGTCCCGGGACATCTACAGTACAGACTACTACAGGGTAAAGGTGGACATAGTGAAATTTTTTAGGGTGGGGGGTTTGTCATCCAAAATGTCATTGCCATGTAACATTTCCCAAATGAGTATATACAATTATCTATTCACATTCTATATCACTGCTATTTACGAGATTCATCCGATGGACATTCTCTTCATTGTCATTGTCATATTGACTTTAATTCTACGAATAACCATCAAATAACCATTGATTTCATCCCTATCAGGTGGGTGGTCGTACAATGCTTCCTATTCGCTGGATGCCACCGGAGAGCATCATGTACAGGAAGTTCACCACAGAGAGTGATATCTGGAGCTTTGGAGTTGTCCTCTGGGAGATCTTCACATATGGGAAACAGCCCTGGTACCAGCTTTCCAACAGCGAGGTATAAGGAACTGTGTACAGGGTTGGGCTGTCAAATGGAAAGAGTACCTTTATATGGTTTATGAAATTGGTGAAAAATGTAATTATTGTTTTTTTGGCTGACACTGTAGAATAACCCTTATTTAACTCCTGGGAAACTTATGTTGATGGATTGTAGTGTAATAGTGTGGTGCTTGCAATGCTAGGGTTGTGGTTTTGATTCTAAACTGGGGGTCAAATGGGGTCAGAAATTGGGTCACCATGAAAAAGGTTATGCACACATCACATATTGTAAGTCACTCTGGTTAAGAACATCTGATAGATGCCTACAACCATGTTTGCGGAAAGAGGGTTAGGTACGACACATTGGGTTTGCTCAAGGATCTTATTTTGATGACAGGTATACCTTTAACAAAGGCCAAGAGGGACGTCAAGCCAACCAGAACACATTTGGCAGACATCAAAGCCATGAGAGGGACTTCAGAAAGGCTTGCCTCTAGTAGGAAAAACACTTGGAAGTGAGAGGGACATACAGAACTAAAGAACCAGGAATTCTTATGCCAGAGCTTATAGAAGTTAACTCAGCAATTTCCTGTTTGGGGGGTGTATTGTGAGCATCTTGAATTTGTAGACCGTGAGGTACCCATTGTGGGGGCATAGGTCTAAAACGGGACTCCATGTGCTGACCTTCTTAAGAACCAGGAAATTGTTTTCGAGCACCCCTTCTACAGCCCCCAGGCTGAACCAACGCATGCCCTTACCAGTCTCCGAAAACTGTCCATCTTTGCCACTAGTGAAGGGACTATTGAAATCATATGTTATACTCAAACCACTGGTGAACACCAAGGTTTGTCAATGCCCACGGTTGTCTGTAATGAATGGCAGAGCATGTTTGGCCAAACCATTTGGAGGTACCTTCATCCAGGGCTTGGGTTGAAGGGACCAGTCGGACTGGAACAACTGGCTTCTCCCCATATTCCCTGGTGGGAGACATGAATATCATACCCTGCCATGGCGATGGAACACTGTGTGCCAAGATTCTTTGAACTGTCCAAGCCTGAAGAAAGGTTCCTGAGTTGAGGGACTGTGCTGTCATCACTTGGCTCAATTAATCTTAAAGGTTCTTGGCCGAAGAATTGGCATTGTTTGTTTTTGGATTGGGTCAGGTGTGCCCAGTTCATTCATCCCCAGGTGCTAGATAGCTAGCCAACATCCCTTCCTTTGTGATAACGTGGTAAAAACTCTGTGTCCACTACTACATGTTGGTTGGTAAATTTTCCCAGAAACGTAATTAAACATAACAGACTATAAACTATAAATAAACTATCCAGGAAACAAATATAATCTACACAATGACAACCTCACTAGAGATGCCTTTTTGATCACCTATGTCTCGAAGGCTAAGGAAAGCTCCAACTTCGTAGAATGACAATGGGCCCATGTTTACTAGAGCTCATAGAGGAAAAAGAGGCATGTTGCATTTAGCCACCTGCTGGGTGGGAGGGAAGGAAACAACCATTTAGTCTCGACTTTACCATTCAGGGGGTGAGGACAACCGTTGGCATGTAGAAACTCTGCCGCTCTGTAGCACAAGTCTAAGAACAGTCGTGGAACACATTTGGAGTTCTATGTAATACTCATTTTCTACCTGCAATCCAAAAAGATTCGAGCTGGAGTGAGAAAGTGTTCTTTCTGGAATTTCCAAAAAGTACACTACTAGAAGGATATTCAAGTGTAGTCACACTGAATGATGAGATACACCGATCAAACATAACATTATGACCACTGACCAGTGAAGTGAATAACACTGATAATCTCGTTATCATTGCACCTGTCAGGGGATGGGATATACAGTATTAGGCAGCAAGTGAACATTCTGTCCACAAAGTTGATGTGTTAGAAGCAGGAGAAATGGGCAAGCGTAAGGATCTGAGCGACATTGACAAAGGCCAAATTGTGATGACTAGATGACTCTCCAAAACTGCAGCCCTTGTGGGGTGTTCCCGGTCTGCATTGGTCGGTACCTATCAAAAGTGGTCTAAGGAAGGACAAGCGGTGAACTGGCAACAGGGTCATGGGCAGCCAAGGCTCATTGATGGCTGGCCCGCGTGGTCCGATCCAACAGACAAGCTACTGTAGCTCAAATTGCTGAAAACTTTAATGCCGGTACTGATAGAAAGGTGTCAGAAAATACAGTGCATCACAGTTTGTTGCATATGGGGCCGCAGACCAGTCAGGGTGCCCATGCTGACCCTTGTCCACTGCCGAAAGCACCTACAATGGGCATGTGAGCATCAGAACTGGACCACGGAGCAAATGAAGAAGGTGGCCTGGTCTGATGAATCACATTTTCTTTTACATCACATGGATAGCTGGGTGCGTGTGCGGCGCTTACCTGGTGAACACATGGCACCAGGATGCACTATGGGAAGAAGGCAAACCGGCGGAGGCAGTCTGATGCTTTGGGCAATGTTCTGCTGGGAAACCTTGGGTTCTGCCATTCATGTAGATGTTACTTTGACACTTATCACTTAACTGAGCATTGTTGCAGACCATGTGCACCCTTTCTTGGCAACAGTATTGGCCTCTTTCTGTGGGATAATGTTCCCTGACACAAAGCAAAAATTGTTCAGGAATGGTTTGAGCAACACAACAACGAGTTCAAGGTGTTGACTTGGCCTCCAAATTCCCCAGATCTCAATCCAATCGAGAATCTGTGGGATGTGGATAAACAGGTCCGATTCATGGAGGCCCCACCTCGCAACTTACAGGACTTAAAGGATTTGCTTCTAACGTCTTGGTGTCAGATACCACAGCACACCTTCAGAGGTCATAATGTTATGGCTGATCAGTGTAAGTGTAAATACTGTACCCCAACATCATACAGCCTTCTGGAACATCATACGGCCACTGGATAGACGGTAAAGTAAACTGATCATAGAGAGGCTAAAGCACAAGATTTCCATGTGTTTATAGTCAATCAGTGGGTTCATCAGCGGGCCCAGTCGAAGCCTTTCAGGTTGTGCCCAGAGAAGTGGACTTTGTCCTGACCACAACTGCACCATTATGGACTACAGCCCTCTCTCCTTTCAAGTGGAGGGTGGATCACTTTTCCCCTCCACTCAATTCTAATCTTATTGGACATCATCTTTGCCCAGGGCCAACGACGTTTAACCTTGTTAACCTAATCCTTCCCAGCAAATGATGGACGTGCGTAATTATCATGTCGTCTAATTAGGAGATAAAGGCAGGGATAAATCATCTCGAACAGACAGGGAGACAGACGGCCATCTTGGAAAGTCACTATGAATCTTTGTTCTCTTATGAAGATGATTGAAAGGGTATTGTAATATGATGGGGCTCAGTGCTGACAGGTCTTATTGGATTTGGTCAGGGATATTGAACTCTTTAAAATGGTTAAATCACTGACTCTTTATATGCAATATTGTGCCAAGGGCAGTCCTTGAACAGGAATAGGCATGGTGGAATGTATTCCTTGACAGTGATAAATACATCAAGCCAGTGAATGGGTGACAATTCCTGTTAAAAGCTCTTTCATTGTTTTTGCCAGAACATCTCATCTTTAGCTCTAGCACCATGTCATTCATACTTGTTCACAACTTCACTTATTGAACTAAAGAATCTTCACCTCAAGCTATAAAGGAGGCTTGAGCATGCCTACTCACATGAATATAACGTGATAAGCAGAAAATTGTTAAAAGTTACAGACATAGTTACTGTAGCTATCTCCTTCAAGTCTTAATCCACACCACCTCTCCCTGTTTGCTCACCCACAGGCCATCGAGTGCATTACGCAGGGTCGGGAGCTGGAGAGACCACGAACCTGCCCGAAGGAGGTGCATGTACTGATGCAGGGCTGCTGGCAAAGGGAACCACATCAGAGGCTGGTCATCAAGGACATCCACAGCCGTCTCCTTGCTCTGGTCAAGAGTCCTCCTCTCTACCTGGACATCCTGGGGTAGAGTCTGGGAGGGTTGGGGGGGAAGGGATTTGTCACCAGGCAAGGGGATCTTAAGGTCATGGGGTTTAAATGGGTGTTGAGAAGGGGTGGAGAATGGATCCTGGTACAGGACTACACTTTGTCCATCCCTAAGCATTACCATAATTTACCTTAATTGGACTAAGATGCGCCCACACAACCTCGGATTGGATGTTTGGTCAGATTAGCTTTAGCCAGGATCTGGTCTGACATAGAACACTGGGATGGAAAGGGAATAAAGTGAAATTTACCCTAGATACTGATCTTGGGTTATTTCTGAATTTTTTCCCAATAATGGTTCATTTTAGCCATGGCAGAAGGGAAGCTGACCTCAGATCAGTACGTCACTGAAACTTCACCGAGGGGTGACAAAAAATCTTAGGGAGAGTGTTAATTCCAACTTCCTGGTCAGTATTTCATAAGCTGGACATACTATATGGACACTGGCAGCATCCATGGCGCTTCAGCTTTGCCTTACCATCCCAATTACCATCCCAATTACACCCCAACAATCTCTGTCCCTGGCTGAATCCGGAAATAAGAGGATAAGCCAGACCTGTCAAGTGTTTACTGTGTGTTTTACTGTGTAACTGAATGAGTGTTGTTGTGATGATTGGTTATGCATGACTGAAGAAGTACAGACCATAGTTTTACTGTAGCAGTATTCACTGTTGCCTGACACACCGGTGAAGTTTCAGAGGCTCAGTGTTTTACAAGCCCAAGCATACTTCTCTTTTTAGGGGTGAAATTAGTAAGAGGCCATCTTTTGGTATTCAAGCTGTGTAATATAATCGTCAAGAGGGAAAAGGATTTCAAGAGAAGCCTATTGTGCCAAGTCAATTGCACTAATCAGAAAGCTTTCTTTTCTTAGGCAGTTATATAAGATCTTTCATAATTCATATGAACAGCCCGAGCCATAGTGAGAAAACTGTATATATTGGATATGAATAGTAGCTGGAGTTCTTTATGGCAATCAATGTATTATACTGATCACTTATCAATTAGCATTTCCAAATAGAAAACATTAAGGGAGAAGGGTTAGTTGGGCCACACCTTGTTGCTAGGAAACTATATCTGACCAAATATTTAGGAAAGACAAAAATACATACATGTAATTGATTCTGGAGCAGATTCAAGAGCAAGAGTGGTGAGCAAATTCAGATCAAAAAATTATTTTCAGTCAAATAAATGTATTGTTTTAAATAATTTAAGTAATTAGTTGTTTTAAGTAATTCTCTATAAAACAATGCAGATAATTTCAAGATATTTTCTTTAAAGATGATTTCTAAGCTACAATATCATATCAACAACCTAGCATGAAAGTGTAACCTTATAGCTGTGTTGGGTAATATAGTAAACATTTTGCCTTGGGTTAAGTTGAGCCAGTGGCATCCATACCCTATTCTAATTTTTATTAAATGTATTTATTTCCTAATTTAACAAAAATGTCAGTTGTGTGCATAACATTTGCAATGTTTCAAGCATAAGAACTCATTATTTACAGAGCAGAGTTCATCAAACCCCATCTGCAAATGTACAAACAAGCAAAGGATAGCCCTCTTAGGTTCTTGAGAAAGCATCAGGGGAAGAATACAAGTATCTTGTATAAATTGTAGGTAAGGATGGTTTATGTAAAAGAAAATGGCTCAGTTTAACTCACTCTTCTGTATTTAATTACCCAATTACTTTCAACCCAAAACCCAACTATTTTTTGATTGAAAATGTCCCTGTTTAATGCAATTTAATTACTTCACTAATGTGTGTGTGTGTGTGTGTGTGTGTGTGTGTGTGTGCGGGTGTGTGGGTGAATGTGCAAATATTGCAACGGCAGGTTTGACTGGATGTTATATACTGTTGATACTGCTCACTACAGTAGTTAATAGATAATGGAATACAATAAAATGGTTTGTATTTCTCCACCAACTAATTCTAAACATTATAATAGATTGGAGTTGTAACATTATTCTTTTCACTTATTTATTAATCATCTAATTTATTATTTCTGTCAGAGTAAATTACAAAGACAATTAATTGTAAAAGGAATATGTTTTGAAAAAAGCAGGGTTGAACTTCTATAAATTGCAAAGAAGGTGATTTTCCTGACATTCCTACATTGTTTACATTTGAATGCTGTCCGAGGCCAGTGAGTATCCCCGAAAAATAATGTGTGTACGCAGTGCAAGGTTATAGCTCCTGGCTTCAGGTTCAGTTACATAGCCTTAATGGGAAAGTGTCATGTTAACATGCCTTATATTGTTTGCCTTCAGGCTTGAATAATTGGTGGGCGTGGTGTAGGAGAACAAATATCTACAGAGTTCATATAAATATACAGAAATTTACCATATGTTTCAGCTTCTTGCCTCCATCAGTGATGTACAAACAATTTAAGGAGAAATTGTTAAGTGCTGTGCATAACAGGGGCAACATCAGCAACAGTAGTGTGGCTAAATATTGGGAAATATGAAGATTTGGAGAGAACAGAAAGAAAATAAAATATTGAAATGTTACATAACTGATAAAAGACACAACAATCTGGGCTACATAGCGATATCATGAGTAATAGATACACAAAATCTCCAAACAGGCTAAATTGTGAATAACATGCAGGCAGGGTTAAGTTCTCTGCCACTGATCATGTTTTCAAGCTGCAGACGTAGCCACACCAATGATCAAAGTCAGTTAAAATAAGTAAACTTAGCCACCAGTAAACCTTAAATGTGGAGGTTTAAAATATCCCTCTGATGGCAGATTGACTAATTGATTGACTAAATCTAATCTGGCCTTTCCATTCTTGAGGCTTTGCACCTTGTGGTGAACCCTCTGTATTTGCTTTCCTGACGTCTTCTCTTTATGGTACACTTGGATAACGGTATGCCTACCTCCTGGAGAGTGTTCTTCACTTGGCTGGATGTTGTGAAGGGGTTTTTCTTTACTTTGGGAAGGATCCTACAATCATCCACCACTGTTGTCTTCCATGGACGTCCAGGCCTTTTTGTGTTGCAGAGCTCACCAGTACACTTTTTAACCAAACTGTTGATTTGGCCACTCTTAATGTTCTCTTTGGTGGATTTTCTTTTGGTTTTTTTTGCTGCCTAAGGATGGCCTGTTTCACTTGCATTAAGAGCTCCTTTGACTGCATGTTGTGGGTTCACAGCAACAGCTTCCAAATGTGAATGCCACACCTGAAATCAACTCCAGACCTTTAATCTGCTTAATTGATTAAGAAATAATGAAGGAATAGCCCACACTTGTCCATGAAACAGCTTTTGAGTCAATTGTCCAATTACTTTTGGTCCCTTGAAAAATGTGGCTACTTATTAAAGAGCTGTATTTCCTAAACCCTTCTTTCAATCTGGATGTGAATACCCTCAAATAAAAGCTGAGAGACTGCGCTTTAAGCCCATATTCATTATTTAACTGTAACTTGAATACGTTTTGGTAAACAGCCAAAATAACAAACTTGTGTCAGTGTCCAATTATTTCCAGACCTAACTGTATATAGCCTGAATTGGCTGATACATTTTGAGATTTGAAGTTTTAATTCTCTTAAGTGTTTTTTGTTTAAATTGTGATTAAACTAATTCATGGAATAGGAAAAGATGAGCATAAGACACAGGTCGCAATTTGATTTAGAGTCTTAAGAGCCCTTTATATTTAATTTGAGAATAATTAGAAAGTACATTCAAATGGGCTTTTATTGTTATGCTTACAAAAATGAATTGGGGGGAGCATTTATATTTTCTTTGTAGCCAATATCATCTGTTTGGTAAGCAAACAACTTTGGATTAAAAGAGACTGCACAAAACTCCTTAAGCAGGGGAAAGTCTCTGGTAAAATCCATCTAATTCTCTCGACTTTCTTCTTTAGTAACACGTAACATGTTTCTAGCTGAAATAGGATGCATCCAATGTCATCAATAACATAACGCATGCCAACTTGTTGCCTCTTTTACCATGATGAAGGACAACTAGTAACTGACTGGGAAATTCCTTAAACTTGGTAGTTAATTAATTAATAATTATAATGAATACAGAAAACGGAGGTATCTGAAAGAATATGGCCTGATGCACACTTTGTTTCTCATCCCAAGGACAATACCTAACTTCTGGCTATTTTGCAATCCTATGTTTAGAATCGCTCCTAAAAGAGATCCTTGGCGCATTTGAAAACCTCGCCGTGGAGATATATTTCACCGATCGTGATGACGTCAGTGAGACACTCAGGGATGTTAACGTTTTGTAATGATCGCAAGAATGGACCCTGAAGTGTTTTGTGATATTGTGGCTGGACGCACACATAGGTCTCCTTCTCCTCCTTCCATGAGCAATTGTGTTGCCAGTTCAGCAGTATTAAATTAAAGATGCAGTGTGGAGCTTTTCTAGATTTCAGCCAGCTGATTACATGCACACAAGCCTAACTGTTTAATATGTCATCCGTCTGGTCTAGTAAGTTGCACCTTTTGTATGATATAATATGAAGCCAGTTTGTAACATTTGATACATACATAAAGGTTCCTAAAATGCATCTTTAACTAGCCACATATAACTTTTGTTCCTGTTACACACAAAATAGTCTCCTTGTTTGTACAGCACAGATGAAGGCAGAAGCTTATGGCTTAAATAAAAAAAAGAAGCACCGTAATCTTTTGCCATTTGTTATAATTTCAGCATTGATTAAATTAAATATATAATTTTTTGCATCTAATCAGCCTTCAGATTTTTTTTTCCATGTTTTTTTTATTGTGATTACCTTCTGAACAAAAGTAAACCATTGGGACACCTTTGAATGTGAATATGTAAATAGGCTGTATTGATGTTCAACTACTGTTACCCTGTTAATTTGTATTGTCAGCTCATGAATAAAACAACCATTTGGCTCAGTGCTCTGTCTTGCGTGTATCTTGTCAATGACATGCTATCACCCTCAAGTTGTCTATCAACATACAATACATGTTTTGGAAAGACTGAATACTGACTAAATGCTGACTAAAGGGCATATCTTCCAAAAGCACCTGTCATTTTGCAATGGCCCATAATTAACTATGCACATCACACAAACAGCAAGTTTGCAGATGAACATTCACCCCACACATCAGTTACTGGAAGTTACACATCGCAATTTTTTGCCAACAAACAATGAAATACACTTTGGGTGTATTTTCCTCTCACTTTTTTCCATCTCGACTCCCCTAGGAGTGCTAATGGGTTGTGAGTAATGCTATCTCTCTCTCTAGTGGAGATGAAAACACTTGTTAGGCTCATGTCTGCACCACCGTGTATCCTATAACGTCTTAGACAGAATCATTCCTTTAACCCCAATTGAGATTTTCGTATTAGCCACCTCCCTCTAAGACTAGAAACAAAAAAGCCTGCCTCTACCAACTAAAGTCCCTTATAACCACTCCACATGAATCAAGACCCCAGTGCATACTTTCCTCAATATCCCTTTCGTAGAGACAACAATCTTAGCATTTTGAAGTTGACTGAGAGAGAACAGGAAAGTAAAACTACCTCAAAGCAGAAGTGACATGGTTTTCTGTAAGTTACCAACATTTGGTAGATTTTTGCAAATACAAGAATTCCAGTCTTCTAGGTAAGGCGGACTAAGCTTGGCAGCAAAGGGTGCTCTACAAACAGTTCTTGTTGGATATACTGATGGAGGAAACTAATTCTTGTACAATCATGCCCCCTACTGCTAACAACTATAGAGACTCAAATCCTTTGTTCGATTACATATTTTTTTTATAATATTTGTTTATTTTCAGTATTTCAATGATCTGTGAAAGTTTGTCATCTGGTGTATTGCTTAAAAACTGCAGCCTTATAGATGATCCATTTAAACAGATTCATTTATATACACAGTTGACTGATAAACATGTTAACGCCACCAAACAAGGGTGTAAGTAATCTTTATTAGAGACATTATTCCAGTAATACAGTATAATAAGGCATTGTTTGTTACATCCTTTTAGTAGACATAACATGCAAATAATTTATCTCAAAAGAGATCAAAAGACTGTTTACATGTTTTCCCTCGCAAACTATGTTACGTTTCTAGTAGAAATGTATGATGGGCATTAACATTCTTTAAACTGCTTCCTTCCTCTTTGCTGAATTCTAGCCTCTTCAGGAGTCATTAATGTGAACAGTCACAATCACTTCCAAGAACCAAGCAGTAAGATGAAGAAAGCACCATATCAAATGTATGTTATTAGGATAAAGGCTGTGGTCAAAATCAAACTGGGGCTGGAATTCTATCAAGTCTGTTACTATCAGCCCAGCTATGTTTACACAGTCAACATCATCTATCCCATCTAAACAAACTCTAACAGAGTTCTCAAAACCATACCGTAATTTACTTTCACCATTGGGAAAAGAGATACTGAGTAAATACTGCAATGCAAATTTATAGAACTGCTGGAATAAAATGTGTGTGTGTGTGTGTGTGTGTGTGCCTCTATACTACATGTGAGCCATGTTCTGTACTCTTCTGTAAAAGAAAGGTTAAACCTGCAACACATTCCATTTCCTTCACTGACCATAACATCACTTGCTAATCCCTCATCTCTCATAGCCTTTACACATGATACCATCACCGAATCAGTATTATGGTTAGTATCCTACATGTACGCAATTTGTGTTTGAGATGGTATTAATAACTTGTCCTGAAATAAATAAAAAAATTATGTAACGGCACAACGCTTACAGGCATTTCGTTTGAATAATACTTCAACAGTAAGTGTAGATTAACACTTGAGACACCACAATTTCTCGAATATCTGTAGACAATTGCTACTAACAATGTTATATCATTTTAGGGAGAAGTGGTTTATTGGTACCCATGAACCTGCAATGACCATCACAATATAACATACATAATACAACAGTGCCAAGAATCTGGGAGATGAGGTAGACATCTTTCGTTTAGTTGTGTTTTGCATCATATAAGATGTCTTCCATCACATGGCTTAAATAAACAGAATAATTTGGTATGTCCTGTCAATGGCACAATGATGGTATGTTTTAGAGAGAATTTCAGTCATTCTCTGGCATTTAGACAGCACCTAGCATTATACAGAAATGTATAATGACCGTATGTGGTAGAAACACTATGTGGTAGACATGAAAAAATAACAGTTCTCCCAAAATTCGAGTCAGAACAATAAAAACGGTGTATTCACAGGAACACATACTGTGGAGAACGATGGAGTTTCCATGGAAACGTACCTCTGTAAAATGGCACCTGTCTTTTAATCATAGGCATGGTACTGTGCTGGAGCTTTTAGGTCGACGTTTTGGAACAGGCAATCTGAGAGAGAACTAGACTGGTCTGTAAATCTATTCAAGTCATAGCAGTGGGGAATCAATAGAAAAATAGGGTCAAGCAATCGAAACTGCATATTTAATGCAGATTCAAATAAGGTTGTATTGATTATTAAAATATACTGTATAATGTTGGAAAACTGTATAAAGTTGGCCAGTTAGTGAGAGTGTAGATAATGTTAAGTCATTAGAATCATGTAATGGATTGATAAATGATGTTACATTTTAAATCCACCAGTGCTTTACCATTGTTTTCCAGCACTCGGCTTTCACCTAGCCTCAAGAGCCTTATTCAAACTCCAGTTATAGTAGGTTAAAGTTGTGAGCTGAAAAAACGGTGGAAGGCAGAAGAACGATGTGTTGTTCATGTACATTTCCTTCCTTTTTTGGCTTCAAATTAATTGATATTTCTCACATATGAAATTTACATGATGTTTCTCACATATTATTTTTTGCACAGACAGATGCACAGACAAATATGATTATTATATACAGTTTAGTGGATCAACTGCAGGCAAAGAAACAGAGAAAATAAGGCCACTTGTGAAGAGAGGTAAAACTTCCCTTTTCTTGGCTTAGGTGGTGCATAACTGCAGGGTGTGAACCTTGGTCCGCTGGCTGTTGCCCACTCATAGCCAAAATGCACCATTAACTATTAACTATTAAATGATGTGTAGAACTGACCATGAATATTCAAAAATAATAATTTTTTGTTGAAATTGATGCAGTTATATATATAACTATACATTTATAATCTGGGTTTTGGGAGGCATATTTTGGGGGTATAGGATCTGGTTTAACTATTGGGAGAACGGGCATTTAGCTTTTGGGCCAAGGCCATTCATACAGTATTGAATAGCAGTGTGTGTTAATGTTAATATATTTTTTATTAAAAAAATAAACTTGTAATCTTTACTCTGAATGCTCCATTTCTTAAACTGTAAGCATGTCAATTTCAAACACTACATTGTTCATCTAATTAGACTTTGTCGATCACTTTGAAAAGCAACTACCTGAAACATTCGTAAAGCCCCCGGATCTTAAATTGACCAAAGAAAATCATTTGAAAAAATAGCTCCTGATCTTCTATAATTCCGATCGGGCATTATGACATTGTAGACGTGTAGGCGGCTAGCGGAAAATCTTCCGCATGTACGTTCAAAACCCTGTACTTTCTGTCCAGGGCGGGGCGGGGTGGCGGGGGTGTTGGCTAAGCCCTGAATGTATTGTGATCCAAGCGACGCCTCTGGTAAAGGCTACGGTCCTGAAAACATTTTTCCACATTTTAATAATTTAGCAGACATTCTAATATCGAGTGATTTACTGTAGTGTAGCATACATTTTCATATTGGACGCCCTTGGAAATCGAACCCACGAATGTTGTCTTTGCAAGTACCATGTTCTACCATGTCCTATAGCCGCCTGACAACTTTATGTAAAGGTGCATCCTGACGCACCGCAGGGGTGTCTTTTAGCAGATTATGATGTTGCAACCTAGATATTTATGATAAAGCCATGATGAGTCCATGGATATATTTTTTCACTGCAGAGTTAAGCACAGTGTAAACCCTGGTGTAATGACACCATCTTTTCTGTGATGAAACAGCCATTGGGTGGGCAGACACCTTTTTCGTAGCTCCAATTCTTGTTTTCCAATAGAACAGATGTCTTAGTAATTCAGTAACTGATGTATGTTGACATGGTTATTTTGACATACTCTGAGACACTGGTCTCCTACACAAGTTTAGTGTGTTTGGCAACATTCATGCAAGTACATGTCTTGATACCTTTTTTCCTGTCTTCTCTAAGATTATAACCTTGGTATTTTCTAGTTGTTACAACATTTTTTAACTAAAGCTTTAGGTAGTTTAGCACACATTTGGGCTTAAAGGATTTGTGAGACACTGGGCCATATTCAAATAGTGACTAACATCAAGAAATGTTATATGTCATCAATATACTATTTACAAGTATGGTTTACCAGAATGGTTTGCCTTCTGTGGAGTGTTTTGTGGGGTTTCACACTCTTATGTAGGTTTCCTAACCAGGCATAAAACAATTGAATATATTTCACTATAGGTGAAAATACAAGTGTCATAACAATGTGTGATGATAATATTATGAAAGGTTATGACAAGTTATGTCAGCTTTAATGACATGTTATGATGGTGTTATGACGCTATGCTTCAGGTAAAGTTTCACCAAACATTCACCATCAGTTTTCCAGCATTAGCAAGCCAGCTGGTTAGATAAAACATGATACATCTAAAAGTTACAAAATCTTATAGCTTACTAGCCAGAAACTAACCAGGAGAATCCTTTCAATTGCTCAAATTAAGCATAAATTCACATTTAGGAACTTTCTCTGTTGCCAAAAACAATAACTTTACCTGGTGCAGTTATTAATGATGGAAATTATTATTGGTGGGTACATTTTACCTGCTTCACTGAGAGGTACCCATCCTTCCCAACTGCTATGCCCTGGGCCCCTCGCTGTATTGGAATAGCCCTGCATTGCAGATCTGTAGCCCTGAACAAATTATGGTATTTGAGATGTTCCAATAATGGCTTACAAATTATATCAGGACATGCTAACACTAATTAAATACAAAAATATGAATATTACAGTTCCCTGCAAATAATAAAAAAAAAAATCATCTTTGATATACAAAACTATGATAACATATACAGCGCTATGGATAACATTTTAATCACTATTTAAGAAAAAGGCACATACGTACTCTTCGACATCATAGAGCACAGTCTTTAAAGTGTAGATAAAGAAATTGTTGCATATACTTCGACTTTAAATACCTATGTAACTTTGAATAGCAACCAATTGGATTCAATAACTAAAAGGCTTTAAGAACATAATTGGGTCTTGAGCTTTCATGTAAAACGCAAACAAATGAATAATCTCATAATTAAAACTTATGATGAGGTTAACTTTAGTATAAAAATAATGTAGAAAAAAAAAACGCCTGTGATAAAGGTTCAATAGGGTTATACAAACATACTACCTTGTTTTAACAGTTATAATAGAACTCCTTTAAAGTTATATCACAACTCTTCATTGTTATCATTTCCAAAGTAGGAAACTGCTTGAAAGGTTTTAACCAACCCTTGTCCTGGGTGGTCACGGGCTGCAGGGAGGGCCGTCACTGTTGTTTGTGTTTGCTGGGCGGCGTCAGCGGGTGGCTGGCACTGTGGTGGGAGTTCCAGAGCAGGGGGGCGCTGAAGGTGCCAATGATGCCTAGGTTGAGGATGACACCAAGGGCCAGCGCACCTAAAGTGCCCAGGAAGGAGGGCACGGCTGCCTGGGTGATGAGCCACGTCCTCCGTGAGGTCATATCTGCTAGCACCGCCTCCATCTGGAAGTGGGTACCCACCACGGCACAGATGTGGAAGAGCTGGTGGCTGTGACCTGAAAGGAGAGATAGAGGAGGACAAATCTAATTTAACATGGGATTTCTTGGGTTTAAACATTGAAGCAAGATATACCAGCTTTAGTCATAGTATCCCTATTGAAATATATAAACTGAATACACTGAGCCTGAAAACACTGAGCCTGAAAACACTGAATACACTGAGCCTGAAAACACTGAATACACTGAGCCTGGAAACACTGAATACACTGAGCCTGGAAAAACTGAATACACTGAGCCTGAAAACACTGAATACACTGAGCCTGAAAACACTGAATACACTGAGCCTGAAAACACTGAATACACTGAGCTTGGAAACACTGAGTCTGAAAACACTGAATACACTGAGCCTGAAAACACTGAATACACTGAGCCTGAAAACACTGAATACAGTGAGCCTGAAAACACTGAATACACTGAGCCTGGAAACACTGAATACACTGAGCCTGAAAACACTGAGCCTGAAAACACTGAATACACTGAGCCTGAAAACACTGAATACACTGAGCCTGGAAACACTGAATACACTGAGCCTGAAAACACTGAATACACTGAGCCTGAAAACACTGAATACACTGAGCCTGAAAACACTGAATACACTGAGCCTGAAAACACTGAATACACTGAGCTTGGAAACACTGAGTCTGAAAACACTGAATACACTGAGCCTGAAAACACTGAATACACTGAGCCTGAAAACACTGAATACAGTGAGCCTGAAAACACTGAATACACTGAGCCTGGAAACACTGAATACACTGAGCCTGAAAACACTGAATACACTGAGCATGAAAACACTGAATACACTGAGCCTGAAAACACTGAATACACTGAGCCTGAAAACAACTGAACACTGAGCTGAAAACACTGAATACACTGAGCCTGAAAACACTGAATACACTGAGCTGGAAACACTGAATACACTGAGCCTGAAAACACTGAATACACTGAGCCTGAAAACACTGAATACACTGAGCCTGAAAACACTGAATACACTGAGCCTGAAAACACTGAATACACTGAGCTGAACCTGAAAACACTGAATACACTGAGCCTGAAAACACTGAATACACTGAGCCTGAAAACAATGAATACACTGAGCTGAAAACACTGAATACACTGAGCCTGAAACACTGAATACACTGAGCCTGAAAACACTGAATACACTGAGCCTGAAAACACTGAATACACTGAGCCTGAAAACACTGAATACACTGAGCTTGGAAACACTGAGTCTGAAAACACTGAATACACTGAGCCTGAAAACACTGAATACACTGAGCCTGAAAACACTGAATACAGTGAGCCTGAAAACACTGAATACACTGTAGCCTGGAAATCACTGAATACACTGAGCCTGAAAACACTGATACACTTCGAGCATGAAAACACTGAATACACTGAGCCTGAAAACACTGAATACACCTGAGCCTGAAACACTGAATACACTGAGCCTGAAAACACTACACTGAGCTTGGAAACACTGAGTCTGAAACACTGAATACACTGAGCCTGAAACACTGAATACACTGAGCCTGAAAACACTGAATACAGTGAGCCTGAAAACACTGAATACACTGAGCCTGGAAACACTGAATACACTGAGCCTACAAAACTGAGCCTGAAAACACTGAATACACTGAGCCTGAAAACACTGAATACACTGAGCCTGAAAACACTGAATACACTGAGCCTGAAACACTGAATACACTGAGCCTGAAAACACTGAATACACTGAGGCCTGAAAACACTGAATACACTGAGCCTGGAAAAACACTGAATACACTGAGCCTGAAACACTGAATACACTGAGCTTGGAAACACTGAGTCTGAAAACACTGAATACACTGAGCCTGAAACACTGAATACACTGAGCCTGAAAACACTGAATACACTGAGCCTGAAAACACTGAATACACTGAGCCTGAAAACACTGAATACACTGAGCCTGAAAACACTGAGCCTGAAAACACTGAATACACTGAGCCTGAAAACACTGAATACACTGAGCCTGAAAACACTGAATACACTGAGCCTGGAAACACTGGAATACACTGAGCCTGAAAACACTGAATACACTGAGCCTGAAAACACTGAATACACTGAGCCTGAAAACACTGAATACACTGAGCCTGAAAACACTGAATACACCGAGCCTGAAAACAGTGAATACACTGAGCCTGAAAACACTGAATACACTGAGCCTGAAAACACTGAATACACTGAGCTTGGAAACACTGAGTCTGAAAACACTGAATACACTGAGCTTGGAAACACTGAGTCTGAAAACACTGAATACACTGAGCCTGAAAACACTGAATACACTGAGCCTGAAAACACTGAATACAGTGAGCCTGAAAACACTGAATACACTGAGCCTGGAAACACTGAATACACTGAGCCTGAAAACACTGAGCCTGAAAACACTGAATACACTGAGCCTGAAAACACTGAATACACTGAGCCTGAAAACACTGAATACACTGAGCCTGGAAACACTGAATACACTGAGCCTGAAAACACTGAATACACTGAGCCTGAAAACACTGAATACACTGAGCCTGAAAACACTGAATACACTGAGCCTGAAAACACTGAATACACTGAGCTTGGAAACACTGAGTCTGAAAACACTGAATACACTGAGCCTGAAAACACTGAATACACTGAGCCTGAAAACACTGAATACAGTGAGCCTGAAAACACTGAATACACTGAGCCTGAAAACACTGAATACACTGAGCCTGAAAACACTGAATACACCGAGCCTGAAAACACTGAATACACTGAGCCTGAAAACACTGAATACACTGAGCCTGAAAACACTGAATACACTGAGCTTGGAAACACTGAGTCTGAAAACACTGAATACACTGAGCTTGGAAACACTGAGTCTGAAAACACTGAATACACTGAGCCTGAAAACACTGAATACACTGAGCCTGAAAACACTGAATACAGTGAGCCTGAAAACACTGAATACACTGAGCCTGGAAACACTGAATACACTGAGCCTGAAAACACTGAGCCTGAAAACACTGAATACACTGAGCCTGAAAACACTGAATACACTGAGCCTGAAAACACTGAATACACTGAGCCTGGAAACACTGAATACACTGAGCCTGAAAACACTGAATACACTGAGCCTGAAAACACTGAATACACTGAGCCTGAAAACACTGAATACACTGAGCCTGAAAACACTGAATACACTGAGCTTGGAAACACTGAGTCTGAAAACACTGAATACACTGAGCCTGAAAACACTGAATACACTGAGCCTGAAAACACTGAATACAGTGAGCCTGAAAACACTGAATACACTGAGCCTGGAAACACTGAATACACTGAGCCTGAAAACACTGAATACACTTCGCATGAAAACACTGAATACACTGAGCCTGAAAACACTGAATACACCGAGCCTGAAAACAGTGAATACACTGAGCCTGAAAACACTGAATACACTGAGCCTGAAAACACTGAATACACTGAGCTTGGAAACACTGAGTCTGAAAACACTGAATACACTGAGCCTGAAAACACTGAATACACTGAGCCTGAAAACACTGAATACAGTGAGCCTGAAAACACTGAATACACTGAGCCTGGAAACACTGAATACACTGAGCCTGAAAACACTGAATACACTTCGCATGAAAACACTGAATACACTGAGCCTGAAAACACTGAATACACCGAGCCTGAAAACAGTGAATACACTGAGCCTGAAAACACTGAATACACTGAGCCTGAAAACACTGAATACACTGAGCTTGGAAACACTGAGTCTGAAAACACTGAATACACTGAGCTTGGAAACACTGAGTCTGAAAACACTGAATACACTGAGCCTGAAAACACTGAATACACTGAGCCTGAAAACACTGAATACAGTGAGCCTGAAAACACTGAATACACTGAGCCTGGAAACACTGAATACACTGAGCCTGAAAACACTGAGCCTGAAAACACTGAATACACTGAGCCTGAAAACACTGAATACACTGAGCCTGAAAACACTGAATACACTGAGCCTGGAAACACTGAATACACTGAGCCTGAAAACACTGAATACACTGAGCCTGAAAACACTGAATACACTGAGCCTGAAAACACTGAATACACTGAGCCTGAAAACACTGAATACACTGAGCTTGGAAACACTGAGTCTGAAAACACTGAATACACTGAGCCTGAAAACACTGAATACACTGAGCCTGAAAACACTGAATACACTGAGCCTGAAAACACTGAATACACTGAGCCTGAAAACACTGAATACACTGAGCCTGAAAACACTGAATACACCGAGCCTGAAAACAGTGAATACACTGAGCCTGAAAACACTGAATACACTGAGCCTGAAAACACTGAATACACTGAGCTTGGAAACACTGAGTCTGAAAACACTGAATACACTGAGCTTGGAAACACTGAGTCTGAAAACACTGAATACACTGAGCCTGAAAACACTGAATACACTGAGCCTGAAAACACTGAATACAGTGAGCCTGAAAACACTGAATACACTGAGCCTGGAAACACTGAATACACTGAGCCTGAAAACACTGAGCCTGAAAACACTGAATACACTGAGCCTGAAAACACTGAATACACTGAGCCTGAAAACACTGAATACACTGAGCCTGGAAACACTGAATACACTGAGCCTGAAAACACTGAATACACTGAGCCTGAAAACACTGAATACACTGAGCCTGAAAACACTGAATACACTGAGCCTGAAAACACTGAATACACTGAGCTTGGAAACACTGAGTCTGAAAACACTGAATACACTGAGCCTGAAAACACTGAATACACTGAGCCTGAAAACACTGAATACAGTGAGCCTGAAAACACTGAATACACTGAGCCTGGAAACACTGAATACACTGAGCCTGAAAACAGTGAATACACTGAGCCTGAAAACACTGAATACACTGAGCCTGAAAACACTGAATACACTGAGCTTGGAAACACTGAGTCTGAAAACACTGAATACACTGAGCCTGAAAACACTGAATACACTGAGCCTGAAAACACTGAATACAGTGAGCCTGAAAACACTGAATACACTGAGCCTGGAAACACTGAATACACTGAGCCTGAAAACACTGAATACACTTCGCATGAAAACACTGAATACACTGAGCCTGAAAACACTGAATACACCGAGCCTGAAAACAGTGAATACACTGAGCCTGAAAACACTGAATACACTGAGCCTGAAAACACTGAATACACTGAGCTTGGAAACACTGAGTCTGAAAACACTGAATACACTGAGCTTGGAAACACTGAGTCTGAAAACACTGAATACACTGAGCCTGAAAACACTGAATACACTGAGCCTGAAAACACTGAATACAGTGAGCCTGAAAACACTGAATACACTGAGCCTGGAAACACTGAATACACTGAGCCTGAAAACACTGAGCCTGAAAACACTGAATACACTGAGCCTGAAAACACTGAATACACTGAGCCTGAAAACACTGAATACACTGAGCCTGGAAACACTGAATACACTGAGCCTGAAAACACTGAATACACTGAGCCTGAAAACACTGAATACACTGAGCCTGAAAACACTGAATACACTGAGCCTGAAAACACTGAATACACTGAGCTTGGAAACACTGAGCCTGAAAACACTGAATACACTGAGCCTGGAAACACTGAATACACTGAGCCTGAAAACACTGAATACACTGAGCCTGAAAACACTGAATACACTGAGCCTGGAAACACTGAATACACTGAGCCTGAAAACACTGAATACACTTCGCATGAAAACACTGAATACACTGAGCCTGAAAACACTGAATACACCGAGCCTGAAAACAGTGAATACACTGAGCCTGAAAACACTGAATACACTGAGCCTGAAAACACTGAATACACTGAGCTTGGAAACACTGAGTCTGAAAACACTGAATACACTGAGCCTGAAAACACTGAATACACTGAGCCTGAAAACACTGAATACAGTGAGCCTGAAAACACTGAATACACTGAGCCTGGAAACACTGAATACACTGAGCCTGAAAACACTGAGCCTGAAAACACTGAATACACTGAGCCTGAAAACACTGAATACACTGAGCCTGAAAACACTGAATACACTGAGCCTGGAAACACTGAATACACTGAGCCTGAAAACACTGAATACACTGAGCCTGAAAACACTGAATACACTGAGCCTGAAAACACTGAATACACTGAGCCTGAAAACACTGAATACACTGAGCTTGGAAACACTGAGTCTGAAAACACTGAATACAGTGAGCCTGAAAACACTGAATACACTGAGCCTGAAAACACTGAATACACTGAGCCTGAAAACACTGAATACAGTGAGCCTGAAAACACTGAATACACTGAGCCTGGAAACACTGAATACACTGAGCCTGAAAACACTGAATACACTTCGCATGAAAACACTGAATACACTGAGCCTGAAAACACTGAATACACCGAGCCTGAAAACAGTGAATACACTGAGACAAAACATTATGACCCTCAGAGGTGTCCTGTGGTATCCAGCACCAAGACGTTAGCAGCATATCCTTCAAGTCCTGTAAGTTGCGAGGTGGAGCCCACATACACTCACCTAAAGGATTATTAGGAACACCTGTTCAATTTCTCATTAATGCAATTATCTAATCAACCAATCACATGGCAGTTGCTTCAATGCATTTAGGGGTGTGGTCCTGGTCAAGACAATCTCCTGAACTCCAAACTGAATGTCAGAATGGGAAAGAAAGGTGATTTAAGCAATTTGGAGCGTGGCATGGTTGTTGGTGCCAGGCGGGACGGTCTGAGTATTTCACAATCTGCTCAGTTACTGGGATTTTCACGCACCACCATTTCTAGGGTTTACAAAGAATGATGTGAAAAGGGAAAAACATCCAGTATGCGGCAGGCCTGTGGGCGAAAATGCCTTGTTGATGCTAGAGGTCAGAGGAGAATGGGCCGACTGATTCATGTTGCCTGGTCTGATGAGTCTTGATTTCTGTTGAGACACTCAGATGGTAGAGTCAGAATTTGGCGTAAACAGAATGAGAACATGGATCCATCATGCCTTGTTACCACTGTGCAGGCTGGTGGTGGTGGTGTAATGGTGTGGGGGATGTTTTCTTGGCACACTTTAGGCCACTTTGTGCCAATTGGGCAATGTTTAAATGCCACGGCCTACTTGAGCATTGTTTCTGACCATGTCCATCCCTTTATGACCACCATGGCTACTTCGAGCAGGATAATGCACTATGTCACAAAGCTCGAATCATTTCAAATTGGTTTCTTGAACATGACAATGAGTTCACTGTACTGAAATGGCCCCCACAGTCACCAATCTCAACCCAATAGAGCATCTTTGGGATGTGGTGGAACGGGAGCTTCGTGCCCTGGATGTGCATCCCACAAATCTCCATCAACTGCAAGATGCTATCCTATCAATATGGGCCAACATTTCAGCACCTTGTTGAATCAATGCCACGTAGAATTAAGGCAGTTCTGAAGGCGAAAGGGGGTCAAACACAGTATTAGTATGGTGTTCCTAATAATCCTTTAGGTGAGTGTAGATCAGACTTGTTGGTCCAGCACATCCCACAGATGCTCGATTGGATTGAGATCTGGGGAATTGAGGCCAGGGCAACACCTTGAACTCTTCATAATATTCCTCAAACCATTCCTGAACAACTTGTGCAGTGTGGCAGGGCACATTATCCTACTGAAAGAGGCCAAAGCCATCAGGGAGTGCCATTGCCATAAAGGGGTGCACCTGATCTGCAAAGATGTTTAGGTAGGTGGCACGTGTCAAATTGATGTCCACATGAATGCCCGGACCCAGTGATTCCCAGAAGAACATTGTCCAGAGCATCATAATCCCTCCACTAGCTTTGTCGTTTTCCCACAGTGCATCCTGATGCCATCACTTCCCCCAGGTAAACGGCACACACATACACAGTCGTCCACGTGGTGGGAAAGAAAACGTGACTCATCGGACCAGGAAACCTTCTTCCAAGGCTCCAAGGTCCAGTTCCAACACTCGCATGCCCATTGTAGGCACCTTCCACAGTGGACTGGGGTCATCATAGGTGCCTGTGGCTACGCAGCCTCATATGCTGCAAGGTGTGATGTTACTGTGTGTTGTGACACATTCCTCCCATAACCATCATTAACAGTTTGACTTGTGCCACAGCAGACCTTCTGTCGGGCATGGACCAGGCGGGGTAGCCTTCGTTGTCCTGGTGCATTGATGAGCCTTGGGAGGCCAACACCCTGTCAGCGGTTTGTGGTTTGTCCCTCCTCGGACCACTGTCGGTAGGTACCCACCTCTGCTGACCGGGAGCATCCCACATGCCCTGCCGTTTCAGAGATGCTCACTCATCTGGCCATAACAATAAGGTCCTTGTCAAATTTCGGTTGCATCCAACACGTTGACTACGAGAACTGATTGTTCGCTTACCATCTAATCTACCCAGACCTTGACAACAGCCCTTGTTAGGAGATGATCAATGTTTTTTGCTTCACCTATGAGTGGTCATAATGTTTTAGCTCATAACAAATCTTCACAAACACAGTAGAAATGCCTATAGAAATGCCTGTCTATAAGAGTCAACAATAACTGGCCACTGACCATACAAGCTAAAACTTGCACCACAACCTGCATGACCTCTCAATTCAAGCTACCACAGTAACTTTGCGTTGGGTGGACTTACCAAAGTAGTCGAAGCGCCCTGGGGCCAGTCTTTCTGGGAGGTGTGAGGCAAACAGGAAGCAGGTTAGGAAGGCAAAGAGGAGGTGGTAACAGTGACTGGACAGGGCCTCACTATGACAGCAGCTGCCGCCACAGCACAGGAGAAGCTATACACACACATACACACACTCTAGATTACTAAAACTAATAGCAGCCCATAAATTAAAGGCATTAACGGCACAGGGTCACATATTTTAATTCAATCTATAGAATATCTCTTAGTTTATAAGCCAAGGTTTCATAGGAAAGCATTAATTGGATTTCAACTGTCATATAACAAATCCAACCCAGTGCACAAGCAGATTTTTTGTGAACTCTGTTCACACATTATTGTAGTAACCCACTCTGTAAAATAGAGGGATGTTGTCAAAGATGAATGGAAAGACGAAGGCCCCTGTCCGGAGAATTTTACTTCGATGTGGGAACTGTAGCTCCAGAAATCTAATTAAAAAGATTGAGGGAGAAAAGTTACTATGGTTTCAATGAACAACAAAGTGATATGTTATGGGTATTGGATAGTATGGCTTCCTTTCCTGGAGTAGCAGGAAAGGCTGGTGCAGAACAGGGTGTTGCAAATAGCGATGGGCACAAAGTGTTGGTGTAACCAGCTGTTGACCCAGCAGTCAGGCATCACATAGGAGCCATAGGTTATGGCACAACCTGTAGAGAAACAAACACAACATGCACAGTACTAATCAAAGGTTTGGACACACCTGCTCATTCATAGATACTTCTTCAGTCTTTTGCACATTATAGAATAAAAGTGAAGATATCAAAACTATGAAATAACACATCTTGTAGAAACCCAAAAATATGTTCTTGTAGAAACCTAAATACATTTAATCTTGTACATTCTTCAAAGTAGGCCGCCGTTGCCTTGATGACAGCTTTGCACACTCTTTCATTCTATCAAACAGCTTCATGTGGTGGTAACCTGGAATATATTTCAGTTGATATGTTAATTTGTGGAAATTCTTTCCTTCTTACTGCATTTCATCAATCAGTTGTGTTGTGACAAGGTAGGGTTGGTTTATAGAAGACCATCAAGTGCCATGCTGACACTGGATCTCATGACAATGGCCACAGGAAAGGAATACCCAGAGTTATCTCTGCTGCAGACGATAAGTTAATCAGAGTTACCAGCTTCAGAAATTGGCAATTAACTGCATCTCAGATTCATGCCAAAATGAAAGCTTCACAGAGTAACAGTAAAAAGTAAAGGTAATAGACATCTCAACATCCACTGTCTCAGAGGAGACATGCGTGATTAAGGCCTTCATGAACGAACTGTCTAAAAAAATAAACACATCTGAATGACACCAAGAAGAAGAGTCTTGCTTGGGCCAGAAACACCAGAAATGGACCAGTGGAAATCTGTCCTTTGGTCGGATGAATTCAAACTTGCAATTTTGGGTACCAACTGCTATGTATTTCCTGACGAGCAGACCCCAGGTGGTGAGAATGAGCAACCTTACATTCTCTGCACTGACACTGAGCACCAGAGCCCCCCCAGGGCTGTGTACTCAGTCCCCTCCTGTACTCCCTGCTC
Organism: Esox lucius; assembly: GCF_011004845.1. Lineage (NCBI taxonomy): Eukaryota > Metazoa > Chordata > Actinopteri > Esociformes > Esocidae > Esox > Esox lucius. Next base: position 14,031,557 of record NC_047588.1, on the reverse strand, counting down.
ATGCATGACTGCGTGGCCCCACACAGCTCCAACATAATCCTCTAATTCTCGGATGAAACAACCATCCTGGGTCTCTTGCCCAACAATGAAGAGACTGCCTACAGAGAGGAGGTAAGGAACCTGGCGACATGGTGCCAGGACAACAACCTCTCTCTTAATTTCTTTAAGACAAAAAGAGATGATTGTGTACTTCAGGAAGCAGCAGAGGGGATGTCATGCCCCCATACACATCGATGGAGCTGAAGTGGAGTCTACAAATGTAAGTTTCTCAGTGTGCTCATCAAAGATTACCTCACTTGGTCCCTGACAAGCAAACTCAGCAGTGAAAACTGCTCAAAAAAGACTATACAGGTGCTGGTCATAAAATGTGAATATCATCAAAAAGTTGATTTATTTCAGTAATTCCATTCAAAAAGTGAAACTTGTATAATGTATACATTCATTCCACGCAGACTGATATATTTCAAGTGTTTATTTATTTTAATTTTGATGATTATAACTGACAACTAATGAAAACCCCAAATTCAGCATCTCAGAAAATTTGAATATTGTGAAAAGGTTCAATATTGAAGACACCTGGTGCCACACTCTAATCAGTTAATTCACCCAAAACACCTGCAAAGGCCTTTAATGGTCTCTTGATCTAGTTCTGTAGGCAACACAATCATAGGGAAGACTGCTGACTTGACAGCTGTCCAAAAGATGACCATTGACACCTTGCACAAGGAGGGCAAGACACAAAAGGTCATAGCTAAAGAGGCTGGCTGTTCACAGAGCTCTGTGTCCAAGCACATTAATAGAGAGGCGAAGGGGAGGAAAATATATGGTAGAAAAAAAAAAAAAAAAGCAATAGGGATAACCGCACACTGGAGAGGATTGTGAAACAAAACCCATTCAAAAATGTGGGGGAGATTCACAAAGAGTGGACTGCAGTTGGAGTCAGTGCTTCAAGAACCACCACGCACAGACATATGCAAGACATGGGTTTCAGCTGTCGCCTTCCATGTGTCAAGCCACTCTTGAACAAGACACAGCGTCAGAAGCGTCTCGCCTGGGCTAAAGACAAAAAGGACTGGACTGCTGCTGAGTTATGTTCTCTGATGAAAATACATTTTGCATTTCCTTTGGAAATCAAGGTCCCAGAGTCTGGAGGAAGAGAGGAGAGGCACAGAATCCATGTTGCTTGAAGTCCAGTGTAAAGTTTCCACAGTCAGTGATGGTTTGGGGTGCCATGTCATCTGCTGGTGTTGGTCCACTGTGTTTTCTGAGGTCCAAGGTCAACGCAGCCGTCTACCAGAAAGTTGTAAAGCACTTCATGCAGATTTCATTTTCCAACAGGACTTGGCAACTGCACACAGTGCCAAAGCTACCAGTACCTGGTTTAAGGACCACGGTATCCCTGTTCTTAATTGACCAGCAAACTCGCCTGACCTTAACCCTACAGAAAATGTATGGGGTATTGTGAAGAGGAAGATGCGATACGCCAGACCCAACAATGCAGAAGAGCTGAAGGCCACTATCAGAGCAACCTGGGCTCTCACAACACCTGAGCAGTGCCACAGACTGATCGACTCCATGCCACGCCGCATTGCTGCAGTAATTCAGGCAAAAGGAGCCCCAACTAAGTATTGAGTGCTGTACATGCTCATACTTTTCATGTTCATACTTTTCAGTTGGCCAACATTTCTAAAATCCTTTTTTGGTATTGGTCTTAAGTATTATTCAAATTTTCTGAGATACTGAATTTGGGATTTTCATTAGTTGTCAGTTATAATCATCACAATTAAAAGAAATAAACATTTGAAATATATCAGTTTGTGTGTAATGAATGAATATAATATACAAGTTTCACTTTATGAATGGAATCACTGAAATAAATCAACTTTTTGATGATATTCTAATTTTATGACCAGCACCTGTACTTCCTGAAGAGACTCATGAAATTTGGCATTTCTGTAATTTCTGTCACCAACGTCTTCAGGTGCACCATTGAGAGTATCCTCTCAGGCTGAACCACTGTCTGGTTCGGCAGCTGCTCCGTGGCAGATTTTCAAGTCCCTCCAGAGGGTGGTGAAATCTGTGGAGTGCATCATAGGCTGCCATCTTCCCTCTGTGCAAGGAATCTACCATACATGATGCCTGAGAAAAACATGGAACACCATCAAAGATCACAGCCACCCAGGTTATGGTTTGTTCACACTGCTGCCGTCTGGTAGATACTACTGGAGCATCAGGGCACACACTTCCAGACTCAAAAACAGTTTTTTCCCTCAGGCCATAAGGCTCCTCAACCAACAACACTGATCCATGATCATACTGATCACACACAAACATTCCAGATGCTCTGATGTCCTTTCAGGTACATTTAATGGGCATTAGAATATTCCTTTGCATGTAACATTCCTAAGCATATTACACTCATATGTATCTATAATACTCAATACTTCTACCATACTGTTCAAACTCCCATCCTACTATTTCAAAGATTGTTGCTACATAGTTTGCATTTTTTTAATGCATATTATTGCCATATCTACAATTAATTAACACTTTTTTGGTCAGTACGTGATTCCATGTGTGTTATTTCACAGTTTTGATGTCTTCACTATTATTGTACAAAGTGGAAAATAGTGAAAATAAAGAGATTTGTATAAATTAGTAGGTACTGTATATTGGAGGATTCATTCTACGAGGAATTAACTACACTATAGTTAATGCATTAAAATGCATATCAATTTGTATCATAACTTATCTTGTATTTAATAACTAGTGAAATATTGGTCTTTCACATAATTCTAAACATCCAGCAAACAAGTTTTAATTAAAAAAAAAGTGTGGCTGCAGAATACCACCTACAGTAAATATTTGCATTTAAAATCCTGGAAATATACTTCTGGATGTTTATGGCTGGGTATGTTTTGTCAGTAAGGAGATTTATGGTAGATTATAGATTACACTGCAGGGGCCATATAATAAGGTGAAATAGTTCAAACTGAGGCACTTAGTGAAAGCATGCAACAAACATTCCAGTTTCATAGAGAGAGGGAGAAGTTAACAGACAAGTACAAAAACACGCTATTCAGAATAAGGCATGAACTATACAAATACACACACTACTATATAATGCAAGTATAATGCAACTACTAATAAATAAGGGAATCCGTTGAACAAGCATGTTCACAGACAGACAAGAAACTATGTAAACTGTACATATGAAGATAGAGTGATACGTGGAACGCACACCTCCACTACAACATTCTCCCAGGTGCTGGATCCAAGAGGAGGTGGAGTAGATCAAACATCAGAGTGAATCTGACAACTCAAACACCACAGCAACACAATGCCAAATCCCTCATGAGCAATGAAGTAACAACATAAACACAGGTTCCAAATGTAAAAAAGCAGATGCCAAGGATCGAAATGAAAGTTCAAATTGTGAAATGGATTGGAAAATGGATTGTGAAATGGATTGTGAAATGGATTGGAAAATGGATTGGCCAAGCTCTCCGGCTGACACTTCCTGGAACACACTGGTACTGCACCAGGTAACACAAGGGGCAGTCGTAGCCATGAAGGAGACTTGGCAGACTTGGGACTGGAAGACAAACTATCAGCTACAGGTAGAGGAAGTACAACTGGGCAAGCTACGTGCAGACAGTCAGGCTTTGTGAAGTGCAGGAACAGACGGCCTCACCCAGGCTGTAGAGGCTGAGGGCACCGTAGTCGAAGAAGTAGCAGATGTGGCGTGCCGCCGGGGACATGGTGCTGAAGGTGTGGGCGCAGCTGGAGGTGAAGGGGTACACGCAGATCAGCAGCATATACACCAGCAGTGGCCACGTGTAGCTCTCTGACAGGAAATTCTGAGTGTAGCACAGGACACAGAAGCGCCACAGGAAGTACCTGGGAAATGAGACGGGCCGCAACACAGTCAGTTTAAATTCCAGAGAAACAGGGAGAAATTAGCTGGGGATTTGATACAATGATGATTTTACACACTGATTGAGTCTAAACCAGCCCTATCTGTTAAAGAAACTCCTCTGCTATCTATGGATATGACCCTCTGGATCTACATTCATTCGTACAGATGCCCTGTTAATAAACGTTGTGGGGGGTTGATCCGGACAAATGATGCAAGATAGAACCAGGTATAAACGGGGCGTAGGTTTCCATTGGTATAGGTACCATGTGGGCAGAAAGTGGGTCCAGATGTTGACCGTCTCATTGGTCATCTGGAAGCTGCTGAGGATGCAGTCAAGGGCGGAGCTCTGGGGGTGACGGTAGCCAGAGATAATGCCATCCTCCCGGAACACCTGAAGGCCAAAAACACATTTTCTTTGATACATACAGTGCATAGGGCTTTACAGAGATGATACAATATGCAACCAAAACCTATCCTTCCAATCCCGCACACATCTGGGCCGCTCTGCATCATTTAATAGATTCAACTGATCCAGTCTGCCCGGAGTGGACACTGAGTAAAAGGAGCAGGGTCTGGGTGAAGCATTTGATCAGACAGGTCTCTATGCCACAACCCTGAACTCAACACCAAACATGCACATTCAGTCAGTGAAACCTCATAACGGCTGTGAAAGGTTGTGCGAAACGTGTGAAAGGTTTGGCCAGTCTTACTTTGGGAACTTGGTGGATGTCAAACAGCTGGGGTAGTTTGATGCTAAGCATGTCCGCGGGCAATCGGAGGGCCCCTCTCCCTCTTCGGCAGGCCTCCCTAAGTCGAGCCCTGCCTCCTTGGCAGAGGACACACCAGACGGGGTAGTCAAAAACAGGGACCTGGCCCCCAACTCCTGGCCCCAGTTCCCATTGCATATAGCGACCCCAGCCTTGTCCCCATCCCTGGCCCCAGGCTCCAGCCCTGCTGGCCACCCCGCCCCCCTGCCACACTGGAAACACTGTGGAGAGAGAAAGGGAGGAAAGCAGTGGTTAGATATAATGTTTTAGAAATGACACTAAGAGCAGTCAGAAATAAACACTGTTGCCTACCTACCAGAACTAGAAATGCGTTTACATTTCACACAAGACACATCCAAAGCATGTGAACAGTTTCGAGAACAGTTCACACTGTTACCAGTTCAATAGAAATTACAACAAAATACAAAAACGTTCCACAGAAAGTGTAATGGTCCTTCCTTTGTCATAATGTTCTATGAGATTGGACTCGACACAGTCTTCCATTGTGTTATCTTTCTCCAGACGTCGACAAAGATTGAGACAGTGGTTAGCATTGTCACATTGTGGTGGGCTGTTAGCTAACAAAGCTAGCATGACAAAAACAGCATGTTCCTGCCATGCGGTATTGAACAGAGGACTCCTGTTCAGATTGCAAAGGAGATTGTCAATAAAACTCTTGTTTGAGCACTCAGAACACCAACACCATGTTCAATATTCCTGGCAGGCGTTGCCTGACATTTTTGTGGAAGCAAAATGCACCAAAAATGCTTTTTGGTTTGATCAAAATCAGTCATTGTCTTTTAGAAGTCCTACTGAGCAAGTGTCAGTTGGCCTTAATGATATTTAAATCTCTCTGCAACTTCTTTAATTGTACATTCAAGTTAATCAAATTATGGGTAGAAAAGGACCTTGCTTATCAAACACTGTACATACTATCCCATTCATATCCTGTGCCACAACATATTTGGGGGAGTAAATGCATAAGGTATGTAGGAGCAGTAGATTTTAGTTGTAGCATACCTCAGCCTGTGATGTGACAGAGTGGGGTGAGAGACAGAGAGATGGGACTACCGTGGTCCATGAGGAAAACAACTGGCTGCAAAGTCCAGGAAAAGGCTTTAAAATATATTTCAAAGGCCCAGTTACACGTCTTTTCCTGTTTACCTGGACAAAGTGAACGTTATGACAGAGGCCCTGTCTGAAGAGTGCCAGGCCATTGGCTAACTGTTACACCTCCCTGGGTTCTAAGAAAATGGGTGATTATTCTGCTCAGCACACATGCATTTACAGACACATGCTCACCAATACAGGAAACAGAACAAGAGAAAACATAATACCTGTGCCACTGAATCGTGTTAATACAGCCACTGGGATCAAGGCTGAGAACATGAATTACAGAAGGGTGAGGTAAAGGTGCCAGAAATGTGACTACTCAAGACAGGAAGAAAACAAAGACAACCATATCAGGCTGTGGGTTGCAAAACATGCAGTGGATTTTAATAAACAAAGTCTGCATGCAAAACATATAGAGGTCCAAATACAATTTTCCTTTTTTTCCTTGTGTGTGTGTGGATATTGGACTACCTCTATAGTCTTATTTTATATCATATAATTATTACGCATTTTATTCTGCTGAGAGATATATCAAGAACCCGAATTATGTTGTTTAAATTAGGTTCAGACCTAGCTAGGGGTCAAAATGTTGCTTTTTCCTGTTGTAATAGCACTTTCAGAGCATTGTATTTGTGAGGAGACAACTCAGTTTACCATGAATCATCAAATTCACAAAGTCTTTCAGGGTACGGATGCTGATCTTGGGTCAGTGCTGCCTTTTAGGTCATACGGAATAACATTATACGAACTGTGAGGACCCGATCCAAGGTCAGAGTTTGTACATAAGGTCACTGGCCTCTTCTCTCTGCAGAGGAGCAACTGTGTTGACCAAAAGAAGCCTCAGTGGATTGTTCCATACTGTAACCCGCCCACTATGAAGTCATCTGTAACTATGAATGGACTAGTCGTGACTCCAGCCGTTCCCCACCCAAGCTTTTCCCAGAAACACTGCTGTGTATCAGCTGTAAACATGATGGCAGAAACACTGTAATCCACAGCCCGAAGACCAACTCAAGCAGGGCATTTACAACACATACAGGTTAAAGGAGCATGTTTCTGTATAAACCAGCTTTTGTCATTCTGTTCACTTAAAAAAAAAGCTTATTTGGCTCCCAAAAGGCTATTCGTTCAAACCATCCATCACCCCGTCCAACCTAGATGTTGCTTCTGATTGTTGGGAAGACGAGGGGAAACATACCATAGTTGATATAGTGGGGAGAACAAGTATTTGATACACTGCCAATTTTGCAGGTTTTCCCACTTACAAAGCATGTAGAAATCAAATTTTTATCATAGGTACTCTTCAACTGTGAGAGACGGAATCTAAAACTAAAATCCAGAAAATCACATTGTATGATTTTTAAGTAATTAATTTGCATTTTATTGCATGATATAAGTATTTGATACATCAGAAAAGCAGAACTTAATATTTGGTAAAGAAACCTTTGCAATTACAGAGATTATACGTTTCCTGTAGTTCTTGACCAGGTTTGTACACACTGAAACAGAGATTTTGGCCCACTCCTCCATACAGATCCTTCAGGTTTCGGGGCTGTCACTGGGCAATACAGACTTTCAGCTCCCTCCCAAGATTTTCCATTGGGTTCAGGTCTGGAGACTGGCTAGGGGCTAAGCCACTACAGGACCTTGAGATGCTTCTTACGGAGCCACTCTTTAGTTGCCCTGACTGTGTGTTTCGGGTCGTTTTCATGCTGGAAGACCCAGTCACAACCCATCTTCAATGCTCTTTGCCAAGATCTCGCGATACATGGCCCCATCCATCCTCCCCTCAGTATGGTGCAGTCGTCCTGTCCCCCTGTTTTCACCTCCATGCTTAACGGTAGGATTGGTGTTCTTGGGGTTGTACTAATCCTTCTTCTTCCTCCAAACACGGCGAGTGGAGTTTATACCAAAAAGCACTATTTTTGTCTCATCAGACCACATGACCTTCTCCCATTCCTCCTCTGGATCAACAGCAAACTTCAGATTGGACACGTGCTGGCTTGAGCAGGGGGACCTTGCGTGCGCTGCAGGATTTTAATCCATTACGGCGTAGTGTGTTACTAATGGTTTTCTTTGAGACTGTGGTCCCAGCTCTCTTCAGGTCATTGACCAGGTCCTGCCGTGTAGTTCTGGGCTGATCCCTCACCTTCCTCATGATCATTGATGCCCCACGAGATCTTGCATGGAGACCCAGACCGATGGAGATTGACCGTCATCTTGAACTTCTTCCATTTTCTAATAATTGCGCCAACAGTTGTTTCCTTCTCACCAAGCTGCTTGCCTATTGTCCTATAGCCCATCCCAGCTGTGTGCAGGTCTACAATTTTATCCCTGATGTCCTTGCACAGCTCTCTGGTCTTGGCCATTGTGGAGAGATTGGAGTCTGTTTGAGTGAGTGTGTGGACAGGTGTCTTTTATACAGGTAACGAGTTCAAACAGGTGCAGTTAATGAGTGGTGAACAGGTGGGCTCCTTAAAGAAAAACGAACAGGTCTGTGAGAGCCGGTATTCTTACTGGTGGGTAGGTGATCAAATACTTATGTCATGCAATAAAATTCAAATTAATTATTTAAAAATCATTCAATGTGATTTTCTGGATTTTAGTTTTAGATTCTGTCTCTCACATTTGAAGTGTACCTATGATAAAAGTTACATACTTCTACATGCTTTATAAGTAGGAAAACCTGCAAAATCGGCAGTGTATCAAATACTTGTTCTCCCCACTGTATTTAACTGACCGTAGGGAAGACGAGGGGAAACATACCATAGGTGATATATAACTGCAGATGTCCTTTGAACAACAGAGGGAAAGTCAGTCCTTCCTATGAGTAACTTCAGATATCTGCACATAATATACCAATATACATAATGAAGAGGAGGAGAAACACTGATACCTATGAATTATCAATTATGGAGTATTAGAAACAATCAGGAATGTGAGCAAAAATAGTCTATTTTCTGTTTCCTATTACGAGTTCATTTTGAACAAATTGTAGTTAGAATTTTTCACTCTGACTTTATGGACTTTGTGTTGACCAGTGGTAAAAACCCATAAGGAAATTAATTTTGATTTCATGTTGCAACATAACATGAGGAAAAGTCCATGGGGGTTAATGCTTTTAGATCCACTGTATCTGACACATTTCCTCAATTAAAAAAGGAATCCGTTCCTCTTCTATTTTGTGGAATAAAATAAATGTTATATTACGTTCAACTTCCTTACTTCAAGAAGTAAGGTTTGGAGAGGAAGGATTGTGGGAGGGAGTGATGGGTGGGGTTGGGTGTAGATGAGTGATGGGTGGGGTTGGATGTAGATGAGTGATGGGTGGGGTTGGATGTAGATGAGTGATGGGTGGGGTTGGATGTAGATGAGTGATGGGTGGGGTTGGGAGTAGATGAGTGATGGGTGGGGTTGGGTGTAGATGAGTGAAGGGTGGGGTTGGATGTAGATGAGTGATGGGTGGGGTTGGATGTAGATGAGTGAAGGGTGGGGTTGGGAGTAGATGAGTGATGGGTGGGGTTGGGTGTAGATGAGTGATGGGTGGGGTTGGATGTAGATGAGTGAAGGGTGGGGTTGGATGTAGATGAGTGATGGGTGGGGTTGGATGTAGATGAGTGATGGGTGGGGTTGGGAGTAGATGAGTGATGGGTGGGGTTGGGTGTAGATGAGTGAAGGGTGGGGTTGGGAGTAGATGAGTGATGGGTGGGGTTGGATGTAGATGAGTGAAGGGTGAAGGGTGGGGTTGGGTGTAGATGAGTGATGGGTGGGGTTGGATGTAGATGAGTGATGGGTGGGGTTGGGAGTAGATGAGTGATGGGTGGGGTTGGGTGTAGATGAGTGAAGGGTGGGGTTGGGAGTAGATGAGTGATGGGTGGGGTTGGATGTAGATGAGTGATGGGTGGGGTTGGATGTAGATGAGTGATGGGTGGGGTTGGGTGTAGATGAGTGAAGGGTGGGGTTGGATGTAGATGAGTGAAGGGTGGGGTTGGGTGTAGATGAGTGATGGGTGGGGTTGGATGTAGATGAGTGATGGGTGGGGTTGGATGTAGATGAGTGATGGGTGGGGTTGGATGTAGATGAGTGAAGGGTGGGGTTGGGAGTAGATGAGTGATGGGTGGGGTTGGATGTAGATGAGTGATGGGTGGGGTTGGGTGTAGATGAGTGATGGGTGGGGTTGGATGTAGATGAGTGATGGGTGGGGTTGGATGTAGATGAGTGAAGGGTGGGGTTGGGAGTAGATTAGGTAGGTAATTATCTTATGGATTATTTCTCTGTTTTCTTCTGCTCTGAGCTGTTGTGTAGTACTCATTTTGTCAATAACAAAGTCAATAACAAGTTATCTTAACTAACATCAGGACAACTGACACCACCAACATTAATGAGAACATACATTTTTGAAATTGTATTTATTATCCTGGCTTAAAGCATCCTCCAGGTAACCTTTATTTATAAGTGGCATATCTTATTTGTGTCTTTTGCTGTTAATTTGAATATCGGAAGGATTTGGGAGTGGTTGACAATTACCACCCACTTGCAAATGTGTTCTGTAGAGTACCAGTACCTAATCAGAATATTTAAATGGCAAATAATAACCTGTGACATTGTATTTACAATATAATACAAAATTACATAGAGAAAGTCTGAAATAAACTAAGCCCTCTGCTAGAGTCTCTGGGTGTATATCTAATTGAGTGCAGTAATAAAAGTCACATGCAGCATACAAGAGTAAAACAAGCATACCAAATGTTGAGCAACTGCCAGTGACACAGCCCATCCCAGGTTTCCCAAACCTAGTCTGTATTTTCAAAACACCCCCTTCCTTGCCTCGTCCCTGTCTTTCTCAGCAGACTCTCCACTTGGAAATTCACACATTGTATCCAGCTTTGCAACGTTTCCCCGTCTCCCGTTTCACTCTCACCCTTCTCCTGAATTCTGAAATTCTTTCCTGTGCTTGTGATCTCGCCACATGATCTTCTTCAATAGGAGCCTTTATCACTGGGAGCTGATGATAAGAAACGAACAAACACTGCTGACTGTATTCATGTGATATTTATATTGGAAAAGTGTAAAGCCAGACACTACAACCACATATAGTGGCTTCAGAAATAAAACCTCTTCTCTTTCTCCATATTATGTTGTGCAACAGACTTCATAATGTATGTTTGTATATTTTTTGCCATTAATCCTCAAACAATAACCCATTATGACAAATCGAAAAACACATTGAGATATTTGTACCAGTTTACTTGAAAATTAAAAACATAAATATCTCATGCACAAAAGTATTCAGACCCTTTATTCAGTACTTTGATGAAGCATCTTTGGCAGCGATAACAGCCTTGAATCTTCTTGAGTATGCCTCAACAAACTTGAACCAGTTTATCACATTCTTCCTTGTCAAACTCTTTAGATTTGTCCAAATTAATGGGATACATCGGTGAACTGCAATCTTGTTGTCTCCCCACAGACGTTTAAAGGGGATCAAGTCTGAGCTTTGGCTGGGCCACTCGAGGACATCGACAGACGTGTCCCAAAGTCCCTCCAGCTTTCTCTTGGCTGCACGTTTCAGGTTGTTGAAACGCTGTAAGATTAATCTTTGCCTCTGTCTTTGGTCCGGTGCCTTGGGACCCAATTCTCTTCAGGGACCTCTGTGTATTTTGCCCTCAATCTAGACCAGTCTCCCTGTCCCTCCTACTGAGAGGCATCTGCACAGTGCCATGTCATATACCTTTACTCAGCAGAGGCTTCCAACGAGCCACCTTCACATAAAGGCTTGACTGACGGTCTGTTTCAGAGGTGGATGTCCTTCTGGTAGGTTCTCCCGTCTTTGCAGAAAATCAGTGATGCTTTTGTTTGAGTGGCCTTGGTATTTTTGGTCCTCTCTCTGACCAAGGCTCTTCATGCCTGGTTACTTAGTTTGGCCGGACAGCCAGCTGAAGGTTAATCTTAGTAATTCCAAACCTCTTCCACATCACAATGGCACTGTGGTCTCGAAAATTTTAAATGCTTTACCAAATCATTTTTATAACCTTCCCCAAATCTATGCCTCAACTCAATTGGTCTGCAGAGAGTACTATGAAATGCTGGGTCTTATAAAAGCAAGAGTGTCTTCCTAAATCATGTCCAATCAATTGAATTTGCCACAGGTGGACACCAAGTTCAAGAGACATCTCAACACCTATCCAGATTTACTTTAATTGTGACTGCATACATTTCAACAAATAACTATAACTAAACGTAACGGATGAATGCCAAACTTTTTTTCAAACTCATTCAATTACAAATTGTTAAAAATAAATACCTATAAAAAATGCACGCCTACAATTCCAAACTCACCGCTCAACAGAGAGAAAATGCTCCCAGCACACTCACGTGGACTGTTGGAGCAACAATAACAAGAGCCATGTATGGCGCGTGCCAAAATGTACAACACTGAGAATGTTCCCAAAAGCGCGCTTTTAAATGTTTGTGCCTCTTGTAAGACAGTTCCCCCCCCCCCCCCCCCCCCCCCCCCCCCATGGTGTTGATCTAAATTTGCATTTTAGATAGGCTACATATCCTACAATACTGTTTTCGCAGTGAAATGCAGTTACAATGGGCAAAAGTCATTGTTTGGGCGCAACTGATGGAGAGGCCTATCGCACTTGCTTGATGCTACAAGGACAATTAAATGGACAACGAAACTTGATGATGAATACAAAAAGTCAAGCTATATGTACAGCATCTGATTTACCAACTCCCGGGTTCGGTAAATACATTTTGGTACTGAACATTTCGACGAACTCCCGTTGACACTGACAAAACACTCATTGACAAACTGACAGACACGCGCGCGCGCGCCATTTGAAAAATAATTAAGATAGTTAAATCGAAAAAGAAAATTCCCGGAGACACAATACATGTAAAAAGGTTACAATTTCTGCTAAATATTTATATTAATGTGGGAGTGGTCAGTGAGATGTATCAATAACAAAAAAAGTTATGTTTTTTTTCCAGAAGTAGGGTAACCTAAATAGTTCAAGGAAGGAAAGATCACAGATATAGATTAGATCCATTATTAGTAGACCTGCACGTATGTGCACACCGCAAAGAGTGTTACACTGTAGCAAGCACCAATTGGCACATTAAGAAATACAACTGTAGTCAAACCTTTCAGCTTTATATTGGCGGTGAGCTCATGTGCGCGAATCTTCACTGGAGCGATGTAGTCACTTAACAAAATGAACAGTTGTTGCTTGTAATAAACTATAGATCCATCATAAATCCGGTTATCCTGACCATTGGAGGATGGGGTTTGCCTGTATGAACTGTGTATGTCCTGCATTCCTTCACAGGCGAATAAAAACATGGCAAACCCGTTGCCCCGATGTCGAAATCCGAAATCCCACCCTCCGCACAAAGCCACTGTTTGATTGGATGAGAACAAGAAAGAAACCTTGTTATGGAAAATCAGGAGACATGGCAGAGAGCAATGGATCGGATCATTATTATATTTTACACGCACAAGCACAGCCAGGTATAGTGCATATATCGTTTTCTTTAACAATGCCTAATTTAATCGTTTTCCAATTACATTTCCAAAGCATATGTTGACATCAATGATGAAGTTCAGCTGTAGCATATCAAAAAAAACATGACTAGACATTATTTAAAATCTGTAGAAATACTAATTAAATCAAGGCAGGCAGGACATTTCATGATAACACAATCAAACCAAATGTAGTTGAAAAGTAGGGTCTACATTTATGGACGGAGTGGCACTTTTTAATCCTGCCTAAGCATCCTAACCCATCCTTTGTGAAGGACCCTGAGTTGGGTGCTGTGCTGTCAACCATCTTCTGTTGGGGTGGTGCTGACCCTGCTGTCAGGGGATTGGTCACTCTCTGCCATACCACACAGAATGGTGGTGGGCATTGGGCCCAGGCATGCATGGCAGTGAGGGGCACGAGACCTCACAACACAAGAGAGCAGAATAGATAGCACACAGAGACCCAGTTAGAGGAGCCAGACTGGTGGATGAGCCAGACTTCACTGAATGGGTTTAGAATGACAAGTTAGAGGGAAAAAAGCAGAACAGAACACTTGTTTATTTTTGAGTGAGTCAGTCTGATTTAGCCGATTTTCCATATGGTTATACCAAATTTATTTTATAAAGACCTTCTTACATCAGCAGTTGTCACTAAGTGCTTTTACAGATAGCCAGCCTTAAACCCCAAAGAGCAAACCACAACTGTCTTAATGCACACTGGTTATATAAAACCCACAACACTGGAGATGAAAGCACCATGCTACACAGGACTTTATTATTGGAGATGAAAGCACCATGCTACACAGGACTTTATTATTGGAGATGAAACCGCCATGCTACACAGGACTTTATTTAACAGACCCGCTTATCCAAAGGTACGTACAGAAGTAATTAGGGTTGTCGTTCTCAAGGGTACTACGGACAGATTGTTTCACCTTGTTGGGTATAAGGTTTAGAACTAGACACCTTATGGATACCAGCCCAAAGCAAATGGTGAAAAGTAACGTTTTGATCCAATGAAATTCAATTTCTGCAGTGAAGGATGTTTTTGAAATGTATGAACTGAAAAACAAAATTTTAAAGGTTTTACATTAATGTTGGTTCCCCCTGAAAGTTACTGAAATACCACCTCATGTTGTCAAGCAGATATAATCATGAGAATGTCTTTAGCGCAGTAACTTATTTCCCCAAAACCAATGTCCGGTGCTTTGCCATCATTTGGGAAAAGGTATGAAAAGTTACTTCTATAAATAACTTCTGCAAAAAATAAAGCAAGAACAAGAGAAATCTTAAAGGAGTTAAATTTATTGTTCAATGCGTGGCCACACACATATACTGAGTTCTTTTGCACTGTGCGCGATGGGACAGTTACTATGGAAGTAGTGATGATGGTAGATGGGATATATCGGGAGTTCACAAAGGTCAAAACACAAAAACCTTGCCCATTCACTCTACACCACAGTGTTGGGGCAGTTGCTGGCCCTTCACTCTTCAACAACTAGCAACAGCAAAGCTGAGCCACCCCAGTCTACAACCTCCAAAACCTGTTCCACAACACAAAGTCATGGAACGGTGAATTCTCAGACTGGTTTTACAGAGACAACAATAACCCGATCCCTCCCCCCTGTATTTTATTCCTGTGTGTATTCAGCACATCTTACAAAAACTCTAAAGTACATTTGGGTACAAAAATAAAATCCAAATTAAACACTAAAAGTACACCGCAAAAAAAATAAAATAAAAAAATTATAATAAAGATTAGCCACACAGGAAAGAAAACAATCCCGGAGAAGGGTCTGTCCGTTAACCTGAACCCTAGTTTGTAACCTCTATGAGCTACTGGACTCTGCTGTGTCAAGAGGCTCAGGGCGAGGCGGGCTTCAGATGTTCACCAGGGGTGTGTTCTCTCCAGGGTTTACCCACACACACCCTTGCCATAGCAAACCAGACCCAGCCAGCCACAGAGCTGACCGGGTACATCCTCCTCAACACAAGCAGAGGTAGACGAGGAGGAAATGGACCCCCCCCCTCCCCCACAAAAAAATTCAAACACTGCTCTATATATTTATACCAATGGATTTATCAGAATGTGTGTGTGGTTCTCCCTCGACATGTAATGTACGCGTTTACAGTATATGCCTGGTTAGGATGTGAACCAGGGGCACTTTGAGTGTGTAGCGTCCCCACGTAAATTCTCTCACCCCAACGTCCGGGCTCACTTCTTTATGTTTGGGGGGCTCTGCTGTTTATATCCTCCCCCCATTTGCCCATGTTTTCTCGCCATTTTCTTCCCTCCAACTGCCTTTCTTTCACCACCCTTATCTCATTCCTTCACTCATTCCTCCTTTCTTGCCTAGAGTTGATATTCCTTGGAGATGCAGATACAGACAGAGCAATATAGTGTGGGAGAGAGGGAGTGAGTGTGTGATCAGCTGTCCGCCATGCCGACCGTCGCCCCCTCAATGCTCTCAGCCGATCTCCTTCCACTGACGGTAGAACTCCAGCATGTTCTTCAGCTCCATGCCCGCCGTGGCCACGGCCTGGACAGCAGACTGTCACCAGGGAGACGGAGAACAGAGGGTGAGACATCCCACCCACACCAGTAACCACACCAAGCAGAGTCAACACGGCAGAAGGACTTCTCAAAGAAAGGGCCCCGGAAAACGCCACAGCTTACAGTGTCAGTAATAAATGAGCGGGGAATATTAATAGCAGTACGGTAAATGCCAAGGTATGAACTGGGAATACATGGCAGTCAGGCCAGCTGTCCATAAACAACAGCAGTTGCCAGTGCACCTAAAGACCTAAGTGAGTGACTGAACGTATATCTGCCATGTGCTGCTGCTCACAGACCTTCATGGGCGCGGAGCGGGAACACAACTCCTCCACTGAGTGACCGGTGAGGATAGTGACCATGCCGGCCGTGTCTTCCTCTCCGTTGCTCTGGGAGACCGTCAGCTGGCGACAGCTGTCCACCATCTTATACAGATGCCTGGAAATGGGAGACATAATGAACTAGGGGGACAAGAACGTGGTGCATCACCACTGATAGATTATCATTCAGATGCACTTCTTTAAGGAAACTCTTTCAGAGGCGACCAAATAGAGAAATGGTGTAGAGAAAGGCTAACCAGGCTTCAATGTCCTGCCGTTTCAGTTTGTCTCTTTCAAAACTCCGCCCGGACTCCTTCTGGCAACGGATGTACCTGAGAAAGAGGAGGACAGAAGAGGGGATGAGTACAAAACAGATCATACAGATCGCAGCATGTTCTTATGACCTATTGAATAGCGGACTGTGTGATTTAGGGTCAGAAACATGGTTTAGTAATCCAGAAGACACAAGAAAGGAGATAAAAGCAGCAGCTAAATGCAGATTGAGGGAGGCAGCAGAAAGGGTCTCTTTCTACTGAAGAGGTTTGGCTTCTGTTTCCCATTGGATAGCCGCACCTTCTCCTCCAACAACTACACTAAGAGACACAATCATCTCTCCTCAAGCCCATGGATGAAAGAAGGCAAATGGGGCAAGCAAAGTCTCTTGGTTGTTGAGACTCTACAGAATTTATTTTCAATTTAGAAAACTAGAATTGAATATTGAAAACTGAAAGTACATACCGGTTGCCTTTGCGAAACTCAGACTCCAGGAAGCGAATGCCATCTCTCGCTCCAGCATTCTCCTTCTTCAGGTGGTCAAGGCCATCAATTACTAAGGCAGATTAAATGGTAAACTCTAAGGTTAAATAGTAACCTCATGTTTTAGGTTACCTTTCTTTAACTAGAAAGAGGTGACAAGCTTCAGTCTGAAACTTACAGAACACACAATAACGATCAACTGGCCAATCTCCAAACAAATGGGCATTTTACTCAAACATATACTGGAAGCCGGGCTGCCCTGAAGACAGATAATGTGATTGGTTGACTCAATGGAGAGCGCCACACCAGCATTAAACAGGTTTGATACTCTAAGTGGACATTTGACCAGAATTAGTGCTGGTCCATAACCCAAACTAACTTTAAAAAGGATGTCACCATAATCCTTGCCATAGCAAACGTAAGCTCAAATAAAGTGACCCAGAGGGAAAATTAGCTCAGCCAATCACAATTATTTCTTTAACGTAGATCTGCTTCCAGTACAGGTTTAAAAGTAAAACTTCAAACTGCTCTCCAAATGACCAAGAATGTACCTTTATCACAATTGTATTGCAATTACAAACTTGAGAAAACTCTGCATCATCACTGCATTCAAACTAACATTCTTGTATATTGTGACGGTGTAGTGTTAGCACTCACCTGTGCGGGGGATGATGATGATGAAGCAGCCGCTGCTAGCCAATTGTCTGAGAAGGTTCAGGTGCTGGCAGAGGGCAGCAGAGTCGGGGACAAGGTATGGAGACATGGATGACTGGGCCTTGGGCTGCTGCTGAAGGCTGCCCTCTAGCTGAGAAACCTCCAACTGCAGGGCAGAAACACCAACCAACTTACATTCATCTACCCAAATTCATGTGCAACATTTAACAGAACACTCCAAACGGCATAATCCTAACTAGTAGCCTAAAAATAAAAGACCAACTAGTGTCAGAAAGCTAGAGTTTGGTTAATGATAGAAAGTTTCAGAAGTCAGACCTGCAGACGGAGCTGAGCCATGTCTCTCATCAGGCGGTTTCGCCGAGCTTCCTCCTCTGCCTGGACACACGGACACACGGACACACTTCAGCCTCAAAAGGGAACCCAGTAGTAAAGTGAGGGTACCTGCTGTGTTGTCATGGTCCCATGGGACTGTCACTCACCATGCGGAACTGGGCCTTGGCCTGTTGCACCAGGTTGTCCTCCTCTGACTGTCTGATGCTGGTGAAGATACCAGCCTCTGGGTTAAAGTGCAGCACGTTGCATTGAAGCTTGGTAAGGAAGTGGCCAAAGCTGCGGATGCAGCAGACGCGCACCACACACTGAGAGATGGGAGACAGACGGGCAGAGGGACACAGACAGACACAGAGACGGGCAGAGGGACACAGGGACGGGCAGAGGGACACAGGGACGGGCAGAGGGACACAGGGACGGGCAGAGGGACACAGACAGACACAGGTGGGCAGAGAGAGGCAGACACAGACAGAGCCACAGACAGACTGATTAAGTACAAAGTAAGTCATAGAGGGCAGCACACACAGTGATGGTGTGGTAACAGTGTGTCTGAGGGGACCTGTGTGTTTACCTCCTGCTACAAAGATTTAAGTGATTATACAAACAGACACCCACTATGGGCTGGTTTCATTGACAGTGATTAGGCCTAGTCCTGGACTAAAGCTATTTTTTACCCACGCACACGTACACACCTCCTGTATGGGGCTGAGGGCAGGTCTGGGGCGGGTGTAGTCGAGGCGTCGGTGGGCCAGGTGCAGGGCCGGTAGGTGGTGCAGGGCCAGGTCCTCTGGGAGCAGCAGAGACTGGACCAGGCTGGGCTGTTCACACCCACTCAGCATCTCAGTCACCTCCGCATTAAGACCCAGCTCTAGACCCAGAAACATGACTCACTTAGGCCCAGTTCTAGACTCTCACAGACACATTACACATTTAGACCCAGTTGTAGACTCTCACAGACACATTACACATTTAGGCCCAGTTCTAGACTCTCACAGACACATTACACATTTAGGCCCAGTTCTAGACTCTCACAGACACATTACACATTTAGGCCCAGTTCTAGACTCTCACAGACACATTACACATTTAGGCCCAGTTCTAGACTCTCACAGACACATTACACATTTAGGCCCAGTTCTAGACTCTCACAGACACATTACACATTTAGGCCCAGTTCTAGACTCTCACAGACACATTACACATTTAGACCCAGTTGTAGACTCTCACAGACACATTACACATTTAGACCCAGTTCTAGACTCTCACAGACACATTACACATTTAGGCCCAGTTCTAGACTCTCACAGACACATTACACATTTAGGCCCAGTTCTAGACTCTCACAGACACATTACACATTTAGGCCCAGTTCTAGTCTCTCACAGACACATTACACATTTAGACCCAGTTGTAGACAGTAATTTATTGAGTAAAAGAAAGTTATCAAAGTTAGCTTTTCAAATAACGGTTCTGTTACAGAAAACAAAGGAGGAATTTTGTTTGGTTTTTCAGTTCTGTTCTTTGAAACCTGGATACAAACATTTAACGGCCACTTTATTAGGAACAACTATCTAGTATCGGGCAGGATACCATTTTGCCACCATCCCCAATGTTCGATGCATTGTGTGTTCAGAGATGCCCTTGTACCCATCACCGTTTTAAAGTGGTTATTTGGTTTTTGTGGCCTTTCTGTCTGCTTGACTGAGTCTGGCAACAAGGCGTTTTCACCTAAAAAAATGCCGCTCACTGGACGGCTATTGTTTATGCCACAATTGCTATCAACTCTAGAGACTTCAATACAGTTGTCTACAATTAGGTTTGTTGAGTTAATATTCCAAGGGTCAGAATATAAATTACACTGGAATAGTCTTAAGTAAAAATGTATGTAGACAATAGTACATCAATTAAATGACAGCAATTAAGCTCAGACAGGAATTGTGGGATTTTGTTTGTCTTTCTGAAAAGAATACAAAATGTTACCATGGTCTGCTTTTATACCTACAGAATGTACAATCCAAGGTTTGCGACGAGCATTTTATACAGACTGTGGACAGGAACACTGTTGCGCGTTTACCACGGTCCAATAGTTTATTAAGATGCCACGTTGTAATTAGTTATTTTGCACATTTTGAGTTGCATTTGATGTGTTACAATTCCTTTATGTTTTGACTACCTCAACTGAGAGTAGAGAAACAGCTGTATTTTAAATTGGCATCCCATTTCCCCATTATAGGATGTTATTCCCTTAACAATGAGTTTAGACCAGTAGTTAGCAGCATTAGAAAAGCAAAAAACACTCCCTTTAAAACAATCACATACTCTGCATTTAAGTTATTTCGGCCCCAGTCTAATTTGTGAGCTACATTTTTGTAAGCAGGATTTCATGTGTTGCCTTTTCCAACCTAGCACCGGGCTTCAGTGGGGACTGTAGCATGCTCTAAATGACCCAGCAGTTTACAAACCAAGCCTATAATAGACAGGACACACTGATCACACAGGTATTACTCCGAAACTGCTGCTCATGGATGGAAACTACAAACAAGCAGTCCCAACTTTAAACAAGCAGTCCTTTCTGAAACTCTGATAAAGCTGTGACTTGGCTGACAGTATCTTGTTAAATGATATATTTTTTTTAATCCATCACATCAGTTCGATTCAGTTACGGCATATTAACCTACAACCAGATAGATTGTTCCAAGTTAGGTGCATATCAGTGTCCAAATATGCCACTTTCCTACCCGTAACAGGGGCTACCGACCCAGTGAGAGGGGTGCTTTGTGTAATTCACCTGCTTCCAGCATCTTGCTCCCATCAGGTAGCAGGTTGAGTAGCACAGACAAGCGGTTCCACAGGCTCTGAGAACTCTAGAAACAAAAACAGAGAGGAAACACAGTAAAACAAAAACAAAACGTTCCCTGGTTTCCATCAAATCCGCAACATTTAACTTAATATTTCTAATGATGTTATATACTATTGCTGCCCACTATCAATCAAAAGGTATGCTTTAGCTCTCTTAACATAAAAAATAGGTAATATACAAAATTATTGTAAACAGCTTCTCTCAAACATGTCAATGAATAAATCAGCTGAAAGCAGAGACATTGTCAAGAGTAAGATTTGAAGTGTTTAGGGTTTATAATGTTCCCACACATTAATGCTTATAGTCAATTACCAGAATATATGCTAATGTGACAATTAATTGTCAGTGTAACAAAAATAATAAAATAAAAAACCCACACAGATAAGATGGTTATTATATCAATAAATGTGTATTTACGAATATTTTTTTTTTTAATGCTTTAACAGCATTAAAAGTTAGGGATGACAACCTGGATAATAATGAGGACATAAATGTAATACATCATTACTTCGAGTCAGTTGTTAGGCTAAATTGAGATTTCAAAAGTTATTTACACTTACTGAAGTAACGGTTCAATCAATACTGTACAAACATCCCTAAAGACCGTTGAAAAGCCACCCCCGTTACCTGTGCACACATGACGATAATGTCTGTGTTGGTTCGAAGCCAGTCCACAAACACTTTTACCACCTGGATGAGCCCCTGATTGGTGAGAATCTCCAGTCTCTCTGAAAGAGTCTTCTCGCTTCGTACCGATTGGTTGCTGTGCACGCTGATCTCTGAATCGGAATCCACCTCTACAGAAGAAAATTTAGAAATGAATATGGAGCCTAATATCTCACCAACTAGGGTAAACCTTAAAGTAACTGCCCAATTTTTCCTGATTTATATGGATTATATTATTTGAAACATTAACAAGAAGGCAGGCAAGCCTAGTTCAGCCGGCCCGCAATAGAAAGTGTTGCCATCTCAAGATTCAAACCTGGGTTGGCCACGTGAAAGGCTGTGTTGTTAACAACTACACCACGGAGCTGTATATTTGCTGAGTGTCAGTATAGCCTCTTGTCTCTATCCTAAACAAATCCTCTTTTTACTACTGGCTTTTTTAATAGTTAATTGGCCATTTGCGAATGACATTGATACAGTTAAACTTAGTAAGAAACGTTAGTCAGTTTATCTCCACCACAAATAGCGTCTATGTATGGCATTTGCCACTGGCTGTTTTAACAGTGCATTAGCCAGTAATAAGCTTTACTGGTATCTACTGACTTACTGGAATAATTATAACAACTGAGCAATTGCTAGCCAGTCTGCCAAAGCTATTTCATTTAATGGCATAAGAATGTATTTTTCTCTTTCATGGCATACAACATACTTTTTTTCTTTCATTCGTGAATGACATTTATACAATAACTATCAATAAAGGCGACGATAACTAACCTTTTCATCAAGTGAAAAGACGAGAGAATCATGGAATCTACCAGAAATAATAAATGTTGTTGCTCTCAACAGATTCGAACTCAGGTCTTCCACCTGAGAGGCACTGTCTTTAACCATTATGCCACAGCATTACACGTTTCAGCAGTCGCTACTCTCCATTGAGGATTGTGTTAAACTGACTAACTTTTCTTATTAAGTTTACCTCCACCATAGCGTCTATGAACTATATGGCTTTTGCTACTGGACGTCTTAACAGCTTATTAGCCAGTAATAGGCTTACTAGTATCTACTAACTACCTAGGAATAATCATAAGAATTGAGCAAGTGCTAGTTACACTGAAGATGAACTTTTCCATGCCAGAAACAGTCACAATATAACCGTATACAGTTTCAGTTAAGGCTTACTATAATGTAACTACTGTATGTTAAGCCAGCAAATGTGTTTGTCTATCCTGACCCAAAAAGCATGCATAGATGCGTACTTCGAAAATCCACCAGAAACAGTCGCAATATTATTTCAGGCTTAATAGTTTGTCTATACGGAATAATTCATAATGACTATTTTGCTTCGCCTGCTAGGAGATACGAACTCAGGACCTATAGTTCACAAGTCTGCTTCTCTTACCACTACGCTATTTAACAAGGGGTAGACAGTCACTATTACATAGTTAAAATATTAACCTTTTTTAAAGTGAGATTTTCACTGGACAGTGACTTTAATAGAAATGACAATACAATAGCAGATTTCAGGATTTGACATTCCTTACATTCCTCTTCAAACCAACAAGACAAATCTCAAACTATTACTCAACACAGCGTGGTCTGTTTTGTGTATGATTAGGTTACTGACCATTGTCATTGGTTCCGTTAGCAGTGCTAGGCCTGGCGTCACAGGACATCTCTCCTGGGGGGGGAGGGGTCTCCTCGGAGTGGGTGGTTGATGAGGCTTCTGGGTCGGTGGGTATGGGGATAGTAGAGGAGCTGTGGGGGCGCAACAGCACATTGCTGAAGGTGGGTGCCAGGCGGAAGCAGCGCTTGGCTTGGAACAACTGGGACGACATGGCCTGGAGGTTACTGCTGATACTAGGGTCGTTGGGATGGAGGGGACCGTTAGTGGCCGGAGGGGTGCCCCCGTCCCTGTCCTCCCTGGGATTGGCCTGTTCCTCGTCATATTCCTCCAGCTGCTGCTCCCCTCGAGGAGGTGTTTCTGTGTTCTCAGAGTCGTCTATATCCTCCAGGTCGGAGCGAGACTCCTGGCTGTTCATGTCCGAGT
The DNA here is from genome assembly GCF_011004845.1 of Esox lucius. Lineage (NCBI taxonomy): Eukaryota > Metazoa > Chordata > Actinopteri > Esociformes > Esocidae > Esox > Esox lucius. The sequence continues at coordinate 14,008,019 of NC_047588.1, read as the reverse complement.
CGGTCTCCACATCGAAGGCCGTGCCTCCCTCCTCGTCTTCCTCTGAGCCGCTCCCCCATATCCCCTCCTCCGTCGGGGGTGCCCTCTCTCTCTTGGTCTCCTTCACTAGTGCGGAGGGGTGGAGCGGGGTCCGAGAGGCCACGCCTGCAGAGTCGGCACGACCCCTCTGCACCACTTCGTCGTCCTCCTCCTCCTCTTCGTCACTCTCAAAGCCCTCGCTCAGGTCGCTGTCGTCTTCAGTGCGGGCGGCACAGCGCCGGCGGCGTAGCATGGACAGGCGGGCGTACTTCTTCTTCTGCTTCTGTTTATCCTCCTCCGCCTTCAGCTCGCCGACGCCTGCTTTTTTGGCCCCAGGGCCACGGTGCCCCCCGTCATCCTTCTCATCCACCCGGTCCAGGGAGCCGTTTTGCAGGGGCCTCTCCTCCAAGGTCAATAAGCCAGACAGGTCTCTCGACTCTGAGTCGTCTAGGAGCAAACACGTCATTGTTACTGAACGTTCATTTTCAGAAGAATCGGTTAAAAATGTGAACAGCGTAAAGACGACAGTGAAGTTAGCTTTGGCGGTGGTCTGACCTGTGTTATCCATCTGCAACGGGGGCACCTGGGTCTCTCCCTCCTCCAGCTCAGCTTGCAAGCGGATGTTGACGTGGTTCACCAGGTGGGAGAACAGGGCCAGCATGAAGGCTATGGATGCACTGTACTGCTTGGACCCTACACAGACAGGCAGACAGTTTCATATTCAGTGGTTGCCAGGGAGCTGGCCTAGGCAGGGACCTCTGTAAATAGTCAACATATTTCTCTCTTACATTTTTTTGTGTGTTGTGCATATTATTATTTTGAGGAGTTTTGGATGATCTAAGGTTTGACCACTGCAACCTGCGGTCTTGACATGCAGATTTGTGATGGCAAGTATATATTTTGGCTGAATGGCTAGCAGGCTACATGATGTATTTTGGATTGCCATAACAGCCAACAGCTTGAGAGGAAGAAAGGAGGGAGGGCTGCGACAGTATATCAACTGAAACGTGCTAGACGACTCTGACCATGAACAATGTGTGGTAAGATTCCATAACATTTCTGTCTGTTACTGAGAAGCGTCACACAAGTGGGCATTATGGAGTGTTAGTGGGGAGAAGAGGCAGAACACACTGACTGTCAACTAGCTCCTCTGCATAAACAACCATCATACCTTACTTAACTGTTGACACACAGAAGCACAAGCTATCAGACACGGCCTCATGAATGGTTGACTTTGGAGATCCCTTATATCTCAACAGATTAAAGGCTCATCTTTAAAAGACAACAGTCTCAGCATGGCCCGAGGGTAAAACAGTCATACAAAATCAAAAAAAAAAAAATCGACAGATGCTTCAAAATTTACTCAGACCACTTAACTTTCTCCTAATTTTGTTTTAGTAGACTTTGAATGTATAATTTATTAAAAAAGTACCATCAATCGACAAACAATACCCCGAAACCTGATCCATAGAGCACAGGACCTCAGACTGAGTGCAACGATTCATCGTTCAACACATTAATGACCCAAAGGACACAGCAAAGACAACATGGACGTGGCTTGAAGACAAGTCAGTGCATGTCCTTGATTGGCACAGCCAAACCCCCAACACAAACCATATTAAACATCATTTGGGAGACATAAAGAACACATTCATTTCAAGTGCTCAAGTATAGTGGATGTGCCCTCGAAGAAAACCAATCCTGACTCATACAGCCCTAACAGCACTGCATGGTCATCATTATTCCTCTTCAACAAAGAGGTCGACAGACTTTACTAGTCCAATACGTTCACTTAGTCTAATAATTGTGGCAGCTCCAGTAATATTCCAGGAGAGCTACTGGTTGTGATGGCATGTCGTTGAGCCTTGTTGTAACAGAAGGTAATGACCATGATAAGCTTTCTAGTGTCTCGTTTACAGCACGGCTGGAACAAAAGCCTGCACACTCAGCATCTCTCCAGACGAAGGGTAGCCATATGCTTTATCCAGTAGTCACAGCACAGTTATGTTACGGGGTGGGGTTATGATGTAACAAACCCAGTCCGTTACTGACCTCCCCTCTTGAGGCTGTGCACCACCATGAGGCAGGTGACCACCATCTTAAAGACCAGTGCGTCGGGGAGGAGGGCACAGGCGGAGTCATGCTCCTCATGCTCCTCCTCGCTGGGGGAAGAGGCTCCGTGGCCGTGGGGCGGCGAGGGAAGGTAGAACAGAACCAGGTTAAAATCCTCCAGCACAGACTGGCACAGTGAAGTCAGCTCCGTCTCCAGCAGACTGCACAGAGGCACAGAGATGGAAAGGCACAGGCAAGTGAGCGGGGCTCTAGGAGGCCAGTAGGCTGCATGCAGGACCTGGCCAGAATGTGTGCACAACATTTATCATGCAATGAAAAGCCTTTGGTCTCGTCCATATGAACGGCAGACAGGGGGATGTTCACCTGTTCTTGGGCTGCAGAAGACTCTGCAGGTACATGAAGCTCACCAGGAGTCGCTTGATGTCTTTGGATCTGGAGAGAAAAGCGTTAAAGAAACAGGAAGGAACCCATGGACTATAATGTTTCCAGGCTGGCTTCCCACTGGGGGGCTTTTCAGGTGTGAAGAAAACAGACTGACCTTTGTCGTGAGGGCGAGAGCTTCTTCAGCTCCTGTTTCTTCACCTGGTGGTACATCTTGGCAGCTTTATCGAACAGACGCTTCAAGTTTCCATAGGCCCCCTCGAATGGAGTCTCCGACTGTATGCTGTTCACACCATTGAATTAGAATTAGCAAACTTTTCTTCATTTACATGTTGGTATGTGGCTGTTAGGTTCATACACATTAATCATTTTGTTAGGAAAAAGGCAGTAACTGAGGTTAGTGATGTAAGTTACTGCCTCAGCTACAGCCATTGTCCTTGGTTTCACTGGAATGTACTGCCAACATGACCCTCCATTTTGTCCATAATGCAACACAGTGGCGACAAGATATTTGTCCACATTATTAATAATGCACGCAATGTAACAAAAACCCCCAACTTGATTTTAGAATATTTGCAGATTTTTCATTTGAATGTGATTCAAATATTTCCACAACAAAACTAGTGCCTACAATGACTGGTACAGCTACTTCATAGGGTAATAATTGATGGATAGTGGATGCTCAGCAGTAAATCTAGAAGTATTGAACTGTTCTCTCACCAGCGTAGGTAGTAATAGGTGGCCTCCACATTGTAGAATTTACTTCCTGCTAACGTACCCAACTGATTAAAAGGCATTCCTGCAAAAACAAAAACATACATCAAAATTCTACAGGGGAAGCCCACAGAATCACCCCCAAAATAAGATCCGTTGCCATGTATCCATCCAGTTGGCGACACTGAGCATTATGAAATCAGAATAAAGATGATTTATAGTTTATTTTCACCAAATTGACTTACAGGGAAAAAAGACAGTAGATGATGCAGTACCTACAAATAACTTATTTGTCAAAGTTTAAAGTGGGCTACTGAATAAGTTAAAAAATGTTTTTACTGTGCCCAGGTTTCTCATAGAAGGTGACGCAAACTGGTTGGTAGGGCAGGGTTCCCTAAACGTTTTGCATGGCCCTGTGTAACTGCAGGTAGGGAAGGAGGACAGGTTTCCCTAAACGTTCTGCATGGCCCTGTGTAACTGCAGGTAGGGAAGGAGGACAGGGTGCCCTAAACGTTCTGCATGGCCCTGTGTAACTGCAGGTAGGGAAGGAGGACAGGGTTCCCTAAACGTTCTGCATGGCCCTGTGTAACTGCAGGTAGGGAAGGAGGACAGGGTTCCCTAAACGTTCTGCATGGCCCTGTGTAACTGCAGGTAGGGAAGGAGGACAGGGTTCCCTAAACGTTCTGCATGGCCCTGTGTAACTGCAGGTAGGGAAGGAGGACCGGGTTCCCTAAACATTCTGCATGGCCCTGTGTAACTGCAGGTAGGGAAGGAGGACAGGGTTCCCTAAACGTTCTGCATGGCCCTGTGTAACTGCAGGTAGGGAAGGAGGACAGGGTTCCCTAAACGTTCTGCATGGCCCTGTGTAACTGCAGGTAACACTTGGCACTTGCAACGCCAGGGTTCTAGGTTTAATCCCCACAGGGGGGCAGCGTGAAAATGTTTGCACTCACTACTATAAATTAGTCTAGATGAGAGCGTCTGCTAAATTACTTAAATGTAAAAGGTAAATGCAAAAAAAAATCACTTTGGACAAAAAGGTTGGCTACACAAATGTTGTATGTTATGAAATAAATGAATTATGGAAATCTTTAAAAGGGATAGGCACAGTGAAGTATAATAAGCTACACCTACAGTCCATTAGAGTACTGTACATAGTAGTAACTATATACGCTATATGACGAAACGTATGTAGACACCGACCCTCACACCTATATGACTAAGTTGGACATCTCATTCCTAAACCAAGAGCATTAACATACGGTCGGCCATCCCTTTGCAGCAGTAACCGCGGCCACATTTCTGGGAAGGCTTTCCACAAGCCTTTGGAGCGCCTCTTTAGGAATTTGTGTCCATTCAGCCAAAAAGCATTTCTGAGGTCAGGCACTGTTGCTGAACGAGAAGGCCTGGTTTGCAATCGCTGTTCCAATTCATCCCAAAGGTGTTCAATGTGGTTAAGGTCAGGGCTCTGTGCAGGCCACTCAAGATCCTCCAAACCAACCTTGTCAAACTGTCTTTATGGATCCCGCATTGCCCATTGAGGCATAGTCATGGAACGAAAAGGGCCTTTCCCGGACTGTTGCCACAAAGTTGGAAGCACCCAATTGTCTAAAATGACTTTGTATCCTATAGCATTAAGATGACCCTTCACTGGAACTAAGGGGCATAGCCCGAATGTTGAAACAGAGCCCTAGACCATTATCCCTCCTTCACCAAACATTACAGTAGGCACTATGCATTCTGGTAGGTAGCGTTCTCCTGGCATCCGCCACACCCAGATTCATGCATCAGACTGCCAGATACTGAAGCGTGATACATCACCCCAGATAACACGTTTATACCACTCCAGCCAGCGCTTGGCATTTCGTATATTGATGTGAGGCTTGCGCATAACTGCTTGCCCATGGAAATCAACTTCATGAAGCACCCAACGCACAGTTCTTGTGCTGATATTACTTCCAGAGGCAGTTTGGAACTCTGTGGTGAGCGATGCAAAATATGCTAGGTGATTTTTAGGCGCTACATGCTTCAGCAGTCAGCGGCACCAGTCTGTGAGTTTGTGTGGTCTATCAATTCATGGCAGAGATGTTGTAGCTACTAGATACTTCCACAACTATAGCATTTACAGCTGAATTGGGGAGATCTAGTAGGGCAGAAATTTCACACACTGACTTGTGGCTAAGGTGGCATCCTACGACAATGTCATGTTTAAAGTCACTGAACTCTACAGAACAACCCATTATGCTGACAATGTTTGTCTATGAGGATTTCATGGTTATGTGCTGGATTTTATGCACCTGTGAGCAATGGGTGTGGCTGAAACACCTGAATTCAATAATTATTAGGGGTGTCCACATACACTATATGACTAACAGTATGTGCTTACTTCAAACACACCAAAATGTCATTTTGTAGTAATATATTCACAGTCCAGTACTTGAAGATGAGTGAAAAAAGAAAAAACCATGAATAGAAAACTGTAATAACATTTTACCAACCTCCTCCATCCCACCAGTGATTCCACTGTGTTAATTAAACTGTAGCACTGAATAGTCATTGCCGCTATAAAAAATATAGAACATCAAACAAACATTTCTGCTGGAGGTGGATTATATTTGATTTTCCTCTGCAAACCAGCAAGTAATGAGAAAAAATATCTGATCTATTAACTTAATTGACGTGTTATGCGTTCTACGCAAGATAAATATTCCTAGTCACGAAGCACGTTCAAATGAGTGGAAAGTGCACCACAACCCATTACATTGGCGTAGAAAACACATTATAAAGGGCCTTCGTTAAAAATAAAAAACAAAGAACTGAAAGCACAGTTCATTTCCTTTCTGCCCGGTAATGTAACCACTCATTCGAACAAAGCTGAAGTCGATTTATGACTGGTTTAAACTTTTGTAGGTACATAATCCATGTCAAGTGGAACTGACAAATGTGGCGACAAATTCCTCAAACTGTGTGCTGATACATGGTGTAGTATAAAAACTCCTTGGCACTACTCATATATATGAAAACCTAGTCACTGGATAATAGCATCAGCTAAATTACTGAACTACACTGAACAAGATTATAAACGTAACACTTCTGTTTTTGCCCCCATTTATCATGAGCTGAACTCAAAGATCTAAGACTTTCTCTATGTACACAAAGGGCCTATTTCTGTCAAATATTGATCGCAAATCTGTGTCAGTGACCACTTCACCTTTGCCGAGACAATCCATCCACCTCACAGGTGTGGCATATCAAGATACTGATTAGACAGCATGATTATTGCACAGGTGTGCCTTAGGCTGGCCGCAATAAAATGCCTCTCTAAAATGTGCAGTTTCACTGTATTGGGGATGTCCGGGTGGTCCGAAATCCAGTCAGTATCTGGTGTGACCACCATTTGCCTTGCGCAGTGCAACACATCTCCTTCGCATACTGTTGATCAGGTTTTTTATTGTGGCCTGTGGAATGTTGGTCCACTCCTCTTCAATGGCTGTGTGAAGTTGCTGGATATTGGCAGGACGTGGAACATGCTGTCGTATACGCCGATCCAGAGCATCCCAAACATGCTCAATGGGTGACATGAACGGGGAGTATGCTGGCCATGCAAGAACTGGGATGTTTTTCAGCTTCCAGGAATTGTATACAGATCCTTGCAACATGGGGCCATGCTTCATCATGCTGCAAAATGAGGTGATGGTCATGGATGAATGGCACAACAATGGGCCTCAGGATTTCGTCACAGAATCTTTGTGCATTCAAAATGCCATCAATAAAATGCACCCGTATTCGTAGTCATGCTGTCTAATCAGCATCTTGATATGCCACAACTGTGAGGTGAATGGATTATCTCAGCAAAGGAGAAGTGCTCACAGATTTAGACTGATTTGTGAACAATATTTGACAGAAATAGGCCCTAGGTGTACATAGAAAAAGTCTTAGCTCTTTGAGTTCAGCTCATGATAAATGGGGGGCAAAAACAAAAGTGTTGCATTTATAATTTTGTTCAGTGTATAAATGTTAATCATAAACAGCAGGGAAGTCCTTGAATGGGGCAGTGGTAGAGTGACTACTTGTCATTGCGAGACCAGGATTTGATTCCTGCTTGGGGATTAGGCTATTGCGATTGGTGAAGGGGCATGATAACGGACATGTTTCAGAACACAAACCATGCCTGGAAGCCTTCTCCAGCCAGCTGCAGGAAGTAAACATTTCACAATGTAAAAAAAACATTCTCGTTTTCTACTTACCTACATGTGGTGTGACAGACAGGGCCTGATGGTAGAAACGCTCTGCCAACTGCTCAGCCTCCACCCCGGCCAACTCATTCTGGTAGCGGGCTGCAGAGAACATTCAAGTAAATATGAACTTCTCCGGTACCTTTAAATCCCCCTCACCTTCGGCTGGATAAATGACATGGTCATACTGATACACAAATGGTTTGCTCAAATTCTTAGCACAATACAAAAGTTTAGATTACCTAGATCTCCCAAGTACACAAGGCAGCGATGGCAAGCCATTTGGGCCCACTCCATCTCCTTAGGGGTAGCTGAGACTGGCTTCTTCCGACCTACAACAAGCATTCACTCATTATGATAGTCATGCATTCAGTCATTCATTGACAGAGTGGTAAAAATAAGGTGATTTAAACCTGAGGTCGCTAAATAAGAAATCTGTGTGCTTTAACGCAGAGAGATTATGAAATGAAGATAAATGACCTTGCTGAGGAAACCAATGCCTACTTGTCAGAATTAGGATATGACCGTCAACTGAGTGGCCATGCACGCACTTAAATAGAAGGCAACATTTTCTTCCAGACCCTGAAAGAGGTCTCTTGTGATTGTTGAGTTTGAGCATTGTTGCAGACTGATAATATTCCATTTGGCTCTAGTTGTAACAAAAAGCTATGATTGAGAGCAAAACAAAAACCTGGGGAAACCAAAAATGTAGAAAGTGATTTTGAATTGTACTTGTCACAAAACAATGCCGCTTTTCATCATGTATAATGTAGTATTATGTAGGGCTCCATCAATTAACTAGCTAAATTCAATTTGGGGGATGAAAAATAAAATCTTTAAGAAAATACTGAAAGTTGGCAAAGGCTGCAGCTTCATTTGGGGAATGCCTGTGTTTGAGCACCTAAAGACAAAACCCATAGGATGATAACAGAGGATAAAGACAGTTCAGCACTGTCTGGCTGCCTCACCGATCAGGGGATCAGTGACATGGGTCCAGTCGATGCAGTCCTGCATCTCCAGTTGGTAGTGGGACTGAATGTAGAGCAGTAAATGCTGGTAGAAGCCCACACCTGCTATCAGGTGCGTCCTATAGGCACACTCCAGGGCACTGCGACTGTGGATGTGCTGCAGAAGAGAGGGGCCAAGGGAAGACATTAGGGAAAGGTAAATGACATTGTATGGGACTCTGGAAGATTAAGCATGCCCCCTGCTATGGAGTTTTCCCTAGCCACTGTGCATCAACCCTGTTGTTGCTTGCTTTTTGGGGTTTCAGGCTGGGTGTCTGTAAAAGCACTCCGTGACAACTGCTGGTGTAAAAAGGGCTTTATAAAACATGCGATTTTGATTGATGCTTGATTATGCGAATAATCGAATTAAACCAGAAAATGAACCAGGCAAGCCTAGTTCAGCCGGCCCGCAATCAAGTGGTAAATGTTGTTGCCCTTGCTGGATTTGAACCCAGGTCTCTCACATGAGGGTCTGTGTCTTTAACCACTATGACAAGTTTGAATATTTTGCTAGACACCATTTAGCATTGTGTTAATCTGACTAACATTTCTTATTAAGGTCACCTGCAAGCACAAATAGCGTCTATGAACTATATGGCTTTTGCCATGGCCATTTAACAGCTTATTAGCCAGTAATAGACTTACTAGTCTCTACTAACTTACTAGTTGGAATAGTCATAAGAATTGAGCAATTGCTAGCAAGACTGAAGAACTTTACACTGACAAATAAAATTTCATGGCACAACTACATTCGTTTTTCATTCATTCGTGAATGACAATGATACAATAACTATCAATATAGGTGACGATAACTGACTTCATATTACCCCAGAAAACACGCACAGAAATAGTTGGAATATACCTGTAAACAGCTTTAGTTTAGGCTTACTGCAGCAGCTAGTATGCTAAGGTTAGCCAGCCCTTTATTTTTTTAGCCAGCAAAGTTTTTGTCTTTCCAGACATAACATTACTTGTTTTGCTCACTCACTCACTCAGTAAGAGACATTCGCTCTTCTTGGCCGGCTCAGCTTAAGCAGATAACATAACAGATAACTAATAAAAAAGTACATTTTCTACCAACACAGGTCTGTTGTCCCAAGCAGCTAATTATGTACTTGCGCCGTTTGAACATACCGCATCCAAACAACCATCAACAAAAGACATTGTAAAAGAGTCTGAGGAAGTCGGGTGAGTTCTCCCTTTCCATATAGCTGTAAGGGGCATAAGATACATTTTTTGGCATCACATTGTGTCGCTGTGACTGAAATTACAAGTAATACTGTAACGACAACTTTAAAAAAAATAAAAATAAACACATACACATTACATTAAGGGAAGCATTAGTAATATTGAATTCTGAATGATCAATACCGGTATTTGCCGTGAGACCCAAACAGCAGCCTGTATGCTTTTGTATTAAGTGCAAAAGCACAGTGGATGTATCCACGCTAAAGACAGTTCTGAGCCCATACTGCAGCATATGGTTATCATTATTTTCTCTTTGAAATATACCGGAACTAGTTTCTTTCACCCGCATATTGTGTCAATGTGCATATTCTGCTGATGTCTGCAGGCTCAGAAATGTTTCTGGTGATGCAAGTGAGATTGTTGTGCTCAGATCTGCCTTACAGGCTAATGGAGGCAACATAACTGAAATTCCGATGGCCAAAACTGAAGTTGATGGATTTTAGTCAGCTAATAGTCCTTGCAGCCCTACTACAAGATCAGCAGCCCCTTTACAGTTCTTAGAGGACACAGTCAAAAATAGCTATTGCCCACAACAACTTAAAATTCTTTACCTTCTTGTTGGTCTTGATGACCTGGATGACCTCATAGTAGACCTTCCTCCACAGAAGCTCCTCAGCTTTGCGACCGTAATCCACAGGGTGGAGAAACATCAGCTTCACACACAGCTCCCTCAACCTGAGTACAGAGGACGAAGTTGTGGTTACAGCTTTGCTTTGGCCAAGTATGCTGGAGCTGATCTGGCTAAAGAATTTAGGACAAAGGTTGTGGTAAGATTCTTACTTGTTGCGAAGGCTGATATTTTCAGGCTTGAAGACCTCCCTGTAAGACGACTTGCTACCAATGATGACATCCAGCTTGTGAACCGACTCAACCACAGCCCTAAGCAGTTGAGAGAGTATTATTATGGCAGCTGAATAAAAGGTGAAGGACTGAGCAACTTCACTACTACAAAATGCAGTCTGCTAACTGTCACTATATGTAATCTACTGCCATACATGTCTAACACTGATAAGTAGCATTATGACTAGCAAATTAGGTCGGTACGTCTAAGGGGGATTGTTAAATAATATAGGCCCAACATTTGTTTCCCTAAATAGATCTATGAATGTTAAACTAGCAAGCCTTTATTAAAATGCTCTTGTAGGCTTGCAAATACACAATAACTAATGTCAACAGGCTACTTTTTGGGTAGTTTGCTAGTTAAGATAATTACCAATGTGTGTTGTGACTAACTATTGTGACTGCTGTAACCATAACTCATTAACATGTTAGCTAAATATGCATTTCAATGGTTTTTGGCCTCTTGGCTCTTGTTGTAAAAGTGGCGCCAACGAGGGTCCACGAAAAATGTGTACCATGTCATGTATGTTCGAATTTGTGCCCCCATCATGTCATCAAAACCTTTCGCTTTCAAATTTGGACTGTTGATGCTAACTGAGAATGATGACGAATGATAGTAATTCTACTTTTAGATTATGCACAAGGTATCCACATCCAGCCCAAACTGGGAGAAATATTTTGTTAATTGGAAAGGTACCAGACAGCATCTTTAACTAGCTAACAAACACCTATTGAGGGTGAAGTTTACACAATATAAGTTAGCTTACTAGGTAACAGCAAATTAATTAGCTGCTAACTAGTTAGCAAATACGCATCGTAAACTTTACTGTATGTAAAGACGTAACTACAGTACAGAACTACTGCTGGCTTATACGGGTTGTTTCAAGCGCAGTTATCCGAATGTCAAAACGTACAATAAAAGTCGTTGCAGAAGAGTCCAGTTAGCTCATGTACAGTACACGAGTACTGTAGCTAACTAGCGACAGTATATTAACATAGCTATGCATACTGACAGGTGACTGGATAGCTAGCTAGAGCTAGCTTAATAGATGGCTGTAGCAGCTAGTATGCTAAGGTTAGCTAGCCCTTTATTTTTCTAGCTGGTTAGCAAGCTAATGATGTTGTTAATGTTTCCAAGCAAAACGGCCTTTTACTCACCTGTATAGCCGCTTGATGAGAAGGACTTTTGCCTCTGGCTCGCTATCCTGGCCAGGTCCACTCATGTTATCATCTGGCGGTAAGAGTCACAAGCTCCAGTCCACAACAGTAAAGTCTGCGTTCCCACCCCCTTCAAACCCACACTTGTCAGGTTCGCTCCGAGTCCGGGCTTGCCTCACCGGCAGTGACCGCTGTGTTGACTACATAGACTGGGGAAAAAAACTAGCTAGCAGCTAACTTGGCTATCTCTTACTTGTCTCCCGCAAGCTAACTAACCGATGTCGTTTTCGTGTCGTGTGTCCCTTGACAACCCTACCTATGCCCATCCGCTCAGAAACCTGGTTAGAAAAGGGAATGCCCCGGCATTTACGTTAATTCCCAGTCAGCTATCAAACCCCGATAGGGTTCCTTGTGTTGTTTCCCGTTCGAGACATCGCTAGTACGAGGGCGGCCATATTCCACAAACAACCAGCATTGGGAACCGAGCGACATTAAGGTCACGTCATGATGCGACTACATTCCAAAATAAAAGATCCCCGGAATAAAACACATTTTAATCACAAAAATATAATGTAAATATACATATTGAAAAAGTAACAATGTACATATTTTTGTGGCTAGATGAAGTTCACGCGCATTATACTTTACGAGCCGCTTCCCTCATGTGAAAGCAACCAAGCTGGCAACGATTTCTTACGGCTTTCCTTTCCTGTACAAAGTTATGCGATCTATAAAACATACAACAATTAATAGAAACAAGGAACAAAGAACACAGTTAAGCATGCCATTAAACTGACTTGAACACCAAATAATTAAAGTAAGTTTAAAGATGAGACTTAAATGTCTCGGATGTGGAGGATGACCTGATAATAATAGGCACTTTATTCCACAGTCTAGGGGCCACAACAGAAAAGGCATGATCAACTTTTGTTTTAATCTGTGACTGTGGAATGGCTAAAAGGAACTGATTTGATTATCAAAAGGGGCCTGGAAGAGTGATACAGCATAAGGAGATCTGAAATATACAATGGAATGCATAATGCCATAAAAACAAGTAACAGCACCTTAAAATCGATTATTTGACTGGTAACCATGAAGAAAAGCCAATATCCCCGATATTGTCATTGCAGAAGAGGTACCAGACAGCCTCATGTAATTGCGCCCTCAGTAATTTCATCCTGGAGCCCTGGAATCCATAGGTTTAGGTCTGCCTTACAGCCTCAGCCACTTTAGGTGACATTTCTGAAATCATTTTACGTAGTTCTTTAAAATTGTAATTAAAATGTTTTTTTGTTTTTTTTATTAGAACATACATACAAACAAACATACATGGGAGCATCAGGACTGTCGTTATTGTCCAAACACAAATGAAGGCCTATGAATGCCGATTTATGCACCTTGTATATGTGCCAAGTATATGTTGGCAGAAATATAAATAAGCTTGAACACCTTCTGAAACAGCGCCAAACGTGGAGTACAACAATCAAAACAGAACACATGAAAACAGACCAAGTGCTGTGTAAAACAATCCCTTTTATTTTGTAGAAGCAAACGAAGGACTTTTACTATGAAACGTTCAGCGCGATTTGGACCTATTCATGTCCCTTATTGTATCACTGATTTGACTGAGCTAAACAGTGACCATCTGAACAACGCGAGACTTCGCATGACATTCGACCCTCGTCCATGCTTTACCAGAGAGGAAGAGGTTTCAAGACCAGAATATTTTCCACAAATGTGTCCATGTTAAAGAGGAAGTGGGAACATTTTGCATTGTATCCAGTATCTCTGACGTTACAGAGAACGTTCAGTTTGCTATGCCCCAAAATGTTCTTGTTGATTCTTGAAAAGACATCAGGTACTTTACCTCCCTTTTTGATGGTGGCTGTGGCAAGGTGTGGCTTGAAGAAATGATTGACTTATTTAAAGGGCAGTGTTCAAGTTCAAAAGGTTTATTTATCATTTGCAAAACAAGTTATGGCAATGGAATGCTTGGTTTTCATACTCCCGACAGTGCAGTTAAAAGTTAAAAAGTAACAGTAATTATATATATATATATTTTTTTTTTTAACATTGTCAACAGTGGCCATGTTGACAATGTTTCACAACCTATCTTTACATGTGACAACACTGAAGAAATTACTCTTCGCTGCAATTTAAAGTAGAGTGTACAGCTTGTATAACAGTGTAAATTTGTTATCCCCTCAAAATAACTCAACACACAGCCATTAATGTCTAAACCGCTGGCAAGTGACTACACCCCTAAGTGAAAATGTCCAAATTGGGCCCAATTAGCCATTTTCCCTCCCCGGTGTCATGTGACTTGTTAGTGTTACAAGGTCTCAGGTGTGAATGGGGACCAGGTGTGTTATATTTGGTGTTATCGCTCTCACACTCCCTCATACTGGTCACTGGAAGTTCAACATGGCACCTCATGGCAAAGAACTCTCTGAGGATCTGAAAAAAAGAATTGTTGCTCTAGATAAAAATGACCTAGGCTATAAGAAGATTGATCCTATAAGAAGACCCTGAAACTGAGTTGCAGTACGTTGGCCAAGACCATACAGCGGTTTAACAGGACATGTTCCACTCAGAACAGGCCTCTCCATGGTCGACCAAAGAAGTTGAGTGCACATGCTCAGCGTCATATCTAGAGGATGTCTTTGGGAAATAGATGTATGAGTGCTGCCAGCATTGCTGCAGAGGTTGAATGGGTGGGGGGTCTGCCTGTCAGTGCTCAGACCATATGCTGCACACTGCATCAAATTGGTCTGCATGGCTGTCGTCCCAGAAGGAAGCCTCTCCTAAAGATGATGCACAAAAAAGCCCACAAACAGTTTGCTGAAGACAAGCAGACTAAGGACATGGATTACTGGAACCATGTCCTGTGGTCTGATGAGACCAAGATAAACGTATTTGGTTCAGATGGTGTCAAGCATGTGTGGCAGCAACCAGGTGAGGAGTACAAAGATATGTGTGACTTGCCTACAGTCAAGTATGGTGGTGGGATTGTCATTGTCTGGAGCTGCATGAGTGCTTCCGGCACATGAATGCCAACATGTACTGTGACATACTGAAGCAGAGCATGACCCCCTCCCTTCAGAGACTGGGCCGCAGGACAGTATTCCAACATGATAACGACCCCAAACACACATCCAAGATGTCCACTGCCTTGCTAAAGAAGCTGAGGGTAAAGGTGATGGACTGGCCAAGCATGTCTCCAGACCTAAACCCTATTGAGCTTCTGTGGGGCATTCTCAAATTGAAGTTGGAGGAGCGCAAGGTCTCAAACATCCACCAGCTCTGTGATGTCGTCATGGAGGAGTGGAAGAGGACTCCAGTGGCAACCTGTGAAGCTCTGGTGAACTCCATGCACAAGAGGGTTAAGGCAGTGCTAGAAAATGATGGTGGCCACACAAAATATTGACCCAATTTGGACATTTTCATTTGTACTAGACATTAATGGCTGTGTGTTGAGTTAATTTGAAAGGACAGCAAATTTACACTGTTATACAAGCTTTACACTCAGTATATATTGCAGCGAAGTGTAATTTCTTCAGTGTTGTCACATGTAAAGATATACACAAATATTTACTAAAATGTGAGGGGTGTACTCACTTTTGTGAGATACTGTATATGCACCCCTATTCAGGTGGAATAACTAATAAATGCTGTATTTTATTGCATGATATAAGTATCATTGACATGGCAGGTTTGATTTCATCCCAGCCCTAGCAGAGGGCTGTTTTCAGTGCATTTTTACATTCAGGAACAATGAATTCAATTGAACAGAACCTGTGCACTTACTGAATAACCAAAAATGGGTAGTGGTTGGATAGGTTGTGAAACATTGTCAACATGGCCACTGTGACAATGGACAATGTAAAAAAAATAATATATATATATATATATATATCATTACTGTTACTTTTTAACTTTTAACTGCACTGTCGGGAGTATGAAAACCAAGCATTCCATTGCCATAACTTGTTTTTGCAAGTTATTTGTGTTATTTTGAGGGGACAAAATGAACTTGTAATAGGAAACAGAAAATAGACTATTTTTGCTCACATTCCTGATTGTTTCTAATACTCCATAATTGATCATTCATGGGTATCAGTGTTTCTCCTCCTCTTCATTATGTGTATTGGTATATTATGTGCAGATATCTGAAGTTACTCATAGGAAGGACTGACTTTCCCTCTGTTGTTCAAAGGACATCTGCAGTTATATATCACCTATGGTATGTTTCCCCTCGTCTTCCCTATGGTCAGTTATATACAGGGGGGAGAACAAGTATTTGATACACTGCCGATTCTGTAACTTTTATCATAGGCACTCTTCAACTGTGAGAGACAGAATCTAAAACTAAAATCCCGAAAATCACATTGTATGATTTTTAAATAATAATTTGCATTTTATTGCATGACATAAGTATTTGATACATCAGAAAAGCAGTACTTAATATTTGGTATAGAAACCTTTGTTTGCAATTACAGAGATCATACGTTTCCTGTAGTTCTTGACCAGGTTTTGGCCCACTCCTCATACAGATCTTCTCCAGATCCTTCAGGTTTCGGGGCTGTCACTGGGCAATACAGACTTTCAGCTCCCTCCAAAAATTTTCTATTGGGTTCAGGTCTGGAGACTGGCTAGGCCACTCCAGGACCTTGAGATGCTTCTTACAGAGCCACTCCTTAGTTGCCCTGGCTGTGTGTTTCGGGTCGTTGTCATGCTGGAAGACCCAGCCACGACCCATCTTCAATGCTCTTACTGAAGGAAGGAGGTTGTTGGCCAAGATCTCGGGATACATGGCCCCATCCATTCTCCCCTCAATACGGTGCAGTCGTCCTGTCCCCTTTGCAGAAAAGCATCCCCAAAGAATGATGTTTCCACCTCCATGCTTCACGGTTGGGATGGTGTTCTTGGGGTTGTATCCTTCTTCTTCCTCCAAACACGGCAAGTGAAGTTTAGAGCAAAAAGCTCTATTTTTGTCTCATCAGACCACATGACCTTCTCCCCTTCCTTTTCTGGATCATCCAGATGGTCATTGGCAAACTTCAGATGGGCCTGGACATGCGCTGGTTTGAGCAGGGGGACCTTGCGTGCGCTGCAGGATTTTAATCCATGAAGACGTAGTGTGTTACTAATGGTTTTTGTGATGGTAATTCCATTGATCAACACTCTTTCCATAACATTTTCTTTGAGACTGTGGTCCCAGCTCTCTTCAGGTCATTGATCCCTCACCTTCCTCATGATCATTGATGCCCCACGGGGTGAGATCTTGCATGGAGCCTCAGACCGAGGGAGATTGGCAGTCATCTTGAACTTCTTGAACAGTTGTTGCATTCTTACCAAGCTGCTTGCCTATTGTCCTATAGCCTATCCCAGCCTTGTGCAGGTCTACAATTTTATCCCTTACTGGTTGGTAGGTGATCAAATACATATGTCATGCAATAAAATGCAAATTCATAATTTAAAAATCATACAATGGGATTTCCAGGATTTTTGTTTTAGATTCCATCTCTCACAGTTGAAGTGTACCTTTGATAAACATTACAGACCTCTACATGCTTTGTAAGTAGGAAAACCTGCAAAATCGGCAGTGTTTCAAATACTTGTTCTCCCTACTGTATTTTCTTTTCTCTCTCAAGCAAATAAAGATTGACTGTCCGAGGTGAATATCAAAGACAAAAATGGAACTTAGCCCCACCAGAACTGGTTGCACCAATCATAACTGCTCTTGCCTTACAGAGTTTTCTTTCTTCTGCTACAAGGAACACTATTGGCAGCCTATATTTGAAGTCTGGTTGTGGGCACAACCGGAAAGTGAATGATTTGACAAAAAACAACTTGTTGATTGTTGCAATGGGGATTCATTTTCATGAACTGTAACAGCCCCCCAAAAAAGTGTTCACCAGTTTGATTGTGGAGCAGAGGCTAGTGGTGTTTGTTGTATTTGTATTAAGCAGTGTCTATAAATAACATAAATCATGATGACAAACACAAATATAACCTCTCTCAACTGAGTAAAATTGTTATATAATAACCTTTATTACTTTGATCATGATTTCTTTTTTTCTTTTTTTATCTTTTACAAAACTCGACATCTGATAAAACATCACATTTTGCATTTCCTTCAATGTAATATGCAAATGACCAATACTGATGTACCATACACAGTACAGGGCTAGAGAAACGTTCTTAGAACCATAAGGTTCTTTGTGTGATTATAAAAATGTAATACTCTGCCTGTCTTGCCAGTGAGATCAAACCCCCTCTCACATTTTTGGAGTCTGGACTACTGCTTGTAGCTATTTCCCTCACCTGTCTTCCTCATCACAGTCCCTGTTTTAATTCCTCCTCCCTAGTTTTTCTTGATGGTCATTAGTTTGGATTATTTTCCTTTTTCTAACTATATTCTGTTCATGGCTTGTTTCAGTTTTGTTATGTCATAGTTCTTTTTCTTAAAAGTCCTCTGTTCTCGCAGCACCTGTGTCCTCCCTCATGGTGCAGGTGTGTAATTGGGGGCTAGCTGAGATCTTTGCATTCCTGGTATGTAATCCACCACTGAAGGGCCTCCAACAACCATGCCTCTTTTGGAGATGTTTCTCCCCGCTCTCTAATATTTGAGGCCACAAAATGTTTACCACATCCATGGAAAGCAGCAATCATGCAAATCCTCTCACAATTGCTGTAGGTGGGGTCAGAAAAAAAATATCACAAGTTGTTAATTGTATTGGTCAAATACCATATAAGTCCATGATGTGTTGTTTACATAAAAAATGTAAAAGCTTTACATTCAAGTTAGCTTATTTGTTAGATGACATTATACTGCCCTTATGGGCATGTGCAATGCATCCGTTTAACTTTGATTCACGTTTTGCACGACGCAAGTTTGTGTGTTCATTGACCCCTTCTGACAACTTATGCATTTTCAGTCCATGATAGCAGTACCACCTAGCAGATTCTCGGGCAATATCCCGGGCACCGATTAAGACTTATCTTAGACTAAATTACACATTTAAACTGGACTAACTGAAATTTCTCAGACATGGTTTAAAATAGTCTGAATTTCCCTAGTCTTCATTTATAAAGTCTGATTTCCAGAAGAATGACTAGAGCAAGTCTAGATCTAAGTGAAAGCCGGAGGCAGGTTTAACTTCAGATTCATTGATGTTGGCCTCCAGATTGACCTTGGCAATAGTGACACCACCTTCCCTCCTGGCTGCTGCAGATGTAGTGGGCTGACCTTCATCCTGTCTCAGGCCCTCAAAGCTCTGGTGATCATCTGAAAAATATAATATTGCTGCATTAGAGAACAACATTTCTTCAAGAGTTGAGTTTATAATTTTGTTCAGTGTATTTTAGTTCTGTACGATCACAAATAAGATCACAAATATATTTTGTTCCCACTGTGTTGTGTTACACAATAAGACAAACATTTCAAAGTGACCGATTTGTAAAAGTGGGCCAACAATGAATACAGTATCTTACCTGAAGTTGCAGGAGTGTCTTTTTGCTTACTTTTTCATTTCAGTTGAATTTATTAGAAATAGTAGTCCAGTCTTTCTTTTTCTTGTTTTCTATTGATGAATCATGCTGTTTGTTCTCAGTATTTGGGTGGATTGACACAATTTGCTTCAAGAGTTTTCTTTTTTTCCCCAAAGTCACTGAAATTATTTTTCTTTTACCTCTGTCTACTGTTTGGTTGGGTGATTTACTCCAGTTACACACAATGATAATGTTTCTTAAGGGTCCATCCCTGGTTTTTGAAGCATCCTCAGGTTAGTACCAAGTGCACATCATTAATCTAATCAGGCTTCACAAAGAGTAGCTAGTTAGTCCTTATTTACCTTAGTCTGCGACTCCCTAGTCTAGAGTTTATTAATCTCAAGATAAGTAGTGTCTCAGAAAGCAATTTTTGGATTAATTTAAGTAGAATTAGCATAGTCCTGATTTAATTTGAACTCTGTCTGGGAAACTACCCCTCATTGTTTTACTTGGAAATTGCCATTCTCCCCTGGCTGTGTTATAACAGGTGAGAAAGGACCCAAAAGCGAAATGCAATAATGCAATGTCTTTAATAATGAAAGAGTAACAGTCCAGATGAACAGAAATCCTCTTCTTGAAATAACAAACAGAAACAGCCACCGATACAGGCATTAGACAAACTACAGAAATATTCCAGTAACAGAGGCAGAGCATAGCAAAAGAACCAGGTCTGGGTCTCACAGTATACGGCTGGCGGAGAGATTGCTTAGGCAGGTCGTCAGCAGCAGGCAAACTAGGCAGAGTGTAAAGTAAGCAGCAATACAGCAAACACAGCGTAGTACATGTACAGACCAGATCCAGACGGGTCGGGACGGGATGCCACACAACAAACCTAGGGAAACACACCCATAGAAACCTAAACAGAAATTAAATCACGTCTTAAAGAGCAACTTCACTTTCTTAGGGTCTTGAAACTTCCTGTAAATGCTATAATATAGATGCCTTATTTTGAAATCAATCAATCATTGGTAACTTATATAACCCCATATTTTTGTGCGTTTCTTAGCGCTGTACTGAATCTGCAACACTCCTGGTATCATGGTGTAAATCTGTGTAGGTTGTAGAAATGTCATTGGGTCATTCAAAATGTTATTGGAGCTGCTGTACTTCCCTTTGTTCACAGATTTGTTTTTATGCACATGCACAAGATTCCCTTGTTGGGCTTTACTTTAGGAACAAGCTTCACTGTCAACAAACTAAGCTAGCTAATGGTTGTTTATTTGTTTTAAAATAAAGTGTATTACACCAACATTACCAGAATGTCTGATTACGAATATCTGACCATGCCAGGATACAGAGGCTAGCTACCGGACCACTGAGTTACAGAGAAAGGAAAAAGACGAGCAGGATCATGCAATGCCACGGAATCCAAGTTATTGATATAGAAAATCAATTTGAAGAAAACAAACAATGTCGGACAAGCAGATGCCATACTCTTCTCAAAGTGAAATTGAGATGAGCGATGTATGGCACTGAAGTTTGCAAGGTAGCTGGCTTATAGGGTTCATTACTAATTTTGCTAGCTTTGGTTAGCAATCCAGATATCCAGATGGGCTAGTTGGTTATTATATCTAGCTAACTAGGTCTACAGACTATGAATGGGACAACATACATTGTAGACTCACGTAGAACTAGACCACTGTTAACTAGCTTGCTAGCTTGGGATCAACATGTTTTCTATTCAAATTGCTGTGCTGCCAACAACATCAGCCTGCATAACATAGACTAGAAGAAAAATTTAAGAATTGAGTAGGTACACCCTGGCTATAGGGTCCCATGCATCTATACTAAACATCTGCAGACTCAAAATAGAACCATGAAATTGCCATGTGCTGTATTGTGGTTGCTACAGCTTATGTGGTTTGATTTAGAAGAAGATACGCATACAATTTAGTTCCATGAGCACCAGTCAGAATAACCCCTCCACATAAGCCTGTAGTTCACCAAAAAAACATGATGGCTGTGTCAAACATACAGTTAGGTCCTGCAATAATTGGCTGTTCACCAAAATATATTCAAGTTACAGTTATATAATGAATATAGGCTTAAAGTGCAGTCTCTCTGCTTTAATTTGAGGGTATTCACATCCAAATTGGAGGAAGGGTTTAGGAATTACAGCTCTTTTATATGTAGCCCCCTCTTTTTCAAGGGACCAAAAGTAATTGGAGAATTGATTCAAAAGCTGTTTCATGGACATGTGTGGGCTATTCCTTCATAATTCCTTCATCAATTAGCAATCAAGCAAGTTTATTTATATAGCACAATTCATACATAGAAGCAATTCAATGTGCTTCTGTCACAGTGCGGTGAGGATCAGTGCCACCGTCCCGTACACTTTCAGTTCCCATCACTCCACAAACACATCCCGGACTTGTCTTCGTGTCACATGTCTTTAACTATTCACACCAGGTCCCTATCATCTCGTCAGTATGTGTTTAAATGTTTCCCCCTCTGCTCCCCACATTTGTCGATCATTGTTGTCACTGTCTGTATGTACATGTTACTGGTGAGTGTTTTCCGTTATGTGCTGTTTAAAGCATTCAGCCCCTTTGTTTCCTTTAAGTTTGTTTTGTATGCTCGTGTTTGTTTTTGCATTAAAACCTACATCGAGCTCATTTTGCCTGCGCCTAGTTCCTCCACTACTGCCACCATCGTTACAGAATGATCGACCTTGGAAGAATGAACCAGCAGGTTATGAAAAATGACCTTGTGAACCGTCAGCTCGTTGAATTCATGCTCGGGACCATATGCTTCCTTACTGAGGAGCGCATGGAGCAGGTGAGGAGCGCATGGAGCAGGCAATCGTGGAGGGGTGTGGTCGCATTCAGATCAAAGGACAAAGGAGCTGCTGGCCCGGTATCCGTTCTGGCTGGAGAAGGAAATTTCCCCCTTGATCCGGACAACCCAGCCAAGGAGGGCAGCACCACAAGGCAGGGCGCGGTGCCCAACCCCCAGTCCACAGTTCCCCCCCAAACCGAGGCCTCTCCACCCTGTACTTTCTGTGCCCCAAATGTATTGTGATCTTAGCAACACCTCTGGGCATAGCTATGGTAGTTAATGTTGTTGTTGTGTAGACCAGAGGTAGCACATAGAGATTGAACAGAAGTGGTCCAAGAACTGCTCCCTGGGGAACTCCGCATGTCATAGCCACCCTATCAGATTCATGATTAATAAAGCAGGTAAAAGGTCTGGAGTTGATTCTAGGTGTGGCATTTGCATTTGGATGCTGTTGCTGTGAACCCACAACATGCAGTCAAAGCAGCTCTCAATGCAAGTGAAACAGGCCATCCTTAGGCTGCAAAAAAAATAGCAGGAACTTAGTGAGTGGCCAAATCAACAGTTTGGTACATTCTGAGAAAAAAAGAAAGCACTGGTGTGCTCTACAAAACAAAAAGGCCTGGACATCCACAAAAGACAACAGTGGTTGATGATTGTAGGATCCTTTCCATGGTAAAGGAAAAACCCCTTCACAACATTCAGCCAAGTGAAGATCACTCTCCAAGAGAAAGGCATATCATTATCCAAGTCTACCATGAAAACTTCCCAAGAGCAAATACAGAGGGTTCACCACAAGGTGCAAACCATTCATAAGCCTCAAGAATAGAGAGGCCAGATTAGACTTCTAAAGGCCAAAAAACATCTAAAAAAGGCAGCCCAGTTCTGGAAAAGCTTTCTTTGGACAGATGAAACTGAGATCAACCTGTACCAGAATGATGGGAAGAAAAAAGTATGGAGAAGGCTTGGAACGGCTCATGATCCGAAGCATACCACATCATCTGTAAAACATGGTGGAGGCAGTGTGATGGCATGGCCATGTATGGCTTCCAAAGGCACTGGGTCACTAGTGTTTATTGATAATGTGACAGAAGACAGAAGCAGCCAGATGAATTCTGAAGTGTATAGGGATATATTGTCTGCTCAGATTCAGACAAATTCAGCAAAGTTGATTGTAGGGTGCTTGACTTTACAAATTGACAATGACCCAAAACATACTGCCAAAGCAACCCAGAAAAAGTCTTGACAAAGTATTAAAAATGAAAACTTTATTTATGATTGTGTTAATTTGTCCAATCACATTTGAGCCCCTGAAAAAACTGGACTGTGTATGAAATGGTTGCAATTCCTAATTGTTTCATACAATATTTCTGTTCAACACCTTGAAGTAAAGCTGAAAGTTTGCACTTTAATTGCATCTTGGTTGTTTAATTTCAAATCAATTGTGGCAGCGTACAGAGCCAATATTATGAATATTCAGTGCCCAAATATTTCCAGACCTAACTGTACATATACTGTACATACCCTACAGTCAGAATTTGCAGGCCTCCTTTTTCTAACAGCTGGAGTTAGGGCTTTGTCCAATAGTGCTACATTTTCTGGAATGATCTACCAAATAATGAGAGGCAAACACAATGAAGACTCATCTTTTCAGTATGGTCAATGATTAATGGTTATTCAGGCCCAGGGGCGTAAAGCTGAATGGCAAGGCAGTGGATTGATAAACCATCCTTAATGGTTATTCAGGCCCAGGGACGTAAAGCTGAATGTCACAGCAGTGGATTGACAAACCATCCTTAATGGTTATTCAGGCCCAGGAACGTAAAGCTGAATCTCACAGCAGTGGATTGACAAACCATCCTTAATGGTTATTCAGGCCCAGGGACGTAAAGCTGAATGGCAAGGCAGTGGATTGACAAACCATCCTTGCTGTATTTGCCTGGCGGGCTCCTCTCTCTGTTTACCCATGTTACCCCAATCAGCCCCCAAATGTTCAGTTCAAAAAACTGTGATACGACAATAGAAGGGCCCAAAGCGTGACCCAAGGAGAGATACGCCAGGCACAACTCGTGGGGGTCCGTTAAAGGGATGTACAGTAGAAGCCATCTGAGGAGGAGAAGGGGAGTCTGACTGGATACTAGTTTGGTGTACTTTATCTGGTTGCTGAGTAGAGTTACAGGGGTAAATTTTTTGGATATAGACTGACTGCTACAAAAATGTAGTTGGACCACCAGATTGTTTATAGGTATTGCCCACAACACTAATATAGTTAGAGTTAACACAATCAGACTGGAAGGACTTTGGCTAAAGTAAAAAAAAATCCACCCACATTACTAAACCTGGCAGCGATGAAGTAGGTTAATCGTCATATAATCAAGTAACTGCAAATCACTGCATGATACCTGATCGTAACAACTGTGGTCATTTAGTTTAGTCTGTGGGCAATTTAGGAGTCTCTATTATACAATGTATATAACTGATGAAGGACAAGGAGTCTAGCTGAAACCACACATTGCTATAAATTGTGAAACATCTGCTATAACTTCAGAAACATCTATCAACATCTAGTAACAAATCAAGAAGCCAACAGTGATTATGTATGTTTAAATATGTAATCGTCTGTTGAACAGGCAGAAGATGGAGTACAGCCGTGTTAACGATGTGTAGTTGCTACCAACATGACAAAATGGGATATTTGTGTTAATGTGTTTGGCCTTTTGTCCCCAGGATACTGGATGGTTTGAAGAGGATATGACCTGGGTGATTATTATGTGGGTGATGGTGACATATAGGTGATGGGAAGCATGACCACGTGTTACCTGAATGACCACGTGTTACCTGAATGACCACGTGTTACCTGAATGACCACGTGTTACCTGAATGACCACGTGTTACCTGAATGACCATGTGTTACCTGAATGACCACGTGTTACCTGAACACCTTGTAACTGGCTGAGATTTGTGGAAAGCTGTCTGCAGACCTTTTTGGAAAGATTGTGAATTAATAGAAGTATGGCAGTTAAGATGGCCAAGGCACCTCTCTGCATGGTATAAAAAATGTAATCAAAACACTTTGGAGTTTTGTTTTAGCATAATAGTGAGAACATCTGTTGATCAGGAGGTGCTGGGTCTTTTAGTCATTCAGCTGACATTCTTATCCTGATCAACTTACAAACCTGATTCCAAAAAAGTTGGGACACTGTACAATTGTGAATAAAAACAGAATGCAATGATGGGGAAGTTTCAAATTTCTATATTTTATTCAGAATACAACATAGATGTTGTCAAATGTTTAAACTGAGGAAATGTATCACTTTAAGGGAAAAATAAGTTGATTTTAAATTTCATGGCATCAACACATCTCAAAAAAGTTGGGACAAGGCCATGTATACCACTGTGTGGCATCCCCTCTTCTTTTTATAACAGACTGCAAACGTCTGGGGACTGAGGAGACAATTGCTCAAGTTTATGAATAGGAATGTTGTCCCATTCTTGTATAATACAGGCTTCTAGTTGCTCAACTGTCTTAGGTCGTCTTTGTTGCACCTTCCTCTTTATGATGTGCCAAATGTTTTCTATGGGTGAAAGATCTGGACTGCAGGCTGGCCATTTCAGTACCCGGATCCTTCCTCTATGCAGCCATGACATTGTAATTGATGCAGTATGTGGTCTGGCATTGTCATGTTGGAAAATGCAAGGTCTTCCCTGAAAGAGACGACGTCTGGATGGGAGCATATGTTGTTCTAGAACTTGGATATAACTGTCAGCATTGATGGTGCCTTTCCAGATGTGTAGGCTGCCCATACCACAAGCACTCATGCAACCCCATACCATCAGAGATGCAGGCTTCTGAACTGAGCGCTGATAACAACTTGGGTTGTCCTTGTCCTCTTTAGTCCGGATGACATGGCATCCCAGTTTTCCAAAATGAACTTCAAATTTGGATTCGTCTGACCACAGAACACTTTTCCACTTTGCCATAGTCCATTTTAAATGATCCTTGGCCCAGAGAAAACGCCTGCGCTTCTGGATCCTGTTTAGATACAGCTTTTTTTTTACCTATAGATTTTTAGCCGGCAACGGCGAATGGCACGGTGGATTGTGTTCACCGACAATGTTTTCTGGAAGTATTCCTGAGCCCATGTTGTGATTTCCATTACAGTATAATTCCTGTATGTGATGCAGTGCTGTCTGAGGGCCCGAAGATCACGGGCATCCAGTATGGTTTTCCAGCCTTGACCCTTACGCAAAGAGATTGTTCCGGATTCTCTGAGTCTTTGGATGATATTATGCACTGTAGATGATGATAACTTCAAACTCTTTTTCTCTGAGAAACTCATTTCTGATATTGCTCCACTATTTTTCGCCGCAGTATTGGGGGAATTGGTGATCCTCTGCCCATCTTGACAACACTCATGTTGCCAATTGACATAATAAGTTGCAAATTGGTCCTCCAGCTGTTCCTTATCTGTACATTTAACTTTTCCGGCCTCGTATTGCTGCCTGTCCCAACTTTTTTGGAATGTGTAGCTCTCATGAAATCCAAAATGAGCCAATATTTGGCATGACATTACAAAATGTTTCACTTTCAACATTCGATATGTTATCTATATTCTATTGTGAATTAAATATACGTTTATGAGATTTGTAAATTATTCCATTCCTTTTTTACTCAAAATTTGTACAGTGTCCCAACGTTTGTACATTATTGATTGCATACATTTAGTACTTAAGGTACTTTACAATTTGGTTTTTGGTCACAGAGGGAATGAATGACCCAACTGGAAGCTGGGGATGATTAGGTAGCCGTGGTAATAAGGCCAGGGCAGCACTCTTAAAATATGTGCCATGGGATCTTCTGTGACCACAGAGTCCTCCCTATTAACATTGATAACCAAGGGAAGTAGGGGTGCAGTGTCTGCCGTCGTCATCCCTAGTGCCCCTGACTAGATTCTCAAAGTAACATTTAGCTTTGTCACACCTCCCCCTGCAGTAGACTCAGCACCCCTGTCTGTTGGCACGGGTGAATGTAACATAGCTAAAGGACACGGGACGTCTGGCCATCTGCCAACGAGCCGCGCATAAATACAGCCGGTGAGGACGCGTCGACAAACCATAAGGTGCACATAACTGCTGCCGATTGGCGTGTGTCTTCCATCCGTTTATTCCCAGCACTTTCTGATTAAAAGATCTTCCAGCGCCTTTGTTTACAACTCATCTGAAAAACGTCACTCTAGAGCGGAAAATTCCACTTGACCTACCTTGGAGCACTGGGATTTGATCTTTAGACTAGAGAGAAGAGTGCCCCCTAGCTGCCCTTCAACTCTATTTACAGCATCATCTGGTCACCCATCCAGGGGGCCACCAGGACTGACCCTGTCTAGCCTTGAGTGCTAGTCAGTGGGAAGCAAAGGGGCTAGATTAGTATCTGGCCACATTACGCCTTGAAGCCAATGAGCTAGTATTCCATTTAATCTCACAGAAAATGAAGCAAGTCAGAGCAAAAAAATAACAAAATTGGTTATATTAGTAAAGTATGTCATGAATTGACTGGCAGACCTTTAGTTGTTTGATACCTGACAGTATTTTAACAAAAGTCCATATCACATCTTTTAAGAATTTAATTATTTGTTTATTATTCATTTATTTAAGTATTCCTATCTCCAAGAATCACCCACCCGAAAAATATAAATTCCGGCTTATTCAAAAATGAAATGGAGGAAGTGTTATTGACCGCATCAAAGGAATGAATCAACAAAATAGAAGTGGCAATAATCATAACCATTATTACAGTAACAATTCAATAATTAGAATGTTCACATTCATAACAAATCCATGTACAATGGCAATACACTCTTCAATAACACTCTTTCCATTAATATACACAAATCCCCGAATGTCTGTCCTTTTTCAGAAACAAAATAGAGGGGTTGTTGGGGCTATGGCTTGTCAAGGGGTATGAGTATGAGTGACCTGTAGGACTGAAAGGTAAAATATGAGGAAGGAATGGAGGCACAATTATAGGGATATTTCTGGATTTTGACCATGAGGCCTATTTATTTCCCCAGTCAGGTGAACTCATGGATTGCATTTTAATGTACCAATAATAACTAGTATGAAAGAAGTTAGAGGTAGTTTTGCAAGCTAATGCTAACTAGAATCAGCGGCATGGCTGGAAGTCTACAGGAATAACCAGCATGCCATCTGCTCCCAAAGACTTTCAGTCATTGTGCTAATGTTATTTAGCAGCTGTGAAAACTTTAAATAGCAACTTCCTTCAAACAGCAAGGAGATAAAACAAAAGTGCTATCTCCAAGTTAATCTGACTCTGAGAATATAGATAAAGGACATCATTGCCAAATTTACAAACTATCCCTTTAATAGGAATGGCTAATCACAAAGTATTACTTGCATGAAGGAGTTGCTTCCCAAGTAACATTCAATCTGACAGAGGGCGAGAGGAGTTTATGAGAGGCAGAGTTCGGGGAACTAAATTTGAAAGATTAGATAAGGGTTGTCTAGATAAATATATAAATCTGAAAGACAACCACTGCAAACATATAACTTAGAGAAAAAGTTAAACTAAAATCAAATAGCGAGGAAGAATCATACATACTAGTTACAGGAATTCTAAAGAAATGCAGATGGAGGTCACTGGAAATATTGTCTTAGTTATCCTATATACTGTATATGTACAAACATTGCTTGATCACCCAAATATCATTTTAAAAAAATGCCTCAGTAAATGAGAAAATGAGTGCAAGCCAGAGATTATGTTGCGAGGCATAATCAGGTGTTCAGAGGTGTCAGATCCTGCTGAAGTTGTCAGTGTCTACACAGAAAGTGCATCTCCTGACAGCTGTCATTTAAATTGCTAATGAGAACCTCTCCATTACCCATTATTTATTCTTTAAGGAGACAAATGCTAGATTTGGAGAAAGAGAGATTAGCAGAGTGAGGGAAAACTGTACATCCTGCATATACAAACAATTGGTATATACATAGACACACCATATATACACATATATCCAGTATATACACAACAACTGTACACACACTGTATATACACACACATTCAATCACTTAAAATGTATTATTCACCTCTAATCTCTCTCTCTTTTGATGTGTAATTTTTCAGTGGTCAGAAGTGAAGTAGGGCACATGGTTTAACATAGCTTGTGTGTCAGTGGAGTCCATACAAAGAAATCAAATGGAACTAATACATAAACCTGGCTCCGCAATTCGGTCTCACCACCACTACACTGAAAAAACATAATAAACTTGCCTCTGCTCCACAAACCTCATCAGAGACTGAAATAGGAAAACAAAAAAGAGATGGTAAGGACGTCCTCTTCCAAGGAGTTTTAGGTTGTCCGTAAATGGAGAGTTCCACGGCAACTGTCAAGTAGAAAAACAACATCCATCCTTATCTCTCTCTTCCAGCGATCATGAGAGAAGTGTAGGGGTTCCAGGTCACAGCAACGTGCAAATCATTTTGAGGGGAGCAGGTAAAACAACAACAGTTTGTGTTTTAATCCGACAAAATACTATGCCAAACTTTCTCCACAAAAGGATAATGTTTGATAAGATTGTCTTAAGAAAAATCGGTTGTTATAAAATGTATCCTTTCTGGACTGTCATTAGTTATCGCCTTATCAATAAATAAATATTTGCGCAGGAAGATATCCAATGAAGAGTTTTTGTAATACTACAATAAGAATATCCAATATATAGAAATATAAACCATAGCATTGTCTAAATATTCCAAAGTTTTCATTGAAGCAAGATTTTGTTTCATAGCAGATTCACTTGCAATAGGCTGTGCATATTTAGTTTCCTTTAAATAAAAAATGTATAGCGATAATGAGGAAAGACCTATAGAAAATATGAAAACGAGCAGAACAAGTCTGAAACTAGAGAAAATGAACTGAAGTGGGTGGTTGAAAATGACTAGAATAAATAGAAAGTTAAATAAGTATGTAGTATGTGCACTGCAGAAAATGGTAGGATGGATAAATGATGTCATAGAAGAATTCAAGAAAAGAAAGAATTGAGCACCTTTGAAATTACCTTACCCACAGTATCTTTCCCCCTCTCTCCTGGTTAGTAGCTATGTACCTTCCTTTGTCTCGTTTCTGTGAATTTTACTCCTCAATCCAGAAATGTGACATGTCAATCTGCAATTATGTTCTTTACATACTCACAGAGCTAACAAAACCGTTTAGGTAAAAATTAGCACATCTTTAAAAGAACTGGATATCCATTCACAAGCGTCAAACATTGATCGTCCAATCATCCAATCAGAGAGAGAGGGCCCAAGTAAATTATAGCAACACAGCAGATCCTTATATTGTCAGCTGTGGCTCTGGACTGTCCTTTAGGTCAGGAGAATTGGACCAATGGCCCAACTTCTCCCTTTGTCAGCCAATGGCATCACGAGAGAGTGCTCTTGATATATGGCCAGACCATGCGGGCTGCCCATGTTGCCTCAGCCAATTAGGTTCCATATTGTCCTCCACGAAGCTGCGTGAGTGGCTAGGGGAGAGAAGGGAGACAGAGAGAGAAGGAATGGGGAGGTTCTTGATGAATTGCTATCCAATCACAGCCATAGATCTTGTCAAAGCTGGACCAATTACTATAACTGATGGCAGTCAGTCCAAAGTTGGATTCGTCTTTTTGTCAGTGTTCAGCTCTGAGGCAATTACTTGTTTACCTGAGTCTCTCAGTTATGCATCTCTGAGGTATATTCATGGCAACGCTCATATATCCACCAGTGACCCTGTATAGTCCCATATAGCTACTCTAGTAAAACTCTAGCTGCTTTAAAACCCAGTTTATTACTGATATGAGTGTTTTGGCACTCGAAAAGTAGCCCTATAAGATGACTTAACACAGTAGACCAACTACATCTAACTTTCCTTATTAATATGCTCATTTGGTTGTCTTTGAATGAAACATTCATAGCTAAATCTCTTACATATCTCCAAATCTCACCCACTCTACCTGATGGCTAATCCCCTGACCAACAAAGCATTGCCAGAGGGGCTGGTATCTATTCACTAAGTGCCGAATCCTAATTTGAGATCTGCATGTTATGCTCAGACTTACTCGACAGTATGATGCCAATGAAAGAACAGCAAAAATGTAAAATCAAGTGAGGATTTGGTCATTAGTAAATAATTAACTCTCAATCTCTTAATCTAATCCAAAGAGTTCAATAATTATGTTGGGTTCTGCAAAACCAGGACAGTCTGAATTCGTTCATTTGAGATCTTAAGC
This sequence comes from Esox lucius, assembly GCF_011004845.1. Lineage (NCBI taxonomy): Eukaryota > Metazoa > Chordata > Actinopteri > Esociformes > Esocidae > Esox > Esox lucius. The sequence goes on along the minus strand of NC_047588.1, from coordinate 13,976,737 downwards.
CAGAGTAAAGAAAGTTATTCAACTAGTTGTAAAGCACCACCAGCGTGAAACTAAAAGGCCCGAAACAAACCTAAACAAGAATTACAATGAACAAGTTATACACAAAACAATGTGGACATGACAACACAGTAACAGTATTCTGTGAAACATCATATCTGAAGAGTCGACACAAAGCAATGAGTTCCTTTAAGTTCACTGTGTAACATGCATTAAATCTGAAATCGTTTTTACTATTGATACCCCATACACTTTCATATACTCAAACTTTTGTTTCTTTAGCTCCCAACATGCTTATTTAAATTTCACATTATTTAAAATGGACTCTGGAAACAATCTACAGAAAGTGTAAGCCACACACATTGGTCTGAGGACTGTTTGACTACTGGCCAAAATGTCGTTATCTGAGACCGAGGCACTTAAGGCTAGACACGTTTTTTCTGACTACGGATAAATTATTTACGTGGAACTGAATGTATGAAGCCATAACAAAAATTCTGGAAGTCTACCGAGTGTTGCAAGTGACTGCTATATGCCTGGAATCTGAAGTTAAAAACGTGAATCTGAAGATCCACTTAATGTTTTTACCATTTTAACTTTTTAAAATTGCTGGCAAACTTTTTTTCCTGACAGAACTTTGTTATTGTTTCATTTGGTGTAAGCGCCCTAATTTGACCCAGGCCCTACTCCATTAGGCAACCACACACATAGGGACAGGACACACACAAGAACATCCAGACAAATACACAAAATAAATTCATTGACAATAACAGACAGCGGAAACATAAGAGGCCATGCTATGACACACATACTTGATTTAGAAATGGCACTGCTTGTGTCTGTAGCACCAGTTGATCACACATACTTTAGGTTCTGAGATTGAGAAGAGAAAACACTGCACCAGTCCAGTCCAAAAATGGGAAGTCCCTTCATTTTTCACATTTTTTAAAACATCACACACTTCCCTTACATGTTATTGAAACCCAACATTTTTGACATATTCTGCTTTTTCTGGACTAGTCTGCATGTCAAACAGCATAGTTATTTTTAAATATTGATTTGACTGTTTTAGGCACCCATCATCAGTTAATGTAATTCTTGTTTAAATGTCATCTACGCCTGTTATTTGAAAACCCTGTTAAAATACACTCAAAGGCACTAAGGAACCAAACTACAAAGCCAGCCGACCACATCACTACCAATGAAATTTGAGAGCTGGCATTCTCTGGAAAGGAAATGACTAGACCTTTATCCATGGAATTATGGGATATAACATGCTTCAATACAGCAGGAAGCTGTTGGCCACTATGAAGGCTTCTGAGATGTTATTTAGTGTTTGTTTACTTTCTCTATTTGAGTCAAGCATCAGAAAATAAACACAAAGAGAAATCTCAAATAGTTCAGTGCGCTGTATGACACTCTAGTTTTATCAATTGAAATATGACCTGTCAGGATCCCATAATGTCAAGGATGACTAAAAGGTATCATTATCTTGTCCTGCAAGACTGATGTACTGACCAAAGCCCAGTTTGAGCATGACGGAAATTAGATCAGGTCCATTGAAAAGCCCTTTTGGTCTTGTGATAATGCTGAACGTACTGTACAAATGTCAAACAGCTGCTGCCCCCCCAAACATTTCTTCTCTCTCTGGTTTAGAGTACCCCCCCCCCCCCCCCCAAAAAAACAGAAAAGATTGCAGACATGTTATCCACCTCCAAAAACAGAGGGAAATCTAGTATGTTTTTTTTCCAACTTTATTTTATTTGTGTCTTCTCTCTCTGATTTGGTTTATTGTTGTTTTAGACCTGCTCCCTCTCCCGCTATGCTCTGTTCTGCTGTCACTGTCGCCGTGCTCTCAGTCGTCTCCGTGGTTGTCACTGTGGAGGATGTTGTTGCCACGGAGCTCTCCGTTCTGGGGTGGGCTGGGGTGTAGACGAGGAGTGGGGGAGGAGGAGGGTCTACGGTAGCTTGGTGGGGGGAGCGAAGGGCCTCCATTCCCGGGCAAACCGGTGGAGTAGATGACCGAAGGAGAGACTGTCGGGTCAGGATCAGAAGTCATGTCTCCTCTTCCTCCTCCTTCTCCTCCTCCTCCTCCTCCTCTTCCACCTTCAGTATTCACACAGGGGTCTGCTGAACCCAGGGTGGAATGCTGGGCCCCCTAGCGAGACAGAGAGAGATGGGGAGAAGAGTAGTAGGAAAGGGGAGAGATGGGAGTTGTAGAATGTGCATTCAGTGGGGGGGATTTGTGCCATAGGGAGGGAGGCAAAGGATTCAGCCAATCCAGGAAAGCGAGTGCAGCAGTATAAAGAGTAATACATGATGAGAGAAGATAACGGGGAGGGTGGAGGGAGAAGGAGTATGTGACAAGCAAGCAAGCATAAGATAAGAGGAGTCCCATGAGTATCAGATGGAGAGAAATGAAATAGGGGAATCCGATAAAGGGAGTTAGTGGACGCAATAGAAGAGGGTTAAGGAGAGGGAAGGTCCCAGGGGTAGAAGATCGGAAGGAACATGTGAAGGTCATGTAGAAAACAGAGGAAGGGAGGTGGAGAAGGGAGGTGGAGAAGGGAGGTGGAGGAAGGGAGGGGGATTAAATGACAAGGGATGGGAAGAACAACAGAGAGAGAGAGAGAGTAAAACGAGTTACAGAGCAGAAGTATGAGGTATACCAACAGAGATGGACAGCATAGGAGGGCATGCAGTCAGGAAAAGAAAAGGTGGAAGGAATGACAATCTGTGATTGACCAACATGTCAGTGTCCTGATCTTCGTATGCTGAGTAGGAAGAGGGTACTAGTCATGGACGAAGGTCAAAAGGGGTCAAAGCGGTCACGTAGAATGAGAGTTGTCAGCTTTAGCCGATGAAGTTCACAAAAAGAATCAATATTCATTTTTATATCTGTGATTTGGAAAAGGTTTGAGGACACATTGTTTTTTCATGCACCTTAGTACATTGTCAGGCATGTGGATGATTCTTATTAGTACTTAAACATTCTAATAATATAATGTAAATGTATGGATAATAACAGTATAGTATTGTATTATTGTATTATAATAATATTCTAACATGCAGAAGTATTACAGTAAATCTAATAGGGAATTGGATAACTAAATATTGTTTTACAAAGCTTTTAAGAAGCTTGTATTCAAGAGCTCTTGAATAAAATCAAAACTCTGTCTAACTCACTAATCAGAATTTCATACCCATAGCTATTTACCAGTCTTATCAATAGATGCTCATTCATTTACCAGATCTGTAAAGCAATGGGTTAAAACTTGTGATTAGTGAATAAGTCAAAGTTTGTTTTTTCTATCTATTCTTACCTACATTGCCGCAGAATAACATCATTGCAAATACCAGATTCATTTCAGTTATTAATTAAATCACGCTCTGACTGAAAGCCGTCATGTCCAGTCCTGTTCAATGCAGTCTGTGTTGGAGCAGTAGGAAAGAAAATAGCTGGGTTACTGGGTTTGATGTGGTTGTGATAGATTGAGGAAATGGTGTCTGTGTCGTGGTAACAAAAGGCATTCATTGTTTGGCACGCATTATACAACAAAGAAAATGTTAGTGCTTTTAAATGTAGAATCATTTAAAAGTTGTACACAAAAAGAGAATAATCTTAATTGGCATTTCCTTCACTGAGACACAAATACATTTTCTTAAATGTGCAACAACTTGTTTATTTAAACCAAGGAGTATGCATTTTCAAGATGTGAACGAAGCACTAGAGAAGGGAAAGACAAGAAAACGTATTTCAAAAGGGTTTCATGGATGTGCATTCGGTATATGGGTCAGAAATAAGTATTTTGTTGAAAATCAGGATGGGTTAGTCCATTGTCTGTTGTAGATTTTTTCCTCACTAGAAAAGGAAAATATATTACCCGAAAAAGTAGAATCAAATTGGCAGAGCTTTTCTCTTCTCACTCAGAACCTTGTAAAGTGCACCACGGTATCCAAACATGCTAGTCCCATTCCCTACCTGGCACTGATAGTAAAACTAACAGGAAATGTGTTATGGAGACAACAGGGAGCCCGTGGTACTTCTCTGCCAGTGCTGGAATATTTTCAAATATGCTACAGATATTACTAACACTTTCACATTATATATAAAATGTTAGCCAGACTTCCCAAGGCAATTGGAGAATTGTTTTAATATTTTACAGCAAGAAATTTAGCTAGCTGCCAGCCAGCCTCACATATGCTAATACAAGAACTATCAATCCAATCAACTTAGCAAACGTGCATCACTCACTGTTAAAGATCCATATGTGCAGATGTTACTTGAACAACTTGATGTTAATATTTGTGCGAAAGCTGCAACTTATAAAAGTTGGGAAATTATAGACAAAACACAACAGATAGTGCTGGAGTTTTCAAATATTACTCTACAGTACATGTGGACAGAGCCTTCTGTTTTTCTGTTCTACCTCATCATTAATCTAAATAATTCCCTGTCTGGGGGCTGCAATGAAAATATGTAGTTGAACTGGCTTAGTGGTTCAGATATTAATTCCATTTGTATAGTGAATTAATTCTGCCATTTTAAGTGTTCATATGCTTTGCGATTCAATTGTCAAACATATTAACCAGCAACATCTATGTGCAATTAATACGTAATGTCCAGTCTGAAGCATATAGTATTCCTTATAGTGTATGACTGGTTTATGTTATAAAAGACACAAGACAACTTTCCATGTAGGACCTAAATAGAAAATAACCATAACAGGCCAAAGTAGGAGACACTTGATCAAACTCACAAAGACAAAACAAAAAATCCTTGGATCAACACGCCACATACTGTTAATACAGTACACACAAAGAGGCATATGGAAACACGCTCACAGAAACACACTTAAAGTGACATAAAGTATATGCACACCAGTTCTTTTTCGGGGAAGTATTGTGTCAGATACGGAGATTTCCCATAATTCCCCTAGTTTCATTTGGGGAGCGGCGGGAGGGGGGATGAGTCAAATTGAATGGATATGTTGATGAACCATTGCAGCATATTCCTCTGTGACATATGTCGCTGTGTGAAGGTGACGCTGTGTTTGTTTGAACAGGGGTATTATAGTCTGGATGTATTCGGTCAAATCTTTCTTATTGAGTAATACTGTGTGATTTCAATCTCTTTTCATTCAAACACTTTTGATTTTAACAGAGCTCACCATTATTCATTAATGGTCGAAGTGGTCAAAAGATTTTTGTTCTCACTGCATTTCTCACTGCATTTGTTGCAGTGAGAACTGTATGGTGGATTTTTCAGGATGGTTTCACTTTTATCAATGAGGTCCAAAAAGTCACTTTTTGACCACTTCTTCCATGGGCAAATATCAAAGTGTTGGTTCTTGTCTAGTTCACTTACTATTTATTATTGTAGCAGAGGTTTGACGAAATCACCAAACTCAGAGTTTCTATGTGTACCTGATGGTTCCTCATTCCCTACTATGTTATCTAACTATTAATCAATATTTTTAACAAACAATATTTGTTCATCATCCCAAAACAACACAAGGAAATGTAGTTTAAAAAAGAGTAAAGAGATGATGTGAAGAAGTATGAAGGAGTCGCAAGGTTTAGCAAATGCCGACATTTGATAAAAGCATGTTGAAATGAATCATTGAATCAAACAACTGAATGTACGTACATTTCACTGCATTTCAGTCTAGAATTCTGTCATTTTTAGGAATTCTCCGTATATGACTGAATTTGTACAAATGTAGGCATATTTGAGTCGTGTAAGAGTTACATATATTAACGTATACAGTACGTGTATATGCTGAATCTGTACATACAGTAAATCCAAATGTACCCTAAACAGCACCATATTATATACAGTGCACTCCAGAATTACTGCCCCCATTGGTAAAGAAAAAAAGGCCTTGAAAAAATGTAATTGTTGTTTATTAGTTTGTTCCTACACTCACAATATGAGAGAAATGTAACTTTCATTTGAGGTTTAAAGATAAATGCATTTGTATAAAAAAAAAAATAATCTCAAAGCATGTGTTAGAAGTACTGGCAAATATAAATAATTTGTATTCTTAATTTTTTTTTTAAATCTGAGTCATTATGAAGTGGTCACCCATGACTTCCTGTTTAACTGCGGTATAAATATGAGTTGACACATATGCCAAACTCCTTTCGTCTTCAATCAGCATGGGAAAGGTCATGGAACACACAAATGAGACATCAGATGAAACAAAAGCATTTTGACCTTCATAAATTAGGCAAGGGCTAAAGAAAAATGCTTTAAAATACTAATCTTCACTATTAGGGCCATAACTAATATTTCATTTTAATCTTAAAATGTAATCTTAGTTTAAATCTTAGTTGAAATCCGCAGTAGCTGTGATGAACCTGCCGTAAAAAGGCCCCGCATTTACTTTGCACCCACACACAGTAAGGAATCTCATCCTTACCAAGAGGATAAAAAATTCAGGAGGGCACTGTATTTAATTGGTAGGCATTTGGGATGTTTGGAGAGTTCCAAGTAAATATTTCAGCTCCAGCATTTAATGTATTTTATTTTCTAGTAAATGCAGACATTATTCAAAGCCTTGATATTGGCCAAATCAAAAACAAAATAATGTCAACGGGAGGTAAAGAAATAAATGAGAGCTGAAATATTGTGGTTTCTAGGGGTTGCGTTGGCCTGTAAGACAACTGAAGTTCAGTCAGTGTGTCTGTTGGTGCTGCATATGGACAGTGAGGCACATACAAAACAGCAGAGGGATCAAAGCCAAGACGTATGGATGAAGAGAGTCAATACCACTGCTGGTGGGTTTATTACCTTAGTACTCGGGGTGGGACAGGCGCGGGACGGGGCTGCACTAGGATGGACTGACGCCTCCCCTAAGAGAAATCACCGTATCTCATCAACACAGGATAAGAGGAGAGGAACGAAAGAGGTAAACAGGAAAGGATAGGAGAGGTATGTGTGCACTCAAGGAAGTAAAAGGCAGAAGGTGGGATTTGAGGGTTGAGGAGCATAAGGAATATTGAAAACACATATGACACACACACGCACGCACACACACGCAAGTACAAACTGTAAAAAGGCAAAGGAAAAGTACAAACACGCACCCACACACACGGCCTAAAATGGCAATCGATTCTGCATGCTGAGGAAGAAAACCAAGGTTGTTGGTTAAGTGCAGCAGTAAAGATAGCCACGTTGTCAAGCAACATTTATTGATAGAAAAAAAATCGGTAATACAAACAAATACTATTAGTATCTCAGATGCCTTTGGAAGCGTAGAGGTTCAAAGTTGACGGTGAAGGTAACACTTGCGGCTCAACATGCAGTAAGCAGAGGCAAGGTAACAAACACCAGTGCTACCACAACAACGAGAAAAGGAGAATGAAGGATGTTGGATTTTGAACACTACAAAGAAATGGATAAAATAATCAAAATAACACATGAATTAAAAATATAGAATATTATAGAGACGACAGAAAGCTATGTGAAGTCAGACATGCATCATACGGTCTTCACAGTGAGGCCCTGAATATTTAGCATTGTGACTGTAAGAATATGAATAACATTCAATATAAATCGTTTACTCATGATAAGTCATGAAAACAACAACGGGTTCTTAATTATAAGAGTCCTATACCTAGTTGCATGCTCATAAACAAATATAATGTAGTATTTTAAGTAATCAAGTTCTGAGAAATGTTAAACACAAAAGAAATAAATAAGGGGTGGATGCATCTCAATACAGTATAATGCCACTAGAATGGGAATTCTCGAATTGCACATATGAAGCTGAAAGCCAAATGAACTGCCCACTCTTGGGATAATAAACAGGACACAAACATGAACCCTGTGAGTCACCAACACCCCCATATAGATAGCCAGCACTGAGCACCTGTTGCTGCCATGGCGATGGATAAGTGATTGCATGGTAGGCAGCTTGCTGCGAATAATTAAAGAGATTGGAAACAAAGTCCTTACACCGTCCTCAGCGTGAGAACAGCCATGTTGGGAATGACATACTGATGTACACAAAGCACGTAACGATGCACCAATGAATTAGTCCAATAATTGGTGCACAACGATGTATGGCTTCTATTGAATTCTTGACAATAACCTTCAGAAGCATTTAGGCACACAGAAAGATGTCTGTATGCCTAAATGGAATTACCATGACAGCCAAAGCTTGGGTGGAGGCAGGACAGAACTGTGATTTGATGTTGTGTCCGGGCAGAGGCCCATTGACTGCATGTTGGATATCAAATTGCGCTCATTTAAGCGTCTAAACAAAACCATATAACCCTTTTATGACCACTGGGGAAGGGATATTTAAACTGTATCTCTCAGAATTGGGTTTGGAGTCTATTTTCTCATTCCTGTTTGAGGCTTAAAGGCTAGTCTAAATCTCCTTGTACTTTCTGATGACTGTGTGATGCTTTAAGCCTAGTCTACCACTCAATTACAGGTCAGACTAATTGGCAACTGTTGACCAACTGGAACCAGCATGAGCTTAAACGTCTTTAGTCTGCTCCTTGCCTGGCATCTGAACACAACGCCGCATTATGCTGGATGGCAAGTCTCTTCCTCTGACATTCCCCTCCCACACTCCCTGTTTCTCGCGGTCCAGGGGACCTCTGCACAGAACAGAGAAATAGCAAGGAGAGACTCATTGTAAATTCAATGTGTTTTCATTGCTTACACTTAGGGGTTTCAGATTGGGTCTATTTATAATGTATAAGCACTGACCACTGCGGATGTAAAAATACATTTGATTGATTGAAAAACTGTGAACTGGTTGAAGCCTGACTATTTGACACTATTTGACACTATTTGACATCCTGGATGTGTTCCGGTCACCAGTGTCAAAGTAGAACACAGTGACAGCCTGTTGATTCACACCACTCTAACAGCCTGATGTGTATTTCTGCATGTCAGGACTTGGATTATGTCTATTACCTATTAGATTCAGACTGGGAGAAAAGATTTAACTCTATATCTAATGCTAACTTATACACTATCCCCAAACAATAATTTCAATGCATTTTCTGCAAAATGTTAGCTACACCGTTATGGAAAAATAACATTGCATTTACAAACATTTAATGGAGTCATTCTGGTGGAACGGTGATCTGATTTGAAAATATGGAAAAATATTTAATTAATTTTGCAATAGATTTTGGAGTTTATATACACATACTCTCTCATGCACACATTTTAGGTTGCACTATCTTTTAAAATGCTATTTTCCTTAACCATGAATATAACACTTAACCTAACCTTGATCTCAACTGTTTCAACTTTTACCCTAAACCTAACCCCTATGCCTAATATAGCCATTTTCTTCATAGGGACCTGTGAAATGTCCCCACATGGTTACATTAACCTTGTTTTACAATCCTTGTGGTTTTGAAGTGTAGTAAAACAAGGACACACACAATAAAAAGCTGGTATGTCTCTTCAGCATGACTCATGCCTGACCTGTTTGATAGGAGAGGATGGGTGACTGGCAAAAACATGGACCAAGAGAAATGGAGTGTGAATGCTGGAGACAGTGCCAACCTGACAAACTCCTCAGAGCTGTTCAATAGCTGTTCAATAGCTGTGATAGTATGTCTGTCTTGCATTTGTGTTAGACAGGCAATACAACTTGACATTTACAAGCTCAGTGTGAACACATAGGTCACACAAGGTTAATATATGTGCGTTTCTGATATGTAGAGATGTTGATGAATTTGGTCAGACCAAATATAAACTGATTGATTGAGAGATAGACACAAGACGTAAAAACATTCTTTGATCTTCAAAGCACCCTGAAGTATCAACAGATGGATGACACCCAAACACAAGGACTTGTCTGCACAAAAATAGGAGGGACAAATCAATAAAGAGGAATGAAAACAACAGCCACTGAGGAGGATAGAGAGATAGAGACAGAGAGATACAGTAGTAGCACAGGCCATCCAACAGTCATGGCGAAGAAAATCACAGACCTGATCAGTAAAGACTCTAACGTTAGCTTTCGGCTCAGCGATGGCTCCTCCCCTTATCTCATCCTCAACAGCCATAAGTCTGAGACAGAGAGAGAGACAGAGAGAGAGAGAAAGAGAGAAAGAGAGAGAGAGAGAGAAAGAGAGGGAGAAAGAGTGGGGATTGTGAGTTCAAAAAGTTCAGAGAGAATTTTGAGCTTAAGCAGAAACTAAGTAGCTTCACACAATGTGTAAGGCTTATAAAAACTAAGGATCTGTCATTGCCCTGACAAACATTGATTCGTCAATGGTTTACATACATTTCATGTGTCATACAGGAGAGTTGTTATTATCTCTCCTAGCCAGCATACAGTATCATTTATGCAACCAAATGCTGTAACTGTTCAACATAATACAGTACATTTTTCAATTACACGGAAAAGGTTTTAGCCTATTTCCCTCTAGCCTAGAAAATTCAGCATGGTGTTTCTGTCCACTTCAGGGTGTTCCTGCCAAGTCATGTCTCAATTGGTGTTTTGTCTTTGTTTTCTGAATGGACTAAATTAATAATATATCCTTCTCCTCCCCAGGGAATCGTTGAACTGATTCCAAATGGGCATACCCTGACAGAGTCCAAGTCTTTGTTATAAACGTTTTAAAGAGTTGGCCAGCAGGTATTTGTACAAGCTTATTACTAGTGTCTGTAGTGTCTTTTTGATGAGGTGAAAGTTACCATCCAGTCACCCACGATTACTCAGCATCAAAGGTTTCTTACAAAGGTGGATCATGGATCATTAAATAATGGCTTTGAAATCTCAAGATCTGTCATTTAATGCAACTGTTCTTATACACTCTTCAACAGAGGCATGGATTAAGGATAGGTGAATTGAAAAGATAGATGAATTGAAAGGGTAGATTAATTTAAAGTCATTGCGATTAAGATGGCAAATCTTGGGGATGACAGTTGTTGGTTGAATGATAATGGTTAAATCTGACATCCTAACGCCATACCTGATCGACAATTGCAGAGGTAGAAATTCTTCTGCTTTGCTCATCAAACGTTTTCACTCTTTTAATCTTAACATATACATTTTTCAACTGAATGGCACATGTTTGAAAATTGTTGACAAGGTAGACACAACATTTTAATCATAGCCCAGGTTTGATTAGGTGGTGGGTGTGGACAGTATAATCAAACAGAGTATAACATATCATCCATTGTCATTTTCCACTATATAAAGCAGAAAACATAATTTGAAAATCTCCAAATGTCTTTATGCTCAGTGTTGGGGAAGTAAATCTTAAATTATAGTTTACAAAGCTACCATAGCTTTACAAGTCAAGCCACAATAAAGATAACCTTAAAATTGATTTTGTATCTAACTTTCTGTGAACCAATAAAATAAAAAATCACTTTGGGGTCATAAAGCTTATTAAACAGAAAAACTGCTTTTTTGTAAATTGGGCAGGTGTGATTCCAAAAGAAAACAAGGAAGGATTTCCCATTTCACCCATACATTATAAAAATGAGTATATTCTAGTACTTAGCTACACCAGTGCATGTCAAAACCTGAACTACCTACAGAAAATACATAATGTAGATTAGAATTTACTTCAACAACAACCAAGGTGTACTGCCTAATGTAGTTACTATTCCCTAACACTTTCTATGCTTCAAATCTACATTGATGGTTAACATTAATAAAGAATGAAAATCCACAGGTGAAGTTTCAAACATTGGTGTTTAGATGTTTTATTCCATATATAATGTACAGTGACAGTCACAAAAATAAGAGAGGGAAAGGAATCAAATGTATGCACTGACAGTCACATTGGCACTGATCTGAGAAACAATGAAATGTAATATGAGTCAATTCTGAACAAGAATATAAAAGGCAGACAGTGATTCATATGGGTGAGATGTACCAAAAATAAGCCTGAATCTATTTACTTCAAGTTCAAGTGATGTGCTTGTTAGGTCAGGTCTTACATGTGGTCAAAACTATTTGGGTATTTGTCAGCAGGAGGTCAGGGATGGGTCCTGATGATTGGATTGGTTACTACTGAGAAAGAAGGCAGGAGATTGCTGAGTCAAAGGTCACATGATATGTAAAGTCAATTGTATGTACTCCTATTTGTGCTTACAATGTGCTTTTGTTTGCCACATTTTTTAATGGCTTTATTGCAGTAATATCTCACAAAAATGACTCCCCTAAAAGCTATACTAAACAACAACACTTGACTAACCGATCTTCAATCAATAACATCAGATCAAAGCTTAAACCTACGACATACAGCAAAATTATCATAGGTACAAATTTTAATTCTTTAGATGTCACTAATATTCATCTGGCTACATCATTCGAATTTTCAGTAAAATCACAAACACTATACAAAAATGTGTCAAGTCAAAGAAATTGGTTATAAAATATATTTTATATTCAGGATATACTGTATCTATGGTATTTAGGGATTTACAGTATTCATGGTCATACATGCAGAAATCTCAATATAATTCAAGTTAATTTGGGCTAATAGGATCCTCAGTGGGTCTTGGAAAAACCATAATGTTTTATATCTGTGCTCATAAAACATACATATCTATACTGTACTGTGGTGAATGTAGGCCTACATACTGTACATGTATGAAATGATTCTGTTTATTAATTATTCTAGTTCCATCTATTATTGCACATCTTTCCATGAAAAAATATTGCTAATACAATTGACTACAGTAAAACATAGTTCTAGAACTTCAGTAAATCACTGATATTGCTGGTATAGTACTAGAACTTCAATAAACCATAAAACATTTACATTTAAAAATAGATAATTACTCTAGTGTCTGATATTCTTTCATATCATAAAACATAAACTGTCAACTTCCTTTTCAAAAAAACAAAAACACTGCTACTCTAGAGGAACCAAGATGACTGAAAAGGCAGAAGTGGTTTCTAGAATTAATGAGATCGGAAAAACAATGTGTCAATTCAGGGTTTGTGAAATGTGGAATGGGTGGTAAATTTTTCTTTTGGGTGACAGTGGATAAAACCTCTTAGCCATCAAACTTGCTAAATACTTTGTAGCCCCAAAAATATTTGGAAAAGCAAATAACATTCTCTTACATGACGGCAGATGAATCTGTCTTCCAATCTGTCAGTCAAACCACTACTTACAGAAAGATCTACAATTGAAGTACACTACATTATATTTGCACAGTAACAATACCACAGTGTTCAAGCCATCAACCAAAATAGTTCTCAAGAGGAGAACACAAGTTGTGATTTAGTAGCTTAATTACTCTGTGTTCTCCTTATCATCAGCTATGGAAATGTCAAATTCTTTGATCACAGATAGAAAATAGATGTATTGCTCATCCATATGGAAAGGAGATATAATGATGCCGCAGCAGAAATACTCCAGGGTACATGATTGCTTTAGATCACTTTGATTTTAATGGAAGACCAAGTAACGTGGCATGTACTTTCTTAGTCTTTGTTACATGCATTACTATGTTTGATTGACCTATAGAAAATGTCTGCCAAGTAATGCAATAGCACAGCCTGTGTTTTATGGGTGTTTTATGAAACACATTTTACAGTTATGGTGGGATTCGTTCCATAAAGGACTGCCAGGAGCTATTTCAGTCTTCATTAGGGTTCTTCTTCCCTGAAACGGATTAGAAGTAGCAACATTTCCTGTGACACGTATCTAACTTTCACACGCAGATGAGTAGACCTGGTTGACAAAAGCAGAGCATTTACATAAAACATTTGCACTCAAGTTCCACAGGTATCTACTGTAGTCGTGAGTCATGAATGGCTTTCATTGTTGACTTCTCACCTTTCCACCAAGTGTGCAGTTTGAAGCTGGCCTCATCATTCCTCTATACATTGTTAGTTTATATATAATTTATTATTTATCTAAATCCTATACATTATCTAGAGTCACAGTTATTTGTCTATATTCTAGGCAGACTGCATTACACCTGAGCATGGACATGCCAAATGTTGTCAGTGACAAATAGTGTATAAAGTATTGATAACTAAAGAACTTGTTCTATTAGCCTGTCTAATTACCCTCAGAGGGCCCTTGTTCCTTAAAATAACGCTAACATCAAATGTTTAATGTGAATCCAAATGTTCGCAGTTGCTGAATAAAATCCAATATAGAGAGATAGGGTATCTGTCCACTCACTGTTATACTACTCACAGATAAATTATTTTAAAATGTTTTAGAGGTTGCACTGCATGCTCTCCATGGAGGTTCTCACCATAAAACCAGGAGGGTGAAACATTTTAATAAATTTAGTTTGGATCAAATGAAACCAGAAACAAGCAATTGTCTCCAGAAAATGACTAAATATGAGGTTCATGGTATTCACAAAACACATCTGGTTTCATAATGGGCATTGACACATGGGGATGTTATGTATATTAAAATGGGAGCTGCATGCGTGCATATGTACTGTACTGTACACTGCAGACATACCAGGCAGAAATTGTATCTGCTCTCTTGATGCTTTAATAAAGCTTTGGTGATTAACACAAACGGTCCCAGGAGCCAAACCTTTTACCGACATGACGTCTTGACTACGTGATACTTGGTTATTACATTGGCAGGACAAATCAACAACCCTTATTGAAGGAGAAGAGGCTAGACGTTTTTTTACAACACCCTTGTTCCATATATAGGCAGTTTCATGCCAGAAGCAACAGCGTTTTTTTTGGTAATACCATCTTTTGGATGGGCTCATATTGTACCTCTAGCAACTGAAATTAGCACTTTAAATCACATTTTTAAGGACAATTTTAAAATATTTCCAACCCTCTGATCAGAACACAAGCGAGGTGATAGGAGATAACCAATCTTTGCACCTGTTGATACTAGCAGAATGCTGGCTTTAAGAAGTCAAAATTGCCAATCAACACGTGTTTTGATACTGGTTTGAAACTATACTTTCTTTTCTCTCTCTACTTGTCTTCTCTTAATCCATACTCCTCCATCTCCTCCAGCACTCCTATATTTACCTGTTGATTATTCCTTTAATTTGGGAGTCTTTCTCCATTTGCTGTTGTCGTAGCCTCCTCTCACTATCCTCCAGGCGACTCTGGTACTGCGAGAGGATCTTACTGGTCTGCTGCTCCTGAGAGAGGAGCCTCTTCTCATACTCTTCTAGCTTCCTGTGGGACATGATCAGACGCTCTTTTAGGGAGTGGATCTCCTCCTCATACTCCTTTACCTGAAAGAAGACATCAAAGACAGGTCAGAGGTTTTGAAATATGTAAATGGTCGAGCAATTGTCATAGACATTCTTCTTTTGCACTTAAGAACATCCTGAAAATCCAATAATGGGCTGAACAACTGTCAGATTGATTATTAGCGGCACACAGGCTTCTCTGCAGAGAAGAGGTCTTGGGTGTGGAATGAGCAGTCACACTCGGACAAAGAAATGTTGGGTATGTGGCGTCTGGGACCAAATATGAATATGCAAGCTAAAAGTTTATTTTCAATGACTCAGTTTTTCAAGTTCATCCTCAGCTGTTCCTACCTAAATTATTCATAAATGAGCGCCTTGGTACCATCTGTTTTCCACTGATAGAATTGACTTGCACTTCCCTGACATCTGCACTGTGCATTAAGATGGAGAAATGACTCAGACCAGGGCAATGGTTCAGTGTCTTGATGAATAGGAAATTGTTAGGAAAAAGACAGTATAAACTGTATATGTACACACACATTACTGTAATTTTACGTAATGTATATGTACACACACATTACTGTAATTGTACATACAGTATGTACTGTATGTACACACACATTACTGTAATTGTACATACAGTATGTACTGTATATATACACACATTCCTGTAATTATACGTACTGTATTTACTGTATATGTACACACATTACTGTAATTGTACGTACTGTATTTACTGTATATGTACACACACATTACTGTAATTGTACATACTCTATGTACTGTATATGTACACATTACTGTAGTTGTACGTACAGTTTGTAGTGTATATGTACACAAAATTACTGTAATTGTATGTACTGTATGTCTTGAATATGTAAACATACATTACTGTTCTTTGTACATACTGTATGTACTGTATATGTACATGGCATCATTGTAATTGTATCAAATGCAGGTAACAATTATTTTGTTATTTAAAAGCTATGGAAGGAGGATGTCTCTACCCTGTCTAAGCGAGACTCATCCATGCTCTTGGAGTACTCTTTCAGCTTATACTCTTCGCGGTCGATGCGGTTAGCCTCCAGAGTGATGTCTGCTGAAAGGTGAGGCATGTTGGAGACCCAGGCGACTGTTCTCTCATTGGCAGGAGTGGGGGGGTTGAGGGTTGAGGGCGACGGGCCAGAACCCTGAAGGAAAAAGAAAAGTTAAGAACAAGATGTGAGGAAAAATGTTGCCCAGGTGACCTTTTGGTCTATTTAATCATTCAGGTCAATGGGATTCTAGGGCTGGTTAAACAGAGCAAGGCCAAACAAGGCTGACCTATAATCTAGAGGTGAGTTGGAATCATTATGTAATGCTTCTTTCAGACGGTCTGAAAAAATAAGAGCCGCAGCTGTGAGTTTGTGTTCCTGTTTCAGGCTAGAGTGGATTGCAGTGGAGTACAGTTGAATACCTGTTTACTGATGGAAGGTTTCAGCAGGTGTTGCTGGGACGGTTGCTGTGGCTGCTGTTGCTGCGGTGATTGCTGTATGGTTGTTGTAGTGCCACCCTGTGGCCCCTGGGAGCCCTGGCTCTCCCTGACAGAGCTCTGCTGGTGCGGCAGTCCAGGGGCTGTGTTGTCTTTGACCGACAGCTGTTGCCGCGGCGCCTGTTGCCGGCCTCCATAACCTGACTCGGGTGATAGGTTAGCGCTGGGTGGTCGTGTCTTAGCAGAGGGTGCTTGTGCGGCAGCCACGCTGACAGACAGCTGATGGGAGGTCTGAGACTTGACCCGTTGGGCGGGAGGCAGAGCCATTGAGCTCTGGCGCACAGGCTGGACTGTGGAGGGGGGTGTGGCCAGGGAAGAGTGGGAGGTACCTGTCTGAGACGCCATGCCCATCAGCTGTTGCTGTTGGAGATTATCCTGACGAGGATGGTTAAAGAACACCAAAGTTATCCTTTTCTGTTTAAGATGTTGGCAATTCACGAAGGCTTCACTTTACTTTTTGTTACATGAATTGTTATCTAGAGACAAAAAAGGCTTAAGTGTAATAAAGTAGGGCACAGATAAACCCATTCTTGAACTTAGGTTGATACACACCTGCCCATGCATGGATATTTGTCGGCGAGCGTAGTCGGCCCTGCTGTAGTCATCGCTGTAGCTGTGTGAGTGGATGATGGGTGGCTGCCCCAGGTGCCCCGTCCCTGTCCTCAGGGTGGACAGGTCCTCACTGCGGGAGAACCCCCCGTGGGCAAACTGGGGGAGGTAGGCCTGGTGGGGGCCGCCGGGGTCAGGCTCCGGGGCCAGGAGCAGGGGCGGCGGGGGATGGGCCCTGCTGTGCTGGTGGTGGAGGTGGGGTCCGTCCGCCGTGCCGGTGGCCAGGTGAAACAGGGGGTTCTGGAAGGAGAGCGGGTATCTCAGGGCGGCGGCCTGGTGCTGCTGCTGCTGGGACAGCGAGTCGGTGGTGGTGCCCATCTGGCTCAGCTGGCTCAGCCGGAGACCCCCTGACATGCTGGATCCCCCTGAGCCGGCCGAAAGGCGGCCCCCGGCCCGGAGCTGGCCACTAAGGCCTGAGCCCAGACCTCCGCCACCCTGGCTGCTGAGCCCTCCGAAGCTGCCCATGCCGGTGATGGAGGCCTGGGAGGAGTTGAGCATGGCCACCGACTGCAGGTAAGACACGCTGTTCATTGTGGAGTCCTGGAGGTCCATCATAGATACACACTTTATTGACACTAGGCCCCTAGACTGGAGGGATTCAGCTAACATCCTTGTGCGCCCAATTGCAAAGTGCACATACTCTAAGTGTGTCATCTATAAAGGGGGCCGTGATTTGCCTGAATTGCATGTCCCATAACTTACCACTAAAGTACATGCATCATTGGTTTATGACCCCACAGCTGCCATACTATCCTGCAGTCGTCTGCCACACTTGGCTACCACACAGGAAAGAGATGTGCAGTTTACAGTAGTTCCCTATAGAACGTGGCTGCTGTCAGAGCTTGATGCGGTAAAACGTCTAGAAACCAACTCACCTTTGGGTCTGGTTCAGTGATATCAGAGCTACTGGTGCAGTAGGCAGGGCTGGACCGGGCCAACGGAGGGCGGGTTACATAGAAAACATCTTTGGAGGTTCGATGTGGGTGATCACGGTCTTGGAAACTGAGCTGAGCACGAGACGGCATGACACCACCACTGGAAACACCAGAGGTAGGGGAAGGCAAGCGAGTGATATCTATGGAGCTTGAGAAAGGCAACAACATAGCAACACATTGTAGAAGACAGACAAGGTTATCGGCATATAGAAAATTTGGATTTGGCACCGTAAGTACAACCCAATCTCAGCTTTTGGGTGGGAACCTTAATGGGTATCTCTCAGCCCAATTCAGCCCAAAGTCTCTGTGCCTTTTCATTAGTATTAATTATCCGTAGGGGTCAAGTGTTTAGAGGTTTCACTTTAGTTTGCCCCTGGAGAAGTCTGGAGCAACAGCGCCATTGTCTTGCTAACGCTGAAAACCCTCCAGGCCTCTAGAGCTAATCAGAACCAGGGCACTACCTGTTGAGATCCCTCATCATGAGATTCTGGAACTCTGAGGAGACTCCCCTGCTGAAGCTGGGTCGTGAGAGCAGCCGCTCCGACTTTCTCTCCTGGACTCTATCTGTCTGGTTCTGATGGCTCGGCTGCCTCTGCAGGTGGGGGTTACGGAGGGCCATGCTGATGTCATTCAAGAGGCGGGGTAAGGGACCCAGTTTGATAATGGCATCCTGTGGGTTAGGGTTAGAAGACTGACATGAATGCAAGTTAGCAATGACAATAGGAAAAACATTCGAATGAGAAGAAAAACAGACTTGATAATATCTATAACATATATATCTATAGTATCTATATACTATCTATATATACTTATATAATAAATATCTCATTGAAAATATGGAATATGGCATATTGTAAATAAAATAAAATAAATGCAGTATCTTTTGAAGACACTTAAAAACCTAGGGCAATTGTCAATTCCATACACTGTTTTTCTATTGCACTGAATCACTATTGGACTCACTTATTACTGACTAACCCTATATTTGTCATCTGTAACATATACTTATGTATTGGTAAATATTGTATTTGTTGTATATTCATATTTACCCTGATCCTCCCTACCTTGCTGAGCTGAGCCATGACCTCCCAGAGGAGGCTGTGCAGTATGGATAGCTCCCTGCCCAGGTCGATGTAGCCCTCAAAGCCCCCTGCGTTGCTCACACTGTCCAGGTTGGAGATCTCATAAAGGAACTGCTGCATGGAGCCCCACTCCATCTCTAAGAACTCATTCATGAAGCACATGTACTCCTCTTTACTGCCAAACCTGATGTAGAGAAAGAGTAGCTGGGTTACAGAATGACATAAGAAGGTAGTGTACTCACAGACATTACATTCAGGGCTGGTTTCCCCAGCACAGAATTATCCTAATCCTGGACAATTTGCACCACCCTGTGCTGATCTCCTGGGCCCGGCCAGTATGCTGCAACCAGGACAAAAACCTGGGATACAATGTTCAGTTTAGAGCGATGTGCCAGTCAGGATCCCCAATATGCATCTAGAATCTACACTGACCATGTTTTTTTGGCTCACTATTAGGATGTATCCATGTCTGAATTTAATGAGTAAATTGCACAAGCATAAACTAATTATTGAATAAACTCACTTTGAGAAGTTTGCCAGGTTCTGCACAACTTTGGCAATCAGGGTGAGCGTGCGTGACGTCTGCTCGTCAGGGTACTCCTGTGTCAGGTTGAAGAGGGACGGGGACATAACCGCCGGACACAGGAAGCGTAGGAAGAGGGAGCCACTGATTAGGCGGTCTGCAATGTCTTCTCTCCCCCTCTCTGCACAGCGCACCCTCCAAGACGCGAACACCTCCTTCAGCTCCCTAGGGAACACACTGTGGAGAGATACAAATGTGCAGTGTGTCATCGTCACTTGATAGGATATTCTGATTCTGCCAGACAGGGTCCTCCAATTATTGAATGCAAATTGGACGCTCACAACAATCACAATTCTGTAAATATGTTTTAGGGTCCAGCAGCCCAGGAGTAATCCTTTCATATGAACAAACATTAAGCACTCGTATACGCAAACTACGGACCAATGTGAGTTGACAATCTTGCAGAGTGCCAGTTCGCAGCACATGCGGAGATTGGCTTGGTGATCCGGAAGAACGGAAGGTGGTGTCCTCATCGGGTCCACCTCGCAGTTCTCTTCTGACTCGTATAGTGCCCTTATGAACTCGCCTGAAACAACAAAAATATCCCTGACCAGTTGGCTAACAGAAAGATAGTGGAGAAAACATTACAACCAGAACATTTCAACAAAATGTACTAAGCATTCAATTTCCATTCACCTATTGCATCCTTGAGGTACTTATGTCCAATCAGCTTGAGGTACTCTTCTATGGCTTTGGTGGCCAGAGTGTTCTCTCTGAAGATAAGATGTTCTCTGTCAATGAATCTGTCTACCTCACACATTGCCATGTCCGACAGAAAATCCTGGGAAAGAACAAAACAGAAACACATCAAAATATCATATGCCCATTCCCTCACCACGCTTTCGTTTTTAAACAGACAATCTATTGAATTTTGTTATGTTACATATTCTTATGTTGATCTCTTTCGGCTTATTGTTACATAAGCAAACCAAAAAGCAGTTAAAGCTATGTTCTTTTATAATGTTCAGTGCCCCAGGTCCCAATGATCTTTTTGGACATCACAGCGCCCCAGGTTCCAACGTTCTTTTTGGAGTTCACAGCACCCCAGGTTCCAATGCTTACCTTTGCTTTCCCTGTGCTCTGCAGTATATGTACCAAGGCACAGGCCACCTCTTCTTTACTCTTCACACTTAGCAGAGGTTCCAGCACTGCACACAGGGTCCGGTAGTTGTTGGTGACGTACTCCGCAAACTCCTTGTACAGCTCCATAGGCAGGATGCTCATGGTCTGGTAGCGGGACTTGAGGCGTAGGGAGGCATTAATGATCTTGCCCCCCACTTGCCCCTTGGCCAAGACACTAGGCTGAATGACGGGGTACCACTGCTCCACAAACTGCCGACCTGTGATGCTGGAGATGGGGATGCTGACCAGCCCCAAGTATGTGCTCTTCTCCTGATGGAAAAGGATGGGAAGGAAACAGAAGTGTAGGTATCAATCTTGGTCACTGGGAAAATTAGTTAATGTTTTCTGTAACAGTAATGTTATACTATGATGTTATATATTTATAATACGTACAATACAAAATGTATGTGATTGTCCGCTTTGATACAACTTTATGAAGCATGCACCCTATTCATCCAAACAGTGTGCTAGAGTAAGTATGAGAACAGAGGTTTGGATCTTTAGCTATTGGGAAGTGTTCAAGAACATTTGGAACCTCAGCTACTCTAGGTAAAGTATGACAATAGAGGTTTGCATCTTTAGCTATTGGGAAGTGTTCAAGAGCATTTGGAACCTCAGCTACTCTAGGTAAAGTATGACAACAGAGGTTTGGATCTTTAGCTATTGGGAAGTGTTCAAGAGCATTTGGAATCTCAGCTACTCTAGGTAAAGTATGACAACAGAGGTTTGGATCTTTAGCTATTGGGAAGTGTTCAAGAGCATCTGGAACCTCAGCCACTCTGATCATCGTAACAATGCTCTACACTTGATTCTGATGTCATTTCAACCAGCTGTATCAATATGGCACCCTGGTGGCTGAGTTGTCTCCTTACCTTGCGTCTCTTTTTGTCAGTCTCCTTGTAAAGATGAAGGCGTAGGTTGCGTACGGCTGGCAGGTTGTTGAACTCAAAGTGCTCACCCCAGAACACGGTGTCGGTCCGGGGCTTGCTTGTGGTGCGTGCATAAAGCATGTCGTCCAGACAAAGCTCGCAATAGTAGCGCTTCTTGGCTGGAAGCTCCCGCGCCTCGATGATCCAGAGTTTCAGCACGTTGTCCACCCTCCGACTGTTGTCCTGTAGAAAGTTAAAGACAGTGTGGGGAAAAAGACAAGGCAGAACAGGGGGAAAAGAAAGTCAAGGAGAAGAATTGACAGGGTACAGAACGGTCTGAGAACAATCTGCACATACAGGAATGGAGAATAATGACATAAATACGTACTGGAGGCATGAGAGACAGAAAGTGGATGTTTGATTGGTAATGTTGGCGCATATAGCTGCTTTATCTCAACCGGTTTACAAAGAGGCACCTATAGCTGAATTACCCCATGGGAGAAGAGTGCTGTGTTGATTGCTGTGTTGAGTGATGTTTTAGTCAGGGCTGAGTCATTTCAACTTGTCTGAAATGCTGCTGTATCGCTCGGCCCTGGCTCAGCGCAGCTCAGCTCTTAATACCTCATTTACATTGCTAAATATATCTGCAATTTTCTCAAGTTGTTAGTCCTGAAGTACTCCATTGGTAAGCTGCCTGACGAACAATGTGACCACCACTACAACCTATTGAACTGTTTGTCATTAATTTCAATGAGAACAAGAATCAAGAGCGTCCGTCTGCCCAGAGACAGTTACGAAACCTAATGAACATACTGGTCTCGATCGACAGCGCACCTCGTTTTATGTCTCCCATCATGTATCTGAATGGATATTCATGAGGGTGTGGAGGACATTTCATGGCTCCTGTGTCGAGTCCTTGGAGCCCCGTGAATCAGCCAGGAGGAACCCTGCAGTCACAGCATCTGGATGAGTCAGTCCATTCAGTTGATGTTTCATCTCCGTTTTACTTAATAACTGCAGCTCCCTAGCTGCCATCTTTTTAATAAGAGAGAGAGGGGGAAAGGGCCTTTTACTCAGACCTATGAGATTAATCTAGCTGGAAAATAGGAGATCTGCTTCAATCAGCTGACTCTAAAGTGCTGACAAGGCTTCCTGTTTTCTGTATTTTGCTCTGCACGATGATGATCGTTCGAAAGTGCTGTGTTTTAATATGTAGCCTACTGCATTCCATGACTGTACATCCCACATACAGACAAACAGAGAGCAAATGGAGGTTACAATAGACAAAATGAGGAAATTGTCATATTGAAACAGACAAATTGACAGGGTAGAAGGAGACAGACAGTGAGGTATCTTTATTCGTTCTTGTTTCCCCACCTTGTTGGGTTTGACAGCTCTTTGAAGATTCTCGATCCATTTGTCTCTCTCTGCAGCCGAGCGACATGCAAAGCACTTGGTTCCCGAAGCCGTAGTCACCTGAGGTTACCAACGGTAACATCAATATCCACAACAATTATTAACTTGGGTTGATGACAAGTGGCATAAAACGTCTTTTAATCAGGGAGACTTGTGTCATGTTCATGTCGGCTATGGGACAGCGAACCATGCAATGAAAGACATTTTCACCACCAATGTCTGTGACAAATCAGCTTGGAACATGAGCTATTTTTGAAACGTTGGTTGGTTTTCTCTTTGATGTTTTTTTTTCCACAGATCTAAACATCACAGCTATATTCAATTAATCCTTCTATTATTGTCAATGGAGAGAGTTTTAAAAAGCATTATTTAGAATAAAAGACAGGCATAATTTTAATTATTTCATAAAACGTGAAAGTGTGAAGGTCAGTCTTGAAAATGCAGTGATAACTGCAGTCCCTTTACTTTGGCACAATGTAAAAACACAATTTGAAAAAAACTACATATTTTTCATGTTATTTACCTGTTGGGTGTCAAATTAGCTTGTGTCACTGATAATGTCGAAATTTGTAGTAAAACGTTTTTAACATTTCAAGATCTATTTATTATTTTGTTTGGTAAACATTAAAAAAAGTATTGACAATAGTGCATGCATCATTAAAAACTAAGAATGCTATTTAAATTGAATATGGCAAATTGTTATCAGGTCTATATGAAATAAAATGATTAGCTAATCACACCCTTCTCATACATCACAAATGTAAGGATTCCATTGATCATTTGGTACATCTAAATTCTATGTCACTTGGTGTTCGTTTAATTTAATAGAAAATGCATTTTGAAAAATATTTAATCAACCTACTTGCGATAATGTACAATAATTTATCTTTAAAGAAACCCACATCCAAGTATTGCAGTCAAGACTAATACATGGAGTAAGCTCCTTTTTGACCTTCAAAACTTTAAGGTGACCAGATTTCTGGTTGGCATATACTTTCTAACTTCTTGTCAATAGCTTATGTCTAGTAATTTTTTTATTAACCTAAATGTGTTGCTGATGTTTAAATTATATATCTCAGATTAAAAAAGCAGATTAGGAAATTCTGTTTGGATATATTCCTATATGCAAAGGATTAGTTAAAAAAAAGTATTCAATAAATAGTGTTTATCAGGTAACACCAAGGTCCTCTTACAATAGTCATATCCAAATTCACTTCTCGTATTTTGAGCGAAGTGTCATAGTTTCACAAGTGGTGCTCTCAGTTAAAGCAACAAAACTGGTAAAAAAAAAAAAAAAAGGCGTGCTTAACATTGTGACAGTAAAGTGAATGCTATTTTGGTGCTAATAAACTGAACATGTAAAAATACGTTTGAAACTCTTGCTGTTAAAGGACATTTGCAAAAAACTAAAAAAAATTAAATGCCCCATTTTGGGCTGGATGCTTAATGTGGTTTATATGCGCATACTCTGAGAAATTCCTATCAAACCTCAGTCAGCCATAAAATGCCAAGTTTGAAAGTTAGTAGTTTTAATGACATGGGTCACAAATGAGCAAATACAGTGGATATAAAAAGTCTACACACCCCTGTTACAATGCCAGGTTCTTGTGATGTAAAAGAATGAGACAAAGATAAATCATGTCAGAACTTTTTCCTCCTTTAATGTGACCTATAACGTAAACAATTCAATTGAAAAACTAATTGAAATCTTTGAGGGGGAAAAATACAAATAATAAACTCACAATAACCTGGTTGTATAAGTGTGCACACCCTTAAACTAATAATTTTTTGAAGCACATTTTGATTTTATTACAGCACTCAGTCTTTTTTGGTATTAGCATGGCACATCTTGACAAGGCAATATTTGCCCACTCTTCTTTGCAAAAGTGCTCCAAATCTGTCAGATTGCAAGGACATCTCCTGTGCACAGCCCTCTTCAGATCACACCACAGATGTTCAATTGGATTCAGGTCTGGGCTCTTGCTGGGCCATTCCAAAACTTTAATCTTCTTCTGGTGAAGCCATGCTTTTGTGGTTTCGGATGTGTGCTTTGGGTCATTGTCGTGCTGGATGGAGAACTTCCTCTTCATCTTCAGCTGTCTAATGGATGCCTGACGGTTTTGTGACAACTTTGCCTGGTATTTGGAACTGTTCATAATTCCCTCCACCCTGACTAAGGCCACGGTTCCAGCTGAAGAAAAACAGCCCCAAAGAATGATGCTGCCACCACCATGCTTCACTGTGGGTATGGTGTTCTTTGGGTGATGTGCAGTGTTGCTTTTGCGCCAAACATACCTTTTGGAATCATGGCCAAAAAGGTCAACCTTGGTTTCCCACGTGCTATTGCGGTCTTGATGTTTGTTTTTGCAAACTTCAGCCGGGCGTGGATGTTTTTCTTTGTAAGAAAACGCTTCCGTCTTGCCACCCTACCCCATAGCCCATTCATATTGTAATGGTCCCTTCCTGAAGGGGCCATTCCGCTTCATGTTTTCTGTGTTTCCTTGTCTTGTCCTTGTATGGTCTTTCCTGTTCTTGTTTCTGTTAAACGGTATATTCAGTTCACCTGTGTTTTTGCCCCCACCTGGCTCTCCTGGCTCCAGACCCTCAGCCGGCTCTCCTGGCTCCAGACCCTCAGCCGGCTCTCCTGGCTCCAGGCCCTCAGCCGGCTCTCCTGGCTCCAGGCCCTCAGCCGGCTCCTGACCCTCAGCCGGCTCCTGACCCTCAGCCGAGTCCTAGACCTTCGCCAGCTCCCCCGGCCTTTGGGGGGGGGGGGTACTGTAATGGTCCCTTCCTGAAGGGGCCATTCCACTTCATGTTTTCTGTGTTTCTTTGTCTTGTCCTTGTATGGTCTTTCCTGTTCTTGTTTCTGTTAAACGGTATATTCAGTTCACCTGTGTTTTTGCCCCCAACTGTTTCTGTTCTCCTCGTTTCTCAGTGTATTTAGTTCAGCCCTTTTCTCCTTGTCGGTCATTGTGTGTGTATATGTTATGTACACCTGTCGTGCTCCTGTGCTCCTGTGCTCCTGTGCTCCTGTGCTCCTGTGCTCCTGTGCTCCTGTGCTCCTGTGCTCCTGTGCTCCTGCCCCATTGGAATTATCGTAGTGCCCGGCACTCAGTTGAGGTTCTTCGTTGTTTTTTGGTTTAATAAAAGGGGTAACCCTTCGAACTTCTGCATTTGCCTCCGTCTCCATATCTAACTACGTGACACATATGAAGAATACAGGAGATTGTTATCACATGTACCACACAGCCAGGACTTGCCAGAAATTCCAGCTGTACCTTTAATGTTGCTGTGGGCCTCTTGGAAGCCTCCCTGACCAGTTTTCTTCTTGTCTTTTCATCAATTTTGGAGGGTCGTCCAGTTCTTGGTAATGTCTCTGTTGTGCCATATTTTCTCCTTGATGATGACTGTCTTTGTGCGTTCCATGGTATATCTAATGCTTTAGAAATTCTTTTGTACCCTTCTCCTGACTGATATCTTTCAACAATGAGATCCCTCTGATGCTTTGGAAGCTTTCTGCGGACCATGGCTTTTGCTCTGAGATGCAACTAAGAAAATGACAGGAATATCCTACTAGAACAGCTGAACTTTATTAGTGATTAATCAGAGTCACTTTAAATGATGGCAGGTGTGTAATGACTTCTATTTAACATGAGTTTGAATGTGATTGGTTAATTCTGAACACAGCCACATCCCCAGTTATCAGAGGGTGTGCACACTTATGCAACCAGTTTATTGTAAGGTTTTTATTTTTCAGTTTGTTTTTCAATTGAATTGTTCACATTATAGGTCACATTAAAAGTGGAAAAAGTTCTGACATGATTTATCTTTGTCTCATTCTTTTACATCACAAGAACCTGGCATTGTAACAGTGGTGTGTAGACTTTTTATATCCACTGTACATGACATAGTACACAATTTTCAGGGAACCTTTTTGGCTCTTCAGTGCCACTTTCACCACTGGCCAGAAATTCAAGAAAGCCTCTTTAATAGGTGATACATTGCAAAGCCGCGATTCCAACTAAGGTAAATGTTGATCCACAGAAAGAAAATGCATCTTAAGTGCAGGTGAGCTGCTCACATGAACAGGCTGGGGGATTTTTGGAGATGTAGTGTGGATGGCTGAAATAACAATTTTGATTACACTTCCTCAATTAAAATACATGGTGACAGACACAACACATTTGGGAGCAAATCTGTAGATATCAGTGTATCCTATTATTGCCAGGACATTCTGAAGCATATTCACAACTGTGATAGTAACATCCATTCTTTTGTCATTATGGTACATTTATTGTGGGGTGACAGAATTTCTCCGGTAAATGTTGTGGTAGGCACTGTGAGTCTTTTCGTTGAGCTGGCTTTTATGGGTAGTTCACCTAAAAGAGATACTCATTTGGCTCCTAAAAAGCAAATTGCTTAAACATTTACCGGGAACAATTAAAAAATACCTAACATATGTAACTGGCTTAATTACCCAGTGTGATTGAATTGGAGAAGGAAAATGGCCTATTGTAACTCATTGGCTTTGTGTAGCAAAATATATTTTTTACAGGCTATACTATACTGGACAGGGGACACTTATATAGGACAGAGCCCTAGAAAAAGATCACAACACTCCTTTGGCTTATCTGGCGATACATGCCAATGTAAACTGAAACGTCATGTCAATTATTATCTAAAGTAATACACCTTTTCTCTCTAGCTTAATGTAAAAAGACACTTTGATTTTTGACATTCTAGGCTACATTTTAAAAATGTTCATGTTTTCAAATATATAATTTTAATCAGGATCTAATTAGTCACAATGAGTGTGTGTGTGTGTCGTGTGTGTTTGTGTGAGTGTGTGTGTCGTGTCTGCTTCACCTCGAAGCAGTACTCTTGTCCCAGGATGCTGGAGTGGACAGGCTTGATGATGGCGTCCTCATCCAGGGTGAGGTCCAGAGCCTCGGCCGCACTGCTGGGAGACAGCAAGGACTCATGGGAGTGGGACTCTTTGAAGCTTTGCATCAGACGTGTCCTGGGAGGGGAGCAGAGAAGAAGTGTGTGTAGTGACTGCCATACATAACTTTAAACAGCATCAGGGATGCAGTTTGCAAAATCCTGAACTGGAGTAATAAAGGGTAAGTTAAAAGATCTACATATTACCCTTTAATTGTATAAAATCAATTCAGGCTTTATTCTACAGGTAGAGTAATAAAATAATAATAAAGATAAGGTTGTTTTTCTGATAATACTTGTTTGTTAAACAGATTCCTGCAAAAGGAGATTAAAGCCTGATGCCGTTCTCTGTATCTGTTCTCTACATCATGTGACCATTAAACAGCTATATTTTTAACCACTATTTTATATTCATTTATGATTAAGCATTAATGAAACAAAAAATACTAGTACTATGCAGGTCTTGATTATTAGATGATTAAAGACCTTTTTAGACAGCAAGTAGACAACTGGAGTTTTCCACCAAGTACAACACATTTACTAGTTAGTTTGTCCGGCGGTTGTTGATACAAGGTGACACATCAGCATGCAGGCTATATTTTCCACTGGGACGGACGGCAATGACAGCATGGCTTCTGAAAAACAACCGGCTGTGCAAACTTCACATGCAGGAGCACTGAACAAAAATGACTGGACCGCCCTGCCTACCATCCACTGTGAGTTCATTAAGTCAACACGTCAACTGGCATCACATGGCCAAAGATGCAACCTCTATTTATAAGTTGAATGCTGACACGCATTTCTTCAAATTAAGGGAGAACCATGATCAAACCCCAGCATAGGGCTTTCTGAGGATTCTCATGTATCACACAGGAGAAAGGTGTTAGGGAAAATCCTAACAATCTTGGAGTAGAGTAGTCTATGTGTTTACATTTTAAAATAAACATTAAATGTCTAAAATTCAAAAATTGCGTAGTGTTTGTTTTCAATGAAGGACATTTTTCCCCTCAGAAGAGGCAAAGACAATACATATCCTCAAAACAGTAATCAAGAAAGGGGCTCCTTCACTATTGAGAGCAAGAAGGACATTGGTCTGAGGTCAAAATGTACATGGTGTTAAGAATATTAAAAAAACAACATACTATGAAGTGACTTATAGCATACAGGGCTCATAAAGATTTGCACTAATGGAGAAAGGCTGGTCATCTCACAATCTATTCCAAGCCAGCATATGCAGGTATGTCATTGGGCAGAAACATAACATAAAACAGATCTCTGAATCCATATAGCCAAACATAACGCTTGGGGATCCATTCCTCTATCCGTCATGTGCATTTATAGTCCCAGATAAATGGTTGGATAAAGGCGTGGGAAAACACTACACAGACTGTTGGCCTTGCAATCACTTGCCATTTGTTTCACACTTGTTGGCTAACTCACCTCTCTGAGTGTCTTGTTGACCAAACATAGGTTGTCCTTAGGCTTTAGCAAGAAGGAACCGCTAACATATACATAGAGGACGCTAAGCTACCGCCTTAGCAAATACCAAGCACCTATAAGGTTCATGACTATTAAGGGTGTCTAGTTCTTTATAAATAGATTAAGGAAGGGGCATTTTCTTATATCTTCTGACATCATGCAGTCCTGCCTCATCCCTCTAAAAACCATGACACAGACTGGTTTTCCTTCTCTTTCCTTTCCAAAACACTTGAGTATGCTTTCTCCAACCAACTCTCCTGTTATCTCTTTCAGAATGATCTTCCCGACCTTAACCAGTGAAGCTTTCGGATGGGTCATTCAACCGAGACCTCTCTCCTCCATGTCACAGAGGCTCTTTGCACTGCCAAAGCTGACTCTCTCTCATCTGTTCTCGTCCTCACAGATCTATCAGCCGCCTTCGATGCTGTGAACCATCAGATCCTCCTCTCAACAAGGCTGAACGTCTCAGTCTCTGTACACTCTTGGACTGGATCCAATAGGTCAGTATTCTAGTGGAGGACCGATCCAAGTATCACTCTAGCATACAGATAAGGTTCTCCTCCAATGATTAGATTAATCTGTGCGATATCTCGTTGTCATTCAACAGGGTTACAGAAATTAAGTGAATTTCTCCCACGGAATCAAATAACAATTGTTTCAGTAAACAACATTAGTTTTATCTGGAAAGAAATTCCCTTCAATATCACAATTACTGAAACCTCTGGCCTTGGCAGAAATAGGAGAATGGTATGCTTGACCCACACATTTGGATCAAAGCCCGACATGAAAATCCTTATTATGTCATCTTGTTAAAAACATAAAATATATTATCAAAGGCTAGTCAATTTCAGGTAGGCTATAACTTTATAGTCTTTCTTCATTGACTGATTCAGACTATTCATAAAAGTGAATGTAAGCACCACCCACTCGTTTGTAGTACTGCATTTTATATCGTGCATTCATGTAATGAGAATGAGAGCTTCAGAAAATAAAAAGTTGGCCACCAACTTGGTCCTATCATCCAAGCAGTGTCCTTAATATAGGTACATACTTCACGTATACAGACAAACACATGAGCACCCTTGTAGGCAGAATCTGGTCAACAAACAAATATAAATAATATATCCACAGAAAAGGAATGAATGGGCATATGGCTGCTTGATCAAGTGCATCAGAATATCCCAAATGCAAAAGCGTGTGACCTGAATAACACTGAACATGGGCAGCAGGAGCAACAATGAAGACACACTGGTATCCATCCTCTGGAGACCACAGAATGGCTGTGTCTCAAAAACGTAGAGGCAGCTGAAGGCACCAACTGCATCATTATAAGACATGTAATAACAAAAGAGCTCACAGAGGAAAGCACGCAGAACTGCCCATAATGTCAATGAAAAATAGCAATAAAAAACAAGACTGCAACAATCTCTGGAAACTGAGGGATGAGTCCAATTGGCTTGGACCACAGGATACAAGCATTAGATACAAACAGGGAAAGGAGAAACTTAATAACTGATATCATCCAAAATAATGTTTCTCTTCCAGTTGGAAATTAGTTGTAATTTGATGGCTTGACATCCACACCTAGATGGTAAAAGCATATGTGATTGGCTGAAATGTGTTCTATTATACTGAATACTACAGGCATGTCATCACATAACATCACATTTATAGTTCTAATTGAGTTAGTAATCGGTTTAATAATAACAATTAGGCATCTTGGTGTGACTGCTTGAGAACAGATGGATGCAGTCCTGTGTCGTTATTATGGAATGTGCTGCAATGCTTATAGCCTATAGATTTGTGCTTTTGCATTCGTTTTGTTTCTCAAATTAAGTTTAGTTTCAGTTTCCAAACTGTTTTAGTTAAATTAAGTTATTTAGATCTTTTTGGCTGCAACCGTAACTCTCTGGAATTTCGTTATAACACAACTAACTTGTAAACCTTGATTACCTTCAGTATTAACATATCAGCAGTGCTATTAGGTTCAATAACAACATATCCCAGTGCTAATGGTCTTAATGACTCGCGATTACGTTGTTCCTTAACGTTTTCGCTGTTGTGTTCGTCCTTAACGTGATCGATTGAAAAGGAAAAACGCCTCGTTATGAACGCCTACCATCCCCAACCAACGACCTTACAAACATCCACTGTATTTAACTATTAATATGTTCATAACAGCCTCTATCGGCCGGTTTCCGATGGTAGGGAAATTGAACTTAGGTTGATACTTAAATAAATCGCGAGTCATTAGGCTTGCCTAATGTGCAGACTGTTTGCTCAGATGATCAAGCTGAAATAACAAAAAGCTTAAGTCAACAAAATAAGTATAGTAAACAATGTTTTAAGCATATACAGCTTATATGTTATATTTTAATGTAAGCTACAATAAGATAGCACAAAACTGCAGCTACCCCCGAAAAAAATAGATCGGAATTGGAAAAAACAACCTGCAATCATTAGCGTCAAAAAAAGCCAATCAGCGACTATAAATAACTACAGAAACACAACAGCATATCTCTGTCAAGTAAAACATGCAAATTGATATTATTAAACTAGTAAATTGTTAAACAATTGTGTGAGAGTAAATAAAAAATGATTTTTATTATTATTTATAGAATAACGACGGCTGTTGTTTGACAATTAATAACAATCCAGTAGGCTCCATAATACAGGGATATATGCGTGTACGCAAGACTGTT
The DNA here is from genome assembly GCF_011004845.1 of Esox lucius. NCBI lineage: Eukaryota > Metazoa > Chordata > Actinopteri > Esociformes > Esocidae > Esox > Esox lucius. The sequence goes on along the minus strand of NC_047588.1, from coordinate 13,944,323 downwards.
CAGACACAGAAAACGTCTCATTCCTGTATATTCAAATCCCTTCACTTTCTTCAGATTTTGTGTTATAGACTAGATTTATATTTGATTAAGTTAAATACATTTCGTCCCATCAATCTGCACACAATTGTGTCAGTTTATTGAAAAAAAAAATTATATCTCATTCCAAAGGCACACAAATAAATGTTTTGGGAATTTTTAAACCTTTGAAATAGGAATAAAATGAATGCACATTTAGACAACAAAAAACCATAGAACTGTTCACAGAGAAAAGAGAAATTTCAAGAAGAAAGAAATGGAATGGATTAAAATCTGGAGAAGATAGACCTGGAATGGATTGAAGTTTGAAGTAGAAAGAGCTGGAATAGCTTGAAGTTTAATGAAGATAGAGCTGGAATAGATTAAAGTTAGGAGAAGACAGAGCTGGAATGGATTGAAGTTTGAAGTAGACAGAGCTTGAATGGATTGAAGTTTGATGAAGATAGAGCTGAAATAGATGTATATTTGAAGAATGTAGAGCTGGATTGCAAAATAAAAAAATAAAAATGCACTGCAGTGTTTTCATTGCCAGAAATATGGGCATGTAACGCCAGGATGTAGGAAGGAGCAGCCTCAATGTTCTAGTTGTGGGGGTTTTCATTTAGTACAGACAAGCTTGAAAAACAAGCCTAGTCTGTGGATAAAATGATGAAGCCAGGTGGGCAGTGTCTGATTAAAGTGAAGCACATACAAGTACCTAAAGTGAAAACAGGACATGGTGTTATGTAAACAAATGTGGTGAGATGGGTGGAAGGTGGACAAGAAGGGAATGCTGGTTTCTGATGTATGTTTTATAAGGAGTTCAGCAGTGAAACCTGTGTAACTGTATTGTGTTTTGCTCAGGTTTATTATTATTCTTCTGGCAAATATAAGATCCTTTTTGTTCATTTCTGTGAGTTAAAATGGTAAAAAAGACCCAAGCTTGCATTACAGTAAGTGCCCATATGCCACACCTTCTCATGCCATGCCATACAAATCTGCCTGATGGTGGCGTGGTCATGAGCCTCTAAAGTGGCCAATTTTGGGTAAGCATAGTGAGCTTGCAATGTGACCTAGGGTCTTGTATGTTGGTACTTAGGTCCACCTACTCACACGAAACATACTTGCCATTGAGCTCCATTCACTCAGCCATCATAGACAATTGGAATTAATGAAAAACACTTAAAACGCTATTCCTGAAGTACCAAATTATCAATCTTTATAGCATCTATCGACCACACTCTTTCAATGCAAATGTTTTTACACTAATAAAAAAAAACATGTCAATAAACATGCTGCAAAAAGAGTGGCCACTCTTTTGCACATAAATGCATTAAAATCAGACACTGAATATAATATTTGACAGTCATGTTCAAATGAGGACAGTCAACCAGTTTAACCTAGAGTCTTAAACACCTTTACACAGGTCCTCATTAGCTCCACCATGATGGATTTTCAGACATTTTGAATAAGTAAAAAACAAAAATTCTATCTTCACGTTACTTCATAGTTGAAATCTATGGACAAGGATTTTATTAAATTAATAATACAGGCCAGTATGTAAAAAAAACACTACCCACCAATTAACATTCACATGGGTGTGGTCTGGCACATAAATGCATATAAACAACAAACCAATAATCCTATTGAAATATCAATTGACGCTAAATGTACATAGCACTATTGAGTTGTAACATAGCGGGCAAATTCAATCTGGCCACACAGGGGTGTCATTATAGCTACATGACAATTATCTGTTGATCTGTGTCACTCAGTGTGTTTACATCTGACACACATTCTCAGGGTAATGAATCTATCTAATACATTTAATGTGTATATAATGTGTACTCTGAATCAATTTAACCACATGGGACACCAATGGACAGGACAAACGTTCCATGTGGCAGTTGATGCACCTATGGACTTATGGTGAATGCACGTCTCTCAACACAGGAGTGTTAAAATAAGGCCAATAGTAACTGAATGCTGAACTCCACTTAGTGCTGCTTGCAGCTTAAAATGATTTGATCGCTATTATTAATGGGCGTTTCATATCTTCATATCATGATTTATTAAAGGCAAAATAATAATTCATTTAATCTTTAAGATGTCATTTACATCAGGTTGAGCTATTCTAGGCATTTCATGTCACTTCTGGACAACTGCAACTCACTGTTGGTATGGCTCAAGACCAAAAGAGCACTAGGTGGGAGCACCCACATTTAACTGTGTTAATGTCTGGAAGGAGAAGTGGCAGAAGTAGTAGAAGAAGTCAGTGTAGTAGAGGTAGTAAAATAATAATAAGAGGGAATGCTTACCAACCCTCCAGCTCCCTACCACCTCTGTAACAAATCAATGATTCTAAAAAGCATTTGATAAGGGGAGCGGAAGGAATGCAGTCCTTTACGGCACAAAAAGCAGGGCCCAGTGGTGTTTCTCTGAGCTCTATTTGAGAATCTTAAAATATTCTAATAGAAGTAAATCACAAAAAGCAGGCAACCATTCCCCTTTTTTATGCCAAAGGATTCCATCTCTAGTCAAACTCTGTGTTTTGTCGGTCATTTCCAAAAAACAATATGCTATGTTTCACTATAGATCTAAGGGATTGGCTAAGTCAGCATTTGTGCATTTCATAATTTTATTCTAGAGGATTAAAGTATTATGAGGTAACATTAGATTTTAACATAATGAACATAATATCATCTTGTTATTGGATGGCAAAGCTACACGTTTAGACTGTCCGTCATATGATGCATAGGGCACAAAGCAAACATGTGAATAGAGTTGTCCCTGAAGCTTACCCACCCACACTCACTTATGCATGCCCACACACACACACACACACACACACACACACACACACACACAAGCTGATTAGGCCACAATGCTACTGAACTGAAGAGGAGACCGATACAAAACAGCAGAAAAGGGATTGACAGAGAACACGACACAGAGGAAGGAGAAAAAATAAACTGTTTCCCTACTATGATGTCGCTGATGCGTCCAGCTCTCTTCCGTTCTCTCTGTGCAACTGTTTTTGTATACATACACTAATAATGTGCATTAGAGCATTGAATACTTACAAGGAAGTGGGAAGGAGAGAGAAAGAAAGAGAGAGATGTTGAGAGAGGGAAGGATAAATATAGACCCAAAGGAATGAGTCAGAATGAGACAATTTGGGGGGGGGGGGTTGGCGGGGGGGGGGGGGGTTGAGATGGTATAACAGTGAAGACCTCTTAGAGGACATCAAGTTGTTATGTAAACTATGGGTCCTTAAGAGAAGAAGGGAGTGACAAGGCGGAAGAAAAAGAGACCGAGATGTTAGAACTGAAGAAGTAGGTGTAGAAGAAAACACACAAGTGGACAGCAAAGAAATGAACCCCAGGATCACATCCACACTAGTAGGCCACACACCGACTCTATCCTTCAGCACTTTCCACAAATGAGACGCCTTCTATCAACGTCAGTGGCTTTACTAGCAGTTATGAGGTTTCAGCTGTTGAACAGAATACACGTCTTATGTTCTCAAATTGAATTTTACTGTACATGATAAAATTATACTTAACCTATAAAATGAGCTACCTTGCACTGCACCTGAAAATAGGCCCTGAATCAAATTTTAGACTGGCAAACTGCTTGCTACTAATTTGCAAAACCACCACTGAAACGTTATGAACGTTATGAACATAAACACTACAACTAACCCATTCAACTGTGGCAATTTTCCTAATCCGAACCATTAGTTTAGCATTAACAGTGCACAATATTACGCATCATGAAAAGTGAAGGCTACGTGAACTGTCAATTTTTCGCTCTGTTACTTTTTCCGTGATGTCAGAAAAACTCTTCATTAGTCCCATCAGTCTGAGTTTGATCTGCGATACATAATTACAAACCTGGCTAAAAAGTCAATTAAGTACACCACAATTGTTTATTTTGTGAGAAATAGATAGCCATGGTTTTAAACAGCAAAGTTATAAATGAAGTGGCTTTCATGATAATTTTTTTGCGACACACACACACACACTTTAGATTTATATACTGTATACACTCACCTAAAGGATTATTAGGAACACCTGTTCAATTTCTCATTAATGCAATTATCTAATCAACCAATCACATGGCAGTTGCTTCAATGCATTTAGGGGTGTGGTCCTGGTCAAGACAATCTCCTGAACTCCAAACTGAATGTCAGAATGGGAAAGAAAGGTGATTTAAGCAATTTTGAGCGTGGCATGGTTGTTGGTGCCAGACGGGCTGGTCTGAGTATTTCACAATCTGCTCAGTTACTGGGATTTTCACGCACAACCATTTCTAGGGTTTACAAAGAATGGTGTGAAAAGGGAAAAACATCCAGTATGCGGCAGTCCTGTGGGTGAAAATGCCTTGTTGATGCTAGAGGTCAGAGGAGAATGGGCTGACTGATTCAAGTTAATAGAAGAGCAACTTTGACTGAAATAACCACTCGTTACAACCGAGGTATGCAGCAAAGCATTTGTGAAGCCACAACACGCACAACCTTGAGGCGGATGGGCTACAACAGCAGAAGACCCCACCGGGTACCACTCATCTCTACAAATAGGAAAAAAGGCTACAATTTGCACAAGCTCACCAAAATTGGACAGTTGAAGACTGGAAGAATGTTGCCTGGTCTGATGAGTCTCGATTTCAGATGGTAGAGTCCGAATTTGGCGTAAACAGAATGAGAACATGGATCCATCATAACTTGTTACCACTGTGCAGGCTGGTGGTGGTGGTGTAATGGTGTGGGACACTCCATTTCTTGGCACACTTTAGGCCCCTTAGTGCCAATTGGGCATCGTTTAAATGCCACGGCCTACCTGAGCATTGTTTCTGACCATGTCCATCCCTTTATGAGCACCATATACCCATCCTCTGATGGCTACTTCCAGCAGGATAATGCACCATGTCACAAAGTTTGAATCATTTCAAATTGGTTTCTTGAACATGACAATGAGTTCACTGTACTGAAATGGCCCCCACAGTCACCAGATCTCAACCCAATAGAGCATATTTGGGATGTGGTGGAACGGGAGCTTCGTGCCCTGGATGTGCATCCCACAAATCTCCATCAACTGCAAGATGCTATCCTATCAATATGGGCCAACCTTTCTAAAGAATGCTTTCAGCACCTTGTTGAATCAATGCCACGTAGAATTAAGGCAGTTCTGGAGGCGAAAGGGGGTCAAACACAGTATTAGTATGGTGTTCCTAATAATCCTTTAGGTGAGTGTATATCCCTATATACAAATCCCTCTCATATATACAGGTGTGTGCATAGAAACAACCACACTGCATGTACATGTGCATTTGTTTGGTAGAAAGAAAACCGAACAATGAAAAAGGTACTGTGTGTGTGTGTGTGTGTGTGTGTGTGTGTGTGTGTGTGTCATTTACAGTTCTCTCCATAATGATTGGAACCTTAGGTACATATGCTGTGAAAAAAGCTGTGAAAAAATATTGCTGTTTATCAGCTGGATCTTACACACAAAATGTAATAGGAAACTAACCACAATATATATTGTGTGTGTGTATGACAGAGCATGTGTGAGAGAGAAAGTCAGAAAGAGCATTCATGCTTGTCTAGGTGTGTGCCCGCATGTCCAACATGTTGTTACCATTTATATTGTGTTCTTGTTTGTTAAGCTCTAATGGCTGTTTTTAACTAACTCCACAGCATGTCTGACATCCCAATTCAGGAAAACAAATTCAGACGAGCTGGTGAACATAGTAATCCAAGTGTTGTGCTCCTTCCAAAACAACAGAAAGTATTCAAAAAAGTTAAACCAACATAACACAGAATACGTAGAATGTATTCATATTCATTACAGTTATTCATTCTTACAAACAAAAAGTACCACCGTATTGCCAAAACAATCCGTACATTTCTATTCCATAAGCTGGAGTCGACCGTGTTTGAACAAATGTTTAACATGTAGCAAGACAGACTTCAGAAGTCGACCGTGTTTGAACTAAGGTTTAACATGTAGCATGACAGACTTTAGAAGTCGACCGTGTTTGAACTAAGGTTTAACATGTAGCATGACAGACTTCAGAAGTCGACCGTGTTTGAACTAAGGTTTAACATGTAGCATGATAGACTTTAGAAGTCGACCGTGTTTGAACTAAGGTTTAACATGTAGCATGACAGACTTCAGAAGTCGACCGTGTTTGAACTAAGGTTTAACATGTAGCATGACAGACTTCAGAAGTCGACCGTGTTTGAACTAAGGTTTAACATGTAGCATGACAGACTTCAGAAGTCGACCGTGTTTGAAATAAGGTTCAACATGTAGCTGCTTTATTTCACATTCTTTGTCTCCCCTGTTTTAACCATCCATGGGTGAAATCAAGAAAAGAACAGCTCAGCACCTGACCTGAGTAATTTGGTTCTCCTCCACCACACTTAAGCCCATTTCAATATAAAAATGACCTCTTCAACACAGGTCAAACATGTGTAAAGCAACAATGTCATGTCCTGTTTATTTATTTATTATATAAAAGAATATTACTGCAATTATCATGTGAAAAGATTTGTATAATAATGCATGCAGACAAAAATACCATTCTCTCTCATTTATGACATTAGCCACAATAAGTACTTTAGCAAGTATAGTATTGAACGGTACAGATTTAATTCATGATTAACTATAGTACTGTACTGTACAGATATAATTAACAATGCTTCTCCCACAGGACCTTCTAAGGTATCTGTTCTGGCCATACGGGTGCCTGCTGGTTGCCATGGAGAGGTCAAGGATTTCTATGAACTCTTCCATTGGTATTCTCTATGTTTTCAACAGCCATTAAAAATTAAGTACGTAAAAGGTGCAACGCCGAAAGGGCCAACTGTGAAACAAACACTTACTGTGAAGGCTTACTAGCTTCATAAAAGCTAGGAGTGACAGTAAAAGCACAGCACACGGCAGATTGCCCTTGAAAGGTAACCAAAATATACACAGGAAAGCATACTTGAGAGTCCCACATAGAGAAAATACACACAGCCATACAGACACAAACAACGTTTTCAAGTTTTTCAGGACTAACGTTATTTTTTATTAAACCTACTATTTTTTGCAAACCTCTAACCCTAAGCTTAACCCTTACCGTAACATTAACCTCAATAACCTAACTTTTATGACTGAACGTAACCCTAACCTCAACTCTTTAACCTAACCTTATCCGTCATCATAACACCAAACCCTAACTCGTAATTCTGGACTTCACCATGTTTTACATTTTAAACGGATGTGAGAACAATTAGATTTTTTTGTCCTGAAAAAGTAAGAAAACATGTACTTAGTACACTCATACCCACACCCATACAATAAGACACACAAAGAAACCCACACACCCCCAGAAACACACCAACATATTCATACCGGTCCTGGTCGGCACTGCGGAATCGGGGGAGGATCATGTGTCGGAAGCTGCTGGTGCGGTCCAGTTTGGGCTGACTCTTAGCCCTCTTGATGGAGCCCTTCAACCTTCTACTGAGGAAACTCTGGACAGGGCAGCCACGGAGAAAGGCAGCAGGAGGTCAACATTGGGAAGGGTTCGAACAGGGATGAACAAAGAGAGGAAAAGAAAGGAAATAAGGTGGGTATAAATAAGGAAAAGGGGGAGACCAATTTTGCATCCACAGTACTAACGTACTGGAATGGTGTAGTATCATCTGGTAACCAATAGTGGGTGTTGTGGTGCCATAAACACACATGTAACTGAAACATAAATTGGCAATGTAATGTACATTTATGTTTAGGAAAATACCAAAAATATGGACATCCAACTTCAGGTGCAGGACAGAAAAAAAGGTTTCAAAGTATGTTAAAATACGAACATACGAATGCATAAAAGCTAACTGAGGTTGTCAGTCAAGTGTGTGTGTCCACAATATAGGAAAAAGGCTTTATGGCTTGCTGCAGATGCCTAGGAGGAGAACATGCCACAATATTCAACGCTCCTGAGTTGCTGCCATGAAATAGGATATTACAAAATTGAAATAAGGAAGAAAAATTCAGGGGGAAAATTTTGAAACTATATGAAAAGACAAGAATCTGGGAATGGATCATCATACTGTTGAACATAGGTGTTGATATCAGTTCATCATGATCCATTACACTGTATGGCATAACCACAGTTGTTTTGGTATTAATTACATTCTTAAATAATTAGAACAGAATTAGAATGCTTTGTCATAAATTTGGTGTGTCATACAAATGCTTTAGCCAATCCGAATTTAGGTTTCAACCACCTAGTTTATAACAAGCACATAACCGTTAGCAATTCTAAAACATTGGAACATCTGGAAGACACAAAAACATTAGTGATGTCAGTTTCCTCCAAATCTTTACTTTTGTGAGCTCTGTGTCACTGTATGTCACTGTTTCAAGAAAGTGACTAAAGACGTGGCTCATCAGCTGACCATCCCGATTATCAACTGGAAGGACAAGATGAGTAATTTTGTCTGACACGTTTCAGTCTCCAACTGTCAGAAGAACAAAATCACTGTTGTAGATCACGTTTGGCACGGGGAACACAAACCTCCATTTGGCGAAAGGATTTGATTTGGGGGTGTTCTTTAACACATGCGTCTGAGTCACGTACCTCGATGGGGGGCAGAGGTGCAATATAACGTCCTGCCACTGGGCTGGAAGCAGCCACCCTCCAGTCCCCTGGCCAGTTTGAAGAAGGGTGTGGGTGGGGGAGATTAAGAGAGAGGGAAGGGGGCAGGGGCAGCGAGCGAGGGAGAGGGGGAGTACCCATCCCTTTCTTGTACCGTTGCTTAAGGTGCATGTGGCCTTTGGGGCGGGGGGGGGAGAGATAGGGGGAGAGTGCGAGGGGGATGGAGAATGGGATCGGGGGGGTGCCGCTGGCCCTGCGACAGGTGTGCAGAGGGGGGTGGGAAGGGAGGGAGAGAGAAAGGGATGGGGGAAGCGAGCGAGGGCGGGAGGAGGGAGGGGTACTCACGGACTGTCGGAAGGGCTGAGGGGGGGCAGTGGGAGGGGTCTCCATGCTGGGCTGCTTCACGTTGGCTATGCTCTTCCGCCGAGTGCGAGCGTTCTCTAAGAGAAGGAGGAAGACAAGTAAGACAGGGGGAGATCAGCCAACCTAACGGAGACCGAGAGGCAGTAAGTGTGAGCAACAAAGGGCGTGACGTGATGAGGGGAGACACAGGAGTGACAGAGAGAAGATACAGACAGCACAAACAAACAGAAAGGGAGAGAGGGAAAGTATGAGAAACCAACAAGCAAAAAAAGGCCCCCTAGGTAAATATAAACAAAAAAAAGCATTGTGACAAAATGCCATTGTTGTTTATCAGCTTCATCTTAAAAAAAAATTCATGAATTTAACCTAATTGGGTGAAACATTTTTAAGGAAAGAATACATTGTCATCAAGAAATAATATTTGTATTCAAAAGCATTTATTGCCACCACTTGAAAATCTTAAAATGTTGTTAAGATTTTACATTTTTAAGTTAATCTGAGTCTTTGGGAACTGTCCAGTGGTCCTTCATGATATCATCTTTCGCTGGGGTAAAAATATGAAGTGACACATAAGGATGTAGTGAGGCTGAGACGGTGTGCAGTCATGGCTAGAAGGAATACCGCTCATGTCAAAATAGCATCACGGTAGAGTTTGGAGCCTGGAGAATCGGTTTAGATAGAAGTAATTGTTTGTGTCACCTTGACATTAGCTACACTAATATTACTTCTGTCACATATTGCACTGACAATAGTGCAGCAGGAAGTGGGAATAAAGAACACTGACTCTCCATTGTATAACTGACATTAACCATCATTAATATATCCTAGTACCATGTAATTCTGTGTATGTATGGACTGTGTAAGTCCTGAATGAAAAGAAGTAGGCCACAATATGTACCTTAATGATGCTCCGGTCATTCACACTTAACATCATGAATCCAGAGGCATTGTATGTCACTAACGCATTGTAATGAACAGAATCGTTTTAACCAGTTCCCGACAGGGGGTTACCAGCTAGACAGGATAACTAACTTCAGCAATAGTTCGCTAGCTAGCCTAGCTATCGGGGGAAAAGTCCAAGTCCAGAGTGAGAGTGTGATGTCGCTTTGACATGAGACATGTAGGGGAGGTTAAAGGCACATACATTTCGTTTCATGACGTTGTATTTGTGAACTCGACCCAATCAATGCAAGCCCCAGACTAACGTTAATCAGACTACCTCAGCCCAGGCAGAGAGGTTAATAGAAATCTCTGGCCCAGTTCACTGCTGGCAACTGGTTAATTCAAGACTCCCGCAAACAGAGATGACAGAAATAAAGAATTGTTTTAAACATCCATTAACACTTGTGTCTTTTGTAGAAAACAACCACCCAAAACAAAAAACCCAGACTCTTGAAAAATGTGATAAAACGCTAGAAAGAATAGTTCGATGTAAATAAAATGAGTTTTCAGTCAGGTGGCTAGCTAGCTACCTGCAGTAGCTAGCCAGCCAGTTAATTAGCTCAATGTAATATCTGTTTAGGTAGCTAGATATTGTGTTACCCACTGGCAACAGTAATCTTTCAACTGGTAAACCGGTGAATATATAATCCTAAAAAATAAAGCCAGGCCAATATAAATTCTCCCAACTGTAACCAAGATACAGCAGGAAATAAACTAGTCTGTGGATGGTCTGGGCTGTTTGTGTGAAACCACAGTTGTAGATATACACCGATCAGCCATAACATTATGACCACTGACAAGTGAAGTGAATAACACTGATACACCGATCAGCCATAACATTATGACCACTGACAGGTGAAGTGAATAACACTGATACACCGATCAGCCATAACATTATGACCACTGACAGGTGAAGTGAATAACACTGATACACCGATCAGCCATAACATTATGACCACTGACAGGTGAAGTGAATAACACTGATAATCTCGTTATCATGACACCTGTCAGTGGGTGGGATATATTCGGCAGCAAGTGAACATTCTGTCCTCAAAGGTAATGTGTTAGAAGCAGGAATATTGGGCAAGTGTAAGGATCTGAGCGACTTTTGGGCCAAATTGTGATGGCTAGACGACAGGGTCACAGCATCTCCAAAACTGCAGCCCTTGTGGGGTGTTCCAGGTCTGCAGTGGTCAGTACCTATCAAAAGTGGTCCAAAGAAGGAAAAGTGGTGAACGGGCGACAGGGTCATGGGCAGTCAAGGCTCATTGATGCATGTGTGGAGCAAAGGCTGGCCCGTGTGGTTTGATCCAAAAGACAAGCTACTGCCTGGTCTGATGAATCACGTTTTGTTTTACATCACGTGGATAGCTGGGTGTTTACTCACTGTAAATCCACATTGGTGCAATTTAGCAATTTCCAAAGCCTATTTGCAATACCTATGAACATTTTCCAACTGCTTTTTTGTGGTAATTGGTGTCCAGTATAATTGGTGTCCAGTATGAAATAACTATTTTGGGATGAATGACCTGATTTTGTGTAATTTAAAGAAAATGTCACTAGGTATAATAATGGACCTATATGAAAAGCAATCATATGATTAAAATGTAATATGTTTTGTTTTATATCAATGATTGTATGGAGGAGTTTATAGTTTACCCATGATTTTTACTATTACATCACTGGACATGCAGGCTAAACTTCCTAAGTCATCCGTTAAAATGGATCTGTAATGTTGTGAGGCTGTTTTAATTCCAAATTTCCAATATGGACTACATAAGGTATGAGGATTTTTTTCTATCAATTATCAATTAAGTCCATAACACAACAACATGTAGAGGAAGTGACAGAGTATGAATACTTTCAACTGGCACCGTAAGTTTCGTCATAGACTTCTGCCAGGAAGCTAAAACAGGGTCATTGTTTCTTCCAGCAGGACAACGTTGTAAAGCATACCTTCAAGTCCACACAAAAATGCTTCACTGACCATAGACTCAAGCTTTTGTAATGGCCATCACAGTCCCCTGACCTAAATCCCTGTTGGGTGAGCCAAAGAGTAGAGTCCACTAGTGAGGACAAAGTACTCTGAAGGATCTGGAGATTTTCTGTATCGAGGAATGGTCTCAATTCCCTTTCGATGTGTTCTCCCACCACTTCAAATATTTGGAGACGACTCAAAGCTCTTAACACAACAAAAGGAAGGTACTCAAAGTACTAAATGTAGGGGAGCCACCAACAGGAACATGCGATTTTCCCGCCATTAAAGGTTAGATCTTTGTGTAAGATCAAGCTGATAAACAACAATTACATTTTTTCACAGACTTTTTGGTTCATATTTACCTAGATTGGCAATAATTCTGGAATAGAGAAGAGATAAAGGTTAAGGGTTAGTGTAGCAATGTGATGATAATCCAGTAACCCTGATGGCGCTCATCCCAGGAAAATGATGGATGGAGACGTAGAGCTACTGAGGAGGGTGAGGTGAGGGAATGAGTGGGGGGGGGGGTAAAAAGTTAAACAAATAATTTATTATTTTCCATCAGTGAGTCGGTCCCTATAGTAAATACAGAGAATCCAGCAGTAAGGGAATATTCAACACTATCCATGATGGATGGAAGGCAGAGATCAGTGGCCGGACAATAGACAACACAAAGCCCACCCTGAGCTGCCGACTTATAGTAGTTCCAGATGAATGGAATCAAGAGCTGTTAAAGGGCAAAAGAGGTTAACTGCTGTATGCCGCATCACAGAAATAAGGGAGTAGGAATGAAAGCGTGAAAGCATCTAAGACCAGTTCATTTCAGCATGTCTTCCTTTTCCTCCCGAACCCTGTCTCTGATCCCTCTCTTGAGATAGATCAATGATAACCTCATATTTGAGACTATAAATATTTTTTCTGTCTCTTATTCTCTCTATCCCACTTATATTCTCTCTCTCTCACTCCATCCCTCTCTCTCACAATCACTCTTCCTGGTTCTGCTATCACACAGACACACAATTACTCAGGCGAACACACACTCCTCCTCTCTCCCACGCAGCTATTTTACATAATTCAAATAGTGCATTTATGCCTCTTCTCTCTCAAGCCTCTCGTCGTTCTCTTTCCTCTACTCACTCTCCCTCTCTTCTTTTCACATGATCCCCTATTTCCCTTCACTTAGCAATGTATTTTGTCTCATCCATCCTCCTTCATCCTCCTTTCATTTATCTGCTTTCCTTCTTTTTATCTGGTTTCTCTATACCTTCTACTTCTCAAAATGGCAATCTTTTCACTGGGACTCTGCTGTCATGCCATTTTGCTCTGCCCACATGCTGAGCTGAGCGAGTGCCTTAGAAAAAGAGCCTCATTGTGATGATAACCAAGTCAAGGAATCACAGAGGGTTATGAAATCCAAATGGTGTCCAACTGCTAATCTGTCTCGTACTCCACAATGGAAATATGGGTAGCACTTGTTTTGAGGTAGTTAAGACACGCTGAGGCCAGAGTTCATCTTGACCATGCTACCTGACCAGAAAAACAATATGTTCTATAGCCCCCATGTACACAACATTCGGGCCGTGGGCCTTCATTATAGTTGTGTGATTTCATTAGGTAAGGATGGTCTCATTTGGAAACACATAGGGCATGACCAAGTGTGTCAGACGTAGGAAATTAGCATTCAAATAACAACATTTGCAACTAAGTTGTGGTCACTCTCTGTGGCTTTAGATACCTGGACATTCTGACCAGCTGCACAGTCAGCATCTGGATGTGCTCCCATCTTCTGGGTGAAGAGTTCTTCCTTGGTGCCAATTTAGATTCATAAGCCTCTCAGAGAACATGGGTGCTATTACAGCCTCCAGTGGAGGATTTCGTTGGGTGAAAATTAGATTTGTTTGGAGATCTACCAAGTAATTGTTTTTGCTCTTTTCTATTAAATTATGTGGACCAAATATTATTCTCATGATTCCATTTCTTTACTCAACAAAAAAAGCATAGGCTACATGCTGTATATGGCACAGATAAGTAGGCTTTGCCAGGGTACTGTGTTTTTGACTATAACGGCTGGTTGTCATGGGTTACCGACAACCAGCCGTTGGAGTTTTGTGTTCTGATATGATTGGCTGACAAGGCCTTTTATTTGATTTTAAAGTGCACAGAGGCTTGCAGTAAGAGGGTGAGTTTACTAAAACAGGAAACCGTGTCAGCAAGGCCATTCAGTGTCTGCTACTCACCACCATTGGCCTTCACTCAAAGCTGTTAAATCACAGAGTGGAGACAACCCTGACATTGTCAACCTATTAACAAGAAAGGTTACAGAGCTTCTGTAACAGCAGGATAAATCCTTGAGCGTCATGCTTACTAGACAACACACCACTTATTTGACAAAGAACCGACTGACATATGTGTTTGTAAATTAAAAAAAGTTAATGATTACAAAAAACTGAAGAAATTAGAAATACCCAGACAGGGTGACCTTGCAGCAGTTCTGACAACCTCCTGCCACTCCCAGATTCACCTCAGTCTCCCAATTCACCAATTCACCTCATGCCCTCTGGGTGGAGCTGGGCTACAGAGTGTGAACTCTGTGAATAATTTGCATAGGGAGTGCCAGCTCAGATTTCATGGCCTATCAGAAGAATTTATCTGCTCTGGCTCTGAGTGACAGAGCCCCATGTGGTTGCCTGACAAATCAAGAAGAGCCTAGTGATTGCAGCTATGGTGGTTGCACCTCGGCGTGATAAGGTAGATCGGTAGATTTAGAGTTCAAAACAAAAAAATACTAAATCCTTTTGTAAAATTGAAAAATGACAACTTTCTAGTGGTTTCTTAAAACACAAGCTATAACTGCAAACTTCTGAATGGTGTCCATTGCTAATGGAGTGATTAGCAGAAACGTTTTGGTCACATGAAATGGGGTCTATGACAATATGTGCTGTCACTCGGTATGACCATACTTAATTTCATTACACAAAACATGAAATCATAGCAAATATTTTGTAGTTTGATTGTTCATTTCAAAATTGGTGTAGAATAAGATAAATAATTATGATATTTCTAGCTTTCAGTAATTTTTTTATATTGTTACTTTGGGTATGAGCTTTCATCCTCTAAAGTGAATAGTACAGCTCAGCAACGTATAACAATTTTGTCCTCTAAAGTGAAAAATACAAGTCAGAAAGGTAAGATCCACATATTTTTTGAACTATGCAGCATGTTTACAGGTTACAGCCATCCCATGAAAATAACTCCTTTTTGGTATTTCTATTAAGAAATGTCTTTTAACTGTTAAAAATGCTACAGTGATTCACATAAACATACCTCAGACACCTTATGACAAGATGAGGAGTAAGGATCCAATTTCCTACACTATTATAGTCAACATTACATGTATTATATATAGCATGCGCTTATGTTCTGCTTATGGCTAATTTAACAATTGCTGAGTTTGTATTTCTTCCCCATCAAAGCATAAAGAGTTAAATACTTTATCTACAAAGAAACACTATCAAAGTTTTAACGATTTTGAGTCATTGTGGCTTTGACCTGCAAAAGAGGATATTTCAAAGCTTTACAGTCTTTGTTCCAATTCCTTAGCGATATGCAAATATATAAAAAAGGCTGGAAGACAGTATAGTGCTTACTTGGTAGTAATATACTATATGGGTACATTCCAATGCCCATTCTAACGTCCTCCTTACGCTTCACTTAATTGTTACATCCAAGTAGTATACTTGCATGCAACAATCACTAGAAAGATGAATAATATTAGCAATTATTTTCAAAACTGAAAACATTTGAAATAACACAGCAACTGTAGCTCCATTTCAGCATTTGAGTTAAGCAGTCAAATCTATAATGTATGCTACAATGTTCTATCCTATAGGTGATCTAACACTACTAAACATGGTTTGTGGTACACACGATTACCAGGGCTAGCTTGTCACATAGTACTGGAAAATAATATTCAAATTTATAGTCAAAGCAGCAGTATTTTTTGGTTGAAAACTGCTATCAGACGTTCTGAAATAGAATGAGGGAGGGAGTTGTGCTACTGAAATCATAACAGCATAATGTATGTCTTATAAAGGGTGAGTCAGACCTTCTTTGGATAACAGGTCATATCTAAATGATCCTGATGATGACAAGATGGGTGATCTGATCCTAGATGGGTGGTGACAGAAAAAAGAGCTGAGTGATTGGTGGGATGTTTTGCACTACCTATTGCCATATATGTCTTATGCACACTCCTTAATGGTGTTTAGCCATAATCCGCCACATTCAGTAAGTCTTTATAGTTATGAATTAAAAAAGGCATTCCATAAAAAGGATTCAATGTGTCCATTGACTTAAATTTCTCACTCACTCCCTTTTGATCCAAACTCGGGGTCTTTATTTAGTTTCCATGGCAACATTTTCCAAGTACCTTACATTTGAGTTACAGACACATAACAAAACCAAACAGGAAAAATACATAGAAGACTATATACTGCATCCTACACAGTCCAACACAAAACAACACAGGGAATGAACATGCTGAAAATGTGTGTGTGTGGGGGGGGGGGGGGGCAGAAAAATCTACACTCTTGCTGATGTGATGCGGTTCCTGTTCATGATATCTGGAGTATTCCCCACAAACAATACTCCAATCCCCCTTTACACCAGTCCCCCTTTACACCAGTCCCCCTTCACACCAATCCCCCTTTACTCCAGTCCCCCTTTACACCAGTCCCCCTTTACACCAGTCCCCCTTCACACCAATCCCCCTTTACACCAGTCCCCCTTTACACCAGTCCCCCTTCACACCAATCCCCCTTTACACCAGTCCCCCTTTACACCAATCCCCCTTTACTCCAGTCCCCCTTTACACCAATCCCCCTTTACACCAGTCCCCCTTTACACCAGTCCCCCTTCACACCAATCCCCCTTTACACCAGTCCCCCTTTACACCAGTCCCCCTTCACCCCACCCCCCTTTACACCAGTCCCCCTTTACACCAGTCCCCCTTTACACCAATCCCCCTTTACTCCAGTCCCCCTTTACACCAATCCCCCTTTACACCAGTCCCCCTTCACACCAATCCCCCTTTACACCAGTCCCCCTTTACACCAGTCTCCCTTCACACCAATCCCTCTTTACACCAATCTTTGTGTTTGTAAATCACTGACATCTTGTGCAAAACAGATAATTCACCCAAGTTTAATAAAATTGGGCAAGTGGGGTCTGAGATATCATGTGGGTTTGGTAGACCCATATCCCAGAGAATTACAACCAAATTCACAACTCATAAGTCAAACTGATCAAGAGCAGTAAATGTTTTACCGCTTTTATTCTGATTTTTAGATTTTCAATCCCTTATTAAAGTGTTTCGCAAATGCCAGATCTATGGTGCATCGTTAACCAAAGTTTTGCCCTAATCACATAAATTGCACGTAAGAGTCAGAATCTAATCTATAGTCCCCTCTGAGATATCAGACAAATTCAAAGCAGTCAAAATATATTGCTTTCAATTGACTTGAACAGTGTGGTGGAAGGGAGAAAGAGATGGTTGCAAAACGACTTCTAAAAACCCAAAAGAAAGCAATAGGGTTCCAGTCTCCTGTAACAACGTCACAGAACCTCACATAACCTCTTATATTAGCAGTGGGAATGTGTTCATGGATACAATAGCACACGTGATGTGTGTGTTCACGGGTGATTGTGCATAATGTTTGCATGCACCGCCTACAGTGTACAATTAGTGTGAGAGTGCATGTGAGTGTGCATACCGTGGGCTAAACTCTGCACTTGGCATGCACGTACAAGTGTGCACGTTGGCGTACATGGGCATGTGTGTGTGCGTGCAAAATGGTGCACTCGTTTCATTCTGAATGTAAATCTGATATCAAGCCGAAAGCTGAAGATGAAATGTGTGGGTGGAAACAGCTTCCAGCTTAGTCCCTTAGAGAGAGAAACGGAGAGAGCAAGAGAGGGAGGAATTGATAGAGCAAAAGAACGTTACAGAGCAGAGAGTGGAAAGAGTGAGCTACAGAGAGATAGAGAGAGAGATGGAAAGAGTGTGAGAGGGAGGGGGAGAAGAGTGCAAAAGAGAGCAGAGCGAAAGGGAGAGAGAGGAGATGGAAAGGGAGAGCGAGTGGGAGGACAGAGCAAGACAGGAGAGTAAAAGCAAGAAAGGTAGACGGAAAAAGGAGAGAGAAGGGGAGATGGAGGTAGAGTGAATAAGTGAGCGAGAGACAGAGAGAGAGACAGAGAACACAAGAGCCAGAGTGTTGGTGGCTGGAGAAGGAGTGGGTGTCTAAATAGTGGTGAAATGCTCTGGGCCTTTTGTATGTTTTCCATTGTTTGAGAGAATGTCGGTTTGCAGCCCTCTTTGCTTTTGGTCTATGAACTGTAACTCCAAATGCAGGATAGTCTCTCCTGTGCAACATACCATATAATCCCTTACAAAGGTTTTGATATATATATGACTTAGGTCATATGTGTGGCAACATCAAACTCATTACAGGTCGTGCCCTACAGGTAAGCTTCAGAACAGGGCCAGTCCTAGCCCCAAAAATGTTTGTGGTCACCCTCTTGACAACGGGAAAAAGGTACTTAGAAATGTCAATTTCATGCTATTCTAAACTTTACCATAAGCAGCAAACCAATGTTGCAGTTTGAAAATATGTTTTCTGCATTTCTACAAATGTTGCCATGTTTGTTTTTCTGCACTAAAATTCCTGAAGTTGAACATAATTGGCTATGGGGTGGACATGTTGGACTTTTCCAATGTAATACATCTAAATGAAAATCACAAGTTGAATGAATGGGGGCCCTCTTGAGATCAGTTTTCAGCCATGATTAATAATTTGACTTAGCTGGTAAGACTAACTAATAATCATAAAATGCTTAACTGACACGTGTTATTGAGTATCAGCCAATGCCTGACATAAGACAAGAAAACACATTTTAAAATTATATCTGGTGCATTCTACTATTCGTAGCATGAAAAGTTACGTGACTCCTTAATTTCAGAAACAGCTGGCTTTGTGTGATTTTCGCTTAATACAGTTTCTTGACTTAACAGAAAATGGTGCAATAAACAAAAAACCTCAATGCTAATGAGTGGTCAGAGGGCGAATTGCCAGACTCGTTCCAGCTGACAGAAAGGCCACCGATACTCATATAACTACACTTTACAACAGTGGTATGCTGAAGGGCATCTGAACAACATGTCAAACGTGGAAGTGGTTGACAGTACTAAATAAGTGCACCTGATAAGGTCGCTGGGGAGTGTATATTCCCATTCAATTCTTGTTCTGTGTTTTGTTAAACCGGCAGCCATACTGATAGAGCTATACCGTTACTTTGCCTTGATCTAAGGAGCCTTACACATTCTAGACTTTGTATTTCTATAGTCTCAGCACTGGGGGATAATAAATATATTTTACTGATGAAAATTACAGTTTGAATTATTTAACAGATAAACATGTAGCCTTTTGGCTTTCCATTTAGTAACAGCTTAGTGTAATTTGATGCATGTCAGTAAAGATACGTTTTTATGACAGTAAATATCTCTACACTTCAATTTGATTGCCAGACTTAACATGAACCACTGTCTGTTTATCAGGAGATAGTAGCCTTAAAACAATCAAAGTGGAACTTCTCCCTAAATGTTTGGTAGATGTTTTCAGACTTCAAAGCTGTCCGATGTTGTGATGAGTTTTAGTCCCAATAACATCTTTGGGTAAACTAGCACCTTGAACTTTCACAAATTGTATATTTTATTTTAAAATGGTGTCTAATTCAACTGCACAGAACCTGAATATAATCTGGTAAATCTTGGTCATGTCAAATGAAGTCCAATAACCAGGAGATCTACAAAGTTTGACAGAATACCCTGATGAAGACAGCATGGTTGTTGAAACGTTGATGAAGATACATCTGAGAGCCTACAGTGTACTGCTTTTGTTTTTTCTTCACGATGGGAGATGAAACATCAGATGAGATCTTTGGTTCCTACCTAAGAAAGATGAGAGGTGTTGTGCTTTGATCCCAGACCTCTAAAGTATCTTCCGATATCCAGAGTATATTCAGCCCACGATAAAGTAGAAGCCTTTATAAGAAAAAAACGTGATATCCAACTTCGTCTTGAGTTGCCATTGTATTCCACAGGTTTGAGTGTCTGTTTGATATTGTTGTTGCTGTTGAAGTCACATTCCTTTGGCCCAAGCTTGCTGTATCTCAATGCTCCTCCACCATGCCTTGGCATTAGTGTCTATAAATATCTAAATACATTGATGTGAGTGTCTGCTGACACTGGATGTGCTTCTGATTGTGTGTCATAGCATTTGCCTGATAAGTGCATTTGTCTGGGTTGCTGTCAAGCAGGTGACAGCATCACCCGCTGAGTTCAGCATATGCAAGTTTGAGACAATGTGATGGCCATAAAGATATATTGCTCATCGGCAGTGCTTGAGGTCAATTCCCAAACAAAGATTTCAAGATGAATCAAATTGAAATACTACCAGCAAGCAAGGACGTTAGAATAATTTCTAATAAAAAAACAAATGTACAACCAAATAGCTATCTACATCTGAACACAGACATGTGAAAATTGTCCACTCTTTCAATGTAATACAAGTTCACAAATAATTGATTACCATCTAGGCGTCTTGAAATAGGAATAATTAGATAAGATCAATTCAACTTTTCATTCAAGATAAAAAATCAATTCTATTTTGGTGAAAGAAATATGAGATCTTCAAGTGCATTTAGGAGAGGGTAAATAAATAGCCTTTCTTAGTCACAGGAGGCTGTCTCATCTCAAGGTGCTGTGTCTAAATTTGAAGCAGTATACTTTAGTAAAGTGCTAATAAATAGGCCTATGTCTTTCAAGACCAGAAAATG
Source organism: Esox lucius (assembly GCF_011004845.1). NCBI lineage: Eukaryota > Metazoa > Chordata > Actinopteri > Esociformes > Esocidae > Esox > Esox lucius. Next base: position 13,923,487 of record NC_047588.1, on the reverse strand, counting down.
CCACATGTAAGCTTACAGAGAAGGAATACTTTGTAGGACAGGCTACTCTTTTCCCTTGCATGAACATTAACACCAATTGTAGGCTATATGCTATCCTATGCTATGCTTGACTGAATTTGTATTTTCTCTTAAACGTCTCTTAAAGTAGCATATATGTGTAAAACTATGAGGAAACGGAAGTAAGATGTCTCCGAAGTCAACAACTGTTATAATTCCTCACGGATGTGTGGTTCATTCTTCCACCATCTCCCCCCAGCCAAGCTCTCCAGCACCGGCAGCGGTTGTTCCGCGGCGGGCAGTCGCGCTGAGAGCTCCTCTTCCCCGGCCTCTCCCTGTCCCTTTGCACCGGTGCCCTCGCCCCCAACCCTCACACAATCCTCACGTAGAGTTGCAATCCCGCGGCCGTTTCCTCGGTAACCTACAGAAGATCTACTGAGGCGGATTTCTCTCATGTTTTGGTTGTAATTGAGCAATGGTTCTTAGGGGTTGTATACCTATATTTCCAAAATGATGCTATCCACGTGGGGAAAATATATTTTCTACGAGCTCAAATTCGGAAAATTAGTGTTAGCTTAACAAATAATGGGAATACATGAATAATATTTTTTGAAACATTTTTTTTTTGCAGTAGCCGAAACAGATCAGCGCATGATATTCACAGCTGTGTGTGCCTGTGTGTCTGTGTGTGTGCGTGCGTGCGTGCGCGTGTGTGAGGTAATGCCCTGCCAGTCCTGTGTGCCAATTAGTATGCTAGTGCGCGCGTTCGGATGCGCTTCGGCGAGTTGGATATAGAGTCCTACTCCTTCCTATGCAGAAGGAAAGAATTGAAGTCATCTTTCCGCAGCCGGATGCTTTCTTAGTTCCCAGGTCGGCCGAAAATACTGAACTAGCATCAAACGAAATTCTATGTCAGCGACCGGGCAGCTTACTCTTGCAATCACGGGAAGGTCGAATCAATCTAACCATCAAAACGTAAACGTCATACAAAAAATACGAGTCGAAACTAACACGCCAAGTAAAGTGAGCTGTATCTAACAGCATAAAATAACCATTGGGATATCTCCGAATTCGATCTATTCTCCAGTTGTTAGAAATTAAAGTCCATCCTAAGGTATCCGCCTCTTTCGATGGGGGTTCTATCCAACGGTCTCTGGATGCAAGAAGATAGTGTCGCACAGGTGTAGTTGGAGCAGCACTGATGCTCTCTCTCTCTCTCTATCTATCTCTCTCTCAGTTTTGTTAAGGGAGAGGAAAGCAATGTTTAGAAATGGGGTGTGGAATCAAGTGATGGGATGTGGAATGATTTTAAGTACTAGTATTAGGCGCCTAGAATGCTCTCTCCCTCTCTATCTCTTTCGCTCGCTCTCTCTCCGCCCCCTTCATCACTCTCTTCCTGCCCCCTCACTCACACACACACACATCTGCGAGAGTGAGAGGTTCAGAGCTACAAGCGTGTGGGAGGCAGGCATGAGTATAACAATATGACTACGACACCTAAAGCTGCAACCTGCGCATGCATCTACACACACACACACTAGCAGACTCACAAGACACACCTTGGAGTAGACAACATGGTTTGAATGTAACTACCTAAACTGTCCAAGAGAGACGGAAAATTACCACAAAATAAATCACATGCACCTAAACAAATCCACAATGCTAACAAAGCACTATAAATATAACCTATGGTTCATACAGTACCTCATATTAGATATTGGTAAAAGATGCATTCTGTGACTTTTTGGCCACTGGTTGTGAACTTGGTGCTGTTCAGCCCGGAAAGGGTCCGCAAAAAGTGTGTGCTATGTCATGTACTGTATGTGCCAATTTGTGCCCCATGTCATCAAGCCCACTAGCTTTCAGCATGGAATATCATGGCTAACTGAGGTATGATAGTGATTCTACACATATATTATACACATGTAAACAACACATATACATCCAGCAAATAATGGGAGGTTTACAAAATGTATTTTAATGACAAGGTCCTGGACTGAATGTAGGAGACAATGATAGACAGAAGATATATTGCTACTTAGCATGTACAACTATTTTTTTTTATTGTAATGTTATCTAACCAGGTAGTAAAATAAAGAACCAATTCTTGTTTAAAGCGACAACTTTGGGGAGAATGTTACAGGGAGAAGCAATTAGGGTTAACTGTATTGTTCAGCTGTAACTTTGGCGGTTGGAGGATTACAACTAAGGATGTGTCAGACACTGGCCAGGTGACCTAAACACTAGGCCGCCTTGCTGGCCCAAAATCTAAGTCTATTTTGTACGTTTGCCAAATTGCTGAACCACAAATCAATAGATGAGACTTATTTATTTTCAGGACATCAGGATATAAATTACTATCCAAAATCAAACTACAAATAAATATGATGATTTCAAGTTCTGGGTAGATTGGGTTTCTGAGCCTCCGAACATGATTAAGAGTGGATCTAGTGAATATTACATTTTAAACCAGCCAGACATATTTGGTTGCTCGGAAACAACACAGCTGCTGCATGGATCATGTTAGATTTATTGTCCAAAGTGTCTGATATCCGTATGTAATATTCGTTAACACCATTCAGCTGAAAGATTTCTAATGTTAGCTGACTAACATGCAAAGAAAGTTCAAAACCAACACCAACCTTTGGGCAAACTGTTCTGTGATATGTTGTGCCCAAATTTGTTCCCATCCATGCTAAAGAGCGTTTCTCCCTTGCCAGAGGCATACCCATGGAGAAATGCAAATGAATGATATCTTGCAAGTAATGAGTTGTGATTCTCACAAAAACTGAAAAACACAAAACAATCATCCTAGATTATTTAGATAATGTAACTGAACATATATGTTGGGAATATATCAAAGAAGTTACACAATGTTTCTGAAATGCAATGAGATGGAATCTGTGATTCAAACTGCAACAATGCACACTTTCTCTGGTCGATTGAATGGCTTTTAGCTTAGCTCATAGTGTGCTGTCGGTTGGGAGAGCAGAGGGCGAGCTGGCATATTCCGTGTGCTGCTCTTTCGTGGTGCTCTACGGGGCCACATGCCTGTGAGCAGGACAGTTTACCTTGGGAACTTGATGATATGTCTACAAACAAATGTTGTGTAAATCATCACAAAAAATGAAGAAAAGTCTGAATAATCAAATGTAACCTTTATTAATACAGCAATTGTAGGAAACAGTGGTCACTGCCTGATTCTGTTATGCAACACACTGCTTGCCCAATTCACGTCCTCACCCTTGTTAAATAGGATGCTGGTGATAAGTTGACGCCCCTTTTCCAGGGAGCTAAATGACCCAACCCCCACTGGATAGGGCCACGGTGTCACTAGAGCCCCAAATCTCACCTCAGGAATACCAGGCTCGAAAGACTTGTAGCTTACCCTGTCCAAAGTTCTTCTGGTTGTGTTGCAGATCAAGATGATACCTGATGATTCCAGCTGACACCCTGATGACCATTCCCCCCCCCCCCGGGTTTTCCCTGTCCTTGTCTATCTGGTCATGATTCTGACCTGAATTGTGTTTTATAGACTATGGACACAGCCCACGTGCATTTATTAATTATTACAATTTGTACTCTAAAAATGTTCACCCTGCACAGCCATGAAGATAACTGGTCACCCCTCTGAGCCTGGTTCCTTTCTTCCAATGTTTTGGCCTCTTTTGGGTAGGTTTTCCTAGCCTCTGTGCATCAACACTGTTGTTGCTTGCTCCTTGGGTTTTCAGACTGGGTGTTTTGTAAAATAACTTTGTGACAAATGCTGATGTAAAAAGGACTTTATAAATAAATGTGATTGATTGTAAATGATCTTTTGAAGACAGATGGGCTATATACTTACAGAACAAAGAACAGATAGAAGGCTATCCTCAGGTCAAACCAGATATGTTTAGCAGATTAATGAAAACCCCATGATCTGTAAATTACTTTCACAGATGGGAGCCATAAACAAAGGCCTGTTCATTATTTTCATATGCAACCCTGTTTCCAAAAAAGTTGGAACACTGTGAAAAATTGAAATGAAAAGAGAATGCACAGATGTGCAAATCATTTAAACCTTATATTCAATAGAAAATAGTACAAACATACCAAATTAACTACATTCAGAGATTAACATTTTGAACGATCGCTTTGCTATTTTAAAAGACAATACCCGAATCCAAGAGGCGTACAAAAATATTAACTGGACGTAGTGACATCAATGCCTTCACTTCCACATTGGGGGCATCGATGATGCATGCTGAGGACATACACTAACAACATGGACGCTTATATGGAGCTTTTTCCTCCTCTAGCATCTCCATCTACTTCGGCTTGCTCCACTCCCCGTCTGCTGCCCAATGATTTGATGGTAACAAAACATAAGAAGCACGGCAGGCATGTTTTACTTCCACCACCAACTCACTGGGAACTGCATCTGTCGAACCTGTTCGAAGTTCTGGCCCAACATTCTAGGGAGCCTATCCAGCCTCTTGATGACCACCCAGCGCTGGGGACAACACCGACGCCAGAGATAATAATTGTGGGGGACTCGATTGTGCGGGATGTGGAACTACTCCCAACGGTTGGTCACTCAGGGGTATACTGCATTTCTGGAGCTCGCATGTCTGATATCAAGAAGAAACTACCGTCCCTGCTGAAAACTCCAAACGTGAGTACAATCAATAACACACGTTGGCTCTAATGACACTGCAGCCCGCCAGTCAGAGATTTTATTACAGGACTTCAGAGATCTTATCTGTGCTCTACGAAGCTCAAAAACAGACTTGTTGTTTCTGGGCCTCTTCGGGGCTACGGTAAATTTAGTAGGTTCTAGCGATCAATATCTGGCTGAAAAAGCATTGTGAGGATGAGAAGATATGTTTTATTGATCATTTTGACACTTTTTTGGTGAACCCTTCTCTTTTTAAACAAGACAGTTTACATCCTAACAACAGAGGAGCCAAAGTGCTATGAAGCAATATTCAGAACTGTTTATATAAATGACTATTTGAATTTGACCCATGCAGAAAAGATTGTCCGACCACTCATCTCTCCTCCTTTGTCTAGGTGTCTCTAGGATTCACTATATTGTGTCTACAACCAGACTCCAAAAACGACCTACATGTGTTGGTGTTAATGTCAATAATCTTGTGAACATAAGGTGTTCTACTGCTCAGAATAATTGCTTGCGAGATGTTCAGGTAAAAATGTCTCTGCTCAATTTGAGATCACTCTCTAATAAGAGTTTAATCTTACTTGATTTCATCCAGAAGTTTAACCTGGACTTTTTTTTTTGTAACAGAGACTTGGATGACAGATGGTGACCAATGCTTATTAAATTATCTCTGTCCTGCTTGATTAGAAATCTATAAGCAAGCCTAGGGTTAATGGCCGTGGAGGGGGAATAGCTGTAGTTCACAAAACCCAGTTCAAATGCCGCCCCATCACTGTGTCAGAATTCTACTCATTTGAGGTGCTTATGTTTTCTATTCAGTGCCTTGAGACAGTTTTATGTGCTGTGGTTTATCGCCCTCCAAAACCTAACTCCAGCTTCATGCCAGAATTTTCTGAATTTCCTTCCTCCCTGGTGGTGAAACATGACCATATCATGGTTGCAGGGGATTTCAATTTCCATATTGATATTCCCTCAAATATAGCAGCCACCGACTTTATAAATCTAACTGGATCATTTAACATGACACAGCATGTCTCTGGTCAGACCCACAATCATGGCCACACATTGGTTTTTAATCTTGGTCCTACCCTGAATAATCTTGTAAAATAATATATTTTTGTGTCTGATCATCTTAGTATTGTTATTAATGTCCTGATTAATGTTTTCCCCAAAAGGGAAAATCATAATATTCACTCTCGCATCATTAATTCACAGACGGCTACAAAGTTTTTAGTTATTTTTCCTAGTCATAGTGAAAACCTGTATGCCACATCTAATACTGATGTATCACTAAATAGATTCAACAAACTATGTCAAAGCACTCTTGATGAAATTGCTCCTTTTAAGTTAAAGCTTAAAACTTAAAAGTTTGCATACCCTTGGAGAATTGGTAATATATGTACCATTTGTAAAGAAAACATGAGTGAGCAGGAAAAACACGTCTTTTATTTCTTATGGGATTCATATTCAACTGTAGGTTATAACAGAATGGCACAATCATAAAACAAAACATGGCAACAAATACTATTTTTTTATTACGAAAGTCTGCATACCCTTAGTTCTTAATACTGTGTATTGCCCTCTTTAGCATCAATGACATCAATGACAGCGTGCAGTCTTTTGTAATAGTTCTCTATGAGGCCCCGAATTCTTGCAGGTGGTATAGCTGGCCATTCGACTTGGCAAAATGCCTCCAGGTTATGCAAAGTCTTAAGAGCTCACCCCCAAAAAATCAGTGAGCGACCACCATGCTTCACAGGGGGATGGTATTCTTTTCACAACAGGCCTTGTTGACCCCTCTCCATAGGGCTTATGGTTGTGACCATAAAGCTCTATTTTGGTATCGTCACTCCAAATGACAGTGTGCCAGAAGCTGTGAGGCGTGTCAAGGTGTTGTCGGGCATATTGTAATCGGGCCTTTTTGTGGCATTAGCGCAGTAAAGACTTTCTGGCAACTCGACCATGCAGCTCATTTTTGTTCAAGGATCATCGTATTGTGCTCCTTGAAACAACCACACCGTCTTTTTCCAGAGCAGCCTTTATTTCTCCTGAGGTTACCTGTGGGTTTTTCTTTGTATCCCAAACAATTCTTCTGGCAGTTTTGTTTGAAATCTTTCTTTGTCTACCTGACCATGGCTTGGTATCAAGAGATTTTCCGCAATTTAAAAAGCCACAGGTGTGGGAAATTCACATTTAATTTCCATTTTAACCTGTGTGTGTCACCTTGTGTGTCTGTAACAAGGCCAAACATTCAAGGGTATGTAAACTTTTGATCAGGGCCATTTGGGTGATTTCTGTTATCATTATGGTTTAAAAAGAAGCCAAACAGCTATGTGATAATAAATGGCTTCATATGTTCACTATCCTCAAATAAAATAAATGTGTTTCATATTTTCAAAATCAACGCCAACATTTCACTATTTCTGCCAGGGTATGCAAACTTATGAGCACAACTGCAGGTCAAGGCTTGAATCTAAACATTACCTATGGTTAGATGAGAACATACAAAACCTTATGAAGACATGTATAAAAGCAGAACAAAAATGGACTAAACTACATGTCCATCACATCAATATGAAGGAGCTTGCTATTAACTTACAATAAGGCAATTAAGGATGTGAAGGCTTGGTATTTCTCTGGCTTCATTGCAGCAAACTGTCACAACCCAAAGTTCTCATTTAGAATTATAGACTGTCTTGTTAATCCAGCCCCAGTCAAACACTCAACTACAGCAGACCGTGAAAAGTTCTTAACCTTTTTTAATCAGAATATTGGTAATATTAGATCTATGATAAACCATACTCTGCCCCATATTGAAGTTCTGTACCCCTGTCTAAACGTATTTAACTCTTTTACTCCAATTGTTTTAGAAGACCTTTTAGATATCACATATCATCTAAAACCCTCCTGTTGCCCTCTGGACATTACACCACCCAGAGTGCTTGAAGAGATTATTGGAACAGTAGGCCCTGAAATACTCTCCATTATAAACAGTTCTCTCCACACAGGTTGTGTCCCTGAATATTCTGAGTCAGCATGTGTTCAGCATCTTCTTAAAATCTTGACACCTCTGTTTTTAAAAACTACTTCCAAGCCAGTTTCCAAGCTACCAGAATTTTAGAAAAAGATGTAGCAAAGCAACTTTTCCAGGTGGTGGAACGCAATCTTATTTGTGAGAAATTCCAGTCAGGCTTTCGTCAGAAATTCAGTAGTGAAACTGTTCTTGTCAAGGTTACAAATGACTTGTTGTTGAATGCTGTTGACTTTGGAGAATGTTCAATCTTGTTGTTACTGGATCTTAGTGCAGCTTTTGACACATTTTTATTGACAGACTTGGAAATTGGGTTGGGATCTCTGGGATTGCACTAAATTTGTTCAAGTCGTATATGTCAAATAGAGCATTTGTAGTGTCCATTAACAATTACACGTCTTCCTCTGTGCCCATCATATGTGGTGTTTCCGCGGGTTCCATCCTGGGGCCAATCCTGTTTTCTCTGTATATACTTCCATTAGGTAGTATAATTCGTCAGCATGACATTACTTTTCATTGCTATGCAGATGATACGCAGTTGTATTGATTTCAGATGATGTTCGGATGGCTCTAGGATTGCTAGAAAAATGTCCTGATTAATGTTTTATCTTTTGAGGATTATACATATACAATAAGTCCCTAGGTAAACTCCAAGTTGTATAGAATTCAGCTGCCAGACTTCTTACAAGCACTAAATCAAGGTCTCATTTAACCCCAGTGTTGGCAGCTCTAGATTGGTTACCAGTGAATTTCAGAGTAGATTTTAAAATTCTACTTATCACTTTTAAGGCACTACATGGTCTGGCACCTTATTAAATTAGTGACATTCTCAACCTATACTGCACTGTTAAGCCTCTCAGATCAACTGAAAAAGGACTTCTGGCTGTCCCAGAGTCTAGACTGAAAACTAAAAAGAACCGGGCCTTTGCTGTATGGGCCCCAAGACTCTGGAACAGCCTACATTACCACAGAATGTCAGAGACGCTACGTCAGTGCATTCTTTTAAATCTTATGTAAAAACTCATTTTTATAACATGGCTTTTATGAATATATTATCATTGGGTTTTTATATTTTGTTTATTCTTTTTACTTCCTTAATAAAATAATATATATATATATATATATATATATATATATATATATATATATATATAATATGTACAGTGGGGAGAACAAGTATTTGATACACTGCCGGTTTTGCAGGTTTTCCCACTTACAAAACATGTAGAAGTCTGTCATTTTTATCATAGTTACTCTTCAACTGTGGGTGACGAAATCTAAAACATAAATCCAGAAAATAACATCGTATAATTTTTAAGTAGAAAAGCATCCCCAAAGAATGATGTTTCCACCGGTTGGGATGGTGTTCTTGGGGTTGTACTCATCCTTCTTCTTCCTCCAAACACGGCGAGTGGAGTTTAGACCAAAAAGCTCTATTTTTGTCTCATCAGACCATATTACCTTCTCCCATTCCTCCTCTGGATCATCCAGATGGTCATTGGTAAACTTCAGACGGGCCTGGACATGTGCTGGCTTGAGCAGGGGAACCTTGCGTGCGATGCATGATTTTAATCCATGACGGCGTAGTGTGTTACAAATGGTTTTCTTTGAGACTGTGGTCCCAGCTCTTTTCAGGTCATTGACCAGGTCCTGCCATGTAGTTCTGGGCTGATCGCTCACCTTCCTCATGATCATTGATGCCCCATGATGTGAGATCTTGCATGGAGCCCCAGACCGAGGGAGATTGACCGTCATTTGAACTTCTTCCATTTTCTAATAATTGCACCAACAGTTGTTGCCTTCCCACCAAGCTGCTTGCCTATTGTCCTGTAGCCCATCCCAGCTGTGTGCAGGTCTACAATTTTATCCCTGATGTCTTTACACAGCTCTCTGGTCTTAGCCATTGTGGAGAGGTTGGAGTCTGTTTGATTGAGTGTGTGGACAAGTGTCTTTTATTCAGGTAACGAGTTCAAACAGGTGCAGTTAATTCAGGTAATGAGTGGAGAACAGGAGGGCTTCTTAAAGAAAAACGAACAGGTCTGTGAGAGCCGGAATTCTTACTGGTTGGTAGGTGATCAAATACTTATATCATGCAATAAAATGCAAATTAATTATTTAAAAATCATTCAATGTGATTTTCTTGATTTTTGTTTTAGATTCTGTCTCTCACAGTTGAAGTGTATCCAATGATAAAAATAGACCTATACATGCTTTGGAAGTGAGAAAACCTGCAAAATCGGCAGTGTATCAAATACTTCTCCCCACTGTACCTATTTTGCTCCTTCAGGTAACATGGGTTATGAACCGAAACTAGTTAGTTATGGCTGAAAAGGCCTTTTATCAAGTTAAATGGTCCAACTCATTTTTTGTCTTATAGAGTTTAAATGTTGGGAGATGGATTCATAAAATAGATCTAACTTAAATACAGAAGCTGCAAAATAAATCAGGATCATTGTTGTCCGGTTATTGTTTTTTTTGGTTATGAATGTCTGTTCCTTTCTCCTTTCGCCCACTCTTCAACGCTTTAGGCTATGAACAAGTCATGAAAGGCAGATGATAGACACAGCTCTAGTATACAAGGGGATATCTTTGTTTAGTCTTTATGGCTGAGTTATACGACCTTTAAGAATCAATGACTTAAAACAGTTTGATTTTCTTTTTCTTTTAGTGGAATTGAATCATACTGACAGAAAATATATGTTAAGCTATTCACCTCTGTAGATGCCAGACCATTACTTTTCACTAACAGTCGTAAATTCTACACACATACTTAAATAGTTCAAAACTGATTTGAGCTATTACAGGGAAAAAGGCTGCAAAACCTGGGTTTAAACCAGCCTCCCTCGCAGCTATGTAAGCCCAGTGCTTACCCATTAAAGGGAACTTCACCCATTTTTACATGTGACCTTGGGATTCAAAACTATCTCAAACAACACAAGCCAGGTGATATAATAAAATCTCTCATAATTAGTCAGATGCAACACTTCTGTGTTGAAAGCAGATAGATACAGCTCTGGAAAAAATTAAGAGACCACCGCACCTTTTTCTTTCCTTTCCAAAAAAGTTGAAAAGGAAGGTATTGTGTGAGGAACAGAAGGAAAGGAAAAAAAAAGGTGCAGTGGTCTCTTAATTTTTTTCCAGAGCTGTATGTGATAGGCTTTTTTTGCACAACTAAGTACAGGTCAAAACAATGTTGTATGGCCTGATTCCCATGGATGGTTAAATGCTATACAACTACAACCCAGTCCTGGTTTCACGGACCACTGACCTTGATTCTTTTGTCCAGGACTAGGCTTAATCTGTGTCCATGCAACTGGCCCCCAGAATCCAGTATTCTACCTGTTCTGCGTGGGGCTGTCCTGCTACATTTGAATGTAACCATCCCTGAAACCTGTCACCACTATAATCATTAATGTAGTATGTAAAAGCCAATAACTTATTGTGTCAAAACAATGCTGTGTCAAATGCATTTGTGTCTGCTCCTTTCTTGTATTTTTTTTATGTACTAAATCCACTGATTATTTATGAATTCCTCTCACCTGGTTGCCTGTCTTAATATGAAACCAGTTGGTTTTCTAACCACGGCACTCAGCTTTACGTGGAGTAAATTTAACACCTTTACCGTGAATTATACTACTCCTGTGCTGATTGAAACCCAAGAGATAAAAAGAGCTTTAAAGCTTCTGCGTGTCAGTTTTCAGTTTGTTGTGTAACATCTCATAACTGACTGTCCACAACAGTTCTTGGACTGGTTTATAAATCATTGACTCCTACAGTAGATTTAGCCTTTACTATAAAAAAAAACCAGCCAGCCTATGTTTAGACAATTGCTATCCTCCAGCCCAACATAAGGAACAGAAAATAGGTATTAAAATGGAGCTAGGTCTACATATCCCCTGTTACATAACAACAGCAGAATGAATCTTAAAGACTGACTGGATTATACTTGGTTTATATTCTCACTTTTTCAGAGAAGAGCATTTTGTGTTTTTTGTTAATATAGTAATGGACAGTAGGAAATTATCATTAGCTACATTTGTATAAAAGATATATGCTAGCTATCTAAAATATGATGGAATCAGCTACTGATACATAATTTAGCCAGTTAGCCAACAATGTGAATTAAGGGAAGTTTCATGGGTTCGTAATGCATTCACTAACATAACGACAGGGAGAAAGAAAATACCTGAATTTACAGAGGACACTGCATATCAGTGATGTTGTGTCATGTCATTCATCAGACTACAGAGTTGATTTGTTTCAGTGCTGCAGCTTTGATATTTTCCAGAAGGTAATGTTACCTATTTTACAGATGGTAATGTTACCTACAGAACCCAGGTCAGGAACTGCCACAAAAGCCACAAAGCCATTATATGGTCCAGTTTTAAAGTAGAATCTCTATTTGAAAGTGATTGGGACCTCTTTCTTATTGTATTTTGAAGACCCACAAATGGTGGTAATTCGCAACTCTGTTTCTGATTATTGACTAATTAACTCAAACTGTACGATGCAAGGTTACGTTATGTCATTGTGTTTTTAATTACTGCACAGGCAGACTTACGGCTAAGCTTAGACTAACCCTAATGCTAAACCAATGACCTAGTATAAGCACCACCTTGGCCCAGTCTTTATACCTCAAAATAACTTGTGGTAAAATAACCAACTAAAAAAACACAGAACTAATGCTGCTTGTTAGCTCACGCATCCCACTCTTTCCTGGAAGAGTCTCGGATATACATGCTGAGTTTGCCTGCGGGAGATTGCAAATGGCCTAATTCATACTCATAGAGAAAAGGCTCTAACAATAATGGGACTGGTACAGAATACAACAAAGAATTTGATTATTTACCAGACTAAGACATTATCCCCTTCCATTACCACTTTATGCCTTTTATTATGTGCAAGCAAGTTTTCATTACATGGTTTGGTCAGCGGCCGACCAGCATAATCGTGGTGGTGTATTGAAAAGGTTAGTGCTATCTGGGATTCTTGGTAAATCCCTGTGCTGTGCATGCATTCACATCACCCAATCACAATTCAATATATGACTCCTAAGCTTTACATAGATTGAAAGCTAATTCAAATGTTTTTCAAGGAGCTACCTTTCCTGGCATAGTTAGCTTAGATAACATGTTTGATGTTTAAATTAGTAGTTAAATATATTCAGTTTGAAGCTGAAAGTAATACTCATAGAGCATCTCATACTATTTTAAATATCAACAACTAGTGACAGTAATTTCCACAAACATTTCAGTGGCGTCAGTTCAGGTGAATCTAGAGTATGGCAATGTTGCTGGTTGGTGGAGAGGTGGGTTGGGTGGAGGTTACACATTATGTTTTAGGCGTTAATTACTCAGAATTACAACAGGTAATTTCAACTGAAATAATGACATCCAGCCCCTTAATTGTTGCTCTCCACATTAACAAAATTGACATCTCAAATATTAACCAATACAATGAATTTTTGGTGGAAGCCATAGAGCAGTCTGCATCAATGTGATCTAGCCTACTCCACAAGCTCTCCTGACAAATCGTATAAACCCTCAGTAGAGTGTGGTGAGGACTGTGGCTGGGAGGGCTTACATCCAAGTCTGATTTCACCATACATACAGCAGAGAGCTGCAACAACTGTGTGACGGTAAAATACTAAAACACAGTTTATCACATGTTTTGCAACAAACTCCAAATCCTTTCACATTTGGTTTACAATTATTCAAATGATCAAAACTGAAATGCATTTCAAATGTCAAAAGGGGCATAAACTGTATGGACAAAGGTATGCTGAGTCTTAATCAAAATATAAATAACTACACCTTTTAATGAAATTAAATACAAAGCCACTGAGGTATAGAAAGATTTTTAAAATGTTTATATACGGAAATGATAAACAAAGCAATATATTCTCACCGAACGGCTGATCAGCAAATGCAAACAGTGAAATGTAAAACAGATTTCATACATTCCTAAATGAGATTGCATTGCAATAAACACTCATCAAAAGCTATCCAACAAATGCACAACATGGGGACACACACAGATAACACTCAGTATATTGGAAACAGTCATATAGTTTGGTGGTTCTCAAACCTCGTTCTCAAACCTCATCTGGGGACACGCGGAATCTTCTTAACCAATTATCAAGCCCTTGACCATATAGGTGAGCTAGTTCAAGGCTAAAACAAAATAGTTTGATGTCTGGGCGTTTCCTGGAGAGGTTTGAGAATGGAAACAGATTAATACAGATATATTCCTGTCTGCGTTTCTGACTTCTACACCTGTTAGCTAACCTATGAAGTTGACAAAAGCCCAGTTCAGAGGTAGCATGGTCCTTTTTTAATTGCTTAACGGATTTATGAACAGTTTGTTACCTCTGCCTACTGTAATTTTTGTATTGCATTCATTTGACATTAAGATGGGGACACCGCAATAATACACATTTACAACAGGCCTAGCCATTATTAAGTAAAAACATTCATAATTATTTACAAAAGTTCTCAATGCGACATGACTTGCACAGCTGTGCTGTGGTTGTAGCTGACCAACTGTTTCACCAACTGTTGTGGAAACATTATTTTAATAGCAGGACACTACATTATCCCGCTGAAGTGTATGAAGGTTGAGCATGAGTGGATTAGACATTGTGGTAGTCATGTGAATTGATTTTCTTTTTTGGCCTAAGACTAATCCATACGTCTTAGTAATAACATTGTATTTTGTTTCACAGTACATCAAAGCACAAATTATGATACTCATTCCCAACCAACAGCTACAGTATTTAAAAAGAATTCTCTGTCATTTAAGACATCTCCAGGGAGGACACTTCACAGTATATATAAAGCAATCTGCATTTTCAAAGGGGTAAATGGTGACTTCGGTTTCCATGACAACTGTAAGCTTGCACCAACTATTTAACCCATTGTATTACAGACGGTACTAACTCACTAAGCTATAAGAATCACATCCCCCCAAAACCATTGCAAAGTGCAAAGATGAGTGGAATTAAGTATTGCAGAAAAATGTATTACAACAACAAATGCCCCTCACACACACAAACACACACACGCATACACACACACACACACATACACTTCCTCTCCTTCACTCTCTCCCTTATTCTCTCTTGCAATCTCTGGCTGTCTGTGTTTCTGCTCTATAATTATTTCCATGGTTACCATTAGCAGTGTCATCCCGGGGCTGACTTACTATCAGAGGAATCGTTCCATCTTTTTCACTCTCACATACTCTTTCTTTTCAAATCCCATGCGTACCCCTAATGTCTAATCCCTTTCTCTGTCCTTCTCGCCCCATCAGAACTCACATGATTTTGTCTGCTTACTTAGGAACAACTTGTGCTATGGTGTGCATTTGAGGAAATCGGAGGGAAGTGCTCCAAAATTCGAACCAACCGTCTTGTGCTTTACACAGGGACGGGGAGAAGACCCAAGCATTGTTTATCTTCCCCCCGACAGCAACAAGGCAGCCTCTGCACACGACTGAAAGCCTCACTGTCTCATTTAACCACCATAGGCCACCTCCCTGGGAACATGGAGGAGCACAAGCAGACTGACCTGCAGAAGGACCTCAAAGAGGCACAGAGCGGAGTTATAATTCAACGGCTCCAACGTGGCAGCAGGGAATTCAGACAACCACAGAATATAAAGGGACCAATACTGTGGACACTGACGCCTCGCTGCCCAGATATTTGTGGTGGCAAACAAACTCTGAACCTTGTAGTCATGAAGATAATTCATTTTTGACCGCAGGCATTTTTCAAAAACTGCATTTCTCAGGACATCACAAGGCTGCCTTCCTGACCCTGAATTGGCTGAAGAACATTATCTTCTTTTTTTATATCTTTTGCAGACAAACAAGAAATCCATGGTTCTTTACAGAACTTTCAACTCTCATTATGATAATAGATCAGGTCTGCAAGAAGGCTACAAATCCAGACTCTGTAGCGGTTTGGCTGCTTTTTGGTCATTTCAGAAATACGTAGATGTACATAGATGAGTTAAGAGATGAAGATTCTCCAGATCCTATTAAAGAATACATACAGATAATAAAGGACTCTGCGAATATGAAAAGAGGAAGAGAAAACAACAGAAAGAGTAATCAGATACAAGCAGTGATATCCAGATTCCTGAAGGGGTAGAAAGGGATAGAATGAAAAGCAAGTGTCTCTTCCCCCAATCAGGCCTCATTAAGTGGAGAATAGAAGGGCCCCAGAAAAGAAGCTCTGGCCAGCACAGGAAGAAGGAAATTGACAAGCGGTCAATGAAAAAATAAATCACCAACCAATTAAGGGCTGGATTCAAACTCACACCGAAAATCTAAGTAAACAATTGAACAGTGGCATCAGTGCCTTCAACATCCAGGAACTGCCTACACACTCTGGTCATATTGTCCTGCACCAGGAGGAACCCAGGGCCCACTGCACCAGCATAAGGTCTAACGATGGGTCTGATGATTTCATCCTGATACCTAACAGCAGTCAGGGTATTGTTGGCTAGCACATGGAGGTCTCTGTGGCCCCTCCAAGTATATGCCTCCCCAGACCATCATTGACACATCGCCAAACCGATAATGCAGGATGATGTTACAGGCAGCATAACATTCACCATGGCATCTCCTGACTCTTTCACGTCTGTCACATGTGCACAGGGTGAACCTGCTCTCATCTGTGAAGAGAACGGGGCGCCAATGGTAGAATTGCCAATTCTGGTGTTCTCTGGCGAATGCCAATCGCGCTACATGGTGCTGGGCTGTGACCACATGTCCCACTAGAGGATGTCGGGCCCTCATGCCACCCTCATGGAGTCTGTTTCTGACAGTTTGGTCAGAAACATGCACACCAGTAGCCAGCTGGAGGTCATTTTGTAGGGCTCTGGCAGTGCTCCTCTTGTTCCTCCTCATACAAAGGAGCAGATACCGGTCCTGCTGCAGGGTTGATGTCCTTGTATGCCCTTCTGTCCAGCTCTCCTCGTGTAACAGTCCATCTCCTGGTCACCTGGTGCCATCCTGGAGGAGATGAACTACCTGTGCAACTTGAATGGGCTGCAGGTACCGCCTCATGCAACCAGTAGTGACAAGGACACTAGCAAAACTAGAGAAGAATCAGTCAGGAAGGATAAGGAGAGAGCAGTTGTCTGTGGTCACCACCTGCAAAACCATTCCCTTTTTGGGGGTTGTCTTACAGTTGCCTCTCCAGTGCCCCTGTTGTCACTTTTATTTGCACCAAAGCAGGTGACACTGATTCACAATCACTTATACTTCTTAACAGGACAGATTGATATCCCTGAAGTTTAATTGAATTATTTCGTGATGATTACGTGTTCCTTTAATTTTTGGAGCAGTGTATATACAGCTCTGGAAAAAATTAAGAGACCACTCCTAATTTACCTTAAATCAGCATCTCTACATGTATGGCAGCCATTCCATTCCAGTGTCTGTTAAATTCCAACACAGGCACACCTCATTATAATTAATGAGGTACTGATTAGGTGATTACCTGAACCAAATATAATTTAACAAGGACAAGTATAAAAACCACTGCTGTGGTCATCACTATCCTCTTGCAATAGAAAATGACTGTCCACTGACCAAGATGACCGTCAACTCATTTGAATATCACTCAACAACCGTAAGATGACCGTAGGATCAAGTGACCGACAAAAAGATTGGCAAACAGCAGCTGGGGTGAAGTGCACGGTGAGGATGGTTCGAAACAGGCTCCTAGGGGCAGGGCTGAGTACGTGCAAAGCTAGAAAAAAAAGCCCACAAGGATTGGACGGTAGAGGAATGGAGTAAGGTCATCTTCTCTGACAAGTCACATTTTCAGCTTTGCCCAACACCTTGTCGTCTAATGGTTACACGGAGACCTGGAGAGGCCTACAAGCCACAGTGTCTCACACCCACTGTGAAATTTGGTGGAGGATCAGTGATGGTCTGGGGATGTTTCAGCAAGGCTGGAATCTGGGAGATTTGTCTTTGTGAAGGATGCACGAATCAAGCAAAGTACAAGGTTATCTTGGAAGAACACCTGCTTCCTTCTGCTCTGACAATGTTCCCCAACTCTGACAATGGTTTTTTCCAGCAGGACAATGCTCCATGCCACACAGCCAAGTCAATCAAGCTGTGGATGGAGGACCAGCTGATCAAGGCCCTGTCATGGCCTGCCCAATCTCCAGACCTGAACCCCATTAAAAACCTCTGGAATTTGATCAAGAGGAAGATGGATGGTCACAAGCCATCAAACAAATCCAAGCTACTTGAATTTCTGTGCCAGGAGTGGCATAAAGTCACCCAACAGCAATGTGACAGACTGGTGGAGAGCATGCCAAGATGCATGAAAGTTGTGATTAAAAATCAGGGTTATTCCACCAAATATTTATTTCTGAACTCTTCCTAAATTAAAATATTAGTATTTTGTTGTTGAAAATTGAATATGAATTTGTTTTCTTTGCATTATTTGAGGTCTGAAAACAATGCGTTTTTTTGTGGTTATTTTGACCAGTTGAAATCGTTAAATAGAAATGCAAAGCAAATTAAATCGTAGGGCTTTGGCAGTGCTCCTTCTGTTCCTCCTCACACAATGGAGCAGATACCGGAGAAATAGATTATATCAAACAAGGACACACTTGAAGCATGCACAGTGCCCCCTGGCTAGAAGGAGCGCCAAGGCTGAGGTGTAAACTCAATGTAAACAGAATTTAGGCAATGATGGACACGGGCAAGATGGAAAATAGGAATGTATTTGTCTACAGCACGCTGTGATGGCAATTCCATCGACAGGAACTCTTAAAGGAGTAAGTACAGAGACAAAATTGTCTTGGCACAATTAGCAGTTTATTTACAAAATAATCCTGAACAGTCAGTATTTATTACAGTTAAAAAGGGTGTGGTAATTTGCTGCACAGCTGACCTAACTCAATGGAACACATTCCCTTTGTTCTATTACTACCTAGGGTAACCTCTTCAACTCTGAAGAGGACAGACAATAGATGCTCTGATGAGTTATACAGATGGGCAGATTAACGAGTAACCCTATAATGTGCCGATACCAGTTAATGATGCCCCCTAGGCAAATACCAGATCCCCCACTCCTACATTCCTAAGGAACAAAGGACAGATACCCTTACTGGTTTAGGCAGATGAACAGATGGTCAGAGTACCTAGTGATCCTGTGGTATTATGCATACTTGTGTGTCACAATCAAAAACCAGAGCTACATACCAGGTAATAGAAAAGCAGACATTTCTCAAATGCACATCAAGAATTTCCATAAAAAACGCACACACGCAAACACACAGACAAGCAGGACACATAAACATGGAGAATTACAGTGCAGGATACACAACACATTCCCACATAAGCCCACACATTCATTTACATGTACAGAGATTTGCAGGATGTTCATACACCTTCTGTAACTACATACTAGACGGTTTTCCAGAACACATATACCTACTGTACACACATACACACACACACACACACGTATACATATATACGTATATATGTATATAGGCTTGACACACTTAACAACATCCAACAGTATACACAACCATATGGTGTTGATGCCCATCTACCCCATCCGTTATTCCTCTACAGCTCACTGTCAGAATCAGTCCCTACTAGCTGCACATACTGCAGTGGAGCCTGTAGGTGACAGAGAGTCAGAATGGGAGCGTTGGCCTGACAACACCAGCATTTCTTTCTGTAGATCCACGTGCCTCCAGAGCTCAAGCACATGGCTGTGCAAACATTCAATTAAGAACCAGACTGGTACATCTGGAGAGCCCGCTAAAGGCATTGTACTGCATGTGTGAGAACAGACCCAGAGAGCCGAGGGACAGAGAGAACAGATACAATGCACAGGTTATAGGGGCTTTGAGATAAAGGTGTTAGAGATAGACAGAGTGGGCAGAGAGAGAATCAGAGAGAGAGAATGAGAAACCGACAAAAACAGACACAGATAGGGAAAGACAGAGATAGAAAGACTTGGAGGGAAACCGAATGATACAGTCAAAGAGACACAAGGAGACAGAAAGCTCTAACACTAAGTTACACTAAATGAGGACAAGTTCGTTTTCATAACGGCAATTCTGTGCCCACCACAACTATTGGCACCTTTGGTAGAGATGAGCAAAAAGGTCATGAAAAAATGTAATTGTTATTTGTTTATTTATTACACTCAAAACAGGAGAGAACTCTAACCTCTAATTGGGGTAAAAATGTCCAAAGAAACTCTTTACCAATTAATGATCACATTATTTGAAAATTATTCAAAAAAAAATGTTTTAGCACCCTGTATTTAGTACATGGTGCACCCTGCCCTGGCCGAGACAGCAGCTCTGAGTCTTCTCCACTAATGTCTGATGATGTGGGAGAACACAAAGCAATGGATCTGAGACCATTCATCCATGCAGAATCTCACCATGTCCTTCATAGTCCTTATTCCTCTGTTATGGACTCCTCCTCAGCTCTCCCACAGGTCTTCAGTGGGGTTTTGTTCAAGGCACTGGAATGGCCATTGCAAAAGCTCCCTTCTCTAATCAGTAAGACATTTTTGTGTGGATCTGGAGGAATGTTTTGGATCGATGAACCATTTTTAGCATTCTGGCGGAGGCAGACCAATTAAGTACTAAAATGTCCTGTTACCTGACGATCTATAATGCTATGTAGAGTGCATGAGGAAAGCATTCAGACTCAATCACTTTCTCTACAACTGATTTAAAAAAGCTAACAATCTACAAACTTGTGTATTTAGAAATGTATGCTAATTTATAGAAAATGTTGAAATGTCTAATGACAAATGACAAATTGATCATCCGATGCATCCTGTGGTGTCTCAAGAACTTGATAAGAATTTTGGTATAGCCAAGACTCTTCCCAAAGTTGGCCGTCAAACCAAACTAAATAGGCAAGAAAAGCTTTAGTCAGGGAGGTGACCAAGAACACAATTGCCCCTCTCAAAAGAGCTTTAGAGTTTCTCTGCAGAGATAGGAGTACCTGCCAAAAGGACAACCATTTCTTCAGCACTCCTATAAATCAGGCCATTGTGAGAGAGTGGCTAGAGAGAGTAACTCGTGAGTAAAACATTTTTTATACCATTATAACAAGCCATCTGGAGTTAGTCAAATGGCTCCTAAAGAACTGAGGGCATGAGGAAAAAGATTCTTGACAATGGGAAAATACTTTGATTTGATTTGGTTCATAAGAATTTCTACAGTTGCGAATAATAGTGTCAAATGTTTTTGAGACAAATATGTAACTGTTAGTTGTTTCTTTGTAACAAACATTAACTCAAAGGTAAGATTGTTGCTGCATACAGTGGATATAAAAAGTATACACACCTCTGTTAAAATGCCAGGTTTTTGTCATCTAAAAGAATGAAACAAAGATAAATTATGTAAGAACTTTTTCCACTTTTAATGTGACCTATAATGTGAACAATTCAATTGAAAAACAAACTGAAATCTTCGAGGGGGAAAAATGGAAAATCCTTACAATAACCTGGTTGCATAAGTGTGCACACCCTCTTATAACTTGTGATGTGGCTGTGTTCAGAATTAACCAATCACATTTAAACACATAAATAGAAGTAAATACACACCTGCCATCATTTAAAGTGACTCTGATTAATCACTAATAAAGTTCAGCTGTTCTAGTAGGATTTTCCTGACATTTCCTTAGTTGCATCTCAGAGCAAAAGCCATGGTCCGCAGAGACCTTCCAAAGCATCAGAGGGATCTCATTGTTGAAAGATATCAGAAGGGTACAAAATAATTTCCAAAGCATTTGATATACCATGGAACATAGTGAAGACAGTCATCATCAAGTGGAGATAAGATGGCACAAAAGAGACATTACCAAGAACTGGACATCCCTCCAAAATTTATGAAAACTGCATGAATTTCTGGCAAGTACTGGCTGAGTGCTAAATGGGATAACAATCTTCTGTATTCTTCATATGAATGGGCTATGGGGTAGGGTGGCAAGACGGAAGTATTTTCTTACAAAAAAAAAACTCCAAGCCCAGCTGAAGTTTGCAAAAATAAAAATCAAGTCTCCCAAAAGCATGTTGGAAAATGTGTTATGGTCTGATGAAATGAATCTTTTGGCCATAATTCCAAAAGGTATGTTTGGCACAAAAACAACACTGCACATCACCCAAAGAACACCATACCCACAGTGAAGCATGATGGTGGCAAGTCAAAGGTATGCTTTGGTAATCCTCAAGGCTCGGTTCTGGGCCCATTATTGTTCTCACTATATATGCTCCCTCTGGGCGATGTAATCCGAAATCACAATGTAAACTTTCACTGTTACGCCCGGTGACACACATTTATATATTTCAATGAAGCATGGAGAAGCCCCTAAATTAGCTACTTTGGAAGCATGCATTTCAGATATTAGGAAGTGGATGACAGAGAATTTCTTGCTCTTAAACTCAAGGAAAACAGAAATGCTTGTTTTAGGACCCAAGAAACAAAGAGTGTTATTAGCAGATCTCACAGTGAACTTCAACGGCTGCATGGTCGTATCCCAAAAAACTGTAAAAAACCTTGGCGTTACACTTGACCCTGACCTCTCCTTTGAAGAACAAAGTGAGGGAAGGATGGAACGGGAGATTGACAGACGGATCGGTGCAGCTTTCTGCAGTAATGCAGTCGATGTATCGGTCTGTCGTGGTGAAGAAAGAGCTGAGCCGCAAGGCGAAGCTCTCGATTTACCAGTCAATCTACGTTCCTACTCTCACCTATGGTCATGAGCTTTGGGTCATGACCGAAAGGACAAGATCCCGGATACAGGCGGCCGAAATGAGCTTTCTCCGCAGGGTGGCCGGGCGATCCCTTAGAGATAGGGTGAGAAGCTCGGTCACCCGGGAGGAGCTCAGAGTAGAGCCGCTGCTCCTCCACATCGAGAGGGGTCAGCTGAGGTGGCTTGGGCATCTTTTTCGGATGCCTCCGGAACGCCTTCCTGGGAAGGTGTTCCGGTCCCGTCCCACCGGGAGGAGACCCCGGGGAAGACCTAGGACACGCTGGAGGGACTATGTCTCCCGGCTGGCCTGGGAACGCCTCGGTGTCCCCCCGGAAGAGCTGGAGGAAGTGTCTGGGGAGAGGGAAGTCTGGGCATCCCTGCTTAGACTGCTGCCCCCGCGACCCGGCCCCGGATAAGCTGAAGAAGATGGTATGGTATGGTATAAAATATGTCTCAAGAGTTGCTTATTTTCATCTTCGAAACATTGTAAAAATTAGAAACTTTCTATCAAAAACTGATGCAGAAAAATGTATCCATGCTTTTGTTACTTCTAGACTAGATTACTGCAATGCTCTTCTCTCTGGTTATCCAGACAAATTAATAAATAAACTTCAATTAGTGCTGCACACGGCTGCTAGAATCCTAACTAGAACAAAAAAATTTGAACACATTACTCCTGTCCTAGCGTCCTTAAACTGGCTGCCTGTTTGGGTTAGGGCTGATTTTAAGGTTTTACTCTTAACCTATAAATCAATACATGGACTTGCTCCTACTTACCTTGCTGAAATCCAGCCATACATACCTACACGTAACCTATGATCTCAAGATGCAGGTCTTTTAATTGTACCTAGAATTTCTAAACAAATAGCTGGCGGCAGGGCCTTTTCTCATAGAGCTCCACTACTGCCAATTAAGGTTAAAAATGCAAACTCAGTGCAAACTTTCAAGTGTCTACTAAAAACACATCTCTACAGCACGGTTTATAATTAGAAGTAGCCTGGCCGGGGGCGTGAAGGTGACCAGAAGGCTTGATACTGTCCACCCTTGCTGTCTTCCCAGGTGGGCTCTCGTCGCCACTGGGATGCCCTCCCTCCAATGCCTTTCGGGGGAAGAGTCACTGGCTTGTTGTTGACTCTCTGTTGCGCACTTGTGCAATTGGGCTGTACGCTGCTGGCAATACTCGGCCCTCATTCAGGGGGGTTGCGGTTGGTGGGTGTCCCTTTGGTTGATGCCTGGCAATGTGGGTGGATTGATTTCCTGCCTGTTGGGCTCTGTCCGGGACCTCCCCCGGGTAGGGCCCCAGTGTCGCCGTACCCCCCCGTCTCAGTTCCAAGGTGTTACGCTGCTATATTATTGTGCTGGGGGATATGAGGAATGCACTTTCTAACTTTTCTCAGTCTCCTCAAGTTTAAAATTTTAGGAGGAGATGAGGTCCTGGTCCACACCTGCGGAGTACCTGGTTTGGGGGGCCCATTGCTGTCTCTGTTCTTGTCCACCTGGTCATACTTTTGACCTAGTCTAGAATCAAATAGACTCTGGATTTAGCCCAGAGAAATGTATTTATTATTCCAATTGGACTCTTAGCCGGCACAGCCAGAAGAGGACTGGTCACCTCTCTGAGCCTGGGTCCTCTCTAGGTTTCTTCCTAAAATTCGGCCTTCTTAGGGAGTTTTTCCTAGCCACTGAAATCAAAAACTACTGTTGTTTGCTCCTTGGGGTTTAAGGCCGGGTGTCTCTGTAAAGCACTTTGTGACAACTGCTGTTGTAAAAAGGGCTTTATAAATACATTTGATTGATTGATTGATCATGCTTTGGGGCTGTTTTTCTTCAGCTGGAACTGGGGCCTTAGTCCAATAACCTTCAGGCGTCCATTAGAAAGATGAAGAGGAAGTTCACCTTTCAGCACAACAACGACCCAAAGCACACATCCAAATCCACAAAAGCATGGCTTCACCAGAAGAAGATTAAAGTTTTAGAATGGCCCAGCCAGAGCCCAGACCTGAATCCAATTGAACATCTGTGGGGTGATCTGAAGAGGGCTGTGCACAGGAGATGTCCTCGCAATCTGACAGATTTGGAGCGCTTTTGCAAAGAAGAGTGGGCAAATATTGCCACGTCAAGATGTGGCATGTTAATAGACTGCTACCCAAAAACACTGAGTGCTGTAATAAAATCAAAAGGTGCTTCAATAAAGTATTAGTTTAAGGGTGTGCACACTTATGCAACCAGGTTATTGTAAGTATTTTATTTAAAATGTTTCCCCCTCAAGGATTTCAGTTTGTTTTTCAAATGAATTGTTGTAGAAGAATTAATTTACTTTAAGAATATGCTGTTGTAGAATGGCTCAAGAACAGGTGAAAATTTTCTGGTATGTGTGTGTGTCTTTTAACATTTGTAAGCACAACGACCATGAAAGATTCCCAGTTCCCAAACTAGAAACAAGTAGCTGTCATTTTTCCAATGGGCCTAGATGAGGACAGCCTTTGGTAAAGGAATCTATCATAGAAATATCAGTCCCTGACTCTGGTTTCAGAGAAGCAGTACAGTGGGGAGAACAATGCAATAAAATGCAAATTAATTATTTAAAAATCATACAATGGGATTTTCTGAATTTATGTTTTAGCTTCTGTCTCTTACAGTTGAAGTGTACCTATGATAAAAATGACAGACCTCTACATGCTTTGTAAGTAGGAAAACCTGCAAAATCGTCAGTGTATCAAATACTTGTTCTCCCCACTGTATGTTCTTACTACAGCCAACCAATGTATGATAGCTGACTTACATACCCACAGTTGATGAAAAGAAGTCAGTGTACACCAGAGGTCCATGACAGACCCACTGTCAGTCAAGCCTAGGGCTGCGCTTTTGCTGCTATTACTGTAATTGTTCTTCATCCTCGGAATATAATAGTTTGTTATATCACACAAGCCCACAGAGTCCATCACTTCTTTGCATGCACATGGTTTTACATAATATTTACGTATACATAGCTGATTTGCATAAAAAAATATATTTATATTTCCTGTGAATGCATGATGCTTTGCTTAATTTCAAAGCATGCACTTACTGATACCCAGTACTAGTTAAACTGATTAGTAATTAGTTAAGGAAGGGGATCAACTTTTATTAGGATGCTAACAAAAATATATTATTGAAAAAGGGTATTGTAGTGTGGTGGTTTGCATGCTAGGACACATTCAATTATATATGCCTTTCCTCAGCCCACTGTGAGTTGCTCTGATGAGATGAGGACGAAATAACAAATGGGATATCAAGAATTTAGGAAGCGTCACACACTATTTATATCAAATGTTCTTTGTTTTTCCTATACTATACAGCCCCAGGGAATACATCGGTACTGTTCTATACACTGCTGGGTTTTACCATCCTAAATGAAAAATTATTGAATTAGTTGCTCTACAGGACGTAGCTATACGTCATTCCACAAAACTGTGGAAACGGTGATGCAAAATGTTGCCAGAAAACCATATTGATTCTAGCTCAGTGAACAAAGAACTCCATGAACTCACTCTGGCCCTGTCTCTCTCTCTTTCTCTCCCTCTGCTGCTTTCCCCAGTGAATGTTCCCCTGCACATGTCCATCAATCACTAAACAACGCTACAGTAGAACTTAATTTGTATTCATTCGGACTTCCAACACCAAGACAGAACGATGACTCAGCGAATCTCTCCAAAGACAAGTGGCAGCTTGGGTCTCCAGTTCCCACAGGCTACCTGTCATCATGCACTGTTAACTGAATACAGTGCTAATAGTCTCAGTAATACTAACAATACAAATATTGATATATGCTACTTGCAGCAATTAAATAAACATTAATAAATTGTCCTTTGGTATTCCCATGTGGCAGCAAACAGATTATATCATAATGGAGGATAACTTGGCTAATGGGATTATATTGTGTAACATTGAAGTCAACTTTTGGGTCAAGAGAAGATGAATTGCCAGGAACAAAGATGCATCTGAGTTACAGACTCACTTATGTAATCTAAACTATGATTCTACAGAGGCCAAGATACACACATGAAAGATAACTGCACTGAACGAAGGCTGTTAATATGATTTGCAGTTTAGTGGTGTCTGCTACAGTATGCTAGCTACAAACAAGAACCACTGCAGAGTTCCACTCTTACCCTGTCTCTATTGGAACCTCAAAAAGAGTGCATGATGTTTTAAGCAAAATCTATATTTCATGAAGGTATTTATTGTGGTTACTTTCTTTAAACTGTTATTGGAGGGTAAACTAATCCCGTTGGGTCCTTAAGAGCTGTGTGCATAAGATGGGGGTGCAGATCAGCTCAGTGAAATTAAATGACAATGTTGTCCCAGAAGACTGTGACCACAAGTTCAGAATGAAATGGAAAAAAACAACAACACACTGTTTTTACATTGCTGAAATACAATTTAGCAAAAGGCTATCTATTAGATAAGCTGTTAGCGAGCTTCATTATGGTTGCAAATTAGCCTCAAGTTAATCTATTCCAATAATGTGTACATGATTTATGTAAAAACACATTTCAACAAGTAACACCAAACACTGAGACCAACTTAATTATTGCAATTCACATCCAATTCTGATGAGGTTAATGAGAAAGACAACATCTTTTCGTTCTATTAGCCCAAAATGAATCAATATAATTTCTGTCAACAGAGCAAATATGAACGCAGATAGTGTGCACGTCACCGCCAATATAAAACCTTATTTGAGCATGGTTGAAATTAATAATTCTCTGAAAAATAGTTTATTTTAATATATCACATAATCTAATTCCATTGATGACCTAGATTTATTGTTCATATTTGAGTTTCACTTGGATAACATCATATACGGTAAACATTCATTTTACTATAGTAGGTCAGTCCTGCACATTAAACTGTTGAAAATGACAAGTAAACACTCAGCCTGTAGTAGTAGACCATACTACTACTGTATTCAGTAGTGATAAAACATTGTGTAGTAGTAGACCATACTACTACTGTATTCAGTAGTGATAAAACATTGCGATATATTGTGCAGCCCTACTCTGTACTGGTCAAAACATTCTGTAGTAGACCATACAAACAATTTACTCTGAACGGGTGAAAATACTCTGTAGTAGACTATACTACCACTTTACTCTGTACTGGTCAAAACATTCTGTAGTAGTCCATACTACCACTTTAATCTGTACTGGTCAAAACATTCTGTACTAGACCATACTACCAATTTACTCTATACTGGTCAAAACCTTCTGTACCAGTAGACCATACTACTACTTTACTCTGTACTGGTCAAAACATTCTGTAGTAGTCCATACTACCACTTTAATCTGTACTGGTCAAAACATTCTGTACTAGACCATACTACCAATTTACTCTATACTGGTCAAAACCTTCTGTAGCAGTAGACCATACTACTACTTTACTCTGTACTGGTCAAAACATTCTGTAGTAGTCCATACTACCACTTTAATCTGTACTGGTCAAAACATTCTGTACTAGACCATACTACCAATTTACTCTATACTGGTCAAAACCTTCTGTAGCAGTAGACCATACTACTACTTTACTCTGTACTGGTCAAAACATTCTGTAGTAGGACATACTACCACTTTACTCTATACTGGTCAAAATATACTGTAGTAGACCATGCTACCGCTTTACTCTGTACTGGTCAAAACATTATGTAGCAGTAGACCATACTACCACTTCACTGTATACTGGTCAAAACATTCTGTAGCAGTACACCCCACTACCACTACTCAGTACTGATAAAACATTCTGTAGCAGTAGACCATATCACCACTTTTCTCTGTAGTGGTCATAGTATCCATTATATCCATTATAAAGCTATTCAATTATGAATCCCTTCACCACAATGAAGCAACTGTTATGGATCCCTCAGAATCCCTATACTCCAATGTTCCTACCATAGCCCCCAAATCTGTCTCCCTATTCTAACCATTACTAAAGAGGTACGATATGCTTGCCTGAATGTGTCCATGTGGATAGTGAATTTCCGAACCACGGACCACAACATGGGCTTAAAGCCATCTATATTAGAGCTGATTGTCACACCCTGATGTGTTTCACCTGTTGTCTTGTCCCCACCCCTCACCAGGTGTTCCCGGTTCCCTATTGGCCCTGTGTATTTAAACCCTGTTCTCTGTTCGGCAGTTGCCAGATCGTCTTGTCTCGTACAGTCGTTTCCAGCGGTCTATGTGTGCTTCTTCCATTCTACCCGTCCTTCCATTCCCCGGATTACGACCCTTGCCTGTTTTTCGGATTACGAGCCTGCCTGCCCTCTCCTGTACCTTCGACCATCTGATCTTCCAATAACGACCCCTGTCTGTTCCACCACTACGAGCCTGCCCACTCCCTGTTTGTTCAATAAACACTTTGGACCGCCCTCCTCTGCCTCTGTGTCCGCATTTGGGTCCCCACTCGATCACCGTCGTGTCACTGATTAAGCACGTTGGAATGTGTTGCATAGCGCAAAGAGTCTGTTCATCTGCAGGCACAAGTTTTGAATTTTCAGTTCTAAGTTCTAAGAGTCGAGGTTGTTCTCCTCTTGATGCCTGCCAGTTATCACCCATCATCTTTCTCAGTCAAAATCAACAAACTCTAATAACAGTACATATTTGCATAAAACATGTACAGCACACTGTAATTATCTACCAAGATTAATGCCTTAATTGCATGTTGATAGCTTCTCAGTAAACCATTTTGAGCATTCAAGGTGCAATACAAGGAAGTGGATGGTGGAGTAAACTGATTGCATCTGCTTGATTTTGTGTTGCAATGAACCAAATCTATATAGCCCATTAAAGCATCATATGTTTAGATGCAGAGTCAAATGTCATTACATCAGGACCGAACTGGGATTTTTAAGTGTCTTCATTCAACAAAATAATAGGAGAGGCGTGCATTTTTATCCTCTCCTCAACATTAAATCATGTTTGTAGATATCATACAGTAAATAAACACATTGGAGACATTCCCAGATGGAGCTTGTTTGGCAGCAGATACAAATGAAATATTATTTTATGACATGTATGCCTTACATGTCACCCTGGAATAAAGCATTTGAGTGAGTAGAAGACCCCCTGCTTCATGACATCTTTATAACAATTATATAACTTAGTATGCAGTTTGTAATAAGACGACATAAATATTTTAAATAGTTAGGAGCAATTGCATAAGTTGTTTAAAAACTAGTTATAATGGGTGTTACAGATGACTGTTCATACTGTTTTCATAAGGCCTAATGTTAACTATTAATAACAACTGCTTTGAACAGCAGTTTGAACTTACATTTTATATAATAAATTGTATAAAATGATAAAACATTTTAAATTGTCATAGTGTGCAAGGTTGTGTTGCAAAAGGATAAACAGAAACCAGAAACAGGCAAATGGGAGCACAGATGTAATGACAATGTTGATATTTACATAACAAATCTGAGTTGTATAAATTGGACCACATCCAAATATTAAGTATAATCTACATCCAAAAAGCACTAACATTTGGAAACTAAGGTACAATCCTTAAACACAATTTTTCCAAGCTGTTTTTATCCCGTTGTACCCAAGAGCAGTTTAGTCTCAGATGATAGTGACGTTTATGGCACCCATTATTTCATTCAAGGTAGGGGGTATGGAAACACCTATAAGTCTGGTGAACATCTGATAAATTTACACATAGATAAATCATCCATCCAAATTACTTGTATGTCAAATCACTTGAATCCGATCTACTCTCACTTTGGAAATGTTGCTACAATATGCTGATCAATAAGACTTCTCAGGTCAGAGTTCAATATGCTGATCAATAAGACTTCTCAGGTCAGAGTTCAATATGCTGATCAATAAGACTTCTCAGGTCAGAGTTCAATATGCTGATCAATAAGACTTCTCAGGTCAGAGTCCTTCTGAAATGGGTCACTGTGTCACAAGCCATTATCAAGAGCATCAACATAACTGTGGGTGTCTGCTGTCAAATTGACCTACAATAGACCTGGCCCCATTAATAACAACATTTTTATTAGTAGATCATCCAGTGCCAATTTACTCATTATACATTGTGTATTTTAATCTCTTGAACACAGCTACTGACTCAATAAATGGGGATTTCTGAAGGCAACGTGGCAGGTTTCTGTTAATCAGCAAATCAATAGGCTCTCTGGAAAGCTCTGACTGCAGGTAGTTCTTAATGGAAGTTCTGCTGGGTAGCATGTGTCACACAGCATTTGTATCCACCTAAATAATCAACATGTTTGATTATTATTACATTATTTACTGCATCAAGACATGCCTAAAAACATAATTCAATCATTATTACTCCTGCAAGAAAGTTGTAGTAAAAGAAAACTGTCATGAATTTCTTAGGTGCTGTTTTGAGGAGAAGTTGGAGGCATAAACATAGTATAAGTATTAAACATATTTAATATAATTTATGATGTACTACATCATTAAGGTTGATACGGTTTTAAAATTATGGAGATTATAGTACTTAATAAATGATAAAACAAAAAAATTTAAGATTTCCCCTTCCTCATCTATAACTTTAAAATGTTGTCATATTAAGAGACAGTACAAAATTGCCATTATATTATAGACCTGATGACAGTGAATGTTTTGGCTCTGAGCAACATACTTAACATTAATTTGACTTTTAGGACTTCAGATTTGAGGATATTTATTAATTTTGTATTTTGTTTCACATTTATGGGATGATGCTTCCACACTATCAGGTCTTCAAATCTTCAAATTGTTATCCTAACGCCCACACAATCAATCTGAGAATCTGATTTCAGAGGAGGTTCAGGGAAATAGATTTATACAAATATAACATGGAGTGTATACATGGGTATATATATATATATATAAATTATTGACTAGACCTGAATTTTAGAGTTAAAAGGAAATTAAAAAGTAGGGACAGTTTCCCTTGCTGCTCCTTATGACGGCATTACGGTCTGGTAGATGATGCAAAGCCAGTCGAGTGTGCGGAGGAGTGGGGTGGCATGCCAGAACTTGGACAGGTTGTATACCAGACGGGCTGCAGCAGTATGGTTTATTTGAGGGGCTGGATGGTGCATGCAGGGAGCTCTGCATATTATTTGTTTCAGGCCACTTATTAAGTCACCTCTGGTCTCTTGGACATCTCAGTCCTATTTGAGGATAGCTCCTGCTTAAACCCAGAAAACTCTTCTCTGTCCTGGCAGCCCGATGATGGAACCAACTACCATTTGCAGCTAGGACAGCAGAGTCCTGCTCTTTCTCCAAAGAACTTGGCCTGGATACCTTACTCATTTAGTAAAATGTAAAGAATATTACTGGTCTTGTAGTTAGCCCAGCTTGCTCTCTTAAAATGGATGAACTCACTGTAAAGAACTCAGGATCAGAGCTTTTGTCAAATTATTATGTAAAATGCAAGTCAATGATGCCATGATTTGGAATGAATTAACAAAATGTGGAATGTGCTGCATTTTATTTGTGCTTTCTGGACAGATATTCTCAGACCATTTGTTTTCTGGTATTTAGTGTACGTTCAGAACCTTTCGAAATCCAAAAGAGCCGACTCACCCATCTCTGGATGGTGCCTCCCCTCAACAGGAACGCTTACTGTCCTTCGCAGCAGCTTGTTCCTGTGCGACTCGGAGCGCCGCTCGCGCATCAACAAAGGATGTACCTGCACACAGAGACAAGGTCATTTAAACATACAGTACACAGACACATTACACACACATGCATTAGGCTCACATGTCCTTATTAAAACCAGAGGCAGGTAGAGCTCTTGGAATACATAGTTCAGGGTGGGGTAAAAGTGCTTTGTATTCCGCATGAATTAAGTTGCAATCTGTCGATAATGGACAGTGCAGGATAATCAAGGTAGAATTCAAGGAACCAGAATTTTCAGACAAAACTACTAGATTACAATGTGATTACTCTGATCCATTGTAGAACTGTTGGTATATACACCATGGATTGGCGATGACGCCCTGTTTGGGCCATCAATCCATTACTTAATGAAACACAGGCTTCAGGGAAAATATATAGTAGAATTTGGTACCAGAATCAATGCACCTGTATTTGTTATATTTATAGAGCTCTTGGCTCAATCTGAGTACAGAACAGTGGATAGCTATGCAGTACTCACAAATAACCTTTACACGCCGTTGTAACATTCAGAAAGCCAATATCCAAACAGTACGGATGAAATTCAGAATGCCTATGAATGACAGCTAAATACTATAGACTTTTTTTCAAAATGATACCAGAGAATTTATTTCTGATATGTGCCACGTAAAACAATTGCTTAACATACAAAAAGGGTCAATACTAAAGTTAAATGACCATGGACTTCCTTGCAATGTACAGAAAATTCAAAAGACCAATATGTCAGCCTTGTAAACAGAGCTTTATATACAGTAAACACAATGGCAAAATCAGGACATGATTGAAGGATACTCTAAACATAGAGGTTCAATGTCAGAGCAAGCAAAGCTGAGAGAGATTGTGCCTGAAGGTCTGAGTGGCCAAGCCAACACCAGAGAACAGGTGGTTGCCCACAGCTCTGCAGGAGTTCCCAAAAGATAATTGAGTGTCAGTCATACTATCCCGGTACACAGCTCTCAGTGAACATGTGACTCGCATGTGCATCTGTACACGGATGTAGGTTTGCGTCATGTTTGTCATTTCTGTGAACCAATCCGTGTGTCACCCTCAACACTCAACACGTAGTCTACTGTGGACACTCTGGGCAAACCTAGTGAAGGCACAGCACTGGCCTCTCCTGTACTACAGTGAACCTTATCTTAAATACATCTACCAGGGCTGACAGTAGCACCTGTACTACAGTGAACCTTATCTTAAAGACATCTACCAGGGCTGCCAGTGGCTCTTCTACTACAGTGAACCTTATCTTAAAGACATCTACCAGGGCTGCCAGTGGCTCCTCTACTACAGTGAACCTTATCTTAAAGACATCTGGCAGGGCTGCCAGGGGCTTTTTCCGTGCCTGTATAATTAGGTTTACACCATAGCTCCAGTGTGCATTTGATAATGCTCATATTATCTGCTTAGTGCACTATATACTAGGAAGGAATATGTTGTTGAGTTCCTCAGTAAAATAAATCTGTTATACAACAGCCATTCTTTATTAGTCCAGTAAAAAATAGTTTATTTCTAATTTCGTCTGCCTTTATGTTCAAGCAATTTGGCAATGAAAGACTCAATAAGGGTTAGATTTCTTGCTTAAGGGCACACATACTCATTCAAGGGTATTTCTTCAGTTTTACTATTTTACACATTGTAATTTTGATGACAACAAAACTATGAAATAACAGATTGAATCATGTACTAACCAAAAAATGTTAAACCAATCAAAACACATTTATATTTTAGAATCTTCAATGTAGCCACCCTTTGCCTTGATGACAGCTTTGCACACTCTTGGCATTCTCTCAACCAGCGCCATGAGGTAGTCACCTGGAATGCTTTTCGAACAGTCTTGAAGGAGTTCCCACATTTGCTGAGCACTTGATGGATGTATTTCCTTCTGTCTGCATTCCAACTCATCCGAAAACATCACAACTGGGTTGAGGTCTGGTGATTGTGGAGGCCAGGTCATCTGATGCAGCACCATCACTCTCCTTCTTGGTCAAATAGCCCTTATACAGCCTGGAGCTGTGTTTTGGGTGATTATCCTGTTGAAAAACAAATGATAGTCCCACTAAGCGCAAACCAGATGGGATGGCGTATTGCTGCAGAATGCTGTGGTAGCCATGCTTGTTGAGTGCGCCTTGAATTCTAAATTAATCACTGACAGTGGCACCATTAAAGCACCCCCACTCCATCACACCTCCTCCTCCATGCTTCATGGTGGGAACCACACATGCCGAGATCATCCGTTCAGCCACTCTACATCACACAAAGACACAGTGGTTTAAACCAAAAATGTCATATTTGGGCTCAGACCAAAGAACAGATTTCCACCGGTCTAATGTTAATTTCTCATGTGTGATGGCAAAGCTATTATCTTCTGATTGATGTCATTCAGTGCCGATTTTTGAGACTGGTAACTCTAATGAACTTATCCTCCGCAGCAGAGGTAACTCTGGGTCTTCCTTTCCTGTGGTGGTCCTCATGATAGCCAGTTTTATCATAGATGGTTGATGGTTTTTGCAACTGCACTTGAAGAAACTTTCAAAGCTCTTGAAATTTTCCGCATTGACTGACCTTCATGTCTTAAAGTTATGATGGACTGTTGTTTCTGTTTGCTTTGTTTGAGATGATCTTGCCATAATTTGGACTACTACAGTACAGACATCATGATGGTCTTCTTAATATGGGCTACTACAGTACAGGCATCATAATGGTCTTCTTAATATGGACTACTACAGTACAGACATCATGATGGTCTTCTTAATATGGACTACTACAGTACAGACATCATGATGGTCTTCTTAATATGGACTACTAGAGTACAGACATCATGATGGTCTTCTTAATATGGACTACTAGAGTACAGACATCATGATGGTCTTCTTAATATGGACTACTACAGTTTAGACATGATGGTCTTCTTAATATGGACTACTACAGTACAGACATCATGGTGGTCTTCTGTATACCCACCCTAATGCATTTAACAGGGCAAAATCTTAAAGTAAACAAATGAAATTTAATAAGGCACACCTTGTAATTGAAATGCATTCCAGGTGACTACCACATTAAGCTGGTTGAGAGATTGCAAGTAAGTGTGCAAAGCTGTCATCAAGGCAAAGTGGGGCTATTTTGAAGAACCTACAATATGAATTTTGTGTATAATATGATAATGTATTTTGAACGTTTTGGGTTGCTACATGATTTCATGTGTTATTTTGAAGTGTTGATGTCTTCACTATTATTCTACAATGAGAAAATTTGTAAAAATAAAGAACTATACTTCAATGAGTAGGTGTGTTTAAACTTTGACTGGTACTGTATTTGTACAGTGATGATTAAAAGTTTGTGAACTCTAAAGAGATGATCATTATTTTTGTATGAAATATTAAAATAAACTCATAAAATCCTAAAATCTCAACTCCAATTTGAAATAGAGATTCCAAGTAAAGGACACAAACAATGTCATATGATGTATTTTCATAGTTTATTTAACAAAAGTAAAATGTAAATAAATGGCAACATTGCAATATGTTGCAAATATGTGAAGCCCTTTATTCAATGGCTTATGGCACGTCCATTAGCAGTGATAACTTGAAGTGAACACCTCCAATGTCTACTAATAAGTCTCAGACTTCTGTTTTGAGGGACATTTTCCCAATTGAATGAGATTTGAGGGATGTCTGTATGTACTGTCCTCTTCAGGTCCTGCTGCAGCATCTCAATTGGATTAATGTCAGGACTTTCACTTGGCCAATCCAAAACACAATTCTTCTTTCTCCTGAGCCATTCATTTGTAGATAAGTTTGAATACTTTGGGTTATTGTCTTGTTGGAAAACTCATTTTTGGCTCAGCTTTAGCTCCTTCATTGATGGCCTGACATTCTGTTTAAGAATCTCCGGGTATACCTCAGTATTCATGGTTCACTTGACTGTTGGGACAAGGTTCTTTTTGTGGTAAGCAGCAGAGTCTTTTGAGCAGCAGATGCTTCTTCCAAACAACCCTCCCATAAATGGTATTTTGAGTATTTTCTGTGTTGTTCTTATTGTTGAAGGATGCACAGCAACCTGAGATGCAACAGTGAGGTCTGCAAATCTCAAGATGTTATGATTGGGTTGGGATTTACTTTATTTTCTTGAGGT
Source organism: Esox lucius (assembly GCF_011004845.1). Classification (NCBI taxonomy): domain Eukaryota; kingdom Metazoa; phylum Chordata; class Actinopteri; order Esociformes; family Esocidae; genus Esox; species Esox lucius. The sequence continues at coordinate 13,887,228 of NC_047588.1, read as the reverse complement.
TCTTGGGTATATATTGGAAGGGCATCCACTTTAATAGTTGTTGTGCACTAAGGCCTAGTACTAGTTATTTCCAAGTGTAACTTTAACTACTAATAGGAACTGAAAACATTCACAGAGCAGCCAAGATGATGTATACATATAGACCAGGTTAAACTCTGATTCGTTTTTGATACTGAATGAAAAAATATAAAACATTTTGCAAAGTTACCTGTATATTCACCTGTTGCTTCACATATTTAAAGTTTCATTCAAAAATGTTTACAAAACCCTATACAACTCGATTTACAAAGCACAGCTATCACATTTTGGCATGTTGAATACACCATTCAATAAACCAAAGTCATTCAACATATGCAATTCTAACACTCTCAACACACAGTCATCAAGGTGTAAACATTAACAAGCATAATTAAAATAGAAAACTTACTGGAAAAAATTACTACTGTGCAAACTACCCTGTTTTCTCTATTCTGAATCAGAGCATTAGTACAACCAGGATGTCCAGGTAATGTCCAAGCAAGAAACCTGAAATTCAGACTAGAATGTTAATTTTCCTATAAAATGTATCTAAATATACACTCACCTAAAGGATTATTAGGAACACCTGTTCAATTTCTCATTAATGCAATTATCTAATCAACCAATCACATGGCAGTTGCTTCAATGCTTCAATATGGTAGCCATACCATTTACAGTAAGGGACAACATTATTTGATCCCCTGCTGATTTTGTATGTTTGCCCACTGACAAAGAAATGATCAGTCTATAATTTTAATGGTAGATTTATTTGAACAGTGAGTGACAGCATAACAACAACAAAATCCAGAAAAACGCATGTAAAATATTTTATAAATTGATTTGCATGAGTTTAATGAGTGAAATAAGTATTTGACCCCCTCTCAATCAGAAAGATTTCTGGCTCCCAGGTGTCTTTTATACAGGTAACAAGCTGAGATTAGGAGCACACTCTTAAAGGGAGTGCTCTTAATCTCAGTTTGTTATTTGTATAAAAGACACCTGTCCACAGAAGCAATCAATCAATCAGATCCCAAACTATCCACCATGCCCAAGACCAAAGAGCTGTCCAAGGATGTCAGGGACAAGATTGTAGACCTACACAAGGCTTTAATTGGCTACAAGACCAACGCCAAGCAGCTTGGTGAGAAGGGGACAACAGTTGGTGCGATTATTCGCAAATGGAAGGAACACAAAAGAACTGTCAATCTCCCTCGGCCTGGGGCTCCATGCAAGATCTCACCTCGTGGAATTGCAATGATCATGAGAACGGTGAGGAATCTGCCCAGAACTACACAGGAGGATCTTGTCAATGATCTCAAGGCAGCTGCGACCATGGTCACTAAGAAAAGATTGGTAACACACTACGCCGTGAAGGACTGAAATCCTGCAGCGCCCCAAAGAGACCAAAATCGATCTCTTTGGGATCAACTCAACTCGCAATGTTTGGAGGAGAATGCTGCCAATGACCCCAAGAACACCATCCCCATGCTTTTGGACTGTTTTTCTACTAAAGGGACAGGACAACTTCATCTAATCAAAGGGACGATGGACAGGGCCATGTACCGTCAAATCTTGGGTGAGAACCTCCTTCCCTCAGCCAGGGCATTGAAAATGGGTCGTGGATGGGTATTCCAGCATGACAATGACCCAAAATACACGGCCAAGGCAACAAAGGAGTGGCTCAAGAAGAAGCACATTAAGGTCCCGGAGTGGCCTAGTCAGTCTCCAGACCTTAATCCCATAAAAAAACTGTGGAGGGAGCTGAAGGTTCGAGTTGCCAAAAGTCAACCTCGAAACCTTAATGACTTGGAGAAGATCTGCAAAGAGGAGTGGGACAAAATCCCTCCTGAGATGTGTGCAAACCTGGTGGCCAACTACAAGAAACGTCTGACCTCTGTGATTGCCAACAAGAGTTTTGCCACCAAGTACTAAGTCATGTTTTGCAGAGGGGTCGAATACTTATTTCACTCATTAAAATGCAAATTAATAAAAAAATAAAATGATATGCGTTTTTTTGGATTTTTTTGTTGTTATTCTGTCTCTCACTTTTCAAATAAACCTACCATTAAAATTATAGACTGATCATTTCTTCTTCAATGGGCAAACTTATAAAATCAGCAGGGGATCAAATACTTTTTTCCCTCACTGTATTTGTAGACTTTAGAGACACCAGTTCATGGTGGTTGAGCATGCATGATTTCTGAGGCCCAATAACTAGTCAATGTGAATATGGTTGTTGTGAATATGGTTGTTGAAAAGAGAAGAATAATTCAAGAAAATAGTAAAAAAAAAAATAGAAATGAGATGTAGGGGAAAATCTCTGACCAAGGACAGAGATAGGATGCTGAGGCAGAGTAGTGTTTTTGTTGATGGTAACCCTACAGTATACCGGTGTAAAAATGCAAACTTTCTTGTTTTCTTGGGCTACATTTCTGTAATTCACCAAAGGTGTTGGTGAATTACAATGCAATTTTTTTTATTCACTTCTGCAAATGCTCTTGACAAAATGTATGAGGAAATTCTACAGCACTGTAATTCATTCATACCTTTGTATAAGTGTTTTAAATTCCTCTCAGCATTGTGCAATGGGAATTGAATATAGTCATTGTATTTCATGCTTTTGTGTGACATCAAAATTGATATGACAAATAATGTGGTATTGAGTATGATGTTTCATTTACTGTGTGATGACTGGGTTTTAATTAGCATAGCCAGTTCAGCCAGGAGACCCGAGTGGTAATTGGTCAGCCACGCATCAGTTGATGCAGGATCACTCTTATTACATTAAATTGCAACCTGTCAGGGTACTCACTCAGGGTACTCACTAACCATCAGGTACTCACTCAGTCGGTCGTTGAGCTTGTACTAGCATGCGGGTGCACACCCACCAACCACCCATGCCTTCACCTGTTAGATACGGTGTTACTTGTGGGGGGGGGGGGGGGGGGGGGGGGGATTGCAGACCTCACTGTTGCATTGCCATGGGAATTGCATAAATAATAACAAATGTGTGTTACTGTTGTAATATCGTATCCACAATCATGTGATGGCAATGAGGTACCCTAAAGGAGCAGAATTGAATGCCAAGACATGCATGTAAAGGGCTGTACATAAGTACAGCTAATAAATGGTTAAACTCATAAGGTGTTTTCTGTCTGACATAAATTTAGCAGTTGGGAAAAACTCTAATTTGTTAACGATAGCATTTTTTCTGCTACCTATAAAAAAAACCTGGGGAAAATTCATGAGTGTATTTGAGTATTTAGAAATACTTTCCAAGGGTATTTCCAAAGGCATTATAATGTCAAAATGTGTATATTAAATAAATGACATTGACATGTCATTGAAAGTAACTGAAGTAATTTTATTTTAATCTGGGTCTGAGAAATCCCCCCACTGCATACACAAATTAACAATGTACACAACAGACCCTCCTGGTGAGGAAAAACACCTGGGCACTATTTATAGCCTGCGTGACAGTGTTAGATTGTAGAGAGAGGGTGTGGGGGGGGTAGGAGAGTGCCCTTCCAGCTGGGTAGTTGATAGCCTGGCACAATCCCTGGCAGCCATGACAGGCTGGCACAGAACACTGGCAGAGAGAGGTCAGATGAGCCAACAAGGACAATCACAAGGGGGCAGGGGTCTAGTATTGAAACCTGCAGGGAGACATTACACATTCCAATTGGTATTGCTAATGAATAACATGTCTGTAATTGGAAAAAGGCTAGTGCAGTGTAGCAGTGTTTATCAGTTCCAGTCCTTGGGTTTCTGTCTCTAGGCATGCTCCTGTTAATTGAATATGTCAACAATTTGATCAATTGAAATGTACATTGAATACAGGCAAGGAGAACTGTGCATCCATCAGGTTGTTTTACAAGTAGCATGATGTCCACCCAATCATTCCAAGCTTCAAATTGCTTAACTTCATCTATTTGTCTTCCATGTAACAAATGTTTTAAAGATATGCATAGGTAAGAAAAGGTATGAAATCACTACATAAGTTGATCTTGATAAGAGCATCCACTGAATGACCTGAATGTAAATTTAACAACTTAAGATTACGGCATCCAGCAGGAGCAGAAGGTGGCAAAGCTGATTCAGACATGTGGCGCTGCACTGTCACAGCAAGGACATGGCTGTGGGAAGTAGGGGAGCTTGGAGGGCTGCAGACACCCCTGACACAGCCTCAGTTCCCTCCGATGGGATTCCCAAACGCACTCGTTTCTGTCCGCATTCAAGCAGTACATTTGCAAGCAGGGGGGGGGGGGGGGGGGGGGGGGGGGGGGGGGGGGCTGTGAGTTTTGGGGTTCGGGTTAACTCTAACCCATGTGCGAAAACACAAACACAGTTTACTGTAGGGCTGTCAACGAATATTCTAAATTCGAATATATATTCAAATAGTTTTTAAAAAACGAATTTCGAAGGTGAAAATTTATATTGGATTTTTTTTTAAATGTGGAAACAAACATTCGCGGTAGCAGAGGTTGTCTGGCTGTCTGTTTTGCGAGTGGCAGTACAGATACATATGTCCGACACAACTGAACCGTGGTGTCGCGACGTCATACAGCCATGGTTGATGCTCCACGCAACCTGACCAGCAGCTGATTGGATGAACGCGTGATGTGGGTCTGGCTACTCGAGAATTTCAACAGTGTCATGGCGGCTCGTTGAGAATACGATCTCGTATTTTACAAAAATAGTTCACTGAAACGTGTTTCTGAAAACATTTTAAGCGAGAAATAGGCCATGCAGTTGCTGAATCTGTCTTCATTTCAGCTCAACAAAGGTTAGTTTGAAAGACATTCGTCTACTTCTACTGGATACTCTACAACTGTGAAACTTCAATTAATGTTAATATTTGTTTCAATCACTGAATGAAGCCTGCTATATTTGGGACAATAGTCGCGACCTTATATTGCTTGCACAAAACTCTTGATCAGCATTCAAAATATGTTTATTGTTGTTCATTTTAAACCGTTATTGCGCAGAGAGCGTGAGGGCGAGAGAGAGAGAAAGTGCTTGAGCAGCGAGCGTGAGGTCTGCGGTCTTGGTCATCATTTGATTTACTTGTTTTTGTGTAGGTAATACGTTGTCAAATATGTTTAAACTTAACTATTTGTATAGGTAGTCTATTTATATCTCTTTGTATTAATTTGTCCTGTTATGCCACTGATGTTAACTAAACAGTGAACCAGAGATTTTTAGTCTGACATTCACCTTCCTCCTAGAATGACACATCTACTTGATCCGATCAAGCATTACGCCACGCTCACATATGTTAATTCCCTCTAAAATGGGTCTGGAACAGGGAATATCGCCAATGATTTCTTAAATGTAAACACATTAACAGTTCTGATTGGTCCCAGAAACCAATACGGCTGTCCGGAACCAGAAGGCAGATGGGTATTCCCCTGGGAGATTAAGGCAGGGCCTTAGTCACAAATAGGATCCTAGAATTGGAACGAATAAGGTAAAAAGAAAAATGCTAATAAATATGGGAGAACTAAAATTAACTAAAATAAATTCTGTTCTGCAAGAAATATATTCTTTCTTCTAAACAATATACTGTAGGTTGTAAATTATTGCAACCTGGAAGGATTCTTATACATAAAATTAGACAACATCACATATGCATTAAAATTGTACTTAAGAATATCTCAGTTTTAAGGAAATGTGTGACCTTCCATGGCTTCCTGTTTCACAGGTGTACAAAAATTAAGTGACACCAATTTGACATCTATCACCATGCGGAAAAGCAAATAACACACAAACTAAATGAGACTAACAGTCGATGATCTTCATAAATCAGGCAATGAGCACAAAACATTTGATAAAAACTTGAAAATAGCTGGGTGGTTAACATCATAAGAATTGATTGGCTGTAAGCTGTGTTATTTTAGACCAGGTCAATTGAATCATCAACTAACCCAGTTTAGTACACTTTAGTCAAGCTGTAGTCTTCTCTGCCAGGAGGCTGAAACTGAACTGCAAGACAATAACCTGAAATCCACAAAGAAATGATTAATTGACCACACAATCAACATCTCAGTCAGGGGAGATGAATCCCATTGAAAACATGTGGTCTGAAATAAAGAGAGCACACCATTCTGTGTAGAGGAATTTCTACATTTAAGTCAATTAGCAGACTTATCCTGTGAATACTGTAAATTGCAGCTTATCCAGAGCAATTTACAGTATTTAGTACATATATGTATATCATATTTTAGACTGAATCCCACCATTCTGGTCATTCTCTACAAACTCATGTTCTAATATCCCGTCAGGTATTTCCACTGAATTGATCTTGCTAAAAGCAAGCTGTAATTATTTTGTAAAAAACTAATTGTAAGTCAGTCACTGTCCTTATGGTAACCGCCATGTTCACTTCTAAAAAGTCTAGTGTCAAAGAACAAGTATGGCTGTGTTGGCTGCTAAATTCAGATAACTAAGTTTCCCCTGCATTCTATTCAGATTACTGATTTCCCTGCATTCTATTCAGATTACTGATTTCCCTGCATTCTATTCAGATTACTGATTCCCCTGCATTCTATTCAGATTACTGATTCCCCTGCATTCTATTCAGATTACTGATTCCCCTGCATTCGATTCAGATTACTGATTCCCCTGCATTCTATTCAGATTACTGATTCCCCTGCATTCGATTCAGATTACTGATTCCCCTGCATTCGATTCAGATTACTGATTCCCCTGCATTCGATTCAGATTACTGATTCCCCTGCATTCGATTCAGATTACTGATTCCCCTGCATTCGATTCAGATTACTGATTCCCCTGCATTCGATTCAGATTACTGATTCCCCTGCATTCGATTCAGATTACTGATTCCCCTGCATTCGAAAATCCATCCATCCATCTTCTTCCGCTTATCCGGGGCCGGGTCGCGGGGGCAGCAGTCTAAGCAGGGATGACCAGACTTCCCTCTCCCCAGACACTTCCTCTAGCTCTTCCGGGGGGACACCGAGGCGTTCCCAGGCCAGCCGGGAGACATAGTCCCTCCAGCGTGTCCTAGGTCTTCCCCGGGGTCTCCTCCCGGTGGGATGGGACCGGAACACCTTCCCAGGAAGGCGTTCCGGAGGCATCCGAAAAAGATGCCCAAGCCACCTCAGCTGACCCCTCTCGATGTGGAGGAGCAGCGGCTCTACTCTGAGCTCCTCCCGGTGACCGAGCTTCTCACCCTATCTCTAAGGGATCGCCCGGCCACCCTGCGGAGAAAGCTCATTTCGGCCGCCTGTATCCGGGATCTTGTCCTTTCGGTCATGACCCAAAGCTCATGACCATAGGTGAGAGTAGGAACGTAGATTGACTGGTAAATCGAGAGCTTCGCCTTGCGGCTCAGCTCTTTCTTCACCACGACAGACCGATACATCGACTGCATTACTGCAGAAGCTGCACCGATCCGTCTGTCAATCTCCCGTTCCATCCTTCCCTCACTCGTGAACAAGACCCCTAGATACTTAAACTCCTCCACTTGAGGCAGGCACTCTCCACCAACCTGAAGTGGGCAAGCCACCCTTTTCCGACTGAGGACCATGGCCTCGGATTTGGAGGTACTGATTTTCATCCCCACCGCTTCACACTCGGCTGCAAACCGTCCCAGCGCATGCTGAAGGTCCTGGTTAGAAGGGGCCAACACGACAACATCATCTGCAAAGAGCAGAGACGAAATTGTGTGGTCCCCAAACCTGACACCCTCCGGCCCCTGGCTGCGCCTAGAAATTCTGTCCATAAAAATTACGAACAGAACTGGTGACAAAGGGCAGCCCTGCCGGAGTCCAACATGCACTGGGAACAAGTCTGACTTACTGCCGGCAATGCGGACCAAGCTCCTGCTTCGGTTGTACAGGGACCTGACAGCCCTTAGCAAAGGACCCAGGACCCCATATTCCCCAAGCACCCTCCACAAGATGCCGCGAGGGACACAGTCGAATGCCTTCTCCAAATCCACAAAACACATGTGGATTGGTTGGGCAAACTCCCATGAACCCTCCAACACCCTGTAGAGGGTATAGAGCTGGTCCAGTGTTCCACGGCCCGGACGAAAACCACACTGTTCCTCCTGAATCCGAGGTTCTACTATTGGCCGTATTCTCCTCTCCAGAACCCTGGCATAGACTTTCCCGGGGAGGCTGAGAAGTGTGATCCCCCTATAGCTGGAACACACCCTCCGGTCCCCCTTCTTAAAAAGAGGGACCACCACCCCGGTCTGCCATCCCAGAGGCACTGTCCCCGACCGCCACGCGATGTTGCACAGGCGTGTCAGCCAAGACAGCCCCACAACATCCAGAGACTTGAGGTACTCAGGGCGGATCTCATCCACCCCCGGTGCCTTGCCACCGAGGAGTTTCTTGACCACCTCAGTGACTTCAGCCCGGGTGATGGACGAGTCCACCTCTGAGCCCTCATCCTCTGCTTCCTCAATGGAAGAAGTGACAGCGGGATTGAGGAGATCCTCGAAGTACTCCTTCCACCGCCCGACGACATCCTCAGTTGAGGTCAACAGCTGCCCACCTCTACTGTAAACAGCGTTGGTAGGGCACTGTTTCCCTCTCCTGAGGCGCCGGATGGTTTGCCAGAATCTCTTCGAGGCCAGCCGATAGTCCTTCTCCATGGCCTCACCAAACTCCTCCCAGGCCTGAGTTTTTGCCTCCACAACCACCCGGGCTGCAGCCCGCTTGGCCTGTCGGTACCCGTCAGCTGCGTCAGGAGTCCCACAAGCCAACCAGGCTTGATAGGACTCCTTCTTCAGCTTGACGGCATCCCTTACTTCCGGTGTCCACCACCGGGTTCGGGGATTGCCGCCTCGACAGGCACCGGAGACCTTATGGCCACAGCTCCGAGCGGCCGCTTCGACAATGGCGGTGGAGAACATGGTCCACTCGGACTCAATATCTCCAGCCTCCCTCGGGATCCAGTCGAAGCTCTGCTGGAGGTGGGAGTTAAAGATCTCTCTGACAGGAGACTCGGCCAGACGTTCCCAGCAGACCCTTACAGTACGCTTGGGCCTGCCGAGTCTGTCCAGCTTCCTCCCCCGCCATCAGATCCAACTCACCACCAGGTGGTGATCAGTTGACAGCTCCGCCCCTCTCTTCACCCGAGTGTCCAAGACATACGACCGCAGGTCAGATGAGACAACAACAAAGTTGATCATCGACCTGCGGCCTAGGGTGTCCTGGTGCCACGTGCACTGATGGACACCCTTATGCTTGGACATGGTGTTCGTTATGGACAAACTGTGACTAGCACAGAAGTCCAATAACTGAACACCACTCGGGTTCAGATCAGGGGGGCCGTTCCTCCCAATCACGCCCCTCCAGGTGTCACTGTCGTTGCCCACGTGGGCGTTGAAGTCCCCCAGTAGAACAATAGAGTCCCCAGTCGGAGCGCTTTCCAGCACCCCTCCCAGAGACTCCAAGAAGGTCGGGTACTCTGCACTGCCGTTCAGCCCGTAGGCACAAACAACAGTGAGAGACCTATCCCCGACCCGTAGGCGCAGGGAAACGACCCTCTCGTTCACCGGGGTAAACTCCAACACATGGCGGCAGAGCTGGGGAGCTATAAGCAAACCCACACCAGCCCGCCGCCTCTCACCATGGGCAACTCCAGAGTGGTGAAGAGTCCATCCTCTCTCAAGGAGTGTGGTTCCAGAGCCCAAGCCGTGCGTAGAGGTGATCCCGACTACCTCTAATCGGAACCTCTCAACCTCACGCACTAACTCAGGCTCCTTCCCCGCCAGCGAGGTGACATTCCACGTCCCTAGAGCTAGTTTCCGTGTCCAGAGATCGGGTTGTCTAGGCCCCTGCCTTCGACTGCCGCCCGATCCTCTTCGCACCGGCCCCTTATGGTCCCTCCTGTGGGTGGTGAGCCCACGGGAGGGCGGCCCCACGTCGCCCGTTCGGGCTGAGCCCGGCCGGGCCCCATGGGGGAAGGCCCGGCCACCAGGCGCTCGCATACGAGCCCCAACCCCGGGCCTGGCTCCAGGGTGGGGCCCCGGCTGCGCCATACTGGGCGACGTCACGGTACTCAAAATGGAAAATGGAAACACTTAAATGTAAATACTTAAATAAAAAAAAAAACTAAAATTATATATTTTAGTCTTTGCGCTTTATAATTTTAAATTTTATCTTTTGAATTTTACATTTGTCAATTGCTGTTTGACATTTGAGATTCAACTTTTCAATTTCAATAAAAATTGTGGCTTTTCATTTTGACTTGACACTTGTCAATGTAAATGAGGAGGCGTGCCCCAAAGGCTGGTGGGAGGGTCTGAAACCAAAGGGGTGCAAAGGCACCTTATGGACAGCAGGGGAAGCTGATTGCTGGGAAGCACACTGAGTTTGACAGGCCAGTATAAACAGGTGCTGGTCGTATAGTTAGAATTTTAGTAATTCCATTCAAAAAGTGAAACTTATATAATGTATACATTGTATGTATATTATGTATATTATATTCATTCATTACATACAGACTGATATATTTCAAATGTTTATTTCTTTTAATTGTGATGATTATAACTGACAACTAATGAAAACTCCAAATTTAGGATCTCAGAAAATTTGAATATTGTGAAAAGGTTCAATATTGAAGACACCTGGTGCCACACTCTAATCACCTAATTAACTCAAAACACCTGCAAAGGCTGACTTGACAACTGTCCAAAAGATGACCATTGACACCCTGCACAAGGAGGGCAAGACACAAAAGGTCATAGCTAAAGAGGCTGGCTGTTCACAGAGCTCTGTATCCAAGCACATTAACAGAGAGGCGAAGGGAAGGAAAATGTGGTAGAGAAAAGTGTACAAGCAATAGGGATAACCGCACCCTGGAGGATTGTGAAACAAAACCCATTCAAAAATGTGGGGGATATTAACAAAGAGTGGACTGCAGCTGGAGTCAGTGCTTCAAGAACTATCACGCACAGACATTTGCAAGACATGGGTTTCAGCTGTCGCATTCCTTGTGTCAAGCCACTCTTGAACAAGACACAGCGTCAGAAGCGTCTCGCCCTGGGCTAAAGACAAAAAGGACTGGACTGCTGCTGAGTGGTCCAAAGTTATGTTCTCTGATGAAAGTAAATTTAGCATTTCCTTTGGAAATCAAGGTCCCAGAGTCTGGAGGAAGAGAGGAGAGGCACAGAATCCACGTTGCTTGAAGTCCAGTGTAAAGTTCCCACAGTCAGTGATGGTTTGGGGTGCCATGTCATCTGCTGGTGTAGGTCCACTGTGTTTTCTGAGGTCCAAGGTCAACGCAGCCATCTACCAGGAAGTTTTAGAGCACTTCATGCTTCCTGCTGCTGATCAACTTTATGGAGATGCAGATTTCATTTTCCAACAGGACTTGGCACCTGCACACAGTGCCAAAGCTACCAGTAGCTGGTTTAAGGACCATGGTATCCCTGTTCTTAATTTGCCAGCAAACTAGCCTGACCTTAACCCTATAGAAAATCTATGGGGTATGGTGAAGAGGAAGATGCGATACGCCAGACCCAACAATGCAGAAGAGCTGAAGGCCACTATCAGTGCAACCTGGGCTCTCATAACACTTGAGCAGTGTCACAAACTGATCGAATCCATGCCACGCCGCATTGCTGCAGTAATTCAGGCAAAAGGAGCCCCAACTAAGTATTGAGTGCTGTACATGCTCATACTTTTCATGTTCATACTTTTCAGTTGGGCAACATTTCTAAAAATATTTTTTTGTATTGGTCTTAAGTAATATTCAAATTTTCTGAGATCCTGACTTTGAGATTTTCATTAGTTGTCAGTTATTATCATCACAATTAAAAGAAATAAACATTTGAAATATATCAGTCTGTGTGTAATGAATGAATATAATATACAAGTTTCACTTTTTGAATGGAATTACTGAAATAAATCAACTTTTTGATGATATTCTTATTATATGACCAGCACCTGTATATGAGTAAAGTCACGATTATTTCAGCTATGGCGGCAAAACCAGAGCTAGCGTTATTATTAAGGCAGTGTATGGGGGGGTGGATTCTGCCATAGAGATCTAGATAAGCGACCTACTGTCAACTTGCTCCCATTTAACGTCGCCGTGAACGAATCTCTTTGGCTTCCTGCAAGCTAGCAGCAGTAGCAGCAGGATTTGCCCAGGCAGAGTACATCAATGAGACAGAGCCGCTTGGCGCTCAGTTTTGACTTCCTTGTGACTTTACTCATGTATATATACTGGCCTGTCAAACTCAGTGTGCTTCCCAGCAGTCAGCTCCCCCTGCTGTCCATAAGGTGCCTCTGCACCCCTTTGGTTTCAGACCCTCCCACCAGCCTTTGGGCCATGCCTCCTCATTTACATTGACAAGTGTCAAGTCAAAATGAAAAGCCAAATGTTAAATCGAAATTGAAAAGTTGAATCTTCAAATGTCAAACAGCAATTGACAAATGTAAAATTCAAAAGATAAAATTGAAAATTATAAAGTGCAAAGACTAAAATATATATATATTTTTTCTTTTTCTATTCTATTTGAGATTTTGATTTAAGTATTTACATTTAAGCTTTTCTATTTTCCATTTTGAGTTTCATATTTGATCTTTCTCTCAATCAATAAACGATTTAAAAAATTTCAGTTTAATATTTTTAAGCTTTGCATTTTGAATTAGATTTTTCCTAGTAGCCTCGCTTTGTTTTCTCTTTGGACTTTCAATTTGAATTATGAATAAATATTTCCTCCATACATAACACTTCTTTCACCCAAAACATTTCTTCCTAAGTAATTGTACTTGCTAACTACAGGAGCTAACATTACTTAGATGCAACTAGCATTGTGAGTGTATGGCTAGCATAAATATGAACGAGCTAGAAAATCGAGAAGATCTGAAAAGAATGCAGAGGAAACAGTAATCTGAATAGAATGCAGAAGAATCAGTAATCTGAATTTAATGCAGGGGAAACAGTAATATGAATAGAATGCAGGGGAAACAACCAAAGTCCAGTCCACAGTTGTTCACAGGTTGAATCAGAGCATTCCTCACCAGTACAGCAGTTGTCCCACTACTCAGTTATGTGGACACGTCAGATAGTTCAGTCAGGAGGTGACTCCATTTAAATGCACTGTAAACACAGGTGGCCAGAATCAAACTCACTTGATAAAAGGCAAGTCTACATAACCCCATATCGGTGACAATGTAAAAATGGGCTATCTGTCTAATAGTTATTCGATGCAAAAGCTAAAATACCAATAAAATACCTTTGTAAAATGACCAAGTGCATTGAGATTTCTTAGTTTTTAAATAAAGGAATTTCTTTCTTGCGACTCCTTCTGTCCCTTTGTGCCTTATTACATAATTGCCACAACCCCCTTTCCCAAATGGGCTCCCAAGGGTCATGCATGTGTAAAAATGCTAACTACTCATGAGCCGTGCTTTATGCAATGTGACAACAGTAGCTACAGGCAAAGCCACCATTGTGCAGCGTTGTCAGTGTGCTAATTAATTAATTTACAGTATCATTGCCACGGCCACCTCCAACATCTGGTCAGGGAGGGCAACACAAGGATACGGAAACAAATATGGTTCTCATTTATTTTTTTTATATATTGAAATAGGCTAGCAGGCTAACGCTAATATGATTCATTAAAAGTGAGGGAGGATGCAAATGTGCTAGTGATGTGCTAAGACTGAACTAGTGCCCTCTGAAAGCTTGCATAACACTGGGGAACACAGTTGGAAGAAAAACAAGGCCTGGGCACATGACTGGAGGACAGGGCACTGGTGCGTGGCGTTTGGTGAGCCCGGATGCGGGGCCCTGTCTCCTCACATCAGTGTGGGGGGAAATGAGATGGCAGCCATCACTGTTGGCTGTCTGGCTCCCCCCATAGGCACAGAGGGCTAACAGCAGGAACACTGGGAAGTGGAGTCAGTGCCCTTCTTTTCCCACTGTCAGTGTCAGCACAGGAAGTCATCATTATTAGGTTGAAACGAGGTTGGACTGTGTGCTGTTTACTTGTACGGAAGAATTTTGAGGTGGAGAATATACACACACAAAGTGGTGTTGAACAGAACATTTCATGCGGTACGGGTAGACTTAATTTATTAGGTTAGTTTGGACTACATATAAGTCAAGTTTCAACATAAGTAGAACACTGTATACAAGTAGTTCTTTCCTCAATTTGCCCCGTCGCTGAGGATGAATAAAAGGGCTTTTGATGAGTATCATTCACAAAACAGAACAGGGTGGTATCTCAATGGAGCTGACTGGAAAACCAAGGAGACAGCAGGTCTGTGGGAGAGCCAAACACTACTGCCAGCCACTCCACAAAGAAGGGGAGGGAGAAATATTTCATGAAAGAGAGTGACAGAAAATGAGAGATTCAGAGAGTAGGGAAGACAGCGCAGTGATGAGAGAGCAGGGATGAGAGAGCAGGGAAGACATCGCAAAGATTAGAGAGCAGGGATGAGAGAGCGGGGAAGACATCGCAGGGATGAGAGAGCAGGGAAGAGGGAGCAGGGATGAGAGAGCTGGGAAGAGAAAACAGGGAAGACAGCAGAGATGAGAGAGCAGGGATGAGAGAGCAGGGATGAGAGGGCAGGGATGAGAGAGCAGGGATGAGAGAGCAGGGAAGACAGCAGGGATGAGAGAGCAGGGATGAGAGCAGGGAAGAGAGAGCAGGGATGAGAGAGCAGGGAAGAGAGCGAGAGAGACCCCTCTGTTCCACCTCATCTCCTCTGGCAACATATTTTACAATAGTTTCATGTCATGTCTCTAAAAGCATTTGAATTGAACAGGAATTAATAAAGAGAGGTGTGTGTGTGTATGACAGCGAGAGAGAGAAGTGACACCAGACAGAGAGAAAGATGGAGAGACAGAGACAAAGATGGATAGGCCCACTCACGCCACATGAGGTGAGTGACAGGCATGAATGTTTAATCGCCTTGCATCCTCTCCGACGTGACAGCTATGGGCCTGTCAGGACTTCCTCAAATCCATTCATAGTATGTGCCTCATTGGCACAATTCCACATGGATAAGTGATTAATTGACTGGGAGTATCTTCTCATCTCAACAGAGCTGAAAGAGCCCTTATCTGGAAAATACAGTACTTTTTTTCTCCTTCTGAGTGACAAGAATTAAAGATATTGGCAACTAGCTACCCTGCAAATGGCACTACAGCATATATAATAGTCACATAACATCAGTGAACTATAATATGAGCAATGTTATGGTAGGGCAACAGACTTCAAGTGTGTAGATATAGGCCCTATGCTTATAAAATGTGTTTTAGGATATATTTCTTGGATACAAATCTATAATCCTGGCCACAAAGCTTAGATCTAAAAGGAGACAGGTTTTGGAGACAAAAGATACAAAAGTGAAGGAATAGTACCCTCTCCTGGTCTGAGCTGGCAGGCAGGCGATCAACTTATATACTGCATTTGTTTTATAGATACACTATTCATTTTAAGGTAAAATTCTTTGGTCAAATATCAACTCTGCAGAAATAGCACGAGCTATAATAAACAAGCAATTTTTGCAAAGACACAAATTTGTTAAAAAACAAGAATATTGAATATAACACAAGATACAGGCAATTATCTTTAGACTGCGAAATGAAAGACTAGTTGTGTAGGCTGCTAGCACTTCCATTTGGACTCAAGTTTGAATCTCATGATCCAGACAGTCAGAAACAACAATACCAGTCATCCAACAAACCAAGGATCACATCTCAGGGGAGAAATGGGTACAGTGATTATGGGCTGATAGAATGACGCCATAGTCAGTATCTATTGGAGAACGATTCAGTGTGTTTGTTTTCCGGCTCATCTACAATGTCACAGTCTATTATGAATAGCTGCTGTACTCTATACACATTTGTCGAATTCTGAGGTACATACAAGGACATTCATTTGGTAATAAAACAGTAATCTTATAGTCCTTATTGCTCTCTTTGTTTTAGCTCATTCAGGCAAGATCCGCTCATCGTCGCAGTAATTCTCCTGGTTGAAACAGAGGCTTGGAGCTGGAAAGTTGATGGAGCGTCTGGTGGACGGATCGATAGTCTTTGCTTTAGGATGTTTTAACTCATTGTAGTCTGTCTGTGTATTTCAGGCCTACAGTAGATGTTAAGGTCCCTGGTATATTTCAGGTCTACAGTAGATGTTTAGGTCCCTGGTATATTTCAGGCCTACAGTAGATGTTTAGGTCCCTGGTATATTTCAGGCCTACTGTAGATGTTTAGGTCCCTGGTATATTTCAGGCCTACAGTAGATGTTTAGGTCCCTGGTATATTTCAGGCCTACAGTAAATGTTTAGGTCCCTGGTATACTTCAGGCCTTCAGAAGATGTTTAGGTCCCTTGTATATTTCAGGCCAATTTTTTTTACCCTCCTCGTCATCAACACATGCTTCCAAGTGTAGTTGGTCAGATTCTTATCACACCGCTTTTTCAGCATGGAAGCCTTTAAGCTGGTACTGTACATGCATGCTGTGGTAAGCATTCCTAACTACACATTTACAGTTCGCAGTCACCCAACCTTAACACAAGGAGTCACTAGAGCGCAACATGACACGGCCGTCCCATCTCTCCACCTGTCCCCTGTGGTGCTATGCCAATTTGTGCCACCCTATGTTTGCATGGACAGTTGTACTGTGAAGCAGTGACTTAGAACCACTATGCCACACTGGTGTGCTCGGAGTGTAATAGTAAGATCACTTTAAATGTCATAGTAAGATCACTAGAAAATGGTCAACTAGTCGGTTTAGAATGGCCTGACTTGATCTGTCTTCATCTGAGCAATTTTATTAAACACATTGTCTGTGTACTTTGGAGGCTGAGAAAGGTGGGCGTGACCAGATGAAGCCTGGCCAAAAGGGGGATCCTCCTCTCCCATCTCTTTAATGTTTTACATGTCACTGTTTCCTGGGGGTGGCCCTGACTAGCACCATGTTTGTCTCATGCCATGATTAAAGTCAAGTAGTCTTTGATGAATTAACATGAGCGGGTCTTGGACATTTTCTTTATGAGATGGCTGTTCTGTTTCTCTCACCTGCAACACCCTACCCTCACAAACACCCCACCCTCACGAACACCCCATCCTCACAAACACCCCACCCTCACGAACACCCCATCCTCACAAACACCCCATCCTTACAAACACCCCATCCTCACGAACACCCCACCCTCACAAACACCCCACCCTCACGAACACCCCACCCTCACGAACACCCCACCCTCACAAACACCCCACCCTCACGAACACCCCACCCTCACGAACACCCCACCCTCACGAACACCCCATCCTCACGAACACCCCATCCTCACAAACACCCCACCCTCACGAACACCCTACCCTCATGTTCATCAATGCTTGTCAGGAAACTGTTGTGTTGCCGAACAGGCCAGGCAAATACTTTTGGGGGTGAAGGGGTTTTCTTTTGTTATTTTACTGTTCCAGGGTGAGCGATTGAGTTCATGACCTGATAGTTCAACCATCGCCTTAGCAAAGTTAACGGACTGCCATTATTTTCAATATTCATTGAATGTCCACATAAATAAACATTAAGGGGGGGTCACAATGGTAGAAACAGGGAATACAGTACCCAGCACTAGTATGTGGGTTAATGTTTAAAATGCCGCTTGGTGCCAATTGTTTTTCACAAAATGCCTAGTTAGCAATAAGTGTAGAACCAGCCCTCACACAGGTAAGTATATCAGGTCACATGCCCTGACTGATAAAAATGAACACTGATCTCCTTTACAACAATATACCAACTGTTATAAGTACAATGTGACAAACAACAATTTCCTGTCTTTAGTTCTGACTCTCGGAAGTTCTGGAGCACTGTTATATCCATAAATGTCTGCCTCAAGCTAAGAGCACAGTCACCTCTAACAGTCCAATAGTTCATAGCTTTACTAATCACTCTGTCAGGGCTGGCCATGCATTTGAATCTGCCACGGCTACTCCCCCTGCCAGCATTGCGGACCTGACTCCTGTAGAGTTCTACGTCACAACATCCCCCTTCTCATTTCTGCCAGTTAAGGGGAATATACAGGGGGTGGACAAAGTAACGGAAACACCTGACAATATCAAGGACCTAATAAGGAGTAGTGCCATGTCTCCTTAGTACTGCTGTCGGATTAGCTCTAATTCTGCTTGGAATGCTGTCATTCAACTCCTGAACAGTGTGTAGTGAGATATTGCACCATTCTTCAAGACGATAACCTTACAGTTCTTCAAGGGATGGAAAAGGTGGAAATCTACTTTGAACTCTGCTCCAGATGGTCATGGAAGGCGTTTGACATCATCCTGGTATTCATAAAACCACTCTAGAATTTATTCAGGAGTGTGACTGGGGACATTACATTCTGGAATACCGGAACATTTTGAGAGAACAGTGGTGCACCTGTTCCTGTAAAATGGCCTCATATTCCTTGACCGTTATACAACCTTGTAGAGCAATCATCAGACCCGATGACTCCCACGAGATGGCTGCTCATACCATTATGGATCCTGCACCATTTTTAATAATTACCAGCAGACGTGGGCTAAAGGCGTCCTTAGGCTTTCTCTCATAAACCGTCCGGAGGTAGGAAGCAGGGAGAAAGATGACTCATCAGACCTTATTACTTTTTTTCTGTTGCTCCGAGGTTCAGGTTTTGTGCTCTTTAAACTGATTCATGCATCTTGGTGCTTTGGTATCGGAAGCGTTTCCAAATGGCAGCCCCGCCATAAATTCTTGCTTTGTGAAACTCACAAAGTACAGTTTTGTTCAGACGGGGTCACAGAGGTGCTTATTCAATCCTGGGCTGTGATCATTGTTGAGGCGTTGTTTTTGGGGCATTGAGCAACTTTCCTGTAAGGTGGCCGTCTATCCCTGTCGGATAACTTTGAACACTGTACCACTTTGATAATGTAATTTGTCCATGTTCAGCATTACCATCTTTCAGACTTCTCTGGTCGGATAATACTCCTGCCACTTTTGGCATCAGCCCCAAGCTGCTCCCCAGGAGCACTTACATTCCTCCCCTGATGAGGTCCCAAGGGCTGGCCCTGCTGCTACCTTCTGGAATCTTCCATCTACTAGCTGTTTATGTTGAGGGCGTTGGTGTGGGAGTGATACAGTGTGTGGGGTGCAGGCGCATTTGCGCCACATTTCCTCCCCTTAAGCATCAGAACACGCTCCTTTGAGAGCGCCGGTTGCTGCTGAGATGCTGCCGGTGCTCTGTTCTGCTTGACAGACGGGGGCTCTGGGAGGCTCCTTTGGCTCTGCAGAGGCTCTAGGAGGCTCTTTGGGCACTGCCAGGGCTCTGGAGGAAGCCTTGAGCTTCACAAGGGCATCTGCCCAGTCCTTGCTGTTGTGCTACAACTGGGCATAAATATATTTCCAAAAAAGCAGGGACGCTGCATTAAATGCAAATAAGAACAGAATGCAATGATGTGCAAATCACTTATCCCTATATTCAAAGAAAACATATCAAATGTTGAACCAGAGAAATATTCTTGTTTTTGGAAAAATATATGCCCATTTTGGGACAGGCATGTTTATTACTGTGTTGCATCTCTTCTTTCTGTAAACAATACCCTGTAAGTGTTTGGGAACTGAGCAGACTAACTGCTGCAGTTTTGAAAGTGAAATGTTTTCCCATTCTTGCTTGATAAAGAATCTCAGCTGCACAACAGTTCGGGGTCTCCAAACGTTTTCAATGTGTGACAGGTCTGGACTGCAGACAGGCCAGTTAAGCACCTGGACTATTTTACTACGGAGCCATGCTGTTGTAATACGTGCAGAATGTCGTTTGGCATTGTCTTGCTGAAAAAAGCATGGTCTTCCCTGAAAAATATGTTGTCTAGATGACAGCAAATGTTGCTTAAAAAACAGTATATATTGTTCACCATTAAAGGTGCCTTCACAGATGCGCAAGTCACCCTTGCCATGTGCACTACTGCCCCCCAATACCTTTCCAGATGCTGGCTTTTGAACTGAGCTCTGCTAATATGCCAGGTGGTCCCTCTCCTTTCAAGCCCGGAGGACACACCATCCACGCTTCCCAAAAATAATTTCAAATGTTGTTTTGTCAGACCACAGGACAGTTTTCCACTTTGTCTCAGTCCATCTTAAATGAGCTTGGGCCCAGAGGATGGGGCGGCATTTCTGGATTTTGTTTATATCTGGATTCTTCTTTGCATGTCAGAGTTTTAACTTGAATTTGTGGATACAGCAGCAAACTGTGGTCACAGACAATGGTATTCAGAAGTGATTTCCACTACAGAATCATGTCTAGTTTTTATGCAGTGACGCCTGAGGGCCTGAAGATCACGGGCCATCCAATATTGGGTTTCGGCCTTGTCCCTTGCTTACTGAGATTGTTCCGGATTCTCTGAATCTTTTAATGATATTATGTACCATAGATTATGAGTCTGTGCAATCTTAAATTGTAGCACAATTTGCCTGCACAGACTTACACAGAGTGGTGAACCCCTCCACATCTCATCCTCTCTTGGATGCACTTTTTATACCCAATCATGTTATATGCACTTTTTATACGCCAATTAACCTCATTAGTTGTGAGATGTTCCGCCAGGTTCTTTATTTGTATTACACAACGCTGTGTAAAATATACCCCAAAATATACCCCGATCAGACAGCAAGTGAACATTCTGTCCTCAAAGTTGATGCGTTAGAAGCAGGAAAAATGGGCAAGCGTAAGAATCTGAGCGACTTTGACAAGGGCCAGATTGTGATGGCTAGACGACTGGGTCAGAGCATCTCCAAAGCTGCAGCCCTTGTGGGGTGTTCCTGGTCTGCAGTGGTCAGTAACCAATCAAAAGTGACCCAAGGAAGGAAAATCATTGAACCGGCGATAGGGTCAAGGCTCATTGATGCACATGGGGTGCGAAGGTTGGCTTGTGTGTTCTGATCCAACAGACAAGTTACTGTAGCTCAAATTACTGAAAAAGTTAATGCTGGTACTGATAGGAAGGTGTCATAACACACAGTGCATCACAGTTTGTTGCGTACAGGGCTGCGTAGCCGCAGACCAGTCCGAGTGCCCATGCTGACCCTTGTCCACTGCCGAAAGCACGTGAGCATCAGAACTGGACCACAGAGCAATGGTAGAAGGTGGCCTGGTCTGATGAATCAATTCTTTTACATCAAGTGGAAGGCTGGGTGCATCATAGGCGGAAATCCCAGGGGGGACAGAACCCCCCCCTTTCTTGGGAAAACTATGATTTGTCCCCACAATATATCACTGTAAGCACAACTATGTAATTTAAATAATATTAATATGACTCAATGAAAGCACCTATGCTGATTATCAACGTTCAATAGTGCGTATTTAAGTTTCAAAAGATTTCGACCCCCAGCCATTTGTCTCACAATGGTTTTATCCACTGCCCCCCAGCCCTGAGCAGCAACACCTCGTGCAGGTACAATGCATGCGTGTGGGAATCTGACAGAGTTGGTCGCTGGTGGCTGACTTTCAGCAAGTAGTTCAAACAAAGGATTTGTTGTACATTTCTTTGCTTCTGACATTTATTACAATAAAACACATAACTGTCACCAGCCTTCATGTTCACTACATTGAATTACAGGTCACACTTTATTCTAACTAGCGATTAGCTAACGTTTGCTAGCTAGCCACAGTCCAGTAAAATCAACTAGTGTTTGCAGCTGTTTGAATTCGAGTGGCCTTTTATTGTGGCCAGCCTAAGGCACACCTGTGCAATAATCATGCTGTCTAATCAGCATCTTGATATGCCACACCTGTGAGGTGGATGGATTATCTCGGCAAAGGAGAAGTGCTCACTAACACAGATTTAGACAGATTTGTGAACAATATTTGAGAGAAATAGGCCTTTTGTGTACATAGAAAAAGTATTAGATCTTTGAGTTCAGCTCATGATAAATGGGGGCAAAAACAAAAGTGTTGCGTTTATAATTTTGTTCAGTGTATATATAGTACCTGTCAGAGTTTGGACACACTGTACGATTCAAGTGAATGGGTAAGTGTGTTCAAACCTTTTACTAGGTACTGTATATATGCTGCTCAACCTCAAATTACAATGACTAAATTATGAAACTAAAATAAAGCATGATTGGCAAGCTGATGCCTTCATTCTACTTTTAAAAGGGGGCCGACACGCTATACCTTAAAGGGATGGTTTGTCCAAAATTCATATTTTTCTGAAATTTTACATACCAACAGATGTTCCAGAAAGGCCCATACAGTAGAGTCCTTTTTTCAAACCATCCATTATTCAGCACTGTCCCAGTCTGTAATTAGCATTATTACCATTGTCCAAATTCTTGAATGGAAACAGTTCATAACTTTATCGCAAACCAATATTGCAAACGGAAAAGTACTCAAAACACTTCAAACTACATTCCGTAATCTGTCCCAGTAGCGTAATTTTTTTTAAACTGTACATTAATGTAACAGCCGACAGAATTGTCTGAATTCAATCTGGCACTATTTAACTATTCCCTATAGGCACCATACACTGTTCTTCGGCAGTGACGTCATCGAGGTGAGCGTGAACTTTAACCTCAACAAGCTATGTGAAGATAGGTTGCTTTGCCTAGCTTTTTAAAATTGCTGCTCGTTTCCACTTTACATTATTGCTATATTCTTTGCAATATTTTTGCTTTACATATTTCTTAATTCTTACTATGTTGATTTTGTGTGCCATGTCACAAGCATTTAATTGTGCAGGATGACGCTGTGTTATTCGGTGCATTTGATGAATACACTTAGAATTTTTGGATTTCCTTTGTTAGACGTCAACTTCTGCCTGTCACCTGCCTGCTCGTGGATCTGGGGTTAATTATCTTCTAACTGCCCTGCCGTTGGGACAGTACTGTACCTCTGCCTCTCCCGAGTCGTGTTGTGGGAGAATCAATGGAGCAACTTTGCCAACAGACATAAGATTTATTCAAGAAACATTTTAATAAGGAGGATTGTTCACTTAGAAGAGGACAAAAGGCGAATGCGATTCCATCAAGTTACTCAGTTCAAACCATGGCGACAAGTCAATACTTCTGATTGCTATGTTATAATACACAAAGTACACATTGCCTCTGTAAAATTCTGGGCAAGGTTTGGGGATTAATTAAAGTGTTCACCATGGCCGACGTGATGGCCCGAGGTGAATATCAAAGATGAAATAAGTAACTTGCTTTCTAGCTAGCGAATACTAACTTTTGTTTACTGTGTAGACTCTAACTCTTTGCAAAACAAATGCATGGATTGATTTTGAACAAAACTGACCAGTGAACACAGGAAGTACTGTACCCGTTTATTTGAAGTTAAAAATATATAACGAAAATGTAAACTATATTATGAGGAATACAACATTGTCATGTTCTTTGAGATAAACAACACCAGTTGTCTGAGTTTGGTGTGTTTAAGAGTAGTTTTCCACTTGCAATGCAGCTTTGCGATGAAGTTTCGTATGGTTACCATTCATGAATTTGTACAATGCTAATAATGCTAATTACTGACTGAGACAGAGCTGAATTATGGATTGTTTTAAGAAATGACTCTATGTGCCTGAAGGACCAACTGGGAGGAAGGGGACTGTCATTTTAACTGTTCCCTTCAACTGTTACAGGCCCATCTCTATCTTTCCCTGCATGTCTCATGTTTTTAATTAATAGACTCAGCAACCTAGGTTTCTCAGAGGAGAGTCAAGCTTCATTTGAAAACTATTTCTCTGACCGTGTACAATGTGTCAAATCTGACAGCCTGCTGTCTAAACTCTCTATTGGAGTTCCTCAAGGTTATATTTTTGGGCTGACACTTTTCTCTGTGTATATTAATGATGTTGTGCTTCTGCTGTAAATTCCCCCATCCACCTTTGTGCCAACGACATTCTGTTTACAACTAGCTACGCACCCAACACTGCAGACCACCAAACAACAAGCTTTATTAACACGCCTTCTTTGACGGTTACCTACCCATAACACCCCACACCAAAAAATGTACAATCTTTACTGGAAATATACTTAAATACATGCCCCCAAAACAGCCTTGCCTTCAATAGGTCAGAGTTAAACAAAATGTTGACACCTACAAATACATGACAGTACTGCTCACTCTCACTTAATACCAATAACACCCACCTTCAAACTAAATTAAATCCAGAATTGGTTTCTTTGTCTGCGTCCTTCAACACTGCTGCTAAACATATCCAAATGACCATCCTGCCAATCCTAGACTTTGACTTAGTATAAAAGATTGCCAACAACAAAATCCAAAATAAATTAGCTTCTTACAACACTCATTACTGGGACCTTTACACTGGTCAACTCACTAGTACCAGCTAATTTACAAGTACAAGTCCCTTTAAGGCAAATCTCAGCTCTACCAAAGCTCTTTGGTGTGCATAGTAACCTACACTCTGTGTGACACCTCACACTGGACACTTCTAAAGACCACACTTTCTTTGGCTGTCATTCATTTGGGTTCTTCCTCACGATTAACTGGAATTCATTGCACAACTCTCAAACTTGACAATTTCAACCCACTTGAAATGTCCAATCTGTCTGTGGGGCTTGTCAAAGAAAATTACTCAACTGAATGGTCAATTTTGGTGATACCCTTTCTTTTTATATGTCATTTCTATTAAAACATGTAGCTTTAGAAACTGTCATGGCACTTCAATGAAAGTCATTAGGAACCCCTGATAATTAATGTGTTACAGAGTTAAAGTTACGTTATTTAGTCATGTCAGACACTAGAACTTAATGATACAGACAGTGTTATTGTCATTGACAACACAATAAAGAGAGTGTTATAGACAGTCATCTGGTCATATCAGACACTTGGACTCTACACTGAGGTCAGTTTCATAGACAGCAAATCAGGTCATGTCAGATGCTAAGACTCGATGATGATATTAATATAGAGAGTCATCTGGTCACAGTCAATATCAAGTTAAGGACAGTCATCTGATTATATCAGACACTAGGACAACACAATAAAGACAGTGTCATAGACAGATGGAAATGAATACAGTGTGGTAAACAGACATGAGGTGATGTCAGACAGTAAAACCCCACAACGATGACAGTGTTTTAGACAGATCACTCTGAATACAGTAATGGACAGTTAGCCAGTTTGTTTCATTACATAAAGCTTACATGTCATACCAGTCATGTTACAAATCATTCTGTGTCAAGTAGCGGTTGTGCTTGTTTAATAGAGCTATTGGATGTCTTTGAGTGTTGTCCCTATCAGTAGGTTTATTGATTAATGTACAAAGTGTCCTCTTTCTAAAAGTCCCTCCACCAAATGTGGGTTTTTCAAATCATACTGGTAGGCTCGATACCGCTTGCTAACTAGCTAACTAACTATACATTATGCAACACTGGAGTCTCCTCATGATTAGAAGGATTCCTTTTTTGGATGTGATCTTACATGGTGATAGAACCTTCAATGTATTAACCGTGGTAGGCTACTGTATAACAGATTTGAGAGACAGTGGTAGCTAGGTATTTGGACATTCTAATTTTGTGTCAAATTGTTTCTAAGGCCATTATCCTGGTGGAACTCAAATACAGATTGAAGAATGTATTAACTAATCACATTTGGAAGACAACTGTTTTATCATGACCAAAATGGCAAAAAAGTAAGTTCATTCTATTGATTTATTACTGCATGGCTGTGAGAAATACCGCTTCTTTTGGGAAGATGTCTCTTACTAGATTGTGTTGAGGACATTTTTTATTTTTATCACCAAAAAATGTAATTTCTAAGATTAGTAATTAGCACATGAAGTTAATGGTTTGGTGTTGGGTGGAATGGTACTTCTACAGAATGTGCAGCAGCAGGTAAGCACCTCTTCCTGGTCCAACATGTAGAGCTGATTTCCAGAGATCACACAGAGACGGGGGTTCCAGCCTGGCCGGTCGTAGGAGGGCACGGCATAGGGAGGGGCGTGGGGATGATAGGAGGGGGGGACGGCACACCTCGCATCTGGAGAGGAGAGACACAGGAGGGAGAGAAGAGGTCAGGGATCAGTCAGGTTGAATGGATGGCGGACAGAACATGCCAGTGCATGTCCTTCGTCAGAAGACTGATGCTAACTCTGACATTCGAAAGCATTTGCCGGCATTTGTTCATTCCGAAGCTTTGGAAAATGCAACCAGACTTCTTGACATCACACAAATGGCCAGGAAGCTTCATGAAAGAACTAAAAAAGAACCATGCAGGACCGATCCGTTATGCAGTCAATCATTCGCCAATCAATATACTCATTCAGAGAGAAATGAAACACCCAGTCTACAAAGTTGAATCAGCATGATTTATGACCATGGCATTGAAAGGGCCTGGATGAAGGAGTCTGCTAAATCATATCTTCATAGTACATCGCTGATTCCATCAATTCCGTAATCCCTCTGCCCTGGATGTGTCCTTGTTCATCCCCAGGGTCGCCCACTAACCAGACAGCCACAACACGGGCAGCTCTTCTGAAGCAGAAAGGCAGTGCCAAGATACGCGCTCTAACACACTGCTTTCTCTGTTACCTGTCTACATCGCTTAATGTGACATCCTCATATTGACCATCCAGTTTGCCTTTCCTTCAGTCACTTTATTTTTCCATATTTCATTGATATTTATTTATCTTTTCTGTTGTTCTTTTTCCTATGGTAAGGACAGAGGCTGTTAGTGTTTTTACATTTCAACCAGAATGTGAATCAAAGACTTCAACAACATTTTCACTCCAAACATTATTTTGCTGTGAATGAATAGACATCGCCGCCCCCCCCAAAAAAAAAGTTCACAAGGCCTGCAACAAGCCCTTCACGAAAGGTTACATAGCGTATCTTAATATCTGTAATCATAAACTCAACACGGACAATCTTTATTTGACCAGTATCACGCATCTCACTGAAGGAAAAGGCAAATTATATGCCCTTACACTAAGGAAGTAAAATAAATGTTGACTCAGGAGCCACATTCAGCCTTCAACAAGGTCTGGGGGTCTGTGGGGCCCTAACAACCTGTTTGGTAATTTCACAAGACAGCGCTGGACACTGTTTGAGGAAGGAAAGGCCACTGCAGTTGGAATGACACAGCCGGTCTCAACTGTGTGCATCACAGGAACCTGACAGTAGTGGCCAGGCCGTCCATCACTATTCCAACAACAGACACACTCTGACCCTTAACATAATCCTAGTCCATCACAGGAACCTGAAAGTAGTGGCCAGGCCGTCCATCACTCTTCCAACAACAGACACACTCTGACCCTTAACATAATCCTAGTCCATCACAGGAACCTGACAGTAGTGGCCAGGCCGTCCATCACTATTCCAACAACAGACACACTCTGACCCTTAACATAATCCTAGTCCATCACAGGAACCTGACAGTAGTGGCCAGGCCGTCCATCACTATTCCAACAACAGACACACTCTGACCCTTAACATAATCCTAGTCCATCACAGGAACCTGAAAGTAGTGGCCAGGCCGTCCATCACTCTTCCAACAACAGACACACTCTGACCCTTAACATAATCCTAGTCCATCACAGGAACCTGACAGTAGTGGCCAGGCCGTCCATCACTATTCCAACAACAGACACACTCTGACCCTTAACATAATCCTAGTCCATCACAGGAACCTGACAGTAGTGGCCAGGCCATCCATCACTATTCCAACAACAGACACACTCTGACCCTTAACATAATCCTAGTCCATCACAGGAACCTGACAGTAGTGGCCAGGCCGTCCATCACTATTCCAACAACAGACACACTCTGACCCTTAACATAATCCTAGTCCATCACAGGAACCTGACAGTAGTGGCCAGGCCGTCCATCACTATTCCAACAACAGACACACTCTGACCCTTAACATAATCCTAGTCCATCACAGGAACCTGACAGTAGTGGCCAGGCCGTCCATCACTATTCCAACAACAGACACACTCTGACCCTTAACATAATCCTAGTCCATCACAGGAACCTGAAAGTAGTGGCCAGGCCGTCCATCACTATTCCAACAACAGACACACTCTGACCCTTAACATAATCCTAGTCCATCACAGGAACCTGAAAGTAGTGGCCAGGCCGTCCATCACTATTCCAACAACAGACACACTCTGACCCTTAACATAATCCTAGTCCATCACAGGAACCTGACAGTAGTGGCCAGGCCGTCCATCACTCTTCCAACAACAGACACACTCTGACCCTTAACATAATCCTAGTCCATCACAGGAACCTGACAGTAGTGGCCAGGCCGTCCATCACTATTCCAACAACAGACACACTCTGACCCTTAACATAATCCTAGTCCATCACAGGAACCTGAAAGTAGTGGCCAGGCCGTCCATCACTATTCCAACAACAGACACACTCTGACCCTTAACATAATCCTAGTCCATCACAGGAACCTGACAGTAGTGGCCAGGCCGTCCATCACTCTTCCAACAACAGACACACTCTGACCCTTAACATAATCCTAGTCCATCACAGGAACCTGACAGTAGTGGCCAGGCCGTCCATCACTATTCCAACAACAGACACACTCTGACCCTTAACATAATCCTAGTCCATCACAGGAACCTGACAGTAGTGGCCAGGCCGTCCATCACTATTCCAACAACAGACACACTCTGACCCTTAACATAATCCTAGTCCATCACAGGAACCTGACAGTAGTGGCCAGGCCGTCCATCACTCTTCCAACAACAGACACACTCTGACCCTTAACATAATCCTACTCCAGCCAACCAAACCTTTTTAAAATGTAGGCTTTCTCAAATATTCATTGCACTTGTATTCCTCAAAGGCAGTCTGTCTGATTGTAGCAAATACAGCTGAGTTTATGTTTTATATTCCTGTTTAATTATGAATAACGCTGCTCTTGAAATATAAATGAGTCGCTAAACAAGCAAAGCTTATTAATGGGTTCACAGTGGTATAATCTAAGGTATGATTCACCGTGCAATGTGAAGACGGATTACATAACCCTCATTTCAACCACTCCGTCACTTTCACTCGTTGACTCCCAGTCTCAGTGGCTGTGAAGGCGAATCCTAAGGGTGGTTCAGATGAACTGAATCATTAAGATGTTGACCAGGTACGGAAAGACCACCAAGACAAGCCAAGACACGGAGAGATCTTTTTCTCATGTTATCCTGCACTCTGAGAATGAAATGAACAGATACACAGGACATAACCTGTCCTGGAGCTAGATGCTATACCTCTGTGCACGGAGGTTTACATGCTCTGTAGTTAATGTGACACTTTCCATGTTCACAATATCCAACGTTTTATAATGTGGTATGTAGAAAGTGGTTACAGCTCGTGGCGGGACAAGTGCATGTGGCAACTTTCAAGTGAATAATCCTCTTAATAACCATCAGCATAATCACTATAGAAAATACAACCCTGGATCGTAGGAACTACGTAAACATGTTCTCCAACTATTTTGGAGAACGTGATTACGTTGAGAATGAACATATCAGCAGTGCTATTATGTTCATTATCAACATATCCCAGTGCTACTGGTCCTTCATGACTCGCATATGAGAAGTGCTATTTACCTACCATCAGACACTGGCCGCTAGGGGCAGTTTAGCAAATCATTGTTAAACAGAATGTCTGTTTGCTAAGGTGTTGTGTTCAGGGATGATGGGCAGGTGTTTCCACAAACTGACTTTTAGTCCAGTGGTTACAGCAAGAGGAGAGATATATTTATTCTGTTGGGGAAATGTATTGTTTAGACAGGCGCTTTCTGTTTCTGGAACCTGACCCTTAACCTTCATCCTAACACTAACCTGAGTACTGTGATGCCTAACCTTAACCAAAACCTAACACTAACCTTGTTCCTAACCCTGACGCCAGTACTGTCATGCCTAACCCTAAGTTAACCTTCACCGTTAATCATAATTGTTATTCGTAATGAAGTATTTTTCATTTTGCATCGATTATGCTAAGGACCAACATAAAAGTGAAACGTTAAGGAGCAACGTAATAGCGTGTTATTAAGGACCAATAGCCTGCGATATGTTGACAGCGAACATAATTGCACCGATTTATGTTCATTCTGACGTAATCACGGTTTACAAATTACTTGTATATGAACGTAATTCCTGAGAGGCATGGTTGAGTAAATATCACAATTTCTTTAAAAGGCCAAGCAAGCTGACAAAGCCTGACACCATATTCCAGTTCACCGGGGACAACAAGAGGGAACGTTTTTGACAGTGAACTTCAGAGACCTTCAACAGAATGAAAATCTACTGAAGGTCCCACTGCTGTATATCCACTGGCGACATCACTGACTCACACACCCAGTCTGAACCCTCCGCCCAAATCCCAAACTCCACAATTAAGGGCATCGGAAGACGTTGGTGGGAATTTCCGTAGAAGCCGCGGCGCGGTCAGGGTACGGTCGGAGTCATCAGCGCGGTGCACTCTGCATTATGAATGTAAAACACGTTCTATTTTTACTGCGCGTAGACTTCGCTGAGGTCCCTCTCTGAGGGTACGTAGCGCCTTTCTTTTCTGCCTTCCTTTGCAGTTTGCCATGGAGCCGAGCGGCCGCTGAATGCCCGGTCAGCTTTACACACCATTGTCATTACTGAACCCAACAGGGGTAATGTTGATTTATACACATCGCTGAGCTCTAAAACCGTGCTAAAAATAAGCACGCAACATCCTCAGGCAGCCCGGGGCGGGTTACATACCAACGCCAACGTTGCCTTGTTGGTTACTTTCAAGGCAAAGAAGCACAGTGTATGGAGACATATTATACATCACCTGGTGCCCATGAAGCATCCACATCACACCATTCAACAGGCGTACCCCACAGGACAGAGTCTCAGAATGGTTTATGGATCCATTGCCCGTTAAATGTTAGGGATGTGTTACAATGTGCCACGAGGAAGAGGTGAGCACAGAACTATGACACTACACAGTACTTTGCGTGCGCAAACTTTTTTAGGCGAAAATGTAAAATTAGGCATAGTGTTGTTCACGATCCCACAAGAATAGAAAGACAAACATACAGGGTGTGTGTGTGAGTGTGTGTGTGTGTGTGTGTGCGTGTGTGTACGTGTGTGTGTGTGTGTGTGTGTGTGTGTGATCCTGGTGTAACAATATACATGGGGACCACAATTCCCCACAAAGACAAATTGATCCCCACAAAGACAAATTGGTCCTCGCAAGTTTATTTTAACAGGTCTCCTTTAAGAGGGCAAAACTTACACTTGGGGTTACTTAAAAACGTACAAATTGGGTGTCGGTGTGTCTGTGTGCATGTGAGTGTGTGTGTGTGAGTCCACTGATTTTACTTCTAAAACCCCCAAATCTCTACAAGTAACGTGTGAACATTTAGCTGTTCCCCCAAAAAAGCTAGTTAGAATTTAGGGTTAGAGTTAGAGTTAGTGTATGGGTTAGAATCAGGTTTAGGAGCAAGGCTGGGGCATAAGGTTCAAAGTTATGGGTAATGACATAACATTAGGGTTAGGGTCGTGTTAAAGGTTACAGTATGGGTTCTGAAAACACAGGAAATACGATTTTCAAGGGGAATACATTTTTGGTTTTCCACAAGAACAGTAAAATGTCAAATACGCGTGGTATTGGGTGTGTGGGTGTGTGTGTGTGTGTGGGTGTGTGTGCATTCTCACCTATCAGATCATTGCCCCAACCCTTGCTTGGCACAGCAGGGCTTCCCACTACCACGCGGTCGTCCACACGGCGTCACTGTTGCTGCACTTTACGTGTGAATCCGCCCCCAACTTCACACACAGGAAACAAGGTTACTGCCCAAGAGATGTCACTTCCGAAACACCCACTCACGCTCGCTCGCGCTCTTTCCCTCACGCCCCCAGCCTATTGCCATGACAACCGAGAAAAGAATAGAATATAAGTGAGTGTTAAAGAGACAGATGATCAGAGAAGGGCAACGTGAGGAAGAAATGACACGGGAGAGGTAAAGACAGCAAAGAATAGCGGAAGTGGTGGAAACATGGAAGGAGACGGACAGAGGCAGAGACGAGTAAACACAGAGAAAATATGCGGGAGGAGGTGAAGATGGGTGACAGGAGAGGCAGAGGGAAGGGGAGAGGAGGGGAGGGTAGGGTGAGATGGGGAGAAGACGAGGACAGAGGTGAAGAACTGGGGATGCTAAAAGGGAGAAACAGACAAATGGAGTGATGAAAGAGGGAAAAGGAAAGGAGGATACTTTTTGGGAAAAGGGAGCCCACATCTTGTTCCCATAGTAACCCAGCCACCCATGAAAAGCTGACTTGTATCTCACACCCTCTCCTCTAACTAATGCGCATGTGCATTTTTATCTATCTATCTATATATATATAGTCTATATACATATTCATATATATACATATTATATATATATATATATATATATGAATATCCGTATATGCATAGATACAATATAGTCATCAGTTGCTGATGGACAAATCCATCCGTACATGGCTTTGTGAAATATGTAAACCGATTCCACAGTTCAAAACTTTCAATACTGTTACTGTAAGACACTAAGACGAGGAGACCTGATCAATACATGCAAAAAACCAATCCCTGTTGACAGTTAAAAAAACACTGAATTGTAATTATTAAGAAGGTAAAACAAAAATGTTCGGATTGTTGTACTATGAATCGAAATTAACTCCAACTTTTCCACAAACTGCCTGGTAGCACCCCACCCCCCGCCCCCCCCGTTTCTCCCAACAGCATTCTCTCCCTGTCTCCCTTCCACCCATCTGTCTCTCAGTCCCCAACTCCCACAGCCCATTCCCCCTCCCCCCTCCAATATCAACCCGTCTCTCCTTCCCTCTCTCTCACACGCAGATATCTCCTACTGTCTCACTTCTCTCACTCAACCCCTCTTACTTTCACTTCTCTCTCTCAGTCTTCTCCCTCCATCTCACTATCTGCCACAACCCCCCATCTATCCTTCAGTATGCTCAAGCAGTAGGGTGAAATGACTGCACTGCCAGAAGCAGAGTTGCTTTGCTTATTGGTGCTAGTCCCCAGTATGTCTCCCTCTCCTTTCCCTTCACTTGACTATTTTACAATGTGCTCCAAGTTGTGCTTCAAAACTCTCTGCTTAGGGCTTGACTATAATCTATAGGAAATTAGATGCAGGATAGCTTTGTCTGCTTTCCCTTCACTCCGATGGGCTGTTCTGTCCTGTTGACCTATCGGTGATGTGAAGGTGATATATATTCAAGGTGCTGATTATAGAGAAAATATAAATGTGTGAGTGTGTGTTCCTGTTAATTACGATGTTTTTTCACTGCAACTTAAAATGTTACCTGAATATTTACACATATAATGTTCTGCCAATAAATCCTGAATGCTGATTGGCAGAAAGCTCTCGTATATGAGACCACATACCACGGTAATGACATCAAATAACTTTTTAATGATTGAGTTACATTGGCAGTTTATAATAGCAATATGGTATCGCAGCATTTGGCGGTATGTTGCCAATAACCCAATTGTGTAGTATATTGGTCATATACCATACGCCCATGGGTCTTATAGCTTAAATATAATTAATAATATAAAGATTTCTGCTTACATTCTGTATAATAATAGAGAGCTAGCTACACCAACTTTGGGATTTGACTGAAGGGCTCCTGAGAAATCATAAACCTCTATTAGCTTTATTAAAGCTATTAAACTGTCGGTGTTCAACCTTAACTCAGTGCTCTTCAGAATGATTGGCCTCCTTGGTAAAGATGAGCATGAGAAGCTATGAAAACATGTCATTGTTGTTTATCAGCTTGATCTTGTGGTAAACTGTGGTAAAATAAATATATATATATATATACAGTGGGGAGAACAAGTATTTGATACACTGCCGATTTTGCAGGTTTTCCTACTTACAAAGCACGTAGAGGTCTGTAATTTCATTGGTACACTTCAACTGTGAGAGACGGAATCTAAAACAAAAATCCAGAAAATCACATAGTATGATTTTTAAATAATTAATTTGCATTTTATTGCATGACATAAGTATATGATCACCTACCAACCAGTAAGAATTCCGGCTCTCACAGACCTGTTAGTTTTTCTTCAAGAAGCCCTCCTGTTCTCAACTCATTACCTGTATTAACTGCACCTGTTTGAACTTGTTACCTGTATAAGAGACACCTGTCCACACACTCAATCAAACAGACTCCAACCTCTCCACAATGGCCAAGACCAGAGAGCTGTGTAAGGACAACAGGGATAAAATTGTAGACTTGCACACAGCTGGGATGGGCTACATGACAATAGGCAAGCAGCTTGGTGAGAAGGCAACAACTGTTGGCACAATTATTAGAAAATGGAAGAAGTTCAAGATGACGGTCAATCTCCCTCGGTCTGGGGCTCCATGCAAGATCTCACCTCGTGGGGCATCAATGATCATAAGGAAGGTGAACTACATGGCAGGACCTGGTCAATGACCTGAAGAGAGCTGGGACCACAGTCTCAAAGAAAACCATTAGTAACACATTACGCCGTCATGGATTAAAATCCTGCTGCGCACGCAAGGTCCCCCTGCTCAACCCAGCGCATGTCCAGGCCCGTCTGAGGTTTTTCAATGACCATCTGGATGATCCAGAGGAGGAATCGGAGAAGGTCATGTGGTCTGATGAGACAAAAATAGAGCTTTTTGGTCTAAACTCCACTCGCTGTGTTTGGAGGAAGAAGAAGGATGCGTATTACCCCAAGAACACCATCCCAACCGTGAAGCAAGGAGGTGGAAACATCATTCTTTGGGGATGCTTTTCTGCAAAGGGGACAGGACGACTGCACCGTATTGAGGGGAGGATGGATGGGGCCATGTATCACGAGATCTTCCCTCAGTAAGAGCATTGAAGATGGGTCGTGGCTGGGTCTTCCAGCATGACAACGACCCGAAACACACAGCCAAGGCTAATCCACACAAATCCCTGCTGCAGTGTGTGCAAACCTGGTCAAGAACTACAGGAAACATATGATCTCTGTAATTGCAAACAAAGGTATCTGTACTAAATTTTAAGTTCTGCTTTTCTGATGTATCAAATACGTATGTCATGCAATAGAATGCAAATGAATTACTTAAAAAATCATACAATATGATTTTTCTGGATTTTTGTTTTAGATTCCGTCACTCACAGTAGAAGAGTACCTATGATAAAAATTACAGACTTCTACAAGCTTTGTAAGTGGGAAAACCTGCAAAATCGGCAGTGTATCAAATACTTGTTCTCCCCACTGTATTTCTCGAAAACACATTTAACAAATATAAAGGAAGTATCTTCTACATTTGGTTAATAAGAATTTGTAGGAAAGCTAAATAGCCTGTTTGCATGGAGATTACATGGCTAATTACATGGAAGCTCATTTTCGGCCTACATTATAAACCTCTGATGGTCTTCGTTTGTAGTGACACTCGGGGTCTGTGGGGTATTTTGGACTCCAGACAATAACATTTAATTTTGTAACAAAACAATATTATTATTTTTTTTTTTTTACAAATATAATTGTACTCTAAAAAATTATTTTGAATACACTTGAGAAAGCCGCGATGGGACTGAGCACGAAATAGCTTCAGTGACTTCTTATAGCACAGACCGCTGTCAGTCAAAAGGGGATGCAGTTTGACAGATCGTCAGATCCTCCAATCATCACGCGGAAGCCCGGAGTCCGGGCCAGCCCACTCCTCATTCACGCCCAGAGACGCTGAGCATCCGTGGGCGGAACATAATCGCAGAATTTATCCAATCACCATCTACTTTCGGAGCACTGAAAAAAACTGTTCTAAGCAGCCCCATTG
This sequence comes from Esox lucius, assembly GCF_011004845.1. Lineage (NCBI taxonomy): Eukaryota > Metazoa > Chordata > Actinopteri > Esociformes > Esocidae > Esox > Esox lucius. The sequence continues at coordinate 13,851,439 of NC_047588.1, read as the reverse complement.
AAGTCAATGGACGCTCGGCTTCAACAGGGAAATGCACTGTGATGCTGCAGGATTGTATGAGAATAAAATTGAGTCAGCCGACCTGTAGCTGATTCTGAACTAACTTGTTTTAGAGATTAACGTGTTTTAACGCATTTTTTGTCAATAAAATATTTACACAATAGTGACATTATAGGGGAAGCCGAGCTTCCCTTGCAGTCTTAAAGAAATCCCCACTGAATTGTATGTATGTTTTCTGATCTTCTCCATGCTAATAGACATAAGGGAGTTTGGCATGTGTGCCAACTCATATTTATACCCCAGTGAAACAGTAAGTCAGGGTTGACCACTGAAGTTCCTAATGAGTCATACTATAGAAAAAAGATTGAAATGGTGAGACAGAGAACGGACACATGACAAATGTTTAGGGCCCTTCTCCTGGCTGTCTTTCTTCTCTAATGTATCCCACATCGCTGCACTGTGCTTTGCTTTGTTTGGAGAAAAAAAGACTAAAAACACATTATTACTTTCATGTGGTAAATTGGTCTACGCTATCCCTCTGTATGTGTATAATAAAACATATTTAAAGCAGGACTTTCAGATCACTAAAGTGAAGTTGGCTAGAGAAGCTGACTTCTCTTGTTCACTAGGACAATCAGAATTAAACCCCAATGTTAAGCATGACATTTCACCGATAACCTAATCACCCTCTGGACACCCCCCCCTTACTGCCAAAAAACACACCTGGACTGATAATTGCCATAATGCTTCCTTTATTATAATGCTACACCTTTATCTGATATCCCATTGCTATTGCTAAAATATTGCCTGCATCCCATCTTCAACTATGCTTATTGTATCCTGAAATATACACCATAATGACAATATCAATACACAAAAAAGCCTATGATACAGGCCACTCAACTTCTTTTCTTTACCCAATGTTTTTTCATACGCTGAAAGTGTTTAACAAAACAGAATTACTATGAATCACCCAACCAATACAAATGCTCCATAGCCTAAGTATTGATTGATATGATATAATATGAACATTTCAGGGGAATTTCTTTAATGCTTTATACACTATAGACTAGAATCAGGAAAAGATAGAGAAGGGGTAAAAGTGGAACAGGTGGATGCATGAATTTAACACCAGACGTCTGGTGCAATACGCTGGCACATTTTATACTTCTGGCTCAGTAACATTTCATCATAGCTTAATTTCATAACCACATAGCCTCACCATTAAAACAAATATTCTGGGGTGAGTTACAACTTTACATGGTTTAATCTGTCCAGTGTAAGTACATTTTCTGTTAATAACCGAAGCAAGAGAACATTGGAGAAGGGCGAACAGCAGCCCTCAATTAGGATGGTTCCTGCCTGTGGGCTTTCCTGCGCCTGCAGCAAACTCTGTTTCTACTTCTACTGGTACATATGTTATAAGGCGATAATTTATCAACACGGATAAGTCCCCCTTATTATCGGCCATCCGCTATTATCGGACGTTTCTGGCGGTTGGAGAACTAAATCCTCTAAAGTTCAAAATTTGAACAAGAAAATAACGGTACATTTTGCTATAAAATATACCCTTTCAGCTAGCCCATCATCATTTTTATAAAAATGTAGCGAGAGTAAATACTTTTTTTTTCATGTCATGTATGAAATTTGTTTGCAAATAGTGAAATTCAGCTTGCGCAACAGATCAGAAATCATGCAATATTAAAGTGATCAGTCTTTTTTTGTGTAATTGTAACACAAATAAAAGGAAATATAATGTAATTAAACAAAATAGTAAGGTGGCCGATAACATGGGTCGTATTTTTAGCTACATCACTAACCATCTAGCTGAAAATATTGATATTTCCACTGACATTCCAGAAATGCTAATAAATGAAATGCTAGCTAACATGTTATGTCACTAATAAACACTAAACATTGACGACTTGATCAAATGTTTACTTGCTACAAGAAGATACAGTTTACCTGTTACAATAATTGGTTTCTTTTCAGCAATTCAACCATAAAGGCCTGATTCACACAGTCTCCTCTGAAGAGTGTCTGTTACTTGAAATCTTATTTTATTTGGGCAGCAATCAGAGGTGCAGTTAATTGCCAATTTCAAAGTTGGTAACTCTAATGAACACATCCTCACTTATCCTCTGCAGCAGAGGCAACTTTGTGGTTTTCTTTTCCTGTTGTCTTTCTTTCCTGGTTTTTGTTACTGTACTTGAAAAAAGGTTCAAATTTCTTGAATTCTGTTCCAGATAAACTGACCTTAATGTCTTAAAGAAATGACATACTGTCATTTGCCGTAGCTGATTTGAGTCATAAGATGGACTACTGTAGAACAGACATCTTTTGCATAACCACCCTACCCTGCTACCCTATGAATATCCACTGTAATGCATGAAGAAGAAAATAAATGTACTTTTAACAAGGCATACCTGTTAACTGAAATGCATTCCAGGTGACTACCTCATTATGCTGGTTCTGGGAATGCAAAGACTGTGCAAAGCTGTCATCAAGGCAATGGGTGACTATATTGAAGAATCTATGATTTGACATTTATTTTGTTTTTTTGAAAAAGGTATTTGGTTGCTACATGAGCTGGGTGTCCCGGGTCCCGACAAATATCTGTGAAACACTAAAATGTCCTGGTTTCCGACATTCACTACCAGATTTTCCCGGTTTTCACCACAATAATGATAATAGTACTGTAATAATTCCACATATGAGTCGTAAAAAAAAACTGTAGAACTGCGGAGCAACAATTCTCCTTAAAGCGTCCACACTCCACCAACAACAAGCATACATGATGACCAACATGCGTGCATAAGCGCATACATGTGCATGTGGATCCCGGTTTGGGGATTTGAAAATGTGGTCACCCTAACTGTATATACACAGCTCAAAAAAATTATGGGAACACTTAAAATCACACCCCCGGTCTTGATGAACGAAATACATTAAAGATTAAAATCTTTACTGTGTATTGTGTAATTCATTGAGAACAAAATGACATAACAGCAGTCAATGGAAACCAAAATCACCAACCGATTGAGGGCTGGATTCACAATGGGTCTGAGGATTTCATCCCGATACCTAACAGCAGTCAGGGTACCGTTGGCTAGCACGTGGAGGTCTGTATGACTCCCCCGACCATCACTGACCCACCGCCAAAGTTCATGCTGGATGATGTTGCATAAAATTCACCACGGTGTCCCCAGACTCCTACACGTCTGTCACATGCTCAGTGTGAACCTGCTCTCATCTGTGAAGAGAACGGGCCGCCAATGGTGGACCTGCCAATTCTGGTGTTCTCTGGTGAAGGCCAATCGAGATGCACTGTGCTGGGCTGTGAGCACAGGTCCCACTAGAGGACGTCGGGCCCTCATGCCACCCTCATGGAGTCTGTTTCTGACAGTTTGGTAAAATACACACCAGTTGCCCACACAAAGGAGCTGATACCAGTCTTGCTGCTGGTTTGATGCCCTTCTACGGCCCTGTCCAGATCTCCTCATGTAATGGCCCATCTCCTGGTATCTCCACCATGCTTGTACTGGGAGACACAGCAAACCTACGGCACATATGGAGGAGCTGGACTACCTGTGCAACCTGAATGGGCTGCAGGTACCGCCTCATGCTACCAGTAGTGACAAGGACACTAACAAAAAGGAAAACTAGAGAAGAATCTGTCAGGAAGGATAAGGAGAGAGCAGTTGTCTGTGGCTACCACCTGCAAAACCATTCCCTTTTTGTGGGTGGTCTTGCTGTTGCCTCTCCAGTGCACCTGTTGTCACTTTCATTTGCACCAAAACAAATGACATTGATTCACAATTGCTTGTGTAATACTGTGATGATTGTTCCCTTAATTTTCTTGAGCAGTATTGCTAGAATTTCTATGTTCTGTGTAGTTATGTTCTAGTTTCCTGTTTCTATGTTCAGTTTAGTTTTGTAATTGGTTTTTCCTGTGTCTTGATAACCCCTTGTTAATTCCCTATTTAAGTTCCTCCTGCCCTAATGTTTGTTGTCTGTCATTGTTGCTGTTGCTGTGGCTGCTGCTCGTTTCACATTACATTTGTTTTTCATGTTCTTAGATGTTCTCGGATGTAACTTTATTTGAAGAACCTCTGCGCTTGTGTCTGCCACCCTTATAACATGATAGAACCCTTACAGGGATGGTCATTATTATTGGATAAAATATTAAAATAAACTCATAAAATCCTTATCTAAACTGCAATTCATAATATACATTCCAAATAAAGGACAAAAGCAAAAATTTGATATATTTTCATTGTTTATTTAACAAAAGTTGTTTATTTAACAAAACTCAGATTTCATGTGTGCTAAAATGTGAACCCTTTCATTCAAAAGCTTGTGGCACCCCCATTAGCAGCGATAACTATGAGTAAATGTCTCCAATAACCATTAATCAGTCTCTGACATATTATTTGAAGGATTTTCCACCACTCCTCCTTACAGAACTCAGCTAATTTAATGAGGTTAGAGGGGTGTCTGCCACATACTGTCTACTTCAGGTCCTGATACAGCATCTCAATCGAATTAAGGTCAGGACTTGTGACTCGGCCAATCCAAAAAACAAATCTTCTCTCTCTTGAGCCATTCTTTGGTAGATTTACTTGAATGCTATGAGTCATTGTCTTTTTGAAAGAAACATTTTTGGCCCAGCTTTATCTCCTAGACTGATTTCCTGACATCTGTTCTAGAATCTTCTGGTATACCTCAGAAATTATGGTTCCATTGATGATGTGCAGACGACCAGGTCCAGATGTGAGAAAGCATCACCTGATGCCAACATTCCCACCACCACGCTTCAAGGTTGAGATGGTTCTGTTGGTGGTAGGCAGTGTCAGGTTTGTGCCAAACATAGCGGTTTTGATTGTGATCAAAAAAGTCAATTTGTGACTAATTTGTCCAGAGAATGGACATCCAGAAACATTCAGGTTTGTACAGGTAGTCCCTGGCAGTGTTAAGACTGACCATTTATGATATGCCTCACCTTGGTCTGATGGAGCTTAAATCTTTTTGAGAGGGGTGTATAGACTGATGTGCTCTCACTACCGTCTTCCTGATGTCCTCTGAAATCTTCTTTCCTCTTGGCATGGTGTGTTTTGCATTCACATGTACGGCTAACACCAAGCTGATCAGCTTTCTTCTCTATATATCAGAGTCCCACCCAAACTCTTACCTAAGATTCCTCCTATGATCAGTTTATTTGCTACCAAATTATTTACACCTGATTCTACTTACCTATTTGATTTAAGAAATATAACTTGGTGTTCATTTTTGTACCTGCACAAATTCCTTTTTAATTTTGTTTTTCCTTCTACATGCATGATTTCTTCTAAACCAACATATGGAAATGGTAAGTATAAACATGTTATGTCAGACAAAAAAGATTGGTTAAATAAAGATTTCATGGTTTTCACTGAAAAAATCTATAATTACACAAGTTGTTCACATACGTTCAAGCAGCACTGTAGATGTGTGTGTACTTTCTGAAATCAAGCCCAATTGATTCAAATGTTTTCCCATAAAGATTTAACTATACCTAGCAGATGGATACCTAGTATGCCAAATTAAGTGGGCACATGAATATGCAAGGTCAATATGAACAAAGTTTAATTAGGAAAAAATATTTACTTTAAGGTGGAATTGGTTATATCTCAAAATTGGGGAGAAAAACAGGGCAGAATTATAAAAATAAAAAAAATTCTTCTTTTGTAACCTAATGCCTTAATAAATAAAATGGAATTGTAAATTTGTAAAAACTGTAACGGGGAGTGAAACCCGTTACGGATGCAGTTTATATCAACAATAAAGGAATAATTTAAACAATCTAAAAAAAATGGAAATCTGCTTGGGCCTGGACGAGGTGGCAAATCTTTCATGCAGTTTTGATAACAACTCCATGAACATGGAACTAGCAAGAACTTGCCACCTAGCAAGAAATTCAAGTTCATTTTTAATAATATTTTATAAAGAAGGGTGGACAGTTTCTTACATATTTCAGACACGCTGGTCTACTGAGTTTATTTTGTGAATAGGTATAGCCAAAACATAGCCTACACCCAAAGAACTGCATTGACAGAGCCTACGCATGTCTTCCCAAGGGAAGAATGCTTTTGTAACAAAGAAGATTCATATTCATATGTATTGAATGAGTGGAACAAAACTAAGATATGTTATAAAAATGTAAACCCTCCCAAAAACTGCAGCAAAAATGTCAGCTTCTTCCCAGGGGGGACACAGGAGGTTAAAAGTGTTACTTTCTAGCTTTATGAAACATAACATTGCTGGTGAGAGGGGTGAACAACAATTGCACACCTGCAAGGCTTGACAATCATTGAGGGTCATTTTAGGGTTTCAGAAGTGTTCCAAAAATGGACAGGGGCTGTCCTAGCTTCAGGGGAATGCTGATTATGTCATTAGGGTGCCAGAACAGAGTACATATTTGACTAAGTTGAGCAGGAGCTGCCCCCCTCTCGGTAAAGAAAGGTTTAGGCCCCAAATACATTTCTGAAGATTATAAACCGTTTTGAAGATTATAAACCAAGCAGTGCTCTTTGATCCATGAACCCAGGTCAGCTAGTAAAGCCAAGAGTCCTAGCTAAACATGGCAGAGCTGCATTTAGCAACTGGAATAAACTACCAGAAAATCTTAGACGTGCCCCAAACCTATCAATTTTTAAATCCGGGTTAAAAACACTTCTCTTTTCATAAGCCCATGACTGAGCGCTTAAACTTAACCACACTGTTCGCTTCACAGCTTTTATAACTTCCTCATGGAATCTACTACGGAATCTACCAGTTATGTTTTTTGTTCTATTTCTATTTTCTTTTTCTGCGTTTTATTATTATGATGTCGTCCCCCTAGTTTTATTATTAAGGTGGTTAGACAGGGTTCGACATAAGCGATGGCCCGGGACCAGTACTTGTCGGGCAAGTAGATTGGCCAGTCGCTGGCCCGGCCCGTCCGGGCCAGGGACAGTGGCTTTGTCAATATCAGAAGGCAGCTCCCTCAGCATACGTCAGACAACAGAGTGACACGAAGCACTTGAAACAAATGTTTGCTAACATTTCAAATTTTCACTTCAGCCATTAACGTTTGAAGAAACGTTTGGAGGCCAAGTCAACACATTGAATCTCGTTGTTGTGTTCCTCAAAGCAGAAGTTCCCCAGCAGAACATTGCCCAAAGCATCACACTGCCTCCACCGGCTTTCCTTCTTCCCATAGTGCATCCTGGTGCCATGTGTTCTCCAGGTAAATTATGCACACGCACCCGGCCATCCACGTGATGTAAAAGAAAATGTGATTCATCAGACCAGGCCACCTTATTCCATTGCTCCGTGGACAGGTTCTGAAGCTCTCGGCAGTGGACAGGGGTCAGCATGGGGACCCTGACTGGTCTGCAGCTAAGTAGTACCATATGCAACAAACTGCAATGCACTGTGTGTTGCTGGTTCACCGCTTTTCCTTCTTTGGACCACTTCTGATAGGTACTGACCACTGCAGACTAGGAACACCCCACAAGGGCTGCAGTTTTGGAGATGCTCTGACCCAGTCGTCTAGCCATCACAGTTTGGCCTTTGTCAAAGTTGTTCAGATCCTTACGTTTGCCCAATATTCCTGCTTCTAACACATCAACTTTGAGGACAGAACAGTCTTCCCAGTGTATATACAGCATCAATAAAATCTTGCCTGGTGAAGTTAATCAACACCGCTTACCACATCGTGGGCAGTGAGCTCCCCTTCAGCGCTTACGAGAGAACGGTCGCACTTCTGAAGACGAGTGGAGAAGACGTTGGTTCTCAGTACCTCTCTGATGTAGCTTGTTGAAGGTAAGTTACTCAGCTAGCTAGCTATTATGTTACTGTTACTTTGCCCACAAAGGATGGTAGACACAAAACGTGACTGCTTGAGTGTCGTGAGTGAGATTGAGTCAACACCGATTACCACATTGTGATCAGCCACATTAGCTACCTATGTACTAGCCAAGCTATGGTAGCCTCATAACCAACTGCCGAGAGCGCAGCACAGCAGGTAACAGTACACTAGTTGCTAGCTAGCTAATTTTAGATAGCTAATTTACTAGACTGTTTAAAGTTTTGTGTCCGTAAAAAAAGAACACTGAGGTATGAGAGAATAAGTTAAATCCCCCCAATATCACACGCTGACAAGCTTGCTCTTCATTAGCTTGGAGGGTCCCGACGTGGAGAACTTCAACCCAATGCCAATAGTGAAGAGGTGGTTCAAGGAGGCGGACAGAAGGAGCTTACAGTAAATGAAAGTGAATTGATTTGAATGCAATCAAATGAATAAATCAATTTATTGTTCAGAAAAATCATTGTTTATACAATAAATGAAATGTTGTTTTTATTCTCTTTCTTTCAGGGCCATTAAAACTCTGATCTACTGGCCCATAGGGCCAGTGGGGATTTTTTTTTTTTTTGCGTTGAACACTGTTAGAGTCCCCCTAGTTTTATTATTAAGGTGGTTAGAGTCCCCCTAGTTTTATTATTAAGGTAGTTAGAGTCCCCCTAGTTTTATTATTAAGGTGTTCAGAGGCCCCTAGTTTTATTATTAAGGTGGTTAGAGTCCCCCTTGTTTTATTATTAAGGTGTTCAGAGTCCCCTTGTTTTATTATCAAGGTGGTTAGAGTCCCCTTGTTTTATTAATGTTTTTATTCTAGTATTTGTTTATATTCCATTGTATCTTATTCTTTGTAATTCTTTGAATTGCTTCTATGTACGAATTGTGTTATATAAATAAACTTGCTTGCTTGCAAGAGACCAGAGGTGGCAGAATGAAGAACTGTGGAAGGATGTACGGTTTAAAGATCTGAATATAGAGATGGGCAGTTGTCCTTTCAGCTTCATAGATAAGCACCATTGTCTTATAGTGGTTGCAAGCTTCAACTAGGAGCCTGTGGAGTGTGCAGAGGAGTGGGGTTAAGTGGAAGAAATTGGGATGGTTGAACAGGTGAGATGCAGTGTTCTAGATGAGTTGAAGGAGTTTAAAAACACAAGCAGGGATCCCAACCAACTGTGATTGGCAGTAATCTGCAGTAATCAGATGCTTTAGCTGCCGGGTCACCTTCTGATCCATTACTCAAATCTAAACAGTAACATAATGCACACAAAACTAATGTACATTTGTGGATAGTTATACATCATCGTATTTTAGGGTTTAGCTAGAGGAAACAACAGCTCAAGGTAAGGCCCGTAATTCTGCACAAAACACATTATAGTGACCCGAGTCCCTGGTAAGGTGTTTGCCCAACATTTGACTAAGTGGTGATAAAAGAAAAAAAATGTAGTGTTTGAAAATTATCTCAGGATGAGATCAAAAGTCAAGGTTTTTGTCTCATTAGTGTTGATGGCAGCTAACTTAACTGCAGTTTGGTTGTAACAAAGCAATTAAGTTTAACGGTGGATGAATGCAAGGTCAGAGTTTGAAATTCACAGTTTTTCAACAGTATTTCAGCAGTATTTGTTTGCACACGTTTACAATATTTCATTGTGTATTCTCCTGTGTCTCTGTGTTTGTATACCCTGGTTCATGTCATCATGTGATGAGCGCTCCATTGGGAGAAAACAGGTCGGCCTAAAGTCCTCTGAGATAAAGAATAATTATAGTGATCTGTCCTCAATCCTGAGATAGACTATAAACTGTGTCATTGTATTAACCAAATGGAAATGTCTCCAAATTATAAACACCTGAACGTATCTCAACACAGAGCAATGACAGGGAGACAGACAGAGGAGTGTGAATTTGGTGGCACTGTTGCCGCAGGTGGAATTATGAAAGAACATTGTGATTGAGAAAAAGACAAAGGTGTCTGGGATCAGATGCATCTGGAGTGTTTTATGGCCTAGTTTTGCCACCTTTAGGATGACTGATCAATGCCCTTGTGTTCAATATGAGTATGAATTAACTCCAAATGGAAATCCATTATGGGTTGTCTGCTTTCACTTTATGACCAAGATATATACCGATCAGCCATAACATTATGACCACCTGCCTAATATTGTGTCAGCCCCCCTTTTTGCCGATAAAACAGCACTGACCCATCAAGGCATGGACGCCACTAGTGTGGTAACTGGCACCAAGACGTTTGCAGCAGATCCTTTCAGTCCTGTAAGTTGGGAGGAGGGTCCTCCATTAATCAGACCTGTTTGTCCAGCACATTCCACGGATGCTCGATTGGATTGAGATCTGGGGAATTTGGAGGCCAAGTCAACACCTTGAATCTCGTTATTGTGTTCCTCAAAGCAGAAGTTCCCCAGCAGAACATTGCCCAAAGCATCACACTGCCTCCACCGGCTTTCCTTCTTCCCATAGTGCATCCTGGTGCCATGTGTTCTCCAGGTAAATTATGCACACGCACCCGGCCATCCACGTGATGTAAAAGAAAACGTGATTCATCAGACCAGGCCACCTTATTCCATTGCTCCATGGACAGGTTCTGAAGCTCTCAGCAGTGGACAGGGGTCAGCATGGGGACCCTGACTGGTCTGCAGCTAAGTAGTACCATATGCAACAAACTGCAATGCACTGTGTGTTCTGACACCTTTCTATCAGTACCAGCATTAACTATTTCAGCAATTTGAGCTACGGTAGGATGTCTGTTGGATCGGACCATAAGGGCCAGCCTTCGCTCCCCACATGCATCAATGAGCCTTGGCCACTCATGACCATGTTGCTGGTTCACCGCTTTTCCTTCTTTGGACCACTTCTGATATGCACTCACCACTGCAGACCAGGAACACCCCACAAGGGCTGCAGTTTTGGAGATGCTCTGACCCAGTCGTCTAGCCATCACAGTTTGGCCTTTGTCAAAGTCGTTTAGATCCTTACGTTTGCCCAATATTCCTGCTTCTAACACATCAACTTTGAGGACAGAACAGTCTTCCCAGTGTATATACAGCATCAATAAAATCTTGCCTCTTTTTTATCTTCTTACAAAATATTATGAAACAAGAAATACTGAGTGAAAAGGGTCCTATTTCCCGGAACCTGAGCTTTATTTGCGCCCAATTTCTCCTGATAATAGGGCAATCAATGGAATTGGTCAAAGAAAATGGTATATGTAATGGACCCATTTATTTCTACAAGTTACCACAGATATATACATTAAATTTTATAGCACTATTACAAATTGCTTTAAAAATACTGACCTAACGGTGGAATGAAGCATAACAGGGTAGAAAGTAATAACAGGGTGGAACTGACACCGATAATGAAGAAAAGATTAACAAATATATGTTATGAAATCTGTGAAATTGGCAAAGAACAAGATTATATATCTAGAAATATTCTACAATATCTATGAACTGCATGACTTTTCCCACTGGCCGTTTTAAAAGCTTATTAGCCAGTAATATGTTGCTAGACGCCATTACGCATTGTATTAAACTTTGTAACGTTTATTAATTTTACCATCACCACAAATACCATCTATTAACTGTCCGTTTTAACAGTTTATTAGCCATTCGTGATACAACTACTGTATCAATATAGGTGACTATAACGGACTTTTATGTCAAGTGAAAAGATGAGAGAATCGTGTAGCCCGCGAAGTATTAGACTATCCTGAAGAAATCATGAAACATAATTTGAAAATCCACCAGAAATAGTCGTAAAATAAGTCAACTACTGATGGCCGTTCTTCAAGCAGCAGGATATTACGCTAGCAGCGCTAACTCAGATTTCCTTTTTCAAAATAAAAGCCATCAGTAAACTATACAAAGCGATATAGTTAACAATCTAGTCTGTCATTTTATGTTTAATGTCTGCTCCAATGTTGTTCTTGTCTGTTGTTTTTTTTTTACATACTAGATTGTTTACTATATGTCCTTCTACATTTAAATTATGGCTTTTATTGTGATATGGAAAATCTGAGTGCTGCCAGCATAATATCCTGCTGCTAAAAAACACTAATGAAGCCTCGTTTGGCCATCACTACAGTAAACCGTTTCATTTTAGGCTTCCCGTAGCTACAGAAGTTTGTAGCCAGCGAGGATTTTGTCTATTCTGAACAAATCCTATTACCACTGGCCGTTTTAACAGCTAATTAGCCATTCGTGAATGACATTGAGTATCTATCAATATAGGTGACGATAACTGACTTTTCTCAAGTGAAAAGACGAGAGAATCATGTAGGCAGCGATCTGGTTGTCTATCCTGAACACATCCTAAAATCCACCAGAACTGTTTTATTTTAGGCTTCCTATTACGGAGCTACATAAGGTTATACCAGCGACATTTTCGTCTGTCCTGAACCTCAGGCGTAATGTGTTTAGACTGTTAGAGTCGAACGCAGTACATGTAACCCTTACGTACCATCAATTAAAATAAATAAAACAGGGACTGACACAATCCTCAGTGCCTGTTGCAAGTGAAACGTAGAAGGCAGGGATAGGTGTGTATTTCCTTGAAGGTGTGTGTGTTGAAGGCCTATGACAAATTTTGAGATGAAGTTTGTGTGAACAGTAATGCAGAGTTGGCTACCTTTCTACTTGGACAAGTAGGTTACATCACCACATTTGGCTAGTTTTAAATAGTGTTACAACCTGGTGTTCACTTATGCATAAGCAAATATTGATCTTCGTTCGAAGTAATTATATTGACTTTTAGCTAGATTTAGCCTTGTGCTAACTGGTCTAAGTGCGAATATTATTGTTACAGCTAGCGAACTACCACGATTATGTTTTCATGTTCGCTATATAGCCATCAACGGGTCTCTGAAATATGGCAATGCATCTAAAGTAACACATAGCCCAGATTATGTTATGATTGGTTTAGGTGTTTTTTTTATTATGTGTTCTGTAGTTATGGAAACTTTAACCCCATTTGAAACTAAATTCTGTGTTCATTGTTCCAGCATCGACGGTTGGAGGTGACCCTGCTTCAAACCGGTCAGTATGCTCATAGTTAATAATGACAATGTCAGATCCTAATGGAGTTAAAGAACTGATATACAACTCACTGCCGATAGGTGGCGTTAAGTTGCATAGGGCACCTTTAATTAAAAATGTAACCTTACAAATAAGCCTAACCTGACCCTTAACCAAATCTATAATGTAAACACTTTTAAATATCGACATATGTAATTCATTTACTATCTTTACTGACATAAGTTCCACACTGTTTGGTAGATACACTTCTGAGAGTGAGTGAGATTGAGTTGGCATAATGGTGAATATTCTAACCTCTATATAAAACATATTTTAAAAAAATTTCATCAAAAATGTTGCCTAACAGGGTGGAACATTTACGATCAAGACATACAGAAAAGCATCAAGAAACCTATAAAAATAGATTAAACCAAGTTGAGGTACTTATCTTTGAACTGTTGTTTTCCCACCCAGATAATTCATGACACTTCCTAAACATGACGTCGTTGTGGGGTAGGATTTTTTTTTTAAAGAAAATTACTACAAACTAACAGGGTGGAAAGTGATGTTAAGGACACACAGACAATGTAATATACCACAATAAAACATTTAATAATTGTGGAAAAAATTATCATAATTATAGAATTGAATTATTTCATTGCTTATATTTCACAGAGAATTGATGAATAGCACCCACTGAAACATACTACAAAATTGTGTCTGTTTTTAATGCAGTGCCACCTGAGGGCCCAAACATCACAACCATTCAATACTGGTTTACGCCCCTGTCCCTTGCTTGCCTAGTGTACTCCAGATTCTCTGAATCTTTTAATGATATTATGTACTGTAGATGATGAGATGCTAAAACTTGTTGTGATAGGTTAATCTTGAATTGTGGTACTATTTGCCCATGCTGTCTTTCAGAGTGGTGAACCTTTCCTCACTTCTGACAGACCATCCTCCCTGGAATGATCTTTTAATACCCAATCATGTTGCTGACCTGTTGCCAATAGAGCTAATTAGTTGTGAGATGTTCCACCAGGTTTAGTTTTTTAGCATTACACAACTTTGCAAGTCTTTTGTTGCCCTTGTCTCAGCTTTTTTGAAATGCGTTGCTGGCATCAAATTCAAAGTGAGCATGTATTATCCAAGAAACAATAACATTTCTCAGTTTCAACATTTGATATGTTGTCTTGGTACTATTTTCTATTGAATGTATTGTTTAAATCAGTGATTCTCAAATTGGGGTACGTTGCGGTACTGTAGGGGGTATATGAGATTTATAAAAAAAAAAAGATTAATTCATTTAAATTATTAATTAATTGAATTTAAAAGATATACAAAATCATCCATGATTACTAAAAATATCATGCGAAATGTTTATGTAAACCACATTTTTATCTAAAATGTTTGATTGTAAACTACCTAAATCAGAGAAGAAGAATTTGAATCACGCCTAGCGGGAAGCCAGTTACTCTACTGGAAACAAACACATTTAAATGAAATCCTGGTTAAAACGTAGTAATACTACAGCGGAGAACAGGGAGGATGAAGGAAAAAAAGAAAGCCAAAGTGGAGCCAACAAAATACCGGCAATATCAGGAGGGGGTATGTTTTGATGGGATTCACGGCAACCCTCCCCAGGCATTGTGTTTTTTCTGTGGGGAAAAACTAGCTAACAGCTCGACGAAACCGGCGCACCTCCAGAGACATCTCAGCACCAGACATCAGTGTCATGTTGGAAAACCACCAGACTTTTTCAAGAGAAAACTTGCTGAGTTTAGATCATCGCAGGAAACACTGCGAAAAGTCTATATCAACGACATTTATGAAAATGTACTTTTCTGCAAGAGCTTAGAGGGGAAAACAACAATGTTTTTCATTTACAATGTTTAATAAATCTCATAATGATGGCATGTCATTATATCGTAGTCATGGCTTTTATTTCTATCTCAAATGGTTGGGGCCGATCAGGGGGTACTTGGCTGAGAAAAAAATTGATAGGGGGTACGTCATTGAAAAAAGATTGAGAAGCACTGGTTTAAATGATTTGCATATCATTGCATTCTGTTTTTATTAAAATTTTACACAGTGTAACAACATTTTTGCAAATGGGGTAGTAAAAGGGTATGAAGGGCCTTGATCAGGGAGGTGACCAAGAACCCAACGACCAGTCCAACAGAGCTTCAGAGTTTCTCTGCAGAGATGGGAGAACCTGCCACAAGGACAACCATCAATCAGGCCTTTATGGTAGATTGGCTGTCCCCAGAGTAAAAAGCATTATGACATGAGGAAAAAAAACAGAGACCAAAATTGAACACTGAGCTAGAGTCTGCCAAAAACAAGGTAATGTAACAAGGTACAGAGATCTATTTGAAGAAAACCTGGTCCAGAGTGCACAGGACCTCAGACTGGGGTGAAGATCATTTTTTTCACCATGACAACGACATGAAACACACAGCTAAAGACAAAACTGGTCTTTGGGACAAGCCAAACTTCAACTACGCTGAACGTCTTTATGGCGACCTGAAGATCTCAGTTCCCCAAAAAGTGAAGGGGTCTGAATACTTTCCAAAGGCACGGTATGTCCAATCAGCTTCCAGGACCTAACCCTCTTGGTTTCTAACACATTTCTGGTTAACAACCGTCACTATTATTAAGAGGATAATTCTTCACACTGTTTCTTACAAGCACATGGATAAATATCAACCACCTCAACTGTGAGGAGATACATGTTTCTTTAGCCACCAGGTGATGCATGAACACAAAAAGAGTAAGACCTAAAAATGCATCTAACAATGGCATGATCTGACTGGCATCACTTCCCAACCTATACTGCTCAGCCTGAAATGTAAACCTTCATCTTATTAGTCACTAGTATACTTCTGTAACTTATAAGATACCTGATGCCCCAGATAAAGTGTCTGTGTGTGAGTTTATGCATTGAGAGTGTTCCTTTAAGTGTGTTAGTGTTTGTGTGTTTACCATCATTGTTGCAATCATACACTGGGAAGTGTTGTCACTATGCTTCATTTAAGCAACAGCATAGAGCTTACCTCAGGGTTTTCTACAGTGCACATTCTAACACACTAACTCGAATGGACATATGCATTCTATGGCAAAAAACTGCCTAATCTCGACAGGATCTACTAGCAGCAGGCTACCACAGCAGAGCAGCCCTAGTGCCAGATGCTATTTATACATGTCATTACTTTGAATTACGTTTTAAACAAATGTACAGGATGAGACATCTAGTCAAACCCCAAATGAATCCCACGCTTCTTCTCCAACCACATGTTGAAGTATCTCATCTCCTGTTGCACTAAATGGAATGTGTACTTAGGCCTCTCTGTGTTTGCGGAATGCCAGTTAGAGTTACAATACTACAAGAACTTCATCCAATCTATAAGTCATGTGTTCTGGATTTTTCCTGTGTCCTTCTAATCTTTCACTTATTCACTTGTTTTCAATGCAATAATGCTCCCCGGTGATCTTTCACATCCCCTTCCCCTGACTGAACCAATCAGATCACTCAGTCGCCACAAACAGTTATACAACTTCCTGTGTCATCATGGTATCAGTGTTCATATTTTCTATGTGAGAGACAGAAGCCTACCGAAACTATTGATGTGCGAGGACAAGTGGACAGAAAGGTGACTTCTAAGAGCGGACATCACGGATGCACTTGTGTATACTGTCATAATCGACAAACAGGCTTGACTGGCTTGAGTGTTTTCTCCCTCTGCTTCTTCTCATAACAAACAGTATTTTGTAGTTGTTGCATAACTGATTTGAATTGTTTATACTTAAAAACACAATTCAGCTGCTGTTTATTTCAAATTGCCATGTAGCAGTAATTGTGTACAGGACAGCATCCCAGCAAATTATTTTTCACAATGTCAGCTCTGGGTTTACAACCAGCAACTTTGTGTTTACTAGATCAACTTTATTAGCGTTTTGGGAGATGGAGGAAAACGTAGGCTGATATGGAACTGAAAAGTTCATTTTTGTTGGCCATATCTCTCCTCAACAGGTAACATTTCTAAGTAGCAAAATAGCTACCTAGCTAGTGAGCTGCCCATAACGTACATCACTGTCCAGACACAAATGCAAAAAGAGTGTGTACGCTTGGTTATAGAAACAAAGACAGGATAGACTATACAAACAGGAATTCCAAACCAACCATTGTAGCTAGCTAGTTGTTATAGCAATCTCACAAGAGTGAAGCTCATTAACCATTTCGGGCATGAATAAAAAAATACTTTAATAATGCTCTGCACCTCAAAATGGGACTACATAATTTTAGATCCAGTGCTTCAAGACAACCACAGTCAATCAGATTGCACAAAAATACCCAGACCTCGGATCAACGGGGACATATTTTAATCCTGTACCACTTGACACTTCACTAAAATAGTAATGAGCTCAAAACCCACCAGCTGTCAACTGGACTCTATTCCATTTAAATTACTTTAAAATACTTCCTCAGCTTGGTCTGCAAAAGTTGAACATAATAATTTGCTCCCTACCTTCCAGACGTGTACCAACTTGCAAAAAATGGCAGTAATAGATATTAGGCCAATATCCAACCTCCCATTCCTTTCCCAGCAACTAACTGCCTTCCAAATAATATTTACAAAATCTTCCTGTCCATTTTAGACCCCATCATAGTACTGAGATTGCACTGGTGACGGTAGAAAATGAACTTTCAATGACATGCTTCTTGAACTTAGTACTGCCTTCAACACCATTGATCACACCATTCTTTCAAATAGTTTGGAAACCCAAATTAGTTTAAGCGCATGCGTTCTTGCATGGTTTAGATTCTGTCTATCAAAATATATCAGTTTGGATTTGTGGATGATCTGTCCTCTGACAAAACCAACGTATGTTTTGGTGTTCCTCATGGCTAAGTTTTGGGACCACTTTTGTTTTCACTATATACAATTGTGCACAAAAGTTTGCATACCCTTGGTGAATAGGAAATATATGTACTATTTGTAAAAATATGAGTGAGCAGGCAAAACACGTCTTTTATTTCTTGTGGGATCCACATTTCACTGTAGGTCATAACAGGATGCCACAATCATAAAACAAAACATGGCAACAAAGATTTTTTTTCCTGACCCCTGTTCAAAAGTCTGCATACCCTTAGTTCGCAATACTGTGTATTGCCCCCTTCAGCATCAATGACAGCATGCAGTCTTTTGTAATAGTTGTCTGAGGCCCCACATTCCTGCAGGTGGTATCCCAAAAAACTGTGAGGGACCTCTGTGTTTACTTTGACCCCGATCTCTTTTTTAAAAAACATAAGATGTATTTTAAGATTGTATTTTTTCCATTTTCAGAAAGTTGCAAAAATCTGACACTTTTATTGAAAAGAAATGCAGAAAAGCGAATCTACACTTTTATTACTTCAACATTAAACTATTGCAATGCAATTCTCTTTGGTTACCCTGATAAGTGTTATGGAAATTTACTGAGCTAATGTATTAATTAATTCTACAATGTATATTTCTAGTTAGTATTGAGCTGATTTGAAAGTACAGAGTCTGTGTTTAGACAAGAAGAGGAATACCAGATGTGCTGATAGTGTCATAAATGTGGGAAAGGGGATTTGGTCTTTATTTGTTTGTGGCACAATCTGTGAAAGGTATCAGTAGATCAATCTGTTAATCTGTTAAAGTTATCAGTGTACCTGTTCTTTGTTCTGAATGTATGTGGCCCATCTGAATTGAAAAGGTGTACAATGTTCCTTTTGGCAAAAGGAGGGGTAGCCTGCCCTTGGGAATGGATAGAACTAAAGGAAACATGTATTGTTGACATAAGACAGCTGTGCAGTATCTTACCACACCCCTGTATAAGTACTGATAGTTTTCTGAGCCAGTTCAGAGATTTTTCCCTGGTTACATTGTTGCTGTGCTTTCTCTCTCTTTGCGAGTTTAAATAAACTGCTGTTGTGTACTAGAGATTTTCCTCTGTCTTGCCTACCACTGTTTTACTAGATGGACCTTTGAATTTCCATCTCATAAGACACTAAATAAACTTCAATAAGTGCTAAATACAGCTGCTAGAATCTTAACTAGAACAGAAAATGTCATCATATTAGATAGTACTAGCCCCCCTACACTGGCTGCCTGTCATGGCATGGGATGATTTTAAGGTTAAGCACATAATATAATTAAAAGAGGGACAAGGCCCGAAAACCAATGCTGGATGGCCATGATCTTTGGGCCCTCAGGTAGCACTGCATTAAAAACATACACGATTCTGTAGTGGATATCATTGCATGGGCTCAGGAACACCTGAATACCATTGAATGTGAACACAGTTTGTCGCTCTATCCTGCAAAGAAGAGACCAGATATAAACAAGATCCATGAACACCTGCTGCGTTCTCTGGGCCTGAGCTCATTTAAAATGGACTGAGGCAAAGTAGAAAACTGTCCTGTGGTCGGACAAATCTAAATTAAAAAGTATATTTGGGGATCATGGACGCCGCGCCCTCTTGGGTAAAGAGGAGAGGGACCATCCGGCTTATCAGCGCACAGTTCAAATGCCAGCAACTTTAATGGTATGGGGGTGCGTTGGTGCACATGCCATGGGTCACATGCACATCTGTGAAGGCAGAATTAATGCTGAACAATATATACAGGTTTTAAAGCAACATATGATGCCATCCAGACAACATCCTTTTCAGGAAAGGCCTTGCTTATTTCAAAAAGACAATGCAAACCATATTCTGCACATATTACAACAGCAAGGCTTTGTTGTAAAAGAGTCTGGGTGCTAAACTGGCCTGCCTGCAGGCCAGACCTGTCACCCATTGAAAACATTTGGCACATAATGATACAAAAAACACAACAAAGCCAGCCTCTACAACAAAGGCTGAAATCCTATATCAAGCAACAATGGGAAAACATTTCACTTTCAAAACTACTGCAATTGGTCTCCTCAGTTCCCAAACA
Source organism: Esox lucius (assembly GCF_011004845.1). Lineage (NCBI taxonomy): Eukaryota > Metazoa > Chordata > Actinopteri > Esociformes > Esocidae > Esox > Esox lucius. The sequence goes on along the minus strand of NC_047588.1, from coordinate 13,831,569 downwards.
CATACAGAGTATTGTTAAAAGAAGAGGTGAGGCAACACAGTAATAAACACACCCCATCCCTACTTTTTTAAACATGTTTCTGGCATCAAATTCAAAATGGGCATCTATTTTTTCTAAAACAATAACCTCTTGTTCAACATGTGATAGGTTGTCTTTGTAATATTTTCAATTAAATGAAGGAATTAAATGATTTGCACATTATTGCATTCTGTTTTATTTGCAATTTACGCAGTGTCCCAAATTTGTGGAAATGGAGTTGTAGTTCTAGACATAGTTGCAAAGAGTTGCAAAAGCCATATCTCAGACTGGCCAATAAAAAGAAAAGGTTAAAACGGGCAAAGGAAGAAATCTGAATAGAAGGCCAGCTTATTTCAGTGGCCTCTTCACTGTTGACATTGAGAAAGCTATACTGTTATACTATGCTATTACATTTGGTTCTGTTATGTAAAATTTTCCATTGAACTTAATTTTGTAGTCCAGGACAAGGCTTAATTTGTGTGTTAGCATAGATCAAGTTTTGCATATGTGCAAAACATTTGGCACATGTGTGATCTCTTAGTCTATCAGACTAAAGATAGAGAAAAGTCAAATCTGCAGGCTGATTTTTATTATAAGGCCTAGCCACTAAGTCCCCCAGAACAGCTGAGCCAGTCTTGCCCTTTCATTCATTTGATAGAACGTCCTATTTACTGAATAAATTAGCAGTATTTGCATACTTTCGCCCAGTTTGTGAAATGAAGAGCTTTGGATGTGTATTTTATATTCAATTCTCATATTAATTACATTATTTATATTTATAATTTATATATATTTGACAAAAAAAATGGTCACACATCCAGTAACATTAACTATTAGAATAAATTTTTTCTGGAAATTTTCTGGAAATTTGGTTGCACATCAAATGTTATTTTATTATACTGTACTACCAGTCACTATTTCCAATTGTAGAAAACATATTCTAGATTGTTGGCATGTCCAGCTAGCAAACTAAACTTGAAGTACTTATGTCCAGGTATGTGGCCTTGGTGCCATTACCTACATACAGATGGCCCACATTTATTTTGTTAGTCATTCTCACTCAGATATCACATTAGCACGTTATGTATCATGGTGAAATGCAAAAATATTCAGAAAATTTGAAAAGAACATTGATATTGGACCGGCACCTGTTTTCTACAATTCTACAAAACACATTCTCCAGCCCCAAGCCAATATTTATAGAATTATAGGACATTAGCTTTAAAAAATAAAATAACCCCTTTTTTCCATGATCTTTGCTAAAATTTTGTAGACTTTTATTAAAATGGTTTATGAAATAGAAAAATTTTCTATTTTTGCCCCATGGCAAAATGTCTTCAATGTCTTTTCTTCGCAAGGGGGGCCACTAAGGACTGGTTTTCAAACACATACGTGCCATGACTGAATTTGGGAGAATACATCAACCTTTTACATAAAGTCTTCATTAAAATAAGCAAATTTGCTAAAATATCTATCAATACATATAGTGGCATTTTGGCATTAAACTCTTCAGCATGTACATGAACCTAGTCACAGTGATTAGGAGCCTTATTCATTTTATCAGGCTACCAATATGCTGTTTTTTTGCATTGTTAAAAGTTCCTTGTAACTCAAGTATTACCGCGTGTCTACAAAATAAAAGTAGATTTTAACAATATCTTCCCTTTGATGAAGTTGCACAAATAGTTAGCTGTATGTGTTTTCTCTCATGCCTCCCTTCTATGCAGCCATATTGGTATAACAAAGGTAATGTGTAGAATTTATGTTGCACAGCACTAATACTCCTCTGTATTATACACTATTTAAGAGGAAAGCAGCAATGTCCTTATTCTGTTCAGCTCCACAAGTCAATGGACAGCAACTGATGCAATGTCAACAGAAATGTTTTTAATGGAAAGACAATTATAATTATCAAAGAAAGGAGACTATATTGCCTGTGTGTCATGTTATTTTCTCTCTCATTGCGTGTTATGGTGCAAAGCTTCCAACCGGGGTTATCTGCTTGCTTGGTCAACACAAATCTCTGTCCATCCTTTTCAACCTAGCTAATATGAGCACTCAGCACTCGCATGGTCAAACAAACTGAGGACGCTCTGTATAGATGTAGCAAAGAGGTCAATGGAACCCAAAAAAACCTGAAAGTGCCATGGAAACACATTGGGAAAGATTATTGCTTATCGCACCCCAGTAAAGAGTGCCTACATGTAGGTCTATTGTCTGTGTTTGTGTTTGTAATTCACATGGTCAAAATTGGATGAAGCTTGTATGGATGTCGATCATCACTGGTCAAATGCATTAAAGCAACAAAAAACAACTGACTGCCACTATGTATTTCTATAGTAATACAACCACCATATACAGTACCACTAGAATTGCCCAGGTACAATGTGGAATCTTAATATGTTTAAGTTAATTAGGTTTTTAGTCCCTCTCACAACTTTCTCTTCCAGGCGTCTATTTCTAATGGATGGATAAAAAAAACATTGATGTTTGGCCATTATCTACACACTCATCTTGAACAACCTAATGCGACATTGTGATTACAAAACCGAGCAACAAACGACAGAACTGCAAAAACGTTAGGACTGGAATATTCCTCCTGAGATGGAAACAGTCTCTCCTTAAAATCAACTTAGATCTTTAAACGTTGGATATAAAATAACAAGCAGGCATATAATATACCAGTAGTTTTCTTTGAAAGCATCAAATAAATACAAATACAATCTCATTTTTATGGTGCAAATGTGAATGATGTGACAATACATACAGCTCTGGAAATTAATTAAGAGACCACTGCACCTTTATCTTTCCTTTCCAAAAAGTCAAAAGGAAGGTTTGAGTGAGGAACAGAAGGGTTAAAATTAAGAGACCACTGCGAATTGAACGCTTCTGTTCCTCACTGAAAGCTTTCCTTTTTAACTATTTTGGAAAGGAAAGAAAAAGGTGCAGTGGTCTCTTATTTTTTTCCAGAGGAGTATATGAAGAGAAAAACAAATCTCACATTTCAAAACACTTTACAATCAACTCAATTTACATTGCAGAAGGCATATCCTTTAAATACTGTATGAATGCCAGCCATTTTCTTTGAAAGCATCAAATACAGTGAAAATACACACATTTTGTGTGGTGCAGATTTAAATTACAAGAGATGCTTAATATATGCTAAATGTATGCTAAATTTAGCATCAGGCATGCAGTCATCCAGCTAACGTTTATGAGGTCTTCAGAATAGAAGTTTACCATTAAAATGAAACGCATACTTTTTCTTTCTCTCACACATACATACACAAAAACATATGTGGGCACACAAACAGACACTTGCCTTTCAAAATGTTTGGGTAGTCATCTTTGAAGTAGAGACCCTCTCCTATACTGTATTTCCATATTTCAGAACTGAAACTTCATGTAAATTAGGCATTTTATTATATTTTACAAAGCATGTCAATTTATTCTGTTAGGTCTTGCCCCTTAGGCTGTGAACTTTTAAGTGTATCTCATTGTCAGAGTAGGAATACAATATAACTACAGACCATGATGTGCTCGATATGCTATCGATTCACCAAAACTGAAAAAAAGCGGATCCTAACAGTTGGGAGTCTGAGGCCTAGAAGAGTAAGACAGACATAGAATGTAACGCATGTAATAAAACAACATATTAACAAGAAATCTCTGGGAATGGCTGGGGCATGCCAGCCAATGGAGGAGGTGTGTGTGAAAACAGACCCAGTATGGGGCAGTATGGAGAAGGAAATAAATTAAATGTATGCATTCACTACTGCAGAGGGGCAGTACATAAGCACATCTGCCAAATATAAAATATAAATCCAGCTGCTCTCAAAAGTATTCAACCCACTGGGACATTTTAACCTTTTATTGTATTTTCATTTTTGCCACTGGTCAACACAAACATTTCCATAACATCAAAGTGAATCTGTCTGGAACAGGCCATCCTCAAAAATATCTGGGCGAGAAGGGCAATCATCAGTGAGGCAAGGGCTGAGCTGGGCGACACTGTGCATACTGTAACAATAGCCCAGGTACTTGACAAAGTAGCTTTCATGTGAGAGTGTCGAAAAGACAAAAACTTGCATCAAATCTCAGCGAGACTCTGATTGTGACTCAGCGAGACTCTGATTGTGGGCCTCACCATTAAAATACATTGACACTGCTCATGTTTCACTTATTTGTGTTGATCAGTGGCAAAAACAAATTAAAGCCTTTTTGATTTCATGTTGTCACACAATAAAATGTTAAAACGTCCAAAAGGGGGTAAATACTTTAACAGGCACTGTATATATCAAAATGATCTAGGTTTTTTACAATGAGGGAGGTGTTCTTTGCTAATAAGGATAAAAGGACTTGTGTATGAATAAAAATATATACATTTGGTAAAACTTTTCACTGGGAAAATAAAATGTTTTTATTTATTTGTGAGTCTTTAAAGTTGGATGAAACGGTAAGAGGGCTGTGGCCTTAAATACTCCCTATACAAATACAGTATGTGGCATTGAACAGGAAGAAGATGATTAGGATGAAGACATTATAAACCTGAGAGTAAAATATATATTTTCCTTGCTGGTAGGGTTAGAGAGTCTCTATATTAATTAAAGGTACATTGTGTAGAATTCTGCCTCTAAGGTTTAAAAGTCAGAATTTCAAACAACAACAAGATTTGTCTCCACCTCCCCTTACCTTATCAAATGAGAATAGTATTAGCTAGTCCAGCATGGTTTAGGAAGGGAGATGGTACTCCGTTTAAGCAAGTATGAGTATAGGTCAATGTTATCTGGTAGACAGACCTGCGAGAAAGTATAAATGGGAATTATCCTTTTAACAATTTGACACTCCGAACAAGTTTGTAGAAAAAATATCTGAAAACTAAATAATTAACTGCATATGTCAAATTGTACAGTATCTCACAAAAGTGAGTACATCCCTAACATTTTTGTAAATATTTGATTATATCTTTTCATGTGACAACACTGAAGAAATGACACTTTGCTACAATGTAAAGTAGTGAGCTTCACAGGTTGCCACTGGAGTCCTCTTCCACTCCTCCATGACAACATCACGGAGCTGGTGGATGTTAGAGACCTTGTGCTCCTCCACCTTCCGTTTGAGGATGCCTCACAGATGCTCAATAGGGTTTAGGTCTGGAGACATGCTTGGCCAGTCCATCACCTTCACCCTCAGCTTCTTTAGCAAGGCAGTGGTCGTCTTGGAGGTGTGTTTGGGGTTGTTATCATGTTAGAATACTGCCCTGCGGCCCAGTCTCTGAAGGGAGGGGATCATGCTCTGCTTCAGTATGTCACAGTACATGTTGGCATTCATGGTTCCCTCCATGAACTGTAGCTCCCCAGTGCCGGCAGCACTCACACAGACCCAGACCATGACACTCCCACCACCATGCTTGACTGTTGGCAAGACACACATGTCTTTGTACTCCTCACCTGGTTGCCGCCACACACGCTTGACACCATCTGAAACAAATACATTTATCTTGGTCTCATCAGACCACAGGACATGGTTCCAGTAATCCATGTCCTTAGACTGCTTGTCTTCAGCAAACTGTTTGCGGGCTTTCTTGTCCATCATCTTTAGAAGAGGCTTCCTTCTGGGACGACAGCCATTCAGACCAATTTGATTCAGTGTGCAGCGTATGGTCTGAGCACTGACAGGCAGACCCCCCCACCCCTTCAACCTCTGCAGCAATGCTGGCAGCACTCATACATCTATTTCCCATAGACAACCTCTGGATATGACGCTGAGCATGTGCACTCAACTTCTTTGGTCGACCATGGCGAGACCTGTTCTGAGTGGAACCTGTCCTGTTAAACCGCTGTATGGTCTTGGCCACCGTACTGCAGCTCAGTTTCAGGGTTAGCCTTGAGTTATTTTGAGGGGACAGCAAATTTAAACTGTTATACAAGCTGTACACTCACTACTTTATTGTAGCAAGGTGTCATTTCTTCAGATATAATCAAATATTTGCAAAAATGTGAGGAGTGTACTTACTTTTGTGAGATACTGTACATATGGCCCTTCTAAAAAAATTGCTATTTTTAATGTACTTATTCAATAACTAACTTGAATTTTGATTAATCCAAATACTGGTTCAGCACGCAATAAGATCACTTCAAATGACCAGAGTAGTCTGAGAGATATGGGAGTTGCCCTCATGTAGGGGAGAGACATCCAAGAGAACAAATGTGGCAGAATGAAGAGCTTGGGTAGGGATTTAGGGCTTGAGCATTTCATGAATGCACTGTAGGGAAGGGCAGCAAAGTTCAAATAAACTTCTCAAAGTCTGTATTTTCACAATGCAGACCCTGCAATAATCTGTTTTTTTAAAGATTTTACCCGCATTCTAATTTCAAAAACAAGCATGGTGCACTCAGTTCTCTAGAATGCAGGGAAAAAATAGGCTTCTGAACACAGTCTCTCATTGTCTTTACATCGTTATAAATCACTGACTGTACAACCCCGCTTCCAAAAAAGTTGGGATGCTGCATAAAATGTAAATAAAAACAGAACGCAATGATAGTACAAAGACAACATATCAAATGTTGAAACTGAGACATTTTATTTTTTCTTGAAAAATAAATGGCCACTTTACGGTAGCCCTGAACCATAAAGTGAATCTCTAAATTAATCTTGTTAATCTCAAATTCAATTTTGAGCTACTGACTGATCATATATAGCAGATTGTGATTGTATTACACTATAAACTATATTGTATGATTGTTCTATGATAATCAAAATGAATTAAATGATCTGGTTCCCCATTTTGTTTCCATAATCACTGGTTTTATAGGGTTGAAACAATTATTCCATGTGGCAACATAGTTTAAATATGAACAAGCCAATTAATTCAGACAATCTACGTATAACATAATGCTAGATGTACACTGCTGAAACTAGTGTCAAACGTTCTTTTTCAATGAGTAGCCTATATATTTTTATTTATAGATGGCCCATTAAAACTTGTGTGCTTCCTTAATGCCACCTAATGTGTTGTCTGCCAATGGACACGTTAAAAAGTGTATGGCTGTATTCCTATCATGTTTTTATTATGTGCAGGGTTGGGTAGGTTACTTTTTAAATGTAATCCATTACATTTACAATTTCCCTGTCCATATTTTTAATCAGTAACCTAACTTTTTGATTACTCACTCAGTAACTATCTGATTACTTTGGATTACTTTTAGATTACATTCATATTAAGAGGCATTGGAAAAAAAATATGAATAGCCTATAACCAACTGAACACCTTTTGCGGGATCAATCAATGGCAAAAAACGGAATTCGCATTTTACCTTATGGGTTGTGTAGGCTACAGTGCCTTTGGAAATGGGTTTCTATACCATTGCTTTTTACTTCAATATGATTGGGCTACATCTCTACATTACATGCAAAAATTCTGTCAGATATTCAGTCATTACAATTCATCCAATAAACCTCGATCTTCCAGAATCTGACTTTTTATCTGAACATAACCTGAAATCTAATGATGCTTAAGCCTGTTTTGTTATTTGTGTTTTATTCATGTTTTTAATTACTTAAAAACATTTTTGAAAAATAAATGGCAATTACTCATAAAAGGGTATTGACATTGTTGTATATACAAATTAAGATATAGCTTTTCGCGCATAAACTAAATCTGCAGTAGTCTGAACATTTGCTCCACAACCAACATTGTCAAAATGTTGCAGAAACCCGGCACTTTTGCAATCATACACCGGCATAGAATTAAGATTTATCTGCGCGAACGTAACCTGCAATTGTTATGGCCACCAGGCAGTGATTGATTTTAATTACGGAAATAAAATAAATAAACTGTGATTATAAACCTGCACTCTTAGCTTAAAGTACATGACGTCAGCAGCCAATGATAACCAATGAACACAATTTTCAGAAATGCAAAGCAAGCAGAATCATATCATGGACGGAGTTGATGTGGCTGTCTCAAATGCAAATAGTCATCCTTTGGCAGAGTGCTTCCCAACACACCTTTTCTCCTCAAATGTCGTGGTAAATTCCATATAATGTTTTATCTTGAATGTAGCACCATGTTACAGCTATCTAACAAATGGTCGCCTAATCTATTAAATAATTCCTGTAAAAGTTATTCGTTGCAATTCGTTCTGGTTGTGTTGTTCGGTGTATTTGACAAATAAACCTTGAAACTTGAAAAAGATATAACACCAGGTAGGCCTATTGCCTATCATTGTTCTGAGAATTATGCGTCGAGTAGATAACTAAATAACATTCTATATGACTCTGCTAATATTATCGAAGATATACTCTGTTTTTACCAGCCATCCAACCAACCAAAACCGGAGACATTTGCGCTTCCTCCGTCACTAAACTGGTTATGCGCGTCCACCTTTGCACGCATGATGACCACACAAACAACTGAGGCGCGAATCATTCATTTGAAAACGATTTTGTTTTTGATGTAATGTAACAAATAATCGAACTATGGAAGAAATTATTTATTTGCTTTCATTCGTTGTCACAGAATCGAGAATGATATGATTAACTAAGCACATTCTTCCCTGCAAAAATCAGGCCATGTTTTGCTGAAATACTAACAAAATGTGATTTTGTAAAATGACTAAGTATTTTCTGGTTGCTGGGGTTGTGTTTAGTTGCCTAAAGTTCTAAACGTATGCCATTTTCTTAACACATCAAATGGCAAAATGGTAGGTAAGCTTCGGAAATGTCACAGGAGAGAGGAGCTGGACAAAAGTAACACAACTAATGACACGGATACTTAAACTAGCAATGAAAATGCAACGTGCAGCTTCTCCCAACACATACACACGCCCCACATTGTGCAGAAATGCAGAGAGGAGAGAGCATAGCTAAGGTTTGGACGTTTTTTCAGATTTTTTTTTGCTCAAACTTTTTGGATAACTCCCTTTACCCATAAAAAAAGTTAGAACAATTTGAAATTGAATCTCATAGTCAATACATCTGCATTTTCAGAATGCAAGACCATTTTTTTTCTGCATGAAAAATGCCAAACCTTGCTTTAGCACGAACCCTGAGCGGTACCCACAGGGAAACACCAAGGTCTTGTTGTGGACATAAGCTACAACTGGAGCATGTAAAGGATTTGGTGTAAAGGATTAGGAGTGGAGATATTGGGAAGGATTAACACTTTGCAGTCTGGTGTTACTTTTGTTTAACACCTTTTTGTTGGTTTACATTTTTTTTAAGAACCAGCCCAATAAGGCTGACCTGGAATGTAAACCTGTCCACTGCAGAACTTCACACACATAATACAACATTCGGCGCTTCACTGACTACCCCTAAAGTACCCCTCCCCCTTCTCAACTTTAAAAGGTCCCACACTTCAGACCTCAAGCACCCATGGGATTTGCAAAGGGAGCGAGAATTAATGAGTTGAGAAAAACTGCCATCCTTCAGGGGTTTACACACTAAATCTCTGCTACACTCACTGACCAGCACCTCTGCCGCAAACTCAACCATTACCCAAAAAGACGGTGGGAACGTAATCATTGTAGCAACCATATAATTCATTCAGTGGGTGCTTTAATTCTGCTAAATTGACTCAGATCATGCAGTCTGCAGCTAAGTCTGATTCATAGGACAATATGAAGGGAGTGGATGTGTACCAGGGGTGTAAGTGGCAGGTGATTTCTAGTAGCCAACTTTCTAGTAGTGCTGCCTGGAGTGGCTATACTTTAATTTAGCCAATTATCTTCCTGGCAGCCCGCCATGCAAAGGGAAGGTGCCCTGTGTGACAAATGTGTGGAGAAACACTGAAGAATGAGTGAACGTAGTGAATGTAAAAGCATAAATCCCATATTGGTATTTTTGGGAGGCTAGCCTAAGCTACACTGTTCAAATAGTGTGGGCCTACTAATTAAATGGATTAATGAAGATAAACTATTTCAAATATATGTCCAAGTTGCCACCAGTGCTTAAACCACATCTGAAAGTACTTTGGAGGTTTGGGAAAAAGCTACAAAATATAGGTTTCTGAGTGTAGAGTACCCTATAGTTCAACTGCCTATGCACCTAGCACTTGTGTGTGGTTAGTGATGTTTCTATAGAAAAGGTACAAATAGATTTTGAAAATATTTTTTTTAATTACTGGAAAAACAGATTTCATAGGCCCACTTGTTCTATAGGCCCACTTATAGATTATGAAGTTGACTGACATTTATTTGACCATGTATATTTAAAGAAAACATTGTGCAAGTACCTCTTGTACACTACACTCCCAGGGAAAGAGTTGCAGGGGAGAGAAGATTGTGCCAAATTAAAGGGGAAAAAAACTAAACAACGAGTGGCAACGTTTCACATTTTTAAAATAGCTCTTCTGCATAAAAAGGAGACCCCTGGCATAATCAATGCCAATTTAGAAAGAGGGTATTCAGTGTATACTTGGATTTAGCCCCTACTACAATACTGACTGTAGGGAGAGCATCCCTTTGAGATGGGAAGTCATTTCCTTTCTGTTTACAATGAACATATATTTTTGATAGATCTGTGGTTGGCACACTCAACAGTATCAAGTATAGTTGTTGACATGTACTTGGTTAAAAACAGGGCTACGTGCAGCTAATATAAAATGACTCTTCACTTTGGGCACTTTCCATGTCACTATGTTTTTACCTTCATTCTCTCTAATGAAAAATCTAGGTAAAAATCCGTAAATAAAAAAAAATGTATTGCCTATTTTATATCTTACAATGTTATTTTTCTAGGATTAAATATCATGATTTTCGGTTTAATATTTGCAGATGGATTGTTTGTTTAGTCAAACTGCTCAAAGTGTGCGTCATTAGATTCTTATTTAGTAATAATATTTATTTATTTTTGCACAAAACTAATTTAATGTAACATGGGGTTTCCTAGTTTTATGGTTTTCAAGGTGCTCTTCTTCACTGGTCTATCAATCCAGTAAATGCAGAGGAGTTAAGAAGTGGTGTAGTCTCGTAAAATAGACATGCACTAATTTCATGTGGGACTTGTGGTCATGTGGTTTACTCCATAAGTACTTGGATGGTTATGTCAAAATTGCTATTCTTTCTGTAAGTCCAATCAAAGGACAGTACAATTACATTATGAATATCAGGCAAAAGTCCTGAGTCTGTCCATATAAAACACCAACCATACACATACACATTTACTATGATTCAAGTAATGGCCTTTTTGGGCCATTTGATCTCACAGGAATTTGCTAAAAGGACCAAAAAGCATCGGAAGAATGAACAATAACAAATAAAATAGGATTTCAACAGCTTCACTTCTGAACTGCAAAGACTATTTCAAAACTGATCCAATACGTTGGTAGTTTGATTCATGCACCTGTTACTCAGTTGTTGGTCATATGATTAAGGTATTCACAATAATCAATATTCCTAATGCTGGGAATTATTATGATTACACATCAATTACACATCACTTTGCAGGCCAGCCCAATGTTGCCTGTAATCACACCACTGTGAGTGTAGCCATGTCTTCTTGAAATGAATTGACATGAAGAGTTTAATTTGAAAGATAACGTTCATTTAGACAGTCACTTAGCAAAGGCTACTGGACTGAAAGCCATCGAATAAAACAACCTTGTCCCTGATGCATTAAAGTACAGTAAAGGCTGTTGTCTACAATTCAATTAAAAATAGAAAAAGGTAGGATACAATAACCAAGCTAAACCTGATTATTTCACCCATAATCTGATTCCTTTGCCATTCATTTCATTTTTCTACAGTTTAATTACAGATATTATTGTTTTTCACTCTTATTTCACCCTTAATCTGATTCCTTTGCCATTCATTTCATTTTTCTACAGTTTAATTACAGATATTATTGTTTTTCACTCTTATTTCACCAGGTACGTTCACTGAGAACACACTCATTGGAGCAGTTACATTTCCTGCCTTGCTCAGGGATGAATTTTCTTTAAATCACTGTGCCGGCTTAGAGATTCGATCCAGCAACCTGCGCAGAAGTTCTAACCAGTCAGATATCTGCTGCCTGGGAAATGACGTTTTTGAACAGAATTCTAATCAATTTAACCAGTCCAGATCTGAACGCTCAACCTCTGTGACTTGTAAGCATCCATAGGATCCAATGACATAAGGCCTAAAAAGGCCTGAGAGCCAACCATCCGCTGGGACATCATTATCCAGGATTTGCAGCCCTCTGATTGACTTAGGAGAGCATACAGCTCATCCTAACCTTTTGCCACGAGTGAACCCTGACAGGATCACTCAAAAAACAAGCATACTTTTAACACAAACTCATTGAGTCACTGGACTCCAAGCTTTAAGGTGGAATTTAATTAGTGGGCCGGTGGGCCCCCTCCCCTGTTCTGGTGTACTCTGAGCAGCCATTTCTCCCAGCTACTCATTTCTAATGGGATTCCTATGTAGATTTTCCCAGTATCAGCAGTAAGGCTCTTAGCGGATGGAGTCTGTCTGGGCCTTCACTACAGCTTGTTCAGTCAGTACTGCTGAGGAAGATAGAAGATAGTGGTAGCACTAAGTGAGATAGTGAGGCAGAGGAGGGAGAGAAGAGGCTCTTGTGACGTGCTTGAACTCACTGCACTAGGACTGTGTAACGGGAAGTGAGTGCCCTGACAAGGCCTGATGTCCACGGGCAAAGGGTCTACTGTGCTGCTGGAATGACTTCTCAGCAACAGGTTCAACGTGAAATAAACTGCTCATAAAGATAAAGGATTTGGAGTTGCACCTTGGTTGGCCACAGGCAATGCACAAGACCAGAAACTGCAAGCTAATTCCTGGTATAATTTATAGAGAGTTAATCAAGTTTTCTAAGGGTTGTCTTAACTGCTAAACACTGAGGGACGGTTTTGCGGACCTGGACCTGGAATTATAACAAAATCTGCAAAATTGCCCGTGAAAGCAGTAATGAACGAGAAAGACTGAGAAACCGTGGCAGGATTTCAATCAGCAGGTAAAAGTCAATGCACTCCTGCAGGTTCCTTTGGATTTAAGTTACTAACGGGCAAAACTAAGCTTGGTTACAGCAGAAATCTCCCAAGAAGAAATCAACAGATGACTTGATCTCTGCTTGTTACCACGAGCATGATAGCAGACAGCCGGTCTAGATTCTCTACTCCCACCCTTAATGGAAGATAATCCTATTAGGAGCATCTGAATCCATAAGGCTGCGTTTATGTACAAAGTCATTTTTTTCGAACCGGGTGGCTCCTGGTGTATCAGTTCCATCTTAACATCCACATCTGGGTGCGTTGAAACACTGGCCAGTGTTGGTAACAATTGAAATCTGATGTGTGGGTGAAGATATCATGTACTGGGTGTTTTAGATCAGCTGGTTATAATCTATTGCCCACCCTTGGTTACAGTAGGACCCATATGCTCAACCAGTACTCAAGAAAACTACATTGAGTTTGCCTGATTTTATTAGCTGTCGTTATGATTGTTACAATGGTTATGGCAGATAGCCAAGCAGTTAGAATGTCGGTTCAGTTGCTGAACAGTCACCGGTTCGAATCCCCAACATGACAAGCTGATCTGCCCTTGATCAAGGAACGCAACCCTAATTGCTCCAGGGTCACCATCCTAAATGGCTGACCCCTGGCCGTGACCCCACTTCTTGCAGTTGTCTCAGTGTCTCACACCAACGCAACACTTGCACTTTTGAGTGGAACCTGACAAATATAACCCTGTATTGGATATCATTTAAAATGCCTTTCCACCACATGATGTCCTTGCCCCCAGACAAAATGGCTTGTGGGTGACAGCCACCCCATATTTGTTTTTGCTCTGGATCCCCAAAAATGTGTCACTAGCCAGAGGACACTTCATGATGTCACGCTCCGAAACCATCAAGAACATGGTGGCGCAGCGAAACTTTGTAGTGAACCGTACTTTCAGTGAAATGACACATGGTTAAATCATGATTGCTGATAACCTGGACAATGTGTCCATCTTGGCCCTATCTTGTTGTGCAGTATAATGTCACAATCTCTGTTGCATTATTACGTTTTTATGATCAAGGCAATTCGAGGGTTGACCTCAGGCCAAACCCCAGACCTGAAACCATCTGCTAGTTCATTTGCATAAATAATTTCACCAGTAAATGGCTTTACACCACCCTCCGTGTTTATTCATAAGATCCCTGCACTGAACCATGATATGCTAAACAGTATGCAGATGCCGGCAAATAAGGGGTAGTTGAACTTTTATTGACTTTCTGTCTGCAGGGCAAAATTATGACTACAATAATTCTTGACAATATTGACCAACATTGTCTTTGCTTTCATGTATACAGTAGCACTGGTGAAAAACTCTGAGGCACGGTCACACTTGGTGTCCTTGTTTGTTGACATTTTGTTAAAAAATGGCAAATCACTGCAACTAAACGGCATCACACAAGACTGTACAAAATCTAGCATGGGTATACGTTCTGATTTTGAGATTAACAGGAAAACGATTACCCTAAATCCTTATCATTCACTAATTCAAGCTTTAATTAAATGCCCCACTTCACTCTGCAGCAAACAGAACTCCAATGTACTCAACACCCATTGGAAAAGCTTTTCCCCTGACAGATCATTGAACACGGTAGATCTCGAGCATACAGTACAGTAATAGCCTAACAGATGATGGTTCTTGGCACAGCTCAAGTGGCGGAGGGTGTAAGACAGCCCCTTATGTCACATGAGAGGAGTGCTGCAGTCAGTGCATTGGCCGTGCACTGTCCCTTTAAAATGAATGTCCATGCTTGACAGGTGCTGCTGTATCAAACTACTGTAAAATCGACATGACTGGGATGGCTCAGTGGCTGGCTGGTGCTCCATGCTGTCCATCTGTACCATGACAGGTGGGGGAGGGTGGGGGCTGAGACTGAGAGGGCCATAACTACAGTACACCTGACGCTTAACAGGAAATGACCATGTGATCCTCATATGATAGGCCGAATATGTTTTTTCAGTTACTATGGAATTGGGACACTAAAACATTTAAAGATTGGTTTGAAGTACGTCAGACAGGAAAGCCACGGTATTGCTATTTGTAGGGCTTACACTGCCTTCATTTTCGCTGGCCTTTGCAGCCAAACATATAAAACAATAGCCTTTTGACATTGGTTGGTCAAGTATAAATAATATAAATGGGACTGATATGCTGATCTCCTTTTGATTACATTACTTTGGGATTTACTTAAATAACCTGTTACATTTGAAATGTAGCGGATACATTTCAAATGACATGGGTTTTTAAGGCATATTACTAGTGCACACATTTTTCTGGCAGTGATCTCTCCCGAGTGGGCTTGCACACAGTAGCTTAACATCTCACAAATATTACGCAACCAACTTCTACTGCTGTGCTCACACAGGAGGTCGTTTGGGTTTGTGATGTGCTGGAAGATGACCAAAAAGCAGCATATAAAGTAAGAACTGGCAACTCTTGTTGAATGACTGACTGATAACCAGTGCCTTTAATTCACAGGTTCTTGCCCATTTAGATATTAATGTATTTGCTGCTGAAGCATAAGTTTGGTTTGAGCTCTGCCAATGCAGCATCAGAACACCTGCACTGCACAGTGTCCTTACTGTATCCAGAGGTACAATACACCTCAGCAGCCTCAGGTCTCTATCTCCCTCTCACACACACACACACACACACCCTCCTCACACAGGATTCGCAGACTTCGGTAATATAGGGACTCGGCATGCCATGACCTTCGAATCCCCTCAAAGTCCTTCCAAACTTTCCCAGTTTCACAGTGACATTCAGTCACTGATATTCCGTATTACCACGTCATGGAGGATGCATTTGGAGGCTGCTTAATTTAACTAGCTCATGTTGCACTCCTTCACACAGTATTAGTCATGGCTGCAGTGTAATAATACCAAGGGAATTGGTTAAAACCCACACTTCCTGGGACAATTTTCCTTTACTACTAACTCATTCAATTAGGTCTCAGAGACAAGCGGGTACCCCTTCAGACACCTTTCGGCACACTTTGAATAGATGAAGCTTAATGCTGAAGTTAAAGCGTTATAGATACAGCGGGCTACCTGTGACCATGGTCTGAAGATGTTGCACTCTGTGGTCTGGACTTGTGAGACTGTGACACCAGCAGGCTCGCACACCTCAGCACATTAAAACACTATGAACGATCTTCATGCACAGGCATAGTGACATATTGACGATGACAAAACCAGGTAGGTTTGTTAGACATCTGGGAGATACTACCTCTTGCTCTACCTGCCTGTATACTATACACTGCGTTAAGGCACCCCTTTGCTCAATTCTGTGTTAGGCTAAATGACAGTAGAGGACTTAGGAAAGAAGCAGGGAGAGAGATGACGATGAAAGAAGGGAGTGAGATGCAGTAGTAGAATATCATAGTTGTCTTACCTTGAAAGGGAACATAGGACATGTTCCAACGGCATTGAACGTGGTCTTCGAGTCTTGACAGTCTCTCGGCACGCAACAAAATCACACACCAGTCTTGAAACAAGAAATACGCTATTCACAGAGTCGATGGCGGCCAATATTCCACTGCTGTATAAAAATAGGAATTATAATCCACGACCGCTGAAAGCCATTGAAATGCTATCTCCGCGCACGCACCGTTATAGAGGTGTGGGGGGAAACACGAGAGACAGAGAGAGAGAGAGAGAGAGAGAGGGGGAAGGGGGCGGATGAGTAAGTGCGGGCGTTTGTGCGCTTTCCAATATATCTATAGCCTATCTATGCATTGTATACCCATGTTTGCTCCTTAAAGTGAAAGAAGCAATGCTTTCTAAAATCGCAGTATTGAAAACGGCCTCTTCTACTGCTGTCAAACGCGCAAGCCACCGCACGCTCACGCACATGCACGCGCTCACACTCAAACGCGCGCACACAAAACACGATACACTGATCGGTGCTAGATGCCGATAACGCGGTAGAATAGGCCTACTATGCGCTATAATTGTCTTGTTATTATGTGATATCCTATTAGGAAGTCTGAATATGCAACTTAGGCTACTTTACTTTGACTACGTCGGGTGACCTGGTCATGAGAATATAAAATGTTCGAGTTGTCTAACGTTATGCTTATGTTCGAACATGACTGCCACCAACTCCTCATCAAAACTAACCACATGCTTTTCTTTGCCATAGGCTCTATAATCGATTTACAGTCGACTTAAAATGCTTTCATATTTATTCCTGCACTTGTATGTTCCATTTCAAAGATAGTGAAAAATGAAAAAATATTGATATGGGTAATGATATATTTTACCAACACATTTTTAATTGCCGGTGTTCTAAAAGGAACTGAACCAAAAGTACTTTTACATATGCATTCTATTCTTTCAGTGCATACCTATAGAAACTGAGAGGAATCCAACAAGGGCTCAAAGAATGGCATCTTGTCTGCATTGATAGCTGATGATTTCCTCTTGGATCTAAGTGGTCCATAGAGCCAACATGGCGCCCTGATCGGCTCAGTTGCCTCACCTGCCTATAGAGTAGCGTTTCATATTTGGATTGTGGCTACCACCTGGTGGTCAACTCCAGCAGCTGCAGTAAGAGACTGAAAAGAAGGCACTTTGCTTTCATCTCTCTTAAAATCCTCCTCCAAGTGGGAAATGTAAGTAATTACACTCATTATACAGTATTACATCCAAAGCTTTTCATGCTGAATATTAATGTTGCCCTAACCGACCTAGGTATTGGCCAATGTTGATCTACTAATTAGAATAATGCCATCTATACAGGATAACATTGCAGTACGCATCATCATAGCCTCTCTCATATTCACCACCAGGCAATCTGAAATGTCACTGCAATAAATCAACTGCTCCTGACATGCCATGGCAAAGAGATTCTTGGCAAAAGAGCTATGAGAACAAGCCAGTAAGTTTGCCTACCATAATGGCCATAGATTCATGACATAATACCCGCATGTGAATGGAGTATGTAGTGTCTGTAGCTTTACAATAAACAGGATTTAACATACTGTAGCTTTACTGTCCCCGAAGGGCAATTCAACATTGTTGTTAATTTTGTACTGAATATACAAATAGGCCAGGACATTTTAGGATAACCAAAAGATGAACAGAAAATACAGACAAGCATACTGGTAAGATGGAAAGGGAACATTTTATTTTTTTTCAATTTTACATTAAGTGTGTCAACGTAGGGTATACATGTATAAATGTAATTTGACCAAAAGTCCAAAAATACATCAAACCAAACTTGGACTTGACTACAAATCAAAAAAGACTATACAGACTTTTAGCGTCGTGTTTATTAACTCAAAGCCAGATTGACCCAGTCCTGTTAAGTATGTTTCCATAATTCCATCTATAACCTAACAAGCACTTGACGGGTCTATAGACATACCATAGAAAACATACAGATACATTCAATACCATCTAACTGATGGTTCCACAGACCTCTTCCTATTTAACTACAGCCAAATTCACTGAGGATGATCTAAACCTAAACTGGGACGGGAAGGACTGAGTTGGAAGGTGCATTTGAACTGCACACCTGTTTAAAGGCATACTACACCCTTTGCAGTTGTCTATTCACTAGTAAGAGATGGCATATTTCACATTATTCAACCAGGGGGACAGAGCAACATCTTGTTGTCTTTTACTTTTTTTTGAATAACTCAAAATTATTTGTACCGACATGAGTATAACAGTATAACTGCCTTTTCTGATATCTATGTATTTACTGTAACTACATCTGTAACAATAGCTGTCTTCTGGGGGATAAAACGTACACCTCTACTATTATCTGTGTTTTATCCTACAGAAGGCAAAAATAAAGATCTGTATAAATATAAACTCTGAATCTTGCATTATGATATTCTAGAGTTATATGCACAACCACTGTGGTCTGTCGGGCCCAATTCCAAATCAAATCAGGCTAATCATTCTAGCTAAGAAGACAAAGGATCTGGTAGGTATAAAATAATAGGAGAAAGCTCTATTTTGCCCTTTGATAGGCCAGATGACATGCCATATCTCTAATATAATCCTTTCAGATGGTCAGTAGTGTGAAGGGGCAGGGCTAGGGCCTAGGAGTCAGTTTAGAAGTGGGCCAAAGGTCAATTCATCTGTCATTCTCGGTGTGACCTGGAAGACAGGACCTGCCTTCTCCATCTATGACCTGAAAATGGATAGCAGTACAAACAGATTCACCGGCACAGAGTTTTTTTGTCTAAGCTTCCCTAACGTAATGCAAAACACCCCTTGACAAATGGAAAATGTCTTGTTAAATTTGGCTCAACAAGTTATTTTCCATGGCTATCTGATTCCCCAAAAGTGTTTCAATCACTAGTATTAAAGAGATGTTTTGACATTTGTTTGGAATGTATTTTACAATGCAGTTCTGTGTGAAAGACTTGTAATTAGTGGATGAGAAAGAAACCCTTATGGAAGTCTTTTACCTGATCCATTGATTCAGGTTAACTGGTCAGTCTGCAGGTACACAATCCAGGCACTATGCAACCACATCATGAAATCAAATAATTCTATAATAATAATAATAATACATTGTGAATATATAAATATAACTATAAAACAAAAGCCATCGCGTGGCTCCTAATATATTTCTATTACAGAATGTTGTGTTAATCAAGTATGACAAAAGGTAACTCAATACATTGTCAGTAATACTGTATACAATCTTCAAACGTAAACATGATAAATGCAAAGGCATATTCCAAAGGTATACAGTACAAATATAGGAAAAACACTAGCAAAGAGGGAGATATAGTAACATGTAGAGTGATTTTATCAACTTCTTTTAGAGCAATCTGGATTTGCCTTTGTGGGGTTTTTCATTGGTGACATTTCACCTGCACAACATTCATTGTATCTCTCTCTCTCCCTCAACAGCTCTGCCTCTCCACCTCCTTCCTGCTGCCAAGCACTCCGCTGGTTAGATCTACCCTCTCTCCCTCACTTCCCATGCCCTTCATCTCTCCCTGTCTCCCTCCCTCCTCCTCTCCCTCGCTCAGTACACGCTCACGTTTCCCCACTCCACAAGGTACTGGACCTTCCCGTCTGGTGTAACTCGTCTCGCCAGAATTCTCACCCCATCTCCGCCACCCCAGCCCCTGGCAGCCGATCCGTCCCCCCCGCCCCCTCCCCCCACGCCGCCCGGATAAGGAGGGACGTCGCGCAGGAGGAGGGAGGGGCAGGGATCCAGCTTCTGACCAGGCTGGTGCTGGTGAAGGTTTTGGTTGTTGTTGTTGTGGTGATGGTGGTGGTGGTGGGCGGATGACAGGGAGTAGGGGAGGCATGGGGGCGGCACCCGACAAGGGTCCTCCGCACTGAGAAGAAAGAGGGACAGACAGAAAGAGGTGAGATGAACAGACAGAGAGTTGTATTTCATTATTGCCACTTTGTGTCAGTTTCATCCAGGCACGTCTACACTATTCTTCTGATGTCTAGATTGAGGGCACGTCCCTGAGAGCTGCGTGGAGTGTGGTTAACAGTGACCTGTAGTGATGCAGGGTTCTGGAGATTGCTGGGGCCCCGTTATAGGTGGGATGATACAGGGCAAACATCCTCTTAGGCGGTGAGCTGGAGAAAAGCAGGGATGAGAAGAGACACCAACAATGCATGTTTTTCTATTCTGATATTGACAGTTTGGCCTAACAAAGTCTAACTCAGTAGGAATTTCATGAAATAAGCGGGTGACACAAATGGTCCATGTATTGTTACTTGTTATAAACCCTTTATAACAGAATGAAACAGAATGAAAGTGTTCCGACAAAACAATTCATAACAATAACAGCATAATGTATGTACGAGTTGTAATCTATGTGAAGTGTAAGCAATACTACAACAGTACCAACCCTAGATTCAGCTCCTCCCCCGACTTCCTGGTGTTGTAGAGGTTAGTCCCGCCTACGTAGCCATGGCAACATGGTACCAGGTCTATTGGAGTGACTGGAACTGGGGGCGGACAAGGCTGGACGAAGGAGACACTGATTAGCTAGTGTTTTGACGTAAAATCAGTCAATCCAATCACTAATGAAAGCTCAGTCTCAGTCCTTTTGTGTTGCATGCAGTATCCTGACTCTAACTGTGAATACATCTACATAAAAACCAAGAGCCATTAAAATATCATTTGATAAATATCATTTGAAGAACTGTAAAGCACTAATGTGACTGCACTTTACTTTCCAAAAGGCAGAAAGGTTATGTCAGTACAAATAGACAGTTTTTGTAAAGAATATTGATATTTTTCCAAGACATTTTCAACAACATTCACTCCAACAACATTCACAGTCACACACCGCTATTGAACAAACACATTGTTGCAGTGAATATGGAAAGATGTGTCGTGGCAGTGCTTCTAAGGCTCGTCGGGCATATCGTGATCCATGCCCTTCCTCCGTCCGTCACCTACACTGACTGTGATCAGTAGGTTGACGTAGCTAAAGGAGACTCTGGGAGCTGTGTGCTAACCACCAGGTCTTCAGGAGCATCACTTCAATCCTGCTCCTCTCACTCCACTGCATGTCGTCCACTCACCACCTCCAATACCACAGTATGACCCCCATCATATAAAGTAGTCATTGTGGTAGTGGTATGTTGTCCTTATCCCTGTCCTTAATTAGCACGCTGTCCCTTTAAATGGAGGTGCTCTGTCAACGCTGTCAAAGTGCCAGCACCACCTGGCCAATCTGTAATCGACTGCAAAGTGCACTTGGAAAGGCTCCCAGACGCTGCATATCAGCGTGTCTTCCCCTCTCACTTTCCCTGTGATAACCAACCTGCCCCCAAGATGGAGGAAGATTAACGTCCGCTCGCGATACAACAGTCTGCTTGCTGGATGTGTTGCTTGCTGAAATACGACCGTTCCGTAACAGTTATTGTCTGGGGATTAGGGAGGCAGTCGGAGCAGTAGTGTAAAAAGATGTGTATTTTCTATTCATAGGCAAAAATATATCTCTAAACCCGTGACTATAATGTGTTGTCATACCCAATCGAGTCATAAACGGTAAGCCAGCTCCTATTCGATAGTGTATGAGGGGCAGGCAGGGTTATGGCTTTGGCAAATATGTAAACAGGCAACAATAGGCTGGCTATAAGGTGAACCTTTCCTTTGAACACTGACTGTAACTGACAGTTATTTTAATGCATGGGAGCTGTTTGCTACGCATTGAGGGGGCGGTTGATGGCTGATCTTTCCCTTGATGGCAGCCTGGTTCGAGACAGAAGCACTGACCTGTGTCTCCATGATGCGGCGCTTTGATTTACGTGACTCTGGCCCCACCGCTCTCCTTTGGCAGGGCATTGACAACGGGCTGCTCCACAAAACAACACGGAGACACAGTCAATAACTTTTGCAGCGGTGCAATAGGTTTACTTACAAAACTATGTCAGGTTGTAAATGTGGTGTTTTCCCTTTAAGCTTTCAGAGAATTAAAGGGAAGGCGGCATTAAGAACCTTTTGCAAGACATTCAATGTCCACAATAACGCGGGCCCAAACACATACACACACAGTCACGACAGACATGCATTTCATCGCCCCCATAATATTAGCAAATAAACACACGCACCACCCTACATGATTGTATATGATACACAGATATTCCAAACTGTCTACCTTTTTCTCTGCTGTAAATGTGTAATTAATTACTAGGATGTATCTATAGTAGGACTTGGCTCTACAGACGGGTGACAAATGAAAGTAAAAACCAGCACAGTGTCTCATTAAGGTGTTGGGCCACCACAAGCCACCAGAACAGCTTCAATCTGCATTTGCATAGATTCTATTCTATTCTAGAGTCTCTGGAACTCAGCTGGAGAGATGTAACACCATTCTTCTGAATCATATTCCCTCATTTTGTGTTCTGAAGATGGTGGCGCTCTCTAACACGTCAGTCTAAAATCTCCCATAGGTGTTCAAAGGGGGTTAAGAGCTATTGACTGAGAAGGCCACAACACCGGATTCATATCATTTTCCTGCTCATAAAAACAATTCAGTGACCCCTTCTCCCTGTGGACGGGAGCGTTGTAATCCTAGAAGAAACCCAATAATGTACCTTCTTTCAAAATCACTTAGTTCTTTTCCTCTTGTCATCTTGATCCAAAATCAAGGTCAACTGGGCCTGCTCAGCATTTTCATACACACCACATAGCATGATAGGATGTTAACTGCTTAACTGTAGCGTTCAGTACACCTGCATTCGTTATGTTTCACCACTAATATATTATGTTTTTTCCTTTTATTTTGTGCCCAGTCTATATTTGTGATGATGGGAGAATAATATTCACAGAAGATGTCCTTACTCTGACCTTTTCCGATGGGTGATGTTTATAGGCGGGTCAGTGATGAGGGGGGATGACTCAGAGGTCAGGGGAGGCGGAGCTCGGACCTGGAGCCCAAAAAGACACTTCTTCTTCTTGATCTCTTTACCAGAGACAAACCTGGATGACATCATAGGAAAAAAACATAACTTTCATAACTTGCAGACCGCCAAGTCATTATTTTTGAATGTTATTGTCCTCTACCCTTTAACCTTATTTCCAATTCCAAAGGCAAAGCTATCATAAATCTGGTCATATATTGTCTCTTCTGTTTCTTCTCCTATGCAGTGTCACTCACCTGTCCTTGTTCGAGTTCAAAGCATTGAGCAGGTTGTGACAGCGATCTTGCCTTGGTGTGTCAGAGAGCTGCCAAGACAGAAATAAAAATCAAGAGTTGTATCAACACTGTGGTTCGTAGCCTAAAACAAATGTAAACACCAGGAATAGAAGTAAGAGGATTTAGTCCAGTACAATAAATCATGTGGGTCCGCTGTACCAGTACACACGAGCAAACACAATAATTAAAACTAAATGCCAAGACCACTATAGGTTATTACACCATTATTTATCATTACAGCATGTTAGTCACAGCACAGGAAAAAAAGCAGATAGACTTGAAACGGATGGGATATGCTCCAAAATGTGGTGTAGTTAGACGACAACACTGACATTTTCCCAAGGCAGAGATAAGTGCCGACAATCAGATAAAAGCTGATTGTATTTATGTCACAAGCCACATTAAAAGGTAATACATTTTTAAAAGTTAAATGACAAATCTTTACCACTAGGCCCAGAGAGATCCTGTTTAAATGAGGGATTCTACTGTGATTGGGCACAAAATGATTGACATTCATTGGAGAATAACATATCCATTGATAATATAGTTAGCTACTATTGTGATTTGTGAACAGTCTCATTAAAGGGAATGACAGTTAAATGTAACTACAGTACCTCACAGCCACATAAAAAACATTTTGTTTATAATTTCAAATTAGCTAAATAGCAATGACAAGTAGCTAATAAAGTCAAAGCACACAATTACCACATGACTGCTAACCAATGACGCTAACACTTTCACATCATTTCATCATGGCACTTAAGTGAGGAAATATTTATACCGAGCCTAGAAGCAAAGAGTCCCAATTCTCATTGGCAAATGACATTATTTCATGGTCGAAATCAAAGTATTTTCTCTTGCAGCACAGGGAGAGGTGGTAGAGCACCAAATGGGCTAAATCGACCCTGTATTCACAAAAAACACAAGGGAAACACACAATTACACCATATTTATTCACATTAGAAAACACTGAATTATTATTAACTGTGGAATTACCACAACCCACAATGTATGGCATAGGTTTGTGTGGTATTTCCTGCAGTTACAATCTCAGTTTTTCTGACAAGATACTGTATTTCCTTACCAGCTCATGGGCAGACGATGTATTGTTTCAGGTCCACTTGCACAGACCGAGCACTGGAATTCATAAAACCTTACAAAAACACAATTAGAAAACCATTCCTCTATTTTCGTCTGTGAGTGACAAGATCGTAAAGTCAATGGAAACAACTCAGCACAGGGTTGCCAGTGCCAGCATAATCCGCCCAGTTTCCACAACCCGCTTAGCACATTCTGATTTTAAATCATCATCAATAGCAAACATCCTGTTATCCTACTCTGCAGAATCAAGTAGCAGAGTATTGTGGAGATAGGACCGGGTCCTAAGCAGGTCTGAAGTCTGTAACTTCAGTAATAAAGGGAAAATCTTAAGTCCAAGTTTCAGCAAGTTTGAGGTTGTTGCAATTGCAATTTGACAACTGAATATACTGGTTTTAGGGACCAATCCAGATGATGCCATTATTACATACTAAATTAGGGTATCGGACAAATTAACGTTGACATGTACAGATTAAATGACATCAGGAAATGTTCAGTTGGAGTCAGGTGTTATAGTTTTCCTGTCTACTAGATGTTTGTTGATAGTAGGGCCCTATACAAACAACATTTGTTACAATCCCAATGTTCTATTTATCGTTGTTTTCATTTTTACGGGGTTTAAGAGTTTTTCAAGGTTTTCTCACAGACACTAAAAATATGTGTATAAAATGTTTTTTATAAACAACACTACTTAAAGCCATGGTTCAAAGCTACAAACCTGAGACCCAGGAGTAGTACTAGTTCTGTGTTCTATCCAGTAGTTTTTCTTAGATCTAAATAACTCCCTCATTAAAGGATTATAATAACTACAAACCATCAGTATTTTACAAGGCTAGTAGATGATGACCACTGGTTTAAGCCACGCCAGGAAATAATGTTTGAGGTCTGTGAAGAATCATAAGCTTTAATGCAGTCATAGTCGGTTTTTTTTAAATCTTCACTGCGTGTCTAATTAGATGAATTGCTCAGACTTGCGGCCTTCAGGAAACAAATGTGAAGATATTTAAAACCTCTACTCAGGAAACTCTACAGAATGGTATTTACTATGTATACTTCCTGTTTCACCATTGTTCTGGACAAGTAATGAAGTTGGAGTTATGCAAAGTGACGGTGTTTTGGACTGGATTAAGTCAATTCTACTTCTACCACTTTATACTGGATAACATAACTTACTATAAGCAGCTAACAGTAACTGCAATAACCAAACAGCGCATTGTATACCTTTTGTGTTATGGTATTACACATAGCACCAATGATAATACAAAGCACAATGAAAATACTGCGGCTCACCTGTCTCCATACAGCAATGGTTTGGTCAAACACTGTGTGCAAGCTTCATGAAACCACTGACCACAACTTCCACACTGCAACATTTTTAAGTTCCACCTGCAGGTTAAACATAGCAGCATTACAACTCTTCGAATGGGATAATCTTAGCTTTCTGACAAGACTACATTTATGTATTTAAAAAGTGAATGTAATACTCAACTGAAAAACATATCACGTAATAACTAGAGCAATCAATTTGTTCATAGTGCAAAGCACTGCTTCATAAAGACTAAATATAAAATGTTATAACAAAACACATTTAAAGAAGACAACTGTTTGTTGTCTAAATAATGTGTCACTCACTCTCCAGGTCCAGCACAGTAGCAGTAACACTGCTGCTGGTTGGTCAGATGCTGTGTGTCCCAGTCTAAAGATGACAGCTGATAGGGCAGCCGCAGTTTCATGATTTGCATGAGCCGGGCAAACCGTCCTCTTTTGATGGCTCCACCTCTCTGGAACATAATTTTGACAAACCGATTCACTTCAGCAACTATTCACATCAGTACATTGAATACAGATCACAATTAGACTTATAGACTTATAGACAAACGAAGATGAACAATTTACTATTAGTGCTCCCGCATCTAACACCTACAGAACTGGAGCATACAAAAACTGGAACTGCTCAGGTTTCCAGAAAACGAAAAGAGCATCACAAGTGATGGACAAAAATGGGTTTGAATCCCATGTAAATACTGATAAATTCATTTAGAATATCCAAACTGGATATTTTCCCTGATCCAAGATGCAGCGTGTGAAACGGAAAGATTAGAAGTCTAACCTTGGTTGCCACCGCAAAAACACATTGTCGACATATCCAAGAATTGCTGTCCGCTTCCGGCTCGATGGATGGAGTGTGGCACTCAGGATGATAGCCTGTTATGGAACAAAGAAAGCCTTCACTGTAAGTCACAGACTGAGGACGCTAGAAAAACTGGAGAAAAAAACTGTGCCATGATTTATTCCAGGATAAATCGTTTTTGTATCTATTAATCCTGCTTAGACAATACTGGAGTATATATAACATAATAAAGTGTTTTCTTACCATGACGACATTTTAGACAATTGATGAGAGGTTCTTTAAGAGGTGGAGCATCACAGATACAGCAAACGTCTTCCACTCCAACCGAGACTGAATCGAGAGAGAGGTGAGTAACAGAGATGAGTATTGGGAGGGGGGTACATCACTCGATAGTGTTAATTTATGTATATTGATTCACTTCCTTGCCACCTCATCGATTTCAGTGTCTCCTACACCCTTTCACATATCACTCATATTTGACATGCAGATATTAGGCCGGAGTCCTTCCCTCCACTTTGTATTAAGTGGGGGCAACATTTCCCTACGGAGATCACAGTAATACATTCATAAATACCCTCTGATACACCAATTACACTTAGAAGTCCCTTCTCAGAATTGCCAACATTTCCAGGACATACAGACTTTTAATTATTAAAAAAAATCCTAACTCCCTGAACAGAGTCAAGGAAAGGATTATTAGGAAGAAATGAAGGTGTGTTTCCAAGGTACACAACCCTGCATGTGTTGTTCAATAACACAATGTACAAGTAATGATTAACAAGACACATTGCTGATTAAGCTAAAAACCATAAAACACCATACAACACACCATGAATGTGTCAAGATTATTGACCAATCTGACATGCATCTATGGGGTTAAGGGTGGGGGGGGGGGGTGAAAGATGGTGATGGATCCAGTCACAGATGACTGGAAGAAGGAAGTTCCAGAGGCTTCGAGATACCGCGGAGAAAGCCATTTCTCCGAAGCTCTGGAGCTTCTACCTGTGGATGACAAGGTGGCCTGCTTTGGCGGAACAGAGGGGGTGTGTGGGTTGGAACAGGAGAAGAACGTTTGAGAGGTAAAGGTGGGCAAGGAGGTGGAGGGCACTGTGGGTCAGAAGGAGGCTCTTGTAATATATATGTACATACATATAGCAGGGAACCAGCGTAGGATAGGGGTGATGTGCTGCCAGTTCTTACTGTGGGTGAGAAGTCGGGCTGCAGCATTTTGAACCATTTAGAGCTTATGGAGGGAGATTGATTTTATTTGCAGTTGTCAACACGAAAGGAGCTAGGTAAATGCATGAAAGAGTTTTGGCAGTGGAATGGTATGCAGTTTTTGCAAAAATAGACAAATGAGGACATTACAGTCTGTGTTCTTTGGTGGTCAAAGGAGAAGGTGGAGTCCAGGATGATGCCATGATTATGTCCTTGGGGGGAAGAAGAAACAGTTGTGTGAGTGTGGCCACTTGCCAGATTTGGTGAGGATATATTTGGAGCCTATGAGAAGTTATGTGTTACCACTGTAGAGCTTGATGAAGTTTTGTTGCACCCAGGTTTTTATTGCAGAAAAGCAGAATTTATATGTGTCAGAGGTGGGTTGAGGAGGGATTTAATGCTGAAGTAGATAGTCAAGTAATACTGACAGCCTGGACTGAGGCAGCTAGCAGGATGCAGGAGGAATACAAAACAAGAAACAAGGTAAATGTACTCTTTATTTGAATGAGAACCTTGTTAATCTTTTAGTCCTGACAGGTTTCAACCTGTCTGTCTCTATATCACATTAGAAGCTCTACAACTAGGTTGGTCCAGCTAGTTAGCCATGTCGCATTGCTCGAACGGCAGCTCTAATAATGTGACACATAATGTGACACAAAACTTGCAATTGTAAGCTCCAGTAATTGTATTTTAACAACTTTATTTAATTAGTGTGTGAAGGTAATGCAACTTAACTAGACTGCTTGGTTACTAGCTAACTGCTACACCCACAACATGGTCACGAAGGGGAGCAAAGCCGCACATATTAGATGTTTGCATCTAAGGTCAGTTTTCCTTCAACTTGTAAGATTCTGGAGCTGAGCTAGCAGTGAGCTAATGCTAAGCAAATTGAATGAGTAGGCAACTTGGAAAATGTTCCTCATCTAGGATGTTACACAGGCACAGCGCTACACTGGGGCTAGAGGGTGCTATAGACACATCACAAATCTGGGTAGCCCCAGTTCAGTTCCCTCAAACATATAAGTACTTTAGTATTTAAAAAATGTGAACTTCCTTATAACACTGAAGTCATTAAAATCTACTATTTTCTTAGCCCCCTCCCCCAAGTATTGGTCAAGCTCCCCCTTAAGCACCAGGAGAGAAACAATCCTGGCACCATGCCTGATGTCACAGTAGTTTTGGGCTTGTTTTCCAGCTTGGCACTAGAGAGGCATCTCTATTCTGTCTGAACTATCTGAATGGAGAAGCCTGTCAACTATGTCACCATCTCCTGAAAGGGCCAAACCTGTACTACCTCTCAAAGGTATAGTGAGTTTACAACGTATAATGCTCTGTTGAACTTCCCGATATTCGTCTGTATCCCAGGTACATTGTCTCATTGGTGTCATGTGAATATCTGATTAGATATCTGCATATTTAACAGGCTGATATCTAATTTCTCAAACTTGTTAGAAAAATTCTTAGATAGGTACATTTATTTAATTTGTGATTTTGCAAATGGAGCACTGTATGATGTGATAAAAATGCTATTGTTTATATCAGTCATTAACAGTATCGTAAAGTGGAATAAAGTTAAACACTTTAACAATGTGTAAAAAAAATATCTGTTTCTAGTTAGGTATGACGTGTTACTTTCAACCTAGTCACTACTGTGACAGAAATCATAATGATTGCGTTAACAGTGACAAAAGTATCTGCTTTATGAGGAAAAGGAAAACAGAATGTCACAGTGACTAAAACCCCTCTGTTCAAGAAACAATAAAAATGATAATAATAAACAATTACAATTTGTAAGCCTTACAAGAGTGTATGTCTTTTCTTAGGACCCAGAACTCTGAGTTGTCCTCAAATCTCACCAGACAACACTGCTTGACTCCATCTACCTAAGGGGAGAGGGATCGAAGAAAGAGTGTAACGACTTCAATTCACACTAAACTAAACGGAACACTTTTTAAATGCACACACACACACACACACACACACGCACACACACTTACTCTTTTCACATTGCCGAGGTACAGTAGTCCATCACTCCATCGAGCTAACACATCATCCCCTTCACTTACTCCCCCCATCCTGAAGAGGAGTGAGAGAGATAGAGAGGGGGGAGAGGGAGATGAGGGGGCTCATGTGAAATGGAAATCCGATTTATTCACTGAATACTATGCTGCCATGGCGGATAGAGGTTTATGGCCTTATTGTTCCATAGGCACTGGGCTGGTTAAGGGGTTAAATTCTTAACAACGAGCATAGCGACAGTCAGAATCCAGAAGATTGAATGATGAGAGTAAGTGCACATGCACAGAGCAGACAAATCATTATGACACCACACATATGAGCAAACGCATACACTACTGCATGAAGACTGCACTGTAGTTTGATTGTAACACCAAATAAGCCTCATACTTTGTTTTCTCGTGCACTTGGATCCTCTTTGAAAATCTAAAACTGCAAACTTAATACAAAATAAAGGAATAATTGGCTATGGACATCATTTTTGCACATGCAGCATTTGTTCCAGTGCAAGCACTCAAGTCAAGAGACATGATAAATAATAGCATTTGCAGGTCAATAAATATCAACACAGACAGTGTAGCTGGATAGACAGAGAGCTTCTAGCTACAGTACCTGTCAAGTCAAACTCCTCTCCGTTGGGGTCACAGCGATTCCTGTGCGGGCTTGACATGAAATGTTTTATCTCTTCTGTTTTCCTCTTGTCTCATTTACTGCCCGGTTGGATGTGAAGCCTACGTGTGTGCCAAAGTGGATGTGCATGTATGTGTCTATGCCAAGCGCGTATGTCAGTCAAGCCGTCAGTAAGATAGAGTCGGTCCGTTCGTCTCTCTCCCTGTCTGTCTGTCCTCCGCGACGACGTTTCGTCATGTTTCTGTTTGCTCTCTTTTCTCCACCTATTGATGCTATTAAGCGTGTTTGTCAGAGCAGCATGAGAATCAACCCGCGAGAGACGCCATCATCCCTGCCTCTCTCTCGACCGACTTGTTGTGACGCAGACATAAAACACAGAGAGATAGAGTGGGAGGGAGATAGGGCGACCGGAGGAGCGGCGGCGGGAACACCTTCCTCACATCCGAAGAATTGACCCTAAACCGTTATGACAAGGAGAGCTGTGTTTTCTGAAGAACGAATATTGTTTTTGCTATTTGTGCTCAAAGATTTGCGGACGACGAACGTCGCTGTAGTTTGGTTGGACAATTAGTGGAAGTTTACTAAGCTTACCTCATTAATGGTCCCAAAGAAGGGTGCTGCAAGTTTGGAGTCCTGAGAAACTTTTCAAACTAAAGTACCCATGGAAGCGGTTGAGCTGCTGGAAGCTGCGCTCAAACGATAGTCTATTCACTTTTTCATTTGTTAAACTCAGATTGCACCAAAATAATATTGTCAACATTTTCCTTTACTTCCAATAACAAAACTAAAATCATAATTTTGTCGGCATAATATAATTTTTTCTAATGTCTTAATATTTGCACAAATGTATATAAGCTGCAATACGAGCAAGTGTTGTAGCCAACATTATTTTTGGAAAATCTCATTGTCACTCTAAACGTTCGTAGCTGTAGTTTGTGATTGTGGAAGGTGTTTCCTTTCCCGATAACCCTACTTTCAGGTTTTGGACCCTAAATGTTACCTATTATAATCAGGGTCAGCATCATTTAGGCTAATTAATGCCCTTGTTACATTGATCATCTGTCACTGTGGGAATTGCCATTCCCATCAGTGGGAATTGTAATTACATATATAACATTTCCTAACAAATAGGATACGAAGCCTATATGTGTGTGAGGTATTGCATCTCATAATGCTGAATAATCTTAACAAACCGTACCCTGAATGTCATCACTAGTCGCACATCACTATGCAACACGCTTTCAGTTGGCTTTGTAAAATGATTATAACTGGGTAATAAAACATAGCAAACAATTCCTGGCTTCTCAGAATAACTTAACGATTAACTTGTTGACAATTGGTTAGTAGTGAGACCTAAAAATTGGACACATGTTTATAAATAATGGAATTTAGAATATTGTTATACAGTTAACACTTTCAGTGTTAATATTTTCATTGGCATGGCCATAGACAGTATCCTGTAACGTAATGGTGAAAATTAACGAGGTGTTTCCAGTTGGGTTGTGTAGCCTGTGCATCTTTTTCTCTTTAGTTTATGTTTGTGTGTACATCTTGTTTTTGTCGTATGAATGTATATAGCATATGGTAATATTGTTTTGTGCTCAAAATGGCCACTGGCATTTTCTAAGAAGACAAAGAGAGTTCCTCATTTGCAACACTAGATGGCGAGCACACTGCACCTCCTAACGCAATTGTTGTACTGTAGCTTTCTGGCTGCATCAAGCTATCAGGGCTTCTATTCTAAATTCACGGGATACTGAGGGCAGGATAAACGTTTGGCTGAAGTGGGAATTCACCGGATGACTGACAGGGGGCACTGTAATGAAGTTCCCGTCTGCTATGGCAATCCTCATCAGGAACATATAAAGTAATGGGGATTAACAGTATTTCGGTGTAATGTAGGCTAATGTGAAGGAGGCCAAAAAAATGCCTTTTAAAAATGTATTTGTTTGTGGTGCTGACAGCAACATAGTCATAATATGTGCACAACAGCTGACCAATTTAGGATAAATCAGGTAAATATACTCCCATTTGAAGCCACAAAAAATAAATTCTTAAAAAGTCAAGCTTAATAAATAAAAGAAACTTAGAAACTGTCTCTTGTGGGGGCTTTTTTTGTACAGGTCTACATCAAATCATGTAGTACACAGTTAACTGGGCTGGCTTAGCAACATTAGACTACATTCACTGTCACAATATTTGTTCAACAATTGAAGGACTATTCCAAAAATCCTCAGTGTTCATTGAGGCAAAATAAGCTTCCTAATGTAGGTAGTTCATCACAACTCCTGTTGATTTAAAGTTATTAATTATTACTGTAGAAATGGAGATTAGTATTTTCAGTCATTCTGCTTTTTCATTTACAACCCCTGGCAAATTTATGAAAGCTTTTCTCTCATTTTATTTGTTTGTTCTCTGTTCCTTCATAATTTGAAAATTGTGAGGATGCCCCACAGATGCTCAATAGAGTTTAGGTCTGGAGACATGCTTGGCCAGTCCATCACCTTTACCCTCAGCTTCTTTAGCAAGGCAGTGGTCGTCTTGGAGGTGTGTTTGGGGTCGTTATCATGTTGGAATACTGTCCTGCGGCCCAGTCTCTGAAGGGAGGGGATCATGCTCTGCTTATGTCACAGTACATGTTGGCATTCATGGTTCCCTCAATGAACTGTAGCTCCCCAGTGCCGGCAGCACTCATACAGACCCAGACCATGACACTCCCACCACCATGACTGTAGGCAAGACACACTTGTCTTTGTACTCCTCACCTGGTTGCCGCCACACACGCTTGATACCATCTGAACCAAATACGTTTATCTTGGTCTCATCAGACCACAGGACATGGTTCCAGTAATCCATGTCCTTAGTCTGCTTCTCTTCAGCAAACTGTTTGTGGGCTTTCTTGTGCATCAGAAGAGGCTTCCTTCTGGGACGACAGCCACGCAGACCAATTTGATGCATTGTGCGGCATATGGTCTGAGCACTGACAGGCTGACCCCCCACCCCTTCAACATCTGCAGCAATGCTGGCAGCACTCATACGTCTATTTCCCAAAGACAACCTCTGGACATGATGCTGAGCATGTGCACTCAACTTCTTTGGTAGACCATGGTGAGGCCTGTTCTGAGTGGAACCTGTCCTGTGGCCACCATGCTGCAGCTCAGTGTCAGGTTCTTGGCAATCTTCTTATAGCCTAGGCCATCTTTATGTAGAGCAAAAATAATTTTTTTCAGATCCTCAGAGAGTTCTTTGCCATGAGGTGCCATGTTGAACTTCCAGTGACCAGTATGAGGGAGTGTGAGAGTGATAAGACCAATTTTAACACACCTGCTCCCCATTCACACCTGAGACCTTGTAACACTAATGAGTCACATGACCCCGAGGGAGGGAAAATGGCTAATTGGGCCCAATTTGGACATTTTCACTTAGGGGTGTACTTACTTTTGTTGCCAGCGGTTTAGACATTAATGGCTGTGTGTTGAGTTATTTTGAGGGGACAGCAAATTGACACTATTATACAAGCTGTACACTCACTACTTTACATTGTAGCAAAGTTTCATTTTTTCAGTGTTGTCACATATATAATCAAATATTTTTAAGATATAAATATAAACTATAAAAGATATAAACTCGCCTACAATTCAAGTAGCTCAGCTCTGTTTGATGGCTTGTGACCATCTTGCTCTTGATCAAATTCCGGAGGTTTTCAATGGGGTTTAGGTCTGGAGATTGGGCTGGCCATGACAGGGTCTTGATCTGCTGGTCCTCCATCCACACCTTTATTGACCTGGCTGTTTGGCATGGAGCATTGCCCTGCTGGAAAAAACAATTCTCAGAGTTGGGGAACTTGTCAGACAAGAAAGAAGCAGGTGTTCTTACAGGATAACCTTGTACTTGGTTTGATTCCTGCATCCATCACAAAGACAAATCTGCCCGATTCCAGCCTTGCTGAAGCATCCCCAGATCCTCCACCAAATTTCTCAGTGGGTGTGAGACACTGTGGCTTGTAGGCCTCTCCAGGTCTCCATCTTAACATTAGATAACAAGGTGTTGGGCAAAGCTGAAAATTTGACTCGTCAGAGAAGATGACCTTACTCCATTCCAATCCTTACAGTCTTTTGCAAACTTCAGCCTGGCTCTTCTTTGCTTCTTGATGAAGGGCTTTTTTCTAGCTTTACACAACTTCAGCCCTGCTATTGTTTGCCATTCTTTTCGTAGGTCACTTGATGTCATCCTTTGGTTGTTGAGTGACATTCAAATTAGTCTGTGGTATTCTTGATCAGTGGACAGTCGGTTTCACCCTCTGCCAGTCTGTAGCTTTTTGTCCCCAAAGTCTGGTGCTTGACCGTGTTCATATGAACCATATGAATTTGTAGTTTTCTGGATGGAAGCAACCTGACGCTCACTGTATCCCTCTGCCAGTAAAGCCAGAATTGAACCCTTCTTTTCCTCACTCAAAGCTTTCTTTTCAACTCTTTTGTCATGCTGAATTGTTATTTTTTCATTGAAATGAACTTTGAGGTACTACTTGCACTGTTTTTGCCATCCAGCTGGTCCTATTGCAAGAGGATAGTAATGAACACAGCAGTGGTTTTATACTTTTCCTCATTACATTAGATTTGGTTCAGGTTATCACCTAATCAGTACCCCATTAAGTAAAATGAGTTGTGCCTGTGTTGGAATTTAACAGAGACTGGAATGGAATGGCTGCCATACATGTAGAGATGCTGATTTAAGAAAAATTACGAGTTGTGTGTGTATATATATATATATATATATGTATATGTATATATATATGTATATATAGCTCTGGATATATATACTACTGTTCAAAAGTTATATATACTACTTATATAAACTACTGTTCAAAAGTTTGGGGTTAATTACAAATGTCCTTATATTCCATGAAATAATATATTCCATGAAGAAAATGAAATAAGTTTGAATAGGATGTGGGATATATATATATATATATATATATATATATATATATATATATATATATTATATATATATATATACAGGTGCTGGTCATAAAATTAGAATATCATCAAAAAGTTGATTTATTTCAGTAATTCCATTCAAAAAGTGAAACTTGTATAATTTATACATTCATTCCACACAGACTGATGTATTTCAAGTGTTAATTCTTTTAATTTTGATGATTAAATTATGAAAACTTATGAAAACCCCAGATTCAGTATCTCAGAAAATGTGAATATTGTGAAAAGGTTCAATGTTAAAGACACCTGGTGCCACACTCTAATCAGCTAATTAACCCAAAACACCTGCAAAGGCCTTTAAATGGTCTCTCCGTCTAGTTCTGTAGGCAACACAATCGTGGGGAAGACTATTGACTTGACAGCTGTCCAAAAGACGACCATTGACAGCTTGCACAAGGAGGGCAAGACACAAAAAGTCTTAGCTAAAGAGGCTGGCTGTTCACAGAGCTCTGTGTCCAAGCACATTAATAGAGAGGCGAAGGGAAGGAAAAGGTGTGGTAGAGAAAAGTATACAAGCAATAGGGATAACCACACCCTGGAGGATTGTGAAACAAAACCCATTCAAAAGTGTGGGGGAGATTCACAAAGAGTGGACTGCAGTTGGAGTCAGTGCTTCAAGAACCACCACACACAGATGTATGCAAGACAGGGGTTTCAGCTGTCGCATTTCTTGTGTCAAGCCATTCTTTAACAAGACACAGCGTCAGAAGCGTCTCGCCTGGGCTAAAGACAAAAAGGACTGGACTGCTGCTATGTTATGTTCTCTGATGAAAGTACATTTTGCATTTCCTTTGGAAATCAAGGTCCCAGAGTCTGGAGGAAGAGAGGAGAGGCACAGAATCCACGTTGCATGAAGTCCAGTGTAAAGTTTCCACAGTCAGTGATGGTTTGGGGTGCCATGTCATCTGCTGGTGTTGGTCCACTGTGTTTTCTGAGGTCCAAGGTCAACGCAGCCGTCTACCAGGAGGTTTTAGAGCACTTCATGCTTCCTGCTGCTGACCAACTTTATGGAGATGCAGATTTCATTTTCCAACAGGACTTGGCACCTGCACACAGTGCCAAAGCTACCAGTACCTGGTTTAGGAACCATGGTATCCCTGTTCTTAATTGGCCAGCAAACTCGCCTGACCTTAACCCCATAGAAAATCTATTGGGTATTGTGAAGAGGAAGATGCGATATGCCAGACCCAACAATACAGAAGAGCTGAAGGCCACTATCAGAGCAACCTGGGCTCTCATAACACCTGAGCAGTGCCACAGACTGATCGACTCCATGCCATGCCGCATTGCTGCAGTAATTCAGGCAAAAGGAGCCCCAACTAAGTATTGAGTGCTGTACATGCTAATACGTTTCATGTTCATACTTTTCAGTTGGCCAACATTTCTAAAAATCCTTTTTTGTATTGGTCTTAAGTAATATTCAAATTTTCAGAGATACTGAATTTGGAATTTTCATTAGTTGTCAGTTATAATCATCACAATTAAAAGAAATAAACATTTGAAATATATCAGTTTGTGTGTAATGAATGAATATAATATACAAGTTTCAATTTTTTAATGGAATTACTGAAATAAATCAACTTTTTGATGATATTCTAATTTTATGACCAGCACCTGTAGTCATTAACAAGGTTAGAAATAATTATTTTTAATTGAAATAATAGTATCTTTCAAACTTTGCTTTTGTCAAAGAATCCTCAATTTCTAGCAATTACAGCCTTGTAGACCTTTGGCATTCTAGTTGTGAATTTGGTAATCTGAAGAGATTTTTACCCCTTGCTTCCTGAGGCACCTCCCCCAAGTTGGATTGGCTTGATGGGCACTTCCTACAATACAATTCAATCAAGCTGCCCCCACAACAGGTCAATAGGGTTGAGATCTGGTGACTGTGCTGGCCACTCCATTATAGACAGAAAAATCAGCTGACTGCTACTTCACTAAATAGTTCTTGCATAGTTTGGAGCTGTGTTTTGGGTCATTGTCCTGCTGTAGGAGGAAATTGGCTCCAGTCAAGTGCCGTCCACAGGGTACAGCATGGCATGGTGTTGCAAAATTGTGTGATAACCTTCCTTCAAGATCCTTTTTGTCCTGTACAAATCTCCCACTTCACCACCACCAAAACACCCCCAGACCATCACATTACCTCCACTATGTTTGACAAATAGCATCAAGCACTGCTCCAGGATCTTTTCATTTAGTCTCTCAAATGTTCTTATTGGTGATCCAAATAACTCAAACTTACTATTTAATTAAACTGCCAGTTGACCTGTGAGACGTCTGTTTCTCAAACTAGACACTCTAATGTATTTGTCCTCTTGCTCAGTTGTGCACCAGGGCCTCCCTCTCTTCTTTCAATTCTGGTTAGAGCACGTTTGTGGGATATACTACACATCGGTGTATGAGATCTTCAGTTTTTTGGCAATTTCTCGCATAGAATAGCTTTCATTTATCAGAACAAAAATTGACTGATGAGTTTCAGAAGTTTTTTTGTTTCTGGCCATTTTGATCCTGTAATCAAACCCACAAACGTTGATGCTGAATGTACTGAATTAGTCTAAAAAAGGACAGTTTTAGCTGTGCTAACATTATTTCAAACGGGTTTTCTAATGATCAATTATGCCACCCACGGCATTTTTGTTGAGTGGGTGCAAATTTGAAATGAAGAGACTTCTGCCACTTGGATTTGTCTTCCTGAAACATTTCCACTCCGCTACATCCTTTGAAATCCACCTCCACAAGCAATCCATCCACTTCCTTAAAGTTATTTTTGTCTTTGGGAACATGCAGGGCATATACATGGACAACTCTCACACCCAATCACACTCCAATCCATTGTTTAGAGCTTTTAAAAAGACGCTGAAAAGCGCTTCCCCTCAGACACAAATCCGGTGAGAAATAATGAGAAACAAAAATTGCAGAGCAATTAGCCTTTACATGCCATCAAATTGTATTTTGATATTATCAAACTAGACATTTTTCAATGCATACCGCCTCAAATATTATTGTCGTGATTTTAAAACAGCTCTTGTTTAATTCTGATGCTATCAAGGAGGGACAACTAAGGAGTTTGAAATAGTATCAAGCTCATTGCCCAAGTTCTCAATAAATTATCTACTTAATGTAACTTCTAACTTTTAATCTTTTAAAATACCTTGATTAAGGCTATAATAGTTATCCCAAAATTCTAATGTTTTACAGACTGATTCATGATGCTTTCAGGACATATCTGCCACTGCAGATGTAAAATAGAATGGCATATTGTTGAAGATTGGTCCATTACACCCAAATAGACCTTTATTTTAAATATTTGATAACTTTCAGACACCATATCACTTACTAAATCTGAATCATTACTGGATCATGCAAAAAAACATGGGTGGTAAGCCCCAATTTTGAGGCACCCTTTTTTATTTGAATACACCCCCAAAGAACATCTTAACCAAACACCCTATCCCTATAAATCCCATCTTATTATGGACCAGTATATTACCATTCTCCCACGCGTCCTGGACATCTATCCAGAGCGGTGCCTGAAGAAAGGTCTGCAGAATTATCATGGACCCCACACACCCAGCAATGTGCTGTTCATCCGTTTACCATCATACAGGCAGGGTTTGTATCAGAGCCAGAGACAGCTTTCATTTGCATGCCATTAAGCTGCTCAATTCTTCAAGAACATTGACTGACCCAACACACTCACCCACACACGCACACACAATACATTCTTGTCAAACATGCACTTCATAACTGCTGCTACCAGACTCCTTTTACCCATGAAAACGTCACGTGTCTTTATAGCAAGTCCAATAAAAAGCTAGGCTGGAAACCTTTGGTTACTTTGATGGATTTGCTAAATGTTTAAATGCTAAAAATAAATACTAAAATGCTAAAAAATGCAGTGCCCGAGACTTCAACCCCTTGGGATAACTGCCATTCCATATGACATCTGGCGCAATGTGACAGAGTGCTTACATTTGATGTGCACAGGGTTTCAGGCTCTGTTTCTATTTCTACTGCACAATCCAAACAACCCAATTTCCCTATCTGATACATGATTAATTACGCATAGTCACTTTTAATTCCTGCCCGTGTATTATTTTACACACACCCTGTCCCACAGAGGAGTATGGCCTGGTGGCTTAAACAGCTCTT
Source organism: Esox lucius (assembly GCF_011004845.1). Lineage (NCBI taxonomy): Eukaryota > Metazoa > Chordata > Actinopteri > Esociformes > Esocidae > Esox > Esox lucius. Next base: position 13,791,660 of record NC_047588.1, on the reverse strand, counting down.
ACTACCCATCACATATAGTATTGATTATACTTTAGTGTTAGTGGTGATAAACATATACTTTTTTTGGGTTACGTTTAGGCAATGTTTCCCGCCAATCAAACTGTGCAAAATGGAGTTAAAATGTTTCTTTGGAACTGATGCAGTAGAGTTAGGGGGTTAGGATTGTGTTAGTATTCAAATTAATTACAAATAAGTTCACATAACTAGGCGATGACAAAGATGTTTGTAATGTGTTATTACATAGCATTTGAATGAGGAACGTTTTTGATGAAGGCGATTTAAGGTTGAACAATAAGCCAACTACTGTGGTTTTACCACCCGCATAACATTTTAGGACAACCCATGATAATACCCTATTATGAACTTTGTATGGATACATCCACAACTAGTTGAAATGACACAGAGTAACTAGGGTTTTCTCCACAGTTACAAAAGAGAAAGAAATGTCCCCTAAACCCCTAATCATGTTAATTACCCCTTTGTAGGGGTCATAAGGTTGAGGTGTTTCGTGTGCCCCCTGTTGGAATAAAGAAGCCTCTCACTCACACACAGCCAAGGCATTGTGAGAGGTTGTCATGGGACTGCGAGGAGACGAAGAAGGCAGTCATGTGTTTCTGAATGAAACTAGTCCACACTTGAAAGTGGACTAAGAATATAAGAGAATTCTTTTAGCAAAATAAATAAATAATAAAAGAAAGCACCATCATCATGATGAAAGCATTGTACAATACATAGAACTGAGTGGACAAGACCAGACACTGTATCAGACTGGGGGGAACGAACAGCATCAATGAAGACATGTTATCATACTGAAGACCATTCAACACTGATGCTCATCTTACATTTTAAATACATTTGAAATGCATTCTGTCACAAACATTTTATTAAAGAGTAACTCTCTTCCCAATTTCAGCTTTTCATCATTCAGGTCTGGCCCTTAAATTAAAAAAACAATGCATTAACTGGAAGATTTGTGCCAGGGGGGCTTCATAAATATTCATTTCAGAGGCATGTGTAAAACATATTTTGAGTGCTACAGGGATTCAGTCTTTTGCGCTTGGAGGAGGAGCAGCAACACACTGTCCCTCGAGACGACAGAGGAGCATCTTTGCAAAGTGTTTCTACTCTATATCACACATTTCGATGGAACTACTGAACCATTAGCGGCAAAATAATTGCCAGATTTAATAAAAGAAAGACTAGAATGTACATTTCTGTTGATACTAATGGTTTATTTTAAACACTTTTTTTTTTACATTTGCGTTATTACGTTAGTGGTGGGATCTCGGGTGAGACGTGCCCAGTGTGTGTGTGCGTGTGTGTGTGTGTGTGTGTGTGTGTGTGTGTGTGTGTGTGTGTGTGTGTGTGCGCGTGTGTGTGTTCGTGTGTGTGATCCAGTCCTACGTGTAGATAGGATTAGGATTTACGGCTTGGCTAATTAAGAGTTAGGATTTATGGCTAGGTTAATTAAATTTAGACATAAGGATATTCATGTTAACGTTTAGGTAAAAGTTAAGTTAATTTTACGAATAACTTATGGAATTTAGGGTTAGGATTAGGTCCCCACAAGGAAGAGAAATCAAACGTATTTGTTTGGCCTAAATGTAGACACTGAATAATAGGTTTTCCCAGTTTTTGATACCCAAGATATTGTACGCAAAACATTCAGTCCTCGTCATAGACTATATTTCCCAGATGACCACTCACTGCCAGCAGGCTGTTGCCAAACGTGCTGAGCACATCACTACAGGAACTGCTCCGTGAGAGCACTGTGAGAGCACTGCGAGAAAGGGAGTGTTCGGCACACGATCGTGCACAGTGCTGCTGTCTGCCGATAAAGCTTGACAGGCGACCAGAAGGGCACACAAAAACTACTGATAAAAGAGTTACTCTTTACCGACGTCCTCCCTGGTGCTGAAAACGGATGCGCGAGACATTCGCCCATAACCGGTTATCAATAGCGGCAGACACGTCTATCAAATGCTAGCGGAATTTAGCTGACCACCGTTGGACCTAACATCCAGCAAATGTAAGGATCGCAGTAAGTTTATACCCTTATTGCCACGAATGACACCTTACATTCATAAATCCTTTAATTGCCGGGCCTTCATGACATTGAATAGCTACAGTATTCCATTTTAGATAGGTCTACACATTATATAGGAGTATTTTATTAGGATACTAAAGAAACAAATGATTTACACGCTAACTTTATAAAAGATATTTCGTGTAAATCCCTTAGTGTCTTTTTTACTATCATAGAAGGTGTACAACATTTGCACCACCTATTGGGTAAATTGAAAAGGAACATACATGAAATGGGTGTTACCTAACCTTCTGTAGTCTAGCTTGTGTGGACACCTCACTCGGGCCGTGTTTGCATTGGTCAGAGGCAGTTACATTATGAATAGAAGTTATTCAGAACTTAAAATGACCGTTGTTTGGTCAGTGAGCTGGCAGAAAACTCCTTCCTAAACTAAAAATCGCAATAACACTAATTATAGACTTTGCATGCCCTTAATACTGAAATAGACTTAAAAGTATGTTCAAAAATTTGATGTGATTGAGTTAATGAATGTCTCAACAGAGCTTGATCTACGTATACATATATGTTTTCTTTGGGGACTAGGTACCCTTAACCCTAAATAATGCAATACATTTTACAAACATATGACATTAACCATTTTATAACAGGAAGGAGATATATTACATTAAAATGTTGACATACAGTAGCCCACAACACACCTGATTGGCTGTAAAAATCTGCTGAGATATTTTAATACTGTGAAACAGGGATGCATCCACTCAACAGCCTTCAAATTGTTACAGTGGTTCATGTCAACTGCCCCTCCAGCTTTCCTTTCCCAGTAACTGTGTTTCTGCTAGATTTCTATCATGGCAATCAAAATACCAGAGGGGGAAGAGGGAAATGGAAGGAGCAACTGGGATTCAAATTAAATGTGGAAGTTGGGCACTGGGACATGTAAATCATGTAAACAAATGCTTTGGCTGAATCATCAGCCACCAACAAAGCTTTAAAATACTATTATTTATATTTTTCTTGATCTGAATATAGTATTGTTTTTATGCAATTCCTTGCCATGTTGTTTTAAAGGATGTGAATTCTGCTTGCTGGTCTCATTCCCTGAAGTTCAGCACCTAAACTATAACAATTCTTCATATTTCTAAAGTGAATTGATTAGAGATTTGGAGAATGTAAGAAAAATAGTAAGCCTATTTGTATTTTTTCTAACAGAAACAGGAGGCAGAGAATGTGCCTCTTCAGTGCCTGTCATCTCTGTTGTGTCCCTAGCCGTTGGTGTCATGCTCCCTCGTAGTATGCAAAGAGTTGGGATGGACCTGCCGGGGGTGGAGTCAAGAGATGTGCCCCCTCATTGGCTACCGCCCCTTAGCGCCTGACGACGTCCCTCTCAGTAGCCACTCAGGACCACTGACTGACAGCAGTGGACTGAACACATTTGAGGTTAGAAGTATATTTCCATTTGATGAACCTGATTAGGAATGTTGAAGTAACTTTAACAACCATGAGCTGCAGTAGGCGTTTTATTGCGACATTTGAGACGTCAAGCTGCAGTTGCACTGTAATGCATGTTACTGTTAAGTTCTAGAGGGCAGTGTTTCCTATTCTCACATAAAGACAACCTCATATTAATGTAAATGTGTAGTGAAAACCTTACTTTAAAAAAAAATCTTACTACCCAAATAACTCCTCCTATACTGGTAATAGGAGCCTAAGCATACACTGAAGGAAAAATGCTGGTATCACAAGTGGGTTATTTAAAAAATGCTCAGGATTTTGAAGTAATACTCAAGAGCTTGTCATTCAGTATTCTTTTGTTTGTGATCAGTATGTGCTCACATCATGTTCAACAACGAAAAGTTTTCACTAAGGAAATTGGATAGAAAATACTTTCACTCATATTGTAGTTATATGAGTAGTTATAGGTAATACTGTCCAACTAGGACAGGGGGTGTAATACCAGAGCAGTGGTCTGTGGAACCTTGGTAAAAGGGCTCCAGCCAGTTCCTTGAGTAAACAGCAGATGCAGTCGGGTGGATTTCAGAGAGCCCCAGGGATTTCACTCATTGTTCAAGGACAAACACCAAAGAGGAGGTACTTTCCATCAAGACATGTCAGTGAGTGAGATTATGTTTGACAACCATACATCAAAATGCTAATCTCTTTGGTTTCCCAAGTAGAATACAGGCACAAGTTTTGCTGCCTTAAACATTATTTTCATGATATTACATTAATGTAATACACTAAGTTTTTGTATCCGGTTTGAATTGAAACTGAAATGGTTCTGAGAGTTGTTTTAAAATTGTCCAACCATGGACAAGTTTACAGCTTGCATATTTCTCTCACAACTTTTAAGCTTTGTTCATGTTCCATGGGCCAAGACAGGCCATAAAGGTTTTTATCAGATCGGTTTAGGTAGTAATTTACTGGACCATTCCACCCAACTCACACAGAACTGTTGTTGTTATTTTATTAATGTGTGTTTTGGTGCCCTCCAACCCTAAAGTGCAAACGTGACAGTTGTAATTGTGTGCTCTTTGCTTTCACTTCACTTAGCATGCAGTCTCAACAAACTCCTCAGGGCTATAAAAAGAAGTTGCACTTACTCAGACATCAGCTACAGGGGTAACACCCCCCCCCCCCCCCCCCCCCCCCCCCCCAGTCTGTTTGTGTGACAAAAACGACTACTGCAGTCTTGTGGTAAATTATGGATTGGCTGCCGTCAGTGGGTCGATGTTTTGTGGGTTGTACATCTGCTGTCTCCAACACTCCTCTCAGATATCACAGACTGTGTCTTTGAGGACTTTCTGTCAAGTGAAATTGAATCCAGCCACTTGTTCACTCTTTAATGAGGGAAACCTAAGTTCATGTGAATGTGTTTAGACCGTGGAGTCACCCCCTTCTGCCAATGAAGCTTCTCCCCTTAGGGCGACGTATTTTAGGTCATGTTTTCTAGACAGTAGTGTTTTTGCAGGTATGTAAACTTGTGAGAAAGCATTTCAATAGTATTTCTGCTTATCTCAAAATAGGTTTTTTGTGGCTTATCACATCATACTTGTGGTAACCATGCACTCTATTCAATAATCACTCTGACTTTGGACCCATTTAGCTCAGTTGGTAGAGCATAGTGATTACTACTTCAGTATTGTGGGATCGATTCCCAAGGGGTGGGGCTAGTATAAACTGAAGTAAGACATAGAATGTATTTGTTTATGTAAGTTGCTCTGGATAAGAGTATCTGCTGAAATACAATGTAATAATTTACTTTGGTCTGCAGGTAAAAAGAAATGTCATGTAGATTGACTGTAACATTTAAAACAACCACATAAACCAAATAATATAATAGACATTTAAAAAAAAGACTGACATGATAGATCAGAACAGAATACCTCCCAGTGTAAATGTGAAGGGGTCGAGAGGGAAGAAAGCTGAAGAGGACAGGAAAGCGAGAAGGGAGGGGTGGGAAACTGAGAGGGACCACTAAAAAATACTTTAAATAACATTTCAGACAATATACTTTCAACCCCCAATTGTGGTAGGATCATTTTTTCACAGGACAATACGTGGTACCATTTGCTGATTAGGTATATAACAACCACAGTGCCTTATTTAAAGGGGCAAAATGTCAGATGTTGATGAACAAGGGACGGAAGTGGAACTTGAGACTGCGATGACAGGGGGTGAAGATTGGAGAGATTGAGTCTCTTCCTGCTTTTTTCTCCTGCGATGTCTTTCTTATTGGTCTGGAGAGGTGGGATTGTGGGGGAAGGAGGAGGAGGAAAAACAGCAGCTGTACACAACAGTATGTCCTGCTTCCTCTATTTGTCTCTGCTCATTATGTACTTCCTGAATGGTAAGAAAAGAAAAGATGGAAATGCAGACTTTGAGCTTGTTGAATTGAACCACGAGAGTGATTCCACTCAAAACTAGCAGCTATGGAAAAACTGGGCAAATGTAAGAAAACATTGGACAAAATCTGCAATCGTGAGTAGGCTTGGTGGGAGATTTGAATGATGGCAGAAGAGTCAAGCACAATTCCTTTTCCAGACGTTTCTCATAAAAGAACCTCAGCCACTTCTGTTTATGCTTATCATTGCCCTGTCCCTGAGTCAGGTTTAACTTACAGCTGAGCAGCTAAATCCTTGTATTTATTGATAGTTGAGGAAATAAATCTGATAACTGATTCAGAGATTTTGCGTGGTAGAACAACCCTGTAGAGGCTGTTACACAGACATCCTTATTGCCATTTAGTGACATTAGGTTATTGTGGTTGGCTGAGGTTGACACTGATGGTCCGGAGGAAGTGGTTATGGGTAACTGGAGCAAGAAGAGTAAATGTAACATTTGACTTTGAGAGATAATGGGCATGTAATTGAATTAAGCTTTGATTAAGGTTGACACAATGTATGAGAGTACTAACTATCTCTGTATGAAGGACACTAGGTAGGAAATGTGATGTCCCATTACTGATGGGTCCCAAACACCCTGTCCATACCACCTGTTAGGAACGGTGTATGTGACTGTCATAGGACTCTCTGAATAGACCCTTGGGTCATAGGTTGGAATATGCCGTACAAGGGTATTTTGTAGGATAAACCTTTCTTATAATAGTCTGTGTAATGGTTGGCTATGACCACTGACAACCTCCAATGTGTCCTGGCATAAAAGACTGTGTTAACTTTGTAATCATTGGAGAACATGTAAGATCTATGGAAGATCAACATCTTGGACTGATGCTAAATAAAGATTCTCCCCTGACTTCGGTTTAATCAATGACAACTTACTGCTTGAGCCTCAAACTGTTTCAGGGGAAAATATGTCTAGGTAGACCAATGTAAAACATTTAAATGAGTACACTGTATAAAAATATATGTCTTATCAAGTACGTTTAACTTATTTTCAGGTTAAAAAAAATCTAACCATCCTTAATATAAGGTAAACTGGCTATGTCAGCTTAGTAACTGTCAGCCTGATTGGTTGACTGCCCAGATCTACTCCGGCCCAGGACGTCTCTGTTTTCCATGACCTGGTGTGGTCTTATATTTTTGACAATACACAAATAATACTCTCTAAAAGTCCTATGTTCAGTGTTCTTATTGTGTACATTATGCTTCAGTCAAGGCTAGAAATCCACAAAACCGGTTGATGTGCCATATATTCACAGAACCTTGTGTGTCAACAGCACAGAAAGGTCCTGACACACACAGCTACACAGTCTAACAAATAGCTGGCCAGTATGCTAATAACCTAGCTAAAGTTGGTTTCCATTTACTAATGTTAACATACAGTCCTAGCTTCCGTTAACCGGCTATAGCTTGAAACAGTTTGTCATTGAGTTTCTACATGTGGCTTGAGTAAACAGGACATGTTTCCTGCTTTATTTGTTGGCTTGCATCATTTATGACTTGTTATTAGCATGTGTCACACAGTATTAATAGTGTCAGAGTATAATCTTTAGATCATGTTGGTTCTAATGTTGGTCTGCCTATAGTACTGTCATAATTGTGGGAAGAGACCCATTCAAACAGGTTTATCAACAAAGGAAGGCCACCTACACAAGGAAAGAGAACGGAAGAGCGGAGATGGGGGAGTGAAGAGATTAGGTAGCCTGTGCTCAGCGAGTAGCTGCAGGCCTTCAGGTTGTTTGTACGCTAGGTCTGTGTGTCTGTGTAGACGGCCCTCGTGTGTGTAATGGGTGTGCCCATGTGACGCTGGCACACAGAGGGAGTGGCTCTTTCTAGAGTCTGCTTCAGGTGTGTTTGCGTGTGTTTGAGTGTGTTTAGTACACGATTAAAAGACGGATTAAACTGAAAGACATCCAGTCCGGTCTATAGTCAGTGGGGAAAAAAGACGTAAGGAAGGAAAGTGGAAACTAAAGGCAGATGAAAGAAAGCGGACGGGATGGCGTTTGTGGATTCTTTGTAAAGTTCTCAAAGAAGCTGAAGGAGTGTAGCCTGTCTGGACTTGTTGTGACAAAGGTTAGTTCTGTGGGATTTTTTTTATATCCACCAATTACCAATTATTTGGGAACTGGAGAAAGAGAAGCAGACAGATGAGATCAACAGCAAAAACATGCTGAAATGGTTAGGTAAACCAACAGTTTAGAGTGGTGTTCCAACATCTAGTTTCCTTGGAGGTTTCACCAGACACATTTTTAACTAGCCCAGTATCACAGATTTTTGTGAAATGAACACAAATTGTTCTTTCAAAATTTGTGATGTTCACACAAAAAAAAATTGGGGGGGTACAGGACATTATTTTCTTCAGGTGTTGGAAAACATTCATGTGAGTGGTTGACTCAACTTGCATTTGAACCAAGGAGGGGGCGGAGCTTGCTTTGTGAATTGGCTAGTGAGAAAATTAGACCCTGTTCTTACTTTAAATCCATCCTTAAGCCTTACTCTTACCCTAAACTTAACCTTTTCCGAACGCTAGCATTAACCCTTGTCAAACATTCATTAAATTAGATTTCTCCCTCGTGAAAAATCTGAAAACATTGTGTCCTTTACATGCATTTTTTAAACATCAGAACATATTTTATCCTGTACAAAAATGTGTTCCTTCAGCACAGATTTGATTAAAATGTGTACTGTATGCTAAGAAAATGCCTTTTTCCTGTGAATGCCACACATTTCTAATAAGCAATTTATGTCTATTTCACAATAACCTGTGACAATGTGTTGTTGGTCTATGACGTGATCATACAGGGACAGTAGAATACTGTCTATACTAGGCTAATATTGAAATTCCGTCAGCAGGTCAAAAATGAATATGGTAAATATGCTATGATATGTAAAAGAATATATGGTAGATATGGTATGATATGTAAAGGTAAATATGGTAGATATGGTATGATATATAAAAGTATATATGGTAGATATGGTATGATATGTAAAGGTATATATGGTAGATATGGTATGATATGTAAAGGTATATATGGTAGATATGGTATGATATGTAAAGGTATATATGGTAGATATGGTATGATATATAAAGGTATATATGGTAGATATGGTATGATATGCAAAGGTAAATATGGTAGATATGATATGATATGCAAAGGTAAATATGGTAGATATGGTATGATATGCAAAGGTAAATATGGTATGATAGACGTGTATTAGGATACAGCATCAGGTCCATATCTGCAATGGTTGGTCTGTGATCAATAACTGATTCATGCTTGATGCATTTGCACTTGTGTGTTGACCTGGGTATTGCTTATGAACATATAAATTCCACTGAAAGAGAAATTACTGCAACAGAGGAAGTGCAGTGTCCTACATGGATTTTTGAAGTGTTTCATTCTTTCTTATCCTGTTGACGTTGTTCTGATTGAATCTCTGAGGACAGTGTTTAAAGGATTCATGTTGAATTATTCACATGTGACCAAAGGCTGACTTGTGCTTGTATCATTGGAATAGATAGTTTGTGCCAGTGGAGACTAATCATGATGTTATTGTGTTTTCTCATGCATTTTTCAGCATGGAAAATCACAGTTTTATGGGTGTCTGTAGGAGGGAAGTGAAAACTGATACATCCATTACTGCACAATCCCCCAGCTGCATTAGGAAGTCTTGTCAATTTGTTGAGGCCGCCTATTTCAGGGAATGTTTTAGTGAAACTGTTGGCAGGTCATATACACTATCTCACAAAAGTGTGTACACCCCTCACATTGTTGCAAGTATTTCATTATATCTTTTCATGTGACAACACTGAAGAAATAACACTTTGCTACAATGTTAAGTAGTGAGTGTACAGCTTGTAAAACAGTGTACATTTTCTGTCCCCTCAAAATAACTAAAGACACAGCCATTAATGTCTAAAGCGCTGGCAACAAAAGTGATTACACCCCTAAGTGAAAATGTCCAAATTGGGCCCAATTAGCCATTTCCCCTCCCCGGTGTCATGTGACTCGTTAGTGTTACAAGGTCTCAGGTGTGAATGGGGAGCAGGTGTGTTAAATTTGGTGTCATCACTCTCACACCCCCTAATACTGGTCACTGGAAGTTCAACATGGCACCTCATGGCCAAGAACTTTCTGAGGATCTGAAAAAAAGAATTGTTGCTCGACTTAAAGATGGCCTAGGCTATAAGAAGATTGCCAAGACCCTGACACTGAGCTGCAGCACGGTGGCCAAGACCATGCAGCGGTTTAACAGGACAGGTTCCACTCAGAACAGGCCTCGCCATGGTCGACCAAGGAAGTTGAGTGCACATGCTCAGCATCATATCCAGAGGTTGTCTTTGGGAAAGAGACATATGAGTGCTGCCAGCATTGCTGCAGAGGTTGAAGGGGTGGGGAGTCAGCCTGTCAGTGCTCAGACCATATGCATCAAATTGGTCTGCATGGCTGTCGTCCCAGACAGTATGTTTTAACATACTTTCCATACAACAAGTTCTGATTCTGGTGATATTTCACCTATTTCTCTTTGTTTTACACAGGTGGAAGCCTCCCCCATGAAGACAACATGGTACTGTCCTCTGGACTTGGTAGGTCAAAGAAGCTTAAGAAATTCATGATTAACTAAAATGTCCATTTTAAAGTTTGGATGACTATAGTAGAGATATACAAATGTATGAATTATGCACATGATCTTCCTGAATGGTGCTCTTTCTCTTACCCAGCCAACTGTGATGGAAGAGGAAGAGGATGGACTGATTTACACCGTGATGGTGAAGCAACAGCTTGGCGTCAGTTCACCGGTGAAAACAAACACCAGTTCACCAATGAAAACAAACACCAGTTCACCAATGAAAACAAACACTAGTTCACCAATGAAAACAAACACCAGTTCACCAATGAAAACAAACACCAGTTCACCAATGAAAACAAACACCAGTTCACCAATGAAAACAAAACACCAGTTCACCAATGAAAACAAACACCAGTTCACCAATGAAAACAAACACCAGTTCACCAATGAAAACAAACACCAGTTCACCAATGAAAACAAACACCAGTTCACCAATAAAACAAACACCAGTTCACCAATGAAAACAAACACCAGTTCACCAATGAAAACAAACACCAGTTCACCAATGAAAACAAACACCAGTTCACCAATGAAAACAAACACCAGTTCACCAATGAAAACAAACACCAGTTCACCAATGAAAACAAACACCAGTTCACCAATGAAAACAAACACCAGTTCACCGGTGAAAATGCACACTTTCACTACAGATATTAGAGCGCCATCGTTGTGTTTGTATTGAATCGAATATTGTCTCGCTAATATTATTATTCATATTTTTCTCTCTCTCCTCCACCTCCCCTCCCTCCCTCCCTGCCTATAGTCCTGTGCCTCCCGTTCTCATTGTGTGAAAGCGGGAACAGAGGAGAAGCTAGTGCTGCATCTCCTCCACTCCTTCTCCATGGGAGACAGTACCTTCAGCACCATCTTCCTTTCCACCTATCGCTCCTTTACCTCAACCGAGAGAGTGCTGGACATCCTCACCGACAGGTAGGGAAGACAGAGGAAATAATGCTTTCCAAGTGCTGTAGAGAGATCACGGAAAGGAAATTCGATGTTGGTTATAATACACAGTTATCATTGCCGCGGTAAAGTCACTGCCTTACGGTACAGCTGCGCTGGTGCGGCTTGGATTTCAAATCCTGATCACAGCATATTGACAATACCCGTGGGGTCTCTCAGGTGGCGGTGCAAAATGGTCACTTCACCTTTTGGAATTGGTGTCAGACAAGAGTGGCCTTGCCTTTTCATGCTCTAGCTCCTCTTTTTGGTAGGTTCTGCACCTGCAAGCTCAATTGTTGTTTTTGGCCCGCATAATTCCTTTTCTTCTAAGCACTTTGGGGCTGGTCTTTACTTCCTGGTGTAATAAGAAACAGAACGGCTTGGCAAATTGTGCTTTGGAGAACGCCTCCGTCATTCACCCTCCCTAGCCTGCTGGTTGTTGCTGCGATGAGACAAGGCAACAAGTGCAAATTTTACTTATGGGAGGTGAAAAAAAACAGGGTAAAAACTATGAAGAAGAAACAACAACAAATAAATCCTGTGACAATTGTGTCCCTCCCCTTGTTCCCTCTTTTTTCCTAGATTGGAGAATCCACCAGGAGAAAGTGCAACTAGTCAGACCAGGCAAGCCTTCAACAGGTAATAATACTATATCATCCCTGGGTGTGTGTGTGTGTGTGTGTGTATTTGTTTGTATGCGGCTTTACTCTGATGTGCCCCCCCTCCTCCCAGAGCGGTGTGCACGGTGTTCAGAACGTGGCTGTCTGAGTATCCTGAGGACTTTGACTCCCTAGGGGAGCCCGGTCGTTTGCTGCGCCTGGCCCCTCGCCTGCCCACAGACCCCTCTGGGACAGAGCTAAGGACCCACCTCCTTAGGCTGGCAGAGAAGCTGAGTGAACAGGCCCTGCTGCCCAACTCTACTGCAGGTCAGTACACACTGGGTTGAGGCCAGTCACGGAAATGCCAATGTGCCGTTGCATTCACACTGTTGGGCTGTCAGAACGCTCTGGTAATGTCAGTCCAAACTTGGCTTCTCTTTTCAACAGAAATCTACTGTAAAATCCGTTCCTTAGGTATCTCGCAACCCCCATAGTCTCTTTCCACAACCAACCCTACTGGATAGTTATTTTATTTGTATTTGTTGTGATACTTGACTTCCATTCACTGGGATTAGTAATAAATCATCTGTTTTCCAGGGAGAACCAACGCCACCAGCCCTCCTGCTGACCCTACTAAGTTTGATCCCACCCATATCCTGGGCTTTCCAGCTGGGCTGATTGCCGAGCAGCTCACCAAAATAGAGACGGTGCGTTTAATGTTCTGACCCCTTCAGCATCATGACTCCTCCTAAACCCTTGTATAGACAACGGACGATTTGACGTCTAACCTCCGGTGACATCACTCCCCATAACCTCTGTCTTGAATCGCGCCCCTCCCTGTTGACCCCCTCCGTCTCTCCCTCAGGAGCTGTTTGTACGTCTGGTCCCATACCACTGCCTCGGCTCGCTGTGGTCTCAGAGAGACAAGAAGGGTCATGAAGGCGTGTGCTGGTCTGTCCGGGCCACCGTACGCCAGTTCAACCGGCTGGCCAATGCTGTCGTGGCATCATGTCTGTGGCCCACGTGGCTCCGCAGCCAGCAGAGAGCCCGTCTCCTGGAGAAATGGATCAGCGTGGCGGAGGTCAGGAGGTCACCAGTACAGTAGACTAATCTTAATGTCCGCACACACAGGTCGTGAATTTTGGAAGCACCATGCCTCTTGGGGAATTTGGAGGTCAGGTGACTAATGCTGGTACTGCAGTCGATTTTGACTTGAGGTAGATCATTGTAAATGGGACAGTGAGTTGTCTTTTTCTAAATGTAAACCAGAGCGTATTGAACATTGCATAAACATTTACTACCACTTTACTCTCTGTTAAGAGTTTGGGTGTTATTCTTTTCAGGGTTAAGGTGTGATATGCCAAACCAGTTTCACCAAGTTGTTCTTTTACAAGTACTCTATGGAAGGGCTCTTTACTCTGTGATGGTTGTGAAGAACCATCCTGTTCCTTATCTCTCTGCCCTGTTCTCTTTTCTGTTGAAATGCATAGAGCAAAAGCCATATTCTTTTATTATATGCTGTGTACGCTCTGCATATTATATGCTTTGTTGACAGAGGATTACAAGATAGAGAGATTGTACTGAAGCTGCATTAGGCCTGAATTGAAGCCATGCTGCAGCAGATGATGTTCAGCTGAGGTGGTCTTACACCACTGGATCACCTTCAGACGATATAGGCCTATTCTTATTAGGATTCAAAATGTAGTCCTTTGGAGAGGGGTTCCTTAAGGAACCTTTTGACCTGGAATGTTTCTGTGGCCTGGTCATTTTTAGAACCCTAAACGTTTCTTACTGGCAACTTTACTTCTAAAAGTTTAGTAGCTTACAATACATTTGTCAGTTTCAGCAGGGACTTTTCCTGTTGGCTCCACACACACACACACACACACAAACACTCATGCACGAACACATGCACACACACACACACATCACCCTTTGGTCATTACAGACACATGAGCTAACTGCATCAATGCCAGGCCTCCTTACCTACCTCAATACCTGTAACTGAAGCTTGTGTGTGTGTGTGAATGTTTTTGAAGAAACACACCATCTCACTCAAACTCTTATAATGATTTGTTGACAAAGCACTCATCTGACTTCCTCCCTTCCAGTTTTATGGAAGAAGTCACTTTTGGGCACTGAGCAAATGAGACAGTGAATGGAATTCAATGCTAAACAACCAGGGCTAACCCCCTTGACCTGGCTTCAGATAGTCTTAAACAGGACTGTGTGGCTTTCAACAGGAATGCAGAGCCAGGAAAAATTTCTCGTCTCTCTACGCCATTGTGTCTGCCCTGCAGAGTAACCCTGTACATCGGCTGAGAAAGACATGGCTGGAAACTGACAGGTTGGTGGAGGAAGCGTGGAGAATTGGAATAGAAAGTACTTACAATGCAGATGTTTTTAATGTGCTGTAATTTTCATAACATTGTCATTCTGGTAACAGACAGGAATATTGATATAACAGCGTCCTTGCTTATAGGCAAACACATCATTCCAAAAGCCTTAACAATGTTGGTCTGGAAGGCAGGTAGCCTAGCAATTTGGAGAGTTGGGACAGAAACCAAGCAGTTGCCAGATCAAATTCTGAATCAATAATAGTAAAACAAAAAACAAAATGTCTCCCTTTAGCATGAGAGTTAAGTTAACTGCTCGCTTTCCACCCAGTGTAGCAGACCCCCCACTCCGCTCAAATTCAGAGGGGTTGGTTAAGCGCGGAAGTCACATTTCAGTTTGGCCCTGTCTGCAGTTGATCCTTTTTTGACAATACAATGTAAAAAGTAAATTGCAACTGACTATAGCTAATTGACTGATGGATTGTGTTAAACTAGATTACGGCCTAGTGGGCAGCAGAGATACGCCAGGCCAGACGCCTCATAGCCCTTTGGGATCCATGACTCATTGTTGTTGTCATGTGACTGTCTGACAGGGAAACAGCGAAGAGATACGAGGAGCTGTCTGACATTTTCTCAGAGAAGGACAACTACTCCCATTGTAGGGAGCTGCTGAAAGAGGTGATTCACAGTGCCTGTTAGTTCACACACAGGCCTGTACACACACCAAGCACCCATATGTACACACACGCTCAAACACACAGACACTATTTGCGCCAACCACTTTTTCATTTACAGTTCTACTTTGTGCCGGCATCAATAACTTGGGCTGGATTTAATTTCAAGGCGTCCTCACAGGAATTGATCAGCACATGCTGGTGCATTCATTTGAACGCTTTGATGTTAGAAAAGAACATCCCACTTTTTGCTGTGCTTTGATAATTGACCAATCAAACCGCTGGAGTGTCTTCAAACATAGAGCTATGGTTCAGCGTTTTTCTTTGGGTTATAGACAGTCATGATTAGAAGTTCGTCTGTGTCTTTCAGGAGGGCACTTCGAAGTTTGCCAACCTGGACATCAAGACCAACAACAGGAGACATGTAGGGGTAAGAATGTTTGAAGTCTCTCAGAAAGCTTCTAATTATTTAGCCCCTAAGGAAGTGTATTATACAGGTGGCAGAAAAGAACCTGTTTATGATAACAGCAATGCACAGACAGTGCCATTTGTGATGTTGTAAGCATTCAGTAAGGACATGATATCCAGTCACCGATCTTAAGATTCTTTGTTGATTGTTCATTGAGTCGACTAAACCTGGGATAGGCCAGAAGTCCTATAGCTCTGTTTCTGTTGCTCACGATGTTCTCCCTCTACTTTCTTCCTTCCAGTCCAGTGCCCAGGGCACCGTCCCTTACCTGGGGATCTTCCTCACAGACCTCACCATGCTGGACACCGCCGTCAAAGACAGACTAGAGGTGAGTTTGTCATATACTGTACACGTGAAGTGGTTAATGCCTCATCATGTTTCCATGGCCAGGAAATGGTCATGTGCTTTGCTGGCGATGGTGTTGGTTACTAGAAAGTTTCATTGGCAGTGACATGATATTTTGTTCTTCCTGTTCCTGTTAAGAACGGCTACATCAACTTTGACAAAAGAAGACGGGTAAGTAATGCATTTTGGGCAGTGAGTCCACTGCTTATTTGATCACATGAGTTAGTGAGTTGATCCAGGGTTTGTTTAGGATACAGTTAATTTCGTTAGTCTCTCCGGCTCAAGGTGGCCTTCATCAAATGTGGTTGTGTTGTTCCATTCATAATATGTATGTCAGTGTATTTAATTCTAGGGCATCCATACTTGTGTGTTTAACTGCTAGCATCTCGTAATGTGTCATTGGTTATGGATATCTGCAAAAAAATATATAATGATTTAATGCTGACAATTATTGTTTTTTTTTGTCTTCACAGGAGTTTGAGGTATTAGCTCAGATCCGACTCCTGCAGTCTTCCTGTAAAAACTGTGTTTTCGTCCCTGATGAGTCATTTCTACAGTGGTATCAAAGTGTGCCGTTGTTAAATGAAGAGGAAAGGTAAGTCATGATGGCCTTGAGCTTCAGTGGTATTCATTTTACAGTCAACATACAAAACTACATGTTCTTTCCAAACAATACAGCTGTAGTATGTGTAGTGACTAGTAGTCACATTATATTATTTATGTTGCAGTTACAGATTGTCCAATGAAATTGAGACACCATGTGAACCAAGCCCTGGTCGTGCCATGAACCCTACAGTGATAATCACTCAATGCCCAAGGTAATGAGTCTTGTAATAACGTTGGTGGAGGATTTTCTTTTTGCCTACACATTTAATACTTCAAGGTCTTCTCCAAAGTTCTCATGAACTTCCGAATATCATTCTGATGGATTACGATTCCATTACTATGGAACGATTACTACCAACAATTGGACATTTTAATCCTTCAGATGTGTTTTTTTTCCCCCAAACGTTTGAAAAAAACGTGTGTTTTGATCAAGTAAGTTAGCATTCAACTCTGGAAGGCTAAGCTAGGAAATGACAATTGACTGTTTTTGGCTGAGATGCTATTTGAATTGTCATGCAGGTATTGTTGCATAACGAGCATGTGCTTCCCTCCTCCCAGCCTGACTTCTTCCAGGACCAGCCTGGCTGCTGACAGTGAAGGTCTGTTTGACATCCACTCCCCGGTTAGTCACTTCCTGTCCAAACTCACCAAGGTAATAACATAATAATACAAAATCCATTCCATTATTTACTATATTCATTGCTTATCATTTATTTGCTGGAGCCTCCTTTGTCCCTAGACATTTTTCGTTTGATCATGTGGGTATTTAGAAACAAGAATATTAACATAAACAGCCCTGAATGGTTGATAGGATATTTCTGTTAAAATCAGATCATCTACAGTAGGCCAAAATGTCCATCCAACCTACACAAGGTGCAATTCAAAGGAAGTTATTTGAAACAGCTCACAAAATCATGAGTTTGACAATGTCAGAATTTTATTTTGACTACATAATGAGGAAATAAGGAAGCAAATACATTTACATAAACAGCCCTGAATGGTAATTAATATTGTATAATACCATTACATAATTTAAAAAGGTGAAATCCCAACTAAACAAATTGCAATTCCAGCAATGTATTTCAAATACTGTGTTTTTAAGAGTTTCACAATTTCAGAGTGTTATTTCAACCACAGCGTGGAAATGTAAAAAAAAGCAGGGAAATCAAGTGTTTTCATGCACAGGACTTTTAATGCTCTTTTGTGTCTTATTATTTGCTTTGGGGACAGCCAATTTTTGTGTTGTCATATCAGTAAGTATAATGTTATTTCATTATTTACGTCACTGTTATTATTTCAGCATATGAAATCCCCCTCAGTTTCCTGTTTGGATGTTGACTCCTCCCCTCCCACTAATGAACCCATCTCCTCTGCATTGACGCCATCCACTCCTGTCAAATCACATCGTCGATCAGTCTCCTGTGGCAACAATCCCAATAATAACAACAAATTGCCTGGGCCGGAGATGCAGATCATCAGAATACGGATGGATTTACACGATGGGAATTTGTACAGAAGCATACTGGTACTGAGCCAAGATAATGTCATGTCTTTCAGGAGGTGTTGAAATTAAAGAAGTCACAGCACCATGCACTGATTACTACTTATTTATTTATTTAAAATGTCTTTTAATCATAGTATTCTGACACATTTCCTGAGGCGGTACGCAGGATGTGATAACTTGGAGTCAAGCTGTCTGGTATCATTGTCGCTTGTCTTCCCCATTTCCTCAGGTGACTAGCAATGACAAGACACCCACTGTGATCAGTTCTGCCTTAGAAAAACACAGTCAGGACCCCAAACAGGCATCCAGATATGAGCTGATCCAACTATTGCCTGAGGGGAAAGGTAAAGACCATTTGAAATTCTCTGTTGGTATTGTTCATATTGACTGCAGTGAAGACTTTTCATTTTCTGTCCAATAGAGTTGGTCATACCTGCCACAGGAAATGTCTTCTATGCCATGACTTCCTCCAGTGTCGACTTCCTGCTGCGCAAACAAGGAGGGAACATCCCTTTTGGCTCTCAACCTATCACTACAGAAACCAGCGCTACCTTCCCTCGAATCAAAGCCAAGGGAAAGAGACTAGTTAGAACTCTTTTTTGACAACAGCTTTTTTCCAAATAGGCTATATCTCAAGGACAGATCAAGATAAGAATGCGGGCAGATTTCTCAATGGGATTTGGCCTTGTCTTCCTTAATCCCATAATGATATATGCCTTTTTACGAAGTGGGAAACATTCTGACCCTGAAACCTTTGTGACTTTTTTTGATGAATGACTTCTTACCAAGGACATATCAATAACGTGCTGCCGGTTTCTGTACACCAGGGAGCTCCATTGGTGTAGAAGGTTGCGTTTCTCTCTTGCTGGCAAATGCACACTACTGCTAAAATACAGCGGGTACAAGACCAATGCAGACCTTTCACTGATTTTCTATGGTGCTGTTTCTCTGTGTCTCTGGTCATTGGCATCACATTTCCTATCTAACCCAATGGATTAGCTTCATCACCATCAGCAATACAAATGTTATTGAGCAGTTGTACCTCAGGTGCCATCCATTGAGGGCTGAAAACAGACAGCCTTTTTGGATCCTAGGTGTTTTGGGCAATGGAACCTTGTTGAATGTACTATGAAAACATCATCGCAGTTGACATTAACCACAGCTACATTTTACATTTCTCAAGTGTGTGGATCAAAGCAGAAATTGTAACAAGCATCTAGAGAACATGAGAGATGTGGAGGGCACCAGGATGACATTTTGACACTTTACTCTGTATATATTTGGACTGTGAATCTACAACGTTTAATTTGGCTCCAGCATTTCTATTTTAAATCCAATGTTTCAAAACAGCACACAATTTCACCTTTTTAGAGTGGATTTTCATCCATGAAATTACTACATTACATATCTAGTTGATCCTCCTTTGAAGGTGTCATTTCTACAAATTCATTCACTGTAAATAAAAATAGAATATTTTTTAACTGTTTTACTTTTACTCTGTGTGAAAACTGATTATATCAATGTGAAATGTGAAAGAATGTCAATGCAAAAGGTTCACAAAGGTAATACCCCCCAGACATTCTAACCTATTAACAATAACCAGGTTTATTTATCAGGGGCAGTTATGGCTTTTTCTCATGCATTATTCATAAATGTCAACATTTTATCTTAACTTTAAAATGCTGGTTTATAGAGAAAAGTTTCCACTTCACCATCCACATACACTCAGAAGGGAATGTAAGCATCTAAATAAGTGTGACAGGGTAACTGTCATTGTTACATAGCATTGAGGGTCATCTATTATTCATTTAAATTCTGTCCATTGTATACATGTACATAATGTGTTTTGTGTGACCGGACAAGATCATGATTGTGTTTACAAGAGTTATTAACTGTCAGAATTACTTAAGTTATTCATTGTTAAGTAACATGAAATGCATTATATTGCCCCATATTACAATCCTTTGAAATGGGTTAAGATTAACATAAATCAGAGCTGAACATGCTACTTTTACTTGGGTATACAATTTGTATGTACCAGACAGACAGTTCTGGTAGAAAACACTAATTAAATGATATTCTCTGTTGTGCCTGAAAGTAAAATGATGTCTACAATTACACCTTAATTTTATAATTTTCAATATAGTAGAAGCTTATTTTTATCAATGGTCTCTGAATGGGTTTAGATAATAGATCAAAGGGAGGTCTGCCAAGTATAACCTGGGCTCCCAAAGTCAGTTTTGAAAGACCAGTGTGTTGTATTGTCATTCCCATCAATCATTGAATGATGTTTAATTGATGTTTTATTTTGCATTTGATGGAAACCTGGCATCTGAAGCTATAGTATTTAATGTAATGTCTTAAGTCCAGGCACTCAATGTAGGTTTTGCTCTAAATCCGTGAGGATGAGACCAGTTAGAGGAAACACCTGTCAACATTAGGGGCATGGAGAACTGATTATGGATGCCTAACCGATGAACTCCTGTGAATTCTGACTAATATAGCCTTTTGCTGTTGGAGTATCTACGAATACTGGAGAATGGATAAGGCAGTTCCAGGGAGAGGAGTGAGGATTGTGGGTAATGTAGTCAGATGAAGTGCGATCACCAGGCTAAGCTACTGATTGTTTAGTGCCTTTTTAGGAGTGCACCTTCATGTCCCTGTGGTTCCAGGTCAAAAGTAGTGCATAGGGATTAGAGTGCACGTTGATATAATGCCTCTGACACATTTGATAATGAATGTACATTTCATATGATGTCATAAATAAACACCTGTATATAAGCAGTCATGTTTATGCTGTTCTTTTTGTGTAATGCATTTAATTTTTTATATGAATGCACTTTGATGTGATAGTTATTGGAATACTTTCTATGCAACTCTACGGATTTGTATTTTAACTCTGCTCTGATTTTTTTGTCAAATAAACGTTCATTTGTAACAGATTCAGACTGGTTGGAGATTCTAACTGGTTGGTGGATTATGTTCAATGAAACATATGTGCACCCCACAACAACATAATATTAATGACTTGAACAGCAAACCTTTGCAGTTTCAAGCAACATGGTAATCTAATCTCACCAAACCTCTTACAACAAAATAAAGAATCTATTAAACATATTTTAGGAATTTTGTGTCCGTATTTTGCTTATATATTCTTCTTAACTCTCACTACGTAAATGTCAGGGACCAGGTCACAAGATTGTCATTGCGCCAGTTGGCTCTGTGTTGTTTGGTGCGTTTGACAAACCGTGAAACAAAATATGAAATACTGTGTCTAATAAAAAGGGCTGAAAACAATTCCACATAAAATTTATTTTAAAAAAAACCCCTGAAATCCAGATCAACACGCCTAAATTCATTAACAACAACAGAAAACCAACCCATCAGCACTTAGCATTCCCATTCACACGACATCATCGCGTTCTTGTCACGCCAGATTATCAAACCCTACCACATTCATGAAACACTGGGAAGACCTCAACATGACTCTCGGTAATACAAGCACACCAAGCTGCCCACTGAACCGTGCCCAGACTTGGTTTACGTGGCCACGCGGGGTGCAACTGAGGCGTACCCGTTCATGCGCCCCCCCGCCGTCACGTCACACTTGCTGGTCTCTCCGTCGCACATCTCGCAGTCCACGGCTGCGGTCCTGTAGGCCTTCCACACCGCGGCATCCTGCAGACACACGGTCCCGCCCCCTCTACTCTCCTCCGCCTCGTCGCGGTTGATGTCGCCCACGCACACCCAGCCAGCAGCTCCATCCAACCCGCCTCCGGTGGTGCTCACCGCCCACTTGGAGTGGTCTTTGGCGACCCCAAAGGTGACCCTATCACCCAGGGAGATGACCTTGATGTTCAGGACCTTCCAGCCCAGGGTGCAGTTAGAGGGCAGGATGCCAGTGGAGCGGATCCAGAACTGGACCAGGAGGTTTGACTGGAGGGAGGGAGCCACCCAGGAATGGTACAGGTCTAATGGGAGCCAGGGAGGAAATGGGGAGTTGTCAGATGTTTGGTTAACAATACTGTCGCGATTTGTTTTTAAGAAAAACAAAGAAACGAGGTAAAGAGTCAACATTTCATCCGCTACAAGGAATGCAGTGCCCATCTTGGTCAGTGTGATTTTGGTGTATAATCGGACCAGTAGTGTCCAAGAAATCTCATGGGTTAAGTTGACTGTGCCAAAGCATGTGACAAAGTCAAATCAATATAAAGGTATGCTGGCTATGGCGACACCGTGTGGCTGAGATAATTATTTTGACTATTGTGTCTTGACAGTGTTTGCAGAGTGTACCAGTTACAGTACCTCACAGATTAATATTAATGTATGTGACAGAATACATCTATGGGAGTGTATATTGCTCAGTCAACATTAGAATATTATTTTAGGCACTCATCTTAAGTAGTAATCTATTTTTTATATCAACATGATCATTTCTCAGACACAAAACATGTACAGTGGTTTATTTTCCTGAAAGAAATAGGCGTAAAGATGATTGGCATCCCTGCGGTAAATCTTGTGAAAAGTCCCCGGTGGTGGATAACAGCACCGAGCCTCTTCCGTCAAAGTCTGACAAGGTTGGCGGACACTTTGAGGGATCTTGTACCCCTCTTCCATGCAGCACATTGCAAGATCCTCGACAGTCATTGGTTTGTGCTTGTGGACTGCAGGTTTTCAATTGGACTGAAGTCCAGACACTGAGATGGCCACTGTAAGACGTTCATTTTGTGGTCAGGCAAACTTTGTTGATTTTGAGGTATGTTTAGGGGTAATTGTCTTGTTGAAAAGTCCATTCACAATCAATGATTCACCACATTTTACTGTGGGTATAAGGTGACTTCCCCTTTTTTCGTCAATGCCGTTCAATGGTCAGAATGTTCCATTTTTGTCTCATCTGACCACAACTCACAACTCACAATAACACGAAGTTCAGGCACAGCATTTTGTAGGAAGGGCTTAGCAATTGCTTCTCTGGCGAAGCCCATACAAAGACCTTGTTGACATAGAGGTGTCATCTAACAATTGATTTTGAGACTCCACAAGACTGTGCAGTTATAACACTTATCTTTGGGTTCTTCTTCGGCTCACAATATTCTTCACTGTGACAATGTGCGTCCCCTTCTTGGCAACTGTTCCAGACCTCTGAAAATGTTTTATTATTTTCCCGACTGTGCTCAGTGGCATTTTCAACTGTTTGTGCATATTTATATTCTTTACCTGATCTGTGTCGGTCAACAACCATTTGTCTCTTTTCAGCTGACAGGACTTTGGTGTATTCAAGGTGATGGATGACAAAGGGATTTTATATACACGCGACCTCATATCCCAAGGAAACAGGAACGGGTGAAAGACATTACAGTTCTTTGAGACTACGACCAACTAAAACAAATCAAATTTCATAACAGATGCCACTTTGATTTTGATAGGTTTAAAGTTTTGCAGAAAACAACCTGCTGGTTTACAGTGATCGCTTATGTTGAAGCCTAAAATATGACATTGTTTGTGTTAAGGTTTTGCATTCACTTTGCCAAAACCTCTTGAGTTGAATGTACGTAACAGAAATGACAAGATGGCAATAGCAAAATCATAATCAAACAGCATACTTCCAACAGCGTCAAACAAAGAACCAATTATATTTCCAAAATAGTTCTCTTTAATCCTTACCATTTTTAAATGATCGCCCCTTGGCAAAGCTGATGAACTCAGTGCCACCCAATGAAGTGAGAGCGATGCTACGATTGGAAGCTGG
This sequence comes from Esox lucius, assembly GCF_011004845.1. Classification (NCBI taxonomy): domain Eukaryota; kingdom Metazoa; phylum Chordata; class Actinopteri; order Esociformes; family Esocidae; genus Esox; species Esox lucius. The sequence continues at coordinate 13,767,858 of NC_047588.1, read as the reverse complement.
TTTGCTGTGCAGGAAGCTGCCATTGACCAGTTGCTCTCTGCTCTTCTTACAGACAGCATTCAATGCAGGCAACAGAGAGGCCAAGGAATCAGGGACGTCACAATCATACACACTGGGCTGGTTGATCTGCAACTGCTCTCCTGCAATGTACAACATAACACAAATGGAACAATGAAATCAAGTAACTTATTAAACAAAACAACATTCTATTTGGAGGTTTCACTGACATCAACCTGCAGCTGCTGACGGTATTGCTTCCTCCCCATTTTAACTTTGTTACAAAGGTATTATTGGTATAATTTTTAAGAGGAAAATAGCGGTGAAGAACATTTTAGCCCACGCTGTACTCTAGAGGCAGTGGTTATTTGCTACATTCACTGCAGGTCACCTGTCTGTTGTCCTTCAAACAGTCCATGAGTTACAAACACCCTTAAGAGAAGGTAGTCATAAACAGGCTCCCGTAACTACCAGTGACCTCTGCCACCAGGCTGCAAATAGTTTGCTTAGGAAATTGCTAGAGAGGTCAGGCCACCTGACAGTCTCAACAGCTCAGATAGAAGCATCTTCCTTTTCACTCTAAGTGGAAAAAAAGGAAAGACCCTCTCATATATCCACTGAAAATCGAGTTATATAATGCATGTAGATCTCCATGATGTTTCCTTATTCCTCGGCCTGAGAGTCACAGATCAGCCAGGAGGTCCTTGAGAGTAAACAAGACAATGCTATAAAGACAATGGATGGCCTCCACTGAGATCTCCCATCACAACTTAATTACATCTTAACTCCACGAGAGACATGAAACTTATGGAGCAAACATCACATTGCAGGATAAGCACGGTCTCTATGGTTACTGAGCAATTGAATTGAGGTGTGTAGCCCTCGCTGTCACCATGGTAACAGCACCATTTGCTATCCAGGTTTTAGTGGCACTTGCTACTAGAATATGCTAATATGCTAAGGAGTGGAATTGTTCATGCAAATGCGGTTTTTGGTTCACAATAACGTTGTCAACATAAATCTGGTCTCAATAACTTCTGCGTAATGGCAAGTTAACTGTTCTTTAATAGACGCATTTTCTATAGCACCGCATGCACATGCAACAGAAATCTGTTGTTCTGTCCCTGAGCAAGTTGGTTAAACGTAACTGGTCACAGAGGCTGCCCCCCTACCTCTCAATTTCAGAGTTGTTAGATGAAATGCAGAAGCAAGGTCTCTCTTAGACTTTGTGCACAAACTGACAAACATCCTCTTTCTTTTGGCATTACTCCATGGACCGTCTGGCCTGTGGCCTAAAGCGGTTTGAAGGGTCTGGCCCGTTGACTATGGTGCACATTCAGTGTATTACTCCAGACTGGATGATGCACTCTGTTTTAACACATTAAACTGTGAATAGTTCCATGATGACGCAACTTTTAGTATTTGTTCCCTTTTACAGAGTTAGAGTCTCACCAATGGTCTGAAAGAATTCAAGGGGGTAGGTCACACAGATGAAGTTCTGTCCATTCGGCACACCACTCTCTGGGTAGGAGTATTGCCCCACGTCCTTTACAGGGGGGAAATGAGGGGTACTATGGACCAGCCAGTAGCCCTGTGTTTTGTCCAATAAGACAACACCTGAAAGGAAAGAGGGAGGGAATGGCCAGTCATTGAAAATTCCATACTAAATATACACTGTATGTTACTCGATAAACCAAGGAGCAAAGCCTGACAGTGGTTCACCTTTAGTATGGCCACACTCGTGTCCAAGGTCATCAAGCTGTCGTTTTTCCTCTGTGTGTGGCCTCTGGTCATTGTACAGAATGTATGCAATGTCACCATTCTGAGAAAGAAACCAACTTATTGCACATGTGCACATAGACAGAAAAGTAAAGCATAAACATTTAGTTCATTTACACTTAATCACGGTCTGGATGAAAATATTTTGGCTCATCGGTGTATGTATTTAATTGGTTTGCAGTTGACCAAAACAATCTGAATAATTTTCTAAATGTTCACTTATTCCAAAGAAGTGGTAAAATGGCCAGGGCAATAAATTTGGCACCTTCTAGAAGTAATAATAAATAATTAGATTTCAAGGACATGATTGTCCTTTACTTTGGAATTGTGTTGAGTTGCAGATGCCAGCAATATGGAACTAACTCAACAAGTTTAAGTACAGAAATTGAATCATTCCACTGTTTGGTTTCACTGTGTGTAGCACGAGACTAAAGAAAAGAAGGAAAACCACAGAACTCTCTGTACTGATCTCCTTGGGATTGATGAGACTAAATTTGATCATTCTGGTAAAGCACACCATCTCTATGTTTACAGAAATCAGAATGTAGCCTTTAAATAAAGGACAATGACCCTAAATACACCTCAAAACGCACCCAGGAATGTATTAAGAAAACACGGTGGAGTTCTGGAGTGGCCAACAATAGGTACCGGTGCCATCCTTTTGAGAACCTGTTGAGAGATCTGAAAACAGCAGTTGGAAGGCAGTTCAAATCTGGGACAACTGGAAGTGCAGGAAGCTAATCCATGGCTACATGAAGATCTTGATTCAGATTGTTTTGGCCAATGGCTGTGTTACCAAAAATTTAGTGTAGTGTGTGAATAATTTTGTCAATGCCATTTTTTTATTGTAAAGAATAAAATAGCTTCTGAATAAAAACCAAAGGGTCACACAGCATGTGCTTCTGTGATTATTTTCTCACTTGAACAGAAACAAGTTATCTGTGTAGAATTTTAACAACAAAGGCATTTTGCCTGCCACCATTTGCCATTGCTTGTTTGAGGAGACATAATTGTGTGTGTTAGTGACACCAACAGAAGAGCAAGAGGGTGCTGCTTTCCTATTTGACAACAGAAACCAGTGGGCCTTCTGTTCACCAATAGAAATGTCTTTATTTTGCATTATGCGCTTTTGTATGCATCCAAAATAACTTCTAGGGAGTAAATGTTATACACTATACGCAATAGTTCCACTGCCATGTTAAATAATGCTGAGTATGTGTAACTGTAAAAGAAAACTGTGCATTCAAATGTGGTTGGAAAAAATAAGAAACCGACCTTTCCCTGGTCGTACAGCTGTCCCACTGTGCGCCCCAGGGCTCCAACGCTGTCATTCACCGAACCTTGTCCATCCATCCATCCCGCTCTCCCTTTGTCCATTAGAAGATATCTCTGTCCATCATTGTTCTCTTCAATATGAGGGAGTTTGTAGAGATAAAACCTGAAAGTGCACAGTCTATTCTTTATCCTTATCTTACCAGGTATTATAATACATTGCCTTACTGAGGGTAATAGTGTTCAGCTTGGAAATGTTATCCTACTGTTTTAGTCATAGGCTACCTGCCCTAACGGTGGCCTTCATCGCTTGTCATTGCTGTACATTGTTTTAGCATACCGTGCTTAAATATAGTCAAACCCAAACCCTGCTGTCTTACCAGTCAGCAGCTTCGCCTTGATCATTATAGCAGGAGATAGGTGAGGTACCTCCCTCTCCTGGTTGAAACAGGATCAGCAGTACAAGTGTTAACATCTGAAGTGAAGACAACAATGAAAAACTTTGATAAAATGAACTTCTACGTTTGTCGAATTCAGAAAATAGTTGGCTTTAGAACCTACTGAAATGGAGAAATACATTTCAAAGGTTCAATGTAGCCAACAATCGATGCTACAACGTTAACATTTTGTTACACTTTTGTTACACTTTCGAAAATGTATGTCAAGTAAACAATTAAGTGTCGAATTTTTAATTGATTTCATGAAAAATGAAATCAACAGCTTCACCTATGTAATTTCTAGATCAACACTTACCTTAGTATAGTTAAGCACGATAATTGTACTACTATCCATTCCTCGCGCAAAAAGTGGGGAACTACATTTCGAAAGTCGTGTATCCTCATTTTACAGTGGGCAGACACCTGGTGATACTGAGGGGAGGACTTGTCGTCACGAGTTCGTAGCACATGATGCTAGGCTAACTCTGACCCAGGGAATTTGTGTTCAACAAGTGGTCTAGTAAATGGAATCGTACTAGTCAGAAGCCTACTGTCTTCTACCTCTATGTCTTCTACACATGGGGAAACAATTATTAAATGAATTCTGAGCGTGAATGATCAGCAAACGTGTAGAACAAGCAAACGTTAATTAGATGACAAGTGTGTTTTCCTAGCTGTTCAAACTATGGCTCAACAGTTAATACAATGTGCTGTGAGTATCACTGGCGGTTTTTGTGATTTGAGGGCCCTAGGCAAAGACTGGTTGAGGGCCCATCATCATCTATTTTCTACCAATTGTATTTATTGTATTTATTGTATTTATTAAGCCAATACCTGCAACATTTTTGAGCATATATTCTTTCTTTATTTTGAATGGAACTGCCACTTCCAAAGACACATGCATTGCTCCCCCTTTCATTGGAGTAAATAAAACCAGTTTCAAAATAATAATCTGAAGGGTACAAACTGCCTTATACGTTAGAATTAACGTATAAAGCAGTTAAAGCACTTAGCCACTTTGTTCAAGTGTACAGTTTCCTAATCATGATCAAGTGCATTCATATTCCTTCCTTTTCTCACTATGCTGCACATTTCCTCATCTGTCAGCTGGGAGGACCACATATACCTGGATCAGACATTATATTCTGTGTCACTACACAGTTAGAGCTTTCTTGGGGAGCCAGGGGAGGGTAAACATTAACCTCAGCCATTTGTGATCTTTTGCACTGTCAGTGTTGCTGTCAGCATCATAACCAACATTGGCGTCATTGTAGTCAAAATGTGGGATGTTATATGAATGACATGATGGAGTTGAACATTCTTAACCTCTGGTGGCTATTCGTGATGGTCCAGGTCAGGGATATAGAGTTTTCTGATGTGACTGCCAAACCATCATATTCAGTAAATAGCCGCAACCCCTAAGCTACTACTGTTATGGATATTCACGCTATTTTCCTCCTTCCTTCATTTTCTGCCCCACACACATATTAGCATTACAATTTTTTTTAAACTTTGCTGTCCATCACTTGTGTTGTGTAACAGGCTCAGGCTGAATGAGTAAACTACCTTAGAAGTCTTTCGTTCTGCTGTGCAGTGAGAAACCATTTGAGTAAGAGATGCCTTCTAATACATAAATAATGTATTAGAAGGCATGATTTAATTTGAGTATCATTTTGAGTAACACAATCAGATCTTAAGACAAAAATAAATTATGTTATTTAGGGCTGTGAAAGTTAACGCTTTAACATGGGTGATTAACATGTCTCAAAATCACCCATAGTTAGTGTTTGACTTTGGCGGGAAAGAGCATAGGTGTGATTCAGTGTCTGCAGCTTTCCAGACAGGGGGGTTGAGATATTTAATGCAGAATCCTTAAAATGCTGTTATTGTATTTGGTGCCATGATCAAGAGCGCAGTGGTAGGAGATGGTAGAACTATGGGATCAGAGACAAGCTTCTTTCTCATTTAATTTACACGGGCTACAAATACATTCTGCCAGTCATTGTGGTGAGAAATGTAAGGGCCATGATAAACAGTATCTCACAATAGTGAGTACACCCCTCACATTTTTGTAAATATTTGATTATACCCTTTCATGTGACAACACTGAGGAAATGACACTTTGCTACAATGTAAAGTAGTGAGTTTACAGCTTGTATAACAGTGTAAATTTGCTGTCCCCTCAAAATAACTCAAGACACAGCCGTTAATGTCTAAACCGATGGCAACAAAGTGAGTACACCCCTAAGTGAAAATGTCCAAATTGGGCCCAAAGTGTCCATATTTTGTGTGGCCACCATTATTTTCCAGCACTGCCTTAACCCTCTTGGGCATGGAGTTCACCAGAGCTTCCACTTATTTAATTTCAAATCAAGCACTGTCTATAGTTTACAATAAAACATATGTTTTTAACATAATGCACTGCTTTTAATTTATTAAAATTTGAACACATTCTAAAATTGCAATTAATCATGATTCATTATTTTAATCGTTTGACAGCACTAGTATTATTAATTTTATTTCAGTTAGAATTTTCATGTGACCCTAGGCCTTCTGGGGACATATGCAGCTGCCTATCATGCCTAATGGTAGGAACCGCTACTGGTTTGTATCTCTTCCCCTACATAGTCCAACAGTCTACTTGTATCAGAGGGTGTTTCCACACTTGGCCCTTTCCAGAAAATGTTTTGAGAAGTGAATGCAATTCGGTACATTTTACTATGCAGTGTAAAGGCTCTGAAGCAACTCAGACTCACTGATGATAACCAAACCAAGACCAAGCCTGAGTTCAGTTCACTGAGCTCGAGGTTACTGTCTGGAACACTGTTTTGCCTGGTTTAGGCCCGCACTTTAGTGCCATAAAGTTAAATAAATGTGCACGTTGGTAGTACTATTTTCAAATACAACCTATTTAGCAATGTAGCCTGTAACCATAAAATTCACTGCATACAGGTTCAATCTGTTATAAAACAATTATTATAATAAGTACAACATGCCGTATTTACTGAATAGAAACAATTAGCTTCTAAAATGTAAGCAGTTACATTTATTGCTGTCAAGTAATAGGTTCACATAGCATGTCTTCTGCACTGTGCAATAAATGAATGTTGGGGAAACATCTGGAATCCTTCTGGATACAGTGTTGTGAATGCATAGAGGACTCACAACAATCACATTTGGAAGTGAACTGACAAGAGAAGGCCATTCAAAGGCAATGGCAGTGTGAGTTCATTAGCATCTTCACCTCAACCTTTATTTTTAAGAGGAGTGAGATTAGTTATTTTAAAGAGGAAACATTCTGAAAAGACATCACAAAGAATATTGTAGTCACACTAGCCTTTATAAAACCGGCAGTACATTGGCAGTCGCTGCAGTCAACTGTGGTATTTCTTTGTAAGGGAGTGCATTTCAATAACTTCATGACAAGGCATTGCTCTTTCTCTTCTCAAATGAATGAAGAATATTGAGTACATTGGCACATTCTGTATCATTACGCACTCTGTATACATATATTTGATATTCTTTACATGATTATGCTTCCTCTCGTTGGCATCAGGTCAAGGCTATAGGACTATTACACACCCAACCCTCCAAAATGACTTTGATAACAGGCTCAGTCTCTACTTGTTGCAGGAGCAACCAAATGGTGGTTGGTTTGTTGACATCTTCCCTGAAGTAGGTCTCGTGCCTTTATTTCGCAATCTGTATTTTGCGTCTGCTTTTAGTTTTTGCTGTCAGGCCTTTTAGTTCCTTTATTTTCCATGAGATATCCAACTAAAACAGTGTCTCTGTCTCTGTGGCTTCCATGGTTACAAGGAAAGGAAAGGCTAGGAAGCTAACATTTTTACAGAGTAAAAAGAGTCACATCTTTTTCTGAAACCACCTCCACAAGTTCTTTGTGTTGCACAGAGCATACTTAGCCGTTCCATCTGTGAGCAGTCAGATGTCTGACTTGCACTTTAAGGAACTGTCAAGTATTCTTCCTCATCACCTATCAATTTCGCCACCTTAACCATTTAAGTCATCCTCAGAAAATTGCCGTTGGAGTTGGGAGTTGACTGAGTTCGACAGACTAGAGTCTGAAAAGACTGGTGGCTTCCTGAAGACGTCTAGGTGTTTGACGCTATGCAGCCTTGCATTGTCCCTCAACAGCCTGGTTCAGTACAATAGACAACTGTTGAGGGACTTCTCAGTGTATATAAGATTTAGAAACACGATGTAGGTTTAATATTTTAACAATTACTTTATTTGCTCTATGGAACGTTGTTGAAATATAGGGTAGAAACACTGTCAGACACTCATTCAGACACATTCACTCCTGTGGTCATCTAATTTCCTTGTATCACGAATCTTAACGATAAGTTAAGCACCCCAAAAGCTTCAGGGCATTATGAAAATTGTTGTGCAGTCAACACAGAAATATACCCACTGTATGCTCAGTATCAGCAGCATACATTAACCTAACTGTTCAAAATAGCATTATATATATCTAGTGCCATTACGTTGGTCAAGAACGTTATATATCAATCCACATTTTGAATGGCCACACATTGCGCTCTCCATTCAGGTTTTCGTATTGTATTATTCTTATAAAAACAACTGATTTGGCTTGAGTGGGGATGTTGAGTGGGGATGTTGAGTGGGGATATTGAGGGGGGATGTTGAGGGGGGGATGTTGAGGGGGGATGCTGAGAGGGGATATTGAGTGGGGATGTTGAGGGGGGATGTTGAGTGGGGATGTTGAGGGGGGATGTTGAGTGGGGATGTTGAGAGGGGATGTTGAGTGGGGATGTTGAGTGGGGATGTTGAGGGGGGATGTTGAGGGGGGATGTTGAGGGGGGATGCTGAGAGGGGATATTGAGTGGGGATGTTGAGGGGGGATGTTGAGTGGGGATGTTGAGGGGGGATGTTGAGTGGGGATGTTGAGAGGGGATGTTGAGAGGGGATGTTGAGGGGGGATGTTGAGGGGGGATGTTGAGTTGGGCTGTTGAGGGGGGATGTTGAGAGGGGATGTTGAGTGGGGATATTGAGGGGGGATATTGAGAGGGGATGTTGAGGGGGGATGTTGAGGAGGGATGTTGAGTCGGGATGTTGAGTGGGTATGGTCTACATAAATTCCTTTATTTGGATAGGTGACATCCTACAAAACTATTGGATTATTACCATACACAATATTTAACGTTCTTGATCAACGTAATGGCAACTAGATATGTTGGAATAGAATGTAATAGCGGTTTTTGCAATAGTTCCCTAGGAACGTGATTCTTGAGATATAGGGTACTATCACGTGTACACCTGCTCTAGGACAATCTTTCTAGCATGCATATCTCTCAGGTCCCCATGATCCCAGGCAGCTCAGTCCTCTGGTCCTCCATGCGTCCTCCCTGGACACTCAGTAGCAAGGAGAAGAAGTCTTCATCATCCATGGGACCTGGGGCAGCACTGCGCTGTTCTTCCAGCCTACCCTGTGCCTGAGTTACAGAGACAGACAGAAACATCACATCATGACTCTGTTACTGAGGGCCTGAGTTACACAGACAGACAGAAACATCACATCATGACTCTGTTACTCAGGGCCTGTGGTACAGAGACAGACAGAAACATCACATCATGACTCTGTTATTCAGGGCCTGTGGTATGGAGACAGACAGAAAAATCACATCATGACTCTGTTACTCAGGGCCTGAGTTACAGAGACAGACAGAAACATCACATCATGACTCTGTTACTCAGGGCCTGTGGTACAGAGACAGACAGAAACATCACATCATGACTCTGTTACTCAGGGCCTGAGGTACAGAGACAGACAGAAACATCACATAATGACTCTGTTACTCAGGGCCTGAGGTACAGAGACAGACAGAAACATCACATCATGACTCTGTTACTCAGGGCCTGTGGTACAGAGACAGACAGAAACATCACATCATGACTCTGTTACTCAGGGCCTGTGGTACAGAGACAGACAGAAACATCACATCATGACTCTGTTACTCAGGGCCTGAGGTACAGAGACAGACAGAAACATCACATCATGACTCTGTTACTCAGGGCTTGAGGTACAGAGACAGACAGAAACATCACATCACGACTCTGTTACTCAGGGCCTGTGGTACAGAGACAGACAGAAACATCACATCATGACTCTGTTACTCAGGGCCTGTGGTACAGAGACAGACAGAAACATCACATCATGACTCTGTTACTCAGGGCCTGTGGTACAGAGACAGACAGAAACATCACATCATGACTCTGTTACTCAGGGCCTGTGGTATAGAGACAGACATACAGCTCCGGAAAAAATTAAGAGACCACTGCACCTTTTTCTTTCCTTTTCGAAAAAGTTGAAAAGGAAGGTTTTGTGTGAGGAATAGAAGCGTTCAATTTGTAGTGGTGTCTTAATTTTAACCCTTCTGTTCCTCACTCAAAACCTTTCTTTTCGACTTTTTTTGGAAAGGAAAGAAAAAGGTGCAGTGGTCTCTTGTTTTTTTCCGGAGCTGTATGTTAGACTGTGACTGAAGTACATGCATAGGGGATGGTACAGGCAATATTACGCCTATGTAACACAAACCTGTGTAACCCAACTTGATGCTTATACACCATATGACATGACATAAAACCAATAACATAACATGATATAAAGCCAATGTAAAACTATAACATCATATAACGTGATGACTAATTTATATTTTGAATGAAAATAAAACTTTATAATGTTTGGGTCAAATTGACCACTAGAAGCTTTGGGTTATGTTCGCAGTAACTTACTTGTGAGGTGAGAATCATATTGTACAAGTCCTCATTCTGCACTGCAGTTGGAGCGGACTGTTTAGGCTTCGCCTCTTTTACACTGGTCCTCTTCTTACTGGCCTTTGGCTTAGAGGGTGGGTTGTCATTTAGTTCCGCCCTCTGGTCGTCAAGTCGACGACCTTGGGAAGTAGCCACCAAATCAAAGAACGCCTCTTTCTGCAGCGAGGTCATTGATGAGAAATGAGCTGTTTGGATTGGAAGAGGTGGAAAGAGAGGGGAGACATGCATCCTTTAGTGGGCTACAGGAGTTCAGCCTTGTTCATCATTCAAACAACATTATTTCAATAGCTCACTAATGTACAGGATGTAAACAGGTCCGTTAATTGATGTTGGCACTGTAGCTATAGACAACCTTTTTCCCCTTGGTCATTTTAAATGAATCAGCATATATGGTGAAACAAGGGAAGCTAATTGCATCAGTTGTAGTGTTCAACAGTCACGTATTAGATCATAATCACTAGTGACTTCTCTTCACCTCTATTGGCTCTGTAGGCCGGAATGTAAGTGTTGGGTTCAGATTGGCACCTTCTCCTCCCCCTGAATGAGCAGCGCTGGTCATTGAGTCGTCTCCCTTCTTGCAGAGTAAAGACCAAGTCATACAGTGCCTCTGGGAAGGCAGGGGTTAACCGTCGAGCCTGAGAAAAGCACGGGTGACAGAATGAGAGGCCATCGTTTAGGACCTTTAGAGGGATGGCTTCACTACTCATTTCAAACACATTTCTAATTCACACACTAACACATTCTGTCACTACAAAATGAAGTCCTTGTTTTTCTACAACTAGAATGTTGCATCAAACTATTTATGATTTATGTGTCCTGTCACTAATATAATTATCATCACTTGAATTATCATCACATAATGCAAATGAATAGATGATTAGGGAGAGCAAATGTTCTAAACCTGTTTTGAGGCCTCCTCTGTGCTCAGTGTATCTGTAGACAACTGGTCCAGTGGAATACGTCCATTTGTGCTGACTTGTAAGCCTTGTGATAACTTGTCTGTCTCCAAATGGTTTTCTCCATCTTTGTTTTCTTCAGTAATTTCAACCATTTCCATTCCCTCTTTCTCCATATCTTTTTTCTGTTCATTCATCCCGAGTGTATCCATTCCTTTAACATGTCCTACCCCCTTCTCTGTCTCAGTCTCTCCATCTGGTTTAATGTTTTGTTGTTCTTGTTTCCCTTTGTCTCTATGTCCACTTTCTGTGTCTTCATTTTCAATCTGTCCACGTCTGGCAGCGTCAGGCTCTTCCACTCTAGAGATGTCATCAGTGCCCTGGCATGTTATTGGCTGTGTCCCTCCCTCAACAGCTTTCTCCGTAACATTCCCCTCTTCAATAATTATTTGATGCTCCAAGTTCTCCCCTTCAGTCAATGTAACTTTAATCTCCTGGGATTCCATTACAACATCCATTTAAGTCTTCTCAGAGTAAGCCTGACAAAAATAAAACAAATACACATACCAGCTCAAGTTATATTGTAAATTCAGAGCACTGTGGAACTGGTTCGAAGAACACGTATAAGGCAACATTAAATGTAGACTTAATGGAAATGGTAACTCACAACAACTCAAGTAGAAGACTTCTAGCGTTAGTGACTGAACAGCCACACCAGTATCTGTGCATTACGGTCTAATCGCAGGACTGATTCTTATGAAAAACCAGAAGGACTGGTTTCCTGCTAACTTTTTTGAGTAATAAATTCCTATCATGGATTGTACTTGCCTGCCTTCCAGCGTTTACCTTAACACCCACTCTCTGAAGTGTAATAAGTATTTCTTACTTGTGTGTTCCTGTAGCTCAGTTTCTGATCAACCTCATCTTCTAGTGTCCACATTGATTAGGTATGGCATCGCTGATTCCGTTTTCTTTGTGAGAAATAACAGCTATTAGTTGTGCTTTACATGTCAAAGTAATGAGTACTCTCCTTCTCTATCTCAGTCTCTGTCTGCCTTTCAGTCTTGGTCTCTTCCTGTTCCTCTTACCCCAACCCAACCCTGTTTATTTGGCCCTTATCTCCATGTCATGGCGTTATGAAATATTACTGTTTAAAGTGAAGTGGTGCAGTGTCATCAAATCCTTTTCTTTATTAACAAAGTCAGAGGAATTTATTTAAAATGTGTATCAGAAGTTAGTATCTGCTCTTATTGCATTTGCAGAAAAAAAAGCATACAGACAGAAAAAGCAACGTGTTGAAACAGGCACTGTTATTCTGACACTGCTGTGGTTTGGCACACTTCCTGTTGATTTTGCAGCTGAAGGAGAAGTATTACATTGTTAGAAAAAGGTTTTGCTGTTCATCATGGTGCCATGGCTGTTTTTATATAAGAAACATATTCGTCACAGTTAGTATACATATGTGAAATATCAAAATATTATGGAGTGTATATGTACTGTTCACGGGAAAGACCTTTGACCTTATTTTGAAGCTGAAGCATTATTTGTCTCTTTCACAACCACACACCTATTGCCATCTACTGTAACAAATCATGCAGAAGTCATTGCTATGAATATTCTGTTGCTGAGAATACTCTTTTCGTTCTCGCGAACGAGTTGAGTGTGATTAGCAAGAATATTCCTTGCTAGTACAGTAATAGATATACTTTCTGACTCACAATTAAATATTGTGGACATTCTTGTTATAGATCTTTTCTCAATCGCTAGGGGACTCTGCTGTCCATAGGGTGCAGGCCAGCATTGTGTGTTGTGTTGGAGTTTTGAACGGCGGTAGTGATTAGTCGCCGCCACTGTGTGCCGCTCAGGATGTTACAGCAGCAGCCTCTCACGGGCAACGGGCCCTCTAACGGCCGGGGCCTTGGCCTGAACTCTCACCCCGGTATTCATCCACTAAACTCGGTTCACCCATCATCCCACCACCGCTCCGACGGAGAGTCGGGCCACGAAGGCGCAGAAAATGGACATGAAAACCGCAGAGACATTGGTGACATATTACAACAAATTATGACTATCACCGACCAAAGTTTGGACGAAGCACAAGCAAAGTTCGTACAGTATCTGTTTCTTATTTTACAGTAACTTCATATTTAACTACACCAGGTTGCAAAGTTGGTTTAATGACTAAGACTACAAGCTTTCAGAAGTTTTGTTTTTCCAACTTCGAAGTTTCCAATTATGTAGCTAGCTAGCACGCTAATGTGTTTTTAGCTAGCTACCTAGCTAACGTTAGGCTAAGTTCTACAAGAACAATGAATTGTTGACTACCTACAGTATCCTTTATGTAGCCAGCATTACTAATTAACTAGCTAGTGTGTAGCGTTAATTCAGTAGCTAACTGGCTTTGTTTCTTGAGACGTTCTTCTCTGTTGGTCCTATTCACATGCTTGTTTATCTCTGCTTTATTTGAGGGGAAAGGGCAAGAGTTGTCTGGCTAAAGAGGGTGGATACTAACTAGCTCTGCAGTTAGCTAACTACGCTAACTTTGTGTAGCTAATGGCTTTATTTATGTTTCTTATCTAGCTAGCTAGCTTGTCGGTTAGGTGTACGTACCTATGAAAATATTATTTATACCATCATAATACATCGAAAACGTGTCTATAATACTGACATTGTCCCTTTCATGTTAAATATGTTGTAATTACGAATATATACACAAGAAAATGTTATCTAACGTGACCTATTGTAATTGCTGTTAGCGACCCAAAACATCAAGTAGCTAAGGTTAGCATGGCAAAATGCTAGAGAACTGTCAAAATGTAATTAACATATGTTATATATCTTGTAATGTACATACGAAGCTAACGTTAACATTAGCAATATCACTAAACGTGCGAAAAACAGCAATCTAGTTAAACACATTTGACCAGTTGTTTACTGATGAAGGGGACTTGCTAAATAAAGTTAGCTAGCTGGCTAAAATAAAAAATATATTTTTTTATCGTCAGAAAACACGCATTGAATTGCCATCGAATGAAACCAGCATTGTTCAGCGTCTTGTGCGAAATCAAGGAGAAAACAGGTACGTTAATTTTTGAAATTGAAACGGGTTGTTTGTTTTATTTAAAACTTGTAGATATTACTGTAGTGGAAAAGTTCTAACCATCTCTAATTAGGAAGATGTTGGCTGCATCAAAATCACATTGATCAGTACAGTTGATTTTGATGGAGTTTGGAAATTCAGTATCAAGAATATATCAACAAACATGTAAATTCGTTTTACAGCAAGATGGCAACATTATTCCATTTGTCTTCTGCATAAATCTAGTTATACCTCAAAGAGCCAGAACATACTCATTTAAAAGGAGACTTTTAATGCATTATTTACCAAGAATAGAGTTACAAAAATAATGCCCAATGCAGAAATCCTGGTTGGATGATTGTGTTCCTCTCCCATCAGGTTTTTGGGGAAACCAGGGAAATTTGGGAAAGTTCATGGATTTTCACAAACCTTATCAGCAATCAGATTGACCCAACTCTCAATTGTCATAGGCTTGTCAATGAGAAATGCTCATGAGGAGGAACCCCAGGACCCACAGCTGGTGCGATTAGATAACATGCTGCTGGCAGAGGGAGTGGCTGGCCCAGAGAAAGGTGGCGGAGCAGCAGCGGCCGTGTCTGCAGCAACCAGCTCTGGAGGGATGTCACCGGACAGCTCACTGGAGCACTCAGACTACAAAAGCAAGTTGAGCCAGATTCGGAACATCTATCACACTGAGATGGAGAAATATGAACAGGTACTTCTGAAGAAATATTTGAGGTGGAGAAAAACACAAAAATGTACACCTTTACCTCATAATCACATGAATGAAGAGGTGATATAGCAGTTTACAGATATCAGCAATGTCGTTCGACTATAGAATTACAGAACTTGAGTCCCATTCACTCTCATGTCTCCATCTACAACCCCACCTCTCTGTTTAGGCGTGTAGTGAGTTCACTACCCATGTGATGAACCTACTGAGGGAGCAGTCACGTACGCGGCCTGTGTCACCACGTGAGATTGAGCGCATGGTGGCCATCATTCACCGCAAGTTCAGCTCCATCCAAACACAGCTCAAGCAGAGCACCTGCGAGGCCGTCATGATTCTGAGGTCCCGCTTTCTTGACGCCAGGTCAGTGTAAACCCAAGACCACTGATACTGCCATTACAGTGACTGACAATTCATGTACACACTGGATTTCTATGAATGCATAAAATGTCTATAAATATACAATGATGTATTGTCTTACCCATCTTATGGACAGTGCATAAATATGTTATTACAGTGCAAGTTGCAACTTGTGTACAACTGCATTGCTTCATGTGTGCTTTTGGCTGAGTAGTGTGTCCATGCTCATGGCTCTTACCTTGTCCTTTCAGGCGCAAGAGACGTAATTTCAGCAAGCAGGCGACGGAAGTCCTGAATGAATATTTTTACTCCCACCTCTCCAACCCCTATCCAAGTGAAGAGGCCAAAGAAGAACTGGCCAAACAGTGCAGCATCACTGTCTCTCAGGTAATCTTAGTGCATGACCTGTCAGGAACTGTCTGAGATGTTGGATTTTAAGAAATGCCTAGGCTACCTGGTCCTTTATAAAATAAGTAACCTTGCCTATCACCTGCCCAGATCCACACACACTGTGGAGGGTGGCTGTTTTGAAGCCCATATTCGATAAGATAAACCTTTGTTGTTGTATCTCTAAGCACGGTACTGAGCCTCCCAAACTGTCCCAAAAGTTGCCTTAAACAGGAGCATCTGCTAAGTGACTAAAATGTCTTCCATGTTGTGATTCCCCTTTATTCAAATTTACCCACCACTAGTCTGTAAATCCACTGTGTGCCAGTAGACTTTTCCAAACTGGAAATATATAATGTTAAATTAACAGTATAAAAACATGGATAATGTAGCTATGTATATAAAGTAATGTGGAAAACAAAGTACACCCCTTGGAAAGCTGCATCTGATTGTACACATTTCAACACATGCTAAATTCCAACCACATTCTTAGATAAAAGTAACCCAATTTGACAAAACTAAATACACTTTTAATGAAACATTTAATGCAATAAAAATAAAAGTAAATACACCCTTACATTTACCATCACTTAAATTTACAATAAGGTGTACCAAAACAGGTGCCGATCATTAGAAAATCATAACTTGAATAACTTGGGATGGTCCAGCCAGTAAAATTAGATATTTGATCTGGTTTGGGTTTAACTGTGTGGGTTATGTGGTAACACATCATTCCAAGATACAAATACCTTTCCAGTGCCGTACAAAGAAATATTATTGATGGCTATTGTCCAACAGATCATCTACAAAAGGAGAAAATCCCAGACAAATTGCAATCTACATAGAACAGGTCATGCCCCCCAAATTCTGGCCAATAGCTGACTGAAAGATGCTCACAGAAGTCTCTACGAACCCCTGGGTAACATCATGGGAGCTACAAGCCTCTCCTTGCCACAGTCATTGTGGATGAGTCTACTGCTAGAAAGAGACTGCACAAACCTGGCCATCAAGGGAGATCAGGAAGAATCGTCTGCTCTTAGAAAAGAAAATCAACACTGAGGTTTGCAAGACAACACCTGGGCAAACACCAAAGTAGAGGAACAATGTACTCTGGAAAGATGTGACAAAGTTGAGTTGTTTGGCCGCAGTGCGGTTTGCCTCAGAAATAGATTTTGTCCAAATAGGTACAAAAAAAGACAACTTTTTAGGGGGTGTACATCATTTTCCACATGACTGTAGCCTTACTTATCCATTTGATCCCTCATTACTCATTGAATTAATAATGATGTTATAGCATGATATCCCGTTAACTCCGTGTTGTTGACATAAGAAACACAAAATATGCTCTTCTACCTCAGCCTTGAGAGGAACATAATCCCTTGATAATACTCAGTGGATTCTCACATAGGCATTCCTTTCAGTACCACACGTAGAATGGCCTCATTTTATGGTAACAAAGAAAGCCCACTGTCCTTTTGACCTTGCAAAACAATGACTAGCTCATATGAGAACCATTGGACCATGAAGTCTTGGATCATTATACAGGCACATTCATATATTTTGAGCATGACCATTACTTTTGGTATGTTGCTATGTGTATTGAGACTGCAAATCACAGAACCTGCTCAGTCTAGTCCTACTTTGGCCGGACACCCAACAAAGGCATAGTTATGTTGTAAAGTTAATAGTGGTTATGTTATCAAGACGAGTAATAATGCACTATTTTCTGTCCAGAGAGGCCAACAACCTACCAGGAGAGATATAGTATGTGCAGGCCTCAGCCTGAGCCCCACTACCCACATTGTAGCCTAAACCTCAGCTAACCATATAGGCCAGGCCCTTGATTAGCTTAGATGGGATTCACACCCATATAAAGCCTTGACCCCCAACACCTTTCCTGATGGACGGACCAGTGTGTTTTATGCACTATCATAGCAGTAAAGCTTTCTACTTGGGGGGTTAAGTGTCTTGATAAAAAGCACAACGACAGTAAATGGTAAACCTATGGGATCAGAGACCCGCAGCATTCTATTTACTTTTTAATGGGCTACAAAGACACACCACCAATTATTGGTCATCAACATGGAAAAAGACAGCTCCTGCAACTTCTCATCCTAAGTCAAGCACTGTGTAGTTTTGTGTCATATAGTGTACATTTGCATAGACAAGGTGACTTTACAGCAGTGAAGTAGCACTCTTACCAGCTCCTTGCATGGACAGGTGTGCAACTGGTTTGGCAACAAGAGAATCCGCTACAAGAAGAACATCGGGAAGTTCCAAGAAGAGGCCAACATCTACGCCATGAAGACAGCCATAGGGGCAACACAGAACGAGGACTCAACGCACACGCCCAACTCCACAGGTAGGCCCTGCATGGAATCAGCCAGGTTAAATCATCCACATTTGGGATTTTAGGTCTGATTGGTAATATAAATGGATGGTTTGTTGATGTATACGTGTTAAAACAACCATGTTTTTGATCTGTTTGTTCTTCCTTAGCAGGACTCTAGGATTTGGCTGTGCAGCATTAATAGTCCCTATTAACACCCCCTCATAAAGACGACTTCTATCTTTGTCTGCATAGGTTCGGGGGGCTACTCTCTCTCTGGGCCGGATCTTTTCCTGGGTGTCCCACCAATGAACGGAGAGCAGCCTGTCTACATGGGAGCACAAGTATGGAACTTCCCTGTCACTCACATCCTATTGCGTCATTAATGTATCTTTGTTTTTATCTTGTTAGAAAAAAATGGATGTGAAGGAAACATTGGGCTTTTCGACAGCGATCTCAGAGAAGAGTTGTTCTGGAGTGGTGCGGTGTTACTGCAGTCTAATGCGACATACAAGTCACCATGTCTTTTTTTCTCCCGCAGACTAATGGGCACTGGCAAGGACAAAACACGCCTCCCTCTGCCACCTCCCCGGGAAGCGACCACTCAAGGGACTCCGACTGATGGCCCCGGGTCAATGTAATGAATGGGTGACAACAGAAAAAGACAGAAAGAATGATTTCACTCTACCCACTTGGTTGCGGTTTTTGTTTGTCTTTTCTTTCTCTTAGTGTCCAATATATTGTTCATTATTATGTTTGTATGAACTGAAAGTGTGACTGTGTGTTTTTGTGTGCACTTTTGTGTGTGTGTGTGTGTGTGTGTGTGTGTGTGTGTGTGTGTGTGTGTGTGTGTGTGAGCCCGTGTGTGTGTGTGAGTGAGAAGTTGGGCTGGTGGTTTAGTACTGGGATCATGGGTTTTGTTTTCCTCTACTTTATATGTTACTGTGGTATGTGGGTGGGGAGACTTGGGAAATTGCATTATCATTGTTTTATTCCACTAGCTATATTATTATTGCTGTTATTACAACTCTAAATATTTGTTTAAACCTCAGATAGAGATGCATTTAGAAGATGTGGGGGCAATAGAGAAAAATCCAAAGATTTTGTGTGTTTGTTTTCTCTTTTTTCTACTGGTATGCTTGTGTGTGTTTGATCTGGATATATTAACGGTTTGAATGAGCAACAGTACTGTCTTTCTGTACAGTGGAAAACCTGTATTCTCCCTACCTCTTTTACAATAAAGACTCTGTATTCACAGTCAGTTGGTCTGTCTTAAAGTGAATGGTTGGTTTTGATATCAGTGAATAAAATAGATGCACATTTTTGCTGCAGAAAAGTATGAATCGCACATGAATAGTTGCATAGTTTATTTCTATAGATATGTACATTCAATTCATTTACAGACTTTAACTGACTATAAGTCCTGTGTCAATTAATTATGAAGGGGCAATTACTGGAAATGTATACTGTGCCTGATTAGAGTTTTGGGGCAAGACAATTTGAGCATGATTTCTTACAAAAATCTCTACAAGGCTGTTTGGTTAGAATCAGGCACGTTATTTTGTTTCTCACCTCTGGTTTTCTGGATTGCGTTTTTGGAGTTTACTGCCTCATTCTCTGGCTCAGCCCTGCTGGGGTTGGCAGTGCCATTGTTGACTACTGATCTGCATTCTGTTTGTGTGGGAACTTCTGTAGGAGGGGCTACGATCACTCTGTCTACGGGCTCATTGGATATTTTCTCTGATAAAGCAACATAATTTGGTTCGGGCTGGTGTGCACTAGAGCGGCGCTGCAGTGCATTCTGGGTGCAAGAGAAAGACCGCTGTCGAGGAGCAGGCTGGGGTAACAGGAAGTGCGGTGTCACTGCTCTTGGGACTTCGTGGGTCCGTTCACGGTCTTCGTCCTCTGAGGTAACTTCCTGCAGAGTACTGATTGGCCGTGGGGAACGGCCCATTATTCGTGGGGTGACCAACGCAGTCACTGATTGGTTGACCTGTGGCCGCCAGTTCTGGGGCGAAGGACACTGCACTCTGCCCATTGACCAATCACTGTCAAAAGAAGAGGGAAAGAATAAGTAGGCAGTGATGAATGTGCCTTCAAGGTCTATGAAATTATTTCACAATGTTGTGAGCACCTGTACGCCAAATGTGTTGGTGTGTGCTGAGCCCATGTCAAGACTACCTTTGCGTAGGCGAAGCCATATCACGATGCCCTACAGTCCCAGAGAAGGAGGCACTTCTACCAGGGAGTCCAGGGGAGTTTACGCATTGGCCGTACAGCAGGGCACGCTCGTCCCACAACATGTCACTGGCTTGTTCCATATGGATAGGGCCCCTCTGAGCCCTGTGGGCCAACAGGAGCTCCAGGACCTGATGATGCATGCTCTCTTGAGCAACATGTATCGCCCGGCGCCCCCTGCGATCAGGAAGATCCTGGTTGGCCCCGTTAAGCAGCAGGAACCTGGCGGTGTCGTAGCATCCATGGAGGGCCGAGAGGAACAGAGCGGTTTCACCCTGTCAGAGAATGGGAGTGGTCTATATACTATATGATAAAACAGGAGTGGCCTACGCAAGAACAGAGTTTGCCTATGGAATTGCACTTTTCCAGAAACAAGTGTTTGGAGAATCAGAAATATAGAGCGTTCAGCTTGCCATTCTTGATACCTTATTATCCTGCAGGTCCACTGCGGCACCATAGCGAATGAGTGTTCTTGTCAAGGAGAGGTGGTTAACTGAGCATGCCCAGTGAAGGGCTGATCTTCCTGGGAGAGAGAGTGCATTTAAAGTGGAGGGAGGTGAGGGAAATAAGGAGGGAGTTTGGTACAGGAAGAGAGGGGAGTAAGTCAGCCAGTGAACAAACATTACATAGTCAAGCCCAGAGGGTCAAGAGCCGAAGGCAGGAGAGGGTCATTTAGAAAAAAGAAATAACAATGCAGACGATAGTGAAGGACCAGTGAATCAGCCCGAGATAAAAAGGGAAAAGCAACAGAGAGAGAGGCAAAGCAATAGATGGATAGAGAGATAAGCAAAGGAGGTTAATATGGTACATCCACACTGCCTAGCCACTACGGCACATCAACATCTGTCTCTGTTTCAGAGGGGGGCAGCAGTGGTGCTGGAGAGAGGAGTGGGAGGGATGCGGGGAGTCGGGGGGAGTTTTACCAGAACAGAAGAGAAGGGGGCACAAAAAGGGATGTGACATGGGGAGGACCAGAGAAAGATGAGGTAAGTTACACTGGTTACTAATCCCCTCAATGAAATAGAATATAGTAATATGTCAGTGAGGCAGTGTGTTTATAAGCTTGTTATAACACCTATGCAAGCTACATAACCATTACATTTGTTTCATGCAATGTAGATTTGCACAATAATCCTCTCCTAAAACGTTCAGGTAAGTTTAGTTTCCTTGGTTAACCATATTGCCTGAATGAGGTTTTTCTGATTATTGTGTGAGCAAAGCAATACCAGTGTGATCTGTGTTGTTGACTGGCACCCCAGCTCTTAGAAGCTCCAGGACCACACGATCAAGCCCACTCCGGACGGCACGAATCAGGACCACCGATCCATCTGGACCACACCACTGAACCGGAGCGGACTGCCCAGTGTAATCAAATACTGTAGTAAGAAGCTTAATCTACAATGATCACAACATATCGAAACGTTAGGATATGACACGGTACTCCGATGGATTATGGAACTTACTTGATTGGGTGTTCTGTGGTGTGGTGATGGAACAGCATTTCTCTCCCATCCTCTAGGGGGAGCTAAAAGTAGAGCTGAAAGTCATTGTAGCTACACTTAGTTAAGTTGTTCGGTCTGTGCATTGTGAGCAGTTGTTCTGTGAC
Organism: Esox lucius; assembly: GCF_011004845.1. NCBI lineage: Eukaryota > Metazoa > Chordata > Actinopteri > Esociformes > Esocidae > Esox > Esox lucius. Next base: position 13,745,938 of record NC_047588.1, on the reverse strand, counting down.
AATGGAATTAATGTGGGGGAATTTCTGAATACAGTTTGATAGAGTGTACAGTGAATGAACCACGATCAGGAAGTAATCTTACGCTGTATGGGCGTCTGTGGGTGGTTCGGAGGGCTGCCGTAGTGCTTCTGCTCCTGGGTTCGGTGGTCACAGATGGACCTGTTGATGTCCTCCATGGAACTCTGGGTAAAGTCAGTGTCACTTCCAATATCCAGGTCCTTTTTGAGGGGTCTAAAATCAGAAACGGAAACGTCTGAATATGAGATATCCTGCTTGCGGTTCACCTTAGGGGTCTGGCGGAAGAGCAATGCAGATGGCCAGGTTCTAGAGGGTTTCTAATCGAATATGTTGGCCTAGCCTATGGTTGCAACTCTTTGTGGCCATTTGGGTGCCTGTGAGCTTAATGGAGGTATGTAGAAGGCCGGTGAGTATGTTCCTTCTGGCTAGTGAGGATTCCAGTCTAGAGTTCCTGGTTGAGCAAGCAGTGTGATAAGAACCAGAATGGTGTCGGATTTGCTTCAGAAGACATCCCCACATCGCCTTCCCCAAGTCCACAAGTGGGGTGGGTGGAGGCATGGAGGCATTGAAACAACGCTGGGAGTCAATTAAGCAGGACCTTAACTACAACTTGGACATCACAAAATTGCGGAGAAAAATTGAATAAAAGTAACAAGAATGTAAAATAAATGGAGAGTGAAATCCATCCCCCTGAAGCGTACTGGTATCTGTTAATCACAGCGTGGTTGATTTAACATCCTCTAACCATTCTGTCCCATAGAAATGAATCTTCACTCACCGCAGTCGAATGGCATCCTCCCCCAGTGGCTCTTTGCGTCTCTTCCTCTCTGCCTCTTTTGCTTTCTTCTTCTTCCTCACCCCGTTCCTGTCTTTCTCCCTCCCTGTCACGCCGCTGTGCTCTCGGTGGGGTGTGTGCTGAGCCCAAGCTTTGGCCCCACTGGCTCTGCTGTCGTTGTCGGTGACAATGGACCTGTGTCTAATCCTCTCTCCTCCCACTCCCTCCCTCTCTGCTCCTCGCCCCCTCACCCTCCTGATCACCAAGACCACCACAAAGACCAACGCTAGTACCAGGCCCGTTGCGACGCCGATCACAGCCCAAAGCCATGGAGGTATAGCACCTGTGAGTGGAGAAAGGGGGGGAGAGATATCAGGTGTATCTGGCCCATTTTAGCATCATGACATCGTGGGCAGAGCCACTATGTGTTAAAATTTCAGTGTAATTCATTGGCGTCTCTCATCTGATGAAGTGGATCAGATGAGCCAGTTGTGCTGACATGACCACTCCGGTCATCTGGGGGGCCAATGAAGCCAGTGAAGTTGACTAGATTAAAATAGCGGTTGGCTTCAATGGTGCCAACCGCTATGGGCGGTACTCCCATTTACACACATGCACACACACTCAAGCATGCACACAGGCACGCGCACGCAAACACGTACACTCGTGCAACAGGACACATACTGTTTGTCTCATCTTGGTCCTCCTCTCGCGTTCCTATTTCTTCCTTAACGCCTCTCAGGCTTATAATGGCATTCAGCTCTGGGTGCGAGGCAACCGCCGTGCGACTGGACGACGTCGCAGCCCGCAGGAAGTGAGCTGCTTCAATGGCGGACGGGAAACAGGCCGAGGGGAGGCGGGAGCACGGCCTGTTATCCACTTGCAGGAACAGGAGTGAGCTGGCCAAGAGAGATGGGGAGAGGACCTCCATGTTGACAAAGGAGAACAGGTTGAGGGAAAACATTTGGTTGAAGCTAGTCGTCCATTCATAGTTACCCATATGAGTCGGCCGACGGAGCTTGAGACAGCAGGTTTTCGAGCTGCTGGGGGTTAAAGGCAAAGAGGTCCTTGCTGTGGTCGAGAGACGCTGCGCCCCGCAGTTTGAGGGGTGTCTGGAGAAGGGTGCTGAGGGCCCAGAGAAGGGAACTGTTGGAGAAGGTTCCGTGTTGCAGGGGGACGCGGTTGTGGAGGAGCAGGGTACCCTTAGCCCACAGAGGGCTGTGGTGACTGTGGCAATCACCGCCGTCCCAGCCGCAGGCGGCGCTGTCACAGCCCTGGTCACAGTGAGAGTTGGCGTAGTGGTCTCGGCAGTAGTGGATGTGGCCTGAACTGAGTGGGTGGGGTGGGTGGAGGCATGCAGAGAACATGTCAGTGGCAAGTTAAACATCTGGATGAATTCATGATGAATGGAAGTGGGCTCCTTCCAGGAAGACGTTCTCTCCTCGCTGCCCTCAGGTTCTTATCCAGAGTCACTTGCAGGAGTGAGTTTCTGGGTCCCTGTATAAATCTAAGCCAAAACACTGGCAGAACAAGTGCCACGCTTTTACCAACTGAGCCACACAGGACTTTTTTTCACACCACTTCCCATCAATATGAGACTAATGGGTAAGAGTAAGTCACCATGTTGTCTTCACATAGTTCTACTGTTCCATGACAGGAGAGAACAAAGGGGGAGGGAACAAAGGGGTGAGGGAACAAGGGGTGAGGGAACAAGGGGTGAGGGAACATTATAGAATGAAATGCAGCCCAGGTCTCCCTGTTGCTACAGTGTCTTACATGCATTTTCCTCTGTCCCTCAGACAGTCAAAGCCATCTTTCAGACACTCTGGCTCAGTGCATTCCTTATCACATGTCCCGTCACTGAACTTGGCCTTACAATGTCTGTTGGGACACAGGGCCCACGCTTCACCTCCAGGAGATGCTGCTGTTTGGATAGGAGCCACACAAAAAACATACGCACAGGTTAGATTCCTACTTGAACCTAATTCACGACCTCAAACGGAGTCACTTAAAGCATTGAATTACCAAATGAATGGCACTCTATCACCAGCGGGGCTGTCAGGAGAGCAGTGGCCGTGGCTGCACCAGGGTCTACGTTAGGGGAGTGTAGGGGGGGCCGTGCTTGTCTCCTTTAATAACAATTTATTTAAATTTTTCTTGATGTGGTGTTTTTCTATGTGGTTATCACAGTCAGACGTCAGCTGGGAGGATAATCTACGCCAGGAACGTATGTACATGCGTATATACCACATCGGAATTACAGTGAGGGAAAAGATTATTTGATCCCCGGCTGATTTTGTACGTTTTCCACGTTTACACAGAAATGATCAGTCTATCATTTTAATGGTAGGTTTATTTGAACAGTGAGAGACAGAATAACAAACAAAAAATCCAGAACAACAAAAATGTTATACATTGATTTGCATTTTAAGGAGTGAAATACGTTTTCGACCCCTCTGCAAAACATGACTTAGTACTTGGTGGCAAAACCCTTGCTGGCAATCACAGAGGTCAGACGTTTCTTGTAGTTGGCCACCTGGTTTGCACACATCTCAGGAGGGATTTTGTCCCACTCCTCTTTGCAGATCTTCTCTGTCATTAAGATTTCGAGGCTGAGGTTTGGCAACTTGAACCTTCAGCTCCCTCCACATGTTTTCTATGGGATTAAGGTCTGAAGACTGGCTAGGCCACTCCGGGACCTTAATGTGCTTCTTCTTGAGCCACTCCTTTGTTGCCTTGGCCATGTGTTTTGGGTCATAGTCATGCTGGAATACCCATCCACGACCCATTTTCAATGCCCTGACTGATCATTTCTTGGTCAGTGGGCAAATGTACAAAATCAGCAGGGGATCAAATAATGTTTTCCTTCCCTGTATTTTGTACCGGGGGGCTGTAAGGACAGCTTGCACCCCGGCCCAACGTCACCACACTACGCCAGTGCCCCCCATGCACTGTATACAGTAGGTCTACGTGGCTTTATCATCACCCTCTATTCACTGTTAACAATGCCTGGAGCCATGCAGACCAGACTGCCACCGAAAGGTGTGTCGTTGGCATTAAGCATTTGGGAAACGGGAAATAGGAGGCCTGACACAAACAGGACGTTTCCAGGAGAGGCAAATAGCTACAGGAAATGGAGTGGGTTGGGACTGGAGGAAGGTCGGAGGTCATCACCGTGGCGATGAGGAATTTAATGGATTGGGACAATGGAGTGGCTTGGCAGGTGTGAGAAACTATTCAATCATAACACAGACAGAGTAACAATGAAGTGTTAGGCATTAGACTAATGGTGGACTCTACAGCAGTGGAAAATCACAACTGCTATACAATATTTGAGTTTGACATATTCAAGCAGCATCTTATTAGGAAACAATCAAGACATTTGTACGTGAAGTTGTTAATTAAATAATTTAATAGGACATATGAATACAGAATGACATGGAGGTTCTATGACAACCTATTGGCATATCGTCAGAAGTCTAAACAGAGATCAACACAATGGATGGTGACGCTGTTCTGGTGCTGGGACAGTCCTCTCTTTAGTCGTTTATCTGTCTCACTCTAGGATCATAGCATCACCAAGGGAATATCTGGAACGACTCACCTCGACACCACCTGTTCAAACCCAACAGAACGGTCGTCCACAGTACCAGCATAATGGTTCCAGATCCCAGACAGGAGGATGGGGGTCAGGGCTATGGCCTTTCTCACCGTCCTCTTAACGGTACCAAGGTGCTTCGGTCCAACGCCTTAGTCTGACTACGGCAGGTCCAGCAGGTCTGTACTCCAGCACCGGTACAGTTCTGTGGGATATTTCTCTGGGTTTCTCCTTTGGAACTTGTTGTCTCACAGTGTTGCTGAATGTGCCCACGACCAACAGGACTGTGTGAACAGTCTGAAGCGGTACACCCTCATCTCCAGTGCTGCTACCCCCCGACACCACTTGTCCTTTTCAGTCTTTTTCAGAAGCTCTGCGGATATGTGGCAACTTCCTGCCACTGTTGGAAAAGAATAGGAGCGGGATGTGTGTGTGTGTTTGTGTGTGTCTGTTATTCTACTGTTTATAATGCTCAGGATGTACATGGAAAGCACGGCTCAAATGTGTGATGGTTTAAAATTAACCAGGTTCTGTATTCATAAAGCCTTTCGGTGTGGGATCAGCTCCCATCTGTTCATGCATTCTTATTGACCATGATCAAAAAGACAAAACTGATTGTAGATGACCCCTTCTTCTCACAAGACACATTATGAGCAGGCCCATATTACATGTTTAGCTCAATAGTAATAGATGGAATTAAATGCACACCCAATGATGCTGTACAGACTATAAAGGACAAACAGGAATAAGACCATAATGATGAGTTAGACCTTTTTAAAGTGCTGAGGGAGTCAGACTTGCAAGTGGTTGGAAGGAGAGGGTTTCAGAGTCCAGTGGCAGCTCAATGCCCGTTCCCCATCGGCAGTGTCTTGTTTTTGCAATGGTGAACAGTCCATAACAGAGGAGACTGTGGGCATGCTGCATGCATGCTCTCAGATTGTTTTTTATAGTAAATTATCCACTTGAAATTACAAATTACAGATAAAAATACATAGGTCCTTAAAGACAACCTGATGCGGACACACAGGACTTCAGACCGCGGTTGGGGAGGGAGTTTTTTTTTTTTTCAATGACATGTCTTTTAATAATGTTCTTCAGTGGCCCAGCCAAAGCCAGGACTTGAACTCAATTGAACGTCTGTGAAGAGACCTGAAAACTACAGGTCACCAACGCTATTAATTCTATTAAGCATTATTACACACATTTGGGATTTATTTGAGTTTCTATGGACAGTCCCTCATTATCATACTGCAGGCACACATTAATAAATTAGAAAAAACATAAATACATATCTTCAATCGTTTGATTATAAATAATGATGTTTAATTTCTTCATTCACATATGTATTCACTTACCAATTTATATGTGCATTCATTTACGTATACATCGATGACAGTTATATTGAAATAGGAGTATCTATCTAGTTATAATGATAAAAAACGATCAAAGAAACAGTTCCCTGACAGAGATAGCAAATTAAACTCAAGATTGCTGAACAGGAGCAATTACGTATTAGCTATTTACTGTATAGTCACCTGTTAAGAAAAAACAGCTGTCAATACACTGAAAAGATAGCTTCCTCATATGATAGATTAAGAACATCTTCACGCATGTTGCATATTACCAGTGCATTCGGAAAACGATATCTTAGTCCAGTATTCGTGCTTAAGCAAGCTCACATTAATCTGTTTTAGTGCCTTCATCACCAGGGAAACCTAAGTTTAGCTGTTCGCAAATTTGCCTGACCAGGCAGTGTTTAAACATGTATGCAAGATCCGGGGTGCCAAAAACTATTTTATTGTCATAAACAAAAACGTAGCTCCGTATTCTGTCCAGCAGTACAACATTTCAGAAGGTTAAACCATAGGGTAAAACTGCCCATTCGCCGAACTCCGTGTACATCGATACACGTCAAGAAAACAAGGCGGATCTAAAGGTACTTTCCAGCTCTTCATCCGGTCTGCACTTTCGGTTTTATTTGATTGTAAACTAGCTACACGAACGTGGGGTCTTATCAGGTCTTGCCAGGTCTTAAAGTCATCAGCTGGTGAAAAAGAAAATGTATGCATATATTGATCTTTATTATGAGGGACCCGGTTCAAGTTAATATATAAGTCTATCTATTTGAATAGGATATTTCCTTGACATTCAGAAAGAAATTGCAACCGGTCGTAACGTGAGTAGTATATCGTTTTGTTAAATAATAATTAATAATTATGATCATATTTGAATTAAAGGGCTATTGTATCAAACTATACACGCTTTATAGTAATGGCATTTTCGTTATATTCATCCACCTCAGGTCTGAAACTACCTTTTATTTATCAAATTGAAAGTGAAAGTTAAACTGAAGCACTGTAAACAACTATTGCATTGTCCGTATTAGAGTGGTCAGTTATTTTTCTGTAATTGGACATGAACTTCACGCACTTGGGATATTGTAAGAACCTTTACAACAAAAATGTTCTAGCGTACAGTACAACTATATATATGTTGCAAATACAGCGTCCAAAATATTACTTAACTGCACTAATTTTGCACTATACATTTTTATGCTCCAACAGATGTGTGGACATTGTTTCCCCATATGGGTTACTCACCCCTATTCAACATAACCTATAAGATGTAGAATTAAGGTTTTATTAGGATATCCATGAGGTACGGAAGCAGATGTTGCTCTTGCTGGTGTTTATTATCTCCTTCTTTTTTTAACTTTTTCCAGACCCGGGTCGGGATGCCTAAAATGAACTTCTCTCCGCTGCTCTTCTTGTGCATGGATGTGTGTGTGGTACAGACCGTCCGTTTGGCCCAGCTCTCCCCTCTCCTTCTCCCCCATCCCTTCATCACCCTGTGGGGTGGAAGCCTGATCCGGGGCTGCCTTCTTTTTTTCCTTGCCTTCGCATTTCCTGGAAGTCACCCATGGACGAGCAGCTTTGAGGGGCTCCAGAGCATTGGGGTTCTCTGCTTACTCTGCCCCCTCTATATAAGCCTTCTGTGGGCATGTGGTCAGTCCATCCTGGAGCAGCTCTGGGGATGGCACTCCTGGCTGGGGGTGAGTGTTAAGTCTAAAATCATAATTGTTCTGTTATAACTTAGTTAATATACTGTGTATATATACATATATAGTAACAGTGGAAGGTTTGGACATACCTACCCTTTCAAGGGAATTTCTCGATTTTTTCTATTTTCCACATAATAGTGAAGAAATCAAAACTATGAAGTAACACATGGAATCATGCTAGCAACCAAAAAAGTGTAATGTCCATTTGTCGTGTGTCTTAGCCCAAGCAAGTTATTGTTGTCATTCAGTAGGGATTTCATAGCAGTAATTGCGCCATTGATTGACGCAGTCTCCTCTGAACAGTTGTTGTACAATTAGGTCTTTTACTTGAACTCTGTGAAGCATTTATTTGGGCAGCAATCTGAGGTGCAGTTAATTGCCAATTACTTAAATCTAATGAACTTCTGAACTCTGCAGCAGAGGTAGCTATTTTATGTTGAAAGACATTTTTGACCGGTACTGTACAAACAAACATATATTTTAATTCATTCATTTTCATTCAGTTATTGATTGAAATACCAAACAGACTAAAATCTCTTGTTTTTCAGCTTCTTCAGAGCTACTGTGTAACAGTAGTAGCGTGGTTGTACTGGACACGTTACGTCCCCTCTTTTCTAACCACGCCCACCAAGGATTCAAAGGAGAAGTCTGGGGCCTCTCTAGAGAAACTGGTGGCCTATATGAAGCCGTACATCATACGGTTTGGTGCAGTCTTTATTCTTGTGGTACTCTCTTCCCTTGGGGAGATGGCCATTCCCTACTACACTGGCCGAATGACAGACTGGATCATGAATGAAGGAGAGCCGGATGCTTTCACGTACGCCATCACAGTCATGTCGCTGATCACAATTATGAGGTAACCATGTCTACACTTCCAGGCCATCACACTTTTGAGTCTTCCTGTGGATGATTCTCAATGCATTTTACTACCGTTTTGTTTTGGAGGTTCCAATGTCTTAATGAACTATTTTCCCTTCGCTACCATCCAGTGCGGTGTGTGAGTTTGTGTGCGATCTCATCTACAACGTCACTATGAGTCGCATTCACACCTCCATCCAGAGCGAGTTGTTCCAGGCGGTGCTAAAGCAGGAGATTGATTTCTTTGACCAAAGACAGACAGGTACCTGACATCTCACTGTACTCCACCTTCTTGAAAGGTGTTTATAAATATTTGTTTATAGATAACTGATAAACATAACGTGCTCCAAGGATTTACCACAGGTATTTTAAAGTGTAATGGACCTTGATAAATAGTGATACTGTAAAGAACATTGTGATACTGTAAAGAACATCAAGTCTGTCTTTACTCCAAAGAGGATGTCTTTATGTTACATACGCTGTATCTTCCTCCCCCTTCCAATAAGCTAATCTAAACTTTGACCTTTGTTCCAGGTGACCTTGTGTCACGCATCACCACAGACACCAATGAGATGAGTGAGTCGTTGAGTGAAAAGTTGAGTCTGCTGATGTGGTACTTCATGCGTGTCACCTTCCTCTTCATCTTCATGCTCAAGCTCTCTTGGAAGCTGTCGCTTTTCACGGCGATGGGCCTTCCTATCATATGGGTCATACCCAAGATATCCGGCAAATGGTACCAGGTACGGATAATATACCTGGTATCAGATCCTCTGCCTATTCGCCACAATGTATGGCAAGAAAATGACAAGAGTAGTTGGCTAAACAGCATAAACAATAGAGGAGCAGGCTTTAGAGAGAGTAGTTCTGCAGCTGAACATTCAGATGATGATGAATCTAGTCAGAGTGGCAGTTTCATGTTTGCAACCATCTTGATACTACAAGTCAAAGTCACTAAAAATAGAAGTACACAAAATAAACATACATTTTCTTTTCAGGAACTCGGTGCAAAGGTTCAAAAGTCACTAGCCGAAGCCAATGATGTGGCCACAGAGACTTTCTCTTCCATGAAGACAGTACGCAGCTTTGCCAACGAGGAGGGTGAGACGGAGCGCTACAAGGAACGGCTGGAGAAGACCTACTCTCTGAATAAGGAGGAAGCAGTGGCCTATGCAGCCTCCACCTGGACCAATAGTGTGAGTCTCTGTTACACTTGTAGACATTCAGTGGGTGGGAACAATATATGCAAATCAATTTATACATTGAATAATAGTGGTGCCTGAAGAAAGGTTTGACTAGAGCAGAAATACCTGGACTTTATGTATGAGCTATTGCTTCTAATGCAGGTACCAGGGTGTATTCTGGTTACGCGGTCTAAAAAACCAACCCCCTCTGTCTCATTCTTAGATGTCTAGCCTGTTGCTGAAGGTTAGTATCCTGTACTACGGTGGGAGTCTGGTGACAGGGGGAACTGTCAGCAGTGGAGACCTGGTGTCCTTTGTGCTCTACGAGCTCCAGTTCTCCTCAGCTGTGGAGGTGAGCCCATAGATGAATTGTGTACATTTCAGTGTATGACCAGCGATCCTCTGCTGAATCCCTGTTGCCAAATGCAAAGAGACTCCCGTTCTGTTAAACACAGCAACACGAAGGTCAAAAGGATTACTTTAAATCATAGCAATTAAGCAATTTCTTAATAGCTAGAGTTGCACATTTTAACATGCACCCACTCACGTTGCTTTCCACCCTTTCTTCCAGGCTGTGATGTCATGTTACCCACGTGTCATGAGGGCGATTGGCGGCTCAGAAGAGATTTTTGAGTATATGGACCGAAAGCCTCAGGTTCCGCCAGAAGGCTCCCTGGCCCCGCAGACACTTAAAGGACTTGTCCAGTTTAAGAATGTCACGTTTTTCTACCCTACCAGGGAAGATACACCTGTGCTCAAGGTACCTATGTGTGTGGTATTCCGTTCAGTTAACAAACTGGATATGAATGAAAATAACACATGATTCCATTTTCTTTCTATTTCTCCTCCAGGACCTGTCTCTGGAGCTGAGGCCCGGGAAGATCACTGCCCTGGTGGGAGAATGTGGATCAGGAAAGAGCACCTGTGTTAACCTGCTTGAAAGATTCTACATGCCCAAGAAAGGAAAAATCCTATTGGATGGAGAGCCACTGGAAAACTACAAGGATCAGTACCTTCACGACAAGGTCAATAGGAACAATTTCAACCAGAACTAGGTTGAAATTGTGAAAATTCAGATACCTGTGAGGTATTTGTATTTTACCATCTTCACAGGTGTCTCCTAACGCTTTTGTGATCAAAATGAGTGTATCTCAGGGCCGATGGAGGCTTAGTAAAATAAATTATTGTCCCTCAAAATAAAATGTGGAAGATGACTGTGGATCGGTCTCTGTCCAAGCGTTAGCGAATCACACATAATTTCTCAGACACCAACCATGGGTAAAAATGGTTATTGGAAGAGACAATCACCCATAAAAAAAAAAAAACGAATTGGTTAAGGGGGGCGGTAAATCATTTATTAGAGATTACACATTTACGGTTGCTTTGTAACATATTTACATCTTTAAAAAATATTGAAAATGTACATAATATGAATGCATATTGACTCATTAGACAGTGATAAAGTTATGATTTAAAATATATATACAAAGACCGCATGCAGGCTTTTACTAAGGAAATTAATGATCAAAATGATGAATTTCCCTCAGATCAGTGTGGTGAGTCAGGAGCCAGTGCTATTTGCTCGTTCTGTCAAGGAGAATATAAAATATGGCTGTGAGGGGGCCTCTGATGAGGAGGTATACCGGGCTGCAGAGCTGGCAAATGCCCACAAGTTTATCACTGACCTGCCTGACGGCTATGACACAGGTATGTCCCTAAAGCTTGGTTTCATCCCAATAAGACTTGTTGGTGCCTTTCCTTTCTTACTTTACTGATGAAACAAGTGTAATGCACTAGGGTTGTCCGGCTGTGGTGTTCAGACCTTGCTGTTCTTTGTCCCGCAGATGCAGGGGAGAAGGGAGGTCAGGTGTCCGGAGGGCAGAAACAACGCATAGCCATTGCCAGAGCTCTAATCAGACAGCCTCGGATTCTAGTACTGGATGACGCCACAAGTAACCTGGACACAGAGAGCGAGTATTTGGTAGGAGACTGGTTTTCTTAAAGTGGCTTTCGCTAAAACAGGCAATATTTTTTTTGTTCGGATTACCAGGAACGGTCAGTTGTTTATTCCCCATATAACACAGTGAAGGGAGTTTGATTTCCTACAAATCATCGATCCATGGTGTATTTGTAATCTCAACCCATCCTGCATCATTCAGGCTTGGCAACAAATTAGCGATGTACTTATGTTTCTCTCTGTCTTTAGGTCCACCAAGCTCTGCTCAAGGACTCAAACCCCTGCTCTGTGCTGCTGATTGCTCACAAGCTGAGCACAGTGGAGAAGGCCAATCACATTGTCGTTCTCCATGATGGAAAGGTGCTGGAGGAGGGTAGCCATGTTGAGCTGCTCGCGAAAGGGGGAAGATACGCTGATCTGGTGAAAAAGCAGAATACTGGTTTCCAACGCAGAGAAGGGGAGGAGCTCAACAACTAGCACACAGGCTCAAACTATCCGGAGACATTTTCCTTTTCCTTTTTCTTTACATTTTACTTTAAGTCATTTAGCAGATTCTCTTCTCCAGACCAACTACAACAGAGACTGGAGGCATTTTCTCACAGGTGAAAACCGAACCCATAACCATGATGTTGCCATGCTCTACCAACTGAACCAAGGCTCAATATTAACTGAAATCAATCGTCTACTTGTACATCTCTTGTTTTCAACACCATAGCATCAACTTTTTAAATAACCGTTTACCCACATGTTTTTTACTCAACAAAATTATTCACCAGACAAAAATAATACAATTGAACAGTACCATACTGAAATAATGTAAGTTCTGTGTTTTAAATTAACTTTTTATGTCCCTTTTGTATTTATTTTTAAATGCATTTAGTAGTGGATTTCCCAAATCTGTGTTCTATGTACATTTGGGATGGTGCAAAGTTTATGGGGTGGAGGCTACCTTAAATCTGAACTCTTTATAAGGGGCAGAGGTGGAACATTGTCTTTGTATCACCAGTATGACATGCAATTATAGGGCAGGGTGTCAGGGAGAACTGTTTATAGTGTAGTGAGAGGGACTAACAAAATCATTGAAACCCCTCCCAGATGGTCATTTTACCATAAATACAAGAAGTCCGGTCTAACTTAACACTATAAACACACACTGGTATAACACAATTTCAAAATTGCACTTTCTGTATTCCACTATTCAGATTCTCTTAGAAATCTATTCATTGTCCTACAAAAGGGTTGCTCATTCATGATGTAAAGAGTGAAACCACTGAATTTAGTTTTCTTTGTGATGTGTTTTGAAGGCAAGCCAAAACATGAGCCAGTTTCTGCATTGTGTTAAATAGCAATAAAAAAATATTTTTTTCTCCAGAATTGTGAGCAACTTTCTGAAATAATGTATACACTTCCCTCTGAATGTTTGGAAGTGCTTATGTATTCACAAGATGAATATAAACGTGTAATCTTTGCAGATGATCTGTATTACTGTGGAAAACCCCTGACCTATTGCTTTCATTTTTTCGTTCCTTTGGTAAAGGCCTAGTAGAAAATTACCTCCATCTATACTACAACGACAGCAATATTGCACTTTCACAATAGTTGCAATTTCAGCGTTAGGCCTGTAATTGTTTACAATAACAACTTTGACCACAGCTAATTAGAATAGCAAAATTGCCATTGATTGTGACACCTTTTGTGTACCTCAAGGACAGCTGTGATGTTCCTTTCTGTATAAATCCTTTGACTTCTGGCTAAATTTCAAGTGTAAAGACTTTCACTTTGGATCTAAGGCTCTCAGTAATATATTCAGTGATATTACGTAATGTGTATCTCGATAAAGTGGGCTTAGATTAAGTCCAATAGTCCTACCAACTAGCCTGCAGAAATATAATATGAATATCAATTGAGTTGGGTTCAGCTAATGTAAGAGCCCCTGCCCAAGAATACTCACCAACCAGTAACTACCACCTCCACTGACATTCATAGACGGACAAGACGGGGGTTGTGTCCTTAAATTGTCCCTGCTATTCTTCGCTTCTAACGACTGATCCTTTGGCCCAAACCATTAGATTATACCCAGAAATACCCAGATGTAGTCACAAAGACAACCTAAATGAACATCTGTGTGTGGATGACATTATCCTTGTTTTAAATGGTCCAGCAAACGAATAGCCGTGCAGTGTATCCCCTATTAATCCCATTGTCCCAGCTATACTAAGTCTGATCAATGTGTTTAGTACCGTCTGTGGTAACAGAATCAATCGGAATAAATGTGCCTGTATGGATCTAGGACCCCTATTGGTTACAATCCCATTTAAGATGTATTCAGAGGAATTCCTCTATTTGAGGATTGATGTTACAAATGTATACTCCTCATTATTTAAAGATACATTTGCCACATTCACTATACACAGTACTGCTGACTCTCAGTAGCACTGTGGATGTAGATTTGGGTGTGTTCCCTCCTGTGCCTCCTAAAGACAACAATCATCAAATTAGTTTTTCTGACACTGAGAGAAGTTGTTATCCTGGGACCACCACGCCCATTTGCCTACATCCCCCCAATGTGTTGACTCCAGAAGACCGTGGGGTCATTTGCAAACTTACTGATGGAGTCTGTGACACACAGTTCTGCCCTTCAGAAGGTCCAGTACCCGACTGCACAGAGGGGTGTCCAGACCGAGTGCTCTGAGCTTGGTGTTGAGTTGGGAGGGAACCAAACTGTTGCACTATACACAACAATCATACATGTAACAGATTTTGCAGTGTTGTGCATAGCAACGGAAATGTCATCCTCCGTGGATCTGTTGTGGAGGCCGGCAGATGACGGTCCAGTGATCACGGCAGTCCGCCTTTCATATTGGGCATGACAAGCCTCCCAAAGCATTTCATGATTGTTATGGTGTGATCGACATTAGGACATGTTAATTAGTTCTTTACTACAGCCTGGGACAGGTTGATCATGTCAGTCCCATGCTACAACACAATGCTTCCATGGTTAAGGTTAAGGAAGCGGTCAACCAGCTTCAGGATGCATTACCATAACAAACTGGAGTGTGGATCAGAGACAGGGAAGGTAATCCATCATTTAATACTACATCACCTGATGATGTTCTCAGCAGTTAACTTAAATCTGGTTCTTCCTCTCTATTACTCCTTAAGCGTAATAACATCCTGTTGCACAGAAATAATAATCACACCTCCCAGTATTTACGTACACCGAGAGAATCAAACAAAGGGTGGCATCTCCCACCCAACAAAAATGTCTTGCCACCCCACACGCCACACCAGTTGTCAGGTGTGCCTGCTGTAATATATTCATATTTCATTTTAATGAGTAGTATTATATTTTTTCTACTTTCGTGGTTAATATCTATTGTAAACCGTTCCAATATCTTTGAGTCCCCCCTTCCCCGTAAAATGATTGAGTCCCAGAGTCCGCCCACACCTGTCACTGTTCTGCTCCTTCTTCCTTCTGGGGGCTTGATAATTAAATGGTTAATTTAATCTGTGGATAAAGTTAAGGTTTATCTACAATAATGTGATGTAATAAAAATGTTGTTAGTATATTATACAGTATTGCTACTCTGTAACCTCAGTAGCCTATATTTAGTGTTTGTGTATTATTTCAAGCAATATAAAGCATTCATTTTCAGGATGTATGGATTTTCTAGAAACGCTACTGGTGCCATGGTCTCCCAAACAAGCTAGACTGGACCAGGCAGATGTTTCCCTTTCAATTAAATTGTACTACTGAGCATTGTAGGCCCCATTCTAAACCTTCCTTCTCCATATCTTCCTGATTACCTTAAACCTAGTCATTCTCCATATATACCTGATGACCTTAAACCTTATCTTAAGGATGACTCCATTTTATTATTAGAGGGTTTGAGGGCCTTCTTGGCAAGTGCATCCGAATCCTCATTCCCTCTTCTCCCACACGATCTGGTATAACCCAGGGGGGGGTGGGGGGGATACCTCCATCTTCCTCATCCTTAACCTACATCAAAACATTTCATACAAACAGGATGCTTATGTGTATAACCCCGTTCACTGGGCATCACGTAAGGGCACACCTTTTGGTACACACAGTCACACCCCCGGTTTGATACAACACTTATGGGGACTCAACGGGGTAAGTTTGCATTAAATATTGGTGATCAGATGTCAATGGATCCTGGGATTTTCTCTGTTTTTCAGGGGAGTCAAATTGAGCTGTTTGTAATATTGATGGGGACACAACATGCCCCAAATCTACTCAATTAGTCAGTCCATAACCTTTAGCGCTAAAGGTTCTTGTATGACCTTGTAGTAAGATATTCTAAACTACAAAAACGTTCTATAGACCCCAGACAAAACTCAGATACACAGAGACGAAACTAGTCCTCCCCGTGCACGGATACATGCGCACGGTTCTCTTCAAAATCTGCACCTCATTTGAGTCAGGGCTCCCTCACTCACCTTTGAGAAGGAGCAAACTGATAGGGGGAGACCAAAGCGGAAAAGTGATAAATTACGCAGGCAGAGCACGGGCCCACTCATCACCAACACCGCCGGCCCTGGTTGCAACCGCACCCCCTGCACCCCCCAGAGCTACGCCAGTACATTCAAACCAGCTCTGCATTCTCCATACCATTCAGCTCTATGTAGTACAATCACACAAGGGGATCCTCTGAGTGTCCAGAGAGATCTGGGTGGCTGCCCTGGAGGTATGACATCAAGCTAGTTCAACATTTTCTGGCTGAGAGAGTTCTGTGGTATCAGACCATTTCCTTCCTGCCTCGCCTGTTAACGCATCTCATGAGGATCAGCAATTGACTGTTGCTGGAGGCTAACCGGACAACAAGCTCCAGTGGTTTTCAAGTAAGACTCATTACAGTAACAGCTTTCAGTGACGTTGCCTTGCAGGAAAGGTTTACCTTACCTAAGTGGACAGTTAAATTGTCACCAAAGCAATAAAATGTTACAAGCAAAAATAGTTATCTAGATGGTTATTTAGATGCCATTCAGTGTGATGTAAACCAGATATGAGAACAAGGGTGGAACCCAAATTATATTATCTGGAATGTGGGACTTCAGATGCACTTGAGCAAGATCATTTTATAAGCTCTTTAAGTATGCATCAAAACTTGACTAAAAGGGAACATCTGCACTGAGACAAAAATGTATTGAATCTCATCAGAGCTGTACAGGAATCAGATGACAACCCTGTCTGCCTGACCTCCACCCACTCTGCAGCCAAGATCGTTACAGCATGATAGTTTGATTTTTATAAATGAAACTTGTTGCGAGATTCTCACTAGATATACAGTGCAATGTAAATTGTACTATGTCGCTTTCCGAGGTAGGGTGGGACAATTTGCCTACTGATAAGTCCTGCGGTTACTGAGGCCTAAACATCAATGTTGATTATGTACATTTTGGACACTCGAGAGGTGACAGAAATATTTTATAAGAGGGGCCTAACTTTCAGTGAAACAAACTGATTGCTTCATAAAGTTCTCATTATACCCCAAAAAACGATTCAATATCAGTCTCTCTGTCCCTCAGCAAGTTTTATTTTCAACAACAGCTCCTTTACATCAACTAAGCAAGTAGAGGCGAGGAGAGTCGAGCCGGTACCATGCAGTGGAAAAGCGCCATATGTACATTGTAGCAGCTGGCGGTAATGTCGCTTACAATTTCACCTGGATCTACTTCAACTATTGGCTGAAGGATTAACCAAGAGTGGACAGTAGCAAGATGTCCAGTGGCCTGAACTCATTCCCCAACAGTCCCAGCTCTCTCACCATGCTATAACATAACTTAATTTGGGCTAATGGCTTCAATCTGAACACAAGACGTGGTAATTGTCTGCATTTCACCCTTCCCAGTATAGAGGGTGTCAATTAGCATAACAATGAGAATGGCTGAACTGCATTTACATTTACTTTTTTATTATTTAGCAGACGCTCTTATCCAGGGAGCTTCCAAGCACTCGCCCCAACCACTTTCCCCAGGGGAATCCTTATCTAGACCGGATGCAGTTTTGATTTCCATCTTAAGTGCCGGTCCAATTTACAAAAGCTGAACCCTGGGCCACTGATTTAGCTTGAAGGGATTAGCGAACAACTCAGTAAATGCAAAACTGTAGTCCTGTGTCTACAGCCGGGTAGCCGCGAAGTGACAAACTGAATAAATACGACTACATTTCTGTCAGACCCAGACCTCATTGTTCAGACTCCATGTGAGGGGTGTAGTTTGTGAAATCTGTAATGACATAACTAACTCCAATCCACACTATCCCTTGCTTGGGGAAATGCACTTGCAGGCACACTCAGAAGTGATGATGTATAATGTAATTCAAGGGCTAAGAGTGCAGCTTAAGGAGCTGTCCCAGGTGAATTCTCAAGGGAGAGTTCTAGTATCCAGAGCAACTGACAGAGAAGTGTGGTAGAGAAAACAACAAATATCACAATCGTCGCTAAATGGTAGAATGAAAACGATACCAGGAATTGTGTAGTTGTAATCAGCTACTTGCATATACGTATATTTTAATATTATACAATGTCTCTAGAAGTTCTCTATAATGATGTGTTGATACATTCATGGGTATTACGGACGTGTATATTGTGCTGGCATCCACTGACTCCTTGGGTTTCTCAGGCACAGGAGGGAGAGACACACAACATCTGGCTAATGAGCTCTCTTTTCTACACCAGATTCCTTCAGATGTCTGCGGTGGGCCCAAGTGGGCCTCCAGGGCATTTCTTTAAGACCACCTGAGGTACATCAAACAACCCATGAGAGGAACACCTGGACGGTCACAGACGCACTAATGCCACAGAGAATGTTTGTATAGGACACCGGAAGAACGCTCTCATTTGGCATAGCCATTTTTTGAAAGAATAATAAAGGTGTTTATCTTTGTTAATACTCACCACCTTGTTGTTTGTCTGAATATATGCCTGTAAAATGTTTTTAAGCCTTGAAAATTAAAAAAAAAAACATAAAATGTGATTGTATATTGATACACTGGTTTTAGTGTGTTTTTAACAGAAATGTTTACGTTTTCCATCTCTGCCTTTTCCAGGCGTTTTAAGTTCAATCAGGTATCAGCAATGCCTTGGCAGGGGTAAATTGCCAGAGATACTTAAAAAGGAGGAGATAGGAATTAGTGATAGGTTGTGATACCTGGTTAAATAAAGTTGAAATAAAAGTGACTCAGTTACCACGTTGATTAGCCTAATGAATTTGATAGTGATTCCTATAGCTAAATACTATCTGCTTTCGCAACGAAAATGATTATGAAAGTTCAATGGATTTAGCGTGTTTCCGGTGATGAGCGGATCCTTACTTGTTGACAACATGACACAGCGACGCAGATTACGGTTCGATTTTGAAAGGGCGCTTCTCGCAGCCTTCGTCCGAAACGTGAAAGGCAAAGGAACGGTTATAGAATCCCGGGCAAGATTAATCTAACTCAATCTGTTGTTCACTGTGAGGGTGACGTCACTTCGACATTAACCGCATCCCTTCTAAACATGACTGTCTTCTAGGGTGCGGCATGCTAGCGATGCTAACAGACAGACTGCGTAGTAGCCAACGAGAATCTAGAACCTCGGTGGAGTACCCTATCCGAAGCCAGACCTGACAGGAAGTTCACGGAAACGCCACGTGGTATGTTTATAAAGCGACAGGCGGAAGCTTTTCGGCGCCATTTCATTGCAGAACTGTTCGGCATTCTTCTAGTGGAAACATAACATTGAAAACATTGGAACATAAAAAGAAACCGGATCCATCCTGATGGAAACGGCAATTAACCCGCCTCTTGACAGGTACCATTCGGAACATTGTACTTTTAGCCTCAGATCTGAACGGATTTACAGGCTTGACAATGAATACGAATCGGGACAGAACGGCTAGCCTAGTAAGTTAGCTAGCTAGCTAATAGCTATTCATTGTTGCTAGCTTCTGTAGCTAACATTATTCCTTTCTACGAGTTGACAACGCTAACCCAACCTGTAAGATGAAAATGTGGCGATTTGTTTTGGTCCAACCCTACGGCATTATATATAGAGAGACAGTTAAGATGGATATTGACTTACTGTGTGCTCCCCAGCCTAATGTTAGTTACAGTACTCAATATCGTGACAGTCGGTAGTACTCGGTAGGTAATTGTTTGCAATCGGCTGTGATGAACCGCTTCATTGAGCGGCACTGCGACACCGCCATTTTCCTACCATACGTCTTATGTCCAAGACATAAACTACTTAGCCATTTGGTTTGCGATTTATTTCTACGTCACCCAGTCAACCTAAGCCCGGGTGTTTCCTTTCTGGTATTCGTCAGCTAACATTAGATCTGTATGGTTGGTTGAGTAGCTAGCTAGCTTCTGTTGTTTACAAAGTGGCGGTTCACAACCAGCTGCAGCCATGAGCTAGCCAAGTAAGCGTTCCTAGAAATTAACTGGGTTCACAAATGAGCTAACAACGGCTGATGTGATAGTTGTGTTAGAGCCACAGACGTATTTAGTTAGTTAAGTTTTGACGTCCTGAGGCTGTTTTGGCATCGCGGTGTTTACAAACACAAAAAAGGCGGGGCGGATATACGGACACACAAGATCTTACAATCCCTTCCGGCAGAAAATCTTGATAAAGAAAATTATTTAAACGATTTACAATCAGACTAAATAATGCGATTGAGTATTGGTTATTACCGGTAAACAAACCATAGCTAGTTCAACCCAACGAATATACTTTGGACAGCTGTAGGCTAAATCTAACCAAACTAGTGTGTAGGTAACGTGTCTCCCGTACATTTTAGCTATTCGTCTTTTTTGACTGTTATCAAGGAACAATACATAAGCATTTCTAGCTGTGTTTTTTAGCTTCTGAGATAATTATCTCACGAGCTTTGCCTTCCTCCCTGTGTTGTGGTACTAGTCACGTGGGTGCAATGCTGAGGGAGAAATGAGAGGTCTGAGGGAGGAAGGAGTAAAGACCGAGAAAAGAGGGGGAGCTGTCAAGTTTATACAGTTCAAACACTGTTACTAGCTTCATCTTCCCAAGGGCTGTACTGTAGCGTTTCCTTGCAAACACCAGGCTTTCCCATCAGGGGATCTGTGTCCCCCATAGTTGCCGGGGCTGTGCCAAAAGTGTCAGTCTATTGATAGAATCCTCATTGCCCTGGTGATGAAAAAGATGGGGCATTGCCTGTTTTAGTCCAGAAAGAAAAGTGTAGTCTAGAGGTTTTGAAACACCAGAGCTGACGAATACATTTCCTATACAAATTAGTTTCCTGAGGTGTTTTTCTCTTCTCTTCCAATCCCCATCTCTCTGCCCGCCTCCTGTCTGGTCTCTCCCATGTGTTCCGCTCCTCCTGGACAGCAGCTCTCTGGGAGTCGGGGGGCTGTCTGCTGGCGGGATGGAGCACCACACCTCGGGGCCGGGGAAGCGCATGCGAAAGCCCTCGCTGCTGTACGAAGGCTTCGAAAGCCCCCAGCTGCCACACGCGCCGCCCCCTCCCCCCGTCCAGCCCCCTGTGAGAGACCCTGGCCGACAGGGTCGCATGACCAACCAGCTGCAGTTCCTCCAGAAGGCCATGATGAAGTCCCTGTGGAGGCACCACTTTGCCTGGCCCTTCCATGAGCCCGTGGACGCCTTCAGACTCAACCTCCCGGTGAGCTCTGCCATTTATTGCGCGTGGATGTCGTCGTTATGGTGTCCCCTGGAGTCCCATTCATTTCCACAGTTATTGCACACACTGTTTTCAATGCAGCAGGTTTTTAGAAGGCCAAATAGGTGATGCTGTAGTCTCAACCTGTTTTTTTAACCCGTTTTCCATACTTTCTCTTCTAGGACTATCACAAGATCATCAAACAACCCATGGACATGGGCACCATCAAGAAGCGCCTAGAGAACAACTACTACCGCAGCGCCAGCGAGTGCATGCAGGACTTCAACACCATGTTCACCAACTGTTACATCTACAATAAGGTATCACTATAACACACATTCATAGGCTAACGCATTGCT
Organism: Esox lucius; assembly: GCF_011004845.1. Lineage (NCBI taxonomy): Eukaryota > Metazoa > Chordata > Actinopteri > Esociformes > Esocidae > Esox > Esox lucius. The sequence goes on along the minus strand of NC_047588.1, from coordinate 13,724,474 downwards.
GACAGCTGAGCATTGAACAACTTCCCTTTGTAGAATGTATCACGAGGCCTTTCCATATCCACGGCCACTATCTGTGTGGTTAACTGCGCTATCAACTGGACCCTGATTCTTAAGTTCAGCTGGCCTTGTTTCCCCTGCTAGCCTACAGATGACATAGTGCTGATGGCTCAGTCCCTGGAGAAGGTGTTCCTGCAGAAGGTCGCACAGATGCCCCAGGAGGAGATTGAGCTGCCCCCTCCAGCCCCCAGGGGGAAGCCAGGCAAACCTGGCAGAGGAGGCCGCAAGGCAAACGGTGAGTCACATTCTCGGGATTCGGTGGCGGGAAATGCTGGAAAGATGATGTTTGCAGATATTCAGTGTATGTTTTCCTTAAGGGGTTCACGTGTACAAACCCTGTTTTGATGCAGTAACAAGGCAAAGAAACATGTCTTGTGGCAGATGGCTCAGAGCTTTGACCTTCTCTGTCCCTCTTCTCAGTGTTTGGCCAGTTTGTCAGGGTTTAGGAGTGGGTGGAGGAGTTTAGGAATTCAACTGTATTTTCATATACTACTACATTTTAGGTCAAATCAAATTGTATTGATAAAATAGAATAACATTGATAAGAGTAGTGACACGGAAATAAAATCTGGTGGTTAGGGAACCGATTGGGGGAGGAAACTCTACAATGAGAGGTTGGGGTACAATTATGTCTGGGCTCATCTTTTGACTGCCTTTATAGTTAAACTAATAGAATTAAACGAGCGTACTGCATTAAAAGGCCTTTTAAAAGTGACGACGTAGAGAAATAGTGAAGATTGAGTGTGCGGTCTTCCTCCCTGGCCCCCGTTGTGGCTGTGTTCCTGACGTTGTCCCCTCTGCTCCTCAGTGTCAAAGGCTCACCAGGTCCCGGCCGTGTCACAGTCGGCCTACTCCCCCTCCTCCTCAGACACGGGCGACTCGGACGCCCCCCCTCAAACCATGCTCCCCAAGAGCCTGCCCCCCGCGCAACTACTGAGCCTGCCCCCCACGCAGCCCACGGCGAAGGTACCATGAGCCCGCTCCAAAAAAAAAACCTGAGTGGGGCACGTAGCGATGCATGTAGGCGTGGTCACCCAGAATGCCAAACTGTCTGTCTCTGTCTGTGCAGAAGAAGGGGGTGAAGCGGAAGGCGGACACCACCACACCCTCCACCACCATGACCATGCCGCTGGCCGTGGGCGGAGGCCGCATGGTGGGCCTGGGGAAGGGAGGCCACGGTCAAGGGCTGAGCCACGACCCCTCCGCCCTCTCCCTGTCCTCCATGGGCGGCATGGACCCGCCCCCCAGCCTTGTTCGAGGGCCCATGGGCCCCGGGGGCCCGGTCCTCCTCCAGCCCATGATGGCCGGGGGAGGGAAGATCCTGGCCAGGCGCGGCGGCAGCGGGCGTCCCATCAAGCCGCCGAAGAAGGACCTGCCGGACTCGGTGCAGCCTCAGGCGCCGCGGAGGGCCAAGCTAAGCCAGCAGCTGCGCTACTGCAACGGCGTGCTGAAGGACCTGCTGTCCAAGAAGCACGCGGCCTACGCCTGGCCCTTCTACAAGCCCGTGGACGCCTCGGCCCTCGGCCTGCACGACTACCACGACATCATCAAGTGCCCCATGGACCTCAGCCTCATCAAGGTCAGCTCGCCGCCGGGCAACGTGGCGCCCCGGACCACCACCGAATGATCAATATTAACCAATGTGGATGCCTGTATTTAATCTGAGGAGGACTCTCCTTCATCCGTTAGGGGATTAACCTTTCTCCTCTCTGACTCCCGTGTTCTTTCTCTCTCCTTTCAGAGGAAAATGGACAACCGGGAGTACAGGGACGCGCAGCAGTTTTCCGCCGATGTCCGACTCATGTTCTCCAACTGCTACAAGTACAACCCCCCGGACCACGACGTCGTCGGCATGGCCCGCAAACTGCAGGTCAGCTGGCCTGGGATTGAACGGGGACGGGGAGTGTGTTGAAGGGACGGGACGGCTCTCTCACGCTGTCTGTTTCCCCGTGTGTCCGCGCAGGACGTGTTCGAGTTCCGCTTCGCCAAGATGCCAGACGAGCCCGTCCAGCAGGCTCCTCCCAGGTCCCGCGGCGTGGCTGGTGGCAGCATGGGCTCTCACGCCCACGGGGTCGGGGACTCCTCGTCCTCGTCGTCATCCTCGTCCTCGTCTTCCTCGTCGTCAGAGAGCGAGCCCAGCAGCGAGAGCGAGAGCAGCCCCAGCTCGGACAGCGAGGAGGAGCGAGCGCACCGCCTGGCCGAGTTACAGGACCAGGTGTGTACACAGGTAGACTCAACCGTCCGCTCACCGCCCACACGCGCACCCACACACACACACACGCGCACCCACACACACACACACGCGCACCCACACACACACACACACACACACACACACACACACACACACACACACACACGCCCCCCACCTAACCTTACACAGGTAGACTCAATGGTCTGTTCACTTCAAAGCCATGCAGTCATCTAACCTTGTTATAGTTGTCTTATCTGGAACACTGTGGTCATGATTGTTAATCCTTGACTTCAGCCTAATATGCATTAACACGTCTCATTTGGTTAACATACTTGTGCGTGTCATTACATAAACCACCTACTGTAGACGTCCACTGCTTCACTGTGAGATCATAGAAAATGATTAAAATGTCCTTTTAATTGTGACGGATCACTGTTTAGAGCCAACATTAAAATGGTAAATGAAGTGATACTGGATGATTAATCACTGCATCCCAGTGATGGCGCATGTCAGATGTAGTTGTCCGGTTGAAGACTCCACCTCTGCCCTCCCCAACAGCTTAGGGCTGTGCATGAGCAGCTGGCCGCCCTCTCCCAGGGCCCCATCGTCAAGAACAAGAAGAAGAGGGAGAAGAAAGACAAGAAGGAGAAGAAGAAAAAGAAGAAGCCCGAAAAGCGAAGCAGAGGACGGCCCAGCGCCGGGGTAGTGGGTGAGGACTGGGAGATGCCCACCGCCAAGCCCGTAAAGACACCAAAGACCAAGTCCAGCAGCAGGGGTGCAGGCCCCGCCTCCACGCAGGGCAAGAGAGGCCCGGGCCGGAAGAAGGGCAGCAAGTAAGTGAACAGACCTCAGACAGTACCCCTCTGTCTCCTGACGCTCAGTGCCTTTTCTTACTTCCCATTTGGGTAATTATTACAGTCCATGTCAAACTTCTTATTCAAGTGTTATTTTTTTACTCATTGTACCTCATTGTTGAATAGTGAAGACATCAAAGCTAAAATGAAATTATTTAGCAACCAAAAAAGTGTATCTTCATTTCATGTCTGTGCTGTAGTAGGCCATATTAAGAAGACCATCATGATGTCTGTACTGTAGTAGGCCATATTAAGAAGACCATCATGATGTCTGTACTGTAGTAGGCCATATTAAGGAGACCATCATGATGTCTGTACTGTAGTAGGCCATATTAAGGAGACCATCATGATGTCTGTACTGTAGTAGGCCATATTAAGGAGACCATCATGATGTCTGTACTGTAGTAGGCCATATTAAGAAGACCATCATGATGTCTGTACTGTAGTAGGCCATATTAAGAAGACCATCATGATGTCTGTACTGTAGTAGGCCATATTAAGGAGACCATCATGATGTCTGTACTGTAGTAGGCCATATTAAGGAGACCATCATGATGTCTGTACTGTAGCAGGCCATATTAAGAAGACCATCATGATGTCTGTACTGTAGTAGGCCATATTAAGAAGACCATCATGATGTCTGTACTGTAGTAGGCCATATTAAGGAGACCATCATGATGTCTGTACTGTAGTAGGCCATATTAAGAAGACCATCATGATGTCTGTACTGTAGTAGGCCATATTAAGGAGACCATCATGATGTCTGTACTGTAGTAGGCCATATTAAGGAGACCATCATGATGTCTGTACTGTAGTAGGCCATATTAAGGAGACCATCATGATGTCTGTACTGTAGTAGGCCATATTAAGGAGACCATCATGATGTCTGTACTGTAGTAGGCCATATTAAGGAGACCATCATGATGTCTGTACTGTAGTAGGCCATATTAAGGAGACCATCATGATGTCTGTACTGTAGTAGGCCATATTAAGGAGACCATCATGATGTCTGTACTGTAGTAGGCCATATTAAGGAGACCATCATGATGTCTGTACTGTAGTAGGCCATATTAAGGAGACCATCATGATGTCTGTACTGTAGTAGGCCATATTAAGGAGACCATCATGATGTCTGTACTGTAGTAGGCCATATTAAGGAGACCATCATGATGTCTGTACTGTAGTAGGCCATATTAAGGAGACCATCATGATGTCTGTACTGTAGTAGGCCATATTAAGAAGACCATCATGATGTCTGTACTGTAGTAGGCCATATTAAGAAGACCATCATGATGTCTGTACTGTAGTAGGTCATATTAAGAAGACAATCATGATGTCTGTACTCTAGTAGGCCATATTAAGAAGACCATCATGATGTCTGTACTGTAGTAGTCTATATTAAGACCATCATGATGTCTGTACTGTAGTAGTCTATATTAAGACCATCATGATGTCTGTACTGTAGTAGGCCATATTAAGGAGACCATCATGATGTCTGTACTGTAGTAGTCTATATTAAGAAGACCATCATGATGTCTGTACTGTAGTAGTCTATATTAAGAAGACCATCATGATGTCTGTACTGTAGTAGGCCATATTAAGAAGACCATCATGATGTCTATATTAAGAAGACCATCATGATGTCTGTACTTTAGTAGGCCATATTAAGAAGACCATCATGATGTCTGTACTCTAGTAGGCCATATTAAGAAGACCATCATGATGTCTGTACTGTAGTAGTCTATATTAAGAAGACCATCATGATGTCTGTACTGTAGTAGTCTATATTAAGAAGACCATGATGTCTGTACTGTAGTAGGCCATATTAAGAAGACCATCATGATGTCTATATTAAGAAGACCATCATGATGTCTGTACTTTAGTAGGCCATATTAAGAAGACCATCATGATGTCTATATTAAGAAGACCATCATGATGTCTGTACTATAGTAGGCCATATTAAGAAGACCATCATGATGTCTGTACTGTAGTAGTCTATATTAAGAAGACCATCATGATGTCTGTACTGTAGTAGGCCATATTAAGAAGACCATCATGATGTCTGTACTGTAGTAGGCCATAATAAGAAGACCATCATGATGTCTGTACTTTAGTAGCCCATATTAAGCCACGGAAAGCTAAAATAGGCAAAGAGAAACAACAGTCCATTAATAGACTGACCTTCATGTCTTAAAGTATTCTGGAAAATTTCAAGGAACGTTTCTTCAAGTGTTGCAGCAAAAACCATCCAGCGCTCTTCTTACCTCTGCTGTGGAGTATGAGTTCATTAGAGTAACCAGCCTCACTTTGCAGCCCAAATAAATGCTTCACCGAGTTCAAGCCACAGACACATCTCAACATCCACTGTTCAGAGGAGACTCTGTGAATCAGGCCTACATGGTATAACTGTTGAACAGGAACCACTACTGAAGGATTCCAAGAGACTTAGTGTTTTTCAACCAGACATTGAAGGGCTATTTGACCAGGGAGAGTGATGGTGCTGCGTCAGATGACCTGGCCTCCACAATCACCAGACCTCGATCCAAGTGAGATGTTTTGGGATGTTTGACCGTGGAGTGAGGGAAAATGCAGCCTCAAGTGCTCAGCATATGTGGGGACCTGTTGTAGAAGCATTCCTGGTGAATACTTCATGAAGCTGGTTGAGAGGAATCAGAGAATGCAAAGCTGTTATCAAGGCAAAGGGTGGCTACTTTGACGAAAGTGTAATATAAATGTTTTAAACACTTTGTTTTGGTTGCTACATGATTCCATATGTGTCATTTCATAGTTTTAAGGTCTTCTATTCTGTGAGAAATGGCAACATGATGAAATGCTTTTAAATGAGTTGGTGTCTGGATGTTAGACTGGTACATTATGTACCTATACAAAGTTGTCTCTCCTGTGGGGCAAGTTGTCCTCTGGCTGTTGTCTTCACAGTACAGTGTGTCTGGTCCCAAGAAAACATCATTAATGTACCATATTTTAATTAATGCTGTTCACAAACAACACTTTCTGAAACAGAGCTTTTACTGGTCTTGTAGATCCATAATAGATAAAATACAATGCTGAGTACCAAACCCGACTCAGTGAGGGATTGGGACCAAAAGGAAAATGAAAGTTTGGAACAACAACCCAGAGGAGGGTGTGATCAGAGAAATGCTGTGCGGTTTTCTCTGTACCATCATCTTCTTACTTTTGAATGTGACCTTTGTCTCTAGTTCCGCACAATGACCTCTGTCTGCCCCCCACCAGGAACACCAAGAAGCCTCAGGCTGCGACCCCTGCCATGCCCTACTACGCCCCGCCCGCCTCCTCCCTGCTGCCCCACTACGACTCTGAGGAGGAGGAGGAGACGGCGCCCATGTCGTACGACGAGAAGCGCCAGCTGAGCCTGGACATCAACAAGCTGCCGGGCGAGAAGCTGGGCCGCGTCGTCCACATCATCCAGGCCCGCGAGCCATCGCTGCGCGATACCAACCCGGAGGAGATCGAGATCGACTTCGAGACGCTCAAGCCGTCGACGCTGCGTGAGCTGGAGCGCTACGTCATGACCTGTCTGAGGAAGAAGCCCCGCAAGCCCTATGGTTAGTGGCCGGCTGCGGTTGGTAGATGCTACTGTGGTGATATTGATAAATGTTGGGGTCCTGCTAGAGGCATCTGAAAGCTACCAGGCTTCCCCTGTGGAGTGTGATCTCATGCCTGTTCTCTGCTCCGAACAGTGAAGAAAGGCGGCGGCGGCGGTGGCAAGTCCAGAGAGGAGCTGGCCCTGGAGAAGAAGAGGGAGCTGGAGAGGAGGCTGCAGGACGTTAGTGGACAGCTCAACTCTGCCAAGAAACCCCAGAAACCCAAGGGTGAGGAACACGCAAGCGCATACAGACGCCCAATCACGGGCGCACGCACGCACACACAGTGAGGAATGGGAATTTTGGTGCTCTTAAAGTCTTTCCCTACATCCTAGCCCCTGATCCTAAACTAAGGATGGTAAACATTTTTTAGGCTTATGTTTGTGAAGACCAGCCAAAAGGTCCTCCCTTTCCTGAAGTGTCGAGTGCATGCACGCGCCCACATACCCAGGGCTGCAGATGTGGTGTTTAATGTGGAGACAAATGTTGTTCTTGTACCCCTTTTCAGTGGACAAGCCCAGCGGTGTGGAAGCCCACCCCCTGCCCTCACGCCTCAGCGCCAGCAGCTCCAGTTCAGACTCCTCGTCCTCCTCGTCCTCCTCAGGCTCAGACACCAGCGAATCAGACTCGGGTTGACGAGATCGAGCGAACAAGACTGGGAAGGAACCCCGTAGAGCTCAGGGACATGGGGGGGGCGGGGGAGATACGGGCCCAGGACAAGTTCTCCTGGGAGGGCAGAGCGGCCCCCCCCCCCCTCGAACGGCACCCCAGCGCGAACACTCCCTAGAGGAAGCCGATGAGGTTGGACGGACTTGTAGGCAGGCGGAGGAGACGTGAAGGCCACTGAACCCACCCCTGACACTGACATGCCTTGTTCCCACTCCTCCCTGTGTAAATACTTGTAAAATGTATCTACGTTTCTTTTATAAAGAAGAATTTTATGGTGATCCCCCAAAGAGGGAGACTGAGGTGTAATGAATCGGTGGAGAGACGAGCCCTTGCCCAATCTCCACTCTTACAGAGCAACATGATCCACATTCAAGCATGGGGAGGGACGGACGTGTGTATGCAATATGATGGGAACTGTGTTGCTTGACCCTGTCCGTCCCTGTCATCTACGGGGCTGTCGTTGAGTGGGGGGTTAAGGGTTGGTTTTAAGACTGGGCAGTTGCCTCGTTTTCTGTCAAGTCTTAGCTGCAGTCGCACAGTTTTATTTTTTTCCCTTTTGCGTCTTTTCTTGCCGCTAACAGATCAACGTTCAGCTGGACATTAAGTTCAGGGGCACAAGGTATTTTTTAATTTCCATTCCATATGTTACTCTCAGCTGCCAATACAGCTTGTTTTTCTTGACATTGAGATGGTTGTCCTCTGTGTCATGGGGGAAACATTTGTCTGGAGAAGGTACCGGTGTAGTCATACAGTCAAAGCAGTCATGCGGATTAGTCCAGTCTTCAGTTCTAAGCTATTCTGTGAACCTTTTTCATGCTTTGAGCTCACTAAGGGTTCTTATCATGGTACAGTACCAGAATACCAATCACTGGCTGCCGCAGTAATGCCCTCCATTTGTTAGTGTAACCTTTCATTGTGTGATGATGCAACTGGAGGTAACCAGTACAGTGTGATTATCATCTATGATGCTGTATATTACCATGTAGAATATTTTTTTATTCCATTTCATTTCGGGACCCAGGTGAATAGATTGTTTGAGCAGATACACTTGCGGTCAACTTCACTCTTCAGTGTGTCTTATTTCCAGCTAACTGTGAGCTAGATTTTAAAATCACTGAGAAAATATATATATATATATATGCGTATACTGGAGCAGGCATCCTGAGTTGGACATTGGGACCTGTGTGAGACTTTCGTCAGCTGGAAAATGTACAGAAGTCAGGCGGTCTTTTGCTCTCAAGGAAGCTAGTGTTTGTATATACTGTACTGTCTTTCAGTAGCACTGAGTCTTTTTTCCCCATCTTTATTTTCTTTTTCTACTCTATATTTATCTGGATTATTGTGACACTCTGCTCCTTAGTCATATTGTTTTGCCTCCTGGTCGACTGGATTGCTGCCTCAAGCACACCTGTCACTTAAAATTGATATATTAAATAGACCTCTTCTAAAAACAAGTCCTTCATTTGTGATAGGCAAACTGCAGCTATTCTACTGTACTTCTCTGGTGCATAGACTAAGCAGAATGAGGGATGTAGAAAGATTTTTTTGGAGACAATAGATTCAGGAAAACTGTAAGAAATATTGGGGTTATCTAGGTTACAACATTCCTAGGCTGTTTGACACTGTAAAGGTCATGAGTCCACGGTAGAGGGCAGCAGTCAGACAGCCTATTCCTGAGGTTTTCTGTAGGTTGAAGCACATGTTGGGAAAGTCAAAGGGGCACTACAGTCACATGATCATCTATCTGAAATCTCTTCCCAGCTGAAAAGTCCCATCTTGCAAACAATTCATTGGTTTCCAAAACAAAATGATTACAACTAGTACACTGATCTGAGGTATATTAAATGAGCATTTTATGGTAGAATCGTGACACTATTTAGTGCTGAAGTATGATGACACCAAGATAACTACCATGTACAATCCACAGGATATCGTGGTCTTGCAGGAGACGTGTAGGTCTAAAATAAAATGTGACTCATGATTTTCAATCGCACCATTAACAATATCTACTTTGTAACAACCAAGCTATGATAGTGGGATAGCTCAAGAGATCATTTGGATTTCAGTCATTTGTACACAAAAAATATTTAGAGTGCTAAAATTTTTTAAGGGAACACGTATTCATCCCAGTATAACACCAAGTCTATTAAACTTCAGGGATATGAATCTGTCCAGTTAGAACACATAAGCGATTTAATCAATGTCGCCTGTGTTCGTGCAAAGGAAAGCGACAACAGGTGCACTGGAGAGGCAACAGCATGACAATCCCCAAACAGGAAATGTTTTTGCAGGTGGTGACTACAGACAATTGCGCTCTCCTTATCTTTCTTGACATATGCTTCTGTAGTTTAGCATTTTGTTAGTGTCCTTATCAGTACCGGAAGCATGAGTCGGTACCCACAGCCCACTGAGTTTGCACAGGTAGCTCCTCCAGGATGGCACATCCATATGTGCTGGCTCAAGAAGGTTTGCTGTGTCTCCCAGTACAGACTCAAGAGCATGGAGGAGATACCCGGAGATAGGCCGTTACATGAGGAGAGCTGGACAGGGCAGTAGAAGGGCACGAACCCAGCAGCCGGACCTGTATCTGCTCCTTTGTGCGAGGAGGAACAAGAGTACTGCCAGAGCCCTACATAAAGACCTCCAGCGTGTTACAGGGGGGATATTTCTGACCAAACAGTCAGAAACAGACTCCACGAGGGTGGCATGAGGGCCTTACGTCCTCTGGTCGGACCTGTTCTCACAGCCCAGCAGCATGCAGCTCGATTGGCATTCACCAGAGAACACCAGAATTGACAGGTCTGGCATTGGCGTCCTGTTCTCTATCCTTGGAGGGTTGCACAGACCTTGACGTGCTAGCCAACGTTATCCTGACTGCTGTTATGTACTGGGATGAAATCCTCAGACCCATCGTCAGATCCTATGCTGGTGCAGAGGACCCTGGGTTCCTCCTGGTGCAGGACAATGCCTGGCCTCATGTGGCGAGTGTGTAGGCAGTTCCTGGATGATGAAAGCACTGATGCTATTGAGTGGCCCTCACGTTTCCCAGACCTGAATCCAATTGAGAACCTCTGGGATGTTATGAATTGGTGCACCCGACGCCACATACTGTCCAGGAGCTCACTGATGCCCTGATCCAGGTCTGGGAGGAGATCCCCCAGGACACCATCTGTCGTCTCATCAGGAGCATGCCCAGATGTTTTCGGGAGTGCAAACAGGCACATGGGGGCCATACACACTACTGAGCAGGCATGTGCAAAGGGGGGGGGGGGCACAGCCCCTGCCCCTCTGCCCTGCCATTGACAAAGTTGTTTTTAAGAATATCGTGTTTTTCTAAACACAACCACAGAGTATGTAGTGACATGGCCACCCAAGTGAAAAATGGCCACCCACGTGAAAAACAGAACACCCCTCTCCTTCCAAATGGTTCTGGCTAACTTGAAACTTACTGCGCGTCCCGTATTTATTGCGTGGCCCACTGACTGGTTAGCTCATATAATCGCCGTTAAACATCAACAAAGAAGAACCATGGTTAGCTCATAATTCAAGTGCCTTGGCTAGATGAGTCTACTGCAGCTACATGACATTACATTGGTTATCAACATACGATAATATAACAATCCCACCCTTCTGGAAGGCTTGCTGAGGACCTGGACGACTGCACTCTGTCCCTAACCACGGCTGACGTGAGGAGAGCTTTTAAAAAAGTGAACCCTCGGCAATGTTCCCTCCTTTGTCACCAGGGCCAGATGGGATTCCAGGCCGTGTCCTCAGGTCCTCACGTCGACCAGCTAGCGGAGGTTTTCACCACCATATTCAACCTCTCCCTGTATCTGTCTACAGTCCCATCCTGCTTCCAACTGACCACCATCGTCCCTGTACCGAAGAAACCTTCCATCGCCTGCCTGAATGACTACTGTACTGTAGCACTGACCTCCACCATCATGAAGTGCTTCGGTCGTCTGGTCAGATCCCGCATCTGTTCCACCCTTCTTATCACCTCAGACCCCTTTCAATTTGCACACCGCCCCAACATATCTACGGACGATGCCATTGCCCTGACCACACACACCACCTTCTCCCTCCTGGAAAAAGGCAGCACACATGAGGATGCTGTTCGTGGACTTCTGCTCCGCATTCAACACTTGTGCCTGCTAAGCTTGTTCCTAAGCTCAGGATCCTGGGACTTCATTATTCCCTTTGCAACTGGATCCTGGACTTCCTGACAAGCAGACCATAGGTGGTGAGAATGGGCAACCTCACCTCCTCTGCACTGACACTGAGAACTGGAGCCCCCCAGGGCTGTGTACTCAGTCCCCTCCTGTACTCCCTGTTCATGCATGACTGCGTGGCCACACACAGCTCCAACGTCATCCTTAAATTCCCAACCATCCTGGGTTTCATCCCCAACAATGATGAGACCGAATACAGATAGGAGGTAAGTAACCTGGCTACCTGGTGCCAGGACAACAACCTCTCTCTTAACGTCTGCAAGACTAAGGAGATGATAATGGACTTCAGGACGCCTGGTACCGCAGCTGCTCTGCTGCGGTTTGCAAGGCCCTCCAGAGGGTGGTGAAGTTTGCTTGTCATCAGCTGCCATCTCCTTTCCATGCAAGGCATCTACCATACACAATGCCTTAGGAAAGCACGGAACATCATCAAAGATGTTTTTATGTTCACATTAAAAGTGGAAAAAGTTCTGACATGATTTATCTTTGTCTCATTATTTTACATCACAAAAACCTGGCTTTTTAACAGGGGTGTGTAGACTTTTTATATCCACTGTATATTTGCAAATATAATCATGAATTAAATAAACGATTTTGTTGCAATTAGGTGTATGTTCAGTGTATTAGGTGTATGTTCAGTGTATTAGGTGTATGTTCAGTGTATTGGGTGTATGTTGAGTGTATTGGGTGTATGATGAGTGTATTGGGTGTATGTTCAGTGTATTGGGTGTATGTTCAGTGTATTAGGTGTATGTTCAGTGTTTTGGGTGTATGTTCAGTGTATTGGGTGTATGTTCAGTGTATTAGGTGTATGTTCAGTGTTTTGGGTGTATGTTCAGTGTATTGGGTGTATGTTCAGTGTATTGGGTGTATGTTCAGTGTATTGGGTGTATATTCAGTGTATTGGGTGTATGTTCAGGCTAAGGTGCGGTGGAATTTGTTTTAGGCCAGGAGGTAGACAAGCTAAGGCCCGGGGTGATCATTCCAGCCTAATTGATGTTTTTTGTAGTTATTAAAAGCACTCTAACCCTCTATAAAACGTCTCACAATTTAACCACAATACATAATTATTACAGACCTATAAATGTGTCAATAACAGTGCTTTTCTGGCCAGCAAATAGATTTTGACATACATTTTACATCAAATAAAAATGTCTCCTTGTAATATACAATAAAGTGGTACATAAGAAAGGAAGGAAGCTCAGCTAACTAATTCGGCAGAATCACAGGCACCACCCATTTAATTAGATGGTGCCTGTGCTGCTGCTCATTTACGCAAATGGCCAAACAGCAAATAGTTTGACTGCAACTCAATAAATAAGGCATGCAGACAGGGTCATGTGGTTGTTTGACCAAACATTAAGTTTATGGAAGATGTGTGGCCAAAGAGACTTCGTGGTAAGAATGTTGATGCCAGACATTGGGAATATAGCATCTCAGTTACAGCTGACCTGGGAGGTCCATATACTACATCTCTAGATTTGATGGAGAAATTGTGCGATAAATTTAAAACACCCATTGAGCGATAGTTCTGTAGGCGAAAACACCTTGAGAGAAGTCAAAAGAGAATGGCCAGACTCAGTCAAGCTGACAGGAAGGCCACACATACTCAAATAACCCTTTTTACAACAGGGTTGTGCAGAATGGCATCTAAACCCACAATGTGTCGAAACTTGAAACGAATGGAGGTAAAAATACTAAATAGGTAAACCTAATTTAGTGGCCGGTGAGTGTATGTTTATCAGTATATAATGTTTACAAAGGTGGAAATCATTCTACATCCAGGGGATACAAGAGGTGTTCAAGGTCATTTTTCTCTCATTTTTCATTTGCTTGAACTTTAGATTCATTATAATATTCAGAATGTTGTCTGAAATATAAACATAGCAAAGGACTCTTAAAATATCCCAGCTATCTATAATACCAAACTAGAGAAAGCTACTCATTATGCAAGTCATTTAGAAGGAAAATGGAAATGGTTCCTTCAGTTGCCTTGGGACTGCACATGCACTGCGATAAGAGAAAGTCACTTTACGTGAGGTGTTAGAAAATGAATATTTTTAAATGTGTGTAAAATAACTGATCTGTTTTGATAATGAATACCATTAAAATAAAATAAAAAAACAGTAGTCTCGATTTGTCACATAAAAAACTGTGTAGCCTTGAGGGTCTGACAGGGAGATAGAGTTACCAGGTAAAAGCGTGAGAAGGCAACACACTGTTTGTTTTTATGGTATCAGTTTGGGACTGGGGTTCTGCAAATGATCTTTTAAATCCTTCATATCAAATCAAACAACATGGGTTATATTTCTATTTATGGTAGGATTCTGCCACAGTAGCTGGTGCAAGTTGCTGAGGATAGGAGTTTGCCAACTAACTAAACATGAATATTTTGTCAAAAGAAAGGATAACAAGTCATTAACAGTTCATTTACAGCAGGTGTAAAGCAGTTGCTTTTTAGGTCTCTGTTAGTATTGTTCTTTTTTTATTTGGTGTATCACCTGCCTCTTCCCATGGCTGGACCACAGTGTTGTAAATGATTAATACTGATAACAGTGTGAGGAAGGTTATAAGAGATCTTTTCTTGTCTTCCATCTCTCCTGTGGACTACTGTCAACATGGCTACCCTTCTGGTCTCTGCTTTGTCCGTCATGGCTGTGCTGGCCTTCGGGTCATGTTTGTCTGTCTTGCCTCATGAGAAACCCTATCTAGAGAGTGCTGGGATCCAATATATATCTAGGTCTTACACCTCCCTTCTCACCGTGCCAAATGGAGAACAATTTGGAAACTGGACCTGGCCAGAGATGTGTCCTGACAAGTTCTTTGCTGTTGGATTCATGCTCCGGGTAAGAAAGTGCTCAGTCACACATGTAAAAAAAAATAAAAAATCTATCAGTTTGCATTACATTTCTTTCAGTTTGAGTCAGTTCAGAGATTGAGTTTGATTCTTTTGTGGTAAAAATGGCAACTTTCTATAGCCCATTCTTTATCTCAGTTAGAATCTTACCCTTCATGGAATCCAAGTATTTGAGGTGTGAAGCTGTTCCCAAACATGATCAAACATTTATGTGATATTACAAAGAGAGATATTGTTTATTCGAGCTAATGCTTGCCTATGCCCATTAACCTTCTCTCAGGTTGAGTCTGAGCAGTACGGTCTGGACGACACTGCCTTGAATGGCATTCGCTTGATCTGCGCTAAGGGCGAGGATAGGAGCTTCTTATACACCATTGAGTCTCACGCTGGGTTGTAAGTGTACAGTACAATGCCTCCCATTCCCCAATGTAGATCCAAATGGACATGAAGCATTGACAATGTAGGTTCTTTGAATATAGTGGTTAAACTGGTTCATTGTGAATGACTGACTATTCCATATTTCTACTGATGCGTCCCTTCTCTCTGCCTGTCTCCCTCAAACTATTGGTAACATCTACTGTAAAACCTCACTCCAAAGAAGATTTTTTTTTTCCTGTGTCCTGTGCGACTGATGACATGTCAGATACTCACTCTGTTCTCCTTTACTCCGTTTTACTTCCATTTCCCCCCTCACTTCCTCCGACAGCTATGGTGACTGGTCAGAGCCCCAGTATTGCCCCAGGGGGGTGCTTACTTCCTTCCAGCTGCGCGTGGAGCCCTATCAGGGTATGTTTGGTGACGACACATCGGCCAATAACATCAGATTCCGCTGCAGCAGCAACCCCACCCTCACGGGCAACGGCCTGGGCTATGGCGAGTACGGTCTCTGGAGCGAGGCGTGTGCTGATGGGGGCATCTGCGGAATCGAGACCAAGGTGGAGGAATTCCAGTCCGGGCTGGACGACACTTCTCTCAACGACGTGCGCTTTCACTGCTGCGCAAAAACGCCACAGGTAAAAAGAGCAGGGTAATAACGTATATGTTGTAGGGTCAGAGAGGTTTGAGGCTGGCCTTGTAGACATGTTCATATTGTGATAGTTAGGGAGCGCTGTTATGTTGTTTTCAAATGATTGCATATTTGTTCTTTCGTTTATTTTGGCCATTCATTATATGTTTCTCATGTGTTACCCTCAAAGTGATCATCTCCCCTGGATCAGTCTCAACAAACCAGCCCCGACCGGCCCTGACATGTCAACTCATGGGCTCTCTCACTCAGAGCTGTGGTGCGTCCATTCCCATCTGCGCCCAATACCTGAGTTAAAACCTAATAAATCATCCAACCGGCTCTGGTAAAAATCTAATAAATCTTTCAACTTGCTCTATATAGCTCCTATGATCAATGAATCTTGAAATGAATGACATCTAGCACCTATTGAATATAAGCTACTAATATGAATGGAATGGGCTTTACATCACTCCACAATATGCACTGAAATCCTCATCAGCATGAGAACAGCATGTTTTCAGAGTGTCTCTAATTAATTAATAAAGTAAAAGCAAAGTCATAACCACGTTAGCGCACAAAATGGATTTGCTGACACACCCATTTCTCCTCCTCCTGGAATGGGAACTAATTAAGAAATGACAAGAGAGAGGTATTAATTAATTTACTGTTTAAGGTCCTGAAAGCGAGCGATAAGGCAGAGATTGACGTACACTGAGGTAATTGTGTTCATTTGTGTTGGAGTAAAAGAACCCTGCATGACTTTATCAAGCAGCACAGGAAGGTTTTTCACCAGATACTCAAACACAAGGTAATGGAAGCATACTTATACTGACCTATAATTCAGTGCTTTGGAGTTTCTCTTTCAAATGTGTGAACTTGTGGTGAACTCCTTTCTTGTCACTTTCAAAGTGCTCTTGTTGAAGGTTAGGAACTGGCTTTGTAGTACAGGACTTCATTAAGTCTGGGTTAAAGTGTGATAACAGGGAGTAATCAACAGTGGTTCCCACCTCCGGTCCACGAGTAACCCCAACAGCACACATTTGTCATAGCCCTGGCCAAGCATACGAATTCTGTGAATGAGAGCCTGATAATTACTTGACTAGTTGAATCAGCTGTGCTTGGCTGGGGCGAAAATAAAAATGTGTACTGTCGAGGTTACTCAAAGACTGGAGTTGGGAACCACTGGACTGGGTAATATTATGTAGTTATGCCGATACTTTAAAGGGGTCTTTTTTATAAAGCCATACCATGTTTTAATGCAGACACAAAAACATTTTCTACTCCTAGATTCTGGTAATGTAATTTTTTATTTCGTTTTTTTTAATTACGGATGATTTACTCTTATTTCAAAAAAGTATCATTAATATAAAACACATTTAACTAAGCTGTAAATCAAAGTTACTTTCTCCTTAAATAAGGTGGTATGGCTAATAATAACAAAATATATATAATTTATTTTGCTGAGTCATAAGCATCATCATAGACAGGCCTTGGATCCAACCAGATGAGTGTGTTACTTGCCTTATCACTAGATGGCAGTGTTATCTTAACATGTGAACTGACATGATCACTGGATGAATGCTGTCAGGACAAACCTAAATGAAAAGCAGTAAAACCTTTCAAATAAATAATATATAATGTAGATGAATGGAAATGATTAGCAAGTGATTTGTTGGTACAGACAAGTGATTTTTTTGGTACAGTTAATTAACTTGTGTGGACCTTGGGGCATTAGTTTATAAAATTAATTTTGGCATATCAAGTGTACAAATGTATACACATGCAAAGATCTAGGGTAATGTCAATTCCTCTTTTAATCAATTTATTAAACCTCTCCAGACATTCAGTTTGCCACATTCAGCAGTTTTATCCCAAACCCATCATTAGCTCAGTCCTTTGTGGTAAGCCCCATGGGCCAGAGTGCCTTAGGCACTCAAGTACTAGAACCGCAAGCTGGAACTGAGGATTTCTGACAGTTGCCCACCTTGTCCCATTGCTAATTTAAGAGCTATTAATGCTTTCTGTTGCGTACCAAATGGATACGATGTGGTTGTAGTGGAATAACCCCCATTATAATGACGCTGCCCTTCTCAGGGCTCCTAGCTCATGACAAATAGATTATTTCTGACCGTGAACCTCCACTAGAAATAGGCTGGCTTTCACAAGCATCAGTACTATGAGTTGTGGACACATGTGGCCCACAATGTTGTTTACAGCAACATAATGACTATACCTTTGATCAACTGTGACCCTGAAATGTAATATGTTTAAGCAGATTAATCAAAATGCTTGCCCACCAATAAAAACGAGTTTGTTCTCAAGCAAATTGGTTCAGAACCAAATATTTAGGGCCCTCTTATTGTGGAGTATTTGAGGAACTTAAGCTTTCAGACATTTCTCTTTACAATTCCAAGGCTCTTCACAAAGATACCTGAGCAAAAAAAAATATGTTTACAAATTTTCCAGTTTTTCTCACTGGCCTCAATGTCATGTGTAACCAGCAAATGTATTCCTTATCTACTGGTGCCTTTACTGTAATTAAGGTTATGCCGAAAATTTGAAGTTTGAATTAAAACTTTACAGTCAACTTGAAAATAAAAAGACCACGTATGAGGGAACTATGTAGACTTTGGTAATCAATTAATTTGAAGAATGACCCCAAAGGTAACAAAACACATTTATCTTTAATTCACCTAGAAAAACCCCCACCATAGGCGAACATTAATAGAAATCATTTTATAATATACAAATTGTACACGTCATAAACAGTAGGGATGTGGACATTTTCATAATAGCGAAGACAAAGAATACTTCAGCTTTTCCAAATACTGCAGTGCGTGATGGTACTCGACGATCAAAGATACTCGACATTCAAGATGGCAGTGGAGGTGATGAAAACAATAACATCAAAGATGAAACCTAACAATACATTTCCAGATATCACACGAGCAAGCTAAAGTGACAACACAAAGAGATTGCCATCCTACTGAATCATGTTTATGTCTTTTTGAATCTGTCAGTTTCACATCGTAGCACACAGGAAATGAACCCTTGAACACATTTTGTACAGCATAATCAAGAACAATTGCACCGCCACTGAAGGTTGAGCTTCAGACAACCATGGTTACATAAATACAGGAAATTGTATATTACCTTTTTTACATGAGTGTGTCGGAGGCTCTTGTCCTAGACCAGCCTGAGGTTTGTCTACGTTAGTCACAGGTCTCCTTCTTGTCACGGAAGGGTGAGTAAACAATGTTCAGCATCATTTAACTAATGAAATGCCAGATCCTTCTCTCCATATTGGTGTTTTTCAGTGTCTTGCGAAATTGAGTCTACCTACTCTCCACAAAGTCTATTAATGTCAAAGCAGAGCAAATGTACAATCACCATTCATCTCGTATGATGAAGGATGAGGGTGTGGAGTTCACAACCCCCAGGTAATAGGTTACTGTAGAAACGGATGCAGGACCTGGTGTTGTTTGACCCAGCTCAGTGGAGGTTACTGTTGTCCATGTAAATATATGTCCTACCAGAATACTGTAATTGTTAAACACACAATGATACAAAGAATGACTACCTGATTCTTCTTGGCAATGTTTTTCTGGACTTTCCTAAAAGAAAATGTACTTGAACAAGCATTTTGTTCTCAATTTACAATATACATACATATATATGTAGTATGTATATAAATATGGTATACATTTAAAACAATAAGGCACAAGGGGGTCTGGTATATGGCCACTATACCATGGCTAAGAACTGTTCTTAGGCACGATGCCTCATGGAGTGTCTGGACCAAGCGCTTAGTTGCGGTTTGTTAGCCAAATACCAATATCCCCAGACATGCCTTATTGCGATTATAAATGAGTCACCAATGCAATTAGAGAAGTAAAATGTTATGTGATGTCATACCTGTGGTATAAGAGCTTATATACCACGGCAATAAGCCAATCAGCATTCAGGATTTGAAGCACCTGGTTTATATATATGTTATTCATGCCAGTATGTTCTTTTATATATATATATATATATATATATATACACACGTGTGTGTGTATATATACACACGTGTGTGTGTATATATATATATATATATATATGTATATATATATATGTGTGTGTGTATATATATACTCACCTAAAGGATTATTAGGAACACCATACTAATACTGTGTTTGACCCCCTTTCGCCATTCTACGTGGCATTGATTCAACAAGGTGCTGAAAACATTCTTTAGAAATGTTGAAATAGCATATTGCAGTTGATGGAGATTTGTGGGATGCACATCCAGGGCACGAAGCTCCCGTTCCACCACATCCCAAAGATGCTCTATTGGGTTGAGATCTGGTGACTGTGGGGGCCATTTCAGTACAGTGAACTCATTGTCATGTTCAAGAAACCAATTTGAAATGATTCGAGCTTTGTGACATGGTGCATTATCCTGCTGGAAGTAGCCATCAGAGGATGGGTACATGGTGGTCATAAAGGGATGGACATGGTCAGAAACAATGCTCAGGTAGGCCGTGGCATTTAAACGATGCCCAATTGGCACTAAGGGGCCTAAAGTGTGTCAAGAAAACATCCCCCACACCATTACACCACCACCACCAGCCTGCACAGTGGTAACAAGGCATGATGGATCCATGTTCTGTTTACGCCAAATTCTGACTCTACCATCTGAATGTCTCAACAGAAATCGAGACTCATCAGACCAGGCAACATTCTTCCAGTCTTCAACTGTCCAGTGTTGGTGAGCTCGTGCAAATTGTAGCCCTTTTTCCTATTTGTAGTGGAGATGAGTGGTACCCGGTGGGGTCTTCTGCTGTTGTAGCCCATCTGCCTCAAGGTTGTGCATGTTGTGGCTTCACAAATGCTTTGCTGCATACCTCGTTTGTAACAAGTGGTTATTTCAGTCAAAGTTGCTCTTCTATCAGCTTGAATCAGTCGGCCCATTCTCCTCTGACCTCTAGCATCAACAAGACATTTTCACCCACAGGACTGCCGCATACATGGATGTTTATCCCTTTTCACACCATTCTTTGTAAACCCTAGAAATGGTTGTGCGTGAAAATCCCAGTAACTGAGCAGATTGTGAAATACTCAGACCGGCCTGTCTGGCACCAACAACCATGCCACGCTCAAAATTGCTTAAATCACCTTTCTTTCCCATTCTGACATTCAGTTTGGAGTTCAGGAGATTGTCTCGACCAGGACCACACCCCTAAGTGCATTGAAGCAACTGCCATGTGATTGGTTGATTAGATAATTGCATTAATGAGAAATTGAACAGGTGTTCCTAATAATCCTTTAGGTGAGTGTATATATGTATATATATAAAATATCATACTGGTATGAAAAACATAACCGATATAAAATCTTAATAAATGACATATTATAAAGCAATTTGTCTTAAATTTGGAAAGAAAGTTAATGTTTGAAATCTAAAGTAAAAAATACTTAATAAGAGCTCAATGGTACATCTTCATTACAATCTAAATATACATGAAAACAGGTTGCTGTCTCATATTCCACATCATTATTCAGTTAAAGGGGGCCTTTTAGATTGCCATTTCTTATTCATATTTGACCTAGTCTCACAATTACTACAACTGATAAGTAATTTATATTCTCTCTCTTGCTGTAACCCACAAGTCTAAATAAAATATTTGTCAAATACAATAAGTGGTTATTACAGCTCCTATTAGCCTAAAGGAAAGTGTCACTGGATAAAAAATAAAATACCACAAAGAAATAACATCACAAAATGAAAAATATCCTGACTTCAAATGAAAAACGTTATTTGACATGTGGGCAAACTCTTCTTTACTTGAACAAATTCCAACTTTGCAAAATCCATTCTTGTTCAACCCTCTTACCTTTTGGGTATTAATGATGACCTCACACCCAAAGGATCCAGCTTTATCAGATGAGGCCAGGAGGACAATATACAATAGGAAGTAACTAATTACAGTCAAAGCTTCAGAATGCACATTTAAGCTAGCGGTAGCATAAACCAGAACACTGAACCTGGCTTCAAATCAAAAACAGAAACTTCTCCTTAAAAATATCTTACCTTGCATTTAAATCAAAAACAAAGAATACTGACATTTCATAATACCTTCAAACCCAAATTTCTCATGAAACTTAGACATATAGGCTACAAACTGAGACCACTTTCATATCTGTTATTCGTCTGACAACTAAACGTGACGATTTAGGGCTGGTCGTTTCATGATAAGGCTATCCTGGTCACATTTTGGAATGATTATTTACAACCCCGTTTCCAAAAGTTGGGAATACAATGATGTGCAAATGATCTATTCCTGTGTTTAATTGAAAATAATATGAAGACAACATATCAAATGTTGAAACTGAGAAATTGTATTGTTTTTGGAAAAAGTTGGGACAGGGGCATGTTTACCACTGTGTTGCATAACCTCTTCTTTTAACAATACTCTGTAACCGTTTGGGAACTGAGGAGACCCATTGCTTTAGTTTTGAAAGTTTCTATTCTTGCTTGATATAAGATTTCAGCTGCTGAACAGTTTGGTTTCTCTTTTGTTGTATTTTTTGTCTCAAATTTGTATTTGTCCGACCACAGGACAGGTTTCCACTTCGTCTCAGTCCATCTTAAATGAGCTTGAGCCCAGAGAAGGCAGCAGAGTTTCCAGATCTTGTTGTATGTATGGTTTTTTCTTTGCATGGAAGGGTTTTACCTTGTATTTGTGGATGGATCGGTGTACTGTACTGTGTTCACAGACAATGGTTTTCGGAAGTGTTCCTGAGTCCATGCAGTGATGTCCATTGCAGAATCATGTCTGTTTTTAATGCAGTGCCATCAAGATCATGGCCATCCAATATTGGTTTTCGACCTTGTCCCTTGTGTACAGCGATTACTCCAGATTCTCTGATTCTTTTAATGATATTATGTACTGTAGATGATGAGACCCCCAAACTCTGCAATTTTACATTGAGTAACATTATTCTTAAATTGTTGCACAATTTGCCCGCACAGTTTTTCACAGTGGTGAACCCCTCTCCATCTTAACTTCTGAAAGAATCATCCTCTCTGGGACGCTCTTTATATACCCAATCGTGTTACTGACCTATTGCCAAATAACCTAATTAGTTGTTAGATGTTCCACCAGGTTTTCCTTTTAGCAATGCACTAAGTTTCCAGTCTTTTTATGCCCCTGTCCCAGCTTTTTTTAAACCTGTTGTTGGCATCAAATTCAAAGTGGGCATATATTTTTCAAGGAACAATTACATTTCTCAGTTACAACACTGAGAAAATGTAATGATTTGCACATAATTGCATTATGTTTTTCTTTACATTTTACACAGTGTCCCAACCTTTTGGGAAACGGGGTTGTACAATACATCTGCCATTGACCATTGAATATTTCAGATAAGTTGGTTAGAAAAGCATATCTATATTCAATTGTAAACACAACTTTCCACAGACTTCACTAAGTAAGGGCAGTAAAATGTAAAATCCATCTTTGTGGAAATAACCATTCAGATGAAGTGCTATTTGTTGTTTGACGAGGTGAGATTTTCTACTGTCAATAGCCACATAAGTGACCCTCATTATAAATGTATGACTTCTGACTGATACCCCACTGACAAAGTCCATTAGCCAGCTAATGACTGCTCCCCACAACATCGATGCTGCACCACTTTAAAATGGAAAGCAACATGACACCATGACAGAATACATTTTATTTTGTTACCGTCAGAAATTATGCTGTTAAGAGGGACCAGAAAGAATTAGGTGAAATATTAAAGTAAATGTCAATAGAAAATTACCAATCAAACATGGCTATTTCAAACAAGGCTATTGTTTTTTTTTATTTCTCCGTATATTTTTGTCTGTGAACATCTACTCATGGCCCTGCCCATAACTTTGCCTCCATACTGGCATAGCGTTTTTTTTATGACCAACGGGTGAAAATTCTTAATGATGTCAATTTTTTTTCCTAATATGGTTCTCAACTCACTTCAATTTTACTCAACCCACATCCCACACAATAAACCTTTTCCTAGCTTGGATATTGACACATTTGGAATGCAAGGTCAACCAATCATAGCTACCTAGAATCATAGTGATTACTAGCATCATGTGTCGTATTTCACAATGAGGACTAAAAGTAGACAAAGTTCCTTTCACTTTACATTGGATTGCCTGTCGCAACAATAGACACTAGATTTCCCACAGTGCATCTCATCTAAACCCACGCGGCACACCGTCATATAATACCCCAGTGAAACTGTAAGGGACAAGCAGGTAGGCTTGGTTAAAGTCTGTCATCAACTTCTTCATTATATCCAGTGACTTCAGTATAGACATTAGGTAACCTCCTCGACATTCTCAGTTACATATCTTCAGTGTGTGTAAGTATTAGTCTGAGGTTGTGTCCCCCTGTGGTAGAAATGTGTCCATTGATGTGTGCTGCAGAAGACAGTCTGTAATGACCTGATGGTGGGAGATCACAGCAACAGAGGGATATGTGAGTGGATGCCTCCTATCTCAGCTTAGGACATTTGGTGGGTACATGATGTATAGGTAGCTGTGATGGTTGCTGTGGTCTGAAGAGAAGGTTTACACATCCAACCTTTGGCTCTCTTCGGGGCATTGGTTGGTGAATTTAACCTGTCCATACTCCTTAATTGTGTTTTGTACCTCCTCTTGTGCTGCATATTCTTCCTGGTCAGTTGGGTCTTCTTGTACGGCCACATTATCGGTTCCTCCATCCTTTTCCCCTCCATTTGTGACTTGGTCAGTCTCAACTCCATTTTCCTTCACTTTCTCCTCTTCCCGTCTTGTGATTCCCACTTCCACCTCTGAGCACTTGGTAGATTCTGTCTCATCTAAGACTGCCACCCTATTTTCTCTGGCTTCCTTGGCCTCCCCCTCTTTATCTCTGTCCTGCTCTATCTCTGGCACTGCTTCTACTCCCTCATCCACTCTGACAGTCTTATCATCTGTTCCTGCAGCTCCATCTTTCTTCTCCCTGGTTCCAACCTCACTTCCTGACACATCCTCAACCTCTTTCTCTTCCTCTACCTCGCAAGGAGCCTCAACCTGTTTACACACAGTTTCTACCTCAGTTTCTGTCACTCTCTCCATTTTGTTCCCCTTATTATCCTTTATGTGTCTGCTCTCCTCTCCGACCACCGGTTCTCCGTCGTCAAGAATCTTGGGATCTTCCAGATCTTTCTCTGCAGCTGACGGCTTGTTTTTCTTCTTCTTGTTTTTTGGCGCGTCTTTAATCAAGTTCTTGTTGGACTTTTGACTTTTGAATATCAGTTTCTGAAAGACAGGGGGTTTGTGTTAAAATTGTTTCTAAATGCTTACTCTTTTGGCTGTGTTCAGGACTGAATGAAAGTTGAAAGATGATGTTAAAGCAAACAAGTGAAGAGCAAATAAATGGGGCAAACAAATCATTGAAGTGGGAAATGAAACTGTAGAAAGAAAGTAACTGGAGCTTTCAGAGCCACAGACCAGAAAAGGAAATGGAGTTAATACTTCCAAAAATATATGAGATTACTTCTATTGACATTTTCTAGATCAATAGTATGTTGAAATGAACCGCACACTCCATGCACACACATACTCTACTGAACAAATACACACACACATTATCTACATGTCATATCTACACGTCTTCATTTTCCATCAGTTAGGTTGCCAATGGTGACTTGAGCTTTAATTCATGTATCAGACAATATCAGCATAGATTTATTCCACAAAGGACCAATCTAGAACGTATCAGCTCTATGAAAGGTCATATGGAAAATACTTTGCCAACACACATTGCAGTACAACAGAATGGCTCGTATCTCAGCACTGTGCATATTTATCTATGTGAAAACAAAAACAATTGTGGTATGAGCTGGGTTGGCGAGAGGTGATGTTGGTTCCTCTGGCTGGTGTGAAAGCTGGGAGCCAAACTCACACGTGCCAAGAGAAACAACACTGAGGAATGTGAGGTCGTGTACCTTGGATTCCCTTCTCTTGCGGGGAAGGACAGGTCTCTGAAGAAATACGACCTGCTTTGTTGCCATACTTCCATCACTAGGGTGGAGGGAGAAAGAATCAGATGAAGGAGAGGAGAAGGTTAAGTTAAAGAGAGAGAGAGAGTGAGAGATTAAGATGCAGAGGGGGGAGAGAGAGTTATTATAATTGCATTTTTTGGGGAGGGAAACCAATGCCATTTTCTTATTCATTTGCTTTGAACCACACACTAATTCTTAGCAGAAACAGTATGTAAGCAATAATATTATTTCTTGTTTGTTTTGCTTTGGAGCTGCTTGATTCTCACAACAGTTTTTGTTTTTAATAGGCCAAAATCTGGTAACAAAATTGCCCTAAGTTATCTGTTCTTGCTATAGATTTAGTATAGCTTAAAATATTGTAACGGCTACTGATGTGTACAGTTGATCAAAATTAGTGTTGCACAGAAACAGGATGATTTATAATTGATTTGTATAGATAAAAAAACTATTGCACTGACTTTTAACATTACATTACGACCGTATTGGCCTGTATGGTTATCTAAAGTTTCTAGCTAATCACTGAAACTTGTTAACAAATGTAATAATTCTGGAATTAACCCTGCATTATTAAACAATTTGGTGTAAACAATAACTTGACAAGCTAGCTAAACCTTTTGGAAGAAAGCATGAAGTATTACTCTGTCCCGGCTGTCCCAGAGTCTAGACTGAAAACTAAAGGGAACCGGGCCTTTGCTGTATGGGCCCCTGGACTCTGGAACAGCCTACATTACCACAGAATGTCAGAGACACTACGTCAGTGCATTCTTTTAAATCTTATGTAAAAACACATTTTTATAACATGGCTTTTATGAATATATTATCATTGTGATTTTATGTTTTGTTTATTCTTTTTACTTCCTTAATTAAAAAGAAATATATATACATATTCTATTTTTATTGTATGTAAAGCACTTTGTGTCATTGTACTGGAAAAGCGCTATACAAATGAAGTCATTATTAGTAGTATACCATAGCAGTTTTGCTGGTGCATGGGCTGTAACTTCATATTGTTTCATGGGCAACTATATGAAGTTACAGTTGTACCTTCAACTGTAACGTCATATAGTTGAAGTTACAGTTAATTTTCAAGTTCCAAGAGCATAAACCATTTATTAGGTTGTGCTTTGTTTCTGAGAAACTCGAGCGATTGGTGCAGCCAAGTGGCAGGCTTCAGGCTTAGAATGCTAGAGGTATTAGTAGTAGTAATCATGGCTGTAATACTGACGAGGCATGTGTCACCTCCAACTGAGCCCACTGATTTTGTGAATATTTCAGCCTAAGCTATATTATTAAAAAGGAATGGCAACATGTGTCGAATTTTAAGAAATTACCAAGCTCTGAGTTATTCAGCTCTTAAATGTACTCTTGGCAAAATGTGTAGGAGAGAGGAATAGTCAACATGTCATAATCCCCACAAAACCAAAAATGGAATATTCTGAAAGCATCTGATTAAAGTCACCTTCTCCTGTAGATATTTAAAAATGTATCAAAATAGCATTGTATACACCTACAGACCTTAATTTTCTGCTAAAAATATTTTCTTGCAGAAAATACTGTGAACTTTAAAGAATTTTCGCTCCCTACCTAAAACAGGGCATACAGTTGTTTGCTTTGGAGTTGAGGGACACCATCAACAAAATTTGATTAGGGCCTTGAAAAGGCTGGAGCCGGCCCTGCTTTATCCTTTCTGGTTCACACAAGAAACGAAAAAGGAATTTGGAGGAATAATGAATGTAAACTTGAATATCTGCCTATGATTAGGCGAGAGCTCAGACTGAAAAAGAGAACATGTTCACTCGCTTCCCAAAACATGGCTGTCCTCACAAACTTCTCCAAAATAATCCCTGTCCATACACATTCATGAATAATCCACAGAAGTGGTTCTGATGACAGATTAATCCACAGAGAAGATCAGTGGGTTCCCTGTCTCTCTCCTGCTCTATCTCCTCTCCCTCCTTCCATTTAATTATTTTTCTCTAATAACCTATTCTCAGTTTCTCCGTACATCCAATGTGCATTTTCTGATATACTTTGGGGTATTTAATTATTGTAATGACAGCATATTAGGAAGGAGAGGCTAGTAAGACAGGTATATAGAGGGAAACAGAGTTGTCTGAGTCTGGCCTCGAACCCTGGTCACCAGGGAACACATGTAGTCCTGAGTCAAGATCTTAGACTGTTACACCACACTTCAACACATACATGTTTTTTTTACAGGCTATCGCCACATGTTCCATCAACTACACGTCTCAGTTCAATAATTGGTCTTTTAACCATTCTTGCTTTACACCTGCATGCTTTTTTTTCTTCCTGTGATGTCCCTCAACATCTCTCTCTCTCTCTCTCTCTCTCTCTCTCTCTCTCTCTGTCACTTCCTCTATAGGCATACAATACCTTAAAACTAATAAATGCACTCTGATAGGCACAGGTGAGGTGCTGCGTTGAGTTAAACTGCATCATTTAGTTGACGTATGTGGAATGACAGAACGTTTACGATGGGGTCACGACTGTATAGAGCAGGCAACAAATCATCCCCACAACTAATGGGCTTCATATCCAAATCAACCATTTCCAAACCCTTTGTTCATCCAACAACCTATTTTTCAGTCTGTCAGATTGCCAGACAGGTTCCCACAAAGCGGCAAACCCACCGTGTGTCCTCAAAAACGGCCCCCTGTCCATTCAAGTAGAAAGGAGTGGATATGTTGGAAAATGACAGGCCACTTGCTGCTACAGTAAAAACTGCATTTACAATGTTTTATTTTTTGTTACCTGTGGTTGTTCACCACAGCTTTAGATTATTCATGTTTTCTGAAGCATAATGTCAAGCATTGTTTGGAAGGCATTATGAAGCAATTACAACAAAAACAGTAAGGATGTCAACAGAAAACAGAAACACCAAACATAGTGTTACGTTCCATTAGAACTTTCTGTTAACTCTCATTATAAGAGTGTGTAGTACACATGAATGTATAATTATATACGTACCATGAATTAAGTTAGCATTATTTTAATCAGAACTATTGTATTCATGTATTATGTGTAAAAGGTTTCTGAGGAGAGGGCGTGTTTTATTTAGTGAATTATCCAGGAAGGGAGTTACGGTATCTTATGACCTTCATGGGATATTTCAGGACAGGGCCCCAGACATGGATACTGGTGCCAGCTACAGAAGCAAGGCACAGCAGGCATTTATCTACATGTAAATGTTTACCTGAGTAGATAGTATGGTGATAACGTGGGTGTGACGTAACACTGTGGGGTAGATCAAGGTGATGATGGAAACCCTTGGGATGACTCTCATGTAAAATAAGGCTTGAATGTTAACTGAAGAAGCCTCTGTGTATTATGTCTCCAAACTAACATTAGCATGTCCCACTGCAGATGGATCCAATGCATGTGATTATGAGTTCACGTTGATTAAAGATGCTATGAGTTCCAGTAACGGTTCACTTTAAGTGTTAACTACTATGTATGCATAACAGGCTATTGAGACCTGAAGTGCACTTTACTCATCCTTAGAGTTTCCCAATATACATCAGCTGACTGTCCTTGTTAAAAATGGAAGAGTCAACATAACACAAGTGGAATGACTAAGCTAATCGGAAATGGATCACCAGTTATCGTTGCTGTGCACAACCAGAAGAGAGCAGTTCAGAACTGCAGAGTGCTTAGTGTTACTCTGTTGTTATATCTGGGGCGTCTCAAGGATTAATTAGCTATGTTGCGTTGTGGCATTTTGAAAGAGGGATGAAAATAGAGCAGTAATTAATCATCTATGCTCAAGAAGAGTCACCAGGGACCATAATACACATGGTAAACATATAACCACAACTGGGTTGAAATCTAAGCATAATAGAGCCTTCATAAGCATGACTCCCTGACAGTGTTCTTAAAGCACTCATAAGCACAACGTAAGCCATTTCATAACACTCTTACTTAAAGGTTACTTAGAGCCTTCCTATGTGTGATTTTATCCCACTGGGGTAAAATCCGGAAATCTTTCTGAGCATGGTCAAAATGACTCTTGCCAGCATTTCGATTGGACGTGTTCTGACTTGTGATATTGATGTGCGCTTGTGACTGTAAAGTGAGCTTTCAGGTGAGAGACTGACGTTCCACGGAAGACTTGAAAGTCATGTTGTGACTGCTGATATCTGACTGAGCTGGTGACTGTTAGTGAGTACGTGTGGTGGTGCTCATACAAGATGAGTTAGTCAGTGGGGTCTGAAGAGAACAACCGTTACATTTCTCGGAAAGGGATTTTCCACACACTTGTGGGTTTAAACCATCTCGCGCCACATGCAGTCAGGTTTTAACCCCTTACGCCAACTGGGGCTTAGTGTGTTTATCCTTTGACCGGAATTCATCAAAAATGTCTTTAAAAAATAAGTCTGGTGGGCTGACAGTCTCTTGGGAGTTGAACCTCCAGAGGGTTTACCACGTTGTATCAATACCAATGTTATGTAAGTAGGTAATGCAGTGGTCGTTCAGGCCCTAACTCAATACTAGGGAAAGTGTATTGGAAGGACAGAGTAGTTACCTGTTAGTCTTGATAATAGGTGTGGGAAGAACACAGGTCAGCCTCCAACCGTAGATGGCTAGAGACTGGAGCAGGGGAACGTAGTCTGTCTTCACCTGCAACCCCTACAGAGAGAATCCACCCACGTTAACATGACACACACTGCATTGTGTTACACAGACAGACTCACGGGAGACACACCAGATCTGCAGTATATAACCATTCCTGTAATAACAGCCATAGGGGTAATGGTGGGTGCTATTAACACCAAACAGTCTTGTAGCTTTCCTACTCTGTTTATTTGACATACAGTGTTCCCTGAATACTAAACCGTGAGATGCTGTTGGGCATAGCGTGAGCAAACACACAAACTCTCACGCATAGACGATAGTGTGTGATATGTGTCTGTTAGCTTGTGACAAGAGATGATGGTGAACGGTGTGTGATACATGTCTCTTTTAGATCCTTTACTGGCACCACCGTGACTTGGTTTAGAAACCCACCTTTGTGACACACTATACAAGGTTAACCCCCTTTCTAATTTCTAATACCCTAAAACTAACATGTAAGCCATAATCTTTTTATTTCTTAGTGGGACAGTGAACATTTACCCATTAGTGAAATTGTTCTAGTTTTGCAGCAGTTGGGGACCTCCCCACTTATATACCACACACACACATGCATAACCACACACACACACACACACACACACACACTCAAATGTTTCTGCTCACACAGGAAATCTGTGCTGTTTTCCATCTCCGCTGCACCTGCCCTCATTGACAAACCTCAGAACGTGTCTGAAGTGCAAACCCACTCGCAACCAAAATCTGCATGTATACAGTTTACTGCCCATTGTGACAATTCTTCTGGATCATTATTTTCATTCACATGGTAGACAAAAAATACCTCTACAACCACAAACAAATAACCAGCCAGTAAGAATTAGCCAGGAGTCAAAGATGAAACGTTCCAGAAACACTGCAGTCGCATAGAGAGTGCTCAGTTGTTACCATTATTTATGTTCATTGACATTTGCTGGGATTCCAGAGCTGTGAGAGCTGTGTTTTAAGGTTTGTGTTGGAACCTTTCCCAGAAATTGTCAGTTTCCCAAAAGACATACTTAAAGCAAAGTAAATTGGAAAGTAATCTTTGTTTAATGGCCCATTCCTGAGAGTAGCTGGGCCTCCACTGACAATAAATATTCTGTAAGATTCCCTGTCCCTGATCTTGCCCTGCTGTAGACAATTGTTTCATATTATGTCAGTGTTTAAATAATTTGTTATTAGTTATGTGGTACAGAATATAAATGCATATTTATTCTACAGTAAGCATAGCACCACCCACCCAAGTAGGAAACATCTTACAGAAAATTTATTTTGGAATCGAAAGGTAATTGAATTGAATGACAAATCTGTTTGAAAATCTCAGGGTACATGATTCTATAAAACAAAAATACGTTTTATTAAAACATGGAAAACAATAGAGCACACAGGATAAAGGAAACAATAGCAGATTTTGGGGAAATTATAGGCAACGTGATCAGTGAAGGGAGGCAAAGGAAGAGAAGAGAACGAGAGGAAAAGAGAGCATGTACTCTGACACTGCAGAAAGTGGTGAGGTCTTCAAACTGTTAAATGCTCACAAATAGGACCAAGGGCTGTAAAACCGCATTGGTTGATTTGTGTTAAGTTGGTTACCCTCTGGCTGGGATATGCAAAATCCAAACAGTTCACCCTTAGGTAATTGGTAGTTTATGATGTGTTTTTGCACTCATTATAGTCAATTAAGGCTAGGACCAGAAACTGAGTTTCCGTCCTGATTGGCTGCAAGGTTTCATGTTGTCACCAGAGCAGGAGGTTCACCCACCCGTGGGAACTTAAGAAATTAAGAAATATTGTCCAATTATTAATGGATATATTCTTTGTACAAACAAGAAATGTAAGTCATTGTTCAGATTATAATATTCCTTAAATGGTACAATGACACCAAATACTACATTTGTGAGAGGAGTTATTGAGAAAGACAAGAATACCTGTGACAGTCTTTAATTTGGGCCACGGTAGGTGTAAGAGGGTGATTTGACAGTGTCCCATTGTGAAGAGGAAGCCAGGTGGATGTGTATTGAGATATGGATGGACCACTGCCAGGGATTTGTGGTTGGCCTGGTAGGCCCTGACAACGGTCACCTGGCAGCATCGGCAGACGAGGAGGAGAAGGAAGCACTTAAACAGTGACTTTGTGTTCTGGTCTGGATTAAAGAAAACAGATCTGTTGAGGTAGTTCTGTACTGTTTGAGTTGACCACATACACTGTCATCTTTGTAATTAAAGAAGTCAAGTCTATATGGTCAAGGAGATTATCTAGAGCCGTGTTTTTCAACTCTGGACCTAAAAGCTAGTTCCACACCGATTTTCACAACCCTCTAATCATGTATTTATTTAGACATGGGACACTAGGTGGGTCCAATTGATAGTAGGGTAGGAGTTCAATTCTCTAGATCTAGGGCCTACTCCTCTGGCACTCTGCTTATCACTGTCATTGGAGCAGGCTGCTATTCTTCAAATGCACATTCAGTATACACTGATCAGCCATAACATTATGACCACCTGCCTAATATTGTGTCGGCCCCCCTTTTGCCGCTAAAACAGCCCTGACCCGTCGAGGCATGGACTCCACTAGATCTCTAAAGGTGTGCTGTGGTATCTGGCACCATGAAATTAGCAGCAGATCCTTTAAATCCTGTAAGGATGTCCTGGACTTGTTTGTCCAGCACATCCCACAGATGCTTGATTGGACTGAGATCTGGGGAATTTGGAGTTCAAGTCGACACCTTGAACTCGTTGTTTTGCTTCTCAAACTGTTCCTGAATCATTTTTGCTTAGTGGCAGGGTGCATTATCCTGCTGAAAGAGGCCAGTGCCATCAGGGTATACCATGCACATGGTCTGCAACAATGTTCAGGTAGGTGGTATGTGACAAAGTAACATCCACATGAATGGCAGGACCCAAGGTTTCCCAGCAGAACATTGCCTAAAGCATCAAACTGCCTCCATCGGCTTGCATCCTTCCCAAAGTGCATCCTGGTGCCATGTGTTCTCCAGGTAAGCGATGCACACGCACCCGGCCATCCACGTGATGTAAAAGGAAACATGATTCATCAGACCAGGCCTCCTTCTTCCATTGCTCTGTGGTCCAATTCTGATGCTCACGTGCCCATTGTAGGCACCTTCAGCAGTGGTCACAGGGGTCAGTATGGGCACTCTGACTGGTCCGTGGCTACACAGCCCCATACACAACAAACTGCGACCACTGCAGACTGGGAACACCCCACAAGGGCTGCAGTTTTGGAGATGTTCTGACCCAGTCGTCTAGCCATCACAATTTGGCCCTTGTCAAAGTCGCTCAGATCCTTACACTTGCCCATTTTTCCTGCTTCTAACAGATCAACTTTGAGAATGTTCACTGGCTGCCTAATATATCTCACCCACTGACAGATGTCATGATAATGAGATTATCAGTGTAATTCACTTCACCTGTCAGTGGTCATAATGTTATGGCTGAACTGTGTGTTCTTATGGACAGGATTGGCGGAATTACATGAAAAATGTAATCTGTCACTGATCACAGTGGCATGCAAAATAAAGTAATCAAAAACGTAATACTTCGGCTTACTCAAAATGATTAACATAATCTGATTACTTGTATTTGGTTCACTTTTAACATACTTATTTTGTGTATTTACAAGACATGCACCAAACGTAGCTTTACCACAACATGTTATGTAATTTTGTGATAGAGGACCAGTGCGAGAGCATAAATATCCTATATAATTCACATCACATTTTCTATGAGTCTGACAGACACAATGTTTTCAGTAGCCTAGATGGCATTGATTGCACCAAGTAAGTTAGGCCAATATAGTCAACTTGTGTAGAAGATCACATTTTATGATTCAAAACAGATTTCCTTTAACTTAGCTATGACACTGTCAAGAAGGATGGATAATTCCAGATATCGTAATGTATGAGAAATCTAAACCAGTGACTTTCATACAGTTAGGGAAAAAAATATTTTATCCCCTGCTGATTTTGTACGTTTGCCCACTGACAAAGAAATTATCAGTGTATAATTTTAATGGTAGGTTTATTTGAACATTGAGAGACAGAATAACAACAAACAATTCATTTTAATGATTGGAATAAGTATTTGATCCCCTCTCAATCAGAAAGATTTCTGGCTCCCAGGTGTCTTTTATACAGGTAATGAGCTGAGATTAGGAGCACACTCTTAAAGGGAGTGCCCCTAATCTCATTTTGTTACCTGTATAAAAGACACCTGTCCACAGAAGCAATCAATCAATCAGATTCCAAACTCTCCACCATGGCCAACACCAAAGAGCTGTCCAAGGATGTCAGGGACAAGATTGTGGAGCTACACAAGGCTGGAATGGGCTACAAGACTATTGCCAAGCAGCTTGATGAGAAGGTGACCACATTTGGTGTGATGATTCGCAAATAGAAAAAACACAAAAGAACTGTCAGTCTCCCTCGGTCAGGGGCTCCATGCAAGATCTCACCTCGTGGAGTTGCAATGATCATGTGAACGGTGAGGAATCAGCCCAGAACTACACGGGAGGATCTTGTCAGTGATCTCAAGGCAGCTGGGACCATAGTCACCAAGAAAACAATTGGTAACACACTACACCGTGAAGGACTGAAATCCTCCAGCGCCCGCAAGGTCCCCCTGCTCAAGAAACCACATGTACAGGCCTGTCTGAAGTTTGCCAATGAACATGTGAATGATTCAGAGGAGAACTGGGTGAAAGTGTTGTGGTCAGATGAGAAACACACGGCCAAAGCAACAAAGGAGTGGCTCAAGAAGAAGCACATTAAGGTCCCAGAGAGGCCTAGCCAGTCTCCAGACCTTAATCCCATAGAAAACATGTGGAGGGAGCTGAAGGTTCGAGTTGCCAAACGTCAGCCTCGAAACCTTAATGACTTGGAGAAGATCTGCAAAGAGGAGTGGGACAAAATCCTTCCTGAGATGTGTGCAAACCTGGTGGCCAACTACAAGAAATGTCTGACCTCTGATTGCCAACAAGGGTTTTGCCACCAAGTACTAAGTCATGTTTTTCAGAGGGGTTGAAAACTTATTTCACTCCTTAAAATGCAAATACATTTTTTTATTTGTTGTTATTCAGTCTCTCACTGTTCAAATAAACCTTCCATTAAAATTATAAACTGATAATTTATTTGTCAGTGGGCAAACAATATCAGCAAGGGATCAAATATTTTTTTCCCTCACTGTATCCTGGGCAGACAATTTTTGCTGTCAAAATAGAGTTCCAGAATATTTATTTATTTTGGAGAGCCAATGTGGAGATCAATCAAATGTAACCAAAATAATGGAACTGCAATACCCTCCGAATGGAGGAAAGATTAAGAATCTAATCCTTGGCCCCATCAACATTATCCTAAGTGCATTTCAAACTATTTCAGGATAGATAAGTACAATGGTATATAATGATGTGATCATAAATCATTCGCCTTCATAATGAGTCCTTGTCTAGAGCAGAATGCTGTTCTATTGATGCAAAGTCAAATTCCAAAAGCACATAGTCAAAGTGCCACCTATTTTCTCATTTGTTTGGTTCCTACAGCGTGTTATTAGAATTTTTGTATTTAATTAATTTTTCTAAAGATAACTCTCTGTAGTCAATGGAGAGTGAGATGCTATGCTAGCCTAGCCCTAACCCTCAAATTGTAATTACGTTTGGTTTTTTGTTCCTGTTATGTGCCAGGAATGTTTCCAAGAAACCCTTTCTGTAATTTCAAATAGAATGTGGTTGTTCTCAGAAAATAAAACATGACTAATAATATTTCATGGACCATTGAAATGAATATTTCTGTGTATTTGTCCTAGAGATTTTACCTGATGGTAAAAAAGAAACCTTCTTGTTTGTGTCAGGTTGATCTGAATATTTGATTTATTCATTTGATTGAATTTTTTCCCCCTGCAATTTAAGGCATTGTTGTCAGATGGAAAGGAAACTGGGATTTATCAAACATTCCCACAAGCTTCATACTTACTCCAGTAGATCATCATTAATAAATACCAACTCTTGGTTATTTGTATTTTTAAACACCCCTAATTAACCACATTTGATCCAAATCAGCCCATTAAAACCTGTGAGGAATACATAACTATAATCATAATGAAATACTAAATAAGAGAACAACAGGTCTTTAATTTAGCTTGTTCAGTTGTGACCCAATTGAAAGTTCAAACTGAAACCCCCTCAACCAGTAAAAATAAATATTTTTACAATAAAAGCTAATTTCAACTGCCCTGTGTGAACTCCTGGCTGGGATGACACAGCCATACTCTGATCCTGAAAATGTTAAAGGACCAGCACCACTTCTACTCAACCCTACATAGTCTCCATAGAACACATAAACATGATGACCTTAACCACTGTAGTTACATGTCAACCAGGACCACATATAGGTCATATTTCCATAAGCAGGGTGCTCTTGGAACCTTTTCATCCACAGATCAACAGCAGGATTTTCCCATCCCTCATCAAACTGCCCTGTGACCAAAGAATCAGACTCAATCAAACATATGCAGGGACAGTGAAAATAGGTCTGTCTATATGTAGGTCAGCTCATCTCTCACCTTGACTTGACAGGGACCTACTTTAACAATCCTCTTAGAGGTGTCCCTTCCAGACTGTCTGCAAGATGACCACGGACAGTAGGACTATTGACTTTTCCGCCGGCATGTGTTAAAAGAAATATCACAGACAATAGTTAAATAACAAGCACCATCTAGGCTTTAATAACTTTTTATTGATCAAGTTCTTACTCGTTTCCCAAGTAATCGTTTAGTCCACTTTGTCTAGATAAAGCGTATATAGTGCATATCTTTTTGATACACCCAATGAATATTGCTTGCTCAAGTCGGTCAGCACCAATAGGATTTACTGACCTATTTCAGTTCATTGCATCAAGTCAGTCAAACTTCCATGGAGGGAGAACTAGTCTAGACAACGAGTTAACATGAGAGGCCATCAGACAGATAACACGGACGCACGCAACTGCACACAAATAGACTCCTTGTTGTTGAAAGTTTACTCTCTCCGTCTGAAATCCGCTCTCCAAAGATCCATCATTGGCATATTGACACTAGGTTGTTGGTCTTTAATCCCATTTCGACAATTTGGTTTCTGGTGACTATGAAGTGGTGCTCCTCAAAGCCGAGACCTCTCTAGAGCTGCTGGGAACTAATGACAACAGTGTCAGTGTTGTTAAGTCATTCCACTCACTGGCGACTGTTATCTGGTTTTCTGTATAATACCTCTCCGGACCCATGCACTGCTGGGTTTAATTCAATAAAGGCTGTGAGGAACTGCGAGCTAACGCTGAAAAAACAGGACGCCTTGTTGTTCAGTTAAAACTGACAGTATTGTTTTTTCATGTGGGCATATCTGTGGTAGTACAGCATCATGATATGCATTTGGAAAAGTAGAGTGGAGGTGTTTCATGTGTTAATTCCGTGTGACTGTAATGTGAAGCACTACCCAAATGTTGACCATTTCTTTAACAATACGGAGGCAGTTAGGAATGCTGGCGTCAAAGGATCTTCCCACGCCAGGAGCAGTTCTTTAATCACCCATGTTATTTCTTTAATGATTTATCTGGAAACTAGCAGCATGTCAGAAATATACTAACATGCTTCAATAGTGAGCATTTCATTCCCTTCTGTGAATCAGAATTAATGACAAGGTTGCCTTGTTATTAGCCAGGTTGCCTTGTTGCCGTGTTATTAACCTATAAATAATATTTGGCTGAGAGATCTCAAGCAGCTTCTTGTTCAGGCTCTAAAAGTGACAAGTGAAGGCTTTTCATTGCATTATGGAAGCATCGTGTTTGAGTTTTGATTGGGGAGTTCATCTTGAAAATATTTACACAGTTGTGAGAAAGCGTTTGTGAACCCTTATGAATTATGTACATACCTGCATAAAAGTCGGCTAAAAAACTCTGATTTAACAAAGAACAAACAAGCGTGTGAACCTCTATTTCTTCCAAAGCTGGTTATTGAAGTCAGATGGTCCAATCAAATGCATGAAATTCAGATGTGGAATAGAGGTGCCATTATTTGAATAAAAATAAAAAGTTCAGTTACTAACAAAGACTATCTCAGTGGACCATGGCCTTGGTTGAAATACATTTCAAAATAGTTGAAGAGGCTATAAAAGGCTACCAAAGCATTTCCAAAGTGTTGAATCAGTCTACAGTCAGAAAGTGTACGAATGGAAAAGTCAGCGCCACTTCCCTCCCTAAGAGTGGCCAGCAAAGATCACAACAAGAGCATGTCATATAATGGTCAGGGAGGTGACAAAGAATCCAAAGGTAATGGTGAAGGATCTGTAGGCAATCTTTGCACTGGCAAACATCTGTGTCCATAAATCCACAGTAAAGATTCATGGGAGGATACCACAGAGGAAACCGCTGCTCTGCCCAAAAAAACATTGCTTCCCATCTCAGGTTTGCCAAAAACAACATGGATGTTCCATAACACTACTGGAAAACATTTCTATGGACATAGAAAGAAGAGCACCTCATCCCAACCTCATCCCAACCTCATCCCAACCATAAAGCATTCTGGAGGGATAAATGTAGTTTGGGTGGCTGTAGTTTGCTGCAATGGGCCTGGATGTCCTCCTATCATTGAGGAAACACTGAATTTGATCGTTTTTCAGGACATTCTACAGGGGAATATCATGCTAACTGTCCATCATCTGAAGATGAAAAGGGGTTGGGTCATGCAGCATGACAATGACCCAGAACATCATTCTAGCCATTTATTGTAGAAACTTTAATAGCCTCTGTAGAGAAACTTTTTAGGTTTGTTAATCAGCCTCTTTTCTTTCTTTCTCTGCAAATAAATCCAACCACCTGTCACTCTTTCAGCAAGATTGGAACGAGAGTGCTGGAAAGAAAAAAAAATCCCAATCAATATTCTGCATAATGTTATTATTCTGAGTAATTACTCTGGCACCGAAACAGCAATGAGTGGTGAGGATACTTTGCATATCAATTTTATACAGTTATCAAAATGAATGTGTTGGGTATGAAGCCTGATCATTCTTTGTGAAGTAATGGTATCAAACTAACTTCAGTTACCAGTTGAGCAAAGTTGCTCATTGACAAAGTTCAGGCCAGCACTTTTGATTGGATTCATTCTAATTACAATGTGGAACTTCTAACATTGTTAAATTGTTTCTTTGTCCTCCAATTAAATTCTAAAGTTGCACAAAAGGTCTAGAACATACATTTTATTTCTCAGAGGTTGAGAAAAAATTGCGTCTCTAAAAACATTGCTGCATCTTTACAGTATTTCCATGTGTTTCCATGTTTGTATTACATTTTGTGTGTAGTGTGTGACACTGTACACACACTACATTTAGTCTGATTAATATTGTGTAGTGTGGAAGCTTTAGTCATTAAATAGGGATGAACTACAATATTCAATGCCAATGGTTAAACTGGGTTTCTGTTTTTGGGTATATGAGCGTCAAACCTGAGGTGGAAAAGACACATTTAGTAGACATCAGTCTTTTCTTACACTTTGACAGCCTCAGGGCAGCCTTAGAAACTCGAAACTCGATTACAGTGATAGCATCAATACACATGCACGCACACACTCGTGCACGCGCTGACGGTCGTCATGCACACAGTCACAGAAAAATGCCAGATGTAGACAGAAATCAATTTCCAACTCAGATTTTCAAACTCTGGACTTAATTGCTGGCCAGATAAGGGCATGTTTGCTGCAGGATAAGCCATCAAGTTATCGCGACAACACAACAAAACATGCCTCATAGACTCTGATTTGCTTCCATGTCACTGCGGTTGGAGGAAATATTTCTGAAGACTCCCCCATTAAATGCAAGTACAAAGGGCTCTAACCTTCGAAAACACTTTAACACTTCATCTACAAGGCCCACTCACATCAATGATGGTCCATTGCTCTACAACAATGGCGTCGTAAATGGTAGAGGGTGTCTGGTCTCCGCCTTCCATTCCTTCTTGGAAGATGAAGATGCTTTCCACTGATTTGGGCAGCAGATCTGTAGAGATGGAGAGGTAGGTCACCAAGGGGTTAGATTTAACAGAATGTCGGGTGTCTGTGTTTCTGTCTGCCTGTCTGTCTGCCTATCTGTCAGATGTCTGTCTGCCTGCATGCCTCAAGGCCACGCATAAAAGAGACTGAAGTTAATGACATTACACACCCAACCAGCAACCAAGACACAGTGGGCCATTTATTACCAGGATGCAGCGTGGCTATTTGTATATGCAAGGGCCAGATACGGATTACAGAGAATGACAGAATAAGAGATAGATACGGGTTACGGAGAATGACAGAATTAGAGATAGATACGGATTACGGAGAATGCCGGAATAAGAGATAGATACGGATTACGGAGAATGACAGAATAAGAGATAGATACGGGTTACGGAGAATGACAGAGTAAGAGATAGATACGGATTACGGAGAATGACAGAATAAGAGAGAGCGAGGGGAGGGGAGGTAGAAAGAGTAAAATTATGTTTTATTTCAGAAAAGAGATGAACAGACAGACTTCATGGACAGTGTTGAATCAAAACATAAGTCCGACCGTTATGTCCTCCATGATATCATAAATATTTACAGGATGAATTAACCAGGACATGGCCATTGTTACTATAAATACATTTTCAGTAGATTCCATTTCATTTGCTCCCCATGAAGGTAACATTCCCAGTTTGGACCTTATCGGCGATAGAAACATTAGCAAGCTAGTGAGCTTTTTCTCCATCCAATGCGTTTCTATTATTCCATTGAGCGGAGTGGTAGAGCCCCTAAGACCAGGGCTTTCAGTTGGTCTGAATGCTTTCTCATTACTCCTGGAACATTTACACACTAATACAGTTTGTGCTGCCCAGGCTCCACTGTGAGACTCTCCACATTTCATTACACTGCCCTAATAATAGGGGAACGAGGGCCGGCTGGAGAGGGAGGTACGGCAGGCTCCTTTGTTTTCCCCCAGAAAACCAATTTAAGGCTGCTGGGCCCGCTCAATTCAAGACATCTCTCAGACATCTCAGACATCTCTCAGACATCTCTTTGCTCTTTTCAAATACAGACATTGTCCTCCCTCCCTCCCGACGCCCCTACTTTCCATCTCCCCGTCTATCTGATGTCTCCCTACTTGGCGTTGAATTGGAAAGCCCTCCGGGATATTGTGTTGGCCTGATGGTTCCCTGCTGATACACGGGGATCACTCAGGTGAGATGTACACATGGATTGTGTCACTTTGCTTTAGGGGCAACATGTTGTCTCCTGGCATTCTGGTGCCAGACACTGAGCCACCGTGTTTTGGAGGGACTGACAAGGTTTGGAAATGACGACGGGTGCTGCCAATTCAAATCACCCAGCATAAAGTGTAATGGAATGAGTGATTTTCAATGGAGCGACACCTTGTGTTGAACATACTGACGTGTGCATGTACGATCTCTTCCGAAGACACTGACACAGAGCGCGACCTGAAAGGCGCAGAGTGACATGGATACACTGAGAAATTGCAAGTGTGGTGTGGTGAGTTGTGACACAGACAGACATTAACTGACAAAGAATACCAACCTAACAAGCACCCAGCAATGAGAGAGAATAATGCTGGGATGACACATACTTCGAGGGAGAGACATGAAGGACTTGAAACGGGGGCTGAATCCAAATGTTAGATATCGGCGGTTTCGTTGTTAATGCTCAGATTCCACACTAAGTTCTATTGACCATGGACATTTCAGAGGGAGGATGACCGGAGTCATCTGTATAAGTGACAAGATATAAACGTGGATGATCCGCACTCCCAGGGACAACAGAAGGCAAGACCTAAAACAAAACAACCAGGAA
Source organism: Esox lucius (assembly GCF_011004845.1). Taxonomy (NCBI): domain Eukaryota; kingdom Metazoa; phylum Chordata; class Actinopteri; order Esociformes; family Esocidae; genus Esox; species Esox lucius. Next base: position 13,682,435 of record NC_047588.1, on the reverse strand, counting down.
TCCAGAGAGAGAAGAACTGATATATAGAGAGTGTGGGCTTACTAATGTGTGTGGATTGGCTGGAGCTTTTCTACTCTGAGCCAAAGGTCTGGGGGCTGATAGCCAAATACCTGTAGTTACTGGGCAGACTTCTGCTGGTAGCTAGGGTTTTGAGGACCATCACATGAAAACCTATCCTGCCTTACATACACAAAGGAATATACTTTCAAAAATCAGACTCAGAGCACACACACACACACACACACATGGGCATATATACACACACACACACACACCATTAAGCCATATTGCACAACAATATTTGGCCTTAATAATGGAAGAACTCTCCAGCAAATGATTTGTAACTGTAAAGTCGTATTTTATTGAAAAAACCTATTCTGGGATTTGGCTTTGGATTTGTCTGAATATAGGAAGCAAAGCATTGTGCCGACTGTCATCTGAATGGCTCACTGTTTCACAGCACTGGCTACGAATCCTCTTTGTTGTTGTAGAGATAGCATAAGCCAAGTCTAACAAAGAAACACTTCCCGTCAACACTATTAGTGTCAATTCGCCAGTAAACAAACTGCTCCCACTCAGAGCCGTATGGGGCTGCATAGGCAATACGACACAGCTAAGCATGAATCTTTAACAGCCGTCTCATGACACCGCCAGGTGGTCGGGCCCATAGACATCACACAGGAACTGCCAGCCAAGAACCAAGAATTTGCGAATTCAATAAAGCTCTAATATCCAACCCTGAGTGCCGGCAAGGTCTCAGTCTCTCTGAACCCACTCCCGCCCATCTCCTGCCCAGCCACACTGGGATATTAAACACAACTTATGGCCCCCGCCCACCTCCCCCGCCTTCTCAGCAAGCTTCACCATGGAAACCCATGTCTTCGGGGATGAGGGCAGAAGTGCAGCAGGAGAGACTGTGAGCGTATTCCCCAGGACCATCCCAGGCAGTCAATCCACAGACAGACACAATACAGAGGTAGCGCCACGTTGAGCAAAAGGCCAGCCAAGCGGTGGCGATTCATGAATATAGAAGCGTAGGATTTTAATAAACTATAGCAGAAAAACCAGTAAGAACAATGGAGGGTCAAACTCACAGGGAGATTATTCCTCTAGTAACAGGAACTAGTATCAGGAACTAGTAACAGAAACTAGTAACAGGAAGCTTTTGGTTTTTAGCATTGCTAATTTGGATGTAAACAGATGTACAAAGGACAAACAGCTAAAAGTGTAACAGCCTACCAGTAGGCATATTTACTTAACTTGTTATAGAGTTATCCTCTGGCAGTATTTAGATAGCCCTATGATAGTTATGTAAAGTAGGAAAACCTCAGGACGTTATAAAGTAGGGAGAACAAGTGTTTGATACATTGCAGATTTTGCAGGTTTTCCTACTTACAAAGCATGTAGAGGTCTGTAATGTTTATCATAGGTACACTAAACAAAAATCCAGAAAATCACATTGTATGATTTTTAAATAATGAATTTGCTCATTTGAAGTATTTGATCACCTACCAACCAGTAAGAATTCTGGCTCTCACAGACCTGTTAGTTTTTCTTTAAGAAGCCCTCCTGTTCTCCACTCATTACCTTTATTAACTGCACCTGTTTGAACTCGTTACCTGTATAAAAGACACCTGTCCACACACTCAATCAAACGGACTCCAACCTCTCCACAATGGCCAAGACCAGAGAGCTGTGTAAGGACATCAGGGATAAAATTGTAGACCTGCACAAGGCTGGGATGGGCTACAGGACAATAGGCAAGCAGCTTGGTGAGAAGGCAACAACTGTTGGCGCAATTATTAGAAAATGGAAAAACGGTCAATCTCCCTCGGTCTGGGGCTCCATGCAAGATCTCACCTCGTGAGGCATCAATGATCATGAGGAAGGTGAGGGATCAGCCCAGAACTACATGACAGGACCTGATCAATGACCTGAAGAGAGATGGGACCACAGTCTCAAAGAAAACCATTAGTTACACACTACGCTGTAATGGATTAAAATCCTGCAGCGCACGCAAGGTCCCCCTGCTCAAGCCAGCGCATGTCCAGTCCCGTCTGAAGTTTGCCAATGTGGAATCTGAGCATTAACAATTACAATATGTACGTTTCATTAGAAGTGAATGTGCTTAGATAATGCAACAGAAACATCTCTGTTTAGATTATCTCTCTGTAGGTTGTGCTCTAAAGACCTAAGGAATGTTTACAATGGCCACCTGGCATGGGGGTTGACTTCTAGAAACATGATCTGTGCTAGGTAGACGCCCTTAATGTATAGGTCAGCTTGTAACCAACATTACAGTGAGAAGATAATGGAACGTTCACCGAATGACATCTGTGCTGCAATTTTACAATAAACTTGAGCGAACTTCTCCCATGATTTGATACAGGTTCTACATTATTTGACCACTATACGAAACCGTCCGTTTCTAACACCAATGACCTTCTGGATGATCCAGAGGAGGAATGGGAGAAGGTCATGTGGTCTGATGAGACAAAAACATTTTTTTTTGGTCTAAACTCCACTCGCTGTGTTTGGAAGACGAAGAAGGATGAGTGCAACCCCAAGAACACCATCCCAACCGTGAAGCATGGAGGTGGAAACATCATTCTTTGGGGATGCTTTTCTGCAAAGGGGACAGGACGACTGCACTGTATTGAGGGGAGGATGGATGGGGCCATGTATCGCGAGATCTTGGCCAACAACCTCCTTCCCTCAGTAAGAGCATTGAAGATGGGTCGTGGCTGGGTCTTCCAGCATGACAATGACCCAAAACACACAGCCAGGGCAACTAAGGAGTGGCTCCGTAAGAAGCATCTCAAGGTCCAGGAGTGGCCTAGCCAGTCTACAGACCTGAACCCAATAGAAAATCTTTGGAGGGAGCTGAAAGTCCGTATTGCCCAGCGACAGCCCTGAAACCTGAAGGATCTGGGGAAGGTCTGTATGGAGGAGTGGCCCAAAATCCCTGTTGCAGTGTGTGCAAACCTGGTCAAGAACTACAGGAAACGTATGATCTCTGTAATTGCAAACAAAGGTTTCTGTACCAAATATTAAGTTCTGCTTTTCTGATGTATCAAATACTTATGTCATGCAATAATATTACTGCAAATTAATGCAAATTAATTACTTAAAAATCATGTGATTTTCTGGATTTTGATTTTAGATTCCGTCACTCACAGTTGAAGAGTACCTACGATAAACATTACAGACCTCTACATGCTTTGTAAACAGTAGAAGTACACACCTATTTTAGATAATTTAGATAATAAAAAATAACAACATTCGGAGGCAGTGCTGTGACTGTGATTATGATCTCCAATCAAGCTCAGCTTAAATTTCACTGACACTACATGTTTGATTGTGATGCACAATCCAGAATGCCCATAATGTTTATAGAGGAGATGGTCTCAAGCGTCAGGCAGAAGAGCTTATTCTCACACTGTAATGTATTCAAAAATGGATCTCAAAGAGGTGCTAAATTTGGAGTTGACAACATGGGCCGTGGGTTCTTGCGCTTGTTAAAAGCAGATGCACCTCCTTTTAATGTAATTAGCAACTTACAACAAAATATGTCATGTTGCCCGGGCTTTTATTTCCTACGGCTCGCACAATCCTGTCTGACTGAATAGTGTTTATCAGGCATAGATTGGCAGGTGTCTTTCTTGTACAGTATTCTTTACAGAAGCAATTTCATGAACACGCCTCTATGTATTTTTATAATACACTCACTGCTGTAGTCAAACATGCATATCTTAACTTCACATAAAAATGCTAAACATTATAGTAATGCGATTCATTACTCCAAATCTAAAACAGGTCAAATATGCGAGCAGGCCCTCATCTGCCATCAGGTTAATTATCTGTGTTTCAGAGTCGCTGAAGCGTTCACGTTTGGAGATTAATGAATTACGAGTCTTATTTACTCAAGCTGGTTTATTTCACAGTCATCAGAATTAAATAGCCCTGGGTCTAGCTAAACACTACAGCACACTACCAGAACAAAAAAGTCATTTTGTCAATAGCTAACCAATACCTGGCTTATATACTATTGTGGAATCAAGCAAAATGTGTTAAAAAAATAAATACTGTGAACAAGTCAGATTTTGTCATGAAATGTGTTTGCTACAGAGAAGAACTACTTTGCTAGCGCTATAACATATAACATATAACATATAACATAAGTTAGTTCACCATTGTCGCTGCCCAGGTGGAAGTATCCATCGACGAGGGAGGCTCCGTTGTTGAAATGCTGGGTCATATGATCCAGCCAGTTGGCCTCCACCCCTTTGACCCCCTGATCACAGAGCTGGACCCTCAGCGGCACCTTCACAGTGTAGTACTTTAGTGGGCCCTCCCGGTCTGTGGGCTGGTTGAACAGGGCTAACAGCTCCACACCTGAGAAGACAGAACAACACAATACCCAAGCTTATACATTGTGCCACCATGAAGTGTCACTCAATGGACCCGTAACGTGATGGAGTTGATACAATGGTGATTTATAACACACTACAGATGGAGGGAATGAATAACATTATAGAGTTGACCCATACCTTGTAATAGAGGGATTTAATGGCATTACAGTTGATCGATAATTCTTCACAATCCCGCAAAGCCAAAAACTTGTTCTTGAAATAGTTGATAATGAATACAGACCAATGCATACATATTTGGATGGTCTTCAGGCAGCACCCATTCAAAGCAAAACCTGCATAATCTGGTATTTTTAATGCAAATATCTGCCATTTCCATGTGAACCAGATGGAGGGCCAGAATGTGACTCCCACACACACGAAGACTCACAAACACAGGCAAGTACACACACACACACAGGAAGGGGACCATGGGCCATTTTCTCTGGTTTGCTGTCAGTCAGTCAGTCACCCAGAACAATGAATCATTTATAACCATTTCCTTTCTTGCCCGTCTGACTGATGTGACAGCTGGCCACCAAATTCCCCAAATCTTGTAATTTTCCACAGTTGGAAGCTACAGAATTGCTGCTAAATCACAATAATGCACCAGAACTCTATACATGTTAGAGAAAGTGCAAACATATTGCAAACCAGCCTATGACAACACAACACAGATATATTAAATAGAAATTAGGCTTTCACATCATGATAATGAGTTGCCTGTTGAAGGTCCTTGGTTTTGACTCTAAACCAGTTGCTCCAATGTTCCACCAGATGACAATAACCAGCAGATTTACGGTAATACATTTCCAATAACTGGCAAATTAATTGTAATTCATTTCCAACTATCCAGCAGATCAACAGTAATGCATTTCCAATAACCAGCAGGTCTATGGTAAAGTATTAACAATAACCAGTAGCTGAGGTGTCAATTTTGGTCAATTATAAACAATAGCCAGCAGGTCGATGGTAAAGTATTAACAATAACCAGCAGGTTGGTGGTTATTTTGTTGATATATGCATTTGTTGTTGACATTCGTCAATCAAAGTCATAGTGGTGTGGTGACCCAGTCAGTCAGAATGAGGCAAATATACCTTACTGCCTTATACCTTGTTTGCAGGTGGACAAAAGTTAACAAATTATTAAGACTAAATATATTTACGGAATTAGTTGTTACCCTCGAATGTAATTTGGCTACCAAATGCTATGTAATTTTAGTCTGTGGAATATAAAGATGGTTGGGATCGCAGAAAACGTCAAGTTAAGCAAATAGCATAGCTAGCTAACTTAGCTGACTAGGTTCTCTAGATATTTCCATCCAATAAACTCAATATAATGTGTTGATAAATGTTGGCTTCTAGTTCTGTTGCAGAGTTTTGCGTGTCTACCACACTGGTTGCTCCATATGCGGGCTCAGTCCTTCCTCCCACAAACGGCTTTGAGCCGACTTTAGATTAAGACGACACACTCCTTCGAGCATTATGTAGCAACGCTCATGTTGTATCGGTCTTAAAAACATCTAAAAACCAAAGATATTTCTAAGCATTTTGGCGTTTTAGGTCACTGAAAACGGACCTTTTGAAAAACTCCTTCCAGGGTGAAGATATTGAGTAACTCGATTTTTCAATGTTCATGTGTAGCCAAGGAAACCTGAGATTTTGGCTCGTAACGTCAGAGTGTGTGCTGCTATCTCCTTTGTTTACATGAGGCGATTTTGTGCAATGGCGGACGTAGCCAAAATAGTGTGAGTTTTAATATTTCTAATAGGACTTTTGACATATTTACACAAATATGTACTGTCACTCTCCCACTATATTGAGGAACAGAGGCATCAGAATGCGCTACGGAGGTCAATGCTACATCTAACACTCGCGCCATGGTTGTTAGCCTACCGGAATTGGTAATAATCTTTTTCAGGCTTCTGATAGAGTGTAGGGCTATATAGAGAGGGTAGGGCTATATAGAGAGGGTAGGGTTATATAGAGAGGGTATGGTTATATAGAGAGGGTATGGTTATATAGAGAGGGTAGGGCTATATAGAGAGGGTATGGTTACATAGAGAGGGGAGGGATATATAGAGAGGGTAGGGCTATATAGAGAGGGTAGGGCTATATAGAGAGGGTATGGTTATATAGAGAGGGTAGGGTTATATAGAGAGGGTAGAGCTATATAGAGAGGGTAGGGCTATATAGAGAGGGTAGGGCTATATAGAGAGGGTAGGGTTATATAGAGAGGGTATGGTTATATAGAAAGGGTAGGGCTATATAGAGAGGGTAGGAAATTATAGACAGGGTAGGGCGATATAGAGTTTTATCGCCGCTTGTTGGTTTGGCATGTTCTTTGACAGTACTTGACAGTGTGTTTTTGCATTTTTATGTGGATTGTGATTTTTTTTTTTTTAAATTTAAGAACGAAGGAGAAAAAAACCTGTTCTAAGAAATCCCCATGTACATGTGGACTAGGCCTAACTATACTGTTCATATAATTAAATGATGTCCAATGCACACCCCTAACACTTATCCGCCAGTCAATGGTCATGTATTTGAAATAAGCAGCAGATCAATGGAAAGGCATTTAACATGGTGAATTAAATAACATAGTTATTTGTCAGCTAGCTTTCCAAGGTGAAGAAAAGTGAATAATTCTTTCTTATTTTTTGGCTCTATAATCTAAAAGTCTGGAATTGAAATCAAGAAAAATTGGTTCAATGTCCAAAAATTTACGAAGGGTACTGCAATTCTGAGTTATGAATACAGCCTTGGGAAGAGTGAAAATGAGCAAGGGATCCGTACTACAGTGCATCAAATTATTCCCACATAATAAGCTAATCAAAATGCAAAATCAAGATTAAACAACGTCTCGTTGTGCCTGAAAAGTTAACAAAGTATGTCAGATGAAAGAAGGTTCCCTCATACAGGTTGTGACCCACTTGGATAAGCAGCATGGAATAAGGCCAAAAGGCCTCGTTTGGATGAGTTGGAGGAAGGCTCGCCGCCATATTCAACTCTCCCTAATCGGTCGGGAGTTTTTGTGAGACACAACTGGATATGATTACAGTCGGGAAGGAAGAAAAAGAAGGTATAGAAGAAAAATGTTTATGAATAATTTGGACGGCCCCTCACCTGCCCTGGGATTTGGATGGTGAAAACACAGTAGAATGCATTGACTAATGAGACCTGTAAAGCCACACTCAAATGCTATGGAACTTGCCCAATAATCTGAGAACATTGGTAACATTGGCTAATAAGAAAACAAGCACATGACAGAAATCACCATGTCCTAAATGTGCCCCATTAATGTCAGAACAGATAGATGCCCACCCACCTAAGACACAAGGTCAGGTCCCAAAACCCTCTGATGACCTGAAGAACCTTCTAGAATGTTTCACAAATCCAGGCCACCCAACAGTGATTGGATCAGCACAGTCTTGACACAACACTTTGGAATACACAAATCCCCAAAGCAGCATCATGTCATGTTTTCCAAGCAGCATGATTTTGAGTTGGAGAGTTATGAGCTGGTAGCTTCATACAACATCCTTTCTAAGAGGATTTATGTAAATAGCATTCACCATTCAGATGTTTGTTTCATTTCCATCTTCGTGCCTTCTCCCTCTCCTCTCGCACGTGTGTTCCCATGGAAATATTCCTCTCAGCACTATTTTTAATCACCTCAACGCGTTCTGACGCTATTTCAGTCCATGCCAATTTCACAGTCACAGTTACACTTCTGACTGTGGGCTTGTGACCCTTTCCCCGTTCACCATTTTGCTGTTGCCTGTGTGGAGTGCCGTACACCTCAGGAGGATTACACCCAGAATGGAGACTTTGAGTCCACCTCAGCAGAGAGAGCATTAGCGAAGAGGACAAGGGCAGTTGGCACGCGGTCAGAAACCATGCTGTGGTGGTCTGAACCGTGAAGGTTTGGGAATGAGGGAGGATGAATAAGACTGAGTGAGGTGGAGAAGGGGTGGGACCAGGGGGGGCATTTGGGGATTATCTCCCTGCAAAATACACTGGAGGGAGGTCCAGATGGACCAGGGCACTGTGTCTACAGGGAGACGAGCATGTATGGTGAACGCGCATATGTACGCACACATCCACCCACTCCCTCACACATACACACACACACACTAAAGTGTAACTTCAACACTCATTTTATGAACACATTTTCACACTGGGGTTGAAAAAGAACATGTAAATGGAGAGAGAGAAAAGAGTGAGGAGCTGTCCATCTGGTGTTCTGAAATATGCTAATTTCATCCAACTCTGTGCTGCGCCACAGTCTGAGCAAATTGAAGAACCATTTATGCTGTTTTTAGTTGATTCCTGTCTGCCAGTCTTCAAAGTCATGACAGGCAAAAGTACAGTATATGAGTCCAATTACACGGTAACCAATTTAAATGCGAAAAAAGACTCACCATCGACAGTGTGACGGCTTGGCTTCTCCTTCAGCTCCAAGGCATTGGTCTTATTATTGTTATGTGTCAGTGTGTCTTCCTCTATCCGATCCTGACTGGGGTCTTGCTGGCTGTGTGCGGACGGTGTTACAGTGAGAGATGACCCCCCATCTCCGCTGTTTTCGCCCACTTTAGTGTCACTCTCCCCAGCGGTCGACGCCTGTCCCTTCCCTCCCCCGTCTCCGTCGTCACGCGGGGAGCCCTGGCCCCCGGCGGCCCCGGCGTCCATCGTCTGCTCCTGGGCCCCCGGTGCTCCATGGATCCGCGGGGTAGTCGGGCTGCCGCTGCTCAGGGAGCCCAGGACGGAGCTGGGGCTGGAGTGGAGGGAGAAAGAGGGCGTCTCCGGCACGCTGGTCTGGGTACCCCGTATGCCGCACGGCTCCTGAATGAAGCCGACAAACACGACCCCCTGGTCTGCAGCATCCTGGATCTGCTAGAGGGAGGGAGACGGGAAACACCTGCCTTAGAGAGAGTGGTGGACCGACTCACTTTTAATAATATCATTTAATAACAGCCTTTCAGCGTGAAAACAAACTGTGCGTCCTGCACCAGTGGTGGACAGTCTTTTAGACAACGTTAGCTAATGACGAGAGACCCACGTTCTAGGTTGGTTTACAAATTCTGTGAAACACAACCTAGAACATGAACACACAGTTCTAGTTTGTGCCACTGTAAAACCGTGTCTAGGTTTCCCCCCGGTCGTTCCCCACTTTACTGGATTCCAGGGGATGGTTTACCATGCAGGTGCATGCACATTATTGTAGATTCACCCGTCTTCCGTCGAGCGATCTGCCCAACGTCAGGCTGTCATGTTGAGCTTCTGTACAGTATAGACGATTGGACAGTGATGGCTCCAGCCTTGGCAGAAGTGCAACCTGAATCAGGCAATCTTTTGCCCATTTCATTGTGTCTTGGCATTTTATTGTCAATATTGGTATTTTCCATCAAACTAAATGAAAATGTTAACTGTCAACTAATATTAATGGTGTCATTTTCCATTATCTTTCTCTAATAAGATCAAGCCAGAGGCTGCACATCCTGCTATCTGCAGCCTGGGACCTGCAGAATTCAATCAAATCAGCATATGGTCCAGATTGCAGGTTATTCTCTATGCAATGTAATTGTGAAACAGTCACATTGTTTTTGTGCTGCATTGTTTAATATCTAATGAACGTTTGCTCAGCGCGGGTACGCTATATTGCAAAATGAAATTGCCAACATAAAAAAGAAATATTGTCTCATTTGAGAGCAACACTTTCCGTCAATGCGGGAGAAAGATCATTTTGACTCTGTGTGTTTGTGTGTGTGTGTGTGGGTGTGTGTCTGCATGTGTGTGTGCTGCAATGGAGTGACTCATGTGAAGGTAATGGTCAACATCGGATTTAAAATCTGGTCCACATCGAATGGACAATCACACTGTATTCTACACTGCACATGCTTAGTTCATGAGAACATAAGAACATCATACCTTTCTATAGATATTTACCATTACAAAATGCTGCTTATAATTGTGATTTCTGCTAAAATGACAGGGCTTGGGACATTAGCTCACTCTACAGAGATTTGTGTTAGCAATGTATCCACTACTGAAGTAGACCAGTCCAATGTAAATACTCGTATTCTCTCAGTCCTACATTAAGGCATACATATCCTATTTTCCAGATATTAGACGGAGAGAGAGTGCTGTAGGACTCAAATGAAACGCTGTGGTGCTCAGGTGATTGGCTGGCTGCGTTGATAAACCTTGTCCACTCCCCAGCGCTTCGTTAAAATGTAGGACGGTGTCATCCTCTGTACAGTCAAAACAAAGATGAAACCCAACAGACAACGGAGATTGTCTTCTTCCACAGGGTCTCTGGAGCCCACAGGACAGTCAGCATTGGCTCTCATTTGAGTCCACCAGGAGCCTATTCTGGCACTGTTCTAGTTTTCTGTCCTTTCCAGTATGGCTCCAACAGGCTCTGGATGATGCATAACCAAACCCAGCCAGGTATGAAAACCCTTATCTGAAGCTCACCTTCTTGACGTAGCCCTGGATGAGCTCTGGGGTGGGCACCTGGTCGGCAGGCAGACACTGCTCCAGCTGCAGGCGATAGGGTGCACAGCTTGACAGGCTCCTCTCCAACCTGCAGGAGGCGCCCACGCAGCGGGACGAAGAGAGGAGAGCATCTCAGTCACAGACAATACAGACATGTGCCACATTATTGTAACACGTACCGAAATGGTCACGCAGAGGAATCCTTGAAAATGACCTATTTAGTGATGTATGCAAGGAATGTATGTCCACCCACACTAAATTAATCCCCAGAACATCGTCAGTGGAGCTGTTGGCCAGCTCAATGGAGAACAGCAAGAGAAAAGGGGCACATTAGGACGCAATAAAACCCTCAATGCAATGCTAATCTTGGCTTGTTTTCCCACTTCTGTATTTTGGGAGGATAGAATCTATTTATATGGGTCTGCCTTAGTCTATTTTCTCTGAAGGAAATCCCACAGATAGCCCTGGAGGAGGCTAATGCCCCAAACTCTGCTTCTGTTCCTACCCAGTCGACAAAACAGATGAGGCCCCTCCACGCTCCAGCCGTGGCACATGTGTGTGTGGGTGTGTGTGTGTGTCCCGTACGTGCCCACGAATTCCACTTTGTGCATGTCTGTTTGTGTGTACATGTATATTAAACCGTATGAAATGCACCCCAGTGTTCTAGCTCTCTTGCTGTCACCCTGACTTCGCAGCGCAGCGGGTGTGAATCATTTCTCCCAGTCAACAGCGCCCCACAGAAGTCAGGCGTCACCAGCACACCGGTCTCCCGTCTTTGTTCAATAATCCCAGATCAAAGAGCACACGGTGTCAATGAGGAAATATGTTGGAGACTCTGAATCGGGGCAGAGGTTGTTAAAAACCTGACGCGCACTAATAGCACCATGAAGCTCCACAGGGAAGTAAAACAGCACAAGTCTGGCTCACTCGTTTGCCATGTTTTGTTATTGGAAATGTATTGTTTTTGAATCATTTAGCAGATGTTCTTCTCCGGAGCGGGTTACGGTTAATTGCGTTGCTCAAAGGCAGAGGGACTTGGTTTTCACCTTTTTCCGGCTCAGGGATTCAATCTGGCAACCTTTCTAGCGGCTGGTCAGATGCTATTACTGCGAATCATGAAATGGACATTGGATGTCTGAACTTGAAAAGTGCTCAGATCCAGAGCGGTAATGTCAAAAAGTGTCCCGACATGAAATGACAATAACGGCTGAAAATAATAATAAAGAATAGCCTTATCAGCTGCAGGCCTTCGTCTCTGTGTGATGCGGCTATCTCTGCTGCCCGGCACCTGGCCCCATGTGGCTGTAGGAAGTGTCAAATGTTAGCCTGCCTCCTCTCTGCAGCCAACCTGCCTGCTTCCTCTCTCAGCTGACTGCTGCTATATACTCAGCTGCCCTGTCGGTCAGGCTCAAGGACCACAGGGAGTATTACAGGCACAGTCTGGGGGTTGAAAACCAGGGAATCTACCACTGGTTATTTCAATTCTTGACATGATGTGGTGTGATGTTGATTTTATTTGCCGAATGAAGCTTTAAACCCAGAATCCCAAATCTCACACATCTCCCAAACGTAGCTGTCTCCAAAATATTTATCCCCATGACAACGGCTTGTTCGGGATTAGCCAACGAACCTGTGTTTAGCAATCGTTCATCTCCGGCCATTAATAATATAGCACATCTTTTTCTAATGTCAGCTTTTCACAATCATGAATAATTTCATTGGAGCGAATCCTCTCTAATGGTTTCTGGTCCATACCTCCCTCCCTGAGCCCCGTAATTATCCAATTGATGATGAATATATCCCATCAGACATTGTCTGGTGAACTGTAACCCTGCTCAGCTGCAACCAAAATTGAACATTGGGGAATTTGACAGTTGACATTTAAAGAATCTAATGGTCCTATCCATTCTAACTGAGCTACCGATTTGAGCAGGTTATCACCGTCACTGGCGACGAATCACAAAGTGGCTACAGATTGTAGAGTCAAGGCCTACTTAACCAAACAGTCGTTCCAGGTGACTGTTCGTCATTTACAAAAAAAAATGGCACTCGGACCTGCCGGTGTGAGTCCTGGCTCTGGGAGGCTTTACGGTGTCACCCTGGGTGCAACTATTGCCTTGTTCACTGAGGCTTTAAAACTGAGGCTAATGCTGTAGAGACTTGGCTAGGATAGTAGCCAGAGACAGTGTGCGCATACTAAACACAATGCATCCAGCTGCTGTTCCCCTACCTGTTTTGGTGTCTCTCTCATTCTCTCTCTCTCTCTCACAGACACACACACGCACACAGCGCCGACGCATGGCGCAACCCAGCGAGAAGAAGACACTTTTAGGTCTGTTTGTTTTTGGAGAGTGATGAATGGTTTCCCTGTCGTGCTTTCATCTGCAGTTTTCTCTGCCTCTGTTCTCCGGCTGATTCCCGGGCCTGACAGGGGAACAGGAAGAAGATGCTCCCTGTTTGATTTTGTTTTTCGCTCTTTCTCTTTCATCCCCTGGGCTGGTGCTGATGTGAGCAGCCGTCTCCACGGTGACAGAGGCTGAGCAGGCCTGTAAGGCCGGTTGGGCACCCCTCGCCCCCCTATCCCCACTGTCTCTCTCATTCTCCCTCTTTCACTCTCCAGCTGCGTGCTTGTGTTCTCCCTCTTTCCATTCCTCTCCGTATTAAAATTGTTTTCTGCAGAAGAAAGGCAACCATGCCTGTTGGAAGGCTCACGCTGCTGCCCATTCATCCATCTCTTTTCATACAGAATCAATATTTCTGTGCCCCTCTTTTGTTCCAGTTGAAGATTAGGGTCTGAAACGTGTGTGGTTACGTACGTGGGGACAGAGGCTGAAGGGTGCGTGATGTATTTTCTGTAGAAGCTCATTAATGGGCAAAGGTGATCTTTAGAAAGCGAACCGGAGCTACATTGTCTAAACAAAGTACTTTGAAACTCCTAAAATGTTGTATCCAGCGGCACAAACAGTTGCTGTTCTCCTACAGCTAAAAGATCCCCATTAGTAAATTGCCATGGAGGCAATAAAGAGTTCTACTTGTTGAATGTACATAACGGTATACATCGTGTCATCCAAACATGTGAGAGGGTGGAAGTGGGTTAAATGTTAACTAGCTGGGTCCTTATGGCTCGTTTCATGATGAAGGATGTTTAACTAGAACCTTTAACCAGGTAGCGTTTGCTTCATTGAGTAAAAAGACAAAAATGAATATACTGTATGTTGTATGACGTCAAGCTGTTTTATCAAGTTGCCAACATGAATAGGAGAATAGCTTTCACCAGGAGGGTGAGTCCTCAAAGTGTTTCTAACAGTGCATCACACACCCACACGCACACACACACACATGCACACGCACGTGCACACACAAACACACACACACACATACACACACAGAACCCTACCTCACAACATGAGGTTTTGGGATGACACTAATGAGTAAAGCCTCTTTTTTCAACTGCTCTGTGACTGTTGTCTTCTAGTCAAGGCTGGTGGTGTGTGTAAGGCTATGAATATTGAATAACAGCTTAAAGACGTTGAAATATATATGTTGGCTTCCACAGAGAATTCATCCACCCTCCACTGCTGCTTTTCGGTGAACATTGGGAACCAAATTGCTTTGTTAAAAAGTGCTGTACATTTGTCTCCCTGATGCTTATTTCTTTTCTAAAAAAAATTTATTATCTGCAGAAGTTGCAAAATGATTTATTAAAGCTGTATCTGTTCTACATAAATGTTGGGAGAGTGCATTATTTTGGGTTTATGCATTTTTTACACAAAACAATAATATAAATGAATGTGTTTCATTAGCGGAAATCAAATGCTTTTTTTCTTTTAAACGCTGTGCATAAATTTGTTTACATCCTTGTTATTGAACATTTCCCATTTGTCAAGACAACCAATCCACCTGACTGGTGGGCCTGATCCTGTTTAAACAGCATGTTGGTTGCACAGTAAAAAGGTCACTTAATGATGTGCAGTTTTGTCACAACTACAGAATTCCTAAGTTCTAATAGAGCTTGCAGTTGGCATGCTGACTGCAGCCATGTTCCAACAGAGCGCATGCAAGAGAATTTAATGTACATTTCTCAACCATCTCCAACATTGTTTTGGAGACATTTGCAGCTTGTATAATTGGCCAGCAGACTGAGAAGAAACGCCCACAGTTGAGCATGTTTGGGATGCTTTATATAAGTCAGGTGAAAGCCATAGATTACGGCCTAAAGAATTCATTTAAAGTGACAGATTTCCTGAACTTCAACTCAACTGAAATTGCTGGATGTTGTGTTTGTTCAGTAATATTTATTTATATATTTCTAAGACAGATAAGATGTAGCATACTTGAATGTAAATTTCAAAAGCTGATCTGCAAAGATTACAGGATGCTGTATTTGCCCTCTACCAATAAAATAAGGAAACAGGAGAATTGGTTGTCTTATTATTGAACACAATTATCTAATCATCATGATCCATTACTTATATTGATGTGTAAAATAAGTTTAACATCTTGAATCACCCTTGAAAAACAGAGCCATCTGGCAAGATCGGACGTGCAAGGAAATTATAACCAAACTTAGAAGATTTCACTCAATACATTTTCTATCTTAGTAAATTGACTCCACATATTTAGATTTGAGCAAAATATTGGATTGGGTTCAAAATAAAATGGTCAAATTAAATGACAAAATCACTTAATTTTCATCACATTCATTTTTATTTATTATGTAGTTTATTCCACTCGTTTCTTCCACTGCGTGGCTGTCTGTGAATTTCCTATCCAGTTCCAATGAAATGCACCAGAAGTCAGCCATTAAATTCCTTCCTACAGTAACACTACAAATTACTTTCAGCATCCTCAATATTTATTTATTGAGGTGAATTCCCGGATCATATTTCAACATGGGAGGATTCTGGGTTTTTATGGGGTCGGACATCTCTGTCCAACCCCGTGGCTCTGGAACCTCCAGAAAAAACACCCACAATCCCTTGTAAAGGTCCCTTGCTACGCTACCACACACACATGCATGAACACCAGCACGCCTACACACACATACACATTTCTTGAGACAGGCCAAACAACGCTGCTAAAAGCCCAGGGTGAAAGGTTCCCGCGTGCCCCTTTAACCCCACCGGGAGACAGTGAGTGGCGAGGGTCTGCTTATACTTCACACACAGGCAGTGATTCTCTGGCAACCCTGAATGTGGCCAAACACTTCCAGTTAACATGCATGAAACTGCTGCCCTTCATAACAGCCAGCTGGTAGGAAACGGGCAGGCAAGGCCAACCGCCGAGGCTTCATCTGGTCAGACCACCACCACCAGCAGCTGTGCCAGCCCTACATGCCTTTCATACACCCTTGGAGTCAGTAGCGCCAAGCCCTGATCCAAGCTGACACCGGCCCAGTGCTAGAGACAGAGACATTGCGACGGCTAGAGGCCAGCTGTGGTGGGGGGGCAGCTGTGACCTTGGGGCCATTTCAGATGCTGGCCGGCACATCAAAAGCTCGGAGAGGGATGATTTGCTCGCTAACGTCCAACACACCTGCCTTCTGACCCAAAAGACCTCCTGTGATGCCAAAATACAGCCGTCTGTCAAGACGTTTGAATTCCACTGGCTGTGTCCATGGGATCATACTGCTTCTGTTCACTGTAAAAGTGACACAACGACAGACCGCATGAACAAGTTGCTCCGGACGAAGCTTCTGTGCTCTGCGAGTAGGTGCTGTTCTAACATGGAGACGTGTGTGTTTTCTTACCCGTCGTTGAGGCGGATCAGCACAGCCCGGTAGAGCCGGTGCTGGAGGCTGACCGTGTCCGGGTCGCAGGGATGAATGAAGGGGTGAACAGCAGCCAGGGAGAAGCCTTGCTGGTAAAGGTCCTGCAGTTGGCCTGGGAGCTCCCGCACAGACGACAGGCAGAGTGTGGAGGAGCCATCTGAAAGGCAGGAAAAGAGACAAAGGTGAGAAACCAGACGATAAGTTGTGTGTCCTTGCTTCACCTATATGTTACTGTAGTGGAAATTGTAGCGGTAGTTATGACTGCAATAGACTTAATAGAGGAATTCCAGTCTAGAGAATAGAATTCAGGTAAATGTGGACAATGGAAAAATAAAAGCAAAGCATCCTTAATCGTGTGTGCAACCGTCAAATGAAATACGGCTGGCCAAGGAGTGCCGTTTTTAACCCCCTTAAGAGATGGGACCCCATCAACTGAAAGATATTTACATTTACATTGAAATAATTTACTCCAGTGGTAAACACGTAAATGCAATATTCCAAATGAAACAAACACACCCACATCTCTGTCACACAATGAATAATACGTGTCAACCACACGTAGGCAATCAACGAATGTCATAATTAGGCACATCTTCTGGTGTGAAGTAACAGACGTCACAGATGAGGCCAAGATACTGTTCCATTTTGGCAGTGAATGAACTGTGTAACTGGGACTTTTTTTTTAAAGGACCCTTCCAGTGTTGGTCTCAATTTACTCCTCCACAACAATCTTTTTTTAAATCAATGACCAACTCAGAGGGAAAATTGTGTCAAACCGGGAAGTAAATCGTTTGAATTATTAGATTGCTTTCAACTTCGATAAAGCTTTGTGCCTGGGAGTCAGGTCTAAAAGGGTATGAATGGGTATGGTATGGGTATGGTTCTGTCTGTCAGCTAGCTGTGAACTTATGTTTGGTTATCCATGAACAATTAATTTTTTTGTAAATAACTAATTTTGTAAATAACCAGGTGGTTGTCCTGTGATCAGCTGTGGAATATTGAAAGATGCAAGCCGGCACCACTCAAGGACATTAACAGACTAGTCTTAGGGGTGAATTTTGGGTAATTGTTGGGCTAGACCATTCATCTTCACCCAGTCTGAATCACTTGAATGGGGAAGTGTGTCCAAACCTTTAACTGTATATCTGGTGCAAACCCTATCACACCTTTTGTTTCTTTAAATGTGTTTTTTCCTTTGGCTTCAGCTCCTTGGTCTCTGAGTTAATAGGACAGGATACAAATTCAAGCAAAGCTAATTGTTTAGCTCAGTATGATACATATTGTCTGAATAGGGCTTTGATGTCTTCTCAACAGGGCCAGGCTCCAATAGTAGTTGGGAAGACAGATGCTTGGTGTTAATGAGATAGTAGAGTGACCGGATATTTCAATGGTTTAAAGTAAGGGGGAGTTTCATATCTATATCCCACTCATCACAGCACAAACCAAGCCATGCGCAACAGAGGCAGGCACAAAGTGTCAGACTTGACCATGAATCGCCCAGCTGTGGAAGAACGAGCAACACAGCTTCTGTTCAGACAGCCAATCAGAACAGACTGTATGCTGATGAGTGGATACTAAGAGAGAAAGCGAGAGATAGAGAGCGAATGCTTGGCACATCGGGCCCTGATGGCTGGGCTCCCGGAACGCGCTGAGAGGCAACATTTAAACTGGTCCAAACAGCTGGTCTGCGTGGGAGACAGCCAAGACAGAGCAGGATGAAGAGAAGGAGGACGGGTGTGTCTGGATGTCTGTCTGTGTGATTTGTCACGTGAAACAAGTTGTCACTGCTGGTAATTGGAATCAATGCAGCATACAGTGAAAAGACAATGGCAACGCTCGCTGGAACGCCACAATGGAAAGTATATGAGAGGTCAAATTCAGGTCAGGGAAGAATAATCTGGTCATAGAGAAAAACTCCATGTCTCGGTATAGCATGAGCAAGTGGACACTAATGATGATATTAGCGTAACTCTTGTATTAGCATGCGTGGTGTTATCACCACAAGTGATAGTGGTGTACATGGGTTCACTCAGGCAGCATGATGAAGTCAGGCAGTCCTAATAGTTTCCCCAGTCAAACTACAAATCAGTAAGACATACTGGGCCTGTTTCTATTGGCAAATGACTTTGGTTGATAGATTTCCCTTTGTTAACTGAGTGCATGTCATTTAATTCATATAATTACTCAATTGTTCGAGTAGTCTACAGAACAGTAGTCACAGATCACCAGCACACCAATAGAGGATGGGGGAGTAGGGGAAAAAGCCACACATTGTCAATCAGGAAACTGCACATTGTGGAGGAGAAGAAAGCTGATTCAGTGAAGATCTGAAGTCTCTCCTGGGCATGGATCCAGAGGTTCATTGTGAAACAACTGCAAAAAAACACACTCTTTGTCCCCTCAGGCCAGTGACTGTTTCGCTAAAAATATCCCCACATTTTCTCAATCACACTCTGTCTACCACAATACAGTAGCTCTCGGAGTTATAAAGCATGACAGAGAAAAGAAATAGGCCACCCTCACAAAATGTGTGGATCCTTTTTTTCGGAGCTACTGCTGTTGGAAATATAATTAATCCTTCTGTGATCTGCGATTTTATTTTCACAATTTGGTGATTCACAAACAGTTTGTCCTTACCCCAAGGCTTGGTTCTGTGCTGTGCCTGTGCTGCAGGCCGGAGCTGTGAGATGGTGGATAGATTAACTTGACTTAAATCCTTTCAGCTTACTCGCTGAGCACTCCATTGAGATGAGTAAATATGGTTTTCATTAGGAGCCAATGGAAACACACCCAAAGGGTATTTTGAATTTGCTTCCATCCTCTACGCTAACTCTGACATTCGAAAACCCCAGTTTTCAGGGGAAATAGAAAAATAGAGCCTATGATGGGATTTCCGGTTTAAGACATCTCTACTTTTGGCTGTTAACAAGACAACACTCCTTCTTATCCTTTCTACAGTTACTGGATTTGTTGAACAAAGCTGAATAGAACCTCACCCAAAAACTTTTTCTTCTCACTGACCAATTTCTTTAAAAGGCAGCTACTTCAGTATAGGTTACTAGTAATCATTATGAGAGATGCAACTTAAACCTGATCCAAAAGCTTCTACTCAGGCCAAACTATATATTTTTATAATTCCTTTGATGAGTTTGCAGATATTTGTAACATGGTAACACTTTTAATGTACTGATAAAACTGTGGTAAATCCCCTTGTTTAGGTAAATAAAATGTAAGCGAGCTAACTACTGTGCAGTGTACATAAATGTGTAAGTAAATGTTTTTGTTTAATATTGTAAATGGTATGGCTCGTGTTTGCAAAGCCCATAGTCATTCTGAGGCAGTCTGTTTAAAATAGGAAGCCAATTACTTTTCCTTTTTTTGTTTACCCAGAAAACAAATTATCTTGCTTAAACAGAAAAAACTCAGAAGAACAAATCGCACCCTGTCAAATAATGAGAGAAAAGGCTTCTGGCTGACAACCAAGAAATTGGTTTTCTGTACAATTCTGTTAGTACAGAACCGTGCAAATAAGACTCCTTTTTAACAATGAAAACAACAAAATGTGTGACTTAATGGTCACACAAAGGCCATAGAAGCTTTAAATTAGTTGAACTGTTGGCTGGTATTTAAAAAAAAGTCAGCAGTAGTTTGTTTAGTTAATGTCCTTCACACTGTAACAGGCATTGGCCTCATGCATATGTATGATATGCTTGTGTGTGAGTTTGAGGGTCATCCTCATCAACAACATGAAACCAAACCGGTTCCAAATTATTTTCAACCATCTTGGTCTCTCCACAGTGATACAGTCTTTTCCTCTCTGACACATATCTTTTCTCACATATCTCCTTATTTAAATGCTGAGGTTTGAGGTAAAGCCTTTTTGTGGCAGTGCCTGGGTGATATGATGCAACTTCCACTTCCTGATTATTGATTCCGCTGTGCTCACTGGGATATCTAAACACTTAGATATTATTTTGATATTTTACCATATAAGCTTTTCCCAACCATTTGTATTTTATCTCCAAATTCGATAGAAAGCTCTTCAGTCTTAACTTCCCTTCAGATTCACACCTGGACCAATGATCCTTCAACAGTAGGGTTTTGACAACTTCTTGAATGGTTCACAGGATAAAGGCCAATGTTAAGTGTTTTGTTGTTAGGCCATACAATAATTATGTACTGCCTGGGTTTTGAGAGGAAAATAATAAAATATAGTTACATTGCCTCATCGCGCTCTAGCGACTCCTAGTGGTGGCTGTGAGCTCAATCCAGGTAGATAGCCTCAGAATGCGTTACTCCCCAAGAGTGAAGATTGTTGTCTAGACTTCTTGGTTGAGCAAAAGGAGGGTACAGAAGCAGAACTCCACAGGACTGCTGGGAGTTACTGCGATAGAGCAGTAAACAAGACTTGGGAGAAACATTTGACAAACAACACAAACTATACAATAAATCCTGTTAATGGTTTCTAAATAAACCACTGGAAATAAAACAACAAATGTCTCAAAGTCCACATTCTTTTGGACTCTCCAGTATTGCCAGGAGAGATACACTGTTACTGTAAATTATGTGAAACCATGTTTACACAATGTTGGAATCAGATACCCAACTTGTGATACAACATTAACATTGACTCTTACAGTACATCCCCTAGAATTATATGGGACAGTCCTTAGTTCACCCTACACCATTAAAAACATGTAAGGCTCAGCTCTTACTCTTCCTTCAATCAATGAGTACAAAAATAACTAAGTAAATATGAAATGAATAAGCTGAGAGGCTGAAACATGGGGCTCCACTAGTACCCAGTGCTGCGCTGCTGGGGGACACGTTTCCATCTGATTTGCATGAACTTTGAGAGTGGCAAAATAGACCCAGAATAAATAAGCTAACGGGACTGAAGGAGCAATGAGACACTCTCCCTACTATCTGGTGTTCAGCATCATTCTCCCACATCACAATTAAAGCTCTGTTTATTTTCCTATCACGCTAATAACTCAATTTGCAATATGCTTAGGGAAAATGTGTTGTTCAAACTGATACAGAAACAATGTGAAGATTATAGCATCTTTTCATTGAATTGAAACAGTTTGCTATGTTAGCTAGAGGGGATGGAATCAGCGCATTGCATGACAAAACGAAACATAGTGTAATATCCTGAGACCAGAGAGGAAGGGACAAAGGGCATCCATTTTGTAATTTGATTAGGATACTACAATATTTCATCCAACAGGCAAAGACACCACCTATTCTCTTTTTCTCTCTACTTTTCCACAAATAGGACTGTACTCTGTATTGTGGGGTTACCTTTGAGGGCTTGTGGAGCCTTCATGAATACTATTTAATGTCAGCTCATTATAAATGACAATCGAAGGGACCATTTAAAGTGGAAATGTTAACCCACCCAATCCAAAGGACTCATGCCCTCATTTGTGTCCAATTATAAGGTGACTAGGTGTTCCCATTTTCCAGGGAAAGTCACAGTTTTTCTGTCCAATTAAAACATCCCCTCATCTCCCTGGGCATTTCTTCCCACTGAGCAAAACCACTGGAACTGTCTCCCCACTTCAGGCCCTGTCTCCCCTCTTTGGGCCCCTGTCTCCCCTCTTCAGGCCCTGTCTCCCCTCTTCGGGTCACAGTCTCCCCTCTTCAGGCCCTGTTTCACCTCTACGAGCCCCTGTCTCCCTTCTACGGGCCCCGCTCTTCCCTCTTCAGGCCCTGTCTTCCCTCTTCAGGCCCTGTCTTCCCTCTTCAGGCCCTGTCTTCCCTCTTCAGGCCCTGCCCTGTGCCATAGAGGCATGATGATAATTCCAGCAGGTCAACCTTAACCCCCCACCCACCCCGCGTTGTGAGGACATATACGCTCCCTGCTCTCCCCCTCTGTGCTTTGACCTGGTGTCATTAGCAGTCCAACCTCACAGTGTTCCAGCATGGAGCCTAAGGACCATAGACTTGTGCCTTAATTATCTAACTAATGAGTCACTGTTAACAGGGATCTGGTAGTAAGAAAAGGAGAGAAACTATAAACACGTTAAGATGAAAAATCATCGACATGAACCAAAACAGTATAATTTCATTGATTTTCATGCAGGCCTAGTAATATGGATGTCTTTTAAAAGCACATTAATGTTTATAATCTCCTGTCGGCTAAACTGCATGTATAGTAGTGTATTGTAAACTGCTGAAGTGCACCAGTGTGGATGTAACGTAAGTGGTAATAAACAACTTAAAAATGAACGTAAACTTCAACATATGAAACCAGTCACTACCAACTCTCAATCATCACTTCCCTTCCTGCATTGCAGCCTCATCCCTGTCAGTCTCTTTACTCTCTGTATAGCAAAGTCTGACATTTAATAGACATGAGACTGAATTTATTTTTTATATTTCACTACACATATTTAATTTACTAATTAAATAGATACAATTAGTTACAACTGGGGTTTACAGTTAGAGGAATTTATAGTGGTCTATATAGTGGTCTATAGTTCTTTAGGATTATATATTAATCATCCAGTTTACTAGTTATGAAGTTACTATTGCCAGCAGCTACCACAGTATATAGCTACGTAACCACAGCTATTGCAGTGAGCTAATTAGCTGTCTGGCTACTGGCTGTGACTTGCTTGCCACCTAATTGAAATATCAGCTACATTTTTTTTCACCATTTGCATTCTCAATTTGCAACAGTCTGACACAGGAGTTAATGGGTGTTTAAAAAATTCCTTGTCTGGCATCTCTGTCTGTGGCGTCTTGAATTAGATTTTTATTAACCACTCTGTCTGGGCTGAGGTAGTTTGATTAACGTCAGTCTGGGGCTTGCATGCGTCTGGGTGAAGTTTGCTGCTGGAAAGAGAGGTGAATGAAGGCACTGCTTGCAAGGCAACGCCAGGGTACACAGGCGAACGTGAGAAAAACACCTGACTCATGATTATGAACGTTCACAAACAGGCAGCCGGGATCAGAATTTAGATCATTTATTTTAATGTTCTTAGCATTGAACAACACTGGGAACGCAGCAAAAAGGGGGCTAACGATAATTAACTAAATGAAAAGTGAAAAAGTGCGTTTACCCTCCACTACATCCCTGTTCGTGAGAGGCCTACTGGCTCTGTGTCTTGGCCCACTCGGAGAGATGAATTCAAATCGAAACTCTCTTACCATCAGGCCTACCAACTCATGTTTAAACATATTCTCTGAAACAGAGAGACTCGAACAAACAAATGCTCGCTCGCACGCACACGCATGTCTTTAGGCACACACACACACACTCCCATAGACACACACATTGTCCTCTAGCATCAGTCACTCATTGAGTTCAAAGGTCAAATCAAAATGTGCTTCTATTTGCCTTGTTCCACACACACACACGCTAAAGTGCACATGTTCAAGTGTGTTGGTGTTAAATGGCAATGTTTTTTTTTGCATATATACAAGTCCTGTGGCAGTCTCTGAGACTGGGGTCACTGCCAGGGAAATGACACATTCTAATCATTTTAAAGTGAACTCCTGCCAAGGGTCATGTTCCAGAGGGAGGAAGAGTCACTGCTTGCTGGATGTTGTGACAGGTAATGTCAGATTTGTGACAGCCTACATGCTGGCAGCATGACAGAATGCATCATGGGAAGAGTAGGCATCATCAAAAAACTGGATCCCAAAGTAGACGGTATCATGAATGACCCTTAGTTAAATATTCAGTTTGAATAGGCACTGGGTCTCCACCAAGGACTGTTTACGACTTCTATAACTCTAACTCAGTTGTGCTTTTTAGTCTAGAGAGTGCATTTAAACCTGCCTATGTAGATCCCCTTATATACATAATGTATCCACTGCGACTCTTAATCTTAGCACAACCCCACAGAAGCCAGTATCAAAGGCAGGAACAGAACAAAGACTGCATCAAAAGCTCTCTCGGCAAATTTCTAAACACTGTATTTTACGGCAGCTAAATGAAAAGGCTCTCTGCAACTTGATGGAGGGAAAACTACCTGTAATTTGCTCAGCCAGTAAAAAGGTTTATAAATAGCGAAAAAGGGCACTCTCATCCTCCATCTGGTTTGCTTGACAGGAAGTCTCCGAAGCAAATTTCATCGAAAAAGTTGATCTGTTGACAGGCCTGTTGCTTGGAGACAAGCGGCTCGAGAGACAAGCAGTGTTAAATGAGCAGGTTATTCATCTACGTCCATGAACAATCCATTGATGACATCCAGCGTTTGCCACAGACCTGGGTTTAAATAATATTGGATATCTTTAATAAAATGTTCTATATCTGTACATCATTCCACTTGCCTAGTAAACAGGAAGCAATTGGAAAAGGCTTACATGCAAACCCTGCCCACCTTGTGCTATTCAACTATTTCAACTCAGGTTTGGGACCACAACAGTAGATGCATTTCCTCCGCCTTCACCTTTCAGTATAAAATGCTCTGTCTTTAGGGTTCTATTGAAGGAAACCACACTTGAAATCAGTGTGTTCCACTTGATTGGTAGATCCAAAATTAGAATTGTAAAACATGGAGATTTGAATTTGACAATGCACCGTAGCTTGTGGTTAACATACTGATTAGACCCCTTTAAAAAGCCTAAATTTTCATTCCTTATTTCCAGGCTCCATGTTCCTGGCATCAAGTCCATAATCTTCTTTTTATTTCTGTTCTTAGTTTATATCATGTATGAGGAAATTTGTTAAGGAATGAGACCAACGACCACAGCTCCAGCTGAGAAGAGTATTACTTAGAAAAATGTGAGGAATTGGTCTTAAGGAAAAACTAAATAGTTTTCTTATGAACATTGAAGGGTTCATCTATAATGCCTACTTAAGTGTGTGTGTATAAATCACCACCGCTATCACTATCAGGATAATATCTTTCCACATCATGAAGGATTGCACTGTTTGAGAGAGATAAAACAGAGAACTATATGGTAGGTCCTTCTGGGTGTATGTGGGCGGCTGGTAAGAGAGGGCGCGTGTGTGTGTGTGTGTTGGTATTGTGTGTGGGTAGATGTGCCCACATTGATAATGACACTCAAACAGCCTTCGGCCCCCAGAATTCCTATGGGATCACAGTTTAAATATCTCAAGTAGAGCCCCTGGTGCCTCGTTAATTACTACCAGGGAGTACCCATGAGAACCACCAACGCAGTACCTCAGTACAACCTATGGACACGTTCACTTCAGTGCCGAACACAACTCACTGGGGCACCTCAGGGCTTAGTACCAGACCCAACTCACTGGGGCACCTCAGGGCTCAGTACCAGACCCAACTCACTGGGGCACCTCAGGGCTCAGTACCAGACCCAACTCACTGGGGCACCTCAGGGCTCAGTATCAGACCCAACTCACTGGGGCACCTCAGGGCTCAGTACCAGACCCAACTCACTGGGGCACTTCAGGGCTCAGTACCAGACCCAACTCACTGGGGCACCTCAGGGCTTAGTACCAGACCCAACTCACTGGGGCACCTCAAGGCTCAGTACCAGACCCAACTCACTGGGGCACCTCAGGGCTCAGTACCAGACCCAACTCACTGGGGCCCCACTACTAGACCCGTAGATCCACTACTAGACCCGTAGATCCGAGTTCACTACTAGACCTGTCTGGAAAGCTGTAAACTTGAATATGCTTGACATTCATGATGAAACGTAACAGCCTAAAAATAGCACTGGCATGTTTCTCAGCTAGCAACGGCCTCTTTTCACAACTGTGCAGAACAGATGATACCCTTCAATTTGCAGCTGGCATCATACAACGGGTATACACCTCCATGCTATACATGGTGTATATCATCTTGTTTTAATGTACAGCATTGCTAAATACTGCTACTCTCTTCCTAATATTTTCCATGTGCACTAGCATTAGTCGTAACAAAAGTTGAGGAAGGTTTGTGAGAGATGAGAGGATCTGAAACTCTAACCTGCTCGCCAGACTGAAGGGCCAGTGTGATACATTAAGAGAGGCTTTCCTAAATGAATAAACGCATCTCCCTATTGAGTGGTCATTAACTTCCATTACAACAGGCCCTGTACTCACACCCCAGTCTCCCACCACCAGACAACAGGTGGTAGATTGTCATGGAAACTACCATCCATGGCATTAAATTGATTGAATCCATGGTTACAATGGCTGCGACCCAAACATATGACTGCAATATGAGACAGATGGAATAATTATAAAATGTATATATATATATATATATATATATATATATATATATATATATATATATATATATGGTCGTTGTTGCAATGGATTATGGAATGTATCTAGGGTATTTGTTGTAATGGATTACAGGACATACTGTATCTATGGTCTTCGTTGTAACAGATTACAGAATGTACTGTATCTATGGTCTTTGTTGTAATGGATTAGGGGATGTACTCTATCTATGGTCTTTTTTGTAATGGATTACGGAATGTTCAGTATCTATGTTTTGCTGTAATGGATTATTGACTGGAATATATCTTCGGTCTTTGTTGTAATGAATTACGGAATGTAATGTGTCTATGGTCTTTGTTGTAATGAATAATGGAATGGACTGTGTCTATGGTCTTTGTTGTAATGAATTAAGGAATGTACTGTATTTTTGGTCTTTGTTGTAATGGATTACAGAATGTACTGTATCTTTGGTCTTTGTTGTAATGAGTTACGGAATGTACTGTATCTTTGGTCTTTGTTGTAATGAATTACGGAATGTACTGTATCTTTGGTCTTTGTTGTAATGGATTACGGAATGTACTGTGTTTATGGTCTTTGTTGTAATGGATTACGGAATGCACTTTGTCTATGGTCTTTGTTGTAATGGATTACAGAATGTGCTGTATCTTTGATCTTTGATGTAATGAATTGCTTGCAGTGCCTGTGGGACACCTGTCTCCATCTTTTGTTTCAAAATGACCATAGTTGTATCTCTTCTACCTTTATTTATAAAGACTGTCTCATTGAGATTAAATCTCTTTTTCAAGAGAGTCATGTTCTGACCAAA
This sequence comes from Esox lucius, assembly GCF_011004845.1. NCBI lineage: Eukaryota > Metazoa > Chordata > Actinopteri > Esociformes > Esocidae > Esox > Esox lucius. Next base: position 13,654,776 of record NC_047588.1, on the reverse strand, counting down.
ATTGCAATACAGTCCCAAAGATGTACAGAGAGAGTAAATAGATATAACTGAAGATAATACCTCTGTACTTCACAATCAAAATTCAGAAATTTCGAAGGACAGACCCTGTGTTCCCCTGAATGATAAAAATACATTGACTTGTCTGAAAACAGTGTTTATATTAAATAAAACTCATTTTAGCAATTGTGTACAATTCACTGAGTCTACACACCATGAGACAGCTCAGAGGCAGCACAATTACATTGTGTGTATTGGTGAGGTGGGCCCAAATATTGATACTCGACTCCATTTAAAGTTGCCATTTAAACCCTTTTCAGAGAGCCCCGATTGACCAAAAGAGTCAATTAAATGCTCTTAAACAAGCAGTTGCACTTACTTCCTTCCAAGTTTGTCAATTGCTGCTGATAAGTCAACACTGGGAAAGCCAGGCTGTCTTCTGACACTACTGTTATAAACAGAATGTACTTCTGGCTTATTTGAGGGTTGACTATTTGTCTGTAGAGTCTTGCATAAATCTAACTTTACATATGAAAAGTCTGACTTCATAACAAGCCATCTCAGAACAGTTCAAACAGCTACAGAGCTAGAAAGTGTCTGAAGCATCAAACGGGTGGTTAATAGGACAGAATTGCTGTAGGGTAAGCAGTAAGTATTATGGCAGTCAGCTGTTGTGCGTTTAATTTATTTACTGACTTCTTTCTTTGAATGAGGCAACTGAAATTTCACTAACGGAATGATAATTAAAGGGATAGTTCATCAAAAATTCATAATTCTCTCAAAGTCCACTTACCCAACGATATTCCTGAAGACACATATAGTCCTTTTTTTAAACAATTCATTATTCAGCTCTGTCCCAGTGTGTAAATAGCATTATTAGCATTGTCCAAATTCATGAATGGAAATGGTTCGTACCGCTATAGCTAATCTGCATTGCAAGCGGAAAACTATGTCAAAACACAAAACTATGCTAAAAGAAATTGGCACTAGTAAACAATTTCCTATAGCCATTCATATCCGCCAAACTTGCCCATTTTCATTGGTGGACATCAGAATAATATTTGTAATTAGAAAAAGAAAGGTACAAAGGAAATGGGACAGGACACTTGAGGTTTCACTCATTGCTATATCGGTAAGGTCTGTTCACAATTCCATCTCTCAACCAATTCACCAGGATGACATATAGCCTCCAGATCCCAAGATCCTCCAGCTCCCAATCACCGAAATACTAAACCCGTTCAAGAGTTTGTGATAGCTTTCTAAAGTTATTTGATCCTAGCATGACTTCCGTGTTCACGATTTAGCTTATCCTAGTCTGTACCTTTGCCTGAGCCTTTTTGCCATGAGCACTTGTATTTTGGATTTTGCCTACTAGTTTACATAGTTATATATATTATTGATATACTTGCTATATCTATAGTATTCAATTCCTTTACCCGTATTGTTCATATTCCCCATTCTACCCTTTTTAAAATGTTTGCTAGTTTACTTCATTATGTATAGTATTGCAATATTTATTGCTCTATTTTTGCTTTATATATTTCTTCATTCTTACTTCATTGATGTCGTGTGCCATGTCACGAGAATTTCATTGTGCAGGATGATGCTGGTTTATTCAGTGCATCTGATAAATAAACTTTAAACTTTGAAGTTCTGGAAATCCTATGTTTGGATCGTCTTCTGCCTGATCACATCTTGACCATGCTGTTTGGCTGCTCCCGGGGTTTTTGGTTTGAAATTCTACCCGCTCTGCATTTGGGACAATACCTCTGCCTCTCCCAAGTCACATTGTGGGAGAATCAATGGAGCAACTTCGCCAGCAAGACATACAAAGTTTGCGAGAAACATTTTACAGAGCATCGTGACCCATGTTCTGAAGGTGAATGCAATTCCATCAAGTTATGCAGTTCAACCTGTGGAGACCACACAGATTGTAAGTAATACTTCCAATTGCTATGTTATAATACACAGAGTACACATTGCCTCTGGATATTCTGGGTAAGGGTTGGAGATTAAGGTGTTCATCATCACACCCTTTAGCTGCTGTCCAAGCTTCTATTCAGTGAATTCATCATCTGTTTATTATGGTTAGATCTAGTAAGGCTCTATCCTCGACCAATGTTCTTCTTGCTTGTATTCAAAGCCAGACATAATTTATACAGTTAGGTCCGGAAATATTTGGACACTGACACAATTTTCATAATTTTCTCTCTGTACGCCACCACAATGGATTTGAAATGAAACAACTAAAATCATCATCTGTAAAGTGATGCACTGTCCAGTCAACTTAGCTGAATTTGGCTGAATCTGAGCAGACAATATATCCCTATACACTTCAGAATTCATCCGGGTCTTTTTGTGTTGCAGAGCTGACCAGTGCGTCCTTTTTTTCTCAGAATGTACCAAACTGTTCATTTGGCCATAATATTCATAATGTTCCTGCTATCTCTCTGATAGATAAAACATTTTTGCAGCCTAAGTATGGCCTGTTTCACTTGCACTGAGAACTTCTTTGACCACATGTTGTGGGTTCACAGCAACAGCTTCCAAATGTGAATGCCACGCCTGGATTCAACTCCAGACCTTTCACCTGCTTAATTGATGAAGAAAGACAGCTTTTGAGTCCACTGTTCAATTATCTTTGGTCCCTTGAAAAAGAGGGGGATACATAAGAGCTGTAATTCCTAAACCCTTCCTCCAATTTGGATGTGAATACCCTCAAATGAATGCTGAGAGACAGCACTTTAAGCCCATATTCATTATTTAACTTTAAGTTTAATATATTTTGGTAAACAGCCAAAATAACAAAACGTGTGTCAGTGTCCATTTATTTCCGGATCTAACAGTGAATGTGTTTTCATTTCTTTCTCCAGCAAATAAAGTTTGACTCTCCAAGGAGAATATCAAAGGCAAAATAGGTAACAAATGTTACTGTTTACTGTGATGTATAAACATATTCTTCCTAATGAATGCATGGATTGATACAACTGTGAACAAAACTGTCCGGTAAACACAGGAAGTACCGGTTTATTTGAAATCAGAATTATATAGTGAAACTTTATTTTGAGGAATGAAACATTGTAATTTTCTTGTCTTTGTTTGGAGTGTTTCACAGCTTTGCGATAGTATTACACACTGTTTCCATTCATGAATTTGCATGATGCTAATAACGCTAATTACAGACTGGGACAGAGGTGAATAATGGATTGTTTGAAAAAATTACTCTATGTGTCTTCAGGAATATCAAGTGGACTTTGAGAAAAATAAGACTTTTGGATGAACTATCCCTTTAAGATGAATGATAAAACCAATAATCCAGGCATACTCACACATACAATAATATTTAGGCCTAAACCTAATCTTACGTTTTACTCATAACCCTAACCTCAAGCCTAATCCCAAACCGTAAACCTAACCCACAAGCCTACAATAGCATTTAGAAAGTCCATGATTTTACACTGTTTCATGTTGTCATGTAATTTCCGGACATTTTGAAGTTTTGGTCCTGAAAAGGTAAGTCAACAAATACATTCGGACATTGCAAGTGAGAAACAACAAACTTTCAACAACCTCTATGTTGATAAACCACTGCTCGCTATGGTTAGGGTTAAGGTTAGGGTGACAATAAGGTTTAGAATAAGGGGTTAGGTTAGATAGTTAGTTCAAATGAAACTGACAGTCAGTAGATAATCTGTATAGGATCTATAGAAACACTTTTGGGTGTTTAGTCTTACCCATTCAAACAAATCTGGGTCCCATGAGCCATGATGCAAACCTTCAGCAAGGTTTTTTTTAAAACAGCAATGTTTAAACCTGGCCTTCAGGAAATAAGGTCAAGATAATCCAGAATGAGATCACTTCCTCTGCATGGTGAGCAACAACCCAGCACAGACTTTATAATGTCCCGCAACAATAGCTGGGCGAAATCTGGTAAAGACGTGTTTTGTAAAATTTACTTTGTTTACTCCTCTGCTAGTGATGCCTAGATTGCATTTCAAAGCAATCAATACTTGCATATTGGATCAGAGCAATAGGAAAATAAGTGCCAATAACACTTTCGGGGCAGAATGGGGTTGTTGTGTGTCAGAGTTGCAGGGAAGACCATGGAAGGTAGGTTAGTAAAGTTGGGCTGATAAAAACAGGAACTCCCACAATGCACTCCCACACGTACAAAACAGATGCACACAGGCAGACACGCGCTTGCTCCGGTACCAGCTACCCACAGACACCTAGGCAGACCTATTGTGGTTTTATCGCTCTTATTTTTGGTTGCTATAGAAATCCCCACAAATTACCAGTTAAAGGAAGCCAAAAGAGCTCCGTGGCTAAATAACACAGGTTTCTCTATGTGCTCTAAGTGGGATATTTGCATCTAGTAAGGAGAGGGAACCTATTTTCATGTACACATGCTTCACATTGCAAACCATTCAACACAGGAAATATACCCATGACAGCCTGTGCAGTACAAGACGAATTTCCTCTTCTACAAGCAGGGCTAATCTCAAACATATTGCCTTAGATATAGGGTGTAGACAGAGAAATAGAAAGGGGGAGAGGAAGGAACTGTGTAGAAATCTGCGTTTCCTGTTGATAGAAACCTTGTCAGCAGTTGCTCTGGTATGAAGCCTAACAATCAGGAAACCGCTGAGCTCTAAAATGTCAGACTTTAAAATGCTTCTCCAACATATTTACTTTTAGAAACCAGGGACTAGTATTCCATTGCTTCATAGGTCAAAAACTATGAAAATAGTAAAGTAGCCTAATACCAATAGCAATGACCGGTTGTTCTAATATGCGCTTAAAGAATTAATACGTTAAGCATTGCTGAACAGCTAAACATAATCCTTAGAGCCCATGCCGTGTTTGGTTGCCGATTTAACCCAGCAGGAGCCGTCTTGCCATCAAAGCCGTCCGCGGTTCATTGATGGACAGCTTTGTTTAAGTGGAGCATTATGAATCCCGTCTACACTCACACATTAAGGAATAGAAAACATCCACAATGCCGACACGCCCGCAAGCTCGTTTGTGACCAATCAAATGATGTGAGGAGAGTTAAAAGCGTTCCAGTGCACCTGTGACTTTCATGCCTGCCGTCACAGTTCCAAGGATTCTGCTGCTGCTGTAACAACACCTGCAGAAATGCATGCATCCATGTAATGAATGAACTTGGGTTTCCCATTTCTCTAATGTTCATTTTAGGATTCAGGGTATTGTCATCTGACCCCAGATCTCTAGTTAGGGATACATTTTAACCCAAGCGTTTCTTTACTCTCAAGGTCGCATCTACACACGACGTGTTCGACAGAAATCCAGCGTGTTCATACAAACGTCTCACCCATGCGGCCTCAGTATAATGGAAATCTAATGCAAAACCCGATGACCATGAATTGGCTCCTCAATGTCAATCCCTTAAATAAAAAAAAAGAACGGTTCAGTTCACCCTCAATTTAGAACGGGGATGAATCAGGCTCCACATATTCAGGGTCTAATCTCCGCACAGAACACTGCGGCGTTCCATACCCCCCCTGACCTCTCATCGCCGTGCTCCTTATTCACGCTCTGCATCAGAACTCATGGAGAACACCATGACTCCTACACGTCAGTCACACCAGAGTCGTGTGAAAACCTTCAGGCTCCAGGAGTTTTGCATATAGATAATGTGTCTGGCACGAATATCAAATCAAAGGGTGTGTGCGCGCCTGTGTAGGTGTGTGCATGCATGTGTCAGTTGGCTTTTCTCAAGGACAACACCTTGTGCTGTACGCTGGCTGCTGGTGGACCATAACACACTGAGAGGGTTTTCAATCCTCTTTAGATTCAAAAAATGCGATCACATTTAAATAAAAAGGTATTTACTATGTAGGTAAGAAAGCTGCTTTACTCTGTGAGCAAGGTGAGATGGAGTCTTCTCACATCCATTAGCGCACCTCCATTTCTCCTTTCCCATTGGGTCACAGTCTATATATCAAATACGTTTTGTCCCTTTCAAAGCTATTTTCTGATGCAAATTAAAGGTGGCAGCACAGCTATGTCCTTAAATGTGTGCAATAAACTGGCATACAATGTTATGTTACAGCCTGGTAAACCAGGCAGCCCTGGCATCTACCGTGGCTGTATTTTCACTGAAGCACGTTCAACACATTTGACACATTCCATCCATCCACGGGTCCTGTCTTTACGTGGTTCTATATGACCCTCTATCATTCCATTATTTACCTAAAAGTAACTAGCGGTGTTATGTGGTGGCTGTTTTGGAGATAAACTGAGCCACCAACATGATCGGAAAAGTAATGGACACAATAATTACTCTACCTTACTCCTCATGCCCTACTAATAATAAAGCTTTTCACCGGCATCATGGTCCTCATAACATTCTACATGATTTGATTAGTTTACTGTTGCTGAGACCACACCACTTGTTAAAAGAAAAAAGCATGAACCTCTATACACTGAGACTACATTTACATTACAAAGGCCTAGTAGAATGAACAGGCTTGTTAGTTCTTACAGTATCATTTCTGTGATCATATTCAATGTTTGATATTTTCTAGGGCAGCTCAACATTGACAGGAACAACGAAACTGTCTGTATCTTAGTCACAGACCTGGTACAAGATCATTACATTACAGTAAGTTATCCCCCAACAGTCAACCTGGAAAACTGTTTATGGAGTGTAAGGATTTGCCGACTCAGTCCCAGACACCTCAGGGACATTATGACACAGTCTGACTATACTCCTGAGAGACTTAAACTGATACGGCTTTAAAACCGAAAGAGGCAGAGAACTGACAGACAGAGAGAGGGAGACAGAGACATGGCAGGCAAACATGCAAATGCACATACACACTCGCACGCATACACACGCTCAGACGCACACACACAAATGCACACAAACGCGCGCGCACGATCCTAGACACACACGCACATTCATAGACACACAGTTGGTGCATCTCAGTATCCACGCTTTATCGGTCAGAGGGAATAGCTAATGGAGACGAAAGAACTGTCACCGCCACCACACAGAACACTACATCTCTGAGCTTTTCTCAGCTCCGGAAGACCGCATCTCCCAGCAGCACACCGCAGTCCAAACCGTTTGAACTGTAACTATCTTGGAGGAATACCAGAGTGATGACTATATATAACCACAGCCTCCATGGGTCTCCGCTATTTGACCTGTGCAATCGCCCCCGAGTCATGAGCAGGTTTCAGGACACAACACCCATCTTTCCTCTCATAAACACCTCAGATTGCATCAACAAAGATTGGGGGTGCGAGGAAGGAGAGATAGGGAGAAGGAAATAGCCATTCGTTGGAACAATTTTCTCTCTAATGAGGTGGAGGTGGAGGGCAATATGCTCTGCGGTTGGACTGCCTGTACTGTTTCCAGCTGCATGTCTGCTACTGACCATTTCCTGCGATGGTAGTTTTGCTGACATATGGAACGTGATGAAGACATTTGGGGTTGCACGTCTTACCGTCTTTCCCCACAAGGAAGTCCACGTAGTGGTATGTGTAGGCCACGCCCACCTTGGTCTCCACCTGTGGTCTCTTCAGGGTGGAGTAGATCTTCCCTGGACTGCTCTCCTCTGAAGACTTCAGTTTCCGCAGTCCACAGCCCATCTCCCCAGAGTGAGTGAAACCTACACTGGGAATAGAGGGGGTAGAAGGAGATTGTGTTTTGTGTGTTAGAGTGTAAAACTGGAAATCAGTCCCCAGTTGAGAGAAAGATGGATTAATCTCTATCACTCACTATGCATCAAGCAAACATACACACATACACACCTCCCCAAGGGAGTTTCAACTGGGAAAACCAACAAAGAACCACAGGCTGGATATGCAGCTCCAAATAAATAAATAAATAAATGAGGGCCTAAATGAGCCTGATTTGTCTTGGATTCCCATGCCCTCGTTCTCAAGGGGACAAATTAACAGAGACAACCATGATAAAGTATGGAACAGGGCCCCTAAAGAACTGGTGCATCGGGCTTCACCCAAATGTCTTGTGACAGGGCTACCGCATTTCCATTGGCTTAGGACGGCACAGGTAATATCCCATTGTGTTCTGCTGATTAAACCCAGGAGGGTGGAATCGGGGAGGGGTCTGGGGGGGGGCGCGTGCCCCCCATCTGATGAGGAACACTCTTCATTATGTTCCTCTCTAATTACACAGCGTTCCGGGCTTCGTGAGCGAACTAATTCAAGAGGCCATGGCAGAGATTGGAGGATAGGGGGAATATGGGAGCAAACCGATGCTCCGTTAATGAAGTGAGAGGGAAGAATGAAAAGGTGAGAATCAATCAAGTGGAAAAAAAAAGGAAATGGGTGGCTGGTTGGAGAGTTTGTTAAAAGAGGCGAGCTAGGTAATGCATGGCAAGTAGAGTCTGGAGAGAGGGGCTGTATTGTAATTAGACCCTGTTGAATAGAAGAGAGAAGACAGGGGGAGATGGACGAGATTAAAAAGTGTTGACATGAGAGCAACTGAGTGCGATTACATGCACATAATAATTTAGGATTTTTGTGAATAGACAAATGATTGTAACATTTCTATTTAAAGTTTACGTACTGTAGAAAAAGGGGTTCCAAAAGTGTTCTTTGCGGAAGAAAGGGGTTTTAGCAATAACTACAATTTTTTTTATTATGCTTCCTCACAGCAAACCCCAGGGAATCCAGACAGATAGGAGTGTTACAGAGCAAATCCGACACAGTCCTGGGTCTAATCACATGCTTGCTCAACCAGGAAATCTAGATTGAAATCCTTATGTGCCAAAAAGAACCCACTCTCCAGCCTTCTACCTCGATTAAGCTCACCGTTGCCCAGGCTACCTCAAGGAGTCAGTAGAGAGCAACATGGCATGGCAACCATATTCAGTTACTAACCCCTAAACACGGGTTAGGTACGGCCCTGATCTTCACAACGGAGAAATGCAAACATGCAAACCAGCTTATGCACACAGAAATATATTTATTGTTTTGCATTTGGAACATTTCTGTGATCTTTTATTTCAGTTAATGAAAACATGAGACCCACATTATATATTTACAAGAGCGTAGGTGCTGGTGAGTAATTTATAATTTGCCCATGTATGGAAACTATTCTTCTAACGACTGTAGACTTGTAGGCATAAGCACACCCACGTAAAGGTGTAGAATGGGTTACAGAAGTAGCAAGGTTGAAGGGCAAGCAGCTAGACATAGGAAAAAACATAGCCCCCCCTTTCCATGTTCCCAACCTCATTCTTTTAATACCCACAATTACTCAAACCAGTGTGTTTTGTATAGAACTTCTATTTAGTGTCAGTTGGCCGTCTTACGCACTCAGTTAGAGATATCACTAATTTCAGTAGATTAATGATTTAATATCTTCTGAAACAATATTTTTCTCTTTTCTTTAATGAAAATATATGTATATATTTTCCCAATTCGAATGTGGTCTCTGATGAGAGATGGGTTGTCCTCCATATTCATACGCCCTGTACACTTGTCCAACCAGAGACAGAATGAGGATGAAATAATGTATGTCCTAATGACTTACTTTTCATTATGTGCAAGGCTTTATATTGTCTAAAATCCTATGAAAGGAAAACATATTATGGATATATTTGTTTAGCATATATTGCATATGATTTGGTAGGAATATCATCCAGACATTTCCTAAGGAATCATGTGACTGCTAATGTCTATTTATTATTGTTGGTGGACTCGTGTGTGGAATTATTTTTAAACCTGTTCCAGTAGGTTTTCTAAAAACAATCTTGCCTCTTCTATCCACTGTGTCACTGTCCTTCTATCCACTGTGTCACTGTCCTTCTATCCACTGTGTCACTGTCCTTCTATCCACTGTGTCACTGTCCTTCTATCCACTGTGTCACTGTCCTTCTATCCACTGTGTCACTGTCCTTCTATCCACTGTGTCACTGTCCTTCTATCCACTGTGTCACTGTCCTTCTATCCACTGAGTCACTGTCCTTCTATCCACTGTGTCACTGTCCTTCTATCCACTGTGTCACTGTCCTTCTATCCACTGAGTCACTGTCCTTCTATCCACTGTGTCACTGTCCTAAGTGTTGGATGGCTCGCTCTCGAGTTGTTGTTCGTAGGTAGGAAGAAGAAACAGGGAGACATGATTCTACTGGCTGAATAGAGAGGTGTGGATGGCTTTGTTTGCATCCAAGTTATTTGTGAACGCATGGTCTAAAGTATCCCCCCTGTGGTGTGTGATACATACACGTGTTGGTGATATTTTGGTTGTTTGTTTAAAGTTTGCTTGATTCAAATCTCCGGTAATGATAAAAGCCCCATCCAGGTGAGAGCATTCATGCTAGCTGACATTCTTATGCAGCTGATTGAGTGCCTCCTTGATGCTGGCTCATGGGGAGATGTGTATAGACAGAAATCCAAATGAGCAGGTAATGGGGAAATCATTTTCCTGTGAGGTACTTCAGGTCAGGTACCGTGCAACATTCTGGACAGTGGAACATTAAGAACTGTTAACGAGGACACACAACCCACCGCCCCCGCAGCCAGACGCCGCCATTCCATCACAGCTTGAGATGGAGATACAGTCTGGGTGTAAAGACGGCCATGCTTTTGTCAGCGATGTCCCTGTGGGAACAAAGGAAGAGCAATCTCTTGGGTTCCTCCGTGGTTGAAACCGTGGTTGAAACCGAGTTCAGGAAGTTCTCCAATGACTGGACATTTGCCAGGAGAAAAGCTGAACGGGGAGGGCACACGGCTCATCTTTTCAACCTAACTTCGAGGCCACCCTTCCTTCCTTTTCTGCGTCGCTGGCTAACCCTTTTTTGGTTTTTGGCAAAGTCCCGTTTGGTTCAGCGGGTATTTCTGTTGGGAGGGATTGAGGGGCTGATACTGAATGCGTGTAGCTTGGAGTTTGCAATCCAAAAGTCATTAACTGTTGTGAGTCCACATTACAATACATGAGCATGCACATTTGTTTTAGAAAGTCAGGTACGACCCTCGCAACACAGGGTGGACAGAAAAGTTAAAAAAAAAGAGAGATTTTGCTGGAATAAGATTTGAACCTACTCTGTTGCAGTACATATGCACCAGAGTCAGCAGCTTTAACCACCGGACCAAGAAAAGCCGACACACTCCCATTTCAACATGGAGATTTGTGCTGCAGGTGGTGGTATATGCGCATATCAAATACACTGCAAAATCTCTGATGAAGATGTTTTAATACATTGAAAAAGTGTTTTAATGACCATATGCTTGCTTTGATAATGACCACACGCTGATAGGCAGTGTAAGGTGTTTACGTGACTAATGTTGCTTAATGTCGGCCTTATGACATATTAACGTTAATGCTAAATGATTAGTGTGCATGTAAACATACACACCGTCTTGTGTTGGGTCTTATGAATGAGATGTGGAACAAATCTCAAGCTTTGTATCTTATTCATGCATGCATGTATAATTAGTCATTTATTACAATACGAGCAATAAATGGCATGCAGACATGACCTGTGATGTTTTGTGTTTCTAGAACGAGGGTCCAAAGACATTCTAAACTGTCTTTTATGTCCACAAGTGGTAACTGTGTAATTTCTACTTCAGGTCTGTAAACTGGGCTGAAGTCTGTTCCCAAATAAAGAGCCTTAAACAGAGACTTAAAAATGCCAAATATTCCCAAAAATACCTGTTCTTTTTATGAAATCCCGCTCATAACCAAACTCTCAAGTAACTTCTGTAAATGACATCATCAAATTTCTTATGTCAACAAAGAAAACAGTATCAATGTATTTATTGACTTCAAATATTGTTCATCTTTTGCCTTTCAGTTCGTTCTGTCTAGGTAACTCTGGAGAAAGATTCTACCATTTATTGTACAGGAGAGTCAGAAGAAGTCTGAACAAAGGAAGAAAAGAGGAAAACAAAGAGCAGTTGTTTTTGGGGAAAGACTGTCTTATTTGCATAGCTCCTGGAAACTGACAGGGGAGGTGAGGCGAGGCCAGGGTATTTTTAGACAAAGGAATACAGAGATGTTCATGATTTTAGGATTGACAGTTTTCCCTCTTAAACTTCTGTGTCAAGGTGCATGTTCTGAGCATACACTCTGAGTTCTGCCTCCATGGGCCTGCTTTGGTCCCTCTCATCTGCTTACAGCGAGGGAGCTCGGGTTAAACCAGCAGGCTAAACAACAGCTCAATATTATTAGAAAAACAAAAATTGAGCAGTCGTTCTTCTTTGCTGAATAAGTAACAATTGTTTCACAGATTTCTTCTCTTTTTGTTAAGAGTTTTGAGGTTTTACTCGTTAAGATGTGTTGCTATTGGATGTGTAGTACAAACAGATACATCATTATTGTCACCCTTGACATCCAACAAAAGCAGTACGAAATTAACAAACTCAGTGACCAGAGTTTTTTGGTTGAAATGTCCTTTTACTAGGAAATAGAGATGCGGTTGACCTTAATAATTTAATTTATGGTCTGTTTTGCACATTTATATTAAGGAGGCCAATACTGTAGCCTCAGGTTGTCCAGCAGTTTAAGGGGCTGGTGTTGTGTGGGTTTTGAGCAAAACCTCTTATCTCTTATCTTTCACCACCTTCCTGTCCAAAAAAAGCTGAAAATGCCCAAAGTTTAGCCTTAAAACGTGACGACAATGTACCTTGTACCTGGCTGTGTCAACAGAATGTGTTAGCTGCCGTCTTGTCTATTCCAAATCTCCTCTCATTAATGGGACAGATGTGTGTTCATCCCAAAGAGTTCCATGTCATGATGACAATCAAATGAGAAGATTTGTAACAGCCCAAATAAACGGGTTCTGGTAATACTGCACAAAATGAATCAAGCCCTAACCCTAACCACAACTTCCGCAAGCTAACTTTTCATAACTACCAGCTTCCCTACAGTTGCTAAGCAGAGGAATAGAATATAAATTTCCTGGATGGCAGGACACATAGTATGTGCCATAGCATATAAATAAAAACATTAATCATTCTTATATAAAATTAATTTTTAATATTGCCAAATATGGTCACCAAAGTGACATGAGTGATGAATTGGTTAATTGTCTTTTCATCTAATCATGGAATAATGTGACTACTTGTGTCAACTGAAAAAACAAATCTCAAGAACCAATCTCAACATATTATGAAAAGATCTCTGTGGCGGAAAATAGGATTAGAGTGAGCCATATCCAAACTTAAAACATCTGTCACATTGCCTCTGTGTCTATCCATGCCTTATTTCTCTCCAACTGCGGACTGCTGACTTCGGTTCTGACAAATACAACAGTCACGCACCAGCCAAAGTTTTGTGGCAGCTTTTTTGTTGTTCGCCAAGGAGTGAGAGTCAGGCGATCGGATCAGGGCATTTCCCTGTTTGGACGCTCTCCCTGGCCCCATCACCCACTCCCCCACTCCTTCCTTCCTTCCTTCCTTGGCTGATCACCTGGGTGGGACAGTAGACAAGGAGGATGGGAGCAAGGGGCCCAAGAGAGAAAAGCGGAGGTAGGCAGGGATTTAGATTGTATTGGTGACAAAACACCAACAGAAAAACAAGTAGGCCCGTGCTTCTATTACATAGCTGGAAATGGTACAGCTATATGGAATACAGAAGACGTGAAATAACATCAACACAACGCAATTCCAAATGGCCCTGTAAACTGGATTTGCTTTTTTTGGGGAAAACCGTACCTAAACAGATTTGTTTTAATCAATACATACATCCAGTAGGATGGGACATAATGTAACACAAAGAAAGAGCCCCGCTGAAAGATGAGTTGAGTGCTTGTTAAAATAGAATTGGTAAACAAGCGACTGCTTGAGCCTCTCCAGTGCTTCAAGGCTGAGTGTCCTGGCCCTGTGGTTGGCTGTCCCCGGCTCCAGCCCGCCCTCCCCCTCTACCCTCTCAAGGCCTGGGCCCAGCCGACTCCAAACGCTGAACCCAGACACACAGACATGTACTGTAGGGAGCTATTGCCATGGGAACCAGGCAACTAGCCCCTTCAGGACAACTTCCCTTCTCAGGAGAATAATAGACACCAATATCTCTATTTTTTTCTCTCCACGGGCTAAGCTCTTGGTTCTCTCTTCCGCCTTTCTCTCTGCCTGTTAGGTCTTCGCACTAATTTCCTTCTTTATCTGTCTCTCTGTACTGTTAGAGTAAAAAAAAAACACCTGTCATTTGCATTTGCATTGATTGACGGCCATGAGATTAATACTATCTTAAGCACAATCTATTTACTGTGGATTTCCTACAATACCCTGAACTCAAATGCAAAACATTTTTAAATCCATCATGCATAAACACAGCAAATGGATGAGTCAGATCATTGCCTGAATGAATGCAAACCGCAAGAAGGAAAATATTAATGCCAACGAGGAGAAGCTGTGAATATGTGATCTGTTTATTTCTGTCATGTGATATTTTATTAAAATAGAGGTAGAGAATTCAAGGAATGACTCATTGGTTTTATGCAAACTTGCTTTAGGTTGGTCAGTTTGATTAGAGCCAGTAGAAGCTCCTTTTTTTGCTTTTCAGACACAGTATCGATAAGTCCTTGTTGAACATTGCTCAATCAATACTGCTGCAATTTTCTTTGGCCACCCATTACACAAAGAGTCAATTTGACTTTGAGAAATATCATAGGGGTGTTTGTTCCTGGTTTAAGCCACTACAAAGCGAGTGTACAGTAGATACCACCATGTTTTCATCCATTTCCAGAAAAGGGATATCTTAGTATTCTTAGTACTTAGTCAGGCTATGCCAGAGGCTTGAATAACTTCAAAAGTCCTTTGTTAAAACAAGAGAAAAGACACAATCTTGCCACATATCTTGTAAGATGTGAGGCTTGTGCTGGAGTGGAATGTGTGTCAGGAGAAGGGCAAAAAATTATGGTCACCTTTTATCCAGTTGTCAGGCTAAGATGTTTACAACTGGCAAGGTTGGAGTACAGGATGTTTTGTAGAATATTTCAGTATGGAAATACTATATCAGTAATTATTTGTTTTGGTTCTTATTGAAAGCATGTTTGTTTGGAAGATACAAGTGTTGTTGTACTTTAAAACTATCATATACAGTCAACTTTCTTACACTCTTAATTCGTTACTGTTTGAAATGTACTTGCTGAGAAGAGAAAATAAAATGAAAGTAGTTACCCTAGAAATAGAATGGAAGTTACCCTAGATATTCCCACGACATTCAGAAAGTCTGTGAACAAGTGTCTGTATTAATTGTACCATGAACATGTACTGTGTCGCTGGCACCCTCACTGATAGACCAATCTCACCTTATTTCTCCTTTTTACCAATGATTCCTGTATAATCTCACTTTATTTCTCCTTTTTATCAATGATTCCTGTATAATCTCACTTTATTTCTCCTGTTTAACAATGATTCCTGTATAATCTCACCTTATTTCTCCTGTTTAACAATGATTCCTGTATAATCTCACTTTATTTCTCCTTTTTACCAATGATTCCTGTATAATCTCACTTTATTTCTCCTTTTTACCAATGATTCCTGTATAATCTCACTTTATTTCTCCTGTTTAACAATGATTCCTGTATAATCTCACTTTATTTCTCCTTTTTACCAATGATTCCTATATAATCTCACCTAATTTCTCCTTTTTACCAATGATTCCTGTATAATCTCACTTTATTTCTCCTTTTTACCAATGATTCCTGTATAATCTCACTTTATTTCTCCTTTTTAGCAATGATTCCTGTATAATAAAAAGTGCTTTATAAATATAACATATTATTGTTATTCTTAGGAGTATTATTATCTATTAATGTCCTTTAAAATAGGAAACGTGTTTTTGTGCGTGTGTGTGGTTGTGTGTGTGTTTGTGTCTGTGTGTGTTGAGCTTGTGACCCACCAAAAATAAAGGGTTAACAGAGAGCAGTGCTTGCAACTTACAAGCTGGAACTGATTAATGGCAGTTCTGTCCAACAGCGTTCACCAAACTCCCTCTCCCTCTCTCCCTCCCTCACTCTCACTCTCTCCCTCACTCTCTCCCTCACTCTCTCCCTCACTCCCTCCCTCACTCTCTCCCTCACTCCCTCCCTCACTCTCTCACTCACTCTCTCCCTCCCTCACTCCCTCCCTCACTCTCTCCCTCACTTTAATTTCTTCATTTAGTCATATTCTTCCTGTCAGAGTGTTTTCCTTGTTCATGCCCTGTTCTCTTTCCTCCCTGATATTGTCCACCTTCAATTCATTCTCCAATTCTCCATATTGCCCCCCGCCCCCCGGACACACACACACAGCCCCCCGTCTTTGTATCAGGGGCTGATGTGTAAAGAGTGTACATCAAGAACATGTTGAAATCATTTCAGGGTTCAGTGATTGGAGCGAGTAAGATATGTCTGGCATTCTTGCCCCTCTCATACCACACATTAAACATGTGACTAGAAATCTACTGGCTTATTGATCTGCATGATTACCACCCTGAAAATCAGAGTGTATTCATCAGTGTGTGTGTGTGTGTGTGTGTGTGTGTGGGAGGAGTGTGGGTTGGAGATCAGGAGTTTCTAGTACGGAATTGCATATAAGCCAAACTTGTGGCTTGCGGCGTCCCTTGACTGATACATACATCCTCATTAATCTGCTTCTTAACAGTCAGTACGCTGAAAACCAATAGAACACTGTTGTCTGTGACTCCTGTTCAAAGACTTCTACTGTACGTCTTTACCAATGCATTTTCATTTAGGCTACATGTAACTTTTCCAAGCCATAACAAAATATCTAACAGGACTTACATAAAGGACATAGACTAATGGTAAGCACATGCAATTTAAAATAGAAAGAGGGAGTTACCTGACAAGAAGCAGTTTATAGAGGAGTTGGAAAGTTCCCTGTTGAGATCAAGAGAAAGCAACTGGACCGACTTCTCTCACCGGCACACACATTCTACTGACAGAAAAACAACACAGAGTCCACGATCCTCCACAATGTTTCACTTAGGTCCTCTCCAACAGAGGATTTTGGCATCAGAGTGAAAAAGACAGCAATAACACTGAAGTGGATGAGCTCAGTGGCTCCGGCAGTTTGTTCTATCCTCGCCTAAGGCTCACCAGCTAACGGTGCGCAGCGAATACTTCGTCTGCCGTGCGTTTAGGTCATGCTCAAAGTATGCCTCCGCTATGTTCCGCGAGCTCAGGGAAACCACATCCTGTCACATATCTACCTCCTCTCTCTCTCCTCCTCTCTCTCTCCCGCTGTTTGCTCTCTCTCCTCCTCTCTCCTGTGATTGTCTGAAGCGACAGAGCGCTCTGACCCAGCCCCTGTTCAGCGTAGCCCCTCCAAACCTTCCTGTCCTCTCTCTCTCTCTATGTCTCTCTCTCTCTCTCTCTCGCTCTCTCAGACGCGCACACACGCGCACTCACACACTCACACACTCAGTCACTCAAGGCTTCTCAGGCAGCCGCACCAGTTCCAGTCGACTGACTGAAGAATCCATCTGAGGAGGAGGCTGAGGGAATGAGAGGGAGGGGGGGGGGAGGGTGGGTAATGCAAGAGTGAGAAACCGAACGAAGAAGAGTAATGAGGAAAGGTGATGAAGAAAGAATGGGTGTACAGGAGCCGTGATATCCCTTGACAGTTTGATGGGGATAACCATGGCTGGGGTACAAAGTGTGCGGAGGTTTTGGTGGGTAAGGAGGGTAAGGAGGGGTATCATGACTATACATATTTCATACCCCCTTGTCAAAGCTCCCCTATAGCTGCATATTCATTATTCACACCAGTCTGTGAGAGAAGGTCCACTGCTGGACAGTTGTCTGACACCAATGAAACCAACGATTTTTGCTGTACAGAAAATTGAAGAAAAAAACTGCCAAACGAAAAAGTGACTAATAATATGTTAGTAATTCATCATGCAAGAGGGTAGGGCATATCAGAGTATCTTGATAACCCAAGGTGAAGCAAGTAAACTGAAGAAACCTGTACGCTGTGAATTGATGTCTGACTATTCTGTGTTTGAGTATTTCAGATCGAAGCAATGCTTTCCCAATGGGAATCATTCCATGACAAATGAATGACAGAGAGGATTTGTCAGACAGAAAATCACAAACTGGAGCCCCCTGAATGGCACTGCGGTAAAGTCACTGCTTTACCCTTAGCTGCGTCATTGCGTGACCAGAGTTCAAATCCTGCTTGCAGATTAGTCCAGAGGGCCCTCTGAGGGGTGCTATTGACAAGCACTGTCAGGATTTGGGGTTTAGTAATGGAATATGGTTGCGTCGCCTTGTCGAGCTCTAGCAGTTCCTTGTGGCAGCTTCCTCTGACCTTAATTGAGGTAAGCAAGTGAGTGTGTTCCGTCTGGCACATAAGGATTCCAGTTAAGCAGTTTATAAGAACCAGAACAGCCTGTGCTTCAGAAGGCACATACTGTATCTTGACATTGACTGTCCCAAGACAGATTTGAAATTAAGGGCATTAATTTCAAATTTGATATCACAAAATCGGAGAGAGGAAAAGAATGAAACAGAAACTGTCCATTCCTTTGATATCTCAAAAAACTAGATAACCAATCATTTGTGGGCAAAACTAATAATGTGTTTGATGTTTCTAAAGATTCTGTTCTTGAAATGTAATCTTTGCAATAACCACTGGAATAATTATCAGTAAACGTCACATGCACTTTCCTTGTGCTGCTTTATGCAAACCCACATGTACAGTAGGTAGCTATACAAGACATTTACTTTTAATGAACAAGAAAGAAAGATATGATATTGTTCATCATAAGAAGCTTGTGAATAAACCTCTCTCAATTACTGCTAAATGGTCTTTTGGGGGTGGGGTGGTATAATATAGGACGGTGCAATTTGGCTCAATGCTTTGTTGGGCGGATGAGTGGAAAGTCAATCAAGGTTGCCTTCTCATTTTGCACTCTAGTGACTCCTTGTGGTGAGGATGTACTCCCGCAATAATCTCAATCATGATTGTAAAGCCCGGGAATGTGTTGCCTGTAAGCACAAGTGTCATACTTCCTGGTTGAGAGGCAGTGTGGTAAGTATCAGAACTGTTTAGCAAGACAAGCTTGGAGGATACACGTGTTGATCTTTGACTAACCCATACCTCCTATAATGTTGCTGTGATGAGCCAAGTTCATATAGCAAATTGTATATTAGAAAATCTGGGGGAAATTTCAAGCAAAAAAAATCTAAAATCCATAGTCAAGACACAGCATGTGTGGACTAACATTTTGATCATAACATTGTGAGTGCTTCTGAAAGCAATGTCTGGAAAGCAATTTCTGCAGTTGAAATACGGGCTTCAACCCATTACCTTGAACAATAGGTCATAATTTCTGACACTATACCACAGTTGTATGCTCAAAACAAGACACTTTCATCCAAGGGCATATGCTTCTCACAGTGGTGTTGGACCTCAGTCAGATGGCAACCATTTCTTTGGGCCACAAATTAATGATGCCTCTGTTGAAAGCTTGAGATTTCCTCTCTGTTCTACTGCACCATGGGAGCCCTATCAGAGTTCAAACACCGCTTTGAAAGTAAGAATAGGAGCAGCCAACACATGTCTAGTTTGGGGCAACACATACCAATTTAGCAAGTCATTCTTTAGGATTGTAGTGCAGTTACAGGCAAAGGTGACAAAAACTGTTAGGTTGGGTCAGTCCTACCCTGTCCTTCGTGAATCCTTCGAACACAGAGTGAAATGCAACACTGCTGTTTAGGTTGGGTGGCTTCTTAATCCCGTTGTTACATTTGAAATGCCAGTTTGCAAATTACACTCAACCACAACGTAATTGCCATCATTTTAGTCATGGGTAATCAGTTTATAATTTCTCAAAAATAAAAAGACACTGAGAACCAAGGACATTAACATGACGTCATCAGAGTGGATGCTTCGGGGGTGGAATTAGTTTTACACTAGACTGTCATTCTGAAATGACCCTAAATGGACCCACCATTGGTTTTAATGACCTTTTTCATATAGGTTAAAACCCAGAAACCATTGAAATGTGACAGTCATTGCCATGTGCATGCTTGTGTTTCAGAAAGCCCTTGATTAATATGAATGTCTATGATGAGACTGCATTTCGGGTATAGCACGACTACACACACTCTCAAAGGTTGAAGTCAGAAATATTTATGATCCAATAACTAACTAATTAATTCACACACGGAATCAGTATATTCTCCCAACCACTTTGTGACATTTGTACGTAGCTACCTCAGTTGTTTTATAACAAAGCGAGATTACCCTCTAGTGTTAATTGCTGAAGGTACAGCTTCACAGGCCTAAAAACCAACAGACACTGGAACAAATCTTCCTGGATGGATCAACATTATATGAGACAAAACATTTTCAATTTGCAATAACTGGTATAAGTACACTGTTTCAAAGATGTTCTGTTCTACTGTGTTTACGCCATTCCTTGTGAACAAAGAACCCGTAGCAGCTGTGGGGCCAATGACAGTCAATTCTCCCTCAGATCCACATCAGACATAGAAGTCACTGAAATCACAGTTCATCATACAATGTTACATCTTAGATTATAACCGGGGTGGCCAATGCTGGGCCATCATTCCTTGGCCGAGTCAATGCCAGATTTGGCAAGACTTTTTAAAAAGTTACCCTAATTACTATGTAACTAACACAGCAGTAACTTTACTCATATCCTATGTTCACCAGTTAATTATGACTACGGTTTGTTTTCATTTTCGGCAACAGAATGTGAGCAAATTAGACTTTATTGTCTTGGGCAGGGACAGAAAAACAGATTTTCTTTAACCTTCCCAGCATAGGTATTCAATCGTATGTATTAACATTCCATCAAAACAATATAATCTGTATGTAATACCAGGGGTTATACATGTATTTATAAGACACATTCTGTGTGGACCATATAGTTGGACCAAATAAATTGAAACAAATAAATTGCACAATGTAATATGATATGTTTGTAAACATAATGTACCAACCAAAAGCAAGCAAGTTAATATAAATAGAAACACAGTAGGTGTTAATTAAAGGTTTACATTATAAAAGTCTTTACCAGCCATCTTAGTATCCAGACCCCCTTCACGTTCTGATGTGATAAAGACCTAATATATCATTGATTACATACTTTATTTGCCATCAATCTACACAAAAATGTAAAACACTCACAGAGGATTTTACAATCATCATATATCTGCATATGGCTTTACCAGTGATGATGTCATCGTAGTTGTAATACGTTAACCTTTCAGGCAGGTAAACATCTCTCTGTTGCGCAACACAGAAAATCTTGAGCAAACCTATATAGTGATAACGAATGTTCTCACCGCCTTCTCCCCATTCCTATCGGCCCACTCAAGGACCTGAACGATGACGTTATATAAACATACATGGATTAAAAAAAGGAATGAAAAGAAAATAAACTCATAGTTTCAGCAGCTAGTCCAATGTCTTCTGGAGCTTCAAGAATACAAGCTATTGACATTCCGGGACAGATTACATCCCAAATACTGAGCATCCATTGGTGGTTTTAATGTGTGTGGAGGCTTCCATTGCAGTCAACTGTGGAAGATTTAGATAAACTCTCATTACTGTTTTTATTATTTGTTCATAACAAATCTAATCTCACACTTGTGATTCATATGTTACTAATGCAATTGATTAATTCTGTGCGTCTTAGAATATATTCATGCAGACATAAACAAGCCAGTTACATAACTGGTTTGCACATTTTGTGAGAGGCAAGTGGGGGTCATGCATGGCTGGGACATCTTTGGAAGGCAAGTTCTGGACAAACATTGGCTCTTCCACGAAGAGCAAAATTGATAAGAAGTTGTTTGTGCACTACTGTAAGAGACCACAGCCTACTATATTTCTTAAGATATTGCAGAAGAGAGTTCAGGTACAGTGAAACATTAAATTAATGAATTATTGAATTAAACATATTAGTAAGTGTAACAGAATATGCTGGTTTACTGGAGGAGTGCTAAGTAGTCAGATGCGTTCTACTCAAATAAACAAACTGTCTTATCTGTTGGTGCCTGAGGTACTGTTTACGTTAGGCATAGCCCTGGCAGAGGTACAGAGACAGCCTGGAGCTGTGATAGTGCATTGAGAGGGAGTAAGTGCATGAGTAAACGTTTGAGGTTATCCAGGCAGCACTCGTAAAAGCAGGGTTGCCTCGTTACATCGTATGGTGAGGAGCTGAGTTAGACTGGTCAGATACGCTCTAAGCCAAGAACAGACACACCCATGGTCAGTGGAGAAGAGTCAGGCAGAGGGAACTTCGAGTTTGTTCATGTTTCATTATAAAAGGATTGCTGAACAGTATTTTGCTGTACACTTTTGTCACACACTGATGTCATACACTTTTGTCATACACTGATGTCATACACTTTTGTCATACACTGATGTCATATACTTTTGTCATACACTTTTGTCATACACTGATGTCATACACTGATGTCATATACTTTTGTCATACACTTTTGTCATACACTGATGTCATACACTTTTGTCATACACTGATGTCATACACTGATGTCATACACTTTTGTCATACACTTTTGTCATACACTTTTGTCATACACATTTATCATACACTGATGTCAATACACTGACTGCCACCTTAACGTGGTGGAGGGGTTTGAGTACCCGAGTGACCCTAGGAGCTATGTTGTCTGGGGCTATATGCCCCTGGTAGGGTCTCCCAAGGCAAACAGGTCTTAGGCGACGGGTCAGACTAAGAGCGGTTCAAACCCCCCTTAATGATGAACAACATTATGAGTACCGTGACGTCGCCCGGTATGGCGCAGCCGGGGCCCCACCCTGGAGCCAGGCCCGGGGTTGGGGCTCGTATGCGAGCGCCTGGTGGCCGGGCCTTCCCCCATGGGGCCCGGCCGGGCTCAGCCCGAACGGGCGACGTGGGGCCGCCCTCCCGTGGGCTCACCACCCACAGGAGGGACCATAAGGGGCCGGTGCGAAGAGGATCGGGCGGCAGTCGAAGGCAGGGGCCTAGGCAACCCTATCTCTGGACACGGAAACTAGCTCTAGGGACGTGGAATGTCACCTCGCTGGCGGGGAAGGAGCCTGAGTTAGTGCGTGAGGTTGAGAGGTTCCGATTAGAGGTAGTCGGGATCACCTCTACGCACGGCTTGGGCTCTGGAACCACACTCCTTGAGAGAGGATGGACTCTTCACCACTCTGGAGTTGCCCATGGTGAGAGGCGGCGGGCTGGTGTGGGTTTGCTTATAGCTCCCCAGCTCTGCCGCCATGTGTTGGAGTTTACCCCGGTGAACGAGAGGGTCGTTTCCCTGCGCCTACGGGTCGGGGATAGGTCTCTCACTGTTGTTTGTGCCTACGGGCCGAATGGCAGTGCAGAGTACCCGACCTTCTTGGAGTCTCTGGGAGGGGTGCTGGAAAGTGCTCCGACTGGGGACTCTATTGTTCTACTGGGGGACTTCAACGCCCACGTGGGCAACGACAGTGACACTTGGAGGGGTGTGATTGGGAGGAACGGCCCCCCTGATCTGAACCCGAGTGGTGTTCAGTTATTGGACTTCTGTGCTAGTCACAGTTTGTCCATAACGAACACCATGTTCAAGCATAAGGGTGTCCATCAGTGCACATGGCACCAGGACACCCTAGGCCGCAGGTCGATGATCGACTTTGTTGTCGTCTCATCTGACCTGCGGTCGTATGTCTTGGACACTCGGGTGAAGAGAGGGGCGGAGCTGTCAACTGATCACCACCTGGTGGTGAGTTGGATCCGATGGCGGGGGAGGAAGCTGGACAGACTCGGCAGGCCCAAGCGTACTGTAAGGGTCTGCTGGGAACGTCTGGCCGAGTCTCCTGTCAGAGAGATCTTTAACTCCCACCTCCGGCAGAGCTTCGACTGGATCCCGAGGGAGGCTGGAGATATTGAGTCCGAGTGGACCATGTTCTCCACCGCCATTGTCGAAGCGGCCGCTCGGAGCTGTGGCCGTAAGGTCTCCAGTGCCTGTCGAGGCGGCAATCCCCGAACCCGGTGGTGGACACCGGAAGTAAGGGATGCCGTCAAGCTGAAGAAGGAGTCCTATCAGGCCTGGTTGGCTTGTGGGACTCCTGACGCAGCTGACGGGTACCGACAGGCCAAGCGGGCTGCAGCCCGGGTGGTTGTGGAGGCAAAAACTCGGGCCTGGGAGGAGTTCGGTGAGGCCATGGAGAAGGACTATCGGCAGGCCTCGAAGAGATTCTGGCAAACCATCCGGCGCCTCAGGAGAGGGAAACAGTGCCCTACCAACGCTGTTTACAGTAGAGGTGGGCAGCTGTTGACCTCAACTGAGGATGTCGTCGGGCGGTGGAAGGAGTACTTCGAGGATCTCCTCAATCCCGCTGTCACTTCTTCCATTGAGGAAGCAGAGGATGAGGGCTCAGAGGTGGACTCGTCCATCACCCGGGCTGAAGTCACTGAGGTGGTCAAGAAACTCCTCGGTGGCAAGGCACCGGGGGTGGATGAGATCCGCCCTGAGTACCTCAAGTCTCTGGATGTTGTGGGGCTGTCTTGGTTGACACGCCTGTGCAACATCGCGTGGCGGTCGGGGACAGTGCCTCTGGGATGGCAGACCGGGGTGGTGGTCCCTCTTTTTAAGAAGGGGGACCGGAGGGTGTGTTCCAACTATAGGGGGATCACACTTCTCAGCCTCCCCGGGAAAGTCTATGCCAGGGTTCTGGAGAGGAGAATACGGCCGATAGTAGAACCTCGGATTCAGGAGGAACAGTGTGGTTTTCGTCCGGGCCGTGGAACACTGGACCAGCTCTATACCCTCTACGGGGTGTTGGAGGGTTCATGGGAGTTTGCCCAACCAATCCACATGTGTTTTGTGGATTTGGAAAAGGCATTCGACTGTGTCCCTCGCGGCATCCTGTGGAGGGTGCTTGGGGAATATGGGGTCCTGGGTCCTTTGCTAAGGGCTGTCAGGTCCCTGTACAACCGAAGCAGGAGCTTGGTCCGCATTGCCGGCAGTAAGTCAGACTTGTTCCCAGTGCATGTTGGACTCCGGCAGGGCTGCCCTTTGTCATCGGTTCTGTTCGTAATTTTTATGGACAGAATTTCTAGGCGCAGCCAGGGGCCGGAGGGTGTCAGGTTTGGGGACCACACAATTTCGCATCTGCTCTTTGCAGATGATGTTGTCGTGTTGGCCCATTCTAACCAGGACCTTCAGCATGCGCTGGGACGGTTTGCAGCCGAGTGTGAAGCGGTGGGGATGAAAATCAGTACCTCCAAATCCGAGGCCATGGTCCTCAGCCGGAAAAGGGTGGCTTGCCCACTTCAGGGTGCCCACTTCAGGTTGGTGGAGATTGCCTGCCTCAAGTGGAGGAGTTTAAGTATCTAGGGGTCTTGTTCACGAGTGAGGGAAGGATGGAACGGGAGATTGACAGACGGATCGGTGCAGCTTCTGCAGTAATGCAGTCGATGTATCGGTCTGTCGTGGTGAAGAAAGAGCTGAGCCGCAAGGCGAAGCTCTCGATTTACCAGTCAATCTACGTTCCTACTCTCACCTATGGTCATGAGCTTTGGGTCATGACCGAAAGGACAAGATCCCGGCTACAGGCGGCCGAAATGAGCTTTCTCCGCAGGGTGGCCGGGCGATCCCTTAGAGATAGGGTGAGAAGCTCGGTCACCCGGGAGGAGCTCAGAGTAGAGCCGCTGCTCCTCCACATCGAGAGGGGTCAGCTGAGGTGGCTTGGGCATCTTTTTCGGATGCCTCCGGAACGCCTTCCTGGGAAGGTGTTCCGGTCCTGTCCCACCGGGAGGAGACCCCGGGGAAGACCTAGGACACGCTGGAGGGACTATGTCTCCCGGCTGGCCTGGGAACGCCTCGGTGTCCCCCCGGAAGAGCTAGAGGAAGTGTCTGGGGAGAGGGAAGTCTGGGCATCCCTGCTTAGACTGCTGCCCCCGCGACCCGGCCCCGGATGAAGCGGAAGAAGATGGTATGGTATGATGTCATTCACTGATGTCATACTTTGTTGAACTCTTAGTGTGTATCAACTGTTGTATCACCTGCAAGCTTGTAATGCAATATCAATAAGTAGATACATTTTTTTTTCTAAATATGTTTATATTTCTAGTTTATAGTCTATTATGCAAACCAGAGTTTTGATAGCATCATAACTGAATGTGAGAGAATCTGGTGAAGGGAATGCATTTTTGACATAGTGATATATGAAGTACAGAAAAAGCTTTCAGTAAATCAAAGGAAGATGGATGTATATGTTTTGATATTAAAGTTGATGGGTTTGATTCTTCTTCATTAAGAATTATAGAGGATTTGCTGGTGATCAGGGTTTGGAGATGATTGTTAAATAATTTTGTCCCCCTTATGGAGTTGACATTCATTCTTATCTCATTAGTCTTTCATTTATCCAGCCCTACACTTACTATTCACCAAAACACGTTTTTTTTGCTTTTCCAAATCACAGATTGTTCCTTTAAAGGACAACACTCTTAAACTGCAACACATGTCTCTATTGGGGTTATTTGCTTTGGTTATTGTTCAGTATATTAATTACGCAGCAATATGTTTTACTAAATCAACCTGCTCTTGTGAGACTGTTAAAACTATATTTAGGTCAGAAAGCACATGATGTAATAAGCATTGATGGCAAGCACTCCTAGGTCTTGGATTACATGAGCAGATTTCATGGTGAAATTATCTGGAGAATGCAGGTCAGTGATAAAAATATTTTTTACACAACTGTAGTAGTTATTCAGGCTCCCATCTTACCATGCTGATGTTTGGGCAATTGCAGCAAAAAATGCCTAGCAACACTGCTGTAAGCTTAAAACACAGCAGCAGGCCTTGAACTTAACTGCAGGTACAGAATTAACATGCATGTTAGAAGTTATTGGTTGAGGGTTTGTGATGGTGCGATGAGTGTAGCGAGTGTGTAAAAGTGAGGCAAAAAGGGGAAAGAAACAAAACAAACAAGGACGATTCTCTTAGTCTTTTTGTAGTTTAGTTAGAAGACAAAACGGCACCAAGACGGTCGTGATAGACAAACAATAATCTGCTGGAACAGGACCTCAGTGACCTGGGGAGCAGAGGGGAGGACGGGTAGTGAGATGAACCTGATCATCTTGGAGAAGCGATCCACTACCACGGTGATGCTGTCTTTCCCCTTTGCTGGCAGTAAGACCATGATGAAATCCACCGCCAGGTGTGATGGAGCTGGTGGCGCCTAAGACCGTGTGCAGACAGTTCACGATGTGACGCAGCCGGTGAAACTCTGGAGCTCCTTGATGGTCTTCGGGACCGGCCACAACCTCACTGCCTCCTCCTTCATCTCCTCCATCTTCACGCCCTCCGGGGGAATGTGGTATCCCAGGAAGGAGACAGTGGATGTGTGTATGGATGTGTAATCGATACACGGCCTTAGCCCGCCATCCTTCTTCACAAAGAAAATGTCGGCTGAAGCAGAGGAGGTGGAATGGCGGATGTGCCCCTGCTCCAGTGTTTCCCTGATGCAGGTGTACATAGTGTCCGTTTCAGCCACAGAGAGTGGGTAGATCTTGATCCTGGAGGGGCAAGGCCTCTGGCAGGAGGTCAGTGGCGCAGTCCCAGGAACAGGGAGGAAGGAGACACCTGGCCTTGTCAGAGGAGAACACCCCACTTAGGTCTGTGTACACCAATGGCATGTTAGCTTGGAGCGTGCCTGCGGGGCGCATACGTGGCTCCACATGTCAACATCAGGCAGGTCTTCCGGCACCTCCCCAACCATCCCAGGACCTTCCGCTCGCTCCAGGCAATGGTGTGGTCATGCTATTGGAGCCATGGAAGACCCAGGATGACGGGGTGCATGGACGACGTCATGACCAGCAGTTCTGTTCTCTCACGATGGCAGCCATTGATGGTAGGCGTAAGAGGACAGGTCACGTGGGTGATCGAGCAGGAGGCACCTACTGTGCCCGATTGCACTGTTTGGGTACTCACCCCTTTCCTGCTTCACGTCTGGGCCAAGGAACACCCCTTCTGGAAATGCCCCTTTTGCCCGCAGAACAGGCACAGCCCCTCATGTCTCTGGCATTCTCTCTCCTCCTCGGGGAGCCTGGTGAGTCCCAACTCCATGGGCTCAGGCTCCGGGTCCATCTGAAAGGGTGGGAGATGGGAACTGCACGCCAGGCAGTCACGGTCCTGGAGCAGCCCATCAATGGCATTAGCCCAGGCGATGAAGGCGTCCAGCAACATGGAACTACTTACGCACGCCAACTCCATCTGGACCTCAGTCCGCAAATCCTTGGGGAAAGCGGTCTTCAAGGCCGGCTCGTTCCACCCGCTGGACACCGCCACTGTCCGGAACAACAGGGCACACTCTGAGGCCGTGCTGCTATCCTGCCTCAGATGCAAAAGCCCCCCATCCTTAACCTCTGTAAGGTGGTCAAAGAACTGCGCTATGAACCTAGAAACAACTCCCTAAAACTGCTATCCCACAGCACCATCGCCCATTCAAGGCTTTGCCCAGTGAGAAGGGAGATTATCACGTTCACCTCCTCGTAGTCGGAGACCAGCTGGTCCCCGAAATACAATTCGCATTGTAGAATGAAACCACGACAACCCCCGGATTGCTGTCGTGTTGCTCTGCCAAGGCTCTCCGGAGTTACGTTTCCTGGTCTCGACTAGACTCCACACGGTCGGCCGGAGGAGGTGCCGCCTCCCGGGCAGGCTCAACAGGACTCTACCCCCCGACCGTGCTGCCAAGTGAGACATCATCTCACCCAAAGCTGTTAATAACCCGGCGATCTGTCCCTTATGGCATGGAATCTATCCTCTAGCTTTGGAGCCCGTCCAAGGAGCCTGGACCCTCCATCATGGCCACCCTGGCTCATCCCGGGACGAGTGGTGTGGAGGGAAAAAAAAGAACACAAAGAAAAATGTCTTGGGTGGACGGATTATTCTGTGATGGTGTGAGTGTAGCGAGTGTGTAAAGTGAGGCAAAAAGGGAAAATAATCCAAAAGAACAAGAACGATTCTCTTAGTCTTTATGTAGTTTAGTTGGAAGAAAAAACTTCACCAAGACAGTTAATACCTGAGGTGCAGGAAGTATAAACACAACAGTGACTGGAAACATGTGTGTCCTCAGGGGGTGCTGCTGCCATCAGTTTCCTGATGGTGGTTAGTTCACTGGTGAGGTGGAGCGCCGGAGAGGAAGGGGAGCAACTGTGCCACATGGAGCAGACGTTACAGGGTTGAGAAGAGAATAACAGGATCGCTTCGTGTTTTATGAGAAATACTTATTGTAGCGGGTGTTCAACAGCAATGTAACGCAGGTAACTAGGTGGGAGGTTCACTTACCTGATTAGAGCACGGGCCAGTCAAGAGTTGAAACGTGGACCAGTAAAATCCGCGTTTCAACTCCAGTATTGAATAAGCACGGGCTATAAGCGGGAGCGAGCATTGGTTTTGACATGTCTCGTCAGGAGAGATGCGCCACCGGTAAGCTGTTGTTTCTCTACATTGAGCTACGTTTTAGGTTTGTTTGTCTGTTGCGCTACTACTGTGCTGCGGTTATGTATGTGCGGCTTGTATACTTGATAACTGTTACGTAGGTCACGCTGATAACCTTATTTGCGGTCTGATGTTCAACGCTGTCAGCTCGATATATCCTTGACTATATTCTAGTAAATGTTTGAAATTGGAGCGTTTTACTGTCACACGAGTTACTTCCTGGTTGCGGTGCTGAATGGGTAATGTAGTCAATCGCTTTACTTTGGTAATGGATTGCTATGCACAGCAACTACACTCACTGTATTCACTTTAGACCAATATACACCTTTGTGGTTTTGGGCTATTAGTTCAATATGTAACATTGACATTGCTGTACATTTAATGTGTTTTACATTGATGTATATTTCTGTGTTTAGAGAAATGTGCTGTGTTTAGTCATTTTTAAACACTAAGTATATTATAATATTTATAATACTGACTATATTGAAATGTATATTCTATTCATATTAGTATGTTCAGAATTTGGTATATTATGTATGTGGCTAATGTTGTTGTTTATACTATAGCCTTTGTATTTCTACAGGTTTATAACCTGCTATTTGTGGACTAATTAGCTGTTTGTGGAAAATCAATCAGTTTAAATAAAAAACCACAACGAGTCATAACAACGTGTCCTCTCCTGATGCCCCGTTCGGTGGGGAGATTCTTAAAGAACCAAACACTTATGTTCAGGATTCCAAATTGCCTTTATCCTCAGATAACATACAGCTCAGAAACCCATACCATACCATACCATCTTCTTCCGCTTATCCGGGGCCGGGTCGCAAAGCTCATGACCATAGGTGAGAGTAGGAACGTAGATTGACTGGTAAATCGAGAGCTTCGCCTTGCGGCTCAGCTCTTTCTTCACCACGACAGACCGATACATCGACTGCATTACTGCAGAAGCTGCACCGATCCGTCTGTCAATCTCCCGTTCCATCCTTCCCTCACTCGTGAACAAGACCCCTAGATACTTAAACTCCTCCACTTGAGGCAGGCACTCTCCACCAACCTGAAGTGGGCAAGCCACCCTTTTCCGACTGAGGACCATGGCCTCGGATTTGGAGGTACTGATTTTCATCCCCACCGCTTCACACTCGGCTGCAAACCGTCCCAGCGCATGCTGCAGGTCCTGGTTAGAAGGGGCCAACACGACAACATCATCTGCAAAGAGCAGAGACGAAATTGTGTGGTCCCCAAACCTGACACCCTCCGGCCCCTGGCTGCGCCTAGAAATTCTGTCCATAAAAATTACGAACAGAACCGGTGACAAAGGGCAGCCCTGCCGGAGTCCAACATGCACTGGGAACAAGTCTGACTTACTGCCGGCAATGCGGACCAAGCTCCTGCTTCGGTTGTACAGGGACCTGACAGCCCTTAGCAAAGGACCCAGGACCCCATATTCCCCAAGCACCCTCCACAAGATGCCGCGAGGGACACAGTCGAATGCCTTCTCCAAATCCACAAAACACATGTGGATTGGTTGGGCAAACTCCCATGAACCCTCCAACACCCTGTAGAGGGTATAGAGCTGGTCCAGTGTTCCACGGCCCGGACGAAAACCACACTGTTCCTCCTGAATCCGAGGTTCTACTATCGGCCGTATTCTCCTCTCCAGAACCCTGGCATAGACTTTCCCGAAGAGGCTGAGAAGTGTGATCCCCCTGTAGTTGGAACACACCCTCCGGTCCCCCTTCTTAAAAAGAGACCCACATACAGTATATACTGAGAAGGAATGTGTCTTTTAACAGTTTCTATATCCAAAACGAATTCACCTCCACACACAATATTATTCAAATCCTTAATCACATTCTCACCATCTTTATATTCAAGCAAACAGAAAAATCACCTTAAAACAAACAATTTAGTGAATCTTACGGCACTTCGGGTTCCATGACTAGACATGAGTTGTATTGTTTGTATGAAAAATAAATGAACAATTATTCTATATATACGTTTGACCACTCATGTTTTGTGTTTTTTTGTGGACCCCAGGATGAATAAGTGCTGCTCTGGCAAAATAGATCTACATTTCTAAAATATATTGAGTAATATCCAACTATGATAATTAAGGCAACATATACACCCAGCATCACGCGCGTTATTGACAGAGACAAATATGCGGAATACTCTTCTCAAGTCAATCACACATTCTCTTTGACCTCTGGACAGTATCTTAACATTTAGCAAATATGATATTGATTATGATTGACCTACAGTTGCTTTTCTGAACAGCCACAATAAGGGGTTATATATCCAGTCAAGGATTTGTTATCTCAGTCAAGGATTTCAATTCTAAAGAAATGGCATCACATGATTAACTATAAAACTACTATTCAATGGCTAAATCCTCCTATACTGACTGGGTTTATAACAGGATTTGGTCATAAACATTGAACTGTTATACAAGTGTGGCCCATACATACTTATTGGACAGGCCTCTAAAGCAACATCTTAATATAGGTTTGAAACTCCTAAAGCAAACTCTGGAGCTGTAGTTGCCATTGTGTGGTACCTAATTTCAATATTGGCGAAACATACATTGAGTTAAGGGGGAAATCTCATGCTGTCTACATCATTGTTCATTTATTTGCTTAAGTACATAAAGTGGCCTTCTCAATTCTTTGCAGAGGTATACATTCTGAAGAAACACCCATGGGTTTACAGGTTACATATTTACTTCTGTCGGCTTTCCTAAATGCTGGTTTGTGGACATATTATTGTTCAGCATCAGTTGAGTAATATTGACCCTCATTAATTCTGAAAGACAAAGTGAGCTTGTTGTAGCCATAACTATAGACTGGAGTGAGTTGGGCATATAAAAACAGCATCCACATCACTCCAACCACTGAAGACCTATGTATGTACAATTTCTTTTCAAACTCAAGAATTAGAGAGTATATGCCATATTACATTTTTTATAGTTAAAGTATCTGCAAATTACAATCTATTGATTACTCAGTTGAATATCAGTTGTATTATGTTTATGCATTAAACTTAAAAAGTGTAAATACTAACTACATAATCATAATTTCAAAGTTTCTAACAACGGCAAAACAGTAAGACAGGGTATTGATCATGTAAATTGTTTTTCTAATGTATTTTCTACTGTATTTCTGTAGATTGAATCTCTTAAGATTTTATGCACAATGTTTGCAATATTGTTTGGCATCCTCACACTGCATAAGGTGTTCTCTGCATGCAATGTGGTAAGTATTAATGTGAATGACTGAAAAGAAAACAACATATTATGTAATCTGCATAGAAATACATTTGAAACACAGATCAATCTGAATCTTTTGAACTTTTTCATTCTTTCCCTCAATCCACCCACCAATGTTTCCACAGCCACGTAAGTACAACGCCTTGCAAATAGTATTATCTTAATATTGTCTGTTTTATCAGGTTTGTGTGAGTCATAGTCATAGGAGGTTGAGAAAGAGTATAGGAGTAAATGTGGGTTTATGGGAACATTTCCTGTGAACACTAAAATGGTACGAGTTATGTATTCTTCATGATGGAGACAGTTAGATGCATGTATGTGTGGACAGAGACACAGTTGGAAACTACAGTAGTAAATAGATGCTGATATAATGAGCAATTTACATGTGATATTATAATAGATTAAGTTATGTTTACTTTTTAATAGTGTATTATATCTGTGTATAACCTCATAAAGTAATAAATGACTGTGTCTGTTTTTGTAGACCTTTGCCCAGACAGCCCAGATGTTCAGGCTGAAATCCTTAACGAGCACAATGCCTTTCGAAGAGCTGTTTTTCCAACTGCTAGTGACATGGTCAAGATGGTAAGCTTTAAAGAAATATACTTTCCATTGTCTAACAAATACCTAGGATGTTTTTCAGAAAATAGTGGCCCCCTTTTGACATTTTCAAATTCAGTTTCCGTATGAGGTGGGAATGATATATTTAAGACTTTTGCAAAAGTATTCAAACTCATAACCAATTGAAATCACACTCTGTTTAATATGTTTGTAAAACTGACACACAAAGCTTCCAAATAATATTTGTAAAGACAAAAATGAAATATGCTTGCATACTGTAAGTATTCAACCCCTTTGCTGCAGTAGTTTTAAAGCTGTTATTGCAGCAAGAGGTGGCGGTACCAAACATGAATGTGTAGGGCGTGAGCAGTATATTGCATTGGGCTACTAACAGTAACAGATTTTGAGTTTCAGTGTTTTAAAATAAAATATGAAACAGAATGAAATTTCAAAACACCATTTGTTACTCAGTTCAGTTGTGAATGAACAAATTTTTCGGGGGTTTGAATACATACAAAGTGTTGCAAAACTAATAGTATATACTTGTTGCTTACGTATTCCCCTAATATCTTCAGGCTAATTAAGCTAAATAAACTCAGCAATAAGTTGATTTAACAAATCACATCATACGTTGGACTTGTTTTTCCAATGGATTTTTCCTCAGAGGGTGGGTAAACTGTCATGCAGAATAATACAATTGGTTGAAATGTATGTCACCTGGAGGCAATTTAACTTCTACAGTTCAAAACTTCTACAATAATGACCAAAATGTGAAAACTAAAAATGTATTTATATGTGTATGTAAAAACACAGAATAACAATAGTCCAAAACTGACAACAAGGCACTAACAAATCACTGAGTAACTACCAACCAACGGTTGAAGAAGATAGTGGCTGGGTCATGATATGAGCAAAGACTGGGGAGTTTTCCATTAGAAAGATACTGGATGCAGATGAGCACAAGGGAAATCCTAGAGGATGGCCTGCTTCAGTCTGCTTCATGCCAGACACTGGAAGAATAATTTCAGAACCTTCCAGAAAGATAATGACCAATGTTAAATATACACTGGAGTTACCGATCAAGAGTTTCAGACAGGAAGCGTCACATATACATTTTTCTCCATTTATTGGAGACATAATGTAATATAGCTCACAAATTCATCAGTCAGAGATTTATGTGAAGTAGTCTACATGCTGAGTCTGGTTTTTCACCTGCAGAACTGGAGCACTGAGGCCGCAACCAGTGCTCAGGCTTGGATTGACACCTGCGCCATGGCCCACGGCCCACCCAGCAGCCGCATGCTTGGTGGTATGGTACCCTCTCATTCCTCCCTGTGATCTCAGTGACTCCAGGCTTTAATTGCAATATTGTCAATGTGAGATTAGCACAGATATTTGGGTTGGTCATAGATAACATTCAACTTAGCTCAGCAGACATGTACCACCCACAACCCTAGTGTTGCAAGCACTAAGCTCCACCAACTCAGCTACAAGGGACCACACATCTCGTCTCTACCACAAATATTTTATGAATGTAATCATTTCTTATCTATCGTAGCCCACCTGGTATTGTATATTTGTTGTTATCTGAAATTATACAATTTAAAGACACTGGTATTTAGTGACATTTTCCATGTCTGTTTTACATATGAACAGATTATGAAATGGGTGAAAACCTGTTTTTCACCTCCGGTTCTAAGGATTGGACTGACGTCATCAGAGCCTGGCACAGTGAGGTCAAAGATTACACTTATCCAAATGGTTCAAAAAACGGTCAACCCATTGGTCACTACACGCAGGTAACATTTATCATAGCCTATTCATAGACAATAACTACATTATTGCTAATTAATTATAGTAAAGAGGTGTACTTGAGCAGGGGAATTGTGCCAAGCGCTCCAATGATCTGTTTGAATTGCTTTCAGTATGGTTTTGGAAACAAGGAACATTTATTTCAGTAATGTGCACTAATATTGATAAATTTATATGACATTGTTATAATTTGACAACGGTTAAAGTATTTTGAAAGATTACTACATCGTGCACTTTTAGCAAATTAGTTTAGTATTTGGTTGCGTATCCATTGCATAAACTGCCTGAAGTTCATGACTAGTCGACTGTGAAAAAGGTGGGAAAGATCCTAAGTTGCTCAGCAAGGCCAGTATGGCAGCATAATAGTTATTGTTTGTTTTGAGGTCTATTTGCCATGAGTCTCAACCAGGCAAATACAAGGCATGTTAAATACTGTAAATCTCCAGATTGTGTTGGCTGAACTTTCCACTTTTTAGCCTGTTAAACTTCTGAAATGCAATCGCAGAGTTATAAATTGATTTGCATTTTAATGAGTGAAATAAGTATTTGATTCCCTCTCAGTCAGAAAGATTTCTGGCTCCCAGGTGTCTTTTATACAGGTAATGAGCTGAGATTAGGAGCACACTCTTAAAGGGAGTGCTCCTAATCTCAGTTTGTCACCTGTATAAAAGACACCTGCCCACAGAAGCAATAAATCAATCAGATTCCACCAGGGCCAAGACCAAAGAGCTGTCCAAGGATGTCAGGGACAAGATTGTGGAGCTACACAAGGCTGGAATGGGCTACAAGACGTAGCCCATTCCAGCCACAGAGGAGATTGTTGGCAATCTCCACTGTGATTGCCAACAAGGGTTTTGCCACCATGAACTAAGTCATGTTTTGCAGAGGGGTTGAATACTTATCTCACTTATAAAAATGAAAATCAATTCATAAAATTTTTGACAATCGTTTTTCTGGACGTTTTTGTTGTTAGCCTCTCACAGTTATGTATTCTACCATAAAAATTACAGACTGATCATTTCTTTGTCAGTGGGCAAACGTACAAAATCGGCAGAGGATAAAATACTTTTTTCCTTCACTGTATATGTATGTACACGATCATATGTTTTTGTACACTTCAGAATTAATTCTACTGCTGCCATCAGCGGTTACCTCATCTATCAAGTGAGACAGTTGGCAGCTATACATGCATACGCCATAATAACCTTTTCCCAATAATTCACAGATGAGGTGGTATGTTGAGAACGTTTTATCATTAAAACCTTCCTCTTGCCATCACTTTCCTAATCTCCTCAAGACAAGATATCTGATCTGACCATAGAATTCCGTTCCATTCAAACTTTCAGCCAACTCCAGGCACTGACGTTTACATCCTGGCGACAGTAGAGGTTTTGGATAAACATACAATTTGCGAAAAAGTTCCACTAAGTTGATTACATTCAAATGGCAATGCTTCCCCATTGTATCCTGTCGGTCTTTGTATTGGTTTTACCCTGTGTAACGTTGTTTCGTGTTTTGCTTTGTTTTTGTTCCTGTCAGTTATATTTCATTTTTTAAATGTCCTCCGTTCTCCCCGCGCTTGTTTCCTGCCTGTCCATCCGAGAACGTTCCACCTGTCTCCTCATTCCTTTTGAAAACCGATTAGCCCTCGAATCTGTACCACGACAGTGGGTTTTAAGGAGATAAGGGAAGACAGGCTGAGCGAGGAGTATAATGCTAATTACATTGGGACGAACACACGTGCACATTAATGCAGATTCCTACCCTTTTACACATTTATTTTTGGTAATTACTGTTAACACATAATAGCATAAATCTATTTGAATAATAGATCGTTAACAGTCGTAAATGTATTTTGGTAGTAATGTTAGCCATCATGTTGTACTTTCACATAACCAGGGGGCAGACTAGATACAGACAAAAGCAATTCACCAACGAGACTAAACTGAACAAAGAAACAGAAAACAAAACTCGGACAAAACGTAGAAATGTAACGATCCGCACAGGCCTGGCCGGCCGATACATGTACGCACCAGTCTATGGTACACACAGTGTATCTTGGAGGACTGCAAAGAAACCCTAGGAGCCTGGTGGTTTTCTGTTCTACCTCATCATTAATAGCACCCACCTGGTGTCCCATATGTCTAAATCAGTCCCGGATTGAAGGACAATAAAGAAAAAAATGGGTGTGAAACTGGCTTTGTTAAGTTTGAGGGCAGTATGTTGTCATGGACCATTGTGTTATATCAACCCACTCTCTTCCCTTTGCGTACATATAACACTGGTTTACACACGCCAAAGTACTTTTTTGCGTGCAGTTCAGACGTGATCTCCTCCAATTAAGAACAATGGTGAATACATGCGATATTAAAGTTTTACCTTTACCCTTTTATGTTCTTTCAAGAAAAAAGTTAATCTAAGGCTTTTAAACGATTAGTCACTCTTCGGGAAATCCGTGCCTCGATGATGGTAACGTCAAATAGGTTTCAGTTGGTGCGTGTCAATGAAACGATTTTATTGACCACCATTATTATTAATGGGAGGAGGTCGCGTCTCAACTGCACGCACAAAAGCACTTTGGCGTATGCATAGCACGACATTGTGTGAACCTGTGTTATATGTACGCAAAAGGAAGAGTGGGTTGGTTATATTGTATGGTAGTCAGAGTTGTTTAGTTACTGACAAGTTACTTGCCCATGAAAGTCTGATAACACTGAACTGCTGCTTATCATACAGGTGGTTTGGAACACTTCATACAAGATTGGTTGTGGTGTGGCCTTGTGTCCTGGTTCACTTTACTTCTTCGGATGCCAATATTACAGATCGTATGTTGTGCAAATCACACCCAAATGCACCTAACACCTGCGTACAGTTTTACAATAACAAATGCATCTGGTAGAAGGAAGGTATTGTCTTGTAATAATTTCAACATTTTGGTTTACAGTGGAAACTTCAAAGGAGTGCCTCCATACAAGGAAGGAACTCCATGTGCTGACTGTCCCAACTCCTGTGAAAATAATCTTTGCAGTAAGCATTACATATTACAAAAACATCATGCATGCTGTCAAAACTCAATATGACTCAGCAATTTTGTTTTTGACAAAAAAGGTCAAAAACATGTTCTCAAGAATCAGTGTACATTATATATACAGCTCCGGAAAAAATTAAGAGACCACTGCACCTTTTTCTTTCCTTTCCAAAAAAGTCCCAAAAAGTTAAGTGAGGAACAGAAGGGTTCAAATTAAGAGACCACTGCGACTTTTTGGGAAAGGAAAGAAAAAGGTCCATCGGTCTCTTAATTTTTTCCGGAGCTGTATGTCATTAAGTGCCCACAAATGACTTTTTTAAGGACCCAGTAACAGATTCACCATTTCAGCTCAAGGATCTGAGCTAGTTGAATTTTTGGTTGCTTTCCCAATGCACATACAATAAACATATCTGCAAATACAATGCATTTTACAATCTTGCTTCTCGTGTCATTTCAGCTGATCCCTGTCCTTATATAAACAAGTACAGAAATTGTGCAGCCCTGGTGAAAGCCAATGGGTGCAACAATCCATCAGTGAACGCCTGGTGTCCTGCCCTCTGTCGGTGCCCCACCGAGATCATCCCAGTCGGAAAGAAATAAGTCCACTGCTCTACAAAATGGTCTAATAGACGAAAACCTTGAATAAACGCTCTGCTGTTTCCTTTCCTTGATTCATCTGCTTCTTTCAGTGCAATACTGAAATGTCCTATCACCAATGAGATCTTCATTTTCACTGTCGCTCTGTTAAAAACACAAGACATTAGACATACATTTTTGCTGATTTCAACATCTTTATGAATCTTTGACAACATCTAATGAAATTCAATCAATTAATTAATTAAATGTACACAAAACAAAAATGTTATCACAATGTGTAAAGAGTTAAATTTCATTTTTCTTGAGCTGAATTAAAAATGTTACATAGACACAAATAATGTATTCTGTGCATTAATTTGTTTACATCCCTGTTTGTGAGCATTTATCCTTCACCAAAACAACCCATCCATCTAACAGCTGTGGCATGTGAAGAAGCTGACTGAACAGCATGATCATTACATTGTCTGCTGGGGACGATGAAAGGCCACTTTAACATAGAACACAATGCTACAGTTGTCTATCAGATGTCTGGAATGTCCATCAGAACTGTTAATTTACCATAGGTATGGAGGTACATTTGTGTCTTTTTGTCGAGAGTAAAACGTTTTTCTTTTCAATCAATTTTTTTTTTCTGAAAGCAAAAACGAGGCTTCAAAGTAAAATACAATTTTGCAATCAAATATTTTGTAATTGAGTCACATTTTTTCTTTCGAGAAAAACAAAACTCCAATTTAATTTTGCTATCAACCACCCCTCATTTTGACTAGACTGCCTCCATTGTTTGCAGTGCTTCTTTTTTTGTTGCTTTTGAAACTTTTTTTTATTGAAACGCTGCTAATGGTCAGCCATATTTTGAGTGTTCGGCTACAACCAATGCTGTTCAGTCTTTCTTTCCAACAATTTTTCTTGGGGTATAAAATGCAGAAAGTTTTGCGTTCGAACTCTTTCTAAAGAGTAGGATCAATCAGCAGGTTAACGTTAGCTAATGTTGGCTAACAAATACAATGTTTGTAGATAAGTTTGCTTGTTGTCGTGTTTGATAGAAAAATAAATCAAAGAAAACAATGTCCACGTAAACTCCTGATGAGGGGTTTATAGGTCCAAATCTTCCTAAGGAACGTTTTTGCAATTAGGACCCATTAACTCAGCTGTGATGTTTTTTCAGCTATTCTGAATTTGTGTTAAAAGCATCATACACTACTTCTATAGTTTTAAATGACCAATCTTAAATGTGATTGCATTTGGTATAAATGATCAAGGTTGTGAGTTTAGTTTATATTTGAATGATTTTTCCATGTGTCCGCGTCAAGATACTAGTAATAAGGAAATGCCCGTATCTGTTTGCAGATACGGGCATTCATTGGATATATGTCCTACTGACAGACATGTACCATCTGGCTCGTAGTAGCTCCATGCTGAAACCCACTAAATGCTGCTTGCAGCTTAAATATTGATTGCATTTGTGAACTTACATGTATTTCTTTCTCCAATCACATTGTCATTAAGTAATGAACAAACCCAAAGCTCAACATCCTTTAATGATTTACAATTGTCAGATGAGGAAAAAAGGTACAAAAAGCCACCATCAGACATCCACCACCAGAGGGCTCTGTTGACCAAAAGGAGGGTTTACGTTCTATGGCAGCCAAGCTCTTCCTACTTGTAAAAAAGAAAAAGAAATGTGCAATAAGGAACGTTCTACACTATGTTTTTTGTCAATTTACCTGGTAAAAATAAGGGTTAATAAACTCTTAGGGGAGCCTTACAAAATAAGTGTGATATTTTTTGTAGAATTCTGTTAAAATCTGTCAAATAATTCTGTATTTAGCTTTGTGTGGGATTTTATTTGTTATTTAAATTGTAATTTTTTTATAGAGACAATGCTAAATTGGATGTGAAGATTAAACCATGTGAATAAATCAAAATTGATCTGCAAGAGACTGCTTCTGAGAGAATTTGCCTGTATTAGCATGTCTGTCCCTTGCACATTTACTTAACAAAAGAGGAATGTACCAGAGTCTGATCAATCACTAGCCTACTGACACTATTTCATACCAATAACACATATATGGCTCCTTGGTGGAGATCAGGGTTCAATTCCTGACAGAAATTCATCAGTCTCGCTCTTATTTCTACTATCAAAAAACACCTAAACATCTCCCTCTCCTTTGAAACTATTTCTGTCATCTTACAAGATCATTATTAGCAAACGAGTGGTGAAATGCACCCATCACACAGACAGAGGCAACTTGCCAGATGCTGTTGGGGTGGATTTCTAAGCCAATAATGTCTAAACAGGAAAGGAGTTTGATCCCTATGAGATTTGTGTATGACCGTTAGCGATGGAACACGTGAAAACTACACATACCTTCAGAATACCAGAAGCTCCTGATCTGTTGCCAAATAAGAAGACTATAGCTTGACAGGCTTGCTATACTGTGTTAACAAAAGAAAACATCAAACATCTTCCTTTACAACACCTGGGACTAATGTGGAACTGGTACATTGGTGTTAAATAAGATATTGTAGTTCAGTTCAGTAGTTAGAACAGTTTGCAGTCATGTAGGCAGTTGTATTGCATGCACCTTCCAGTACATAATTAAATGGTTAGGGTGACCATTCATACTCCAATTAAAAGAAGCAGGACAGATGGATAAAATAAGCAAGGCAACAACTGAATAAAGTGGCTGGTGTTTCTGGTTTATTCCAGGTATTGTTTCATTTCTTAATTGTCACAACAAAAAGTCAAAAAGAGGACAAATGGCACAAAGCAGGTCTGATAGTCTTATATAAGCAAATCTGCCAGTTGTAACAATGATTTACCTCTCTAATAAAAACATAGGAGTAAATCTTGAACCAGAAAAATGGATGACATATTATTACAGACGAGCCTAACATACATGGACAGAAGTGAAGGGTTCACCACAGCCCACTGCAACAGATGAGCTCAGCCTATACTAAGAAACTATACTAAGAGCTGCAGGAACAGGTGGTGGTACGACGTGTTCTCCGAGCATGGGTTCCCACTCTTGTCCCCTTAGCAAATGTTTTTTAATCAGGAGGGTCAATTGCCATCAGACTTGGCCTCGTCCAGCTTACTCAGGATAGAGAAACAAGGGCGATAACAGGGGACAACAAATAGTGATAACAGTGTGTGTGCAACTGTTCTCTGCCTGTCCTCAACATCTCGCCAGGGGATGTCTGCAGGGCCCCGTAGTAGCCAGGCAGCCCAACCGTATGCAACAAATACTGATGCATTGTACATTTTCGACTAACTACCTTAAAGTCATGGTGTTTTGTGATTAGCTATAGATGTGAAAGGAATATATAACTTTTACTTGATTTAGATGGATCTGTCTTAGGTCAACAAAGTACACATGGAGTGTAGTAAATCCGGCTCATCTGCAGGGTGGTCTGGTTGTTGGGCTAGATGGCCAGCAGCATCTGGTTAGTGAGAGGAGGAGAGAGCTGTGGAGAATTAGAATGTTTTTTTACTCATGCTTGGCTCTGTAAAGTACATGGGGATGGAGTGCTACATTTGCTGCCAAGTTATATATGTTTAGGCCTGCTGCAGATTCGGAGATGTCCACATCAGTATGTTGAACAGCGAGGGAAGTGGAGGCTTAATGCATGAATAGTGTGAGCCTAACCCAATCCAATGCAGATTGTTCATTGACTGAAGGCCTCACTTCTTTCCACACCCATGGTACAGCAGCATTTGCAGGTTCTGCTTTTGTTTTAGTTTTTTCCCTGAAGCCAACCTGGAAAGGATATGGGCAATACTATCATAAGTCCAGCAGTGAAGGGAACAAGTGTTAGATGATGCCAGCTGCACTCCAGATTCCTGAATTGAAAGTTATGGAGAAATTCAAGGATTTCCTCTGTGATTCAGAAACAAACAGGAAGTGGACTTAAAGGTGTTGCAGCAAGAAAACCTGTAGGCTTTAGTGGATCTGCTTGATCTGTGTAAGAAATGAAATGTCGAGAATAGAAGTGTTGGTTGGAGTGGGATCAACAAGGGGATAGAGACAGCATTGTAAACTGAGTGTGGGACTACCTGGAGGCAATCAATAGATGGTGGCAAAACGAAAGTCAACTTTTTCCTTTCAGTCTGATATTTGGTATGACTCAATTGGAAACACACCCATGTTGCGCCAACACCTGAACAACACACTCAACATGCCATTCCGTGCAGGTTATATAATCATTCAAGAAACTTATTTAGATTTTTATTACAATGAAAATGTATTACTACCAACTTAAGCCAAAATGTTGCAGTCCACTATAGGGAAATGGCATATACTAGGAATTCTAAGAACATTTGTCACTAACTGTGCCCAGTTACACTTAAAAGGCCTGTTGTGTCATTGCACAATGTGAGTTTCACATCCTGATCATGGCAGTTTGTAGATCTAAGACCTCACAGCATTGTGCTGCCATCTTTAGGA
The DNA here is from genome assembly GCF_011004845.1 of Esox lucius. Taxonomy (NCBI): domain Eukaryota; kingdom Metazoa; phylum Chordata; class Actinopteri; order Esociformes; family Esocidae; genus Esox; species Esox lucius. Next base: position 13,611,642 of record NC_047588.1, on the reverse strand, counting down.
CTATTTGTTTGACTATTTGCCAAAAAACTAAAATAATAACCTAAACCTTAAACAATAAATCTGTTAATTTTGTTAGATTCTTTGATAAGCAAGGGTCAACTGACATCTAGATACATTTTGTGTACCAGTGATGAGTGTTTCAATGTTACAAACACTTTAATGTTTTATCCGACATAGACTAGTTTGCCAACTAATCACAGTATTTGAATTAGTAGGAGCTAGCTAAGGTTATCACAAGTTTTCACAAAGCCAGCCACCTCCAGCAGCTTGCCATGAAAAGTAGAGTAGTGTTAGACTCAGTAGTGTTGCTCTCTTGATTTACGGGGAGCTAGTTATGATTAATAACTGGCACAGTGCAGGGGACAATGGTCAGACATTGGATATGTCTGCTCCCTCCCAATCCTTTGTTTTTAAAACTTTGTTTTGGAAAGATTCATAGTACTAGCACACTATCTATATTCTAATGCCCTCAAACTCAACTCTGAACCTCATAGTCAGTTACACTCTTTTTTTTTCATTACAACCTTGTGAGGGACTTATTTAGACCTGGGACACAAAATGGGTGGGCGCAGTTAAAGATGAGGTAGAACAAAAAACCGTCAGTCTCCGGAGGTCGCTGTGCACGACTTGAATAAATCTGCTATAATGGTCTGTGTAGGCAGAAGACTAGATCTAGCATCGGGTAGTTTGGCTAGTCTTGTTGGGGTCAGATTGTATGAAGTAATAGAATGTTGGTGCTCTGTGTCAGCCATAACGTGCAGGGTACTGCATGCTTCTCCTGGGTTGGGAGAAGAAAATCATCTCACTCTGTCCACAATGCCCTATGTCCACCAGGGAGCACTCTGTCCACAATGCCCTATGTTCACCAGGGAGCACTCTGTCCACAATGCTCTATGTTCACCAGGGATTGCTCTATCCACAGTGCCCTATGTCCACCAGGAAGTGCTCTGGCCCTACAGCTGCAATATTATTAGGCCTTCCTGTAGTCACTGGCTTTTACAGGGTTCTTGATAATGAAAGCTGAGGGTTCAGTGGGTGATCGATAGCACACTTGTTCAAAAGCCGATCTTTATTCTTGTGCTTCGTAATTTTTTGGTATATGGCTTGTGTGCACATACACTCACCTAAAGGATTATTAGGAACACCTGTTCAATTTCTCATTAATGCAATTATCTAATCAACCGATCACATGGCAGTTGCTTCAATGCATTTAGGGGTGTGGTCCTGGTCAAGACAATCTCCTGAACTCCAAACTGAATGTCAGAATGGGAAAGAAAGGTGATTTAAGCAATTTTGAGTGTGGCATGGTTGTTGGTGCCAGACGGGCCGGTCTGAGTATTTCACAACATGCTCAGTTACTGGGATTTTCACGCACAACCATTTCTAAGGTTTATAAAAAATGGTGTGAAAAGGGAAAAACATCCAGTACGCGGCAGTCCTGTGGGCAAAAATGCCTTGTTGATGCTAGAGTTCAGAGGAGAATGGGCCGACTGATTCAAACTGATAGAAGAGGAACTTTGACTGAAATAACCACTTGTTACAACCGAGGTATGCAGCAAAGCATTTGTGAAGCCACAACACGCACAACCTTGAGGCGTTTGGGCTACAACAGCAGAAGACCCCACCGGGTACCACTCATCTCCACTACAAATAGGAAAAAGAGGCTACAATTTGCACAAGCTCACCAAAATTGGACAGTTGAAGACTGGAAGAATGTTGCCTGGTCTGATGAGTCTCGATTTCTGTTGAGACATTCAGATGGTAGAGTCAGAATTTGGTGTAAACAGAATGAGAACATGGATCCATCATGCCTTGTTACCACTGTGCAAGCTGGTGGTGGTGGTGTAATGGTGTGGGGGATGTTTTCTTGGCACACTTTAGGCCCCTTAGTGCCAACTGGGCATCGTTTAAATGCCACGGCCTACCTGAGCATTGTTTCTGACCATGTCCATCCCTTTATGACCACCATGTACCCATCCTCTGATGGCTACTTCCAGCAGGATAATGCACCATGTCACAAAGCTTGAATCATTTCAAATTGGTTTCTTGAACATGACAATGAGTTCACTTTACTGAAATGGCCCCCACAGTCACCAGATCTCAACCCAATAGAGCATCTTTGGGATGTGGTGGAACGGGAGCTTCGTGCCCTGGATGTGCATCCCACAAATCTCCATCAACTGCAAGATGCTATCCTATCAATATGGGCCAACATTTCTAAAGAATGCTTTCAGCACCTTGTTGAATCAATGCCACGTAGAATTAAGGCAGTTCTGAAGGCAATATTAGTATGGTGTTCCTAATAATCCTTTAGGTGAGTGTACGTTACATACATACATTTACATATTTGTTTAGGGGACTGAAACATAAGGATTTCTCTAAACCTTCAACACTATCTGCTTGATTGCTTTAACAACCTTATATTTGCTTTCTGATGGGGTACAGTAAACTGAGCTCATGTGACATAACTGCTATCCCTTAAGAATCAGTGGGTATATATAATAATTGATAGGTCAAAAGATTGATATAGAAACTAAGGATCATAATTTAAACATAAAAGATTAGCCAAAAAAAAGTTAACAAAGTGCAGCAAATCAAAATATATTTCTGTTGCAAATTAACTGACAGTTTGGCATAGTCAATGACCACAGGCTAACTAACTGAATTAAAACTAGCTTAGACCTGTGTGCCCTGAACATTAGCGTCGTAAGTGGAAACTTCAAAATAAAGGTTCCCCATTGAAACAGAAGAACTGGATAACAATAGTAGAGTCAAGATAAATAATGCTTTACGAGGTTGGAAAGTTACAAAATATACAGCTGAGTACAATAATTAATATTTTTATAATCAACACAAAAAAACAGTTTACAGTTAACCTCATCCACTCAACCCAACTCAGTCCACTACCTTACCTAACACCATAACTGTAAAATTTCCCCTTCCACACTGCCACCACCCTAACTATACATCTTCATACTGTGCACAATGGCTCAATATGCTTCTTGCCCACCATCTGACTCCAAGCTTGGAGTTTCTATATGTCCATCTCTACAAAGAGACAGTCCCCAACTTCACCCAGACACTAAAGGATGTCACTGGGAAGCCAGCCCAATACTGACAAAAGGAACAGCACACTGACTTCCATTTCTTTGAGACAATCCAGATGCTTCTCCAGACCATAATCCAGAGGAATCCCATAGAGACTGGTGAACAGCCAAACACTGTCCCTCACGCCATGCTCCAATTCTTCCCTCCTAAGGGCAGCATCTAGGTAGACTGATCTGCACCCAAGCCATTCACAGGCCCATTGGACATAATGGAACAACGCCAAGCATACTGCCGTCCATAGCAACACCTCAATTCTTCCCACAGCTTTCTCCTAAGGGCAATGGTTAATGTAGCACTTTTTAGCATACGGTTTGACAGTGATAAAGCCACCTGTCTAGCTGATTTCATTGTTTATATAAAAATGTTTCCTGCTTGACAGAGATTTGTTAACAACTAAATCATTACAAGATACTGAACCAGGCAACATTCCCTTGGCTTTCCTTTGGTTTTCAGATGGCCTACTGCCATCTCAAACCAAATGGCTGATTTTTGAGGGACTGTAAAACTACGGTAGTCACTGAGATTAATTCTGCATCTAGTTATTTTCTACTCGAGTGATTTTACATACACATAGATGAATCCCACATCAGTGACTCATTTGGTTTTAGATTTTAATGAGCTGACCTCAGCTGACTTGGGCTAATCTGACCACTATGGCCCTTCTCATGACAGCCCATCCAAATGCCAGCCCTGTGTAAAAACAGCCTGACATGTTTCCAGAATCAGACATCTACCACCCTTTTCTCATTTACAGAAGCATTATCTGATCATTTACCCCCTACATCTGCAACCTTATTTGAAATGGCAGTTGAACAGTATATTCAGGGACTGCACTGTTTTTGACACCATTGCCACATAAAAAAAAATCTGAGATCTCCTTTTACATGGTTTGCACTATGGTTTAATGCTCTGTCCTATGACATCTGAGAGAAGATGGAGAAAAACAAACCCAATTGCGCCTGCCTAGACTCTATTATTTAATAAAACTGCTTGTAAAGAGGCACTGAACACTACACGCAAGCAATACTATTCTAATCTCCTTGCAAATGCTAAATGTTACCTTACAGTACTATTGTCTGTGGTAAAGTAAATAGTTCAACCACCAAATTGCCCACTTCCTATACCCACTCTTTAGGGCACGCAGCTCCAAGGTGTGCATGCCAAGAGTGGCACACAGGGGTATTTGCCTTGGCACATCCAGGCCTTTCAAAAAATAATAGTCTAATAAAAAAGGTTCACGTTTATTATTTTCAATTATTTTGTATGTGTTTGTTTTATTTATATTTATTACATGATTGAAATTGCTTTGGTTTTCACTGCAAGGCTGTAGTAACCACAACATATACATTTTGATTAGATTATATGATCCAGCACAATGGGAATTTGGAAATGTATCTGTAGTTTGAAAGGAGGTCTGGATCAAGGGGTGGTTTCTTGAGCAAAAGGGGTGTTGGCTGCCATGTTGAAAAGTGACTGTACCTGCCCAGTTTTGAGGGACTTGTTAAACAAATTAGTTAATAAAAGCAGCTGAGCATGTTTTGAATAGACATGTTGTAAATGGGGTCAAGGGGGGCACTTGTAGTTTTAATTTTTAACAGCAGCAGGCGTCACCAGAGCAAAGTCACTTATGAAGGAGCTGATTAGGTAGGAGCCATAGTGGGGTTATGGTTGGGGGATAGTTCTCTCTTTGATGTTGTTGATTTTATCCTTAAGAAACCAAGCAAATATGTTGCGCAGTTTGATAGCTGCTGTGGGAGGGCTGGAGTCTATGGGTTGGAGGAAGTTTTTGATGGTGGAGAACAAGGTCCCGGGATTTACTCTGCCATTATCAATCATGGATTATTTAAAATTAGAGCAAAAAGATTTGAAACAACAAGTCTGGCGGTATTTAAAAGCCGGTAGATCTACAGTTAAGCCATTGTTTCTCCACAAACATTCTACTTTGTGTGTCTTCATGCTGCCCAGCTCCTCTGAACAATGGGGGGACCATTGGAATGATACTTAACGTATGATAATTAATGTGATTTTCCAGGGCCAAGGATGTTTAGCTTGTAGGCCAGGCTGTACTGACTCCTGGAAGACAGACCTGTCAAGGCACTTGATGTTTCTGAATTTAATTGTCTGCTTGGGGCGAACCTGAAGTGGAGGAGTAGTTACTGACATTTTTTTTTTGGTTAGACACAACTAGCTCACGTACATCCAGGTCTGAGGAAGGGACTTCTCCTGTGATGATGAGGTCAAGTTATCTCCATGATTGTGTGTGGGGACCTTAACGTGCTGTACCAGGTTAAGACAAACAAGCAGGTTCAAGAAGTAGCAGAAAAACACTTTGTTGAATCTATGTGAATGTTCAAATTACCAAAGTTAACAAAACTGGAGAGCGTAGGACACAAAGATTTTATCGGCTCAGAAAACTCAATAGTAAAAGAGAAGGGCGATGGATATGTATCACAATGAGAGGCTTCAATGTAAAAGTAATGCACTCAAATGATAAGCTAGCTGGGTAAAGCAACCTTTTCAGCTCAAAGCAATCTTTCTGGACCACCACCCTGCGATGGGCATGGGCCTTATCTAGATAGTTGGAACCAGGTAGACATTTAGTTTCTGTTTTTTGTACCACATTCGGTCAGGCTAAAAAGTTGCAGGTCATGGTTCTTGATGAACTGTTGTAATATTAGACTTTTGTTAGATATTGCTTGTCTTAAAGAGGCCTGATTAAGAGGTGGAACATGGACCATGTTTAACTCACCCCAGAGAGTTTAATTATTCACTGCATAGAGTTGGTAGAGAGGCTAATGTACAGTACTTTGTGGACACAGTTGGCCGTTGAATTAATTACGTAACAACATTCCAACCATTATCTATTCCATATGGCAAGATTCCACTGTCTGCGTCAGTTCTAACTGGGGACTTTTATTTTGAAGTTAAATCTCAGATTCAATTTACGTTGCTCAACACACACAGGTCTAGCTTAACCAAGTAACTGGTGATGATGCGTGGACCGAACGATCGTCGTGTCATTGTTGCAACTGGATTGTAGTACACATCATAATGGAACTTTGCTCTCTAGTCCAACAAAACTTAACTAACCAAAAGGCAAGTGTGTTAACATGTCATTACGCAGGCATGGGGCTTCAGTTTTAGCTGCCAGATTAGTTAACTAGCCAACGGGAACTTGATCAAATGCAGGCTAATGACTGGGAAAAGAAATTCAGTTAAAAATACAATATAGCACAACAAAAGAACTAGAGCTAACAAACCAGCAGCTGCTTTGTTAGTATTGCTAACTTGTTGACTGTCTAGCTAACCAACTAGATATTTTACTTGGTCATAGTTAATTCTTTAAAATTAGACAATTTAGTTGTTGCATCCATTGTAAACCACATTTTGCTCGCTTGGCTGTAGTTACCGGCCGCTAGCTAACGTTATATTAGATAGCTATCTACACTGTGAAGTGCAGTGTAGGTTTCGCCACAGTACTTTAATTAAGTTACATTCCTTAAATGCGATTGCAATGTTTGAATGTATAACGTTAAGTAGCCAGTCAAGCAAGCTACCCTAGTATTCAAAGTAACACGAACTAGCTAGATATCTTGTGTGCATGCCAATAGTATGGCATTGAACAGTTTTAAACAACCCATTAGTGTTACTGTTAGCCAGTGTCTCGTGTTAATGACGCTGGGTGTTTTGTTTTACAGAGCACAATCACAATGCATCATTGTGACATCAATTAACTAGTACTGTACCAGTCAAATACTGTCCATGATATGGACCGTTATGTTCAGATGTTATAACTACGTACTGTAGCTTTCCAGCAAGTCAATCAGGAAATTAAAAACAATACAAGTGTTGCAATCGTAACAAGTGGGACGCCTACCCAGCAGCTTGACAGCTACGCTAGCAGCTACGCTTGGTCTGTCTTTGTGATTGGAGTGTCTATGGCGGAGTTTGGAGGAAACGACGGCTTGTCTCCATCGAATACTGGGGGTACGGTGGCCGTGGTCAGTGATGAGATAGACGGGAAGGCGCATTGCGAAGTATCGGTCTTGAACGGAGACTGTGGGATAACGGCAGACATGGTTGGCTCCGGATCCTTCGCTGTACCTGTCAGCTCCGGGCTTGAAACGACCAACAACGCCTCTGTCGGATTGGATTCCAAGCCAGGAATTCCACGCAGGAGCAGCATTATTAAGGTAAATCGTTTGTATACAGCTTTTAAACGGCATACAAGCACAAATAGATTTGGTTGGCAATATGGTTAGGATAATAAATGCATATTTGATCTAACACTTGGTGGTGTTTTTGTTATGCACATTGATTTAGCAACCTCGCCCACACGCATACACACAAACACACATTTACAATACAAACATTTTATAGGTAATACTATTTAATAGTCAGGTGGAATTGGAAAGAATGTGATTGCAGTTTTTCATTTACCATTCCGAATGACTGATCCAGGACCTAGGCCTAACTTATGAGTTGTCAGCTAATGGGAGTTCTCTTTGTTTAATGTCTGGACTATTTGGCGGAATTCTGGCTACTCTGACATGACCTTTTGAATTCAATCACCTTTTTCTCTTGATGTGAGCAAAACATTTTATACATTTACCACAGAATCATAATATTACTTTTTGAACCTGAATGCCAAAACATCTGAGATGAATGTGCTCAATGTTGACCTATTTTGCATGCCTGGTAGCTTATTGGGTAGCTTGTTCCCAATTCGGGAAAAGATTTACCGATTCCTGTAGTCACCCACAGTTTACAGATTAAATCAGTGCCATTGCTGCTTCTGAAAACATTGGTTTGGTAAACATTTCATCAGATGAGGCTTTTATTGAGGCTGTGTTGTTTTTCTTTGCCAGTTCTTTTGTGCTTTATTTACCAAAAGAAGTTGGTAAAGAGCTACTATAGGAAAAATCTAAAGATTACATGTGAAGCTATCATATTTATAGGTCTCACATCACAGGTCAGAAGAATGTCATTTTAGTGACAAGGGTTTCTGATTTGTTGTTACATTACACATACCCATTTATACATATCAATTAGCAGTTCTCATTTATGTTCTTCATTGTTTGTTCTGCAAACCGAGCCGATAGACAGGATATAAAGATACAATTCAATGACCACTAGCCTCTTCTTGGTGAACTGTCCAACCTGAGACCCTTTTTCTTTATAGCTATTTTATTTAATATAATCAGTTAAATATCAAGCCTCTCCCTAACCTGTATCCAATATGAGTAAAATAGTTTGTTAATTTGGCTGTTAGTGTTGTTTCCATGGTGACATTTCATGAGGAGAGGAAACTAAAAATAAAGTTGCAAGCTGCTTTTCAGAGGGTGTCTCATTAAACACACCCGACACTGGTTCTTACTATCTTGGCATAATTGTGATTTGAGAGGGACATATCAGCCTGCTTGAACTACAGACTGCAACTGTGTGCTTACTGCTGCTTTAGCCTACACAGAATAAATTAGCTGTCTTGCGATGATGAGTGAGTCAGGAGGGGAGAAGTCTTGAACTTAAAAATTGCAAAGCTAGCTTAGCTATATCACTTTCACTTCCCATTACTGCCATGTTTGTTGTTACCGATTAGTAAAGACCCACCCAAGAAACAGACACATTAAACCACAACCCAAAACCAACTATGGTTTGAATTCTGTCATGGTTGCTCCATTTCTATATTACATTTTTAGGGCATTTTATGATATAGGACGGGACACTGGGAATGTTAGAGGAGGTTGCTGAAATGGCAGTGGCCGGAATTGAACCCATGCTGCAGCGATATTAGCAATGGAGACCCTGGATTACTCAGAGCCACTGTGCCTTTCTTAAGCAACATTCAAAACAAGTTCCTTTGCCCTTAAATGTATTTTGAGATGCAAGTGATTTCTTGCAGATTTTCACCCCTTTTTTGCTTATGAGGCTGCATGTTTAGGGAAGTCTGGTTTCCAAGGAGACTATGCAGCTGCAAGCTTGAATCCACATTTGATCCTAAATGCCTATTCCTACCAACCATATAAAGATTTATTTGAAGAAGGATTATCTTGACTTTCAAGAGTGCCTACATATTTTGGCCTTGATTTTCTGGTTGGCTGGTTTCAAGTTCCACCATCCAATTATTTTAGAGCAGAGGTTTCATCTTGGCACACACTGTGGCAATATTTGTCAATTGGCATTCTGTCCATACGGGAAACACGAGACATGAAACTGTTAGATGTTGCCAGTTTTATTATTTGCCTAAATGGATAACTGTAACACTGCTAACTTCAAATCCAAATTTTCAATGCAGAATTTCAAGATGTCAATACAAAAAACACTGGAACAAGTTAATTTAAATATACAGAAGTTTGAATTATCAATTAATTACTAAATTGTTCTCAAGGAGGACTACTACATTTCATTTAATCATCAGACCATTTTGTCTTAAGAGTATCTCCTATTGTAGTGATTTCTCTTCTAAATGACATTGACAACAGGTTGATGTGGATGGTGCCTTAAAAAGGACTCTATTCCACTCTATTCCCCACATTCCTATTCTTAAGTAGCATAATGCAAATAAATGACAACAATACATTAACATTTTTCATCATAGCTGACGAGCAAAATGCAACATAACGTGTGGTTGTAAACTCAAGTCGACAATGTAATCCTCTCTCTAGTTAGGATGTGAGCATTTAAACATTAAAATTCAACCGTGCTAAAGAAAACACATTGTTCTTGAAAACATTAGTTATTTCCACCTAGCCTAATATTTCCCAATGATAATAAAAAAGAAGACCTAACACAACAATGCTCTTTGACTTCCTTACGGTCAAACCCCAGGTGGGAGAATGGGCAACCTCACCTTCTCTGCACTGACACTGAGCACCGGAGCCCCCCAGGGCTGTGTACTCGGTCCCCTCCTGTAATCCCTGTTCATGCATGACTGCATGGGCACACACAGCTCTAACGTCATCCTTAAGTTTGCGGACGACACAACCATCCTGGGTCTATGTGTACCATTTATCATAGGTATATTTATAATATTCAATTATTCTACCCATATTATTCATATTTCCCATTCTACACTCTTTAAAATTGCTGCTAGTTTACATTATGTATATCATTGTAAATGATTTTACAATATTGTAAATGATTTGCCTCACAGTGGACTAATGGACCTCATCTTTTTGATATGGTTGTGTAGCTTTCCCCAGACTGATGTGCTCTCACTACTCTCTTTCTGATGTTTCCTGTGTGAGTAACACCAAACTGAACAGGATTTTTCTGTATTTATCAGAATCCTGCCCAAAATCATTCCTACAGATCTCTCCATTGATTGGTTAATTTGGTTCCCAATTATTTACCTACCTGATTCTACAACCCGGTTTCCAAAAATTTTGGGGCGCTGAGTAAATGCACAAAACCCCCCCACAAAACAACAATGCAATAATGTGCCAATCATTTATCCTTATTTTTAATTGAAAATAGTACAAAGACAACATATTAAAAGCTGTCTTTTGAACTTTGCCCTGATAACAAGCCAGATGGTCCGTCTCCTCTTTAGCCTGGAGAATGCGGGAATGCATGATTCCCAAAAATAATTTCTGATTTGTCAGACCACAGGACAGTTTCCACTTCATCTTAAATGTGCTTGAGGCCAGAGAAGGCGGCGGCTTTTCTGGATCTTGTTTATACATTGATCAGCCATAACATTATGGCCACTGAGAAGTGAAGTGAGTAACACTGATAATCTTGATATCATGGCACCTGTCAGTGGTGGGGATATATTGGGCAGCGAGTGAACATTCTGGCCTCAAAGTTGTTGTGTTAGAAGCAGGAAAAATGGGCAAGCGTAAGGATCTGAGCGTCTTTGACAAGGGCCAAATTGTGATGGCTAGACAACTAGGCCATGTGCACCCTTTCATGGCAACGGTATTCCCTGATGGCATTGGCCTCTTTCAGCAGAATAATGCACCCTGCCATAATGCAAAAATATTTCAGGAATGGTTTGAGGAACACAACAACGAGTTCAAGGTGTTGAATTGGCCTCCAAATTCCCCAGATCTCAAGCCAATCAAGCATCTGTAGGATGTGCTGGACAAACGGGTCCAATCCATGGATTGGATCTGATCTGCTGCTAACGTCTTGGTGCCGGATGCCACAGCAGACCTTCAGAGGTCTAGTGGAGGCCATGCCTCGACGGGTCAGGGCTGTTTTGGCGGCAAAAGTGGAACCTACACAATATTAGGTAGGCGGTCATAATGTTATGGCTGATCGGTATATATGTTTTCTTTCCATGGTAGAGTTTAAACTTACATTTTTTAATGCAGTGCCGCTTGAGGACCCGAAGAGCACAGACAACTAATATTGGTTTTTGGCCGTGTACCTTGCGTACAGAAATTTCTTTGGATTCCCTGAATCTTTTAATGATATGTACAGTAGATTAGATCCCCAAACTCTTTGCAATTTTACAATGAGAAACGTTATTCTTGAATTGTTGCACTATTTGCCTGTGCGGTCTTTCACAGAGTGGTGAACACTTTCCCATTTATTTACCTAATTATGTGTGAGATGTTCCACCAGTGTTTTTTTTGCATTACAGAACTTTTCCAGACTTTTGTTGCTCCTGTCTCAGCTTTTTTGAAGCTCCAAGTTGGCATATTCTTAAAGAAATAATAACATTTCTCAGTTTCAACATCTGATGTGTTGTCTTAGCACTATTTTCAATTAAGTACACGAATAAATGATTTGCACATCATTTCATTCTGTTTTTCATTTTATTTTGCACATTTTGCAAAGCGTCCTCACTTTTTTGGAGACGGGGTTGTACTTACTTGATTTAACCAATGTAACTTTGGATTCACTTATTTTTGTGCTTCCTCTAATTTCTTTTTTATTTTGTTTTTCTTCTGTATGAACCTGTTATGTCAGATAAAGAGTGGTTCTGATTAAAAAATATTTCATGGTGAACAGTAGGAAATCTCTAATTGCACAAGGGGTTCACATACTTTCAAGCAACACTGTACCATAATAAGTAATCCTCAATAGCATTTTTGTCTATTACTACATCTTGGCTGTCATTTTCTGTCAAGAGGATTACATTAATGTAAAATAGAATAGAACAATGACTAACTGCAAGGAGCTCAAGCCAGGGGTCTATGCTGACAGTCTTTACAAGGAGCACGCGGAAGTTGAAAATTGGAGGTGCATGCAAATATATTTAGGAGAACGATAACTTTGTTGAGGTAGAGCTTTAATTGTCTGTAGTACTGACAAATAGCAAAAACAATTATAGAAAATCGCTGCTTTTTGCGAATGATGTGGTCCTGATGGCATCATCGGTCTGTGACCTTCAGCACTCACTGGACCGGTTCGCAGCCGAGTGCGAAGCGGTTGGGATGAGGATTAGCACCTCTAAATCTGAGGCCATGGTTCTCAGCAGGTAACCGATGGAGTGCCTTCTCCGGGTAGGGAATGAGGCCTTACTCCAAGTAAAGGAGTTCAAGTATCTCGGGGTCTTGTTCGCGAGTGAGGGGACAATGGAGCGGGAGATGGCCGGAGAATCGGAGCGGCGGGGGCGGTATTGCATTTGTTTTACCGCACCGTTGTGACGAAAAGAGAGCTGAGTCGGAAGGCAAAGCTCTCGATATACCGGTAAATTTTCGTTTCTACCCTCACCTATGGTCATGAAGGCTGGGTCATGACTGAAAGAACAAGATCGTGAGTACAAGCGGCTGAAATGGGTTTTCTCAGAAGGGTGGCTGGTTTCTCCCTTAGGGATAGGGTGAGAAGCTCAGCCATCCGTGAGGAACTCTGAGTAGAGCCGCTGCTCCTTTGCGTCGAAAGGAGCCAGTTGAGGTGGTTCTGGTAAGGATGCCCACAGGATGTCTCCCTAGGAAGGTGTTCCAGGCATGTCCAGCTCGGAGGGTGTAGGCCCAGGACTAGGTGGAGAGATTATATTTCGACACTGGCCTGGGAATGCCTCGGGATCCCCCAGTTAGAGCTGACAAATGTGGCTCGAGAAAGGGAAGTTTGGGGTCCCCTGCTGGAGCTGCTGCCCCCGCGACCCGATACCGGATAAGCGGATGAAGATGAGATGAATTATGGAAAATATCCGTGCTGAAAACATAGTCATCATAAATTCCCTATGTCCTTATTGTACATGAGCTGTGCTATATTTTCTGTTAAACAGTTTGGGGTCGTTTAGAAATGTCCTTGTTTTCAAAAGGAAATCACTTTTTTCCATTAAAATAACATCAACTTGATCAGAAATACATTGTAGACAATGTTAATGTTGTAAACTACAATTGTTGCTGGAAACGGCTGATTTCTTTAATGGAATATCTACATAGGCATACAGAGGCCCATTGGCATTTGTGGGTTTGTTTACAGGCTCAAAATGGCCAGAAACAAATAACTTTCTTTTGAAACTTGTCAGTATATTTTTGTTCTCAAATAAAGGCTATTCCATGTGAGAAATTACCAATAAACTAAAGCTCTCATACAACACTGTACGACTCCCTTCACAGAACAGAGCAAACTTTTGCTAACCAGAATAGAAAAAGGAGTGGGAGACCCTGGTGCAGAACGGAGCAAGACAGCAAATATATTTGTTTGTAGTTTGAGAAACTGATGCATCACAGGTCCTCAACTGGCAGCTTCATTAAATAGCACCCACAAAACACCTCAACAGTGAAGAAGTGACTGGGATGCTGGCCCTCTAGGCAGAGTTGAAAAGAAAAAAGGTTTTTGGACATAAAAATCTAGGTTTTAGATGTTCGGATCATGGAAAACATTTGAGAGACACAGACCAAATGAAAAGATGCTGGAGGAGTGCTTGACGACATCTGTCAAGCATGGTGGAGGCAATGTGATGGTCTGGGGTTGCTTTAGTGGTGGTAAAGGAGGAGATATGTACAGGGCATCATTATTGATCTCTTGTGGGAGCAGCTTGACTATATGGTACGTATGAAGTGCCCTTCAAGCCAATCCAACTTGTGGGCGGTGCTTCAGGTAGCATGGGTTGAAATCTCTTCAGATTACTTCAAGAAATTGACAGCTAGAATGCCAAAGGTCTGCAAAGCTGTAGTTGCAGCAAATGAAGGCTTATTTGAGGAAAGCAAAGTTTGAACAACATAATTATTATTTCAATTCGAAATCATTATTTTTAACCTTTTCAATGATTATTTCCTATTCATTTTTCCGTTTTCATGGAAAGCAAAGAAATGTCTAAGTGACCCCAAACTTTTAAATGGTAGTGTCTGAATTAATATGCATTAATAAAGTACTCTAAAGTAGGGATGTTTTTTTGTTGTTTTGGTCTGCTCTGCACTGTGCTGTTACCGTAGCATCTCATCTTCATAACTGACATTTGGGTGCGTGTGGAATAAAAGTATGTTGGAGCCATTCATAATGAAATCTCATTGACTCCGATGCCTTTTAGCCACCTTCACTACAATCACCAGAATTCACACAGTTTCCTACATATTCCCACTAGAATAAAGCTGCACAGTAAGATACATCTTTACTGTACATTGTGTAATTCGTTGAGAACAAAATGACATAATGGTCAATGCAAACCAGATCACCAATCGATTGGTTGTACCACTTGCGTAAATTTCATCACACAATTCATTGTGTCTCACTAGTGTGTGTGGCCCCCACGTGCCTATATGCACTCCCAACAACGCCTGGGCATGATCCTGATGAGACAATGGATGGTGTCCTGGGGGATCTCCTCCCAGACCTGGATCAGGGCATCAGTGAGCTCCTGGACAGTCATCCAGCATTTGCCTGGTCACATGAGGCCTGGCATTGTCCTGAACAATATGTTTTGTTCATCGAGACCTGATGTGTGGTGTTCCCTTTTTTTTAATTTTTGAGCAGTGTGTATGCTTGGCTAACTTGCGGAAATGAGTGTGGCTATGTATATTAAAATGAAAGTTAAAGCACTGGTCTGCTAAAGTAGAATTGTTTTTCTGCAGTGATGAGAGGATGTGGTTTAGAGTGAAAGGAAGAGACTTTCTGAGAATAGTAATATGCATGCACATACAGACTGGGCAGGAACGTAGACTGAAAGAGTTGTGGTATTTCTTAGCTGAAGGGCGAAGGGGCCACAGTGTGTGTTTACAGTAGATTTAATTAAAACTGTCATACTGCTTATAGTTGTCTTAATGGTTACTTACGGGTTGACTGAGGATGATATAGGGTTGCTTTGAGTCAAATATTTTATCAGCTTAGAACAACCTGTAAAGGTGATTGGATATGTTATGGACAATGGCCAAATCTTGAAACAGTTCAATAATGAGAAACTTGAATCCCCCCTGACCATTGGTTAAAGAGATACTGACAGCTTTTCAGCAACATGGAAAATGTGTTCATATACACCCTAAAGAATAATATGACGTGGGATAGAAGCTGCTTGTTGGGACAATCATTAGACCCTATTACACTGAAATATATGAACATTTGTTGATCTTTTCCAGGCCTGTACTCAACACAAACTAATGTGCAATAGCCTATAAGAAATACAGTATAGTACTACTGAGAGCCTATCGTCAGCAGCATCAGGACAAAAACGAGGAATAATGTTATAGCAGATGATTCTGGGAAGCCAGATCCTGAAATGTGGGGCTTGTTTCAGGAAATGCATGTGTTATTTTATTGCAGTTAAACATGTTTATACCAGAATGTATACTGCTGCCATCGACATTTTTTAATTTGGGCCATATAACTGTGCCCAACCAGCATTTTCTGCTTTACAGGCTGTAGCAACATTTGAATGTTAACACGTTTTACCAGCTAGACTTACTATAATTTCTCTTCTGTGCGTTATTTCCAAAACCACAGCTGAGAGCATGTCGCTGATAAATGCTCAACCAAACAACATTCAGGCCTCGGTTTTCTTAATTCTTTTTGTTTCCAATTGTCCACAGTAAAATAAATAATTGGTCTAGATACAAGATTCAGAAGTAGTGCAGATTATCTTTTTCCAGTTCAGGTGGTCTATCTTTTATGGAGTGGTTTATATGTTTCTAACTATATTGTCAAGATGTTGGTGAATGTTTTCCTCCCCTTTTGATTAAACTGGGGAGAGGACTGTGAATCTGTCTGGTATACAACCACTTCTGTCTTCCACACTTCCGTTTGGAAGATGAACGGCTGAAGTCAGGACTGGCTCAATGGTCACTGGGACTCATGGTGGGTCTTCTGATAAGGCAGGTGTGCCACAGACAGTACAGATACATTATTATTTAGGCAAGATCTTTGGCTACAATTGTGCTTTTTTATGTTGTTTCGCACTAGGCTTTATTATAATACCAACTGGGAAAATACTACTTTTTTTATTTTTTATTAGAGCTTCACCGTCTTGGATTGGCCAAGATTTTGCACCTTTGTTTGTGCAGAGTGCCTATTTACAATCCATTCTACCATTTCTACAGACTTGTGTGCCAGATTGCTAGTTAATGATTTTGAAGTGTGTACATCTTTCTTCCTATCTAAACCAAACCAAAGTGCTTTGAATGTTTTGCCACAGAGCTCCACCCCATTAGAGCTAGGCGCACCTTATCCACCCCATTAGAGCTAGGCCCACCTGATCCACCCCATTAGAGCTAGGCCCACCTGATCCACCCCATTAAAGCTAGGCCCACCTGATCCAAATTCAATGGTATTTTCTCTTATCTGAGAGCCTTCTGCCGTGCCAGACATCTGTCTCTGTAGTACTCCGCTCCCCACCAGTCTTCTAGGTGAGGTACTGGTACATTCGCCAACATTCTGATATCCTATTTCCTGTGTTGGATATTGGTTGCTGTCTGCGGTCCTGAAATATAAGCTACTTTTCAGAGGTGTGCTTTTTAATTGACAAATTTTTCTGGTTTGCAAGTTAAACAAAATGTTTCAGTTATACTTGGATTTCAGTTCTCATGGTTAGAGCACGGTGCTTTTGTAGCCTTTCAGTATTTGGTAACATCAGGAGAAACGTTGGGAGTGAGGTTATAGTGGCTGAAGTGAGTCTGGTCGTGAACAGGTTTTTATGTTCTGGATGTCTTGTCAATATTCCTCTTTACTTATTTGTATCTTATTTCATATTGACTTTTTTTCTTATTAAAACAGTGGCTTAAAACATCAAACTACTAGTTTTTTGTTATATACCTAAGGTGTGTCTGTTTATAAACATAATTGACACTTCAAATTTCAATTAGTTGTGAGAACAACCCTAAAGCCGACTTTTGTTTTTTTCATATTAGGTATTGCCCTGAAGTGATTAGCATAATACCTATTTTATTCAGGTCAGATGATTAAACAGCTGTAACCTTTAGGAAGATGCATTGTCTGACGTTGGCTAGCTTCCTCTCACACTGGTGATTTAGACCTTTGTATTGATTGCTGCTCTGACTACCCATCTGTCCACATAGTGGCATGAAAAGGTCATCACTCAAATCACACTGTATAGAGCTCATCTGGGATTGCCTGCAACTAAATCTATCTGGATTTGTCCTTTGATAGCCTTAGGGGCCCGCTCGATTCCCTGCTGCTGCAACACTAGTCTTCTGATTGACTGTCGCTGTGTTGTAAAGCATGTCTGATTTGTCACCCTGATTGGCCCTTTATACTGTACCACTGGTTCTCAAAACTCTTCTAGGGACCCTACGCTGTTCCACGTACAGTGTAGACTACTACATTAAAACATTTAAATTGAACAACTATATATATAAATATATATATATATATATGTGTATGTATGTTCTATTCACCATTGCAACAAGAATGCACAACAAACGCATGCAGTACTTTGGCTAGACCCCTGACACTAATGTGCTTTCTGTCAGAAGTGCTGTTGCTGATGATATTAGAATTGTTTTGTGCCAGTGTTAGATCTTTTTAATTGCTTCCCATCAGTTATGTTTTTCTGACTTCATGGCACTGGACCGACCTATAAAACCAGACTTCCTGCAGTATGTCACCTCTCGTTTCACTCCAATATGCATTGAGCGAGACATGGTCTTTAGTCCTTAGTACCCGATGAGGTGACGACAATTGTTATTTCTACCTGTTTACTCTATAAGAAAATGGATCACCCAACGCAAATCTGGCTACAAGTTATATTCACCTTATACTTATAAGTGAATACATTGCTTGGTCATTAGGGATTGTTGTGTGTACATTGATGGTAAAATAAGTATTTAATCATTTCTACATTCAATCTATGACAAAAGAAAATGTGGAGATAGTGAAGGGGCCTGAATAATTTCCAACGCCACTGTCACAAACATACACAGTAATGCAATGGAACATTCAACCTTGACCTACTGTAAAAATTCTCCATGATCTATACTAGAGATGGGATAACTGAATCTAGTTATCAACTAATAATCAAGCTCTTGATTGCTTCATTCAGGTGAGTGAGTTCAAGGCGACAACACAATTATTTAGCCGCCGGGGGTCACAAGAGGTTTTAGAACCATTGATGCACCCCATCCAATCAGGCTACTTTCACTGTTATCCCTATTAACGCTAACCCGGTGCCAAAAATACCAATGTTTAAACAATTAGACAAGTAAAGTCTTGCATTCTAAACTTCCAGTCAATTCCCATAGCCACTATTGGTTTAGCATGAAGGAAGGTACAAATATATTGAATTAACTACTTTGCATCCAAATGCGACTTCAATCCATAAAACTAGATAGCTAGCAGTATCCAGTGTACCAAGAAAATGTTTTGATAAACCTGGGTTGGAAGAGACTATGCCAGAGCAGGAAGTACTGCCCCACCAGAGCTGTAGTGTTTTTGAAAGTATAACATTTTTGACACCCTGTACATTTATCAATATACATTCTGGCTGTAGTTGCCCAGTGTACTTTTCCCCCCTGCTTTTATTGTCGATGAACGACAGATGGATGATATGAAAATATGGTTACCACCCAACAAGCTAATTTCTGCTAAAAATCTGCAAGTGTGTCTTTGCATGACGTGGCCAGTAAATGTGTCCATAGAGTTTTAAGGTTTCTGTCAACACACTGAAATGGGCAACATTAGAGATGCAGTAGTAAAGAACCCGGCTTATGATAATTACCATAACAAGTGTACCTTGTCATATTCAATTCCCTCCCCAATGAATTTCCTTTAAACAGAAACATGCATATTGCATATAACACTTTCAAATGCATCCTTAAATAGGTCCTTAAATAGGCCATATGTGTTTTGTTTCCTACAGGCAAGACAGCAGAATGTGTTTTAATTTTACCCCTAGATTTTGTGACACCTGATCTGTAGCTAAAGTGTACATCTAAATATTAATTTCTGCAAGACCATGGAAACACAGGAACATGGTTTTAAACCTAATCAGTCAGTTCAGGTAGACATAATTCAGGAAAACCACTCTGTGCCTTATGTGCTAGTTTTTGCTCTTACGGTATATTTGACTCATATTCTGACAGAGCGAACAGCTGGGAAGTTGTCAGTTTCCTTAGGGGTGCAACATTCAGCAGGGGATAGATGTACAGTTCTGTTTTTTTTACACGTTGTTCCATATGGTTCACCTAAAACAGGCTCAACATCAACACTCATGTAGGAAAAATCAGGGCTCTAGACTGATCATTTAGTCCGTTTTTTTTGTGCCCTTTTGAGTTATCTGCCCTGTCCATCCTATGTGTGGTTTCCGCTGAGGTCTTCTGCTGCAATGCCTGATGATGTTATATTTATCACATTTCATTCAACTTGTTCGTACTTAAATCAGTGTTTCCCCTACTTTCCTAGTGGTTGTGGTGGGGCATGCATCCGTTTTCTGAAAGAAAATGAATTTCTTTGTCTATTAAAATAACATGAATACACTGTAGTCATTGTTAATGTTGTAAATGACTATTGTAGCTGGAAACAGCTGATTTTCAATGGAATTTCTACATAGGTTTACAAGAGCCCATTATCAGCAACCGTCAGTCCTGTGTTCCGAAGACACATTCTTTGCTAATCCAAGTTTATAATTTTCAAAGGGTAAATGATCATTAGAAAACCCTTTTACGATTATGTAAACTGTTAATGTGCTGATTAAAGAACCAGAAAAAAATACCATACAAATGAAACACCTAACTCCTCAATTTATTTTCAGCCTCATGTTGGCCTGCTTTATTGGTTTTTACACTTCTCTCAACATGAGAAACAAAGAAGAGTAAACTCCAAATGGAAATGCCTCACCTAAAATCACCTCTAGGCTTTTTTGTTTGTGCTTTTGTGCACAAACTAACAATGCACACCTGACCAAGGAATGGGTGAGTAGTCAATTGTTCATTTATCTTTGGTCCCAAAAATGTGGGGATAACATGGCTGTATTTTTTTCATGGTTCACAGTTTGTGGATGTAAATACCCTAATTAAATCTGACAGTCTGCATTGTAACTTCGTACACAATGATCATTTCATTTCCAGTGTGCTGGAGTTCAGATCCTGGTGTCCCTGTTCAAATACAGTCTGCACTGTAGATTCTTCAGAATCTGTTTTTAGACCTCCAAATAAAGCATTTTGTACAATTCATAATAATTATTATTATATGGGATGTCAGCCCAAGAAGTTCCCCATCTGATCTGTAGCCTTGACCTAGCACCGTAGATTCACTAATCAAGGGCTTAAAAATTAGTTGAATTAGGTGTGCTACTTGTGTAGCTCAAGAGTAGTTCAAATACCCATAACAAGTTCCCAGAGGAGGCCTGAAAATCCTCTAATGCACTTTTCCCCCAAAGTGATTAATATGATAACTTGTATTTCTTACCAAAAAGAAAAATGGGATGTCAGTCCTCAGTCTGGGCTCATGTGTCATTGACAATGCAAATATTCCTTTTGTAGGTTTGTTGATACTAACAAAAGTGCAAAACATGAACAAAATCAGTTTTCCGTGTGAAATTCAAGATTTCAAGTTAAACATTTAGCTGTTGTTCTATCTGCACCTCTGGACTTTAATGATTAATGTGATTAGATTTCATGGTCATGTAAATTATGTTTTTTAGTCAGCTGTTTGTAGCAATAGTCCTATTGTATTTAGTGTATTTATATGTAGGCTTGTGTTGGTCATTATTCAGTAGTTGTGGTTGGTCTCGCGTGTAATAAGACTGCAGGCACTATGCGATGCACTGGCTCTGGACCGTAATGGCTCCCCCGTGCATTTTTCTGATACTGACTTTTGTAAACTGCTCATTGAACCAGTAAAGGGGGTTTCAGTCCATTAGGGAATACAGAGCCCTGCAGGGTTTCTGGGAATCTGGACCTACACCCACTCACAGTAATGCACAAAAACAAAGCATCCTCTCCAAATCTCCCCAAGCCACTGTGCCGGATTATCAATGTTATCAGCTTCATCAAACGATTTTGAACTGTTGTTCTCAGGAACACCCAAACAATATATGCCCAAGATATGTGTACAATGAATGGAACTCCAGGTCTAAGCTTTTGAGGAATAACATGTAGTAGGTCTGGTACATACCTGATATTGTCTTTTGATTTCAGTGACGGCATGTATATTGATTTGAATCACACATTGCTAAGAAGATGTATTTTACATACCCCACTCTACCAGGAGGCGCCTGTGTCCTCATCTTCTGTAAAGAAATGCAGATGAGTTTGGTGTCCTCTGAGAACAAAAAGTACTGTATGATTTATAACCGAGGTCCCCACACTCTGTTGATTACTGTTCACCTAAAATACCTTCACCTGCTCTACCCCCTAATGAGAGTATGACCAGTGTGATTCCTAGATTGGTAGACATGTTTAGCATAACATCAGTATTAGCCAGAACCAAAAATGTAACCCATATCAATAGAATTGTTGTGTGTGGCACATGGGTTCTCACCAACCAATAAGCAACCTGACCTGCGTCTTTTCTTAGCTCACTTAGACTTGGGGGCAGTGTGGCAACAGCTGCAATCAGGCTTTTGTCCAACACCAGTCTGTTCCTCTGATTGGTCTTGATTAGCACCAGGGATGAAAATGTCACTTCACAAAGATGTAGAGCCAAAGGGTAGCCATTTATTTAGTGCATGTTTCCCCAAACGAGGGCCCTTCTCCACATCAACCCGGGACGGAGTTCTTTTTCAGAGTACCTCATCGTTATGCCACGGTCTGAGGACACTGGCAGAAGATTTCTCTGCAGTCTGGTTGGAATGTTTTTGTTGGTAATGTCAATGAAGGGATTATGAACTCAGTCAAGTTTGACAGTCTTTTGACAGTCTTGTTTTCAATGTGAAAGTAGATGAGTTCAACTCCTGTTGAGTTTGGATCTTGCCTTATCATTTGTACTATTGGAGCTTTGACAACAACACATGTGGAAAGGTAGGTGTCAAGCTGCTGGAAACACATTTTATTCTTGACATTTTCTCTTCCACAGTTATTTTTCATGATTCCGCCCATGCATATTTAGAATGTTAGGTTCTTGACCTTGCAGAGTTAAATTCAGTTCAAACACATCAGCTATATAAGCCAAGCCAGCCGCCTAGTCCTTGTACTCGAACATAGCCACAAGGGGTGTGAATGGTCAGACAAAAAGCCCTTTGGGCCGTGGCTCAAAATGCCTCTAGCATTTTCCCTCTGGAAGGTCAGCATACATCAGTGTGTAGCAGTAGCTGGCCGTAATGCAATTAGTTCCTTCACTCTCTGTCATTGATGCTACAACACAGGATTTCCATCTGTGTTGAATATGTCCTCACCTGTGTTGAATATGTCCTCACCTGTGTTGAATATGTCCTCACCTGTAGTGTTTCCTTTTAACTTCTTGCAGAGCAAAATGTGCTCATTAATTTCTAATTATGGCCTAAATTCTGATTACTTTCTGTGGAAAAACTGGGCTGTATAACCCACATACTGAACGATGCTTTTGTATTAAAGTGCCATTGTAAATGAGCTGGTGTCATGCTATTATTTAAGAGTACCTCACTGCAGAATAAACACAGTGGCTGAACCGGCACTATAAATTTGAAGGTTAAACCAAAAAGAACACATTGTTCATGAAATTGACAGTACTTGGATGTATTTTTTTCCTACAACTTCACATGAGCTGGCGGTGCTGCTGTTAGGAACAGTGTGTTTCAGCCATTGATCCATTGCAATTTTCCACTTTAAGCTAGCTGTTAGTCTGTTACATCGAGCCACCCTGGCCTTGCGCACTGCAAGGGGAAAGTGACCTGTGTTTGGCACCAGCATTATGGTCATCAGGTAGGCAGAGGGAAGGGAGAACACAATATGCACAGAAGAACATCCTCAGAAAATGTTTTCTCTCAACATTACACAGGTCAGAGTTCTGCTTGGAAAAAAAAAACACTGATTTATAGTGACTTTTCCTTTTCAAGTTTTAATGTCAGTAAATGTTTTCTTTCATGGTGGAACGTAAACTCCTTAGATTATTAATAGGGTCTAAGTTTAGGATTATTTAGGATTGTTTCCATTCATCATAAAAAAACTATGTTGGCCATATTTTGATCATTGAGCTTTAATCTGAATGTATCCATGAGTAATGGAAAAAGACCTGTTCCCACTAGCAAATAACAAAACCATCATTCATGCATAGAGGGGCTTATTTGTTATTTTGTTGGTTGGG
Organism: Esox lucius; assembly: GCF_011004845.1. Classification (NCBI taxonomy): domain Eukaryota; kingdom Metazoa; phylum Chordata; class Actinopteri; order Esociformes; family Esocidae; genus Esox; species Esox lucius. The sequence goes on along the minus strand of NC_047588.1, from coordinate 13,587,969 downwards.
GAGCCAAAGCAAGTCCTCACTAAACGCAAGAGGAAATCCTGAGGAGGATGCCTTGTCTGGATGCCATTGGTCGTACAACAGGAACCAGGCACCTACCACTGTAACAGGCAGCCACACCTAAAGGTCAACACAAATGAAAACTTCCCCAGACATTCTTGTCCAGATCACATAGATTTTGTTCAGTCTTGCATTTTGGCTTTCTCTGAGACCCTTCAAAAGGCTCCTCCTGTAGCAGTATGCAAAATAAGCAAGACCCAATTGAATGTATCTTTTTTTGTTATTAATAGGCAAAGTAATTTTTTACTGCAACTGAAAAAATTTATTACGGGTTAATCTTTGTTTAGCAATTTCTTAACAATGGAGTGTGTAGATTGCGTCTTGTTTGTGCTGCGGCAATATCTTCATTAGAGCAGACTGTTAGCCATGATCTGGTTCCTTAGTGCTTATAAAGTGGCTTCTGGGCAGGCAGGACGTGCGAGGAAACACTGTATCCGTAGCCTAAAATACATTTTCAGTTTTAAAAGGAACACCCTGTTCCTTCCTTGACTTTTCCTATATACAGGAGAAATGCAGGCAAATAGGCAGTAACGGTCAGAAAGCACCATGTCCAAAGCTATTTTCCACTAATTGGCACACCTGACTCTAATAATTATTCTAGCTTTATCAAAAGCTAAATCAGGTTAGTCACAGTTGGGTTTGGACAGAACCTATAGGGTGGTAACCCTCCAGACAAAGGGTTGTGAAGCCCTGCTCTAAATCAAACAAATTAATTATGTTCATCTGGACAATCTTTTTTTGGCTCAAGTTTAAACTTGCAGCAAACAAACTACCCTGGTCAGAAATATGAAGGGATCACGTAATCATTGCAGTATAACAACAAGCCAATTAAACTTCCAGGATATCAATCTGTCCAGTTAGGAAGCCTAAGCGATTATGAATCAGTGTCATCTGGTTTGGTGCAAATGAAAGGGACAACAGGTGCACTGGAGAGGCAAAAGCAAGACAACCCCCAAAAAGGGAATGGTTTTGCAGGGGGTGGCCACTGACAGTTGCGCTCTCCTTATCCTACTTAACTGATTCTTCTCTAGTTTTGTTGTTAGTGTCCTTGTCACTACTGGTAACATGAGGTGGTACCTGCAGCCCATTCAGGTTGCACAGGTAGTCCAGCTCCTCCAGGATGGCCCATCCATACGTGCCGTCACAGGAAGGTTTGCTGTTTCTCCCAGTACACTGTCAAGAACAGGGAGGAGATACCAGGAGACAGGCCATTACATGAGGAGAGCCTTTATGCGAGGAGGAACAGGAGGAGCACTGAAAGAGTCCTAGAAATTTCCTCCAGTGGGCTAGTGATGTGCCTGTTTTTGACCAAACTGTCAGAAACAGACTGCATCTTCTGGGACATTTTGTATCTGTGCACCCGACACCACCAAGTAGCGCCACAGAGTGTCCAGGAGTTCACTGATGCCCTGATCCAGGTCTGGGAGGAGAACCCCCAGAACACCATCCACCGTCTCATCACGAGCATGCCCAGACGTTGTCAGGAGTGCATACTGGCATTTTAAGAATAACATTTCTCAATTTAAAATTGGAAAGAGTTTAGGGATCTCATCTACAGTACATAATATAATTTAAAAGATTTAGAGAATCCGGAGAAATCTCTGTATGCAAGAGTCAAGGCCGAAAACCAACATTGGAGGCCATGATCATTGGGCCCCCTGGCGGCACTGTTTTAAAAACAGACATTCTGTAGGTGGACATCACTGCATGGGCTCAGGAAAACCAACGCTACGTCGCTGCATCCACAAATGCAAGTTAAAACTGCCATGCAAAGAAGAAACCAGATATAAACAAGATCCAGATCCGTAGTTGCCTTCTCTGGGGTCGAGCTCATTTAAGATGGAAAACATGTCCTGTGGTCTGACAAATGAAAATTAGAAATTATTTTTGGGAAACATGGACAGCGTCCATGATGGTTTGGGGGTACATTAGTGTACATTGTCATGGATGACGTGAACATCTGTGAAGGCGCCATTAAATGCACATATTACAACAGCAACTTTATTTGGAAACAGGGTTGTAGTAAAAATAAGGAAATGCCCTTAAATGAGTAGGCGTGTCCAAACTTTTGACGGGTACCCCTATATATAGATATATATTGTATTATATTATATTCTATTAATATTATTATGTATTGCTTGAATAAAACAGGGACTGTTTATCCCACTGATGTTCACCAGATAGAACTACATGTTGGTGGTATTCTTTCTTATCCTTGTGGTCCACCCCTAACACACTAACTGGGACAGAACCTTACACTGTGCTACACACTTCCTGAAAGAGTTCCTCTAAATGTACCGTGTTCACAGGTTCATCCAAAAAAATCCCCATAATTCAAATCAACAAGTGACACCTTCATATATTCTAGATTCATTGCACATACAGTGAAACATTTCAAGCCTTTTTTTGTTTCTCGATGATTACGGCTTCTAGCTCATGGAATTAAAAAATCCAGTATCTCAAAATATTTGAATAAAAATTTTTTAATACAGAAATGTTGATGTGAGAAGAGCTCTAATCAGCTAATTAACTCAAAACTCCTGCAAAGGTTTCCTAAGTATGTTTATTTATGCACTCAATACTTGGTCGGGGCTCCTTTCGCACAAATTACTGCATCAATGCGGCGTGGCATGGTGTTATGGAAGCCCAGGTTGCTTTGATAGCAGACTTTGGCTCGTCTGTTTTGTTGTTTTTGGGTCTGGTCTCTCATTTTCCTCTTGACAAAACCACATAATCTATGGGGTTCAGGTCAGGCGAGTTGGCTGACCAATCAAGTCAATATTTACATATTCGATGATTCTTCAGTATTTAGAACAGCCATCTATAATGATGTCCTCAATTTTCCTTTTCTTGTCTATACTCTGTGTGTCTGGTCATGTTCTTTAATCAGAATGTTAATGTTACAAAAGTTTATCTCTGGTCTGACTACAGAACCTAAGGTTATGCCTTCATCACCCTATGCTAAACCCCTGAGTAGATCACACTGTTTTACAATATGGTGTCAGGAGGCATAGATTGGAATGTGTCCCTAGATGATAAGGGGGTCTGTTCTTCAGCACTTGTGATTCCTAGGTTAGCCAGACTACCTCAAAACCAAAGCGGGGTTTGGGGAAGGGCTCTTGTATTTACTTTCCTTCTGTCTGCATCTTTGCTCTTGCAAACATCTTGAATCTCTGGAGATCTTTTATCTTTGATACTTGTACTGTAATTGTAATACTCTCTTTACATATTTAAATCATTTATTAAATTAATTCATTTACTATTTGGAATGAATCTAAATTGGGTCAGAATCCAGTTCCTTCACACTGTGGGCAGTTGCCAAGTCCTGCTGGAAAAGGAAATCAGCATCTCCATTAAGCTTGTCAGCAGATGGAAGCATGAAGTGCTCTAAAATCTCTAGGTACACGGCTGTATTGACTCTGGATTTGGTAAAACACAGTGGACCAACACCAGCAAAACAACAGCACCACAATTCATCACTGACTGTGGAAACTTCACACTGGATTTCAGACAACTTGGATTCTGTGCCTCTCCACTCTTCCTCCAGGCTCTTGGACCTTGGTTTCCAAAGGAAATGCAAAATGTACTTTCATATGAAAAGAGGACTCTGAAGTGCTCTTTTTCTCCTTTACCAGGTAAAACACTTCTGACGTTGTCTCTGGTTCAGGAATGGCTGGACACTAGGAATGCAACACTTGTAGACCATTTCCTGGACACGTCTGTGTGTGGTGGCACTTGATGCACCGACTCCATCCTCAGTCCACTCCTTGTGAAGCTCCCCCAAGTTCTTGAATCAGCTTTGCTTAACAATCCTCTCAAGGCTGTGGTTATCCCTGTTGCTTGTGCACCTTTACCTACCACACGTTTCCCATCCAGTCAACTTTCCATATGCTTTGGTACAGCACTCTGCGAACAGCCAGCCCTTTCAGCAGCACCTTCTGTGGCTTACCCTCCTCATGGAGGGTGTCAATGAGTGTCTTCTGGACAACTGCCAAGTCAGCAGTCTTCCCTGTGATTGTGGTTGTGTGTACTGAAGGCTCAGGGAGTTACTTCAGGTTGAAATTTCTGGATTGCAGATTTTTTTGAAAGCCGTAATCATCAAGATTGAAACAAAAAAGGCTTGAAATGTTTAATTTTGTTTAATGAATCTAGAATAAATAAATATATATATATATATGTGTGTTGTTGTTGTTTTGAATTACAGAAAGAAAGAAAAAGTTAATATTTTTTTAGATGCACCTGTAGTTGTTAGGGAACAATGTAAGGTTTGGGGGAAGCCAAGAGGGACTAATGCAAAAATGATGTCTTTGACCTCTGAGGTGTCTGTGGGAACGATGGTACGGTATGCACCCTAAAACAATATAGCAGTCATATTTTTATCCATGGTCAGTTATTTTAAGAAACTAGGAAAACTTGACAATATTCCTTAGAGGGTTTAATTTGACTTCATGCTTTTCCCAAAGATTTAAATATATAAAATATTGAATACTAATAGGAAGGGACATAGACCAAGATGGTGTTCATATAGTCAGTGGTGACTCCCTCTAGATCATTGTAGCACATTATGAGAGCCTTAAGCCCTTCCAATTATATCCTGTATTCAGACGATTCCTGTCATTGGTCGTTCGGCCATGCTTCAGAAAAGTTGAGTTTAACTGCGTGTACTTCACAGAAATGGTGTAATTATTTTCTTAATTGAGCCAAGTTTAGTTTGATAGTTCTCTTCCCTTGGGCATTGAGAGGTAGGGGAAAAAAGGAGACATTCATGTGTCTCTACTGTAAAGGCCAACTGTCACCAGTAACGGCAAAGAGAATCAGCCTGCTGTCATAATGCATTATTTGAATCTATTTCAGTGTTATGTATTAAACTTCACAAAGCTCCCTTTTTACAAATAATTTCTCTGTGGTTCTCTTGGTCTTTTTTATTCTATGAAAATAATTATAATTCCTTAATTCAAATGATTACAGTTACATTTTAAAGAAGTTAGTAATAACTTAAAAATAAGTACCAAAATCCTAAATTCCATCTTTTGCATCCAGCTCTGAATAGTTTGAAAATGTATTTAGCAAAAGAAAATCACCTCTAAAGTGCCTTATTTTGATACTTGATTCATCTTTTTGTCTTGTCAACAGGATGGCTCAAGGCAGCGGAAAGAGAGAAAGAAGACTGTTTCATTCAGCAGTATGCCTACTGAGAAGAAGATAAGCAGTGCGAGCGACTGCATCAATGCCATGGTAGATGGCTCTGAACTGAAAAAGGTGCGCTCCAACTCCCGCATTTACCACCGCTACTTCCTTCTGGACGCTGACATGCAGTCTCTTAGATGGGAACCCTCAAAAAAAGAGTCAGAGAAAGCCAAAATTGATGTCAAGTCTATCAAAGAGGTGCGTACAGGCAAGAACACAGAAACCTTTAGGACCAATGGAATATATGATCAGATCTCAGAGGACTGTGCATTCTCCGTCATCTACGGGGAAAACTACGAGTCTTTGGACCTGGTTGCGAACTCTGCCGATGTGGCTAACATATGGGTGACCGGGCTTAGGTACCTAATATCCTATGGGAAACTCACTTTGAATATGATTGAGAGCAACCAAAACAAAATGCGCTGCTCCTGGCTTGGTGATCTTTTTAATCAGGCTGATGCCAACAACAGCAAGCACATCAGTCTATGTGCTGCAGTGCAGCTAATTAAAAACCTAAACCCTGGACTAAAAAATGTTAAGATTGAACTCAAGTTCAAGGAGTTTCACAAATCTAAAGATAAGGTGGGAAGTGATGTTACTAAGGAGGAGTTCATTGAAGTCTTTCATGACCTGTGCACAAGACCAGAAATCTATTTCCTTCTCGTCCAGTTCTCTAGCAATAAGGAATTTCTAGATACCAAGGACTTAATGATGTTTCTGGAGGCTGAGCAGGGTATGGCACAAGTAAGTGAAGACACGAGCCTGGAGGTCATTCAGAGCTACGAACCTTCCAAGGAAGGACAGCTCAAGGGCTGGCTCTCCCTTGATGGGTTTACCAATTACCTCATGTCACCCGAGTGCCACATATTTGACCCTGAACAAAAAACTGTGTGCCAGGACATGAGTCAGCCCTTGTCGCACTATTTCATCAACGCTTCCCACAACACATACCTAATTGAGGATCAGTTCAGAGGTCCCTCTGACATTACAGGATACATCCGTGCCCTCAAGATGGGTTGCCGTAGTGTTGAACTAGATGTCTGGGATGGACCAGATAATGAGCCTGTCATTTACACTGGCCACACAATGACCTCACAGATAGTTTTTCGCAGTGTCTGTGAAGTTATCAACAAATACGCCTTTGTTGCTTCTGACTTTCCTCTCATATTGTGTCTGGAAAACCACTGTTCCTTAAAACAGCAGAGAGTCATGTTTCAGCATTTAAAAAAGATTATTGGGGATAAGATCTACACAGATCCACCCAAACCTGAGGACAGCTATCTCCCCTCGCCTTCAGACCTCAGGTATAAAATTCTAGTAAAGGGGAAGAAGCTGGGTACAACCTGCACTAGCTCCGAGGGTGAAGTGACAGATGAGGATGAAGGAGCAGAGATGTCCCAAAAAATTAATATTGAATCTGCCGAACAACCGAGCGTCCCACAGAAAAAGTTCCAACTGTCCAAAGACCTTTCTGACCTGGTGACATTGTGTAAATCAATTGAGTTCAAAGACTTCCCAACAGCTTTCCAAAAACAGAGACACTGGGAACTTTGCTCGTTTAATGAGGTCTTTGCCGGTCGCTGTGCCAGTGACTTCCCAGGTGACTTTGTCAATTACAACAAAAAGTTCTTGGCGCGGGTATACCCTAGTCCAATGCGGATCGACTCCAGTAACATGAACCCTCAGGACTTCTGGAAATGTGGTTGCCAGATTGTGGCGATGAACTACCAAACCCCTGGCCTAATGATGGACCTCAACATTGGCTGGTTCCGTCAGAATGGGAGCTGTGGGTATGTACTGCGTCCGGCTATCATGAGGGAGCAGGTGTCCTATTTCAGTGCCAACACTAAGCACTCAGTGCCTGGAGTTTCTCCTCAGCTCTTGCACATTAAAATTATAAGTGGACAAAACTTCCCCAAACCCAAAGGCTCAGGTGCCAAAGGAGATGTTGTTGACCCTTATGTCTATGTGGAGATCCATGGTATCCCTGCTGATTGTGCTGAGCAAAGGACTAAAACTGTCACTCAGAATGGGGAGAACCCCCTGTTTGACGAAAGCTTTGAGTTTCAGATTAACCTCCCTGAGCTGGCCATGGTGCGCTTTGTGGTGCTGGATGATGACTACATCGGCGATGAGTTCATTGGCCAGTACACTATCCCCTTTGAGTGTCTCCAGGCAGGATTTCGCCACGTACCGTTACAGTCGTTAACAGGGGAAATACTTCCCCATGCCTGGCTGTTTGTGCATGTGGCCATCACCAACAGAAGGGGCGGTGGCAAGGCTCACAAGAGGGGGCTTTCGGTGCGCAAGGGCAAAAGAAATCGGGAGTATGCCACCATGAGGGTGCTGCTGATCAAGGCCGTGGATGATGTCTTCAAGACAGCCACACTGCCACTAAGAGAAGCAACAGACCTTAGAGAAAACATGCAGGTAAGGAGGATTTTTTTTTAAACTCAGTTCATTCTCATCTTAGAGTGAGCTGTTTTTGCAGGGAATGTTCATGAAGTCATGAATGAGTCATGTAAATCAAGTTAATTTACTCATCTGCTGCAGGCATGGGAATGTTTTTGTAATGAAATGACAAAAAATAAACTCTCTCCCCTCCCGAGTTAACCATGGCAGATCTACTCCAAGGGCTGTGTAGCCTCTGAAAAGCCTATTTTGGCACAACAAAACAAATCCACCAGACCGCTTGCTATTATCAGATTGCATCTAATCCCTGTGTATTGTGCAACAGTAAAGACCGACTTCAGGAGACTTCAAAGCTCAGATGCAGTCTCCTGATATCCCCATTCAAGCACTGAGATTTTGAGACGAAAAGAGCATGCCTGTTCTACGCAATATATGCACAAATATATGTATGTTTATATACAATCAAATCCACAAGTATTTTGGGTTGAAGCATGGTATTGTCATCGGTATCAAATGAACCATTTAGAAATTACAGCATGTTTAGTCCCAACATTTAAGGGTACCAATTTTTATGCAGTTGCCTTCGTGCTGTGTCCATTTACTCAACTAGTCAGTTGTTTGGTGGTTAGGCTCTTGGTTGACGTTGGTCTTCATAGTTGAGTAGTATTGTTTTCTTCAGACACAGTGATTTGAATAGTGCCTGTAATCAGTTGGCAAATTATTAATTTCAGCTGCTGTGGGTTTGTCCTAGTCTATTCCTCAGCCAGTGGTTCTTAAAGAGGGAAGGCTGAAAGACTGGTTTGATAATTACAGGTGTGGTACTGTATGAATGTCATACTATATTTTATTAGCTACAGGTTTAATACTCCATCTATCCCAAATATATTTTGTATGAGCTTGTTCAGAACCCCAAATTTTACATGTTGATCAGTGTTCAAGCATGTCAAAATATGGGTGCACATAACCATATTTGTGACCGGAATGTACACTATTTATTTTAGTCAAGGACTGTGGTAACTGACATATACAGTACATTATTTAAGAAAACAGAACATAAGATAATAACGAGGAGGCAGTTAATGGTACAGAATAGTTGTTTTACTGTTGTTTTACATTAATAGTTGTTTTACTGTTTTTATTTAGTGAATTATACACTCACCTAAAGGATTATTAGGAACACCTGTTCAATTTCTCATTAATGCAATTATCTAATCAACCAATCACATGGCAGTTGCTTCAATGCATTTAGGTCAAGACAATCTCCTGAACTCCAAACTGAATGTCAGAATGGGAAAGAAAGGTGATTTAAGCTATTTTGAGCGTGGCATGGTTGTTGGTGCCAGACGGGCCGGTCTGAGTATTTCACAATCTGCTCAGTTACTGGGATTTGCACGCACAACCATTTTTAGGGTTTACAAAGAAAGGTGTGAAAAGGGAAAAACATCCAGTATGCGGCAGTCCTGTGGGCGAAAATGCCTTGTTGATGCTAGAGGTCAGAGGAGAATGGGCCGACTGATTCAAGCTGATAGAAGAGCAACTTTGACTGAAATAACCACTCGTTACAACCGAGGTATGCAGCAAAGCATTTGTGAAGCCACAACACGCACAACCTTGAGGCGGATGGGCTACAACAGCAGAAGACCCCACCGGGTACCACTCATCTCCACTACAAATAGGAAAAAGAGGCTACAATTTGCACGAGCTCACCAAAATTGGACAGTTGAAGACTGGAAGAATGTTGCCTGGTCTGATGAGTCTCAATTTCTGTTGAGACATTCAGATGGTAGAGTCAGAATTTGGCGTAAACCGAATGAGAACATGGATCCATCATGCCTTGTTACCACTGTGCAGGCAGTTGGTGGTGGTGTAATGGTGTGGGGGATGTTTTCTTGGCACACTTTAGGCCCCTTCGTGCCAATTGGGCATCGTTTAAATGCCACGGCCTATCTGAGCATTGTTTTTGACCATGTCCATCCCTTTATAACCACCATGTACCCATCCTCTGATGGCTATTTCCAGCAGGATAATGCACCATGTCATAAAGCTCGAATCATTTCAAATTGGTTTCTTGAACATGACAATGAGTTCACTGTACTGAAATGGCCCCCACAGTCACCAGATCTCAACCCAATAGAGCATCTTTGGGATGTGGTGGAACGGGAGCTTTGTGCCCTGGATGTGCATCCCACAAATCTCCATCAACTGCAAGGTGCTATCCTATCAATATGGGCCAACATTTCTTAGGAATGCTTTCAGCACCTTGTTGAATCAATGCCATGTAGAATTAAGGCAGTTCTGAAGGTGAAAAGGGGTCAAACACAGTATTAGTATGGTGTTCCTAATAATTCTTTAGGTGAGTGTATGTTTACATGGTTTGTCCTTAAAAACCCTGGCTCATTGTGTTCATAGCTTGTTGAAAAATAGTTATTATTGTGTTACAAATATTGTGTTATACCGGGTTAAATTTGGATTTGGGAAGTATGGGAGCCCTACTTTTGTTTGGCAGGGGAACTTAACTATTACCTCATGATGTCTGGGTTGTATGTTAGAGCAGCTGGCAAACGTAGTGTACAGCTGTAACTTGTATCTAATGTTAAACTCCTGGCCAGTGGAAGTATGGTAGCTCAGCTCCCCCTACGTCTCCTGTTGATCTGATGTGCAGGAGCCGAGCCCCCATCCAATTTAACCTCCAGTTATATGTCAAATGTAACATATCCACCATGTCAATGTGCTCCTTTAAAAAGGTGGAAATGGTTGATACAACTGTTTGCCAATGAAGCAGAATAGTAAAAGGATATTTCATTCTTAATTGCCCCCCCCACTTTGAGCTTGGTCCATTCTGGTACCGTTGGTTATTTCATTCTGTGTGCCCGTTAGGGTTTATTCTGGTAGCTGTGTTTACATTTCAGTCATTTAGTGTAATAACAAGCCACGGCCCTGAGACTAAGATATCTTGGGCATTCTTTCATTCACAGTTGATCCTCCCTGTTGTTTAGGCAGTGTTTAAATTGGGCCATTCACAGGAAGGTTGTGTGACTAACAAAAACCACAGAACACAGAAGTTTGTAAATGTAACACATGCTCTTAAACACTTCCTGGCACAGGGTGTTCTGTGAGTACTCCTGCTTCTAGCCCATTTATTAGTAAAAGGACATAAATGGAAATAAATCATTTAAGAGATCAATTGTCTTTTCTTTTAACTAGATGAATGAGATATTTACTCAAGCAAACCTTGTCACAGCAATGAGTTGTTTGAAATTTTGAAAAAAATAAAAAATAATAACTTGAACTTTAAAACAGGCTAAAACATCTTTCACTTACACTCTGTGACAGGTATACCAGCTTGTTAATGCAATCAGCCAAACAACAAATCATGTGGCCGCAACTTAATATACAAAGCAGGCAGACATAGTCTAAAGGTTTAGTTGTTGTTCGACCAAGCATTCAGAAGAGGAAGATGTTTGATTTAAGCGATTTTGTCCACAGTTTTGGTAGTTGTTATCGGCATCTCAGAAACAGCTGACCACCTGGGATTTTCATGCATTACAGCCTCTGGAGTTGACCGAGAATGTTGTGGTGAACATAAACATCCAGTGAGTGGCAATTTTGTGAGTGAAAAACACCTTTTTAATAAGAGTGGTCATAGGAGAGTATCCACAAGTAACCACTTGATAAAACCGTGGTGTTCAGAAGGGCATCTCTGAATGCCCATCACGTGGAACCTTAGCATTGATGGGCTACAGCAGCAGAAGACCATGACGAATTCCACGGCCGTTACCTTGATGAGGCCACAGGGGGCACGCGATAACTAAAGCTAGACGATTTAAGATTGGAAAAACGATGCCTGGCCTGCTGATTTTTTTTTTTTTTTCTCCCAGCATCTCATTGAATCAATGCAGCCAAGAATTCTGACTGTTCTGGAGGCAAAAGGGGTCTAACTGGATACAACACAGGTGTACCTAATGAAGTGCCAACTGAGTGTATGTAATGCAATATGCTGCCTCTAGTCCGTAGCAACCAACTCAGGTTTTTATCTCCCTCTTTGTACAGTGTTCTCTTCAATGTCCTTACAACCGCATGCTTCATCTGTAGTCTATCATCACACAGACACCAACCCAAGTGTTCATGCCCCCTCTGCAGAATGCTATAGTTCCCTTCAAGGAGCTGTGTGGCCTCTCGGCGGTGGCCAACCTGAAGCAGTGCATCCTGGCCCTGTCTTCCCGGCTGATGGGGGCTGACAACAAGCCACTCCTGGTGTTCAACCTCAGAGATCAGTACCCCAACATGGAGCCGCAGGGCCTGTTACCAGAGGTCCTGAAGAAGCTTGTCAACACCTACGACATGGTGAGGAGTACATTAATCATGTCTTTTATTGAATGCGCAATACTTCAATAAATAATTTTCGAAGGTATGTATTTTTTGGGGGGGGGGGGGCATGGGAGGGGGTGTTAGGTAATAGGGCAGGGCTAAGTTCAATAACGGAATCAATGTCGATGATGGACTGACTTATGGAAGTCTGAGTGAATCAATGAAATCAATGAAATGCAAATGGACTGTACAATTCCTTTACCTTAATGCGTATACATTAGTTTTAAATAAGCTATTGCATTAATGTGTTCATGTTTTATTATGCAGGAGGAAGACTGCCAAAACTCAAATGCAACCGCAGTGCTTCATGTTGCTATTTTGTTTCCTCATTGCTCATTTGGCAGCAGAGTAAATCAGTATGCCATTGCTAGCATTTTTAAGTTGCATAAAACCTGTCAATCAAATAAAGTTGGCAAGTGTTGCTAACAGAAGTTGGCTTTAGTAGAGGTTGGCTTTAGCAGATGCCTGCATATTGCATACTGCATAACCATATTTTGCTAGCTAGTTAACTTTTCGAGCTCTTGTCAACAAGCGCTACGGTAGTTGGCTAAGGACAAACAGTTTTTTTAAACATCAGCACTGCTGAACACAGTACTGAATAAGGCCATTATTTAATTCTGCTAAGATATCAATTACATAAAAATAAAATGTTCTTTCCATATTAGTGCTAATTTCTGATTTATTATAATAGTAATGGTTGCCAACATAAGGATGAATCAGGGCAGACTCATGTTGGATACGTGTTTAGTGCAGTTTCCTGTTGGTGGCCACTGACCCCAATGCTTGTGAGTTGGAATCACAGGAGATTAACATTTAATTTTCTAACTCCATTCCTAACCTTAACCACACTGGAAGTGTGCATGTTTATATTTAGGAGAGCGCACTGGAATGGCAGGACCTCATTGAAGAGCAAGAACAACGATGTATTGTCTTTTGTTTTGTTTTTATGGAGCATATTGTGATAGTAGTAATGTTAATGGTTACAAAGTCACACTGGAAATTTTACTACACAGAGTTAGAAATATTAATATTATTGTCATTATTGTAAACCTTTGAAAGAATAACTACTACACATTTTACAGAAAGGTTAGCATGGGTGAATCATTGGAGGTGGACAACCAATGGTGCTCAAAGTAATTGGAGTTGACTTAATTTATTGCAACAATTAACATCACAAATACATTTATTTTTATAAATGTGAACTTGTGTGACGTCATGGCCCAAGTATGGTTCCAATCCAAAGAACGCAAGTTACCAAGAACGCATAAAATGCCTCTTTTATCGAGGATGCATGGGTTGCGAGAACGTGTCTGATATCCCAGAATTAATTTCAAGATGTCAGGAGAGCAGGAAAAGCTCCACAACTGTAAGTTTTTACTTTTAATTTTCAGGTAAACGGTACACAAATATACATCTGTATAGAGAGGTACAGACAAGGCAATTCACACAAGGGCATCATAACACTTTTAACATTAAATAACATTTTAGTACACATTCTATAAAATGAATGAAATGATAAACACTAGTTTTAATTGTATTAAGTAATGTATTTAGTAGGGTATTAAATGTTGCGCTGATAAAGCCAGTGTTTTCATGTGGCTGCCCAAATGATCTGCGCCCAGCTGAGCATACAGTATTGCACAATAGCCAAGTACACATGCATCTCAATCTAGGTAGATGCGTTCTCTGTCCTCGCGTTCTTGCAAGACCATTCTCTCAAGGACACTTGGCAAGAACGTTCTTCTGAAGGACACAAGTACGTTCTTAGCGAATTGATAAACAGCCATTGGCAGCCAAATGTTCCAGTAATGTCACCATGCACTTCTTCAATATCTGTCTCTAAAGGTTGGTTAAAACCATGGCTTAAATTAAAGGTGTATGTAAGGGAATGTAAGGGTAAATATGTATGAATATACTAATGCAGAAATATTCATATTTTAATTTTACAGCTGTTTTCTGTGGTACACAATGATATTTGTAATGCGCAATGCACAAAGAATATTACATGGCGACGTATTGGTGAGGGTTATAATGCCTAATGTGGAGAAACAAGTCATAGGCCAATGTATGCATCGGTACATCATTAACATAGCATGAAATGTAATTTACTTAATGTGTTCATAATGTGTTATTCTCCAGACTTAAGAAATCCCACAGACTTAAGAACTGGTAATGTGCTAATTAACCTGTGAAAGGATAAGCCTGTGAAAGGATGCATTATTTCACTTAAGTGTCTCAGTGACAGCTGTGGACAGGGGTTAGTGAAGCACAGTTTGGTTCAGGAGTTAAGCCTTGGGCTGGGCTGACAAGATACACGGCAGAGTCACTTTCAAAATGATTGGCACCTTGATAAGAGTAATCTTGTATAGCTGACTTGGTAGTTTCATGGCAAGATGCACTGCCAGAGTTGTGGGTTTGATGCTGATGGGGTTCCTATGTGATAGTGTGTTCTACTGTATGTCACTCTGGTTTTGCCTGTCAGCTGAATTACTTAATGCCATGGTTCAAGGGAAACAACAAAAATCACACGTTCAATTATATTCCCCCATCCTTGTTTTCAGTGCTCAGTGCACCCTTCCTGGAGACAATGCCACTTAGCCTGTTCCTGGAATTTTGGACGAGTTTGAAAAACACATTGTGAGGGATCTTAGGCCGTTCATCTTTACAGAATCTTTCCAGACACTTGCAATCCATTTCCGTTTATGGACTGCCTTTGCTTCCAGTCAGCTTCCGGTGTGGGATATCCCAGCAAACCCTGAGCCACGTGTAACACTATAGCCCTGAAATTGTTAGCACATACAGGATTTGTGGTAGATTGCCCTGAAAGGCTCCCAAGCACTCTGCACTTTGAAGATGTCCTTATAAATATTTTCAGCCTCAATCTCACCTTGTGTGACCTATACCCCATCTTCAGCCAGTCATCTACTCTAAACTCTAAATGTTCAATTCATGTCACATTTATGTTACCGCATATTAATGGGGCTACAAGCTGGTGGATTAAATCCCCTATAGCTAGCATATCAAATTTATACCTTATCTCAAATGCTTGTCTCTTGTTGTAATAGTCTACATAATTAGTTGACTGTGTTTAAAATAATATTTTTTATATGGATGTTCATTCCAGATGCTGTTCCTGTTTTAAATGTATTGATTATATTATTTTACCAAATCTAG
This sequence comes from Esox lucius, assembly GCF_011004845.1. NCBI lineage: Eukaryota > Metazoa > Chordata > Actinopteri > Esociformes > Esocidae > Esox > Esox lucius. The sequence continues at coordinate 13,572,771 of NC_047588.1, read as the reverse complement.
AGGGAAGTGCTAATATTTCAAAACTCTTTACTAAGACTATTAGTAGTTTATTTAATATGCATTTATTTTAAGGTTTGTAAAACATCACTGTAGCACCATTAAATGCATAAACACTCATAGCCCGTATTTAGTGAGCCAATGCCAGGGTGGAATCCAGCAGCTTACCTCCATCCACTATAAATATCTCCACATAATGCTGTGCCTGTCACCAGGCCTGTAATTTCTTCACCCATTAGTGAGGTAATCACAGTGTGGCTGACAGCCTCCTGCCCTGTTACTGCAGCTGTGGACTGTAACCCACCCTGCCACACTCTTGTTCGTGCACCCGTCATCTTTCCTTAGCTTATTCGCAATGCGCCTCAGCGTTTTCGCAATGCGCCTCAGCGTTTTTGCAATGTGTATTAGCGTTTTCGCAATGTGCCTTATCGACCATGCTCTGGGTAGCTCTCGTAAACTGTTTGACGCTGACCTCCAAAAATAGGCCACGTTGTCAATTGTGATTGTTTCATCTGTGTAAATGGCCTATTGCTGTATTTTACTCGTTGTTGAAATTGGGTCACCAAAGAACAATTTCCAAAGATTTTTTTTTGTTTGTCACATGGTTGTATGGGGCTGGAGGCATTGTTTGATATCTCCATCTTTGCCTGCCTGTAGTGGTGCACATGGTTCTGGGGTTTTCAGAGGACTGGCTGTCAACCACAGTGCTGCTCCTGTCACATTGCTCTCAGAGCTCCTACACCCTCCCTTTGATTCCTAGTGACTGGAAAGTTGGCACAGCAACAGGGATCGATCTCTGGGCCACGTTGTTGGGTCACCGGTCGACTGACATTGACTTGGCACATGGAGCTCTGCTGTAACTGCTGCCCACGCTGCCAATCCCTAGCTTGGCAAGGTCCGCCTTGGCACTAGTACAAAACCTGCTTTTATTACCTTGCAGTGCTCTTAAGTCACTGAAGGAATGTACAAGTCAATCACCCCCCAGAGCAGCAGACACGAACCGGCTCCCGCTGCCCTAATTCAAGTCGAAGGCGGTCACGACTGTGCCCTCTGACCCCAGAATCGCGTTAAGAGACCTCTTCTATGAGACCACAATGAAGGAGAAAGATCCAGATGGTCGTTTTCGTATGTACAGCTTCACTGGTTATTTACCAGGCTCCGTGACAGTAAACACACGCATCATTAACCTCCTGAAACACCCCCACACCCGTCCATGTGGGATGGAACAGGGATGTATTTTTGGATGCTATGTCAGGCATTAGATGTGCAAATGGATTTCCCGGCCCCTCTCTCCCTGATAAAAGCCACTATGAGAATTGCAATACAGTCTGGAGGTCACAAGAGTTTGTACAATTAATTATGGCTGCAAGTCAGTCAGGGAGCTAAATGTATCCATTTGCAGCCCAGCTGTACTCCACAGATTAGGTAGTACTATGGCTCAGAACAAAGCCTATAATATTTACAACTGATGCCCGTAGTAAGCCAGCCACGGTAATTGCCTAATCTTGATTTAACACTCTTGAAATCACAGCTCTGTAACAAGACTGGAGTCTTACTTTGTGACATGCATTTATTATAATACGCTGGTTGTCTTGCAACCTTCATTAATATGCCCTTATACATACTGCTCCTTCCATTTCAGAGTTTTCACAGTGGCTAAGCACAACTCCTGCTCCTTAGCCATGGCTTCTTTTCCCCACATCGGATAGATACTTGGCTACTAAAATAAATATTGCTCACCACCCCAGGAAGTCAGGCTGCTGTAAAGGGAATATGAGGATCAAATGGACTAATGTCTGCTTCCGCCTCTCCTGACAGATGATCCAGACCAGCAGAAGTCTGCTGGAGAACTCTGACAATGTTTACGAGCGAATACTACTCGCCCAGAAAGCAGGTAAGAGAGAGAAAGAGATGAAGAGGTAAATGTTTGGCAGGAAAAGCCCAAAAAAGGCTATTTGGTGCAAAGATCCAATGTCCCTCAGATCTTCCCTCATTCCATTTCTACCAGTAATCCCCCTCTCTGAAGTAGCCACAGAGAGAGGCTGACAAAGGAGGACTGATTGTACTGGTCCCTTTTACTGAAGTTCTTACCATTTGATTCAGGGCTCATTTCTTTGACCTGGCTGCTGTCCTGCTTTTAGATTCTGCTTTGGTCCCGCCTGGTTTTAATTACTCTTATGGCATCAGTCTCACTGCTCCTGTAATTAGGCGTGTTGCAGTGGAGGTGGTGAACACCCAGGTTCTGAACAGAACAACATCAAAGACAGACTGTAGCCGTCTGCCCATCAGGAACCGTACCGCAAGATGGGTAGAAAGAGATCCAGCCTGTCTAACAACACATCCAAGAGAATAATTTACCACAGAGGATGGAAGAGGGTGTTTCTCTAAGCAACTGATTGGAAAACAATGTTCTGAGCTAGGAATTTATAAATGGAACTTTAATATGAAAACAGCAGCTTCATCATATCATCTCATCCCCTTTTGCCTACGGTTCTGTAGCTGGTGCATAGGATGTCTGTGTTTAGCACTGTTTATCCAGCTTCTCTGGCAAGAACCTTTTGTGAGTATGGCCTTGTGGTCGTGCATAATGTGTTGACTTAAAGATTTAGTTGTAAACACACCATATCTTTATGCTCCGTCAACAATTGGACTGGTCTTCCAAAAACCAAGAAAAATGTGTCAAATCGTGTGTAGGCTTCCAAGACACACAACAGTCTAGCTCACTGGGTTGAAGCCTTGACTGTGCCGAAGGCTGATGTGTTTTCTGGAGCTCCATGAAGCGATGTGTATCGGCTAAGCAACGCTCAGGGTGGTGGTGTGGGGGGGGCGGCAAACAGTTCGTCAGACGGGTGAACGTATCGTCACAGCCTGATCTGACTGACTGGTTGGACCTGCATTGAAGGGGAAAGGCAGAATGGAGGCCTAGGAGGAAGACGTCATCATCTCCAAATTATAGAACCTGTTGAGTGGCTGCAAAAAGACAGGGTGGTAGGTATAATAGAACATCACAAATCTGGGAAAACCCCTAAAAAATAATTATGTAAAAGTATATATTTAGTGCATATTTATTACCACAGTATGTATCAAATCATACTCAAGGATGTCTGTGTTCTTAATAGATAAGGATGCATTTCAGCCTTGATTTCAATATAAGCATTGTAGATATTTCATTCATCATGGAGTAACTTTCTTGGATTGCTTAAGGAAAAAATACAGACGGTCAGAGCTGGGGTTTATTGGTTTCCTGATGGATGACACATAAAATATTCATAGTCTGTTGTCTTGGCTCATCAAAGGGGCGTGTTGCAAATGAAAGGCTTCCCACATCTCTTTTTAGTATTCCTCCCTATACCTCCCTATCCCTATACATAACCTGTACTATAGCTGCTGCCAAGAGTGGAGACATTAGCCATTGGTGGTCTGAAAGTTAAGATGTAAACTGCCTAAATAAATGCAGCTGAAAGAGAATAAAATAATGTCTTCATCTATCAAACAGGGATATGCAGAACTGTGCTCTGTTTGTTCACTGTTGGTGCCCACTAGATCTGTAGCATTTACCCTATTCTATCTATTATCTGAAGGTAATCCTTTTTAGGTGACATGAATGGCTATTTACCCTTTGTAATGAATGCTGAAATACTTGATTTATTTACCAATAATAATTCTAAAAGTACAGAAATACAGAAATGCTATAATTTAACAGGGATTCATAATCACTGACAATTTATTTTTGGAATAGACCCATTTGTAGTCAAAATGTGTTAATTAGCATTTTTAATTTTGTATCAAAACAACCTGAAAGCTCATTTGGGTACCATACATTAAACCTTTTTCTATTTTTTTTTTCTTCTCTCATTTAATTTGTATACGTTTACTTACTCTTTTTTATGTCAGATAAAGATATATTTTATAAAAAAAATTGAAAAGTCTGGACTGAACCAAATAAGTCAATTTCAAGATTGTGTTAAATATTTTATTCAGCATTAAAATTATATTTATAAGCTTACATTCTAAATAACTACATTATTGCAACCTTAAAAACGTTGGATATACATTTGAAATTCTGGAGACATCCTAAACTTGCAGCAACTTTGACATTTGCTCAAAATTTTTATGATTGTCAATACATGTTAAAACAAACTTTGAATCTACTTTGGTTTGGCGTTGTTCGTGTTATCTTAATGAGTTGTAATTAGCTATTGTTCTAGTTGGAATTCAACTAGAAAGTAGGATTTCTAACTACAAAGGCATGATCCAGCAGTTACGTAATGAATGTTTAGCTCCCAGGCGCTGCTCAGCTGTAAACAAATTCCATGCACACTAGCCCACCAGATTGGTGGTGCTAACTTTCATTAATACACAAGTCAACCTTTTATTTTGTTTTACTTCTCCGATTTAGCTTTTCCCATGCTTTGGACTACTTGGGTCATACACTACTTTCCACCAGTCTAGCCTCTGGCATCGTTCACCTTTTATCTGAAAGTGAATCTGTAATATCAACACAATCGATTTGTTGTTGCATTTATCTTTTTTTTTTTTATTGTGGTTATCACATGTATCCTTATTATAATATAATGTAGTGCTATAACATAATGTAATCCCTTTCCTGATTCCCTCTATTGTTGCTTATTTGTCACACTGAATGGTTTCAGATATTCATACACATTTTTATATGAAGAGAAACCTGAGTAAGCACAAAATTCAATGCTTAAATTATATTTTTTGAAATATAACACCAATTCTGTGGGAAAAATTATTGCCCCCTTAGTTAATTTCTCAATCAATCCATTAATCAGCCTTACTTGCAAAACATTTATATCTGGGTGTTTTCTTCACACAGGTTTTTTTGCAGCTTCTAAATTATCTGTCAGGAAGTAGTAGCACTTGGACATGCATAACTTATTAATGGCAAATCTTACTTGCTTACAATTAAAAAGTAAAAGGCAGATATATTGGTAGATACTTTAAACATCGCAAAAGCTTTATTTTATTTGAATCCAAAGAGGGAAGTGGGCTTAAAGGGTAGAGTATGCTTACCCTATTATATCATTGTATTATTCAATGTGGGCGCACAAGCCATTACAGCTAAACAGGCTTATCATGGGTATACTGTACACATTAGCTGCCCAAGGCTTCTGGTAATTACCATGCACTAGATAAAAACTACTGGGCAAGATTCAACCATTAACACAATGGGAAAGAGCACATGGTAAACTAAGTAAAATTCTTAGCTATACTACTACAATTTAGTCTGAGGGCTAATGTGGGTGGGGTTGTGTTGGTTTGTATGAAATGACTCGATGCAATACAAAGTGTATTCCTTCTGGACAGCAACAGCTGCTGGAGTTCAGAATATCCATTATAAACTCTCAGACTGAGCAAGCCCCCTGAAGGCACTGTACATAACAATAAATAATACTCACTCTCTGAAATAAAAAGATCAAATGCAATACTCACATAGAGACAAACATCTCCCACAACTGAATAGTAAAATCCCGAAAGACAAACCTAGTCTGTGGTCTGTTTTTACTGTGGTTTCAAAAGTTAACATCTAGTTAACCTTATTAGACTGTAGAAGCAAGAAAATAGGGATCATATTATGAATGGATTAAACCTATTAACAGCCTGACCGTTAAATAGAGCAGGTGATCTTTATCAGGTCAAATTAATCAAATTCTTCAGGAGGACATGGGGCAGTGAATGAAGAATGTTGCATCTTACAATTAAATCAATTCCTGCTAAAGCTAGTACACAGAGGGCAGTCATACAATGTATGGATGGATGGATGGATGGATGGATGGCAGGCAGCGTTGTATTAACCCACTGGGATTTAGCCTAGGGTACTGCATGATGTGGAAACGTTTTCATGAATGCTTCCAATGGGGTTCTTATTCAATGGTTTTTGAGCTTCAGGCAAAGAAGAATATTACACCATCAGAATAAGATGGTCCTTGTTTTTTTCATTGGCTCACCTGCTGCTCAAAATGCTCATCCATGGACTGTCAGAGGTGACTGAGAATATGCATTCTGTCAGCAAGCATAAGCATGCAGAGAATTTCTACAAACACGCACTCACGTGTTGACTTTACACTGTCGCTAAGCAACCCCTGCTGTGCGCGTGTGTGTGTGCGTTCGTGTGCCTGGCACAGTCATGTTTCATGAGTACAACATGGTTGACCTGCTATTGCAGCAGCACACCACCTGAGGGTCAGAGGGTGAGGGGAAGTCATGCAGATGCCAAATCAGAGAGGCTAGGTTAACAAATTATTAGCACTATGTACGTTCCACTTACAAGAACCTCAATGTCCAAAATATCCTTTCTGGGGGTACAATCCAAATAGTAGCTGAGCCTTAATCAGGGCAATATGTTCTCTACATCTAATTCAGGCATTTGCTCCTGGAGTGCCAATATCGCAGAGCTTTTTAGAGTCATTGACAACCATCCAAACCAAACCCACCACATATATAACACAAAAGTAGGGGGATCTGGTGTTGCCATGGAAACAACACCAACAGGGCTGGGAACCGACCCAGAGCCGATAGAGCACTGCAATAAATCGGAGCATGCTCAGTCTGACTGTTGTGTGCGTTTGCCTACAGCTGATTCTGGTGAAGCTGCTAGTAGTATTCTAAGCTCTGGTTAAGAAGCACCTTAACATTCTGACAGTCACAGCTGTTGCTCTGATGTTGGGAACTCCACTGCAACCTGACTTAAATCAAACATGCGCCACTGCTTGTCTGTGTATGCTAACCTAGTGCAGGGCTCCGCTGGGGAGAGAGAGAGAAGGGAGAAGTGCATGCTCGTAGCTCCTCAGGAGACAAATAACTTCACTGTTCAGAGCCTTGACGCTAATCCACAGTGAGGGGACGTCATGTTAAGTCTCTTCTTTCCCTCTCAAGAAGAAAAACATGTCTTACTCATCTTTACCTCACAAGCTTTGCTTCCTCCATCATTTCTCGACTTTTTCAACGTTTTCTGTGTTTTCAAGCACCGCATTACAAAGGCGCTTGGCCAATATGAACATGTACAGACTGTACACTGAAGACAGGTGAAGGTTGTAGAGGCTTCTTATAGTCATAGCAGTTTGTTGGGGATTTTCCTTTTCATTTCGTAGAAATGGACTACTTGTGGATGCTCCAGGGTTTTCCTTTCCAGTGGTGATGACATTGACCACCCGACGTCGATGCTAATCTTTGTGACCGATTTGTGTAAATACAGAGCATAAACTCATGACCACTGACCCTTACTTCCCCAGCAATGGAGTTCCATGAGAACCTCCATGAAATGGCAGTGAAGGAAGGCCTGAAGGGCAGAAAGCTAACTAAGGCTGTGGAGAACTTCACCTGGAACATCACCATTCTCAAGGTTAGGGTCTGTTTTTGACAGTTCTGTGCTTTTTTTATTTTGTTAAAAGAAACTGTTTTAAATGTGAAGCCCCATAGACTTGAAATATCTGTATTTTCCATTAACCTTGAACCGTTAAAACTATGTTGACATGAAGGCTTCATCAACTGAGGTGGCTCTAACCCAGCATGTCGCTAATATTACTTCTTGAACTGTAAAGATTGTTACATTTCTATGGTGATATGCAAGCTTTTTAGACTAAAATCACTGCATAATGTTGAAACAAAATGTTTAAAAAGCTCAAAAACTTAACTACTTCAAAACTACCATTAGTACTGTAATACCACTTCACAGTCATAACTACTTCAAAACTAGCAAGCACGCAACATTTCAGTTCATAAATGGCATTCTATTTATTTACTTTTAATAACACATGCATACACCCACAGTGAACCGCCATTCTACCAATGACCTCACATCTCAGCCTTCCCAGATAATCTCCCCTATTTCCCAGAAATAAAGAGCCCAATCGCCACCCCCTCTCCCAGCCCTCAACTCCTCATCCGACCCCTCATCCAACCCAACCAGAGAACCACCCACCCTATGTGACAATGACATATGTAACAATAAACTAAAAACTGAAAGACGCTAGAGAACAGAAGGGAAAACAATAAAACAGATCCAACAAAGCCATTAGGCCAGCGTGTGTGTACATTCATCGTCAGATTGGCCTCTTCCTCCGACAAAATTAATTGGTTTTTGGTGTTTTTTTCTAATTTTAGAATTGTTTATTTGTGTGTGTTTGACCGTCATGTCAACCCTGTCTTAGCAAAGCCACGCCCACTCATCTCCATGGTCACAGAAAACATTTCACTTGGTGTTGTTTGTTTTACTGTTTTAAATAAAGCTGCAACTTCAGAGCTAACAACTTCAGAGCCAAGATTCCATAGGGCTGCTGATATTCAATAGATTGAGGGTTTGTTTACTGAGGGGACATAGGTTAGCTAGGTTTGAATAGGATTTCGGTTAATTAATAAGGGGCCTACGTCTGTGCCAATTGAATTGCATACACTCAGCCTGATGTATTTGCCTTTCTGCTCTTCATGTAACCCCTGTGTCAATGCGCTGGATAATTATGGAGGAATTACCTTTTACATATTTATTTATGGTATTTCCATGCTGTAATTAGGATATACCTTATGGGCGCTTGGGCCGATCGTTTGTACATGGTCCCAGATGAATTTAATTGGTGCCTGGTGATTGTGGCTAGGCTACATCCTTTATTATAAAGACACAAGCTGCCTTTGTGTTTCTGTTTAAGTCTAAACATTGCCATAATGTTCATGTCCCTGCTTCTCCTCCAGGGCCAGGCAGACCTGCTGAAGCACGCCCGGAGTGAGGTCCAAGAGAACCTGAAGCAGATCCACTACGCTGCCCTGACCTGTAACCTCAGTAAAGATGGGCCATCAGGAAGTACGGCTGGCTCTGAATCTAGGGCCCGACCGGGCAGTCTGGAGGCCATTCCAGAGACTGCTACGGGGGAGGACGAGATATTTGGGGATGAAAACTGAAGGCTCATCCTAGTGCCACACATTTCCCCCAACCCCAGAGACACACGTACCCCAAATCCTAGTGCCATACATACTCCCTGTCCCTGCTGCAGTCCCACACCTAACTACAGTAGTATGGTTCTAGTAAACATTCCTTTTCCAACACGCCACATTCCCATTTCCCTTAAACCCTTAACCCCTCCTGCACACCTCACCGTCCGGCAGCAAGATGCTGAGGGTCAACTAGGAGGGCCTGGGGAGCGTCTTCCCTAGGACGGCCTGGGGAGCGTCTTCCCTAGGACGGCCTGGGGAGCGTCTTCCCTAGGACGGCCTGGGGAGCGTCTTCCCTAGGACGGCCTGGGGAGGGTCTTCCCTAGGACGGCCTGGGGAGCGTCTTCCCTAGGACGGCCTGGGGAGGGTCTTCCCTAGGACGGCCTGGGGAGCGTCTTCCCTAGGACTGCCTGGGGAGCGTCTTCCTAGGTGGGCCTGGGGAGCATCTTTCCTAGGACGGCCTGGGGAGCATCTTTCCTAGGACGGCCTGGGGAGCATCTTTCCTAGGACGGCCTGGGGAGCATCTTCCCTAGGTGGGCCTGGGGAGCATCTTCCCTGGGTGGGCCTGGGGAGCATCTTCCCTAGGTGGGCCTGGGGAGCATCTTCCCTAGGTGGGCCTGGGGAGCATCTTCCCTAGGTGGGCCTGGGGAGCATCTTCCCTAGGTGGGCCTGGGGAGCATCTTCCCTAGGTGGGCCTGGGGAGCATCTTCCCTAGGTGGGCCTGGGGAGCATCTTCCCTAGGTGGGCCTGGGGAGCATCTTTCCTAGGACGGCCTGGGGAGCATCTTCCCTAGGTGGGCCTGGGGAGCATCTTCCCTAGGTGGGCCTGGGGAGCATCTTTCCTAGGTGGGCCTGGGGAGCATCTTCCCTAGGTGGGCCTATTGGAACTGCCATAAGACTGTCTTAAAGCAGTGATCTGTTGTAGAGACTCAGTGCACTTATTCCAGACGGACCCCAAGGGTTGACCCTAGGAGAGCCGCTCTGAGTGGTCCAAGGATTTTTAAGCACAATTTTACAGGTTTCTGAAGAATCAGAAACTAGAGCTGTGAATGTAATATAAAACAGGGAGAAGGAAAGCTGGACAGAAACAAGGAAATGGATTGCTGTTTACGATATTATTCTCGTCTGACAAAATAGTATATTCACAGTATATATGGAGTTCTGTTACCTTTTTTTGCAATGTGCATCATTTTATTATTGTACTCTTGAGAAATACAATTTATTTTGTAAAGGAAATAACTTTTGTCTGTGAAATTGGGGTGTCACTATGAAGTGACCTTTAAAACAAAACAGAAGAAGGGAAGAATGCAAGTTACAATGTGTGGTCTAAGGGTGGCAGTCCAGTCTCAAACCCAACCAGCAACTGCTACGAGGTGGAACTATGGAGTGAGTAATAATGTTCTAAGTGTAATTTCACCATTCCATGTGAAAGGATTAAGTAAGAAAGCTTCTCAAACTGTCATGGTGACAAACTAGCTCCCCATTCATGACATATTGTTCGTTATATAACTGTGCCTCATTGCTATATGTCAACCAAGGGGATGTATGCTAAGGAAAGAGGCACTCTTCCTCACATCCATCCTTCTTAACCTGCCTTTCCCAACAAGTTCATTCTCTCCACAGTGCTCAAACAGTTGCTCCTGGTTAACCAAAGTCACCCATCCACACTCCTGCATCTCATTCTTCACCCACCAGTGTTTTAACTGGGCCCACACTGGGACAAAAAGTTGTTCTTGAACATCAGTGCTGTGACAGTTGTTGTATAACTGTTGTTAACCTTTTTCTGCAGGAAGAACTGAATACCTGTTTTGTTCTCATCTGTGAAGTCTCCAAACCTCCCGAATAAATCACTTCAATTAGTTGATATAGTGTCTGGTGACAAATTCAATGACATAGTATGAACTATCATGAACATTCTACTCTGCTGTTTTCTGTTTGTCATGTATTAATAAAATCAGGATGGACAGGCTGCAGGGTCTGGATATCCCAGGACTTTTGGACCTCACAATTATAGAATAAACAAAAACACACACAACATGCATGCACACAGCTGATAGCTCATGCAAACATTCACGCAATCTCCTATTTGTCCCTCAATTGTTTTCATCAATGTCCAGACACTTTTAATGCCCATCTCTGTGACATTCCTACTAGTACCTCAAAAGGTATAAGTTCAGCTGGAGTACAGCAACACAATGAATGTTTAATAGATTGAGGATGAACCTTTTTTCTAAATATGTGTATAAACATATAAAACATTTCAAAATATTCTAGGGTAAATTGTCCTGCTGTATTAATTTAGCACTGGCTGGCCCCCTTAAAATGATTTTAAAGTAAAAGGCACTACCTCTATTGAGATGTAACTCTGGTCATGTATTAACACGGCAGGTTCTTGGCTCAAGTTGAAACATGCCTTTGGTTGTTTAGTACCTTGTTTACACCCTATTTAACCCTTTGTGGAATTTGCACTGTAAAATTCTTCAAACATGCAGCCATACTACTAAAATCTGTGTTTTTCTAATCAACTCACTATGTTTTCAACATACAGTATCTGGCAATGAGAACAGCACAAACGGAAAAAAGGACAACACCAACCATGTGCGTGTATACCTGCCAGTGATCGATCCTTTGGGCTATCTTAGCTTTGAATAATAGATTTTTCTCCACCTAGACACGTAGTTGACTCATCTCCTAATCACAAAGTATCAACTACAAGTTTTATTTTTGCATGTTTTAGTATTTTAATGTTTTTCATTATTAATTTATCAACCTGTCCAATTAGTAGTTACAACTTCTATCTTGATGCAGCAAGCATCATGCAGCATAAGAAAACCCTGCATGTCATCATATACAGCTCTGGGAAAAATTAAGAGACCACTGCACATTTTTCTTTCTTTTCCAAGAAAGTGGAAAAGGAAGGTTTTAAGTGAAGAACAGAAGGGTTCTAATTAAGAGACCACTGCAAATTGAACACTTCTGTTCCTCACTCAAAAATGTCCTCTTCAGCATTTTTGGAAAGGAAAGAAAAAGGTGCAGTGGTCTTTTAATTTCTTCCGGAGCTGCATGTCCAAGAGCAGGACGCATTATCTTGCCCACATGCTAGTTGACTAACACTAGGCATTTAACATCTTACATTTCGTTTTAGGTAATTTAGCAGACACTAATGCAGAGCTACTTACGCTAGGTCATGCATTTGTATACTTCACATACTTTATTGATGGCCAACTTAGCTTATGCCTCTGTCACAGAAAACAAATTACATGCATGTGTTCATAACCAATTGCTATAGCAGAAATTTGAGATTGGTCAATTAAAAATAATAATTCACTTGCGTAGCAAGAGGTTAATAAAAATATGTAATACCATTTGACAGTAAGTTGCTTGTTTTTCTTTTTTTTTTTCAAAGATTAGGTTTAAGCTGTATCCACGAAACTGGCCCCTTAGGATTTAACATCTTGGATCGGCTAATATCCATCCATCCATCTTCTTCCGCTTATCCGGGGCCGGGTCGCGGGGGCAGCAGTCTAAGCAGGGATGCCCAGACCTCCCTCTCCCCAGACACTTCCTCTAGCTCTTCCGGGAGGACACCGAGGCGTTCCCAGGCCAGCCGGGAGACATAGTCCCTCCAGCGTGTCCTAGGTCTTCCCCGGGGTCTCTTCCCGGTGGGACGGGACCGGAACACCTTCCCAGGAAGGCGTTGCGGAGGCATCCGAAACAGATGCCCAAGCCACCTCAGCTGACCCCTCTCGATGTGGAGGAGCAGCGGCTCTACTCTGAGCTCCTCCCGGGTGACCGAGCTTCTCACCCTATCTCTAAGGGATCGCCCAGCCACCCTGCGGAGAAAGCTCATTTCGGCCGCCTGTATCCGGGATCTTGTCCTTTCGGTCATGACCCAAAGCTCATGACCATAGGTGAGAGTAGGAACGTAGATTGACTGGTAAATCGAGAGCTTCGCCTTGCGGCTCAGCTCTTTCTTCACCACGACAGACCGATACATCGACTGCATTACTGCAGAAGCTGCACCGATCCGTCTGTCAATCTCCCGTTCCATCCTTCCCTCACTCGTGAACAAGACCCCTAGATACTTAAACTCCTCCACTTGAGGCAGGCACTCTCCACCAACCTGAAGTGGGCAAGCCACCCTTTTCCGACTGAGGACCATGGCCTCGGATTTGGAGGTGCTGATTCTCATCCCCACCGCTTCACACTCGGCTGCAAACCGTCCCAGTGCATGCTGAAGGTCCTGGTTAGAAGGGGCCAACACGACAACATCATCCGCAAAGAGCAGAGATGAAATTGTGTGGTCCCCAAACCTGACACCCCCCGGCCCCTGGCTGCGCCTAGAAATTCTGTCCATAAAAATTACGAACAGAACCGGCGACAAAGGGCAGCCCTGCCGGAGTCCAACATGCACTGGGAACAAGTCTGACTTACTGCCGGCAATGCGGACCAAGCTCCTGCTTCGGTCGTACAGGGACCTGACAGCCCTTAGCAAAGGACCCAGGACCCCATATTCCCGAAGCACCCTCCACAAGATGCCGCGAGGGACACAGTCGAATGCCTTCTCCAAATCCACAAAACACATGTGGATTGGTTGGGCAAACTCCCATGAACCCTCCAACACCCCGTAGAGGGTATAGAGCTGGTCCAGTGTTCCACGGCCCGGACGAAAACCACACTGTGGATCGGCTAATATGTTCAAGGAAATAATTAGCAACTGTGTGGTAGAGGGCTTGTTGTGCCAGGTTACTTTAAGGGAACAGGTAACATTTAGCTTTCCTCACATTCATGCTAAAGAAAAATCTTGATTGGTTGGAGGATACGTTTGAGTTTAAGATTTTTGTCATGTTTGCAAGTATAGACCCATATAGTCCTTGTTTTGAGAGTTTTGGATTCATGGCAGTTCAGCCTCTACTCAGAGGCAATAAATCAAATGTAAAGTTTTTTTGTATTACTATTAAACCTGACTACAGTGCAGGATGTATAAAAACCAGTAAAACCTAACTCATTAAAGCTTAGAGAAGAGCTGGGAGTGGGAGGGATTCCATTCGAATGCCATTCTGAATGCCCATGACAAATGTTGTCTGGCTAGTATCATTCGCACCACAGACAGAAGACAGGGCCCCAAGGATCATGTCAACAACCAGTGAGGACACATTCCTCATAAACAAGAAATATGAGGGTTTGGAATAAATCTGCTTTGTAACTTTGCTGAAGGCTCATATCTTGTCTAGATCCAGATATTTGTTGAGTAATTCATTGATTAATAAATTAACTACCTTCAGGGCAAACAGACTATCAGGTTGAGTGTATGTGTTTGTTCCATTTGATTTAATTGCATTAAGTGCCCACTGCGCACAACTGTTAACGTTTGAGTGTGATGGTCTGAAATGTACCAGGTTTTTGGCTTGGTCTGAGAAGCAAGTCTCCCTATGGTCTTGGTGACCAAGTGGAGGCAGATGGCCATGAAACTAGCGCCTGAACAGGCCTTCTTTTCTGGAACAAAATCTGTCCTACAAGCCATGGCATGCTTGCCTTGAAATACCTTACGTTTTAACTGCCGGAGAAGCACTCTAAACCAAGTCTATAGAGTCGAGCACTTTAAACCGATGTTGCACGTTGATTAGCTGCTGAACTCAATCTGAATTATTGTGCTTTGGTTTCTATTCACCTTTGCTTTTAAGGGCTGTTGGATCGTATGAAGCAAAAGCCTGTGCACCACGATATCTAGGAATATCCAGAGGCGGTTGAACAAACTGTAGGCCTACATTAGAAAGATCACTATGTCAGAGATACCTTCTACCTCTATCTTTTCATGTTGAATATTTAATGCTCTGCCAGTCACTAAACTGCAGGTCCCAGGGTGAATTGCGCTCGCTCAATGGGCCCCCTTTGTGGAAAGCAAGTGAAGTGATGCTCTTTTAGAGCACTTAGTGCAAAGCGCTACTCTGCAGACCGCTACGATCATGACCAGGGCACCAGCCTAAAGGCTAGAAAGAGTATTCGGAGAAAATGGCCCACACACACACAGAGCGGTCATAGACCTAATTCTAGTACTAACCAACAGGCCTTTTCAGTTTCCACATAAAGAAGTGTATAGATAGATCGCTGCTTATCAGTTTAGCAAGTGACTTGCATTTCCAGGGAATTGCCAGTCTATTCTGTGAACAGCCTCCCTCTCCCTCTCTCCTCCCTCTCCACTATACAATGAGAAGTGGTGCTTATCTCAAGAGGAGCTTGAAGGAACACACATTCAAATGTGATTTTGTCATCGACCAGCGTGCACCATGTGTTTCATAAAACATTTGTGAATGTACATTTCTTTTTAAAGTTAAAGATAAAAATATGAGAAACTTGGAAAGTGCAATGGCATGTCAGACTATTAAGAATCCAAGCAACCATGCTAAAATCACAGCATTATAGGAATACAGTGAATCTTTTTAGTAACCAAGCCTGGCAGAACATTGACAAAGAGCTCATCGTTGACTGTCTTCCAGTTCCTTTCCCTCTCACTGTGCTGCAACCTCACAGTATTTGTCATGGCACGACACAGTGACTACTTGTTCTTGCCAATGAACATTATGCCTCGGTTTGGACTGGTGGCTGGTGCAGACCTGCAGGCTGTAGCCCTGTCAGGATTTGACCACTCTCTGCTCTCTAACAAACTGCGACTGTATTCTGTTTGACTTCCAAATAATGACACATTATTAGGGTACAATGCAGGCATGCAGTGCATAGCACGACAACCGTTGATGTAATAGCTCAGTCCTACCTCAGACAAAAGCAGTGTCCCATGATTTGAACCATGAGATCTCATGCGCCATCTAATCCTCATCACCCACAAACCTACTGGCATGTACATCACAGAGAAGGATTAACACTGTAGTCTATGAAAATAATTAAATACATTATATTAAAAGAATCAAATACATTCTCATTCAAAACAGAGGCAAATGATCTATGTTTCTGTCTCAGTGACAGCCATGTTCCCTCTTGATTAGAACTTTTGGTGTCCCAATAAGGGAGGAAGGATATTTACATAAATTCTGAAGCAGCTGGATCCTGTCCGGTTAATTATCTATTGTTGTTTCAACCGGGCTGAATAAAATCTTAAAGGATATGCTCACCATTGTTGAAGTGAAACACATGAAACATTGTTTGAATTCTTGGTCTAAAACAACTTAAGTACCATGACAATCCACACAATTGCATGTAATACCAAAACAAACATGCCAAAAAATCTGGGAAACAAAAGAGCAGGTGCTTATTTGTCTGTGTATTATTTGTCAGCGTAACTCCAATCTCTTGTTAGGAAATACCCAAACCATGCAATCCAAGTGTACAAAAAGTTATATTTCAATAGGAGATGTTATACTGACCTTCAGTGGAAGTGAAGGGTAATGCAGGGAATATCAGCAACTGAGTAGAAGATGGTGGGATGTCATTTTCTGTAAATATGTGGGATATAAATTCACGGCGTTCCTCCATCAACACAAAATAATAAAGCATCTAATTCAGAGAGCCCAGGTTGGTAAAGCATTTCAGAAAAGAAAGCATATTGCTTAATTGGATTTCCTCTGAATAATTTAGTGTGAAAACATCAGTGTGATCAATCAAGGTGTGGTCAGTCATGATGTGGTTAATCATGGTGTGGTCAGTCACAATGTGGTAAATCATGGTGTGGTCAGTCATGGTGTGGTCAGTCATGGTGTGTCACGATGTGGTCAATCAAGTTGTGGTCAGTCACGATGTGGTCAATCAAGTTGTGGTCAGTCACGATGTGGTCAATCAAGGTGTGGTCAGTTACAATGTGGGCAAACAAGGTGTGGTCAGTCACAATGTAGCTGCTAGATCTTAAAGCTCCTGGATAGATACATAATGTCAGATAACTGCATCATACAGATTTTATATCAGCAATATTTCAGTTGAAAGCTTAGATCTCCTTGTTTACAATTTAAGACTGTCTGGAAAATATATTCACACTAATTAATAGTAGTAGTACATTAATAGTAGTATATCATAAGCCCTCTGCACACCACTTGTAGTTGTCATTTTCAACAACAGAATATTATGATGTTAGTGGAAATAATTGCAATGTTTTTAAACCCTCTTTGTCTCCCCAATTTCCTATGAAAATCAGCCCTGCTTTAATGTGACCTCTCCCACCTGTCTTGGGACAGTTGATGTCGAGACGTGTCCTCCAAAGCACATCCAATGGTGTGATGAAACTAAGATTAAACTATAGGGTCTGAATTCCAAGCGTCACACCTGTAGGAAACCAAGCACCGATATCACCAGGACAATACCATCCCAATGGTGAAGCATGGTGGTGGCAGCATGGAGAGGTTTATCAGTAGCAGGAACTGGGAGACTAGTGAAAATCTGCTTCAGAGCGCTCAGGACCTCAGAATGCGGCAAAGGTTCAACTTGAAACAAGATATAAGCCCTAAGAACACTGGCAAAACAATGTTTCGGGAGTGGATTCAGGACAAGTCTGGAAATGTCATTAAGTGGCCCAGCCAGAGCCCAAACTTGAACCCGATTGAACATCTCTGTAGAGACCTAAAAATGGCAGTCCATCCTTAAAGAGCTTGGAGGATCGGCACTGAAGAATGGGAGACACTCCCCAAATACATGGGTGCCAAACTTTTTGTGTCATACCCAAGAAGATTTGAGGGTGTAATCGCTGCAAAAAATGCTTCAATAAAGGTATTTTTCTAAATATTTCATCAAATAAATTCCAAAAAATGTGTCTTCGCTTTGTCCTCATGTGTTATTAAACCTGCCAAGGATAATGCCACAAGAAATACTATTAAACCTTGAAACGTGCTGCCCTTTGGATCAATCAAAAGTCCAAAGAAGGCTATTAAAGTCATACAGAATACAGTAAATTAATATAGTCAATCCACATTTTATCAGTCTTCACACCTCAGGAAGTAAGGAACAACTTAGAGTTCTTCCTAAGTTCAAGCCTAGTAAGGATAAAACGTATGAAGAACTCTAAAGAGGACCCAGAGGGGTGCTCTGAGGGATTGTGTTTTTTGGATAAAACGGCATTTCAAGGACCCCTTCAATTGAAATATATTTATTTTTACTTTAATGTGTTCCCTTTATATTACTTTGTTGCATTATTGTATTTGATTGTGCGTTTGTTGAGGTACTGTAACTTGTAAACACGGCTCATCTGTTAGAGACCTTACATAAACAACATAAAAAAGACATTCATTTGCTGCGATGTTTTGTTATCACTACCTTCACTACCTGCAAATCTTGTGGTAAGTTGCTCACCAATTGCATTGATCCGGGCTGACCGAGTTTGCTCCATGAAAGCCAATTCTCTTGCAAGCCATTTAAAATAAACGTCCCAAAAAAAAAGTATGGATAATTGATACATCTGTCCACCCTTACAAATGCTACAGGCCAAGTGATAATTTAAGTTCTGACAAATATACGGCTATATCTGTTATAGGATTCAGCCTGTCTATCAACACACATTGGTTACCACACAAGATACAGGAAGTAAAGCATAATGGACCTATTCCACTGACCTTGGACTCCGAGCATAACAATTATACGGCAGGTGGCTGTCCTACATCAAAGACATACATCCATAATAATGTCCACTTTTGTCGGCAGCAGAAACGGAAACCCCTCACCACAACAAAGCCTTTCAAACTGACATGTTTCAAGGGCTTAAAATGGCCATATTAATATCCATTGTGCTCTCTCATAAAGGTTTCATTTACTCCACTAGATGGCAGGTGGAGCTAAGACAAGCAATGCTTTAACCTTCCCGAAAAGGTGCTCATGAGATCTACCTTCCAATTCAAAGTTATTGTACAGGGACCTGCTTCTGAGAGCTCCTGGAGTCTAACACCTGCTCGCTTCACTCCCCAACCAACCAGCCAGGGGAGCTTACAACAGCCTCCCACAATACACTGCAATTCCCTTCCACGAGGCCACGGCTTCCTGAATCGTATGCACATATCCCTCATGTTCTAAACCCACATCAGGCTTCATAGACTAACCTTTATCATGGCACCCCTATTGGGTATTCGCGGGGGGGGGGGGGGGGCTGTTCAACAAAATAATCAACAGATCCTTATGCACCACTGATAAGACCACAAATCTAAATGTATTGATTTTTGTGCTTCTGCATCTGCAATGCAATTTGTCAAATATGCTATTAGGTGCTTAGCAACGAGAACCAAACCAATGCCTTAGCAATATCCAATAATATTATCTCTCTATGGAGAGCCCACTGACATGATATTGTCTTGAATTACAGAAAGAAGGATGGGGCAATTACATAGTTTATGTCAGCGCAGGCCTGGTCATAACCCTGCACCGCAGATACAATGGAATGAATGAGTTGAGAAGGCTTTATGTGCACCACAGTTTTTCTTCTGCACCGGTATCGTTATCACATCTTTCCTTATCTCATTCTAGGCCATTGTTTACAGAGAGCCGCAGAGAAACACTGCATTGTTTGTCAGAGGGAGACTTGATGGAATCAGTGCTCAAAGTACATTAAAATGGAAGGCAGCGTTGAGGTGACTTTAGCTCCTAATTAAAAACAGATGTGTCCATTTAATAGTCTTAATACTTTGAGAGAGACAATCACTGCAGAAATATATATTTGCCTCATTAAATTGAGAGGCTTCATCATGATGGGGAGCAGAATAATGAATTAAGAAAGACATGTTTACCAGGTTGTTTAAATAGTATTTTCCAGAAGAGAATCTAAATAGAATGTTGTTGTGCTGCACAGCTTATTGAAGATTGAAGTGATGAAGAGACACCATGAATGGCAAGTAGTGAGCTACAAGCACCATGGCAGTCAAACAACAGTCCGACATCACGTTTTGTAATGGGGACCTATCCAAACTAAACACGTACCTGATCATGGCTATTTGTTCTAATCCCGAGCCTGCATTCAGTAGGTGTGACAACAAGGGTAATAAAATAATATCACAGGCTGTTTTATTGTGTACCGGTAGGTCACCTTATTGAGAGTTTAAGGCCTGGCTTTTAATGGCAGTATTCGCCGATTACCATTCACGGTAAATGCTGCATATGTCGTCTCAATCGGAAATTGCCTTTAAAAGCCACAATGCCTATCACCCACTTCGTATTTAATTAAGACCTAAGTATGATTTACGTTGTACAGTATTGACATAAATCTAATCGACACGTACACACACTAAGGCAGACACACGTACACAAACACACACATACACTCTTCACAGTGTTGAGTGTGGTCTTGCTGGCACTGCATGCTGTGTCTGTCTGCGTGTGACGGGGACAAAGATGTGTCTGGACACTTCAGGCTTGTTCAGGGATCTCCTGTCACATCCAATCAGATCTGTGCATTGTACAAGCCATCGCTGCACCAACCTCCAAGATAGATCAAAGTGGGTGGCATTGTGACACTTTAGAAGAACCTCAGATATACCATCCCGCTATTTTACATATACCATAGATATAGTATACTACAGCATGCATCAATATCTACAGTATGTTACCTAGATATAGGAGATTGTGAGGTTCAGGTTCAGTTGTATGTATGTATTCGCATGCAGTCTGAAGACAATTTAAGTTAGGATATCATTAGGTTAGTACTGGAAGCCTCCAGGTACAGTCAATGGCTCTTGTCAAAAGTAAATACATAAACATAATTATTCATCTGAGCATTATGTTTTTTTGGGGGGAGAACACTATTTAACACTGTAGTACACATAGAAATGCTATGACTATGGCAAAAACTAAATGTAAATAATAATTTTGCATGGCATCCTTCAAAATGCTAAACTGAAGAAATATGTGTGTTTTTTGTATTAATTGTTCATAGTCTCAAGTAATGCAACAGTGTTGTAACAGTATTACAGTAGTGTTGTAACAGTATAACAACAGTGTTGTAACAGTATTACATTAGTGTGGTAACAATATAACAGTGTTGTAACAGTATAACAGTGTTGTAACAGTATAACAACAGTGTTGTAACAGGACTTGGACTGGAGTTACAATATTTAATGACTTGTGACACAACTTGGACTTTCCATTGGGGACTCAGACGTGGACATAATTCAACCATTGGTGACTCAGACGTGGACATAATTCAACCATTGGTGACTCAGACGTGGACATAATTCAACCATTGGTGACTCAGACGTGGACATAATTCAACCATTGGGGACTCAGACGTGGACATAATTCAACCATTGGGGACTCAGACGTGGACATAATTCAACCATTGGTGACTCAGACGTGGACATAATTCAACCATTGGGGACTCAGACGTGGACATAATTCAACCATTGGTGACTCAGACGTGGACATAATTCAAACATCGGTGACTCTTAGTTAAACTTGTATTTGCCTAAATGACTTGTAGACAATGTTTACTTAGAATGTTAAGCCTTTAAGGGCTGTCTTTTAAAAAAAATACAAAACATCCAAAAGACAGCACCCTACCCGGCAGTGTCCCAATTACCGCCCATAGAGAACACTGCTTATTTCTTACCCTTTGTTGTCACTTATTTTCTACATTTTCTGTCTTGTTACAAACACATTTCTTTTACTCCATTGGTAGATGGTTTTCTTTATCTTGATTCAGGTTTTTTTTTTTTTATTAATTTTGAAGAAGCTTTTCTTGCTGTGTAGAACCAACCCTGCTCAGCTTCAGAGGCAAACTAGCTATGGGTTTTGTGTTGACTTGAGTTTAAGTGCACTGCTAATGCTGCTGGCTATGAAGAAAGACCTTCATTCATTTGCAGTGGATGCATGGAAAGGCTGTCTGCTACAACTCAAGTCACAGCAGTTGATACAGTGACAGTGATGAATATTCATGGATGCCAAACTTCGCCACCAATATTTAGAAAAAAAAAAATATATATATATTTATTATGGAGATGCACCCATACAGGGGGGAGAACAAGTATTTGATACACTGCCAATATTGCAGGTATTCTTACTTACAAAGTATGTAGAGGTCGGTCATTTTTCACTTCAACTGTGAGAGACGGAATCTAAAACAAAAATCCAGAAAAACATTCTCAAGTTCGTGCAATTTTCCAATTTTATGTGCTGAAGCATATATAGTGGGGAGAACAAGTATTTGATACACTGCTAATTTTCCTATCATAGGTACACTTCAACACTTCAACCAGAAATTCACATTGTATGATTTTCAATTAATGAATTTGCATTTTATTGCATGACATAAGTATTTGATCACCTACCAACCAGTAAGAATTCCATCTTTCACAGACCTGTTAGTTTTTCATTAAGAAGCCCTCCTGTTCTTTCCTCATTACCTGTATTAACTGCAACTGTTTGAACTCGTTACCTGTATAAAAGACCTGTCCACACACTCAATCAAACAGACTCCAACCTCTCCACAATGGCCAAGACCAGAGAGCTGTGTAAGGACATTAGGGATTAAATTGTAGACCTGCACAAGGCTGGGGTGGGCTACAGGACAATAGGCAAGCAGCTTTGTGAGAAGGCAACAACTGATGGCGCAATTTTTAGAAAATGGAAGAAGTTCAAGATGACGGTCAATCTCCCTCGGTCTGGGGCTCCATGCAAGATCTCACCTCGTGGGCCATCAATGATCATGAGGAAGGTGAGGGATCAGCCCAGAACTACATGGCAGGACCTGGTCAATGACCTGAAGAGAGCTGGGAACACAGTCTCAAAGAAAACCATTAGTAACACACTACGCCCTCATGGATAAAAATCCTGCAGCACACGCAAGGTCCCCCTGCTCAAGCCAGCACATTTTCAGGCCCGTCTGAAGTTTACCAATGACCATCTGGATGATCCAGAGGAGGAATGGGAGAAGGTCATGTGGTCTGATGAGACGAAAATAGAGCTTTTTGGAGGAATAAGGATGAGTACAACCCCAAGAACACCATCCCAACCGTGAAGCATGGAGGTGGAAACATCATTCTTTGGGGATGCTTTTCTGCAAAGGGGACAGGACGACTGCATCATATATACAACTAAGAAATGGCTCCGTAAGAAGCATCTCAAGGTCCTGGAGTGGCTTAGCCAGTCTCCAGACCTGAACCCAATAGAAAATCTTTGGAGGGAGCTGAAAGTCCATATTGGCCAGCAACAGTCCCGAAACCTGAAGGATCAGGAGAAGGTCTGTATGGAGGAGTGGGCATAAATCCCTGCTGCAGTGTGTGCAAACCTGGTCAAGAACTACAGGAAACGTATGATCTCTGTAATTGCAAAGAAAGGTTTCTGTACCAAATATTAAGGTCAGCTTTTCTGATGTATCAAATACTTATGTCATGCAATAAAATGTTAATTAATTACTTAAAAATCATACAATGTGATTTTCAGGATTTTTGTTTTAGATTCCATCACTCACAGTTGAAGAGTACCTATGATAAAAATTACAGACTTCTACATGCTTTGTAAGTGGGAACACCTGAAAAATTGGCAGTGTATCAAATACTTGTTCTCCCCACTGTATATCAGGCTGCAATCCGTATCGGACGATTATTATCGCAAAACATGAAATCATTCTGTTATAATAATATCAACTGTTTTAGAAAAACATTGGCTATTGTATTGTATTGCATTGATACATTTATAAACAATAAATATTTTGTATCCCTCTAGTCTGTTTTCAAAATGTTCTATCAATTTGCAAAGCGCTGAATCTCTACAGAATGAATCATTGAAGGGAGGGAATCAACACTCCTCTCTGTACGCCATTCATCTGATACTTCCCAGACAAAGTGTTCATGTTGCCATCAATACCATTTGATTGATTAATACCAGCAAGAGGTTACTGAAGCTTTCCTTGATGAAAAAGCATCAAATAAGTCACTGATTACTGTTGGGGTCAGCTCATCTGTGGGTTGTGCTGGCACAAGAAAACAGCCCCAAATAGAAGCTAGTTTGGATTTTGCCATCACAACAATCTGACAAAAATGAGAACACTGGATGTTTTATCAGAACCCATTTTTGGCCACAGTGTTAAAACAATTTTGGGTTGAGAGATTGCTATAACAAGAGGTTTGTCCCATCCATTGACTGTTTTCCATCAGAAGTAAACTGAAGTAAACTAAGTAAACTGAGTTAATATAATGCTTTTAAAAATAGTATGTAAATAGACAATTATATACCTTAAACAAAAAAAAAATAATCTCGGTAAACAAAATCATATACCTAACAAATAATTTGCAGTGGCCAGAAAGAAGACCACTCTGGTGATGAAGCTGGTGTTGAAGTAGTTGGTGTAAATGATGAGCTAATTGGTGCTGGATAGACCTGCTGTGGGAATGGGAAAATAAAAAGACACAGAGGGGTAGAGCAATCTCATGACAAAGGAGATCGGGGTGTCTCCCTAGAGTTACTCTCACAAGAGGAGAGTGGGAGGGGGGGAGTGTCTGCTACAGAGACAAAGTCAAGTGTAACCCACTCAGGTGACACATCAAAGAAAGACCAGGAAGCGTAGAGAGAGGCAGAGGTGGTTGAGGAAGAGTCAGTCTAACAAAGCAGGGTGCATCAGGGGATGGGGGCCGGCGGTGTTGTGTATTGTGTGGACTAGAGATGCCGTTCCCTTGGGAATGGCCTATTGGTGCACAGGACCCCAACCGAGACACTTCGTTAGCGGGGCTGTGTACTTTGAGACCGGGACAGTGCCTGGGGGGTAATTATTATTATTAACACCATGCGCTCCTGTGTGCCTCCACAGTCCCCTATAGAACAGATACACACAGTGGTCCAATGAGTCTGTCCCATAAGGGCAGCAGGTGGGCCGGGGAAGCGTTAATACCTGGGCTAATACTGGCTGCCAAGTGCAGCTAATGGCAGTGGTGGGGGAGACAAAGGTGGCACTGGGGGGCCGTATCAGACACAGGCTGTGTGGGGACAGGGCCTCAGGCTGTAATTAGTAGCCGGGGAAAACAGAGCACACGTGAGGCAAACAGGGACGCCAGGGTCTCAGCAACAATAATAATTATCAATCACCAAAACAATCAGCCCAGGATATTCTATTAGAGGAGCTCTCACAAACACCACTGACCCACTGATTCATCCATCTGATCAGACTAGGACCTCACAGCCACCACTGACCCACTGATTCATCCATCTGATTAGACTAGGACCTCACAGCCACCACTGACCCACTGATTCATCCATCTGTTTAGACTAGGACCTCACAGCCACCACTGACCCACCGATTCATCCATCTGATTCACTAGGACCTCACAGTAACCACTGATGCACCGATTCAGCCATCTGATTCACTAGGACCTCACAGTAACCACTGATGCAATGATTCATCCATCTGATTCACTAGGACCTCACAGTAACCACTGATGCACCGATTCAGCCATCTGGTTGATTGACGTCTCTGCCACCACTGATCCATTGATCAGCCATATTCCAAATGGTAGATATGGTAGATTCAGCCATATGATTAGACTGCCACCACTGACTGATTCATGTACTTTTTAAAAACAGTTTGGGACATTGTATGAACCTCAGGGATAGTTTTTGTATGTGAGGGAACTACTCATCAAAATACTAACTCAACATACTTTTTACAGAATATGTTCTGCAATTATATTCACAGCCTTTCCAATATAATTGATAGGCACGGTGAAAAATACTTGGGACCACTATTTATCATTTCGTATCAGCTGGTAAACAATTGTGTTTTATTATTTTTGTTAAATATCAGGAAGTATACAGTGCTTCCACATCATGTAATTAAACATAGCAATTAGGTACCATCTGAAAGAGGAAAGAGACCATTGTCAATGTCAGTTCTACAGTTGGAAGATGTAACTGAGACCACACCCAGCATGTCCAAACAAAGAAACAATCCAGGAAGTGTCTCTGTCCATACCTTTTACAAATAATATGCTGACATGAACCATAATTCACTTTTTATTATATATTTTTACTTCACAAAAACGAATAATAAGAAAAAAGACATTAGTCTGCTGACACAAAGAACTATGGGAAATCACATTCCACTGTGACTTTGCGTATGGTTGCTACAGAATAGCTAAAATCGACCTCTTTCTGCACTGAGCCTTGGGTCTGATGGGAGATCTCAGGGGAGCCATTAGCACATGGATCGGCGGTGTGGCACAGGGGGAGTAAGCACAAGTCATAGGAGAGCGCTGTACAACTCACAACACACTAACAACACCTGTCACCCCTGCACCTAATGAGAAACACAATTTGCAATTAACGTTGTGATCTGTCAGGGCTAATACCTGCCTCTCAGTACTCACAGACACTGAGCTGTATACGCTTTATTAGTACAGACATACAGTACATACAGGTAGAAAATGAACCCAACAAGAGAATCCATTACAACAGGTGAGATGACGTAATGTAGGGTGCATTTCTTGCACCCAAGAATTCTGAATCAGGGGTACTCAGGGCTTTAATTCTTTAGGATTAAAATGAAAACAATGGCTAAACCATCGCACATAAACCTCAGTAATGGACATCCAAGGTTGTCCTTTACAATCATGTTGAAAATAACAAAGAACATAATGATTGTACCTCAGCACACTTCAATATCTTTGTTAGCTTGAATATGATATTCTTTCTCAGATTACATTTGGATGAAACATTTTAAATGTTTGTTTGTGTCTATTAGCAAACTGGGAAATGTTAGCTGTAGCTCGACTAGCTTGCATAACTTGTCTCAACTACAGCCATGAAAATACTGTTGTTGAGTTAATGCAGCAGTATGCTCAAAATCATTTTGAAATTAAAATATGCATGTGTGTGTTTTAACTATGAGCGCTTATAGACACACACTACCTTTCACACTACCAAAAGATTGGGGTCACATAGAAATGTCCTTGTTTTGAAATGAAAATATACATTAGATTTGATTCAACTATACTGTCATTGAACAGTACAAGAACAGAACAAACGAAATGCAGTTAGCATCTAACCAGAAGTGCAAACAGAAGAGGGCAGAAAGTGTACAAGTATTTACAAGTAATAAGTATATGTATGTTACAAGTGGAATGCATAGATGTGCAATGAAGTCAAATGCAGTACAAATGGTGAAACTAAATGTGCAATTAAGGCTAATAGAGGAGGGCAGAAAATGTATTAAGTAATGTTTGATACAAGTGGGATAATAGTTGTGGGCGTACAAATGGCAATTCTAAATGGCATTCTAGATGTGCAAATGAGGCAAATTGAAGTAGTAAGGTAGCATTTGCAACCGGGATGCAGAGATGGCATCAAAGTGGCCTGCAGGTGTAGGAATGAAGAGACCTGTACTGCCTGCCTGATGGTAAGAGGGCAAACAGTTGGCCTTGATGTGAAGGGTCCCTGATAATCCTACGCGCCCTGTGCAGACACCACTTGCGCTGGAGGACTACGATGGCAGTAAGCTGGGCACCAGTGATGTCCTGGGCAGTTTTCACCATCTGTTGCAAGACCTTCCTTTCGGCTTTGGAGCAACTGCTAAACCACACTGTGGCACAGTTAGTCAGAATGCTCTTGAAAAGTTCACTAGGATCTTGGAGGACAGGCAGGCTTTCTTCAGCCTCCTCAAGAAGTACAGGCACTGCTGCACCTTTTTGACCAGGGTTGAGGGTCCAGGTGAGGTCCTCGTAGACAACCAGGAATTTGAAGCAGGACACACACTCCAAGGGCAAGACTGCAGCCTTTAGACTTCCTGTAATCCACAATGGGCTCCTTGGTTTTCTTTGCAATGAGGGCCAGGTTGTTGTCAGTGAACCATGCCGCCAGGCGCTTGACCTCGTTCCTGTAGGCTGACTCGTCATTGTCACTGATCAGGCCTTCCACCGTGGTGTCGTCTGCAAACTTGACGAGGGTGTTGGAACGGTGTATAGGAATGCAGTCGTAGGTGAAGAGGGAGTACAGGAGAGGGCTCAGCACACAGCCTTGTGGAATCAGGAGGGTGAAGGAGGTGAGGTTAAATAAAGGTTAAGAAGCTGTCTAACCTAACCTGGTTACGAAGTCCAAAGTCCAGTTGCAGAGTGAGGGGCTGATCCCCAGGTCATGGAATTTGTTGACCAGCCTAGAGGGGATGACCGTGATGAATCCTGAGTTAAAGTCTATGAACAGCATTCTCATATAGGTGTTGGTTTTTTCCAGGTGGGTCAGGGCAGAGTGTAAAGCTGTGGAGATGGCATCCTCTGTAGACCTGTTTGACTGGTAAGCAAACTGGTAGGGATACAGTGTTGGGAGGAGGCAGGACTTAAGGTTTGCCACAACTAGTCTTTTGAAGCACTTCATGATTGTGCGGGTGAATTGCGACAGGTCGGAAGTCATTCAGGTTAGACGCAGTCGACTGGCACAATGGTTGTGGTCTTGAAGCCCATTAGGATCACTGCCTGGGTGTTTGAATAGGAAATAGAGCAAAACGTATAGGGGATATAGTAATTGACAAGGTTAGACAATGTTTTTTAATTTAAAGAATAATTGTGTCTTCTCTCAAATAATTCTCCATCAGCAGCAATTACAGCCTTGCAGACCTTTGGCATAGTTGTCAATTTGTTGAGGTAATCTGAAGAGATTTCTCCCCATGCTTCCTGAAGCTTCCTTCCGGTCAGAGTTGGGGAGTAATGGATCTTAAATTAAAAAAACAGTAACTGTAATCAGTTACGTCACCAACTAAAATATTGTAATCGGATTACAGATACAGTTGTTTTTTTATTTATGATTACTTTTGGATTACTTCAATTGAAAAAGAATAGGTGTGAAAAATAATTATGACAGGCTGCATGCTTGGTTTTTTTGAAGTGTGTTATCATCATGCGCGAAAACATAGACGCGCATAAGCAGTTTAGTGACTGATGAAGCGCTAGTTTAATTGGTAAAAACAGTGTGTATATATGTTAGCCAACTAATTAAAAGATCATTTAGTTATACTCGATGCATCTTTCTCGGAACAATGATAGGCGATAGGCCTATCTTGTGTTATATATTAGTTCAAGTGTTATATTATATAGTTCAAGTTTTAAGGTTTATTTGTCAAATGCACCGAACAACACAGCCAAGAAGATTTGAAACTATTAGTTCGATAGCTGTAACATATGGGCTATCTTCAAGTTAAAACATTATATGGAATTAATCACAATATTTAAAGAGAAAAGGTGTGTTGGGAAGCACTCTGCCGAAGGATGACGAAATGCATTTGATGCAAACACCTCAACTCGGTCCATAAGGTAGGCCTTGGGATTCTGCTTGCTTTGCATCTCAGAATTTCTCATTTCTCAGAACATGAATAGATTGAGTTGTTTCAGAAGAAAGTTATTTGTTTCTGGCCATTTTTAACCTGTAATAGAACCCTCTATTGTTGAGGCTCCAGATACTCAACTGGTCTAAAAAATTGCAGTTATATGGCTTCTTTATTCAGTGGATTAGCAAACCCAACATGCCATTGGAACACAGGATTGATGGATGCTGATGGTTGGCCTATGTACATATTCCATTACATATCAGCCATTTCCAGCCACAGGAGTCAATTACAGTGTCTACATGGTATTTCTGATCAATCTGATGTTATTTCAGTGGACAAAAAAGTACATTTCTAAATGACCCCAAACTTTTGAACGATTGTGTTTGCTGATTAGTAACGCAGATATTTGGTGAGAATGGAGCGCTGGTAATAGGAGCTAGGCAGAGATGTACAACAGTAATGGATGAAAGAAATTGATGCTTATTAGTGAGAAGAAGAAAAACAAAACAGAGAAGAATATGACAGAGAGCTAGAGAGAAAGAGGGGAAGGTGACAACAGAGATGGGCAAAGAAAAAATGGGATTAAGGATGACTCAGTAGAAGAGAGATTTGACCTGACCACAACTGGACTGCTTAGTGCCAGTCCCACTCTCTTTTCTCTTAATCCACACACACACACCACCATGCTTAAAAACACACACACACACTAGTCGTGCTGTAATTGGATTAGGCCTGTGTCTGTGTGTGTGGCGTCTCCAGGATGGTAATTGTGTCAGCCTTGCTGGTCAGTAGGGAATTCAAGTGTTAAATCCAATTCTGAATTTGTGTCTCTCGTTCAGGGGGATGTACAGGAGTACCAACCATATGTCACCGTCCCCAATTTTGAGGAATGAATATGGATGAGAGCGACGCTAGGCTCCAGTGTAGCCGTACGAGGAGCTGCCTATGTCTGTGCTCATGTGTGCCATTTGTTATGGCTGAGGACGCGTGGTACTGCAAGACATCACCACAACTAGGTGTTGCCAATGTGTCCCTTGTCTAATCAAATTAAACCCGCAAGCTTCGAGGTAAATAATATGAGCTTTAACTAGGAACAAAAAACATCAAATCAACTACTTGTTTATTTGTAGAACAAAATGATGGCTTTTATCTGAATGGGGCTGTTCTTAATATGATTTTTTGCATTTCATTACACTACAATAACTGTGTTTATGAATGAGAATGGGCAAGCACTAGTTGATTTGTACATCCAAACTAATATGGAGGCTGCAACCCAGAAGACGGTCTGTCCAACATTATCATGTAATTAAACATGTCAATTATGTCAAGTTTTGATGAACTGAAAATGTCCATGCCATTATTTAATTTGTTTTGTGCATGTGTTCATTACCTCAAGGTGAATATAGAATTTCCTAAATTGTGAAAAACAATTACACATTTAAAGCAACTGTTCGGCTCCTGTATTTCGGCTAGCGACGCACAGAGTCCATCTTACAATAAGTTATTTTAATATAAGAATCATCCCACTGCACATTGAACTGCACATGTTCCACAGTACTTACAGTACATCATCAGTTGCCACAATACATCAGTACAGTACTCCCTAATCTTTAGTACAGGTGAAACACAATACATGCTGTGTCTTTCTTTTTGGCGCTCTGAACCATGCTATCTTGTGAAGGCCATGAGCCTTTCCCGTGACATGACATGCTCAGGGAGAAGTCATACAGAGTATATAACAGCAATAACCTTCATTATACATTCATGATCATGCTACAACACACAACTGCAGTACACTTTCATGTGCACAGCTCATTTCACTTCTCTCCGGCATGGGAAGCCTCAAATTTACCTTGTCTGTGTCAATAACACAGACTTTGCAATCTGGATGCTACACGAAACAATCCGTGCTGAACACAACACAACATTCACCCACCCTCTTTAAACTAAGCCGGAAAAGAGGTAAAACAGTCCTGAAGGTGGGCAGGGCAGAAGCTCAGTCTAACATGCTGCAGGACAGGTGCTGCAGCAACCATCCCTGGCCCTTGTTCTGCAGAAGGAGAAAAGGGAACTTGTGCCATGAGTACTGAAACACTCAGGGTGGCGTCGATGGCAGAGTGGGATATGTGGGAGGTGGCACCTCCCGAAGTCAGCCGGCATGCCAGTGCCAGCCATCAGTAAGCTGAAACGTTGATGGGCCCATCTGCCTGACATATGGATGTAAAGAATGCCAAGCTTGTCTGCTCAATGTGGTCGTTGCACTCTGACCCCGTCCATCACTTTGATTCCAGGCAGCCGTGCTCTCTTCCTTTTGTTGTAGTGTTCCATATTTAAGCACTTAAGCGGGATGGAAAATGTGTAAAGGGCAGCTCTAGTTTCTATCCTAGCATTAACTTGGCAGGAGAGACTACCATGGTTAAGTGGTGAGCAACTCTGTAGTACAACTCTTACTTATTGAAAGAGCAACCCTGATCTTGATGAGCCCTCCTTTCATTTTTGATTGAATCACTCTAGCACCCCATTAGCCCCACTGATGGCCATAGTCAAAGTTGCTGGTAGTCTCCAGCAAGCAAAGAGCATATCCAGGATGTGTATGATGACCCTTGGTGTGATAGAGCCTATGGGCATGCAACGTCCAGGAAGCGTTAGTGATGTGGTAAATTGTGGAGCTCACCGTATATCAGTTGCATATGTTCCCATGGACAGGAAGACCAAAACCAGCTAAATAAGGTTGTGTTGACTCAGCAATGTGGGGGCAGCTTGTAGACGTTCATCATGGACAGCAATATTTGGGCCATTGATGATAATATCGTCCAAGTAGACAGCCGCTCCAGCAATGCCAGCAATGATCTTCTGAAATCAGCTGGGGACCGAACTGAGACCTAAAGGCAAATTTGAACAGATTTTGTGATTGGATAATAAACGTTCTATGGTATTGTTCTTGACCCTTTTTCACACTGGTTATTTTGTCACCGTGTTTCTGGGGCTAGCCCTGAAAAGTCAGTGCTAACCTTGTTCCAGAGCTGGGCCAGCTAGCTCTAGGCTAAGGGTGGTGCTAACCCTATTCAGAAAATGCAAGTGGTGAACACTTGTTTAGCCCAGGGCTTAGGAGGCCCAGCATTGTCAACACGCCTTTAAAGGAGTAGCCTCTTCCGCACTGGTGAACTTGAGGTTCTTTCCATTAATAACTGGTCCCTGATCATTTCATCAGTAAGATACCCTGACTGACACAACACATTGCACTTTGCTATAGGTATTTTGAGTGAATCCAACCACACAAACACACACATACACACACACACACACAGGCATACATTGGCACACTCACAAAAATTCACACTCTAATACACATGCACACAGGTTCCAGAAAAGACCTGCCTACAAATTACTCGACAAGCCGTTGCTTTTTCTCTATTTTTTTTCCTCACAACTCTTAAAATGATTACTGTAATTCTGCAGAAAACCCAGTGGCTCCGTGTGTGGGGAAAGTTTGCTTTTGTAATCGTCCCTGCACACAGACGGTTTGACAGAGGCAGACAGAGGTGCAGTTTTGTCCTTGATGTGTCTGGGACTTAGAGTGCCAGTCGGTCCCCAGAGAGTCAACTTGCATTAAAAAAGACTATTCACAGTTAGGATGAAACAAAGTGCAGAATGAGAGAGGAGAGAGCACCACGGTACCCTGCAGGTTCCCAGGAACATCTGGTGAGGAGGACACCTAAGATTTCTTCAAATGACAGCTTTTAATTGGGCTGTGTGTGTTGTTGTGTGTGTTTTTGGTGAGTGTGTGTGTGTGAGAGACAGACCCAGAGAGACCCCATTCAGTAGTATACTTTGCAGTCGCAGCATCATATTTTGAATTTTTTTCTTCCTATAAACTTTGAGAAGGAGGATGTTGGTTATGTCGATGATTTCGTAGCAATGTGTACAATAAGGTCAATTTGGCGTAAGTACTTTAAATCACTCTTCTTTCTCTACCCTCAGTACCACAGTGCAACCCTCTGTAATGAAACCCGAGACCTCAGTGAGATGAACCTTTCCGTCTTCATGGCCCTCTCTAGCCTGGCGTAGACTGGTGATAAATCTCTGCGTAGCTAATGAACTGCTTTTAACAATAAAATGTGCTGGAAATGGAACATTTCATTTACAACAAGATCAATGGCACTGACAAACTCCCCTGTCGGAGAGAACAGTTAGTTGGATGATGTTCCGCGGCCAATCTAATCAATCACAATGTACCAACGCCAAGATCAATCAATGCTCAGGCTTAAAAAAGCTGGGGAGGAATGAAAAGGAGGAAAAAATAAGTGTTTATCTCCCCTCTTCTCGGAAAAGGGCCTTGTTAGACTCACTAATCACTCGCTTGAAAGGTCCTCCTCCTCCTCTTCAACGTGCTCTCTTGTATTCCGGGGTGATTCTTTTTGTGTTTCAGAAGGGGGGAAATGCACAAGTTGAGAGCCTGCGAGTGAGTGAGTGATCACGATCGGGGGAGGAGGGCGCTCCATCACTGTACTCTCCATCTGCGACCCGACAAGTTCATAATGCCAGGCATCTGCTTTCATTTATAAAGGGCTCACTTAGCCTGTTACTCTCCCCCCTCCGCCTCTCTCGCTCCCTTTCACTACATCCACATCGGTATACCTAAGCGCCACTTGCCCTCTTCCTCACCTAATCCTCCCCTGCTCTTTCTCTCCACTCATCTTCTGTTTCTTTTCCCCTTGCATCCCACTCCACTCCCCTCTCTTGCACATATTTAATTGAACATCAACTGCTAAATGTTTAATCTGCAGCAGAATAAACATGTCAGATGGCATGATGACAGAGCAGGCGAAGTACATTTTCAAACATTTCCTTTTATATTTGTATAAATACAAGCCAAGTTCTGGTATTCACAAAATTGTACAACTTAACATTTCAAACTGAAAAGTGAAGTGCAGTTTACCCCCAGTAGATGGTGTACTTCTCTTTCTATATTTGAAGGACCTCGGTCACAAACACACACAGACACTAGGAGACAGACACACACACACAAACCTCCAATACGCATTATTTCATGATTTTTATCATAAAAAATAAAATGCAACATCTGTTGTAAATATATTTGGATACATTAGTGTGTCCTTTGGGAACTGCATGAAGTGCATAGCCCATGGTGATGGCTGCCAGTAGGTGGGCACTGATGCAGTCCAAAGACTACAATATACAACCTCTTTCAACATGATGTGGGGTAAAACGGAACACTACTGGAAAGATTACATTTTTGTTCCGGTGACTTTATGCAGAGTAACTTTAGAAACTTAATCTGGTCCATAGAAAAAATTATATATATGAATACTATGAAAGTATTGTACATTTTCAACCAGCAATACTGAAGCAAATCCATACGTCACTTTTAAAGATGAAACGGTATAGTGGGCCCACGTTTCGGTACGTAGCGCGGTTTGTGGTTCACGGTACTGTGCGTTTTCGGTATGAATCACGTCAGAAGTTTTTCCATTCGAGTAGTCGACAGTGGCAAAGCAATGCTTGTAGACTGTAGTTTGTTTACGGTCTTCTTACCCTTCGTCATCGTATTGAACGCTGAATCCAAAATGTTCCCACACAGCAGATTTGAATATCGGCAGTGCCTCTTCAAATTTGCTTCTCTCTGAACGTATTTTAGCTCTGGACGCACGCAGTGAGAAACCAAGGTTTCAGTCTAGAATGTTAGATGTCAGCAAGACACTCGTGACGATTGGGTACTTTTCTCCCAACACGGTTGTTCGTGAGGCATATAACTAACTAAATTACCTACCTTGGCTGGTAAACTTTTAGATTACCAGCCAAACAGATTATATTAGAAGTTGTTGGACAACCGAAACTTTGCGGTTGAAATCTATCAACGGGAAAGAAAACGAAGCCAGCTGTGTTTTTTGCAAGAAGTCTTTCAAACTTCGTACATTTCTGGGAATTAATCCGTGAGAAACATAAAAAAGCCTGCAACAAACGCCCGGCATTTCTCAGTATTGTTTAGTCGTATTTATAGTTTTCAGTCACGGGGTTGCTGACAACCTGGCGGGCAAAACATTTTTAAAACATTGCGGCTAACACTGGGAATTCTAAGGAGCTAGTGTACAAGCAGGTGAAATGTTGTACTTCAACAGTGCGTGTTTAGATAACCTCTCAGAACATGAAAAACAAAGGTATGCAAAGACACTGCAAGTTTTAGACACGTGTTGACCCATATACAGCACCCGCTGTGTTGTTTACATCGTTTAAAACTGCGAAATCCCTGCCTGATCTGAACTTTGGTACCCTTACACTGCTACCAAAATGAAAGCGCTATCTGTACATTCCATCATGGTGGGTCAATAATGTAATTGTTTGGGAGGTAAATGAGAAGAAATTATTCATTGTCAAAGCGAGGTTTAGTGCTAATTTACCCAAATTACCGTTGTTTCTATGGGTGGTCGGTGCAGCCAGTATAACACAGAAACAAATGTATCGGTAATAATATAAACGTTTTCCAAACGTCAGGTAAACCATTCCTACTGTTTCAATGACCCACCATTGACAGCCTGGGTTGCTGTGGAGAAGATTTTATTGGTTCGGTTTTCTCTTGTATTAACTTTAATAACTTAGCTAACACTATATGTTTAACAAGAGAGGAGCTAGCCTCACTAACGTTAGCTAGGCCGTTGGAGTTGGTTGCATCGGTGCAGACGAAAACAGACCAGACCAAATATCAGTCATTTTGAGGTATAACTAGGAAAAGTTGTCGATGGTGGGCAATGGAAGGAAAGTTTGTTTTGCCCGTCAAGTGGGCGTTCCCATATGCCTTGATGTCAAGTGAAAACGATCAATTACCGACAGTCCCGCAAAGTACAACCAGTAACGTTATTGTTAGCAGTAGGCTTACTGCTCTAACAACAGTGGGTACTTCAGTCGAATTGCTGCCCTTGTGTTTTTTTTGCATGGGGTGTTATTGTGAATTTGGTCTTATTGAATTCGTATTGGCATTAAAAAAAGGCTTAAATGTAACTTCCTGAAACCTGCAGATACCCTGTGGGGTGCCTTTGGGGACGTTTCCTACTGAGTTGTCATTCAAATCGTCCATTGGTGGTTTAAGGGGGTTGGGGTTGCGGGCCCTAAGATTGCCACATTATGCCGGAATCTCTAATCGCATACTATATAGTATGCCAGATTAGTATGTGAGAAGATATGTCTCAAACCATGGTATGCTCACAATAGACAATGCCAAAACATTTCCGGATGGTCTACTATTTCTGTTAGATTTTCGAAGTATGTATCTTTGCATTCTTTTTGGGGTAATATAGACCATCAAAAGTATTTTCACTTGATCAAAAAGTCAGTTATCATCACCAATTTTGATAGTTACTGTATCAATTGATAGTTATTGTAAGAAAAATGAACATTGTTGTGCCATGAAATGAAATAGCTTTGGCCGTGGAAAGTTCTTCTTCAGTCTCGCTTGCAATTGCTCAATTCTTATTACTATTCCAAGTTGTAAGATGCAATGTAAAGATCCTATGAAAATGTCTAATCAAAAGAGGAACATTTTTTTTTTTCTCCAAAAATATACTTTGAGTTAGCCTACTCAAGTAAACTCACCATACCCAAACTATTACGAATTAATTTCCCAAACAACTTCACTGTATCACTCGATAAAAAAAGGCTAGCTTTGCCAGAGTGGTCATTTATCCTGGCTAAGTGTCCCTGTGACATCCAGGGAGGACTCCCTCCTGCGTTGACACCCAGCTGGCTGGCTGTAACTGTGATGGCAGTCCTCAGTAGGAGCGAACAGAGCAGAGCAGGTCGTGGCTGTCTTTACTGTCATCATTAAGCACCATTGGTTTAATGAACATAGTATTTAGGAGTGCTTGGACCTTCATGCTCTGCTGCCTCATTAAGTGGAAAGCAAACTAATATGGGGAGCAACCTAGAGCTCACCTCTAGAGAGAAGACTGGTGAACACACAGACCTATCTCCCTGAGCTGAAACTCAGCCACAGAGGGACATCTTCCACATGTTATCTATATGTATGGTGAACACACAGACCTATATCCCAGAGCTGAAACTCAGCCACAGAGGGACATCTTCCACATGTTATCTATATGTATGGTGAACACACAGACCTATCTCCCAGAGCTGAAACTCAGCCAGAGGGAAATCTTCCATGTGTTATCTATGGTGAACACACAGACCTATCTCCCAGAAATGAAACTCAGCCACAGAGGGACATGTTCCACGTGTTATCTATATGTATGCTGAACACACAGACCTATCTCCCAGAGCTGAAACTCAGCCAGAGGGAAATCTTCCATGTGTTATCTATGGTGAACACACAGACCTATCTCCCAGAAATGAAACTCAGCCACAGAGGGACATGTTCCACGTGTTATCTATATGTATGCTGAACACACAGACCTATCTCCCAGAGCTAAATCTCAGCCACAGAGGGACATCTTCCACGTTATCTATATGTATGGTGAACACACAGACCTATCTCCCAGAGATGAAACTCAGCCAGAGGGAAATCTTCCATGTGTTATCTATGGTGAACACACAGACCTATCTCCCAGAAATGAAACTCAGCCACAGAGGGACATGTTCCACGTGTTATCTATATGTATGCTGAACACACAGACCTATCTCCCAGAGCTAAATCTCAGCCACAGAGGGACATCTTCCACGTTATCTATATGTATGGTGAACACACAGACCTATCTCCCAGAGATGAAACTCAGCCAGAGGGAAATCTTCCATGTGTTATCTATGGTGAACACACAGACCTATCTCCCAGAAATGAAACTCAGCCACAGAGGGACATGTTCCACGTGTTATCTATATGTATGCTGAACACACAGACCTATCTCCCAGAGCTGAAACTCAGCCACAGAGGGACATCTTCCACGTTATCTATATGTATGGTGAACACACAGACCTATCTCCCAGAGATGAAACTCAGCCACAGAGGGACATGTTCCACGTGTTATCTATATGTATGCTGAACACACAGACCTATCTCCCAGAGATGAAACTCAGCAACAGAAGGACATGTTCCACGTGTTATCTATATGTATGCTGAACACACAGACCTATCTCCCAGAGATGAAACTCAGCAACAGAGGCACATCTTCCACGTGTTATCTATATGTATGCTGAACACACAGACCTATCTCCCAGATATGAAACTCAGCAACAGAGGGAAGGCTTATACAACAAGGTTTATTTGGATGTCTTTACCAGCTTTGCACATCCGGACACAGCAATTTTTGCCCATTCTTCAAAACTGCATAAGTTCAGGCAAGTTGAATGGGGACCTTACTGAGCAAACATTCCACTTTTTCCAGATATTTTCAATTGGATTGAGGTCTGGGCTTTGACTGGGTTGCTCAAGGACATTCATAGACGTGTCCCGTAGCCATTCCAGCATTGTCTTAGCTGTGCGCTTTGGTTCATGCTGAAAGATTAATTTTCACCCCAGTCTGAGGTCCTGTGCACTCTGGATCAGGTTTTCTTCAAGAGCCTCTCTGTATTTTGCTCTGTTCATCCTCCCCTTAATCTAGACCAGCCACCCAGTCCCTGCTTTTGAGAAGCATCCCCATAGCAAGATGCTGCCACAACCATGCTTCGCAGTAGGGGGTTTGATGTTCACATGACCATGTGCAATTTTAGGCTTGCATCAAACAGCACTTAAAAAAAGCTATGTTTTGGTCTCATCAGATCATAGATTCTTAGAGACTGTAACTTTAGTTTTGCCGTAAGTGTTTTGGTGGCCTGTGCTAGACCGATTCACAGTTATGCAGTCTTCTCTCCTTTTCTGAATAAGGGACTTAACTGTGCTCCAGAGGATATTTAAGGTCTTGGAAATGTTCTTACACCCTCCCTCTGATTGGTGCTTTAGAAGAACATTACTCTGGATTTACTACAGGGTCCAACGATAACCTTTTTTCTCACTGGCCCCAGCACTGGTGGGCCAGTTGGTCTGAAATCTACTGGCCCAGATTTAATTTTTATTTGCCCGAAGTGAATTGAAAATTAAAAACACAGTACAATTGTATTGTACAGAAATAATGTGTATCAATATCAAATCATCGGAAACATTGATTTATACCAGAGTTTTGCATGTGATGTGAGACATGAGAGCTGATACAAGTAATTGCTGTTTACATAAATATGATGCAATGCACATCATTACTTTTTAATAAATGGTTTTCAAAATATTACTATAAATATCATTATCATGAGGATACTTGCTTATTTGATGTGACATAAAGCATGATAATAAAACATTTGAGGAGATATATTTATGGCTACATATATATGGCGCTATACAGTAGTTGTGCTAGTTGGTTGACTGGCTTCTTGTGTGTCCCTGCTAGCAAGCGCTTAGGCAGGCGTAGTTAACATGACACTTACTGTCGACAAGCCATGTCCGTATGGTTTCTCCATACTCGTGGACAGTGTCATGGACGTAGTCAATGAATGTTTTCTCCCTCTTCACAACATGATAGGCGGTCGTAATTAGTTTTTCAATTTGGCTACACGCCACCTCATTCATTCGGAGCAGGCAAAACAGACGAGCCATTGAATATTACTGGTCAAAAAGACGACGCTGGTACTGTACCACACGGAGGGAGGAGAAGAAGCGCCACAGACACATTTTAATGCGAGAACAAGCAAAAATTCAAGCGGGAAGAGCGACAAAGATGACAAGCAAATGTTTCAATATGATTCTTTGAATTTAAATGGGGAAAAGGAACACGGGCCCACACATTATGTCATTTTTGTTAGGAACTAAGCAACTTTGCGACCCCCGAGAGACAGGTGGATTTGACCTGAAATGAGGTGAAACACCTTGCACACAGGTGGGCCCTATTCAACTAATTATGTCACTTCTAAAGACATTTGGTTGCTCCACAGCTTGTTCAGGTGTGTCACAGCAAAGGGGATGAACATGTTTGCAATCAGTTGTTTCCTGATTTATATGTGTAATTAATTTACGACAATTTGCCGATTTTGTGTTGATATTGATCAGTGGCAAAAAAAACGAATTAAATCTAATTGGATTTCATGTTGTAACACAATAAAATGTGTTGATGTCCAAGAAAAGTATCTCAATTGCCATTAGCCCTGTCTTCCAGGGTTACCATGTCATTGCTACAGTAGAGAAAATCTCTACAGCACAGTTCAACTTAACAGTTCAACTCTTCACCCTCCGGTGGCAGCGCCAAAATCTCCCCACACCTATTTGGTCCTCCATTTTCTCCCTTTCACTCCATCCCAGGGGAGGGCTTTGGTAGGGATAATTCCCACTCTACAGGGAAACAATTAAGGGCCCAGCTCTCTGGTTTATGGTCAGAGAAGCAGCTGCTTTTTGACGTTTCAAGGGACATTACTGTCTGATACAACAGTGAGGGGAGAGAAGAGTAGCCTGGGACCCTCCCTCCAGCTGTGTTAAACCCCCTTTCTGCTTATTCTGCATAACCCACACCTCCGTTATTCAACCATAAACAGATCATGTCACAGAGAGACTGACATTTTCTTTGTTTCAGCCTAATTTAATAAAAAATAGCTGGCATTGGCAGCATGGTTTGAAGTGTTAAGTGAGGTAATAAGATTGAGTGAGAAACCTGTGTTAACATGAGGCTTTGGGACAGAGCTTGTTTAAATTAGTTAAATTAGTTACCTTAAGTTATGATCAAGATTTCTTCAAGTGTTTTGAGACTATTTGAATTGGTATACAAAACTATTGTTTTTTAGTCATATGTATGTAGGTATGCAATAATATTGTCCAAGTACTGTCTTTGGAGAGATAACTGTCTCTTACTATACATCTCATTTTGGAAAGCACAAATTATTAAAACAAAGGCCTGCTGTACACATTTATCGCTGTCATTGAAGTATCAAATTATTGAATTTGGTAATAACTTTGACAAAGCAACCTCTGTATACTGTTTGCTGTTTTTGTTTGACCATTACTACAGATACAGCACATTTTAATGGCAAAGTTTCTCTATCAGATGTTTTCTACCACTGTATCCCATTCTCTCCCTCTTTCTTTCTCTATCGTGATCTTTATGTACCTATCCTAGCCCTCTCATTATTTTATGACATAGTTTGTGCAGGTCAATGGAAGCAAGACTGGAACACGATGAATCTCCCTTTTTTGTCAGACATTTAGCCATTGAGGATGAAAAAAGATCTGTAATGCTACAGATGTCCTATTATTTGACTCAATGTCAGAATCAATGTCGTTATGTACTTAAATGGCCATTTGGGTGGCAGAGACTTTGAGACTGCAACTGCACAAACATATAGAGTTTTACAGTAACATTAAACTGAAGGGTCTGGATGCATTTTTTGTTTGTTTGTTTCTGTTCCATGTTCATTTTGTAAGCCATCTTTGGGTCCTTGAAAAGCGCTATATAAATGTAATTCATTATTATTAATATTATGTTTCTTTGTTGTAGTAAATCATGGCCTGGTACAAACCTCACCGAGTACAACATAATGAACTAATGTGAGAGCAGTGTACTTGACAAAAAGGTTTAAAGCATTTGCTTCCATTGTCTATATATGTGTGAGTGTGTGTGTGTGTAGGGCACATGGCCTCATTCAGCTACCTGAGATGCCCTAACTACAGCCTACAGCTAGCAGCCAAGGTCTCCATGACAGGCAAGAACTGTATTCATTAATTACTCCCTCAATTTCTCAGAGCAAAACTGTAAACAACACAGGGAAATGGGGAACTAGAGAGCGATTAGTGAGATAAAGGAGGAGGAAGGGTGGAGACAGGAATGAGAAAAGAGGTGAGGATGGAGAGAGGTAGATGGAGTAAAGGAGGGAAGACAATTAGATAAAGAAGGGGAAGGCTTTTAAGGCGTCCAGGGAGGACAAGGTAAAGGGGAAGGTGGGGGAGGGCCATATTCTGCGACTGTGTTTTAGGAGAGCAGGGGATGTTGTCGCAGAGGCATCCTAGTGTCTTCTCCCCCTCTAATTATTCCAATTATCATGGCACGCTATGAAAACGTGATTAATAACACAGAAGATATTGTTGTGGCAATTAGCCATATGGTGGTGGGACTCTGCTCTGTCACGATTTTGCCATTAGCATCTACTTATGTTTGTCAGGAGCGCCAAGCCATGACAAGCTCAAGTTCTGCTCACCTTGCACTCCCCACAGAGACGCCCACTGGGGGAGTGGTTATTCCTCCTGGCACCTTGCCTGACTGTATTTTTCATGCAGCATCCGGACAAAGTGGGGACAAAATGTCAGCTAGCGTCTGGGACAACCCATCAACCCCTCTTTTGGGAAGGGAGGGTGGGAGGGAAGGAGAAAAGGAGGAGAATAGGGGTACTGAAACACTGACACATGGTCTCTCTCTCTAATTCTCTCTCTTCCCTAGCCTCTTTCCTTCTGCCCGTGTTTCTCATTGCCTCTATCTCTGTCACTCACCCACACACACATGCAGTGTCCTGGCCAGTCAAATGAGTGTCATTGACTCCATTGCGTCCGACTTCCCGGTAAGCATTTTTTACAGCAAAGCCTCTTGTTAAGACCTGTTGGAATCCTCCAGATGGCAATAAAAATGCATGAGGTCTGCTGTGGAGAGCTCTGCCACTTAAGAGAGAAAAACAAAAACACCAGAGAAAAGAAGGCATGTAGCTAGTGTCTTCCTGGAACCTGATACCCCAAGGACCAGGAGAAGATATCTTCACAGGAGAGTAGTGCACTGCTTAGTACTGAGAGAGGCAACACTTTTTTTTATGCAAACAAACACTCCTACTGTAAACCGGTTGACTGTCAAGAGAGTGCAAATGTTGTTTCATAGACTATAATTTTTTTATGTAAGTGAGCAGAGACACAAC
Source organism: Esox lucius (assembly GCF_011004845.1). Classification (NCBI taxonomy): domain Eukaryota; kingdom Metazoa; phylum Chordata; class Actinopteri; order Esociformes; family Esocidae; genus Esox; species Esox lucius. The sequence continues at coordinate 13,529,742 of NC_047588.1, read as the reverse complement.
CTTCAAAATTCCCCTACCCCAAAAGCCAAAATACACAGGTATTAAGCAAGAAAAGGTGTAGGGCTAAGGAGGACTAGTCATGCTACATACAATTGAGCAAAACTTTCATCCCACTAATTTCCACCAATTATTTCCAGTGTATCACAAATGCCAGTCCATTAACCTGTGCTAGGTAACATCTATTTAAAAGACGTCCAAGTTGTAGCACAAATCTGTTTAAATTCCAACTCTTAAAGCCAAGTTGACACAGTTACTTCTGAAGACAGAAGTGCCTGATAAGAACCTCGCCATACCATCAGGGGCCTAATATGGGCGGAAGAGAGGAGTCGAAGAGGAGGGATATGGGCTTTTCATAGGATAATTAAAACAGCAAGATGGATTCAGTAATTGAATGAAAAAGCTGGATCTGAACAACATCTGTGCCATCCACATAAATCATTTCAATGAGAGACTCAAACTACAATAAAACCCTCAGCCTTGGAGTCAGAGAAGCTGTCAAATACATCTTAGGGCCGCACGCGGATGACAAGATAACAGTCCATAGACCCAGCACTTGTATTCACTATTCAAAATAAAGTGGTGGAATAAAAAAAGAGGAATACATGACAGGAATTTTATATAGTCGTTTCTCGTAGATCAGTCAATGTGAGAAATGATTCCCATGTATGGAATATAATACGGAGCCCTGACGCAAGTTAAAGGACCACTGTCTTTTTAACAAAATAACTAATTCCAGGCAAATGTCACAGTTAACTTGTTATTGAGTTGTTTTATTATAAGTAATTGTTTATTATTCTGCTTCCTTGCCGTCATTTAGTTCTCTGATGTCTACAGGTTTAGGCTGCAACATTTGCTCAAAATACTAAATATTTTGTTCACGTATCTCTACCAGGGAAAGATTTCTGTAATAAGATTCAGGTTCACACAAAGTTTTCTCTATTATAAGATTCAGGTTCCACCTACCTTTTTTTCAGACCTTCTGCAGACATTGTTGTTTTACAAATCTAAAAGGTCATTCTATTTCCTGTTTAAATGCACTTTTGTGTACTTACAGTTAAGGTGAAATACGATCGGGGGTCTTTGAAGCTATAGACCACAAAAACCTTGAGGTAAAATCATTGAGAAGTTAGTATGTTGCAAATGTTTAACAGTATTTCACAGGTGGAAACCACAAACTGTCTCAACTGACAAAATGCTCAGGATAGGATTTGGATGAAATGCAGCCTTACAGTAATGCGTATGTGATCTGTATTGAGTCTGGCCACATTACAAATTAGCATCCACTACTAAGATAATTTCTAAATAAAAGCCCATTTTGCTCATTTTACTTTGGTGGTGGTAAGTATTGGATGGTTTAATAAGAGTTGGTTAACATTTCAGGCTACATTTAACCTGAAACTAAATGAATCCTTTGTTATTAACATATCCTTCACTACCTAGAACAGTATGTGCTAAGAATATAGAAAATTATTCTGGGCCCTATTTCTGCCCAGTCAAGAGAACATTCTGTTTATACTGACTGAGACTTTGTCATAGCCATCAAACAAGTAAACACACTAGTATAATCATAAGCAAAAACCATATAGTATATAGTATATAACATAGTATATTATACTCTAAATACTACAGTGTTTTTGAAGACCTCTTTCTAAATTTGCAAACATTTCTGTGTTAGGGTGTTTTTGGCAGAACACAAGGTGTTTTTAGAGAACGAGCAAAAAAACGCTGAATTTATAAGGTTGCATTTTTCAGTACATTTCACACTACTCTGGATCATAATTTATTTTTAAACATAATTTGTGTCATCAAGTCATTCTAGCAAACAATGGCTGAATCCAAAATACTGTAGGTACATTTGCAAAAATGAAAAACAAATACAATCTCAGCAACTATTCAAGTACGTTTTTCCAAGTCTGTTGACGTCCTTGGTTGAGACTGCAACTGACTTGAGGAATGATTATTGAAAACTGTACTTGTGGGAATTAAATACTGAGATCTGTGGCTTGCAATCTGCTATAACCTGATAAGGTTACTGTCATTAAAAGGTCAAGTATAGTACAGCATTGCAGGAAGCAGTATTTGTCCGCCTTACTGTGCTTGACAGGGATCTGTCAGCCTGTCAACTATACACCAGCAGAAGTGTTTTATCTTTAAACCACTTAAAAAAACACAATCGGTTACTTTGCTGTTATTCTGGCAACTGTAATTCCACATCCTTTGTAAAACAATGCGATTTAACGGAAAGTTAAGAAAGCACAAAGTTATTTTTACTGGTCAACATGTGGTTTTGGTAACTGTCGCGGCATAATAATAATGTTTTAGTTTTTTCGGTTTGTTATTATGGGTTCTTGTGTATCGATATCACAACAAAACATGGAGGAAGTGAAGGTTTCTGAATAAGGGTCTTTTGATACTGTATCATATTTTTAGTTGGCATGGCTCCCTTAGTGTCTTTAGTATTCACCTCATAATGTAACATTCTTTCTCAGACCTATGGTTCCGCTAAGTAGATATGCCTCATCGTCAATTTAATAGTCAAAGACTATTTCGTCCTAGACAACATTAAAATAAATGGTCGTTGTATGGCATTTTAAGAAAATATATCTTATCCGGTTGATTGTAAATTCTGAAGTAATGACATCCGTTCACGTAAATGCTAAAACAAGAGACCATTATGGTATGCATGACTTATCCTGATGTCTGTCTAACAGATGTTAATAATTCTTCTGTAATGGAAGATGGAGTTAGAAGGAAGGTCATTCTGTTCAACTATATAAAAACATTTCAGAACATACTTGTGGATAACAAATTAGATAATAACTAATGTACTTTACATAGGTAGATAAAAAACTATAGGAAATACAGTACAGTACACCTCAAATGGTAAATAAAGTGACTACAGTACCGGCCTATAATCACATGGTAAATAAAGTAACAAGGATTAATCCTAACAGGGTTGGTCATAGGACAATTTTATCTCATTGGGAAATGAGTGAACAAAAAGCATAAGTTTGTTTACCTTATGTATTAAATTAATACCTGAGGGGCCATTTAACACTATGAGAGATAACAGATGATCCCTTATTTTACAAATTAATTTATATTACATTTTACTGTTACAGTGGCATTTACCACCACATAAGCTGAGAGGGGGTTTGGGTAATTTATATTAAATATATCTGGCTAAACAAAGGTGAATTTATGTATTTGGATTTTACATTTGAGATTTGGAGCCACATGAAGTGTCGCTTTCAGATGTGGGGCCATAGAAGATGGCCCACTGAATCATCATCCATTTAAGATTCTAAATGCATCCAGAAATTTGAGCAGCGCAATAGCACTTGAAATTTGTATTTGTTTTCAGGCTATGTATAAGAAAGTTAACATACATATTAGTAGAAATAAAATGCATCCTGTTACCATATTACCCAAAGGGAATGAAAACAACATGTAACCCATGAATCCACAACTTTGTAAGTAAGGTAAACAGTACTATACATTTTATGCCACAGCAAAATTATCTTGTTTGAAAGGACACAGCCACTTCTGATGAGCCTTTTTTTTTATTAAAAAGTCTACACATCCCTGGTATAATGCCAGGTTCTTGTAATGTAAAAGCATGAGACAAACATAAATCTTCCACCTTTAATGTGACATATAACGTGAACAATTCAATTGGAAAACAAACTGAAATCTTTGAGGGGGAAAAATAAAAAACTCACAATAACCTGGTTACATAAGTGTGCACACCCTTAAACTAATACTTTGTTGAAGCACCTTTTGATTTCATTACAGCACTCAGCCCTCTTCAGATCACCCCACAGATGTTCAATTGGATTCAGGTCTGGGCTCTGACTGGGACATTCCAAAATGTTAATCTTCTTCTGGTGAAGCCATGCTTTTGTGGATTTGGATGTGTTCTTTGGGTCGTTGTCGTGCTGAAAGGTAAACTTCATCTTCAGCTGTCTAACGGACGCCTGAAGGTTTTGTGCCAAAATTGCCATGTATTTGGATCTGTTCATAATTCCCTCAACCCTGACTAAGGCCCCAGTTCCAGCTGAAGAAAAACAGCCCCAAAGCATGATGCTGCCACCACCATGCTTCACTGTGGGTATGGTGTTCTTTGGGTGATGTGCAGTGTTGTTTTTGCACCAAACATTCATTTTGGAATTATGGCCAAAAGGTTCAACCTTGGTTTCATCAGACCATAACACATTTTCACACGTGCTTTTGGGGGACTTGTTGTTTGTTTTTTCAATCTTCAGCCGGGCTTGGATGTTTTTCTTTGTAAGAAAAGGCTTCCGTCTTGCCACCCTACCCCATAGCCCATATGAAGAATACAGGAGATTGTTGTCACATGTAGCACACTGTCCTTACTTGCCAGAAATTCCTGCAGTTCCATGAATGTTGCTGTAGGCCTCTTGGAAGCCTCCCTGACCAGTTTTCTCCTTGTCTTTTCATCAATTTTGGAGGGATGTCCAGTTCTTGTTAATGTCTCTGTTGTGCCATATTTTCTCCACTTGATGATGACGGTCTTCACTGTGTTCCATGGTATATCTAATGCTTTGGAAATGTTGTACCCTTCTCCTGACTGATATCTTTCAACAATGAGATCCATCTGACGCTTTGGAAGCTCTCTGCGGACCATGCTGAACAGCTGAACTTTATTTGTGATTAATCAGAGTCTCTTCAAATGATGTCAGGTGTGTAATGACGTCTATTCAACATGAGTTTGAATGTGATTGGTGAATTCTGAACACAGCCACATCCCCAGATATAAGAGGGAATCACACGTATGCAACCAGGTTATTGGAAGGTTTTTATTTTTCATTTTTCCCCCTCTGAGATTTTAGTTTGTTTTTCAATTGAATTGTTCACATTATAGGTCACATTAAAGGTTCTGACATGATTTGTCTTTGTCCCAATCTTATACATCATAAAAACCTAGCATTTTCACAGGGTTGTGTAGACTTTCTATATCTACTGTATATTAGTTCCAATATCAATTTACTAGTCACCAACAACCAATTAACAGTTCTACTTACAAATTAATTTACTTATAGACTGAATCATTTTACCAACAATCTCATACAGAGAAACACAACTGTAGCTTTCCATTTTCCAGAATTAACTAGCAATGTCAGTGATGGTTAGAAAATATATTATCTTTTGCCAGATTGACTAGCAGATTCCAAGTCAGAATACTTCTCAGAAATACTACTTGTCTGTAATTTAAAACCCATTGAAGGAGAAAGTCCTTCAATGGGTTTTGAATAAAAGACTCCTGATGACCATCATACATTTGACTGAAGGCCACTGTTTGAACAGTACAGGCTTTTATATGACCAAGATATAGGGAGACAGAATCCATCAAAGCCAGAGTGGCAACCATCCTAGGATATAGGAGTTAGGGGTTGACATTGAAACAGTTACTCCTGCAGGATTCCTTAAATACTTGCCTTGAAGAGGCCCCAAAGACATCTGTGCAGAGGTGGGGGTCCTGCTGGCTGCACCCGGAAGACTTCTGAAGCTGGCAATTTTGTTTGGGAGGCGTTGAATATTAAATATATATTTTACCTCACAGTAGTTTGTTGGATGGTGATTTCTCCCTTGAGCTGGAATGGGCAGTTTTTACTTTATTATTAACAAATAAACATGATTGGCAGAGACAAATTGCAGAGACGAAACAAAGATTATAATTTTGTTTTACAGGTTTGAGTACTTGGCAGTGTTATAACTAAATAGCATATTAATATACATATTAGAGATTTTACAAATAGACACATTCCTCTAGTGTCCACATTGTAATTTTTATTTGGTTTTCTGCTACAACAATATTAAAAATATTAAATGACATGTGCAGCTTGTTGTAATCATCCAATCATTACATCAAAGCTGCACTAGACTTAATTCCTGTTAGAGCCTCAGTGTCAGTTATTAGGACATATTGTATCTGGCTAATCAATATAAGAAGAAATTAAAACAACAAAAAGTAATAATGAGATGCTAAAATACCAAACTGGTAGGCTTGCTATGTATCTAATAATCAGAATGCAGTGAAGAAAACGCAGTTACAGTATGTGAATAGTGTAATATTCTCATTCTGTTTACCTTAGTGTTAGCTAACTCGCTAAACCTTCTCTCGTTTTGGTGCAGTAAAGACAGCTACTGTGTCATCAGAAGTGATGATAAATAACAAGCAATCTTTTTGTCTCTCCTTTTCCTCCAATCAATCACACGTAAATGCCCCTCCTCCACTAAAGGTTACATTTGCTACTGTAAAAAAAAGAAAAAAGGTTTTCTCTGACAGTATTGTTGCAGTTATTTGTACCTATTTCTAAGGATTTTAGCTTTGTAAAAAAGAAGTTGTGAAGAACTAATTTCTTCAATGAGTGATTTTTTCCGTAACACATATCACCGGTTTCATCTGCATGACTCGCAAAGTAAGCAGTTGACTGCGCGAGTAGCGGGCGATTGCATAAGCATTTTTTTCAAAACATGTCAGCAGAGCCTAGTCCCCATGGGTATGCCATGCATCATGTGGCCCATTACAAAATAACCGCTGAAGCAAAATAGTAGCCTGTCTGACAATTCAAGAACATCAAGTCGAATCCAGTAAACACATATAGCCTACAAAATCAGGAAGTAGATTAACTGACTTTTGCAGAAAACAGCTACAAAACAATTTGTACAATTTATTTGAAGATGTAATTCACCAATGCTTTGGCTGTTGGCAGATATTCCATGTTAGCATAAACATCCCTTGACCACACAATGTCAGCAGTAGAGAACTGCAGGCAGGGAAAGCAGAACAACCTGCTACTAGCCTCAGTGCAACTACACAGCCGCACACTCGGTTCTTAAATACTATTCATTTTAGAAATTTCTGGTAATCTTCTGACCCGTACGCTGTTGTAAATTTGTAAGATCATGTGTTGGTCTACCCTTTGACAGAATAAATTTTTTCTTCAAAAGATAAAGTGGAAAATTGTTTTAGATATGACAAAGTTTTTGGTGTGTCCATAGGTAGCTAAGCCTGTTAGCTTTGCTAGACATTCTTGTGCTACTAGAGAGCCAGTGGGTAAACTACTTGATTAGTAGGAAGCAACATAAATAAGCCCCAAAAGCTTATAAGGATATGTAAATGTGAAAAAAAAAAATGTATAAAAACATTATCTGTAAATATGTAAACAAATGTAAATGTAAATACAATTTGTGAGTATGTAAAAACATATTTCACAAATAAAATACGGTGGCCGAGAAGTGCAAAGCAACATTACAAGAATAAAACACTTTTACAAAGCCCGACACAAAATTACATTTTGGAAAACATTTTTACCTACCATAAAACACAAATACATGGGCTAAACACTTTTACCAAGGACAAAACAAATTGACATTTAAGAAAACAAATTATCATTTTAGAAACCAAATTAACAAGACGCAAAACACTTTTACCAGTCCCGAAACAAATTTACAAATAATAGATTCTTCACGGAAAGGGAATGTACCACATACCGGAAGTGACTAGGTGAAAGCGGGTGATAGGTGTTGCTGGTGAGCGCGGTCAATTCGTGTTGTCGTATGAAGTTGAATGAAGTTTGTGGTGACCGAACATGGACTCCGGCCGAGGAATGTATTGCCCTTTTTGTGGCAAACACATGAACAGCATAACGCGGTTCTGCTTTGCGTGTGGTCGTTGTTTGGAGTTTTTAAAGGACGTGGACCAGACGGAAACACCAAACATACTGCATCATTGCGTTCACTATTTTAACGAGGGCCACTCGTACGCTGTAATCCTGGACATGATGTCAAGTCTACATGGTGTAAACATCAGCTTGAGGACTCTTAAAAGTAAACTGAACGAAGCAGGGTTGTACCGCAGGTAGGATTATTCCTCTCCAAACGCCATGCGTAACGCCATCAGATCTGAACTTCGTGGACCTGGACAACTGTTTGGTTACCGCTTGATGTGGCAAGTACTTAAACAAAAATACAATCTTCGAGTGAAGAGAGATGATGTGATGAATTTCCTCCGGGAGCTTAATCCTCGAGGGTGTGAGAACAGAGCACTTAGAAGGTTTACAAGAAGAACCTATCACTCAATGGGACCTAACTATATGTGGCACGCAGATGGTTATGACAAACTTAAGCCATTCGGTTTGGCCATTTCGGGATGCATAGATGGATTTTCACGTAAAGTATTGTGGCTAAAATGTGGACCAACAAATAACAACCCAACAGTGATTGCTCACTATTTCATGTCATGTGTGCGAAACCTCTTGTCATCCCCATGAGACTGAGGACTGATTGCGGCACTGAGAATGGCATAATGGCTGCAATTCAATGTACCCTACGCCACCATCACAGTGACTACTACTCTGGAGCGTCCAGCCACATGTACAGCTCCTCTATGAATAACCAGTGTATTGAGTCCTGGTGGTCTATATTTAGAAAGGGAAGGTTGTCTTCATAAAGGGTCATTGTATCTTTAGTCATTCGATTTTTCTTCTCAGGAATGAGTGATGAAAAATGAGCACAATAAAGATCAATACAAAATGTAAAACAAATCCTTCCCTTCAGGAAAAGTAATTGTTTCTGAAAAAGAAAATTGAATGACCAAAAGATGCACAGACCATAAATATCATTACAACTAAACTTTGATTTTATTATTCAAACATGTATATACTTGAAAGTATAACTGAACATTTTATCCATTTCTATAGGTCTCAGTTCTGGTTATTTGCAGACCTTAGAGATGCTGGATACTTCAACGGGAGCCATGAGCATCAGTGCCTATTGAGGTATTGCTTCGGTGACGTTCTTCAGAAGGACCTGGATGAGTGTGTGAAATTGTGGAACAGTCACAGGATTCGCCCTTCCAGAACAGCAGCATGTCCAGGAGGAGTGCCCCATGAACTCTACTACTTACCACACAGGTGATACATTGGTGATAAACAGATCAAAGTATTAATATAACATTAACTTAAATTATGTATTCTATTTAACATAGGTTTGGCTCCAGAGACTGTGGATTTCAAATTGAACAGGCTGAACTGGATGCCCTTACTGAGGCTAGCCTGTCAATGACTCCTTGTGGGGACCCAAACATGCAGGAGTACCTGGACTCTGCCATGGAACACAATCAGTTACAGAAGCCTGAGAACTGGGAGTCTGCATCAGAACTGTACATGAGACTAAAAGAAATGGCTCATCTATGAAATTATCAAAACGTTTTTTTCTTTAGTGGTGAAACACTGAATTGTGTTCAGACAGGCAGCAGTGTATTACATTTAATATAAATATTAAATTTAAGTGTGAAGTAAATGAATCATAGTAAAAAGTATTTATTACACTTTCTAGTATAGAAAACAAAAGTTATTGTTTCTTTATCTAAAACAGCAATTCACAAATTGAACATGAACACTATATTCATAATATAAAACATATAATATAACATATATAGTATACAGTATACATGTATACTGTAAGATAGAAACAAATTAAGCAACTGCACTTTAAAGTGCATCTTTAACAACTTTTTCAGGATTAGTTCACCTCAAAATGAAAATGTCCTAATAATTTACTCATCCCAATGCCATCCAAGATATCCATGTGTTTCTTTCCTCAGTGGAAGAGAAATTATGTTTTTTGAGGAAAACATGTCTGGATGTTTCTTCGAATAGTGGACTTCAATGGACTCAAACTTTTTGCAGTCCAAATCAATGCCGTTCCAAAGGTCTTTGAAGAGCTTCAAAGGGCTGGTGAACGATCCCAGCTGATCTAGCAAAACGATCGATCATTTTCTAAAAACAATTATAATTCCTATACTTTTTAACTGCAATTGTTCAGATTGAGTATATATATTATAATTTTTTAAAGAAAATGACAGATCGGTTCGCTAGATTTGCAGTCCAAATCAATGCCGTTCTAAAGGTCTTTGAAGAGCTTTGACGGGCTGTGCACTACCCCAGCTGAAGAAGAGGGTCTTATCTAGCGAACCGATCTGTCATTTTCTTTAAAAAATTATAATATATATACTGTAGCCTCTTGAAAAATCAATAGCATAACTACTGACTTTTATTCACATGTCCTCAGGTAGGTAGCCTTTTGCTACACTTAACAAGTGACTCCGGTTTCTCCAATGTTTCCGTCTGGTCCACGTCCTTTAAAAACTCCAAACAACGTCCACACGCAAAGCAGAATCGCGTTATGTGTTTGCCACAAACGGGCAAAACATTCCTCGGCCGGAGTCCATGTTCGGTCACCACAAACTTCATTCAACTTCATACGACAACACGAATTGACCGCGCTCACCAGCAACACCTATCACCCGCTTTCACCTAGTCACTTCCGGTATGTGGTACATTCCCTTTCCGTGAAGAATCTATCATTTGTAAATTTGATTCGGGACTGGTAAAAGTGTTTTGCATCTTGTTAATTTGGTTTCTAAAATGTTAATTTGTTTTCTAAAATGTCAATTTGTTTAGCCCATGTATTTGTGTTTTATGGTAGGTAAAAATGTTTTCCAAAATGTAATTTTGTGTCGGGCTTTGTAAAAGTGTTTCATTCTTGTAATGTTGCTTTGCACTTCTCGGCCACCGTAGGGTCCCCCCTGCAGGTTGCACCCTAGGTGACCGGCAAGGCTGCCTATGCCTAGAAAGGCCACTGACGTCCAAAGTGCTGAAAAACTGAAAAATCAAGTATTACTAGTAACCTTGTTGTGGGATACATGCAGCTGATCATTGTTTTAGATAACTGGAAACAGAACAGACAAATAAAAGGAAGATTAGACCATACTGTCACGTATGCAAAAACAATGGCACTTTTGCGTCAGTGAAAAAACCTTTAATGTTTTCAGTACTGCAATCTCAAATGTGTCTCAGATGTTTACTCTTTCAGTTTTGCCATTTAGGGCAGAGGGAAACACCTTATTATATAGGGAGCAGCTACAAGGGAATTAGTTGCTGCCTTTAAGTTTTGGTTCATTACATTTTGTTTCATGAATATGTCCAAAACAATAATCAGTATCTGCCTTCAGTATCTTAACAACATTTCTGAGATAATGAGGGAGGCATCTTCTCTAAGATTTGTTTTGCTTTCTACACACTACCTACTATCTGTCCAATAAGCTACACACTACATCCAATTTGTCCTGTAGACTACATACAACCACCTTTCTGTGCTTCTCTGTAAACTACAGACAGCCTCTGAACCTTCCTGTAGACTACAGACTGCCTCTGAACTGTCCTGTAGACTACACAATATATTTCAATTACCACTTTGCCACGAAGCCGTTCATCTTCACAAACCTGGCCCAATCTTAAGACTTTCTGTGTGTGGTCTTATTGTGGTTGAGTCTGAATCCCTCCCATTGACCGGCAGATCTTTCTCCCAAAAGGGAACCCTGCTGGAGAAAGCCTCCAGCTATTTGAAAGATAAGTTATAGCAGGTTCATGTAATGCTTTTTAGGTTAACATTCAAACCTTGAAATCAGCCCAAGCCTTACTTGAAGCGAGTGTATAATATGATCCTTTTTTGGGTTTCAAGTCCAGATTCTAGCATATATGGCAGTAGTTGAAGTTTAGTGTGTTCTATCTAGCTAGTTAGCTGTTAGCTTAAGCAGCTCAATTAATTTTGATCATTAAGTTGCTCTGTGTTGATCAAATCTTTGAACTAACGGGTAAGATCGATTAAATAGCATATATTTTTTACTTTCAATAAGCTGACAAACCTATTATTTGAGACGTAATCTATGACAGTAACATAGTGACGTGCTTTTAGGCATAAAAAATATTTGCAATTGTAATTAGTTTTGTAGTTGTAGAAACGATTTCTAAAAAGATTTCTAGAAAAGATTTGTAAAAGATTTACAACTACAAAGATGTGTGTTTTTCTCACTTTACAAATGCATTGTCAAGTTCAATGAATATAAGAAAAGGCTTATACTATTGAAAACTGAGGTAGGAGAAGCCAACCGAGCCAACAGATTTTTCCTCCTCTGCTTCGATTCGAGAGTTGAAACACTGGCGCTGCACACTCCAGGATGTACTCAGATTGGTTAAAAGAAAATGTGACGCGCACACCAAGCACTCAGTTCATCAGTCAAAAAAAGCTATGCTCTGTCAACTCATGGGTTTCTCCGTTTGCCGTCGCTGTGAAGCTCATACTGCCACAGACTTTGATTTGCAAGTACAAATTATTTTCTCACAGGTTTAGTGACATTTTAGTGACAAAATGCTATGTGTACATGTTTTACATACAGTAGGTGCATGATTCCAAATATCAAATAAATAAAAAGTTAACAAACTAGCCTTGCTTGGTATTTTTTATTTACAGCAAACAACATTTTTATTTTAATAACATTTTAGTGGACACACACAGTTGAAGGGCTGAAATTCCACTTTAACTTGCATTAAAAGTCACCATAAATGTAAGGTACATTACACTGCTGGTATTGCCTGAGAGATCTTTCAATGCTTAGACAGATGTTTTGTCAGTCAGTGACATGACTGATGATGTGGAACTTAACCAAAGGTTGATGAATGCAACGTCTAAGCAACAGGAAACGTGACTAGTCTTCTTCAACCTATTTGACATAGTTTACATAGAGTTGAAGTAAGCCATCATGTTTTGCTTGAGTTTGTACAAAAGATTGATTAATAAATGGTACTTTGTAGGTGGAGGATAGGATTGGTATTTACACCTCTAAACAGGATTAGACACAATACAGAAGATTAACTTCCTCTGCAATCTGCAAATCTTTTGTGTTCTCCTTAGTGTGTCTGCTGGTTGTTGTTGTTGTTTTTTGTGATCTTAATGGCAGATATTCAAGTTTGATTTTCATGTAACGTTCTGTCTGATCATCCCTCTAATGTGACTTCTTTATCTGAGAAGAATTGGTTCCACCGGCAGTGAAAAGCAGTGGGATGAGTCTATTAGATCTCTATCCTGCATCTGCCAAAGATTACATTAACGTTGACTTCAAGGGGTAAACAAATTATGACTTTAAGCTACATTATGATCTTATCTGTGAACATGTAAAATAATTTCCACACCTTTCACACTTAAAAAAAAGAAGGTAAAATTAGTCTCAATCTTACTAATCTAATTTTACTCGCACGTGTTGACATGATTGAGGTGTAATATTTTGTTTTTCAAACAGGTACATTTAAAAAAAAAAAAAGTGGCACCAGAGAAGTTACATTTAATCCTGTCCAAATTTGAATTATCATAATTAGCTTTTGTACACCTATATTTGCTATGATAATCCATGATGTCCATGATGTCTACTGAAACATTAAAAGCAACTTTAAAGGTATCATTCCATCTGTGGTCATCATCAAAATAGTGCTTAATTTGATGTGGAGTTTTTTTACGTTACATTTTCTTCTGATCTTTTATGATTTGAGTTGTAATTAGTGTGTAGATAGCAGTGGCGGGTTATGGGATGCACTGGTTTATGACCTCATATAAATCAAGTTTATTTATGTTGCTCCTGTAATAAAATAACAGACTTTTATTGGCAGAAAGCAGAGGGAAACTTTCAAGCTTTTAGAAAGGAAGACATTTTAAAATATAGTATGTCAAAGGTATCTGATGTTGTAATTATCCTCCATGTCCTTGTCTTATCAGACTTCTGTAACTGTATTTCACACAAGAATATTATTGAAGCATATTTAATTAATTCCATGTTAGTTATTGCAGTGTGAGAAAACCATGTTAGGTGTCACTCTTTTCCTTGTTACTCAATGGTCAATACAAGCTTGGGAAGTAAAACTTCACTGAACCATGACATAGCAAGTTAACCAAATTTACAAGGGGTAAACAATGTTAATTCTTGAAAAGTACAGATATGTTCATGGAACCCCAAATTTGTTGTGCATTCTCTTAGGCGTCCCACTCTGGTTGCATTTCATAGTCAACAAACAAGAAAGCAAGTGGTGAAAGACAGGGAAAAATTGGGTTTGAATGTGACTATGAAAAATAGCTGGGAACCTAAGAGAATTAGACACATACAGTGGGGAGAGCAAGTATTTGATACACTGCCGATTTTGCAGGTTTTCCCACTTACAAAGCAGTATAAAACAAAAATCCAGAAAATCACATTGTATGATTTTTAAGTAATTAATTTGCATTTTATTGCATGACATAAGTATTTGATACATCAGAAAAGCAGAACTTAATATTTGGTACAGAAACCTTTGTTTGCAATTACAGAGATCATACGTTTCCTGTAGTTCTTGACCAGGTTTGCACACACTGCAACAGGGATTTTGACCCACTCCTCCATACAGACCTTCTCCAGATCCTTCAGGTTTCGGGGCTTTCACTGAGCAATACGGACTTTCAGCTCCCTCCAAAGATTTTCTATTGGGTTCATGTCTGGAGACTGGCTAGGCCACTCCAGGACCTTGAGATGCTTCTTATGGAGCCACTCCTTAGTTGCCCTGGCTGTGTGTTTCGGGTCGTTGTCATGCTGGAAGACCCAGCCACGACCCATCTTCAATGCTCTTACTGAGGGAAGGAGGTTGTTGGCCAAGATCTCGCGATACATGGCCCCATCCATCCTCCCCTCAATATGGTGCAGTCGTCCTGTCCCCTTTGCAGAAAAGCATCCCCAAAGAATTATGTTTCCACCTCCAATCTTCACGGTTGGGATGGTGTTCTTGGGGTTGTACTCATCCTTCTTCTTCCTCCAAACATGGCGAGTGGAGTTTAGACCAAAAAGCTCTATTTTTGTCTCATTAGACCATATGACCTTCTCCCATTCCTCCTCTGGATCATCCAGATGGTCTCTGGCAAACTTCAGACGGGCCTGGACATGCGCTGGCTTGAGCAGGGGGACCTTGCGTGCGCTGCAGGATTTGAATCCATGGCGGCGTAGTGTGTTACTAATGGTTTTCTTTGAGACTGTGGTCCCAGCTCTCTTCAGGCCATTGACCAGGTCCTGCCGTGTAGTTCTGGGGTGATCCCTCACCTTCCTCATGATCATTGATTCCCCACGAGGTGAGATCTTGCATGGAGCCCCAGACCGAGGGAGATTGACCGTCATCTTGAACTTCTTCCATTTTCTAATAATTGCGCCAACAGTTGTTGCCTTCTCACCAAGCTGCTTCCCTATTGTCCTGTAGCCCATCCCAGCCTTGTGCAGGTCTACAATTTTATCCCTAATGTCCTTACACAGCTCTCTGGTCTTGGCCATTTTGGAGAGGTTGGAGTCTGTTTGATTAAGTGTGTGAACAGGTGTCTGTTATACA
This sequence comes from Esox lucius, assembly GCF_011004845.1. Classification (NCBI taxonomy): domain Eukaryota; kingdom Metazoa; phylum Chordata; class Actinopteri; order Esociformes; family Esocidae; genus Esox; species Esox lucius. The sequence continues at coordinate 13,514,482 of NC_047588.1, read as the reverse complement.
GGTAACGAGTTTAAAAAGGTGCAGTTAATACAGGTAATGAGTGGAGAACAGGAGGGCTTCTTAAAGAAAAACTAACAGGTCTGTGAGAGCCGCAATTCTTACTGGTTGGTAGGTGGTCAAATACTTATGTCATGCAATAAAATGCAAATTAATTATAAAAAAATCATACAATGTGAATTTCTGGATTTTTGTTTTAGATTCTGTCTCTCACAGTTGAAGTGTACATATGATAGGAAAATCAGCAGTGTATCAAATACTTTTTCTCCCCACTGTATATGCTTCAGCACATAAAATTGGAAAATCGCACAAACTTGAGAACTTCTGCAAAATTCACTTTCCTCAGTTTTTTTGTTTAGAGATACAAGCTGAGGGTGGTTGACCACACATGATTTCTGAGTCCCAAGAACTAGCCATTGTGATCATGGTTGTTTGAGAACAACCTTATATGTTGAGAAATATTAAGAAAAATAATTCATGTATTTTTCAAGGTATACAAAGAGTCAGAAAATAAAGCCTGCGAAGTAGATGCACATCTCTGGCCAAGGTGTGATACAGGATGATGAGGCAGAATACAGTACAAAAATATTCTTATGACTATTACCCTAAACCTGTCCAAAAACAATGACTTGTTCTCTTTTGTCTTATGGGGCAGAATTTTATGTGTTGGTGAATTACAGTGCAAAACCCACCCACAAAATGAACAATTATGGTATTTGTGTATTTCCTGTACATCATTCTCTCTAAATATAATACCATCCAAAGTGCAAAATTCACAAGAGGAATTCTGAGATATGTGATGGTTATTGATTTATTAATAACTTATTATAATAGTCTTCAATTCCTCTCAGTGTGCTACAGTGTCAGTGTATTTCTTACTTTTGTATACATTTTTAGGGCAAAGTTTCACTTATATGCCAGATAATATATTATATTATAATATTTAGTCTGGGGTTTGTCAATAAGTTGTGAGATTTGAGAAGTGTTTTAAAGTTTGGGGAAAATATAGTACATATTCAAGAAATGTGTGTTAGCATTTGTGAACTGTAAAACGCTTATAAAACCACAGCTTTTAAATAATGTTTAAAGTCTACAGCCTGTGGTCTAAGCTTAGGTCTGTCCTATTTGTATATATCCCTGTGGCCCATCAAACCTTAGACTAAACAGTGCATGGTTTGAGGCGACCAAAACATTTGCTTTGGTGAGGCTTGCTGAGGACCAGGATGACTACACTCGGTCCATAACCACGGTACCCATGAGGAGAGTTTTAAAAAAAGTGAACCCTCAGAAGTCACCAGGGCCGGATGACATTCCAGGCCGTGTCCTCAGGGGGTGCGCTGACCAACTAGCGGAGGTTTTCACCACCGTATTCAACCTCTCCCTGTCTCTGTTTGTAGTCCCCTCCTACTTCAAACAGACCTCTGCTGACCTCCACCATCATGAAGTGCTTCAAGCGGCTGGTCAGAACACATATCTACTCCACCTTTTCTGATACCTTGGACAGATCTACGGATGATGCCATCGACCTGACGACACCCACTGTCCTCTCCTACATGGAAAAAGGCAGCACATACATGAGGATGCAGTTCGTGGACTACAGCCCAGCATTCAACACTAATGTGCCTGCTAAGCTTGTTCCTAAGCTCAGGACCCTGGGACTTAACACCTCCCATTGCAACTGGATCCTGGACTTCCTGAGAAGCAGACACCAGGTGGTGAGAATGGGCAACCTCATCTCCTCTGGACTGACCCTGAGAACTGGAGCCCCCCAGGGCTGGGTACTCAATCCCCTCCGGTACTCCATGTTCACAGATGACTGCGTGGCCTCCAACATCATCCTCAAATTTGCAGATGACACAACAATCCTGGGTCTCATTTCCAACAATGATGAGACTGCGTACAGAGAGGAGGTAAGGAACATGGCTACATGGACAACAACCTCTCTCTCAATGTCTGCAAGACTAAGGAGATGATCGTGGACTTCAGGAAGCGGCAGGGGGGGGGGGTCATGCCCACAAACACATCAATGGAGATGAAGTGGAGAGAGTCTCTGAATTCAAGTTTCTCAGTGTGCTCATCAAGGATTACCTCACTTAAACCAGACAAGCGAACTCGAAAAAAAAAGTATGGTAAAAAATTACTATACTTCCTGAGGAGACTCAAGAAATTTGGCATCTCTGTAACAGCCCTCACCAGTGTCTTCAGTTGCACCACTGAGAGTATCCTCTCAGGCTGAACCTGGTTCGGCAGCTGCTCCGTGGCGGATCGCAAGTCCCTCCAGAGGGTGGTGAAGTCTGTGGGGCGCATCATAGGCTGCCATCTTCCTTCTGTGCGAGGAATCTACCATACACAATGCCTGAGGAAATCAAGAAACATCATCAAAGATCACAGCCACCCAGGCTATGGTCTGTTCACACTGCTGCCGTCTGCTAGACGCTACTGGAACATCGGGGCACGCACTTCCAGGCCATAAGGCTCCTCAACCAACAACACTGATCCATGATCATACTGATCACACACAAACATTCCAGAACTTTCAGGTACATTTAATGGGCATTAGAATATTCCTTTGCATGTAACATTCCTAAGCATATTACAGTCATCTATAATACTCAATACTTCTACCATACTGTTCATACTCCCCCATCCTACTCTTTCAAAAAATGCAGCTAGTTTACATTGCTATGTATATTATTGCCAGACTTGCCATATCTATAATTTCTATACCACTACCAATATTGTTGCTAGTTTACAGTACTCTTTTAAACTGCTACTAGTGGACAGTGTTATGTATATTATTTTTTTATCTTCTTGCTATATTTTTGCTGTATAGATATTTTTCTTCTTAATTCTGTAGGGTTCTATGCAACCATTCATAAGCTTATTGCACTTATATGTATCTATAATATTGAATAATTCTACCAAATTGCTGCTAGTTTACATTGTTATGTATATTATTGTCATACTTGCCATATACATAATATTCAATTCTACTACCCAGATTGCTGCTAGTTTACAGTTCTCTTTTTAAACTGCTGCTAGTGTACAGTGTTATGTATATTATTGCTTTAATTTTTGTTTGGCTATATTTTTGCAAATATATATATTTTTTCTTCTTAACTCTAACTACGTAGTTGTCGGGTGCCATGTCACAAGAATGTCATTGTGCAGGATGACGCTGTGTTGTTCGGTGCATTTGACAAACAAACCTTGAAACTTGAAACTTTTGTCTTGTCTTTTGCAGCCTCTCTTAGCTTGCCTGAACAGCTAAGCAAGGTCGGTTCTGAACATGATGGGGGATCAGATAATGCTGGAAGTGGTGTTGGAGTGCCAGAATAGGGCACATCTGTCTGGTATCTGGTCACCATCAATGCCCCAGGCAGTGACAGGGAAATTGCCCGTGCATAGAATGAGAATTAAACAGGTGCCTTGACTATCTGCGGTCAATAAACATCCTTAGGGACACAGCCACCAAAATATCTGGCTTCTAAAGACCTCATTCATCCTCTCTCCTCACTGCTATAACTATTCCCCAGTTCAGTACTGCAAAAGAACTGAACTGGGGAACTTTCTTCAGTCAACATACCTGTTTTGTTTTTCTTCCTTTAATTAATGTACTTGATTTGATGATCTAATGTACATTACCTGTTTTGATGTACTGCACATTGGGTGCCCTGAAAACTGTACAATGTATTTTATTTTATTTCTATTATTAGAATTATTATTCATATTAACTAGATATTCTGCGTTATTAAGAACTGATAAATGTTCCAGAATGACTCAATTAGCACGTCAAGGAAGTAAAAGTTGTGCTAAACAAAAAAAAGTTATTCCTCCTCCACAATGGCCAAGACCAGAGAGCTGTGTAAGGACATCAGGGATAAAATTGTAGACCTGCACAAGGCTGGGATGGGCTACAGGACAATATGCAAGCAGCTTGGTGAGAAGGCAACAACTGTTGGCGCAATTATTAGAAAATGGAAGTAGTTCAAGATGACGATCAATCTCCCTCAGCCTGGGGCTTCATGCAAGATCTCACTTCATGGGGCATCAATGATCGTGAGGAAGGTGAGGGATCAGCCCAGAACTACACGGCAGGACCTGGTCAATGGCCTGAAGAGAGCTGGGACCACAGTCTCAAAGAAAACCATTAGTAACCCACTACGCCGTCATGGATTAAAATCCTGCAGTGCACGCAAGGTCCCCCTGCTCAAGCCAGCGCATGTCCAGGCCCGTCTGAAGTTTGCCAGTGACCATCTGGATGATCCAGAGGAAGAATGAGAGAAGGTCATATGGTCTAATGAGACAAAAATAGAGCTTTTTGGTCTAAACTCCACTCGCCATGTTTGGAGGAAGAAGAAGGATGAGTACAACCCCAAGAACACCATCCCAACATCATTCTTTGGGGATGCTTTTCTGCAAAGGGGACAGGACGACTCCACCGTATTGAGGGGAGGATGGATGGGGCCATGTATCGCGAGATCTTGGCCAACCACCTCCTTCCCTCAGTAAGAGCATTGAAGATGGGTCGTGGCTGGATCTTCCAGCATGACAACAACCCGAGACACACAGCCAGGGCAACTAAGGTGTGGCTCCATAAGAAGCATCTCAAGGTCCTGGAGTGGCCTAGCAAGTCTCCAGACCTGAACACAATAGAAAATCTTTGGAGGGAGCTGAAAGTCCGTACTGCTCAGTGATAGCCCCGAAACCTGAAGGATCTGGAGAAGGTCTGTATGGAAGAGTGGGTCAAAATCCCTGCTGCAGTGTGTGCAAACCTGGTCAAGAACTACAGGAAACGTATGATCTCTGTAATTGCAAACAAAGGTTTCTGTACCAAATATTAAGTTCTGCTTTTCTGATGTATCAAATACTTATGTCATTCAATAAAATGCAAATTAATTACTTAAAGATGTGATTTTCTGGATTTTTGTTTTATACTCCGTCACTCACAGTTAAAGAGTACCTATGATAAAAATGACAGACCTCTACATGCTTTGTAAGTGGGAAAACCTGCAAAATCAGCAGTGTATCAAATACTTGTTCTCCCCACTATACATTCACAGAAAAAGGGTTAGTCAGCACAAAAGTCAGAAGTTTACAGGAATGTACCTTTTCATTCCAGTCAGTTTCATCAGTGAAATGGCTCCCTCATTGTCACACCATGTACAAAAACATGGTCAGTTCCTGTGTTGTGAATCTCATTAGCGATAATTCTTCATTTCTTCCTCTCACTCATCCACCTGCTCTCATTCTTCCTTTTCCTCTCTCTCTGATGTTGTCATCCATTGTTCCAAATCACAGGTGAGCTTACCTGTAGACCTTTTTACTCATGCCAACATCCTGATTGCTTGTTGTCTAAATATGCTTGTTAGTGTTTATACCTCGACAACTTTGTGTCAAGAGTCTTAGAACTGTGATGATTTAAGTTTAGTTATTGAATGGCGGTGTTGTCTACATGAAAACATGGTGACAATAGCGCTTTACAAAGAGAGTAGTGTGTAGTGTTGTGCCCCCCAAAAAAGTGTGAATGGAACAGACTATAAGTTCGGGTAAATGGTCTTCCTTCTGGAATTTAACAAAAACTAAAATAGTTTCTTGTTCATAGAACCTGTTTTAACATGTTTGTCGCTGTGGAAAACTATAAATTAGAGAACTGTTGATGCATGTTGAATGTGTGGGGGATGTGCATTCCAGAACTTGGGTTTGAAGCAACTGAAACCCTGGGAACCTATGATGGAGAGGCAGACAGTGTGGGGGACATTTCCAGTAGAAGAGGAGCAGAGGGGTTACAATAGTTTGTAAAAACTATTGGGCCTATCCAAGTGACTTACACCAGCACACAATAATGATGTGTATTGGTGTAGTTGTTTTAATGATTAGAACAATTAGAAACACATACAGTGTCTTGTCAAAGTATTTCAATTCTTGATCAATACACTGATTTTATTGACTTACACATTGTATATTTTTGGCTGCTTTTCCTTTACTCTGCGGTCCAACTCATCCCAAACCATCTCAACTGGGTTCAAGCTCAGTGTTTGAGGCCAGGTCATCTGATGTAGAGCTCCACTTTTCTTTTTACACAGCCCTGGTGGTGTTTTTGATCATTGTCCTGTTGAAAAATAAATAGATAGTCCCATTAAGCACAAACCAGATGAGATGGTGCATTGCTGTGGTAGCCATGCTGGTTGAGATGCATTCTAAATAAATCACCTCCTCGTCCATGCTTTGCACTGGGAACCACACATGCTGAGATCTTCTGTTGACCCATTCTATCTCACAAAGACACAGTGGTTGAAACCAAAAATCACAATTTTGGTTTAATCAGACCAAAGGACAGATTTCCACTGGTCTAATATCAATTTCTTATGTGTCTTGGCCAAAGCAAGTCTCTTCTTATCAGTGTCCTTCAGTAGTGGTTTCTTTGCAGCAATTTGAACTTGAAGGCCTGATTCACGCAGTGTCCTCTGAACAGCTGATGTTGAGACTGTTAATATTGACAGTTGGTGTTGAGAGTGTCTGAACTCTGAAGCATTCATTTGGCCTGCAATCTGAGGTGCAGTTATCTGCTGGTTTCAGAGGCTGGTGACCCTGATGAACTCTGGTTAAACTAATGAGATCTAGTTTCCTCATAAGACTTCACACCTGCAGTTGAAGAAACTTTCAAAGTTCTTGAAATGTTCTAAATCAACAGACCTTCATGTGTTGAAGTAATGATGGACTGTTGTTTTTCTTTCCTTATTTGAGCACAAATCAGTTCAAACGCATTAAGGAATGCAATTCCACAAATTTACTTTTAACACGGCACACCTGTTAATTGAATTGCAGTCCAGGGGGGTTGAGAGAATGCAAAGAGCGTGAAAAGCTGTCATCAAGGCAAATGTTGGCTACTTGAAAGAATCTGTTCTTTTGTTGCTACATAATTCCATTTGTGTTGTATCAAAGTTTTAATGTCCTCACTATTATTCTACAATGTGGAAAACAGTAAAACTAAATAAATACCCTTGAATGAGTAGGTGTGTCCCAACCTGATGGGTACCGTAGGAGGACATGAGGTCCTGATCCACACCTACGAAGTACCTGGTTTGGGGGGCCCATTGCTGTCCCTGTCCAAAGTCCTCCTGCTTGTGTTGCAGATCAAGATGATACCTGACGATTTCAGCTGCCACTATGCTGACACCTCCTCCCTCCCCCATGTTGTCCCTGTCCTTGTCCATCTGGTCATGCTTCTGACTTGGTCTAAATTTAAATTGACTCTGGATTTAGCTCACATGCATTTAATAATTATTACAATTTGTACTCGTAATATTTCACCCAGCACAGCCAGAAGAGGCCTGGTCACCCCTCTGAGCCTGGGTCCTCTCTAGGTTTCTTCCAAAATTTCGACCTTCTTAGGGAGTTTTTCCTAGCCACTGAAATTCAACATTACTGTGGTTTGCTCCTTGGGGTTTAAGGCCGGGTGTCTCTGTAAAAGCACTTTGTGACAACTGCTGTTGTAAAAAGGGCTTTATAAATTCATTGATTGATACAGTATATAGGTTGAGTGAGTCCCCCTCTCTCTCTCATTTGGAGCATGGACACCTGTTGAATTTTGTTATTGCCCTCATCTATCTTCCTGATCGCTGTCCCCATTTAAGTTTGCCCTTCCCTCATGTGTGTTGTAGGTAATTGTTTGGATTTCGTAACAGTGTAACCTTTTCTGATTTTCATATCCTGTCTTTATTTTCTGTTGTAGAGTTCAGTTTTAGTTTAATTATTTCATTAAAGTCCTTTGTTCTCCCTGTGCCTGTGTCCTGCTCCCTTAAACAGCATTAAAATATAGTGAAGCAGGGGCAGAGCAAAAGGAAGTGGCTCAGGGTCGCTGCCCAGAGGGCACACATCTGGGAAAAACTGTCTGAGTCCTGCAGGGCCAGAAACACCAGGTCCCCCATGAGGTCAATGGGCCAGTGTGAAATGCCTATCCAGTAGTGGTAGGGACACAGCTCATGTATGACCCAATAGATTGCCAGCACTTCCTTCTCCATGACTGCGTAACTGGTTTCGGCAGGGTTGAGCTTCTTGCTGATGAGCATAACGGGATGCTCCTCCCAGTCCAACTGGGACAGCACAATGGATTAGCACAATGTCCAAAGCACCATGCTGTCGTGGATGCATAGGTATGCAAGATGAATGGCAGGTTTGCACATTCTTTATGACCAGTCCGGTTAGTAAGGGCAGCTGTTGTCAGTCCTCTTTGTCAGTCCTCTTTCGCTACATCGAGCAGTCCCCAGAGTCGGCATCCATACAAGAGTTAGAAAAGGGAGAACACAGTCCAGCTGGAGGGAATCTCAAGCAGCGCAAAAAGCATATACAGGGTCATCAGGTACCAGCCACGGCAGTCCTTTGCTGTCACCTGATGCAGCATCCTCTTCAAGGTTTCATTGAATCTCTCAAACCACCCATCTGAGAATAGTAAATCGAGGTGTAGAGCAGGGCTTCTGTAAACAAAAATAGCTGGTAAAACGATTAGCTGCTGATCAAATTGTCTGAAAGAAAAAAAGAAAAGCTTGTTGTTGCTTGCTCAAAGGTGTAAGCAACAACAGTGTTGAAGCACAGTGGTTAGGAAAAACCCGACATCCATTCCGGGGCAATGGAACTGTTCCCTCACTCTCTCAAGTGTTCTTGGCCGCTAGGTGTCCAGCCAGGGGGTGTGTGGGCCAGTGCCGCTGTGTCTGGAAAAAGACAGACGCCATTGCGTACCAGGAAGTAGGCGGCCAGCAACCGTTTCCCTGTATGTGGTCAAACATCAGCCATAAGGACCTGTCTCAAGCACTGATTCATACAAGTCATCCTCCAGCTGCTCCTTATTGAAGGTCATTGTCGGGCGATCTGCTAGAAAAGATCACACAGGTTTAGGTAAGAGTGGCCACTCACCTTCTGGGTCTGTGTCATCATCCTCCTCTCCAGGTCATATACGCAGGGCGGGTTCTGTCCGACTTCTTCGGCCTAGCAGGACCTGGAATCCAGGTCAGTCCCTTCCATAGAGGGGCAGCACCAGTAGACCCACTACCACGCCTTGGTCTTGATCTTGTAGTCATCCCGATCTGCCTTCATGAGAGGCGGGTTTGGAGGGGTGGGGCTGGAGAATGTTCCAGAACCTCTCATCCTTGTTCTACCTTGGTGTGTGCTCTCCAAGGTCCTGAACCTCCACGGGCAGCGGGCCCTTGCTCGACCGAGGCGAGACACTAATTAGACCGGCGCAAGATCATCATTTTGTGTGTATTCCTTATTCTTTATTATCTGTTGTTCCTATGACTGTGTGTGTATTTCTTGTTACTTTCTTATCTTAAATTATTTTGCTCCTACTTGCATTTATCTGTTGATCTACACCTGTTGTTGTTTTTTTGAGGAGGCTCCCATTGTGGAAAATTCAATTTTACCTAGACTTTCTTGTTAGTGTTTTTCTCACTGGTGTTAATAATCCCACCAGTGGCACAATGTCATCATAATGGTACATTTTCTTTCTAGTATGTAATAAACCTTCAACTTAATTCAGAACCGGATGATGAAGTCAAATCCATTTTAACAAAGAAAGCATCTACAAAAATGTAGTTTAATTCAAGAACAACCTAAATGTATTACTGCACAGAACTGTAAAACACTTCGAAAACAGGTCCAAGCAGTGTTCTTAATCTTGGAGCAAAAAACACTGATTTAATTTTTTTCTATTCATATCATTTGATGGGAAATGGCTTTTGATTGTCAATTATGCACAACACAGAGGGGGGAAAAAAAATCACATTTTGGTACTCTGAAACAAGTTGTGAGACAAAAAGGCATAAACAAAACATTAAAATATTGCTTTGAGATGATTTATTTATTTTTTTAAATGACGCATCTTCAAATAGATTTGGAGGGAGGCGGGGGCTAAATCGGCCTTGTTTATTTATGACGGACTTACTAGGCGTGAGACGGTGACTAGAAAAGACGGTTACACAAGAAATCTGCTGTGCCTGGTTTTCGGCTGTACACACTATGTAGTGATTTCCCTCTTCTTACCTTCCAACAAATGCTGCAGAACCTGATGCACCACAATCACCCATTAATCCCTTCCTCTACCGGATCCCAGCCAGGTAATTACTGTTTAAAAATATTTCATCCTATTCTCCCCTGAAAAGGAGACAAACTGAAACAAAGACAACACAGTGCCGAACAACGACAAAGGGCCGCTTTAAATTCTCTCCTTTTCTCTGGTGGAATTGGAGGCTTTGTTTGCATACAGTACAAGGTGTCTGAAACTAAATCTGTCGCTATTTCATATTCAAATGCTGCAGTCACGCTCTAGTTTTCTACACGGAGAAGTTGGGTCTGTGTCTTTGTGGGGGTGATCATACTTTTCTGCTTGTTGTTTTATCAAGCCACTGGCTTGCCTTGCAGAACGTCCCGGCTAATCAGTTGAAATGAAGCTGAAAAGCTACATTTTCAATCATAATTCTAACAGAATGTGTTGATATTTGGACTTCCTTCTGTTCAAGGGAATCGCAATCAACAAGTAAACTATTATGTTTGATCTTTTTTTAGGCTTTGAATATAGATGTGTATCTGTCCACAACACCTCTTATCTCTATGTTCACACTCAGACAGTGACCTCATGACACTGTAATTACAGAGGCCATAAACCAGGGCAGCACTGTTACTACAGTTGAAGTGTAGGTTACATGGATTAATGACATAGACCAGACTTGAGGGACATGACAGATGTATTGTGGGAACGTTTTGAATCTGTTCAGAATGATTACATGATCTGACTAGGATAATATGCATGAGATAGTTTTCAGTAAGCTGCAAGAGCAAAGAATGAGTGTCCACTGACAACATGGCAAAATAGATCAGATATTTGTATAGATTTTGGTTTTAGAGGTTTCAGAGGTTTGGCTTTTCTTTTTCATCCCGTTATATTCCATGGGTAGGAATGGCTTTTAATACATTGACTATACCTAATCAACAGGACTCTGGTTTGTAAGTGAAGCGTATAGAGGTGGAACAGATTAACAAGACTGTGTTGGGAATTAAGTGCTGAACGGCATCATACGGGATCCCAATCCACCTGCCCCTTGCAGGTTAGAGCCCCCTTCATCTTCTCTCTAAGTTTTCTAGTTCCTCTGAACCCCACGACGCTGATGACCCTCTTAGGCCAACGGTGCCTGTTAGTATTTGTGGCTTGATGGTGGAGTCAGCGATACTGCTGGGTAATGCTGAGATGAGCTCAGGTGTGTTGACAGGTAGGGCTCACGGCCCTCGTGGGCCCCGGGGGAAATCAGACGCCGTGCTACTCTCAACAAATGAGTGTGTTTACCACTGTGGAAAAACAAACACACATACACAGAGGATTCCTGTTCCTGTGTGTTAGTGGTGAGCACACAGTGTACTACCAGGGTCCAAGAGTGACAGTAGATACCAAGTATTGTGGTGAATATGAGTTTGCATCCCGGTAGGGCTACGCAACACTGACCCTTCTATGACTAATAGTTGTTTTATTTGAAAAAAAATGACAGCCAAGGAACTTGGCATTTTGAAGTCATGGTTTATAAGTAAATTGACTGAGAACACATTCGCGATTGCAGCAGTTAGGGTCAGGATCTTTGACTTGTAGTCCTCTTTGGCAGTAGGGAGAATAGAACCAGGGACCTTCAGACACTATGTCAGACATCCTAACCACTACGCCTCGTCTCCTTCCCTAAGGATGAGGTGAAAACTTTGAAACAACTTAAAATAAAAGTTATGTTACCATCAAATCATACATATAAAAGATTGACGTGGTTTAGAGAAAAAGTATTTATTTATTTTTGCCTTTTTCAATGTGATTATTGGTTTTACACTACATGTGCCTTATTCCAGAGGACCCAGAGTATAGTGTATGTTTCTCAACCCCACTGTGCAGTCTTATACACTTCAAACATAGAGAATAAACTTGTGAAGGTTTAAGGCCTAAATGGCAGGAATATGAACGCAAAATTATCAGGGGGAAACAGAAGGGTGTGGAAAAGAATTGCTTTTAAGCCCTCAAACACACACAAACTGCTTCTGACATGGAAACCTTGCCAAGCTCATGGGCTCCTCTATTCCCAGCTTTAGACTGATGTTATATAGGTGTGTGTGTGTGTGTGTGTGTGAGAGAGAGAGACAGAGAGAGTGAGAGAGTCCGAGCGTATGTGCAAGTGTTTGTGTTCTTCCGTTTAATGAGAATTCTTCCTGCCAAATCTTTTTTTGTTGTGACCAGCAACATTTTTAAATCAAACATCATGGTTTCAACAACAAAAAGAACAATGAATCAGTGAGATGGTGTGTGCCAATATGCGTAGAAAGCAGTATTGATTGAATATTGGATTCCAATGGTTGATTTGTTGTAAAAAATAAAGACACTTCATATCATTAAGAGGAGTAACATAAGTATAATATAGGTAAAAAAATATATATATGTGTATTATTATAGACACAGTAATTGTAATAACATTGCAAAATAATGTAGAAGATGCAAATAAATGACACCTCAAGGTAATGTCAGGTGTTTTTCTTCTTTACAGGATTGCTTTTACTCCATGTACTTTTGCTCTTATCATGCTTCTACCCATGAGAACCCACCATGCTCAAAATACACGCAGGTTGAGGCTCCATTTAGCACGAGCAATTATATATATCATTGCCACCTCTCTGTACATATAGTAGGTAGAAATAATCATATAAGCAGCTATACAAACAACTTTTATTGCTACTCCAGGGCTTTGCTTGAGGTTTATCTGCACACCCACAATCCCAACTATCGCTAGACTTTAACTGAAGGATAAATTGTACAATGTTCATGACACGTTGGTTATAATTTTCTTGCGCAGTTTAATGTTTGTTAGGGTGGCAAGGTAACCTATCGTCGAGAGACTGGAGCCAGTAAACGAAAGGTTGCGTGTTCCAATCCCCAAGCTGACAATGTGAAAAAACTGTTGTTCTGTTCCTGGGCAAGGCAGTTACCCCTAATTGTTCCCAGTTTGTTGCTGTAAATAATAATGTGTTCTTAGCATACTTACCTAATAAAATAAAAAATTTAAGCTGTGTGAAATGTGATCTCTGTGAATTTCAACATGTATTTCTCATGCAATTTCTATAACAACAAATTGACATTAGGGGGTGCTGGAATTCTTCAGAGGGAAAATATTTAGGAGAGCTTGATTTGAGATGTGCTGATTCTTGAAAGCTTGAAATGCCATATCATTTTAAAGAAAGGCAAATGTACTACACTTTTACTTTAAAGAAGTATAAATGAGCTTTAGTCCGAAACATAATACCTTGCAATCCATTGTAAAAGACCATTGAGTAATATTCTGGAAGTAATGCTAAAACTAAACATAACAGAGAGTTTGCATATTACTTTCTGCAAAAAAGGTTTATCCATAGTTATTCCTTAAGAACAAATACACATACTAATGTATGTCCTCTTAAATCCACATACAAGCCCACGACATGAATACCACACATATACTGTACCTGCCATGTCCATCATCTACACTGGGCAAATATCACATCAAATCTGACATCTTTCATTCTGTATATTCCATACAAGACCAACTCAAACTTCTACCAAGTAACTTATTCAAAGTAAAAGTCATGAATTATTTACGAGAACACATACACATGTATAAAATATCATTTATTCTAAGAGGGTCTATAAATCAAAAGTATTCCCGGAGAATAACAGATAAGTGAGGTTATTGTGCAATGAGGCCAGCTGGTGGTAATAATTTAATGACGTTTTACAGGCGCTATAAAGACAGAAAACAGATGTGGCATTAAGGATTATAAAGTTGGTAAAACTTTTAACAAGTGAGATGTATTTCGGCAGTACAACAGCACAACCCCAGAATAAAAGGAATTTACACATCCTTCAATTCTAAACCTATCAATCACACGCATGTTATTCCTCTGGGAGCGTCTTTACATGCATATTTATCAGCTCAACATGTTAATTCCCGCTGCTATACGCCCGCCAGGCGCGTCTCCAGGCGTGTTTATGACTCATAATTGTTGAAATCCTTTGATATATTTCTCTCAACTAAGATATCATTTGTTTTTTGTGGTCTAAAGTCAATGAGGCACAATGACCTGGCTCTCAATTCAAATTTACAGTTCAATATCTATTATGATACTCACAGCCCGCAGACAAGCTGCTCAAAGGGTAGATGTTGACAGCAGCGAACATTACTGTTCTTTGTTACAAACACAATCAACCTCATGTCAGTATTATCTAACTGAAACACGAATATCTGGAAATTCTCTCAAATAACGGTGGTCATTGGTCTTATGGGTTGGTGTATTGTCAGTTTTTTTCCCTTAAGTGTCTCAAATCTAGACGGAGTCAATGTTTACCTGGAAGCAACATAGGCCAGTTTTGCGCTGTTAGACATTGCATTTATACAGTATATTTAGTGGTTTCTCCACTCCTGGCAAAAAATGTACTGAGAAAAACTTACTAAGCCTATAAGACAGTTCGCCATATTGAAAATACAAGATCCAAGATCATCAGCATGCATTAACATTGCTAAGGAGCATCTATGGCAGATGTATGAAGCATCTCATATTCAACTGTGTTGTGGGGAGTGAGTGGGAGATCGTCCTCTTTCTCCCACTGCCCCTCGTTTCTCTTCCCCTCTTTCGCTTTCCAGCAGACACCTGCCGCCAAGCACACACCTTCAGGGAACAAACATCTGAGAAATGCAATTTAAGCATTTCAGCGCCACAAAGAGAAGACAAACAATGCTGGAATAACGAGGGGATAAACGCGCGCAGATTTGATGCTGGACAAACATGTTGCGTTTCTCCAATTCACGAACGGCCCTGCCACATTGCATGCGCACAGGTGTGGAAACTCAAGGACAAACCTGATTGCGGCTGTGGCCGTTGTTGTTGGTTTGTTTGCTTGTTTGTTCTATCATTGTTTCACAGGTTGGCTCCTTGAGGGATATAGTCCTTTAGTCTGACAGCAGGAGGACATGGTTCCCAGGCTAAGAGGATGAGAATCTATTTTGTTAAACATAGGGTTAGAAGATGAAAACTGACAAGCAAAGATAGTTCAAAGATAGTTCATCACTTACTGTCAAGAGCATGCCAAAAACCATGAACTGATAGCTGTGATTCATTTGACTCTTGACGCTGGCCTACACGTCCAGAAATTAGGTGAACTGACTGGTTCACTCAGACAACCTATGAAGTGTGAGATTATAAGAAATTGTAAGTTCTGAGCTGTGGTTGCCCTAGAAAGAAACACATTTTCTGTCCTGGTCAAAGCTTATATTGTGAACAAGTTGTTAATGTCCCCCCTCTATTATGAATATAAAGTGCAAGTCACTGGGGTCATGTTTCATTCATAAATGCCAAATAATAATGTGGGTGACATCACAGGCAAATTATTTAACATAATGTCGTTTATAGCCATCACCCGTGATGACACTGCTAGAGGAAACATCTTAAACCCACTTCATTCAAATCAACAACAACACAGGTGTGTGAAAAATGGAAGGGCTGGCAGAAATACTGAATGAATTATTAATGGTGAATTTAAGTATTATAACAGAAAATCTGTGAACATACCTGGTTTAGTTAACATGCAAAATGTTTTCCATAATCCAGCATAGTATAATTATGCCTCTGTTCTGGAACATGTGAGATTTTGTTTTTTCTAAAGTACACAACACCTGTACTTTGTTAGCTTTTCTCTCTTTTTTAATCATAATGATAACAGAGCACTTAAATAATATTCAGGTGGTGAGTTTATGTTTTAATAATATGAGGCAGAAAGAGAACTTGATGTTCATAAGGTCTAGTAAACATTGTGTGGTGTAATATGACTACACAATTAAATGAAGGTAAACCTAATGAGACTTCCACCTAATGAGACTTCCACAAGGGGCATTTCACTGCTTCTCTGTCATGGTATGTCCATTAAAATGTTATTTACATATTAAATTTGTCATTGAAAAATACATCCATAATTTACTCACTATATTCAAACCACAAAACCCAGAATACATAATGATTTCAGGACGTAATACTGCACTGACAAGAGTTGAATCTAACAGGAAGATATTTCAAAATAGTTCAAAATGGAGTTGAAATGGCTTTTAAATGTTGAAAGTGTATTCCACTACATCATTTTTTGCAGAGTCACTTCTCAAAATGTACTTTCTGGCTTGGAATGCAGCTTTGCAATAGCGGTATGAACCATTTCCATTCATAAATTAGTATAATGCTAATAACACTAATTACTGAATAAGACAGAGTTTTTAAAATAATGTATAATTTTTTTTTAATGACTATGTGTCTGAAGGACCAACCCGGGGTAAGGGGACTGCTACTGAAATACAATTTTTGGACAAACTATCCATTGAAAGTAGCTTTCAGCACACACAACAGATAAGGAGCTGCTTGAGGTAACGGAAACTAACGGAAAGCTAGTTAACTTTGTACTGAACTTACAGTGGCAACAAACTTGCCAGAAAACAAGTTAAAATAAAATCCAGGTAATAACCGTCCTTAGTACACTGGCTACACATTCCAAAAAAAAGAAAATAGATTGAATTTATCATCTGTTATCTGGAGTGGAAAGTAAATTTTACCTTTGAAAACTAACATTAGGTTACATTGGCTATAGCCTTTCAGGACATACCGTTAGGCAGGCAAAAAACTGGGATGAATGGTTTATTTTATGGTTAGAACAGGATTTCAGGTTTCATGTCTTTTCAGGAGACTTCCATTACAATCAGACAGTATCTTCTGTAAGAAGTCAAATCAGTGAGTTGTGAAAAGTCTATGAGCCCAGAACCACTTCAGGGATAGTCTGTCTGCCTGGGTGTGTGTGTGCGGAAAGGACCTTAAAACATTCTGCAACTAAAATGCTTTGTTTGGCAGAATGAAAACATCCCAGATGAAAAAAACATTTACCTCCCTTAACATTCATATTTATTTAGAAGGGGATTTCCCCTAACCCTAATCGGGGCCTTATCAGTTGTTTGTTCAAACCCTAAACTGGCTCATATTATTCCCAGGCCTGATGGGTAGTTGAGAAATGTAATCAGGTGTGACAGTTATGGGGTTAATATGAAAATGTGAAACATTTGGTGAAGACCAAGAAGAGTTTGGAAAGTCTGATTTAGACAAACATTGATTTAGACAGACATAAAGTTGGTGTTTGAAAGAGGAGGGTGCAAAATACTAAAAAGAAAGGTGACAATACTTCACATTTCTGATGAATATACTATGATTTGAAAATGTGGTTGATTCCCTAGAATTTTGATTAATTAATTAAGTTTGAAACTCACTGCATGTGTTATTTATATAGATTGCTCTATATAATTGGATGACTTCTGCCTTTTCTCTGAAGTAGTATGGTCATCTGAAGTAAAACGTAAAATGTGCACATCACCAAAAAAGCAGCCACGTCCCATCACATTCTCACGCTGTTACTGTTAGTTGGCTAGCTGCAACTTGTATGTTACTCTGCTGAACATCTTCAACTGGCACCGAAGTGAACACTCATACTTGATGAATAAAAAAACATTAATATTCATGTCTATTATGCTGGTGGGCTTATTTATAACTTTTCAGATATATGCAATCTCAAAAACCTTTCCCAGATCAATCATTCAACTATGTGCTTGCATTTGTTATGAGCTAATAATGAATTGCTATTGCTAGATAACCCTTTCGAACCCATAGTGTCCGTCAATGATCTTCTTAAATTACTGTAGAGGCCACAGGTGGCTGTGTTTCTTTAACAATAATATTTCTGTAAAAATATCACAACATCTTAATTGAAACCTGTTACTGTATTTGTATGGATTTTGGCATTAATAAGAAACCAGAAAAGGGGTATTCTGTCATTTGACATTCATTATTTTTTCATTTATTTACTCCAAGGTGGCTGTGACTTTTCACGTTAGTAGAGACGGTTTCTGTGTTGTTTGGTGATATGAAGTTGGAAACATACCATCTGAATTTATTACAAATACTCTACATACCTGGAAATAAGAATGAATCCCCTTTGCTATGACATACCTGAATGAGCTCTATTGCTACCAATTGTCTTCAGAAGTTACATCATTAGTTAAATGGAGTCCACTTCTGTACAAGGTGTTTTACATTATTTCAGGTTTTCTGTCTCTGGGAGGTTTCACAGATACAGTATAATTCTTCACAAAAACGACATCATGAAGACAAAAGAACATTCAAAGAAAAGTGGAATAATGTTCTTCAAAACATCCAGTCAGTGGTAGGATATAAGAACATTTTCAAGGCACTGAATGTCCCAGAAGCACAGTATAGTCATTTTTAAAGAAATGGGCAGAAAATGTCACAACTGTGAATCTGTATAGAACATGCCACCTTCAAAAACTTCAGGGCTTGAAAAGCGTGTGAAATGGATCCAGCAAAGTACAGAACACAGATAATTCCTTAAAGAAAACCTGTCCAGTCTCCTGGGACTTGGGAATGTATCTTCCAGCAGGACAGTAACTCCAAACAAACAGCCAAAGTTACACTGGAGTGGCCCAGTAAAAGTCCAATTCACAATCAAATTGAGAATGTGAAATCGGTAGAAACTATTCAACAAATATCCCCATCTGACTTGACTGAGCTTAAACAATTTGGCAAAGATTGGGCAAAAATTGCTTTATGAGCAAAGCTATGTATATAGACTTATTCAAATAGAATCATGACTGTAATTGCTGACATGGGTTTCACAACCAAATATTGACTACAGGCGGTGAATACATATGCAATGAAATATTCTCTGTTTTGTATTTGTAATTCATTTAGAACAATTTGTAGATTTGTTTGTTGATAAGTTCCAGGCTGAACATTTGACAGAGCTGCTGTCCCCTACGAGTTGAACCACCAGACCCCCACCCTCGCAGGTGGAGGGAACCTACTAGGGAAAAGTACTTTGAATCAGCAGCAAGGGAGAGAAAGCTAGTACACAAATAAAAGAAGAGCTGTCTACACAGAAATTAGGTTTTTCTTGCAGTAAATTTATGTTACAAAATGTTCTCAACCATACAGAATAACAGTATAAGAATAGTCTCACTTCTCAGTATTAGTGTAAACAGCCTGTCTGCATCCCTGACACTCTTGGGTGCTTTCCCAGCCGTTATCTCCCTCTGAGCAGGTCCAGCTGCAGGCATCAAGGTCGCCATTGAGAGACAGGTAAAGATAAAAAAGTGTCTGCCCTAGCACTCAACCTTTCCTACTTCACATTGTTTTAACACAAAATTCCTATAACATATCAGCAAGGTTCTTTCCATCACTTTGATTGGGGCTTACAATTGGCTCAACCCCCTGTTCTCTTGTTGTGGGATCTGCCTGTTTGGCAACCACCTCTTTGGTCGTCCCACTGTTGGTAACTATGGCAACTGGCTCAGGGTTGTCTTCTTTTCATAACGTTCCTTTGGTTCTTAACTTTCTGTTAGTACGTCCTTTTTTGTCCTTGTTATCAACTGTCCTAAACTGCTTTCCTGTCAGGATCTCCTGGATCACAAGAGCTATGAGTTTTCATCTCTGCAGTATTCAATCTACCTGTTGCTATAGGACACTAGTCTAACTGCCTACCAGTTCCCTCATTCCTTATGCCAAATCTTGAGAATTGATTGGTGCAAATCCATGAAGTAGCACATGCATTGTATTTACTGGCCATTGCAACTCCTTTAGTTGGAATCAGTCCAGTACGGTGGGGAAGGATACTGCAACTCGTGTAGACAACGTCCAGTTGCCACTGGCCCAGCCATATTGGACAAGAATGCATCCTTACATTGCTAGGAACTGCTACGACTTTTGAAAGAGTGTTCATTATTAGGGCACGTATGGCAGGAGCTTCAATGACAAAGACTGCTCAACTTGGTAGTGTTTCAAGAACAACAGTGAATAAAGTTACATCTGCATTTATATCTATGGGAAAGACATTAGTACATTGTGTCTGAAGTTGTGGTCGAAAGAACATATTCAATGACCTAGATCAGGGCTGCTCAATCCTGGTCCTGGAGGTCTGCCATCCAGTAGGTTTTCTGTCCAACCCCAGTTGTGACTAACCTGACTTAGGTTGAATCTCAAATCGCATACTACTTTTTGGATGATGGTGAAGTACGTACTGTTTTGTTTATAGTAATCTAGTATGCCAGTATTGGGTGCGATTGGAACATGCTACCTCATCATAAAATTGCGTCTCAACAATAGATCATTTTGTCGCACATTAACATCACGGCAAGTTTGAATATATAACTAGACACAATTAAGCATTGTGTTAAACTGATTGAGGATTATGAAGTTTACTTCCACCAAAAATAGAATCTATGAACTGTATGGCTTTTGACACTAGCCATTTTGTAATATCATATTAGCCAGTAATAGGCTTACTAGTATCTTACTGCTTTGGAATAGTCATAAGAATTGAACAATTGCTAGCGAGACTGAAGACGAACTTTACACTGCCAAAAATATTTTTTAATTTCATGGCACAGCAACGTTCATTTTTCTTTCATACGTGAAGGGCATTGATGCAATAACTATCAATATAGGTGATGACAACTGACTTTTACATAAATTGAAAAGAGGTGTGGTCCATATTACACCATAAAGCATGCACAGATGCACACTTCGAAAATCCACCAGAAATAGTAGACCATCCGGGATTTTTTGGCAATACTATTTTCACTGTACTATGATTTGAAACATACTAATTTCCCAGCAAACTAATGTGCCGTAGTATATACAGTAGTATGCAAGTATGCAATTTGAGATTCAGCATTCAGCTCATAATTAAAATCAGGTGTGCAAAATTAGGGTTGGAGTGAAAACGTACAGGATGTTAGCTCTGCGGGAACAGGATTGAGCAGCCCTGACACAGATAGATGTGCATTAATGCGATATGTAAGGGAAAACAGAAGAGGCTAGGTGTTTGTAGTAGCATAAAATATAAAATACACTGCAAAAAAAAGGGAACACGTAATCATCACAGTGTAACACCAAATCAATTACACTCCAGGGATATAAATCTATCCAGTTAGGAAGCATAAAGTATTGTGAATCAGTGTCACCTGTTTTGGTGCAAATGAAAGTGCATTGGAGAGGCAACAGCAAGACAACCACCAAAAAGGGAATGGTTTTGCAGGTGGTGGCTACAGACAATTGCTCTCTCCTTATCCTTCCTGACTGATTCTTCTCTAGTTTAGCATTTTGCTAGTGTCCTTGTCACTACTGGTAGCATGAGGTGGTCTGGGGAGGCATATCCTTGGAGGGTCGCACAGACCTCCACGTGCTAGCCAACGGTACCCTGACTGCTGTTAGGTACAGAGATTAAATCCTAAGACCCATCGTCAGACCCTACGCTGGTGCAGTGGGCCCTGGGTTTGAGTGTTCCCTTAATTCTTTTGAGCAGTGTTCATTTGATTTGAAGAGCAATTCTCTGTTTCGTGATTGAGAATGTCAATGCAGGAAATTACCAGACTGTGTCAGCAAGAATTTCCCATTGAAAAGGTTCAGACAGGGATATTATAGTAGAGTTGCAGTACTTAAACCCTTATTACAGGGGTGTCAAACCAGTTCCACGGAGGGCAGAGTGTCTGCAGGTTTTGGGTTTTTCTTTTAAATTGGTTTCCAGTTCAGACCTAAACAACCATGTGAGGGTAGAAATTAACCAACTACTGATCTAATTAATCGATCAAGTACAAGGTGAGAGGGAAAACCTGCAGACACTCGGCCATCTGTGGAACCGGTTTGATACCTCTGCCTTATTACAAACACAAATGCACATTTGTCGCCAAACTAGTGCCAAAACTATAGGCAATATTATACAGAGATGTTGAAAAAAGTAATAAGGTCAGATGTCACCCTGCACCATATTCTCGTGGTGGGTAACTGCATTTGTGGCGTACAAAAAGAGAACAGTACAGGCCTGAATGCTGAATGCTTGACCCCTGAAGTAAGGGGGTCCATAGGCTCTGTTGTGCTGTTGGGGACATTTCCTGGCATGGTTTTGGTCCACTTGTCCCGATAGAGGAAATGGTTATTGCAAATCCTTACCAAGTCATTCTGAGTGATCACCTTCATTCTATAGTGAAAATGTTCTATCCTGTTTGATGTGGTTTCTTCCAGGATGACAATGGCCCAAACAACAGGGCACGAGTATGAACATTCTGTGATTCATATGCCATGGCCTTTGCAGTTTCCTGATATCGAACCACTTGATCCCCTATGGGAGATTTTAAACCAATGTCTTAGAAAGTTCTAGGGACTTGTAGATTTCATGCCAAGGCGAATTGAAACTTTCCTGGCAGCTTGTGGTGGCCCAACACCCAACACCTTACTGAGATACTTAGTGCAGTTTTTTCCTTAAATTTGTCACCTGTCTGCATATTATATATAGCCCTTAGCAGCAAACTAGATAACAAGCTAGCTACAAAATTTGGCTTGGAATTTCCAATTTAAATGTCTGTCCTGGTTGTGGTTTAAGTATAGGTGAGCGAAAACACACTTTGTGTATGCATCCAAAGCTTGTGAAGTCAGACAGAGAAATATGGTTGACTTTCTAGCAAACCTGGTACTTGGATGTAACTAAACTACACTGATTTTTTTTAAATAAACACAACACTTTTGTTTTTGCCCCCATTCATGAGCTGAACTCAAAGATCTAAGACTTTCTCCATGTACACAAAAGACCTATTTCTCTCAAATATTGTTCACTATATTTAGTGAACACTTCTCCTTTGCCGAGATAATCCATCCACCTCACAGGTGTGGCATATCAAGATGCTGATTAGACAGCATGATTATTGCACAGGTGTGCCTTAGGCTGGCCACAATAAAAGGTCAACTTGTCAAATCACCTGAGCTTGAACACATCAACAATAACAAGCTATTTGGGAATTACTCCTTCTAATACTTCAAATAACATAATTCCTTAATATCCTTTAATTATATAATTATAATTAGCATTTTGTTTGCATTCGTATGGTATACACTAGGGCAACAATCGTTTTGGGACAGATTCATGAAATGTCCAAATATAGCATGCATAAATGTGGTTGAATGACTAAAATCTATTTAAGTCCCATTTTTAAAGTCATAAATAAGAAAAAAAAGGGGTATTTTATTGCATTTGTGTTGAATACTTACCAAACATTCTAAATCACTTCTAATTCACAAGTTGTATCTCTCACTGAACTTCAGAAGGTGAAACTGCAGATTTGCTTTGATGCTGAAGTGCATTGAGGTCACTGTGAAGTCTTACACTCTCTGCAGTATAATCACTACAACAAACTTTAGCACTGCATAATTTCCTTTATTATGTATAGTAAAACTAAATATGTCTTAACATGTCAACCTTGAGACCACCTCTAAGACAATGGGCAGTGGTAGAGAGAACCTTGCTAGCCTGGTGAGCATTATGACGTTTTCAGTGACATGATTATGATAGATTAGTGGTCAATAATTTAACACGTGTGTTAGATGGACTATATTTACCAGACCACCTGATGTTGCCAGAATAGAGGTTACACTATAGGGAGTAAATAAATAATAGAGGTATTTTAGGCAGTGCTTTAATACCATGAAATATTCAGCTATTTGGATGATCAAATTTACTGCTAAATTACAGATTCCCTGTTGATATGAAAAGGGAGAGGGAAAGCTGGGGTAGTATGGGAAGCCTTAGAGAAGTAAAGAAACACATGCACACACTCAAAAATATATACATAGAAATACACCCACATCCCAACTCCCCAGGTGGCATATGTTGGAATATACTGGTCAGTGTTTCCCCTGGTCTGGAGTCACTTTTGGTTACTTAAAATTGTACTTGCTTCCACAACACAAACTAAAAAAACATTTTTCCAAAAGAATAATGAAAATGTAATTATGTTGACACCATCTAAAATATACATTAACTGATGCACAGCACTGAACCATAGACATTTATTGGCTGTAAACGTTTGGCTCTCATTTGCATCACTTCTCGCTCTGTTTGCTTCACATTTATGTTATAACTGGCCACTCTGGTCTAAAATGGGATATTCTGTGATTTTGTCGGTTACAGTTATTCACATTCGCTAACACAATAAATCTGGTTCTAGGAAAATATATACAAAACCATTTTACTAAATATTACTAGCCATTGTGAACATAGTTGTCGAAAACAATCTTATGGGCTGGTTTTGTGGACGAAGATTAAGACTAGTTCTCAACCAAAGTCAAGTTCTCCAAAATCGTAGGGGAAATTCTGGAACATTTTATGGTTATTTTTATGTGACACATAATATGGTTTTAAGTATAATTTTTAATTTTATGAGAGAGGTCTGTGGTTTGGTGTGAGTTTTGAGAATCATGTTTAATAGTTTAAAAAAAATGTAGCACATATTCAAGAAATGTGTGTTAGTCTTTGTATTTGATACATTTGTGAGGCCTCTTAGAGCAATGCTTCATTCTTCAAAGACTGTTGACTGTTTTGAGTGTAATAATTTTGTGTGAGAAGTCTGGGTATTAATTAATATGGTGTGGGTTTTGAAGTGTGTTTATAGTTTTGAGAAAATGTAGTACACATTCAGGAAATGTGTGTTAACAGATATTAAAAATGTAAGTAGTAATGCTGGTTAACGCCCTTGAAACAACATGGTCTCCATCTGACTGTTCATCTGACTGGGCAGGTAGAAAGCGCTTGGTTGCCAAATCACTCACTAACTTTGTAAAGGTAAATTGGCCAAATGTTGTGCTTATTTGATGTTGTCAATGAATACAGTATACTAATTTCCCTATGCATGTTTAAATGTTAATCATTTAGTGAAGGGGTGGCTTTTAATCTTAAAATACAGGATTATGTAACATTATTAAACATTAAATAGTAGAATTGTATCCTCTTTATTTGTCCATAACTTGTCAAGGAAAATAAAAAGTAATGTGTTAAGACCAGATTTAGTTCCTACTGTGCACTATTTTGTCTACCTGAAAGAACTGGCTTGGTATTAATATTTACAACAACAATGATTACCAACACTATTTTGGCATCCCACCTCTGATTACAGAATTGGTAACCAAAATGAGAAATGGCGCAATTAGAGGGGTTCACATCCATTATTTAGCTCTCATTAGCTTCCTGTGACTTTGCAGGCTCCGGACCAATGAAAAGTATTGGCCAGGCTCAGGCAATTAGTAAAATTAGTGGCGCTGGATTTGGCGTTGGTTCAGGCCACATGGCCCGGAAGATAGCAGCCTTGTGTCACTTGTGTAATTTGTAACTTTGCATGGGAAATAATGGGCTTGAAAAATCACTGGGGGTACAGATGTGTCAACTTGTATTATTCTGTAGAACAAGGGTTCTATCCTGAGGTACAGGTTTTCTCCAGGTTTCTGGATGGTGAGGTATTGGTGGAAAGTCGCCATTTTGACTGATGATGAGGAAAAGGGACAGAGGTCCACCAAGTGGTAATTAGCAGTCTGGGTTGTGTTTGTTTTAGTTAACGCATGTTTATGCTGATAAAGCTTGACTTGCCAAAAAAAATCTAGTCCCACGTTGGAGCCCTCAAGCTGTTCTGCGGTATCCTTCAAGAATGATGGGTAATCTTGTTCAGTGCCACTGGTAACACTTGCAGTGTCAGTATTAATCAGTAATTACTAGAAATGTTGCAGTAAACCCCCTGTTTTGCTTTATCAATTGCTAAGATTGATCTTTATGCATGTACAGTGATTAAACATGTCTAGCAATCATAACCAGTGGTGAACAAAGGTTGTTAAAGATGCTAGATATATTTGTTTTCATTGTCATTTAAAAAAAAAAATCCATCATATATCTGTAGTAGTGGGAACTATATTACTTTCCCACCAGTTTTGTAATTGGCTGTGATTATCACCTATAGATTTCTTCCCCCTGGCCTAGCATGTGAAAATTGACAAATGTTGTGGCTTGTGCAAGTGGTGATGTGTTGATCCCTTAAATATCCAGGTTGCTAAAAATACACTCCAAGTCACTCATTGTTTGTGACAACATTTCCTCAATACTGCATGCAATGATTGTAATATTTAAATTGCAGTGAAATCTATTTCAATAACAGTGTAGTGTTTACTTTACAGCTGCTTAAAACTGGTGGATGCCACTCACTTGGTTAACGCATGGCGCCTGTAACACCAGGGTTCTGGGTTAGATTCCCCTGGGGGCTAGTAAGAAAAATATGAAAATGTATGCACAAACTACTTTAAGTCACTCTGGATAAGGGCATCTGCTAAATGACTTACATTAATAATATTTTGTAAATTTCCATAAGTGTTCCTGCATAATACTCTTTTAACTTCATTAAGTTGCAAGAGCAAATGCATAAATAAAATATTTTCTATGTATATATTTTTAAATATGAGAGGTATATCACATGAAATCTGTATAGAGGTTATTGGCAGTTTTTTATGCGTATATTTCCCAAATACAATTAAATGCATTTTATTTACATATTTTATAAATACAGTGGGGAGAACAAGTATTTGATACACTGCCGATTTTGCAGGTTTTCCCACTTACAAATCATGTCGAAGTCTGTAATTTTTATCATAGGTACTCTTCAACTGTCAGTGACGGAATCTAAAACAAAAATCCAGAGAATCACATTGTATGATTTTTAAGTAATTCATTTGCATGTTATTGCATCACATAAGTATTTGATACATCAGAAAAGCAGGACTTAATATTTGTTTGCAATTACAGACATCATACTTTCCTGTAGTTCTTGACCAGGTTTGTACACACTGCAGCAGGGATTTTGGCCCACTCCTCCATACAGACCTTCTCCAGATCCTTCAGGTTTCGGGGCTGTCGCTGGACAATACGGACTGTCAGCTCCCTCCAAAGATTTTCTATTGGGTTCAGGTCTGGAGACTGGCTAGGCCACTCCAGGACCTTGAGATGCTTCTTACGGAGCCACTCCTTAATTGCCCTGGCTGTGTGTTTCGGGGTGGTTGTCATGCTGGAAGACCCAACCACACCCATCTTCAATGCTGTTACTGAGGGAAGGAGGTTGTTGGCAAAATCTTGCGATACATGGCCCCATCCATCCTCCCCTCAATACGGTGCAGTCGTCCTGTCCTCTTTGCAGAAAAGCATCCCCAAAGAATTATGTTTCCACCTCCATGCTTCACGGTTGGGAGTGTGTTCTTGGGGTTGTACTCATCCTTCTTCTTCCTCCAAACACGGCGAGTGGAGTTTAGACCAAAAAGCTATATTTTTGTCTCATCAGACCACTTGACCTTCTCCCATTCCTCCTCTGGATCACCCAGATGGTCATTGGCAAACTTCAGACGGGCCTGGACATGCGCTGGCTTAAGCAAGGGGACCTTGCGTGCGCTGCAGGATTTAAATCCACAACAGCGTAGTGTGTAACTAATGGTTTTCTTTGAGACTGTGGTCCCAGCTCTCTTCAGGTCATTGACCAGGATCTGCCATGTAGTTCTGGGCTGATCCCTCACCTTCCTCATGATCATTGATTCCCCACGAGGTGAGATCTTGCATGGAGCCCCAGACCGAGGGAGACTGACAATCATCTTGAACTTCTTCCATTTTCTAATAATTGCGCCAACAGTTGTTGCCTACTCACCAAGCTGCTTGCCTGTTGTCCTGTAGCCCATCCCAGCCTTGTGCAGGTCTACAATCCCTGATGTCCTTACACAGCTCTCTGGTCTTGGCCATTGTGGAGAGGTTGGAGTTGATTGAGTGTGTTGACAGGTGTCTTTTATACAGCTAACGAGTTTGAACAGGTGCAGTTAATACAGATAATGAGTGAACAGGAGGGCTACTTAAAGAAAAATAACAGGTCTGTGAGAGCTGGAATTCGTACTGGTTGGTAGGTGATCAAATACTTAGGTCATGCAATAAAACGCAAATTAATTATTGAAAAATCATACAATGTGATTTTCTGGATTTTTGTTTTAGATTCCGTCTCTCACAGTTGAAGTGTACCTATGATAAAAATTACCGACCTCTACATGCTTTGTAAAAACTGCAAAATCGACAGTGTATCAAATACTTGTTCTCCCCACTGTATTTTCAACCAATATATGTAAATAACCTTTACTGAAATACAAAAGTTTGGGGTCACTTAGAAATGTCCTTGTATTCCATGAAAACCTACATGAAATGAGTTTGAATAGGAAGAATATAAAAATGTATTGGATATATAGTTATTGACAAGGTTAATGATAAATATGATTTTTATTGAAATAATAATTGTGTCCTTCAAGCTGCTCTCACTACAGCTCAATAGGTTTGCGATCTGGTGACTATGCTTGCAACTCCATTATACCGAATACCAGCTGACTGCTTCTTCCCTAAATAGTTTTTGCATATTACGGGATCTTTGTTTCTGGCCATTTTGATCCTGTAATTGGACCCACAATTGCTGTTGCTCCAGATACTCAACTAGTCAAAAAGCCAGTTTTCAGCTGTGCTAACATAATTGCAAAAGGGTTTTCTGATGATCAATTAGCCTTTTAAAATGATCAACTTGGATTAGCAAACGTGCCATTGGATCATAGGACTGATGGTTGCTGATAATGGGCCTCTGTACGCATATGTAGATATTCCATTGAAGATTTAAAAAAAACAGCAGTTTCCAGCTACTATAGTCATTAACAAAAATGTTATTGTATTTTTGATCAATTTAATGTTACATTAATGGACAATTATTTTTTTCTTTATTAAACAAAGACATTTCTAAGTGACCCCAGATATTTGAATAGTAGAGTGCATTTTATATAAATGTAGCTCTATCTTGGTCTCATCTGATCACAGTGTGTCATTCTTTCTGCCACCCTCCCATACAGACCAGTGTTACAGTATGCAGAGCTTTTGATATGGTTGACTGGTGCACCATCACTTCACTCCCACCCACTGAGGCTGTTGCTCCTTGATTTTTGGCCTAGCTGTTGCTTCTCCTTGTTTTGATGGACAGGCTTTTTTTGGCAGTGTTGATTCTTGTGCTGACTGGGATATCCAAACACTTGGATACTACTTTGTAACCAATGGTAAAGTAATTGTTTCCTACTGAGGGCAATTTCTATTTGTGTAAACTGTGAGCTTCCACAAAATAGAGGGTGAATACTGTGCTTGCAAATAATTCTCAGCATGAATCCAATGTCACTTAACTTTTTAATAAGTGATTTTGAGAGTAAGAGTTTTAAAGTAAAATAATACCCAGAAGAAAATGTCAAGATAATGTTGGCAATTAAAATTAAAGTACAAATGTGAGAATTGGTCAGGGGTTTAATTACTAATTCAAGGCACTGTATAACTGCAGATACAGTGATCTAAGATACTGTGATCTATTTATTTAAGAATCAATGCCATTTTTGATTAAATCAATGCCATTTTTAGCTTGGTTTATTGTGTTACAGTACAGCCAAGAGCAATACCTCTGTTGATCTCCCTGTAAGGAATAAGGACGTGACCACATCTATTACTTCAGTGTCTGCAGATGCTAAATGGGTAGGATATTTAAACTACAGTAAAAGTTGGCCTTACAAGGATCCAAAGAATTAGGCTAAAGGACCTTAGAGGCAGAAAATGTTTAAGACTTTTTAAAATGTTATGATATTTGAGCTATAATGTAATTTGCCAGGGATAAATATTCAGTATGCACATTTCAAAGACAAATATAGAAAATGTAGACAAGAATAATCTCACAAAATATTAAATGGGATTAACAAAAGCATAACCTAAATGCTTCTTGAGGTGTCATCGATAAAAGGATTTATGATTATTCATCATCATAATACGTATGTCAAGATTGTCATATCTTCATTGTCTTATGCTGTCAGCTTTATCTTCACATCAATCTAGACAAATCAAAATTGTTGTATTTTTTCCGTCTTCTATATTTGATTTAACACATGGTCTGCATTTAGAGTGTAACAACAAGATTACCTCATCCCCTCAGGTTACCGCTCCTGTAATAATGGTTGCTATAGAAGTGATGAACTTCCATAATTGTGCTCCCACCACAGACACAATGTCATCTCCAATTAATTAATCTGCAATCAATTGGTTGGATTTGTCACAAAACATGAATTAGTCAACATGGGATTCATTCTTATTTTCAATCATTACTCTATATGATAAAATCCCTATAGACTCTCCCTGAGTATCTAATAAATGAAAGTTTTGTTAGGATTTCCATTAAGTCTGTGTTGTTGTACTGTATTGCGAGGGAGTTTTGGCATACTTTTTCCTTTGAATGGTCAGGTTTGGACATTTTAAATGTTTACGTGCTGTATATGTGCACTCGAACACATGCTGCCAACTGAGGCTCCCACTAACGTGGGTGGTGTCACTGAGCACTTTCCACTGCTGGTGCCACTCTTTGGTTCATCCTGCTCCTCGACTTCTGTTCAAGAGTCGCATTTTGTTGCCCCTACGGCGTAATGGAAGGGCAAAAAAGTTGTTGGCGATATATAAACTAAGAGGCAGTCAGATTGTTGCCTCTGCCTTCTCAACAGCAGCCAAAGCATACCGACAGATTGGTTGTCAGAATAAGGAACCTTTTCCGCATTCCATCACATCAGTAGAAGGAAGGCCTTGCATCAGTTCAGTTGAAGGAAGGCCTTGCACAAACATAGATCAGAAATGTGGAGATGGGAGATTTTCCTCTAGTACATCTCAGCCGTTATTTTAGGCAGTGGCATCATTAGAAAGGCAGTACACATGCATTCAAAAACAGCAAGGGCTTTCACACCTAAATGTAGAGAGTTTTTGTCAAAGATGGACTTTATGTAAGATTTTGGTATCTCGTATACACAGTTAGGTCCAGAAATAATTGGATACTGACACAGGTTTTGTTATTTTGGCTGTTTACCAAATATATTCAAGTTACAGTTAAATGATGAATAGGAGCTTAAAGTGCTGTCCCTCAGCTTTAATTTCAGGGTATTCACATCCTCTTTTTCAAGGGACCAAAAATAATTGGACAATTGACTCAAAAGCTGTTTCATGGACATGGTGTGGGCTATTCCTTTGTTATTTTTACATTAATTAAGCAGGTTAAAGGTCTGGAGTTGATTCCAGCTGTGGCATTCACATTTGGAAGTTGTTACTCTGAACCCACCACATGCGGTCAAAGGAGATATAATTAAAACAAGCCATCCTTAGGCTGCAAAAAAAAAATCCATCAGAGAAATAGCAGGAACATTAGGAGTGGCTAAATCAATAGTTTGGTACATAAAAAAAGAACACACTGGTGAGCTCTGCAACACAAAGTCCTGGACGTCCACAGAAGACAACAGTGGTGGATGATCGTAGGATCCTTTCTATGGTAAAGAAAAAACCCTTAATAACATCCAGCCAAGTGAAGAACACTCTCCAGGAGGTAGGCATATCATTATCCAAGTCTACCATAAAGAGAGGACTTCACGTGATTAAATACAGAGGGTTCACCACAAGGTGCAAACCATTCATAGGCCTCAAGAATAGAAAGGCCAGATTAGACTTTGCCAAACAACATCTAAAAAGCCAGCCCAGTTCTGAAACAACAGTCTTTGGACAGATGAAACAAAGATCAACCTATGGAGAAGGCTTGGAAGCATACCACATCATCTGTAAAACATGGTGGAGGCAGTGTGATGGCATGGGCATGCACGCCTTCCAATGGCACTGGGTCACTAGTGTTTATTGATGATATAACAGAAGACAGAAGCAGCCAGATGTATTCTGAAGTGTATAGGGATATATTGTCTGCTCAGATTCATCCAAATTCACCGAAGCTGATCGTACGGCGCTTCACTTTACTGATGGACAATAGCAATGGCAACCCAGGGGTTTTTTAAGGCAAAGAAGTGGAATATTCTGCAATGGCCAATCACCTGATCTCAACCCAATCGATCATACATTTCACTTGCTGAAGACAAAACTTAAGGCAGAAAGACCCACGAAAAAACAACAACTGAAGACAGCTCCAGTAAAGGCCTGGCAAAGCATCACAAAGGAGGAAACCCAGGGTTTGGTGATGTCCATGTGTTCCAGACTTCAATCAGTCATTGCCTGCTAAGGATTCTCCACAAGTATGGATTAAATAATTACATTGTATTCATGATTGTGTTAATTTGTCCAATTACATTTGAGCCCCTTAAATAAGGGGACTGAAAATGCAATTCAAACAATACTTTTTTTTCAACCCCTTCAATTAAAGCTGAAAGTGTGCACTTCAGTTGCATCTCGTTTGTTTAATTTCAAATCCATTGATTGTGTCTGTGTCCAAATATTTCCGGACCTAACTGTAATCCACTTATTTCTTTCATCTGAAACTTGGTTATCTAAGAATACAAATTATACAGACATTGCATTTACACAATGTATTAAAGAACAGAAACATTTATTAAGAACACGAAAGGCTGGCGGCATGGCCATATTTACAAAAAAGGAAATGACCTTTAAGTCTATATTCTGAAGTCTATCTGTATTTGTAAGGAATTTGAATTTCCAGCCTTAAGTATTAAATAGTAAATCACATAATGAACCAATTGGACACATATCGAAGGAAGTGATTATCAATGGGGATTTTAACCTTAACTAGGAATGGCAGGAAGCAGATAGTATTAAGCAGGCCTATGCTTAACCAAGCCAACTAAGCCAAATCTAAAGGAGCCAATAAAGTCTACATTGATTGATTATACACTGCTCAAAAACATTTAGGGAACACTTATATCACACATGGGGTTTCAATGAACAAAATATATCAAGGATCAAAATCTTTACTGTACATTGTGTAATTCGCTGAGAACAGAATGACGTAACAACAGCCAAAGGAAATCAAAATCACCAACCGATTTAGGGCTGGATTCAAACTCACACCAAAAATCCAACTTGCATGAAATTCATCAAACCAACTCATAATGTGACTCAGTAGTGTGTATGGCCCCCATGTGCCTGTTTGCACTACTGACAAGAACTGGGCATGCTCCTGATGAGACGGTGGATGGTGTCATGGGGGATCTCTTCCCAGATCTGGATCAGGGAGTCAGTGAGCTCCTGGACAATCTGTAGCACTACTTGGCAACATCAGATGCACCGATTCATAACATCCCAGAAGTTCTCAATTGGATTCAGGTCTGGGGAACGTGAGGGCCAGTCAATGGCATCAATGCCTTCTTCATCCAGGAACTACCTACACACTCTGGCCACATGAGGCCAGGCATTGTCCTGCACCAGGAGGAACCCAGGACCCACTGCACTAGCGTAAGGTCTGACGATGGGTCTGAGGATTTCATCCAGGTACCTAACAGCAGTCAGGATAATGTTGGCCAGCACATGGAGGTCTGTGCGACCCTCCAAGGATTTGCCTCCCCAGTCCATCACTGATTCAAAGCCAAACTGTCATACTGGATGATGTTGCAGGCAGCATAACGTTCATCATGGCATCTCCAGACTCTTTCATGTCTGGCACATGTGCTCAGTGTGAACCTGCTCTCATCTGTGAAAAGAATGGGGCGCCAGTGGCGGACATGCCAATTCTGGTGTTCTCTGGTGAATGCCAATCGAGCTGCACAGAGCTGGGCTGTGAGCACAGGTCCCACTAGAGGACGTTGGGCCCTCATGCCACCCTCATGGAATCAGTTTTCTCACAGAAACATGCACACCAGTACCCCACTGGAGGTCATTTTGTAGGGCACTGGCAGTGCTACTCCTGTTCCTCCTCACACAAAGAAGCAGATACCAGTCCTGTTACTGGGTTGATGCCCTTCTAGGGCCCTGTCCAGCTCTCCTCGTATAATCTCTCCACCAATGCTCTTGAGAGTGTAATGGGAGACAGAAAACCTTCTTGCGACGGCACGTATGGATGTGTCATCCTGGAGGAGTTAGACTACCTGTTTAACCTGAATGGACTGCAGGCACCGCCTCATGTAGTGACATGGACACTAGCAAAACGTAAAACTAGAGAAGAATCAGTCAGGATGGTTAAGGAGAGAGCAATTGTCTGTGGGCACCACCTGCAAAACCATTCCCTTGTCTTGCTCTTGCCTTTTCAGTGCACCTGTTGTCACTTTCATTTGCACCAAAACAGGTAACATTGATTCACAATTGCTTATGCTCCCTAACCGGACAGATTGATATCCCTGAAATATAATTGAATTGGTGGTATAGTATGAGGATTGCGTGTTACTTGTTGCCTTAATTTTGTTGAGCTGTGTATATTGATTGAATGAAGGCTACATTTTGCAGAACCTGGTGCAAAAAATGTCATTTATATATTGCACTCATTTAGGCATCAACGAGATAGAAACAAATTCTGATGGTGTCAAAACTTATGATACTGAGTTTTTGATGACAGGATGATAGGAAATATTATGTAATGGATGATAAGCTGTAGATAACGGGACCACTATACCAGCAGTCTGGACCTATTCCTCACAGTCTCCACCGCATTGGATAAGACCAAGCCTGGATGTCTCCATGCAAAGAGGATGCAAGGTGTTTGCCATAACTGTTGATCTTCTCTGAATCTTCTAAAACCAATTAGCTTCTGCTTAATTGAGTGATGCAAGCTGTGACATCACCCATGCAAGAGGGACAAAATCAGAAAAGACAGAAAACATTTATTTCTCACTTAAAGACCTGAGAATGATTATTGTTGTATTTCTTTCATACTCAACTGTAAATTGCAATCCTTTGTAATTTTATGTACCGAGCATTTCGTGTCACTATTGCGCACTGTTTGCATGATTCCCCATACCCTCTGGAAGAGGCACTACAGGCTATTGTAATGCATCTTGTCTGGCAACATCCCATGCTCTTCTGGAAGTGTTTTGAGCCATTGTCTGTAAATTGTGGAACTCAGTGGTCCCACCACAAGATTGACGGACCCCAGGTCATAACAGTGGGTGCTCATCTGCAGCTCTACAATAAAGATGGTAGCACTGATAGAACTGAAATACCTACATGTTACCGTAAATTCCTTACAAATTCTAATGTACCTCTGGGAAATATCAATTTGCCTGCCTCTTAACCTACTCCTCTCTGACAGTTTTTGAGAGTATACTTGTCCCTCTTGCATGGATGATGTCAGCATATGGAAAACTCAAAGTATACACATTATTATTGTTTGCCACTGTATTCCAACACTTTGGATTTGAAATAATACAATGAATATTGGGTTTAAATACAGACAGTCAGCTTTAATTTTATAAGATGTTTTGTATCTGTGTCTGCCCATTTTGCCTGGTGATGCTCTACCAAGCCTGTATTATAGCCATCTTAGCTTTTTGCTTGTTTCTGGGACTTTTTGCCCCCAGTTGTCAGTATGGAAGAGGCTCAATTGGATTCAGATTGAGTGATTGACTTGGCAAGTTCAGCTTCGTTTTTCTTAGTCACCGACCTTCTAGCTGCCATCGTCCCATTTCCCTTCTGCACATGAACACATACCTGGACTGTTTTGTCTTATCACACACAACTATTCCAAATTCCCTCAATGCCATGTCTATTTATGTCTCCCATTTACCCAGTGTCTTTGTCCAGTATTGTTTGGTGTTAAGTGTGTGCTGTTTAGAAGAGTAGCTACGTGTTTAATCTAGAGGTTTTGCTTAGGGCAGACACCTGTTGATTTTGATTTTGTGCCTGTTTGGCCATCTTTATTTAGTGCCTTCAGTACGCTTTCCCGCATTGTATTTGAAGCATTCTTAGTGTGAATTAAAACATGGTTTTCAACACCACCTCATCTGCTTCTGGTCCCTGCCTAACCGCACCGTGACAGGTCTGCACATCTGCATACTGTAGTCTCTGAAATCTATTTCTAGAGAATCTAGAGTTCCTAAAATGTTGGACTGTTTTTAGGGTTTTTTCCTTGTTCCCTGTTTTGGTTGTGCCTCTGACCGTTTTTTTGTTGTTGATTTTTCTGCCTTATGATGTCAACCTTGACTTATATTAAGCATTGAATCAAGACTAGACTTAGATATCTCTCTTGTGAATGCACTAAAAATATACACGGAATACCACTATCATTAGCAAGCTAGCTAAAAAATATCTTGAGGGTTTCATTCAACACGCATGCTGGTTTTTCAACTTGGATGATGGTGCATTGTGCATTATCTTTCCTATTTTGTTCAGTTTCCATTGCTGCTTATGAACAAAACTGAAAAGGATGTAATGAAAAGCCTGGCCAATGTGATCCACCAGCACACCTCCATCCTCCAAACTAAAAAATGTCAGCCAACGAGTGTCACAAAAGTGTTGCAGTCAAATCATGTAATTGGTCGTTGTCTTAAAATTAGTACTAACAGTTTTCTCCACTAATTAAACCAGTCACTGGAAAACAAATAAGAACCGTAGTTCCGACACAGTCCGACGTGGTGTGATTCCTCTAGTGGAATTGTGCTATTAAAGAGGAATGAATCATCCATTCCTACAGTCATCTGTAAGTGAAATACAGCAAAGGCATTTGCAGTTGTCTGCTAAATCATACATTATCCAAGCCGTGGACAAGTGAATGTTCTGAAACAAAGGAAACATTTCTTGATTATTTGGGGCTAATTATGGCTGAGGTACAGTAGTGGTAACTGGGTAATTGTAGCTGAGATACAGTAGTGGTAACTGGGTAATTGTAGCTGAGGTACAGTAGTGGTAACTGGGTAATTGTAGCTGAGGTACAGTAGTGGTAACTGGGTAATTGTAGCTGAGGTACAGTAGTGGTAACTGGGTAATTGTAGCTGGTTGGATCACGACTCCTTGAAGCTTCAGTGACTACCACCCATAGTGGCACCCTAACTTAATAAACATTAGGCCCTAATCAGCAGATTTTCAAGGGAATCCCGAGCACCACTGGATTTGGGAACATGAGTTATATTGCAATGACTCTGGCTTTTGTGGAAAGAAACCAAATTCCAAATCATACTGGCCAAATTGTACTTTGTAGGTTACACGGTAATGGAATAACACTGTAGGTTAAACGGTAATAGAATAACACTGTAGGTTAAACGGTAATAGAATAACATTGGGGTTTCTCTGACTGTATTCATGTAGTTTTTTGCATGCCGAACAAAGACAACATCAGAGCATCCTACTGTGTTTTGAAAGAGCATAAATTACAGACAGAGTGCAGAACTTAATGAGCCAAAACGAAGACCCTTATAGGCACTTACTGTAGCTGAGCTCAACACCATTGAGAGAATGCAGGTGAGAACAAGTGGATGCAAACATGGAAGGAACTGTGTTTATATTGTATGACCACAGCATTAGTAGTAGTTTAACAGGACTAAACAACTCAAACCTTGGCATGGTGCAAGTATGTACTACACTATAAAGAAGGCAATAGCCACTACTTTTTTCAACCAATAAATACAAGGAGTGTTACCAATAGAGGATTGAGCTCTCAACAACTTAAATAGAGAATTTAAAAGCAGTCTTATGAATTAAAGGTAACCTCGTAGCATGCAACAAGCAAAGAAGAGAGGTTCTCAGAAAGGGAGAGTTGGACCTTGTTTTGTCATTTAATTTACACAACATTAAAGGGCTGCCTGAATTCAAAGACTACACAAAAAGTTTTGTGTTTTTTATACTCTCTTTCTTTTAACCCTTTTTAGGGTTAAACTGTGGACTATGCCAGGAATTGTATATAACTAATGAAATATGAATTCATTTTTGCGAGTCCAGACATTTTTCTGGAGCATCTGCTCGACTAATAGTAAGTGTGACAGCTGTTTGTCTGATTGGACACTGAGCAAGTGTTCCATTTGCAGTTTGCATGCCGTGTTGCGAAACTGATTTTGACACATTTTAATGCTGAAGAATTTCTAGTTAACTGCACATATTGTGCTTTGGCCTTTAAATTCAAGCCAGACAAATAAAGCAAAACTCTCAACAGCTTTAATGCAGATATATATTTGTAATGTGAAGGAAGTCATTATTCTTTTTTTTTAAATATTGTTATGAAGTGAGATCAACTCAGGACACTCCCTTTACATTTATCTCTTGCAGTTTAAAACAAAGGAAAACCAGGTCAAATGACTTTTGTGTCACTGAGTACAGTGTACGTATGTGTGAATATGTGCAAATGTATTAGATTTACTATAATAATGCCTACTTTTCCTCATTTCGAAGTACTTTTAACAATACTCATCCAGTCAGTGTCTTTTCATTCACCCTGTCTATGTTCACGGCTGCAGGTGGCGTTTCAGTACAATATTTAAACGAGAAATACATCTTGCTCCCCCAACCCACCTATTCCCTCCCCCACTACTACCGCCCAAGTGCGTCCCTGCCTGGTGTTTCAGCTCTGAATAGCATTACCATCAGTCCAGTGTAAATAACATGAAGTGGCAACTCATAAATAGTTAATGATGCAAAAAATCCATGAAGCTGGTCCCTTGGCTTTAACAAACACTGCACCGCTGCCAGTTGCTGCATTCCTGGAGGGACTTTGGGGGTGGCCACTGTTGGTTTGAATCATAAGTCGCACAGTGACGATTCACAGAACGATTAGTAACAGGTGGTAAAATACCACTGCAGGTTATTCAAGGAGGACTGACTTCACAGAGCTAAAGACACTATTAGGTGTTTGCTCTGAATATCAATACATACAGATGCAGAGATAGTAGTCTTTAAGGAAAGGGCAGGAGAACACTAATGTGGATTCAATCTAATGCCGGATTAAGGGCAGTGTTTTTAAAGATGACAAGTTATGGTAAATGCTGGAAATGTCGTCTCGATCTGAAATGGTCTTTAGCAACAAAGCCTGTAACCCACTTTCAGATTGATTCAAGGCCTGACGGATTATACAGTTTTGTTAGGTTTAACTTGAGTCCTATGTCCAAAATGAATAAGTTAAAGTGTAGCTATGTAAAGAGAACACAAAGATTGACCAAATCTCTCATCAGGGTTCACTAGAATTATTGTTAAAAAATGTACAACGCACTATGTGTGTATTCAAGCTGCTAATGAGTGGTTAGTCTTCAGGGTTTGTGTTAGGTTAAGTCATGGGTGCCAGGGGAGATACTGTAAGTATCTCAAAATATAAAATCACCTTGTTTCGAATCGCTGCCGAATCGTATCCATATTTCATGATCGTTGTTTCCATGATCAGTTAAATCTGCCAGGTCTGATTATGCACACAACCAGCAAACTCAGATCCAACTCCACAAAACTTGGCTACCAGAGCCAACCTGCCTTTCATATGAAACTGTCCCGACCATACCTTGTTATGTACAAAGTCTTAGTTTCAAACCTAGACTGGACCTCCACCCCATTCTTCCCTGATACACAACATTATTTCCATGGCTCAAGATTTCCTCATGCACACAGTTTCCCTATCAGCTGCCTGCCTGTCTGTCAGTGTGAGGACGGTAATTCAGAAGGGAAGGGGCTGTGGAACAGCTGCTCTCGCAACAGCCAATAATAATGCAAAAAAAATAACTAACCTTAAAAACTGGGGAGATGGGAGTAAATTGGGAATGTATACAGCCCCTCTCCCGTGAATTGTCTCTCTCCTGACAAGCAGCTCATTGCATTTCCCATCATGCATCTGATCGGTCATTCAGAAACACAAAACACAAATAAGTCAAGTCGACCATCTGCTTGTTACGGCAACTATAAAAGTGCATCTTTTTAAATAAACAATAAAATTGACAGGCCAGAGACCACCTGAATAGAAAATCTAATATTTCATGTTATTTAAGTTGTGTTTCCGCTGGCTATTAAAAAAAGCATTCTCTTTAATTTATTACAGCAAGACACACAATACTCGTGTCATCCTCATTTTCTAAATCAATAATCAGCACAGCATGCTTCATTAACAGTGACCAATCACAGACGAGCTGGGGATCTCATTTTACAACACAAGCATTCCGAAGACATAAACCATCTGCTACTTGTAGAAACAGAAAAATCAAATTAATCCATTCTTATCATGCATTCAGATTTTAAAGCAATTAAAGATGTTCTCTGTCTAATCGCAGACGCAGAAGTAGCTTGGTAATGAGGAAGGCAAACTATTCGGTGAACTTTCCAGGGTTCTCAACGATGCGTCTTGGAAACTTTACAAGACTCACACTCCAGTGAGCCGTTAGTCCTACAATACAGATGTTGGCAACAACAATGCATTTTTTATTAAGCATTTAATCATTGTGCAAACCAAGAATTCCCATAATATCGAACTCAGATACAAAATATGGAGATGCCAAATCATCCAGTGTAATATTTTCTTTTTTAATATAAGAAATAAACAGTTGCCAAATAAGCACAAGTTGTTTTAAGATTATAAAACAAATGAACTGCAATTTAGAATTTACCTTAATTTAGCATGGGGAGATATCATTTTCACTAGAATACTAATTTGGCTTTGGTTGTTTACTAATCTCAAAGGACATGTATTAAACCTTTGCCACAACAGATTATGATGATATCATAGAAAAGGACAGATTTTCCTTGAAAGGGACCCTATTTTGGACTCACAGTCTTGGAATCTGGTCATTGACCATATCAGATGTTTGTAACAGCCTCATGTCTTCTCAATGAAATTGTCAATCAGTCCTAACGAGACCAGCCAGCAAAATACATCAAGACACATACACACACACAAACAAACGCACATTCAACTGAATGGATGAGTAAGAAGAGTAGTTGGAGAATGAGTTGTTGAGTTACAGTATTTGTACTCTTAGCATAGTAGTCACTATGTTGATCACTGCTAACACTTGTGGCAGTTGAAATTCACGAGGTGCCCCTCTGTCGGGGCTTCTCGGCTGGCAACCAAGCTGAGCCCAGAGAGCAATGAGCTCATTGTTACGCTCCGACAGTTGCTCTCCATTTCAGAGCTATCAACAGCTGTCGATCGAGATGTCCTGGACCTCGTCCATCAATCACAGAACCATCGTCAGGAGACACAACAATAACAGTCAGCCAGATCCAGATATACAGCCCTAGAGTTAAACAAAATGTGACAACAACAGCCAGACACAAACATGACTCAACTCTTGATGCTTTAAAATCCTCCCCATTCGTATGATAGTATTGTCAAACTGTTACTTTTTTCTGCAAAGACGTCAATAGAGCATATAGACCGAATACTGAAGTAACTGTATGGAGTAAGAATTTGAATTTGAACAAATGCTTCAAAGAAGTAGTTTGTCTTTGTTTATCTTTATTGATGCTAACTGTAACCTTCAACCTCTATTGTCTGAGAGCACATTATTGTCCCACTAACTCAAGGAGGCCATTGTACATCTAATAGGGATGTCATGTCATATTATAAAGAATGGGCATTCAGCAAATAAATTGCTCTGGAGTCATTGTTATGGATTCAAAGCTATCCATCACTCAAATCCTATTACACAGTTGATTCAGGGTGAGCAGCATATTTTCTTCTAGCAGACTGAGTTACCAAAGCCACACACCTTTCATGCTAGAGGTATTTTCCAGCGTCATACCTCCACATCATTTGGGTGATTGCATAGACTCAGAAACATACCAAACACATGCTGTCAACACAAGAGTCGGAAAAGGCAATAGAAGTCTCAAGAACTACTGAGAAGAAAAACGAAATGGCTGTTTTCATATTATTAAGCATAAAGGAAATCCATATAGAATTGTTTTTGCATTACAACAGCAGACAATGACCATAAATACTTTTCAATCCACTGCAGTAGTAGTGGATTTAAATGTATTTTACTGTATTACATATTTGCCAGTGTTGTGATTGGGTGTGATATTTGCCCATTGACTTTTTTAGCAGTGCCTGGGTGATGCGATGCAGCGCCATTTCCTGATTATTGATCTAACTATGCTGTCTAGGATATCCAACACTTTTTCTATTACTT
This sequence comes from Esox lucius, assembly GCF_011004845.1. Taxonomy (NCBI): domain Eukaryota; kingdom Metazoa; phylum Chordata; class Actinopteri; order Esociformes; family Esocidae; genus Esox; species Esox lucius. Next base: position 13,472,653 of record NC_047588.1, on the reverse strand, counting down.
TATCTCATGTCTGTGGAATGGTCTTGGTCTTAATTTCCTTTAAGATTAACAGACAAACCAATGATCCTTCAACAGTAGATTCTATATTCTGAAATTGGGACAGCAATTTCTGTTTTACAGGTGGAGGCCAATGGTGAAGAAAACGCTATAAGACTTGTTTATTTCTGTTTCACAGCCCCATTCTGTGAAAGTTATAGGTCATCTGAGGCTGTCAGACTTTCCCGGGAAATTCACTACTAGCTAACTCTTACCTGACGAACGCAGCAAATACATTATAGATAACAACTGACGATAATCTTTTAATAAACAATACTTTAGATACAATATTTTATTAGTTTTGAAAATGGCACGATTTTATAATACTTATGAAGCCCTCGAATTTATTTTGGATTGTGGTGAGGAAGTAGCCAGCGGTGAATCGGGGCAGGATGATTTTTCCTCAGGTGATGAAGATCTATACGAAGATGGAATAGATCCAGCTGAGGAAATGTAAGTACAATTAAATAATTGCATTTGAACAAATGCACCTATTCAGTATGCATGGGCTATCCGTTAAGTGTGGTAATTGGTAATTATTTTGTTTGTCAGATAAGGGGAAGAATAGAAGGCAACGCTAGCGCCAAAGCGTTGCGCGTTTCCTTACGTATTTACTGTTTTGATTGTTCCATGAATTTGTAATTGAAAGTGTACATTTACTTGAACTGTTGTATTTATTTCAAATGGGAATATATTTATGAAAGAAACGCAGTAAAAAACACATTGGAACAGGCCTGGCTACTGACACGTGAACTATCATACCCCAGCTAAATTATCTGTGTGTCTATTCACATCTCCACAGTGCTGAAGTGAGGATTGGGGATTTTTGTCTATGAAAACTCTGGGAGATGGTAAGGAAGGCTTTGTCAACTAAAGGTTTACAGTCTAAACTTCCTACATTTATTTATTTTAGTCAATAAGAGGAGCCAGATGAACCAACAACCTCCAAGGTAGCAGAACCTATACCACAACCAACCCATTTTCCTCAAGAGGCCACAACACTACTGACAACACCTTTCTCTACAAGAAGGTCCCGTACTAGGAGAAGGCTCTCCACCCCTGGCAGTCTGTCTCATGCCACCCAGAGACACAGGCGTTCACACTCAACAGCACGGTCAAGAACACCACACCATGCTCCAAAGCCTACAAATGAGCCTGCCAGAGAGTGGAAACTGAGAAAGACAGCTATATTGGACCTGTCCCTCCAAAATTCTGCCCCAACAGGACCGTTGGGGTGCAGGTGGATGCAACGGAAGATCATAGTCCCATAAAGGTATTCAAGCTGTACTTTGATGAAAAAGTTGTAAACTGGCAAGTATAGAGAGTACAGAGATATTGTTATTCACGTTGGCACCAACAACGTTAGGATGAAATAGTCAGAGGTTACGAAGCAGAACAGCATCAGCGTGTAAACTAGCTAGAAAGATGTGTCGGCATCGAGTAATTGTCTCTGGCCCCCTCCCAGCTAGGGGTAGTGACGAGCTCTACAGCAGACCTGCGCAACTCAATTGCTGGCTGAAAACGGAGTTCTGCCCGTCGCTGGAGGTAGAGTTTGTAGATAACTGGCTCTCTTTTTGGGACTCTCCCAGAAATAGGGCCAGGCCTGATCTGCTGAGGAGCGACGGACTCCATCCTAGCTGGAGTGATGCTCTTCTTTTATCTAGGAACATTGACATGAGTCTTACTCCTATAGCCTCACCATGAGAGAGGGTGAAGGTCAGGCCGCAGGCTGTTAGCCAGCCTGCTAGCATAGTGGAGTCTGTCGATAGCATAGCCAGAGTAGTTAGTACAGCTTTATCTATTGCCACTGTGACTAGATCCAGGCTGAGAAAAGTTAAACAAGGTAGTGCTAACAAAAACAACCTTATTAAGATACAGCCTTCCTCCACCTTGGTGGAGGGCAGTTGCAGTAAATGAATTAATCTCTGATCATAAACTAGATGTTATTGGTTTATGTGAAACGTGGCTAAAGCCTGATGAATTCACTGCCCTAAATGAGGCCTCTCCTCCTGGTTATACTAGTGATCATATCCCTCGTGCATCCTGAAAAGGAGGGGGTGTTGCTAATATTTATGACAGTAAATATAAATTCCAAAAAAATTACTTAATCAACTATTTCCTGTGCTAGGTCAGCCAATGTTGAACATAATAAATTGCTCCCTTTCCTCCGCATGTGTACCAAACTCACAAAAAATTGCGGAAATTAAGCCTCTTCTAAAATAAACTACTGTGGATCCCGACATATTAAACAATTATAGGCCAATATCGAACCTCTCGTTCCTCTTAAAAATCTTGGATAAATGTGTTACCCAACAACTGAATGCCTTCCTGAAGACAAATAACATTTATGAAATGCTCCAGTCTGGTTTCAGATCCCATCATAGTACTGAGACTGCACTCGTGAAAGTAAGAAATTACCTTTTAATGGCCTCAGACAAAGGTTCTGCATCTGTCCTGTTGCTTCTTGATCTTAGTGCTGCTTTTGACACTATTGATTACTCCCTTCTCTTAGAGAGACTGGAAACCCATATTGGGCTTTGTGGACATGTTCTGGCCTGGTTTAAATCTTAATTATCTGAAAGATATCAGTTTTTTAGTGTTGATGGCATATCTTCTGACAAGTCAAAGGTATGCTTTGGTGTTCCTCAAGGCTCGATTCTGGGCCCATTATTGTTCTCACTATATATTCTGTCTCTTGGCGATGTAATCTGAAATCACAATGCAAATTTGCACTGGTATGCTGATGACACACAGTTATATATTTCAATGAAGCATGGAGAAACCCCAAAATGTGCTACTTTGGAAGCATGTATTTCAGATATTAGAAAGTGGATGACAGAACTTCTTGATCTTAAACTTTCTTGATCTTAAACTGCTTGTTTTAGGACCCAAGAAACAAAGAGTGTTGTTAGCAGATCTCACTGTGAACCTCGACGGCTGCATAGTTGTATCCCAAAAAACTGTAAGAAACCCCTTGACCTTGACCTCGGCGTTACCCTTGACCCTGACCTCTCCTTTGATGAACATATGTCTCAAGAGTTGTAAAATCTGAAACTTTCTATCAAAAACGGATGTAGAAAAACAAATCCATGCTTTTGTTACTTCTAGACTAGATTACTGCAATGCTCTTCTTTCCGGTTACCCTGACAAATCAATAAATAAACTTCAATTAGTGCTGCACACAGCTGCTAGAATCCTATCTAGAAAAAAAAAAAAAATCACACATTACTCCTGTACTAGCGTCCTTACACTTGCTGCCTGTTAGGGTTAGGGCTGATTTTAAGGTTTTACTGTTAACCTATAAATCAATACATGGACTTGCTCCTACTTACCTTGCTGAAATGATCCAGCCATACATACCTACACGTAACCTACGATCGCAAGATGCAGGCCTTTTAATTGTACCTAGAATTTCTAAACAAACAGCCAGAGGCAGGGCCTTTTCTCATAGAGCTCCACTACTGTGGAATGATCTGCCAATTAAGGTTAGAAATGCAAACTCAGTGCAAACTTTCAAGTGTCTACTAAAGACTCATCTCTACAGCACGGTTAATGATTAGGTCTAGCCTGGCCCGGGGGCGTGAAGGTGACCAGAAGGCTTGATACTGTCCACCCTTGCTGTCTTGCCAGGTGGGTTCTCGTCGCCACTGGGATGCCCTCCCTCCAATGCCTTTCGGGGGAAGAGTCACTGGCTTGTTGTCGTCTCTCAGTTGCGCACTTGTGCAGTTGGGCTGTACTCTGCTGGCAATACCCTGCCCTCATTCAGGGTGGTTGCGGTTGGTGGGTGTCCCTTTGGTTGATGCCTGGCAATGTGGGTGGATTGATTTCCTGCCTGTTGGGCCCTGTCCGGGGCCTCCCCCGGGTAGGGCCACAGTGTCGCCGGACCCCCTGAATGTGTGCTATAGAATAAATATTGTAAATAATTCATTTATTTACCATGTGTCCCCCCCAGGGGGATTGGATTTTAAAAAGCTAATTCATCATTTTTTACATTTCTTTATATAATAAAGAAAACAAGAATTTCAACATGCTTTTTTCATTTTTATTAACTTTATGTTACATTATTACTCATGTCAGATTCAGAAAGTCAGCTAGCACATCACAGTCTTGTATGAGAGCTTGTGCTGAATCCATAGAGCCCAAGCACTTGATGCCTGAGTCGAAATGTCAAGGTAGTGACAAACGGCCCAAAATGACCAAAAATTCCTTAGATCTCAGAGGGTTAAACGATACTGTAGGTCTGAAATGTCTAGCTGCTAGCTTTTTATATGCCAATCTCATAAAATGGGCCTCTGTGCTAGAGGCTTAGCCAATATACAGCATTTTCTTAAATCAGCATCTCTACATGTATGGCAGTCATTCCATTCCAGTGTCTGTTAAATTCCAACACAGGCACACTTCATTTTACTTAAATGAGGTGAGATTTAAGTTAATTTGGTTAGGTGATTACCTGAACCAAATCTAAATTAACGAGGAAAAGTATAAAAACACTGCTGTAGTCATCAATATTCTCTTGCAATAGGACCAGCTGGATGGCAGTGGAAGTAGTACCTCAAAGGTTATTCAGCATGACAAAAGAGTTGAAAAGAAAAGCTTTGAGTGAGGAAAAGAAGGGTTAAATTCTGGCGTTACTGGCAGAGGGATACAATGAGCGTCAGGTTGCTTCCATCCAAAAAATTTCAAAGACGGTGGTTCATAAGAGCAAGGTCAAGCAACACACATTGGGGACAACAACAAAGCTACAGACTGGCAGAGGGCGAAAAACGACCGGGTTGACCGTCGGTCATCGACCTTTCGAATTTCACTCAACTCAACATTGAAAATCACTGGAATTTAATCAAGAGGAAGATGGATGGTCACATGCCATCAAACAAAGCCGAGCTACTTGGATTTTTGTGCCAGGAGTGGCATAAAGTCACCCAACAGCATTGTGACAGACTGGTGGAGAGCATGCCAAGACGCATGAAAGCTGTGATAAAAAATCTGGGTAATTCCACCAAATATTGATTTATGAACTCTTCCTAAGTTAAAACATTAGTATTTGTTGTTAAAAATGTATATGAATTTGTTTTCTTTGCATTATTTGAGGTCTGAAAACAATGCATATTTGTTTGGTTATTTTGACCCCTTGTTGATTTCTACAAATTAATACTCTAAATGACAATATGACAAAATGTTCATTTTACTCAAACACATACCTATGAATAGTAAAACCAGAGAAACTGATCATTTTGCAGTGGTCTCTTAATTTTTTCCAGAGCTGTTTATAGCCAATAAATACATCTTAATCAGCCAATTAAAATATGATTTGTAGTTGGACATGATCCTTGACTTTTTCACTAAAACACCTTTACTGTCAACTGCATTGAAATTTGCAAATTGACTTTGAAATTGGCAATATACCTTCTTATGCTGTGATTCGACAAGAACACCAAACAATTTACTATGGTAAAGCAGAAAAGTTTTGTCGACGAAAATGTGTGGGTAAACAGTGGGTAAATCAATTAATGTGTTGTGTTTCAGTTATGTACTGTCATTTTGCTTTTAGTTTTTATTTATTTTGTGACAGATGTTTCCTTCCATTCAATTTCGGATGTAATGCGCTGTTTGGATGCCAGAATTATTGTGAGATGTGCACAGGTAGTCAACAGGAACATGTTAAGATATTTTCATAAGATCATATTTTTTTTTTATTCTGACTGTTTATATCTATGCCACACAACTGATAATGAATTTTACAATTTATGGGACAAATGGGCTCAGGCCAATGGAAGTCATAGAATACTACTAAATTATTCATCAGCTTTCAAGCATCATTACTTGCGTCCCACTGTACATCCCATTGTTCCTCCAATCGCTGTGTATAATACATCCTTTTGATGCACTTAGTCTGTACTCTTATGATATCTAAACTTAAGGCCAAAAGAAGCTGCTCGGTCACATGTGCATTTTGAAACACCATGAAATAATGTAGAATGGGATACGTGTGTGTTTTACAGACAAAGAGAAGTGCTTTCCTGCCTGTTCTCTCTGTAACAGGAGCCTCCTGTTCTCTGCCAAAGTCTGCCTTCTCTGCCAAAAGTCTTTAAAGTGTCAGACAATTAGATACTAATCAGAAGATCATGTTGATAGGAGCCAGCACAGGCTGGGAAGACTAAAATACTTCATATCTTTTGAAACCATGTTTCATCCCAATGGTATATATCTCCGAAACACTAACAGCTACCTCTATAGATCTGATTAGCTCAAAACATAGTCATAGACCAAAAGGGTTTGTCAGTCTTAAAGAATAAATCTACAAACATTCTGAGCAAACAACAGACTGATATTTGATGTAGTAATAACATTTATTAAGAGACAGTGGTAAAGATAGGGGAAATAATTGAGTTAAAATAGTTTGCCAGAAACCAAACCATGGTGCAGCGGGATAGGGGTGGTGTGTTCAATTTGAGTACTACTCAACTTTTTTCAACCTTTTCAGTGCATAAGTTTCAAAATTAACTTAACAGCGTGAGTGTTTTGGCATGTGATTTCAGTACTTTCAGAATTTGATTATGACATGTATGACTGCCCAAAAACACCACAATGCTTAGACCTACTAGTTATTTACCTAATTTCTGATTTCAAATGGTTAAAATTATACTAGCAAACTACTACCCACATACTGTTAAAAGGAATACTGAATAATTATTTACCAACCGTAAAAAATGTTGTTCTTTTCCTGAGTAAACATACGCTAAATATTATACAATAATGTATATTAATAATTTATTTACTCTTTATTCATCATTCATAAGTTCTCAGAAGTGTATGACATATTATGCAATTTTAATAATGGACAAATACAATCAGTGAAACTTTTTTGGAGGTAACATTGGGCTATTTAAACTAATTACTGTCTATATCGGTCTATATGCACAGCTGTATTTATTTACATTGCACTGGATTCTGGGAGTCGTAAGTTATAACTGACCAAGTTTTGCGAGGTCACACCTCATATCTCATCTGGCCTTCTTGGAGGTCTGTAAACGTACATATTCAACAAGAAACCTGGCAAACCTAGTTCAGCCGGACCGGAAGAAAATGTGTTCATTGTGGCTGCCCTCTCGAGAATCGAACCCGGATCTCCCAAGTGTAAGGCGTTGTCGTTAACCACTATTCAAGTTGTAATATTTTGTTAGACACCAGTAACTAGCGTTAAACTGAGTAACGTTTCTTAAGTTTACCTCCACCACAAATAGTATCTACAGTGGGGAGAACAGGTATTTGATACCCTGCCGATTTTGCAGGTTTACCCTCTCACAAAGCATGTACAAACCCGATTCCAAAAAAGTCGGGACACTGTACAAATTGTGAGTAAAAAAGGAATGAAATAATTGACAAATCTCATAAACTTATTTTTAATTCACAATAGAATATAGATAACATTGATTGCACACACTGCAGCAGGGATTTTGGCCCACTCCTCCATACAGACCTTCTCCAGATCCTTCAGGTTTTGGGGCTGTCGCTGGACAATACGGACTTTCAGCTCCCTCCAAAGATGTTCTATTGTGTTCAGGTCTGGAGATTGGATAGGCCACTCCAGGACCTTGAGATGCTTCTTATGGAGCCACTCCTTAGTTGCCCTGGCTGTGTGTTTCGGGTCATTGTCATGCTGGAACACCCAGCCACGACCCATCTTCAATGCTCTTACTGAGGGAAGGAGGTTGTTGGCCAAGATCTCGCGAAACATGGCCCCATCCATCCTCCCCTCAATACGGTGCAGTCGTCCTGTCCTCTTTGCAGAAAAGCATCCCCAAAGAATGATGTTTTCATCTCCATGCTTCACGGTTGGGATGGTGTTCTTGGGGTTGTACTCATCCTTCTTCTTCCTCCAAACACGGCGAGTGGAGTTTAGACCAAAAAAGCTCTATTTCTGTCTCATCAGACCACATGACCTTCTCTCATTCCTCCTATGGATCATCCAGATGGTCATTGGCAAACTTCAGACGGGCCTGGACATTCCCTGGCTTGAGCAGTGTGACCTTGCGTGCGCTACAGGATTTTAATCCATGATGGTGTAGTGTGTTACTAATGATTTTCTTTGAGACTGTGTTTCCAGCTCTCTTCAGGTCATTGACCAGGTCCTGCCATGTAGTTCTGGGCTGATCCCTCACCTTCCTCATGATCATTGATGCCCCACGAGGTGAGATCTTGCATGGAGCCCCAGACCGAGGGAGATTGACCGTCATCTTGAACTTCTTCCATTTTCTAATAATTGCACCAGCAGTTGTTGCCTTCTCACCAAGCTGCTTGCCTATTGTCCTGTAGCCCATCCCAGCCTTGTGCAAGTCTACAATCCCTGATGTCCTTACACAGCTCTCTGGTCTTGGCCATTGTGGAGAGGTTGGAGTCTGTTTGATTGAGTGTGTGGACAGGTGTCTTTTATACAGGTAACAAGTTCAAACAGGTGGAGTTAATACAGGTAATGAGTGGAGAACAGGAGGGCTTACTAACAGGTCTGTGAGAGCCGGAATTCTTACTGGTTGGTAGGTGATCAAATACTTAGTCATTCAAAAGAATACAATGGTTTTTTCTGTATTTTTGGATTCTGTCTCTCACAGCTGATAAAAATGATAAGAATTACAGACCTCTACACGCTTTGTAACTAGGAAAACCTGCAAAATCGGCAGTGTATCAAATGCTTGTTCTCCCCACTGTACATCCTGCCCTGAATGTAAGCCAGGGCGGGATCAGCCACTGGCGGCATCCCGCATTCGCGATTAATTTGCAGTCTCTGGACCCAGAGGGGTGAACTCCTGCTCTGACTGCTCCTAATCGCTAGAGGGGTCTGAATACTGGCTACATTTAGCGACATAGTCGCTAAGTTGGCAACACTGTAATCTCGTGAGCACCTGTATACACCCCTCCCAAATAAATTATTTTGATTGTGTTAAAGTGTTTTTAGGCGCTAGCCCAATAAATTAATTTGATTGGGTTAACGTGTTTTGTGACGTTACTGAAAAAACATTTCCCCACCCTTTTGCAACACATCCTACAGGTATTCCCCAGGCTTAGTGACAATATTGGCCTGGTTTAAGATGCTACATCTGACCAAATATTTTCAAATATGTCTGGAAGATGAGTAAATGTAAATGACCACCTGGTCTCAGAGTGACTCATCTTATCAAATTATCTTTGGTTGATTTAGATAAACAAACATGGCAGCACCCACAAACGTAGCTACCTTCGGGATTAGTTTACTTCTAATACAATAATCTAGTAAGACACGGTCATGGCGGCCCGCCCTAGTGAGAGGTCTGTCATCCAACATAGTAGAATCCCTCTACAAAACATTGTTTGAAAGGTTGACCATTCTGGAAATAAGAATGAATTAAGCTGACGATACCTGATACACCGGATCTGCATCCAACAAACATCAAAGGCCAGATGACAGAGGACAGCAACAGACAAAACACTTCATGGACCTGGTGTCTAAAAGCTTAGCTGGGTTTTTGTATTTTTGGGTTATAGTCACTATTTATAATTACTGTTTACAGGACTTTGGGTTGTAAACAGCAATCCATACTCAATTTCCTGATTTCCCATCAGACCCTTGTAGCCTTGGCAGAAAATATTCAAATATTTGCAGACTTTAATATTCACATTAAGACGTCCACCCTCATCTTCCACAAAAGGCATTGACTCAGTGGGTGTTGTCCAACATGTCTTGGGACCAACTCAATGCCACAATCATATGTATAGTCAAATGTAGTCCCTTGGAGTAGATATGGATCTAAATGTTTTTCCTCCACATCTTGGATCACCAACATATTATGTTTACTTTCATAACAACAAATTCATTTGGAACCTAATCAAGGACTTTCAAATAGCTGGTATATAAATTCTCAGATAACCCAAAGAATGATGGATGCCCTTCTGAATTCCTACAATCTACACAGTGATTTCAGAGTAAATAAATCTATTAGGGTCGGTTTTGCGGACACAAAGTAAGCCCATTCCTGGACTAGGAAATCAAGCTAAATTGATATTTTAGTCCAGGACTAGTTAATCTGAGTCTGCAAAGCATGACCAAAATGTTATAACCTAGCATCACTTGAATTTAGGCCGGATCACATATGTGGAGCCGACCAAGAAGAACGAATGCTGCCACTGCCCACAGACACCTGGTTATAACTGAAAAACCTTCCCTGGTAGTGTTGCTGATCTGGATTATGCATTATGATTCTGGTAAAACTCCCCCTGTTCCCACCTGTATTTATTGACCCACTGGTCACCTGAATATGTAAATATATTGATAAACAATGTGGAATTTAAGGCAAATGCACTTGTAGAAAAAAGAATGGCCACTTCTCAAGGTTTATTCCTAGGTTCCGACATTTCTACAGTTTTCATATCAACTGTGCTTCAAAATCATATTGTTTGCGCTTTGCGGTTTTAGTTTTGTGTCCACTTCTGAAGTAAAAATAAAATAAATTGGCTAATCAACCGTGTGGCTTCTAAATTCGGAGTTCTGTCTCCTTTCCATTCTATTCCATTTATCAGCCACTAGACAAGGTGACACATTGGGGATGAAAATAGTTATGAGTGAACTAAGCTTAAGTGCTTTGCAGAACAACTCATCAAGTGAAGAAACATGATACATGCTCAACCTATTCCCTTGTTTCTCGTTTGACCACCTGTTTTCAGCTAGATGTCTGTCAGTTATCCCCCTGAATTTGGTAATCAGTATAAATATAACTAGCAAGTCATTACTCGAATATACATTGTCTGAGAAGTCCTACTACCACAGCAGCAATGTTTTTGGGTCGAGGCAGTGTGACTAAAATGAATCTTAATGTAATACTTCGATATAATTTACTACTACATTGTGTGTGCTGTATCAGTCAGTGAAAACAACAGGGAATTTTAAAAGGCTATGAACCATATCTACTACACTTAGATTTTTTTTCCTAAAATGGTTATTTGCAGTTCTACAATGAACCATTTTCAACAAAAAATTTTTTTTGAAAGTCAGAGATTCTTTGTTAAACAGAAGCAGTTCTGCGTAAAACCTTTTTCATCAAACATAGATAAGTGAATTGTTTGTACATGTCCCAAAAAGGAAGATGTTTTACATGTATGTAGTATTAACATTTTATTTAAGGTACTGCAATTTTGGGCATTTGTTTAATCCAGTTTTTATAGTATGTTTTGTATTTCTATTGACAAAATAATAATACAATAGAAGGAAAACTACATTAACCAGAAGTGGACTGGATTATAACCCATATACATTCTGGTGCATTGTTTGTGCTGGAGTCAATTACTTAAGCACTAAAAGGTCTAATCAATTCAGTAGGCTACCGGTAGGCTAACCTACATATATCATATGAAATGTGTTTGCTATCCCTCAACTCCAACACACTCCATGTGTAACAACTGTAAAAATGCAGGCACAATGGCAATTCTAAATGTGCAAAGAGGCAAATTGAATGTACAAGGTGTATGTGCAAATGAAGTGCAGGGATAGCAGCAGTGATATTCCTGAGGTAGACATGTACCTTTAACAACTGAAAACTTCCATTATTAGGCATAGCAAGGCAGTGTCAGAGTAGTACTAGGGAGTAGTGTAACATGGTCCCAGAGAGGCGGGTGGGGCGGTATGGTACAGTAAGTGATGGGTCAAAGAGTTCAAAGAGTTCTCTGGGTCACAAAGTTCAGCAGGGTACAGTAGAGGGAAAGAAACTCTTCCTGACCCTGCTGGTGTGGGACCGAAGAGACCTGTACCGCCTGCCTGATGGAAAGAGGGCCAACAGTTGGTGGCATGGGTGTGAAGGGTCCCGCTTGCCCTGCGCAGACACCACCTCCACTGGAGGTCAGCGATGGCTGGGCACCAGTGATGTGCTGTGCACCAGTGATGTGCTGGGCGGTTTTCACTACCTGTTGCAGGGCCTTTCCGGTTGGCTATGGAGCAGCTGCTAAACCACACTGTGGTGCAGTTTGTCAGAATGCTCTTGATTGTGCAGTGGTAGAATTTCATAAGGATCTTGGTGGACCGGCAGGCTTTCTTCAGCCTTTTCAAAAAGTACCTTTTTGACCAGGGGTGAGATGTTGAGGGTCCAGGAGAGTTCCTCGTAAACATTTGAAGCTGGACACACTCCACCTCAGTACCATTGATTAGGACTGGGGTGAGGCTGCAGCCTTTAGACTTCCTGTAATCCACAATAAGCTCCTTGGTTTTTCTTTGCATTGAGGGCCAGGTTGTTGTCAGTGAACCATGCCGCCAGGCGCTTGACCTTGTTCCTATAGGCTGACTCGTCATTGTCACTGACCAGCCACTACCACTGTGTTGTCTTGGAACTTGACGATGGTGTTGGAACGGTGTACAGGAATGCAGTTGTGGGTGAAGAGGGAGTACAGGAGAGGGCTCAGCATACAGCCTTGTGGAACACCAGTGTTCAGGATCAGGATGGAGGTGGTGAGGTTGTCTAACCTGACAGACTGGGATCTGTTGGTTAGGAAGTCCGAAGTCCAGTTGCAGAGTGAGGGGCTGATCTCCAGGTCATGGAGTTTGTTGACCAGCCTAGAGGGGATGACGGTGTTGAATGCTGATCTGAAGTCTATGAATAACATCCTCACATAGGTGTTGGTTTTGTCCAGGTGGGTCAGAGCAGAGTGTAAAGCTGTGGAGATGGCATCCTCTGTAGACCTGTTTGACCGGTAGGCAAACGGGTAGGGATACAATGTTGCGGGTAGGCAGGACTTAATGTGGGCCAGGACTAGCCTTTCCAATCACTTCATGATTGTGAGGGTGAGTGCAACCGGTCGGAAGTCATTCAGGGTAGACACGGTCGACTGCTTCGGCACTGGCACATGGTCTTGAATCATGTGGGGCCAGTTAACCACTGGCCCCACAATCACCTGGGCCAGTTAAAGTTTGAAAATGTCGGTGAAAACCTCGGCCAGCTCCCTAGCACATGCTCTGAGCATACGCCCGGGGATGCCTGTCGGGACCAGTAGGCTTGCATGCATTCACCCTGCTCAGTGCAGACGACATCTGTGGTGGATAGTCTGGGGGTGATTTGTCTGGGTGGAGTTCAGCTGTAATGGCTGGCTCTTTGTTGTCCCTGTCGATGCGTGCATAGAACCTGTTTAACACATCAGTGAAGGAGACATCGCTTGCTTTGGGGGTAAGGTTCTTTGGTCGGTAGTCTGTGATGGCTTGGATGCCCTGCCATATGCATCGGGGTTCTGAGTTTTTGTGAAAGTGTTCCTCAAGCCGCAGTTTGTGGTCATTTTTAGCCATCTTAATGCCCCTTTACAGATTGGCTAGGGCTGTCTACCTTGTGACCAGCCCAAGTTGAATAAACTATCCTATCAAACATTTTGAATTAGTTATCTTGTTTCTCCAGTGTTTGGCTTTTTCTATGAGCTACACCAGCAAACCTCCTTAACATATTAGGTGCCACAAATCAACTGTTAGCTGCACATCTAAATTATCTTGGTGTGAGTGTCGTAAAATCATGACTGAGCTGGCAGTAATGGCAGCAAATATCCTTTAGAGGGCAGACAAGTGAGAAAGTAAGCAGCATTGCCATGGCATTAGCTTTTTGGATTTTAAATAAACTTATCATAATACGTGTTATTACAATTTACTGTATGTATGTTGGTTTGTTTTGTCTGGTTGACATTTCTCACATTTCCTCAGGATGCATTTTTTCTGCAGCCATCCTCCTTCTGTTAGATGCGGAAAAGAAAAACAATTTCAACGTTGTTTTGGATTTGTGGGATTTTAATTAAAAAAAAAACTGATTCTAGTCTAAAATATTCTAATTAAGTTTTTTACCCGTTTTCCCTCATTGGTGGTTATTGGTGATATGTAACTCCACTGGTGTTGTTTATGAAGTTTCACAGGGGCCAACCATGCCTACACCAAATACAGTGAGTTCCTGCAGAGCACCAAGGAGGGCAACCCAGAATTCCTTAACATTAGTAGTTGTGCACCAGCCAGTGTTAACAGAAAGTCACATCCCATTCCCTTTTGTCAACAATCCGGGTCAGAGTGGTGCAGAGAGAAACCAGCGATCAGAAATAGCAAATAGGCCATTTTTCACATCACCAGTGTGAATTTATAGCTGAATGTGTTCCAGAAAGTCCCTTATATGCAGTTATGAGAGATTAAGTAAAATGGCTGATTTTGGCAATATTTAGGAACTAATGTTTAAAGCATAACCCATACAGCATGATTAAACGTATCACTGTAAAAATCATTTGTTTCCTGATATTTCAGCTTTATTTAGCCTTTACACCTTCGAGTATGCTTGACCCTGTGGTTGAGACCTGACTGACATTATATTAGGTCTGTTGGAGGCTAGCTGTTGTAAAACACCAACTTTACCCCATATTTTTCCGCCAAAGACATTATCTCATTACACTACAGTGATTTGTCTGTTCACCACCTTGGTCTTGTTAGAAGTTTGACTTGCCTGGCTCATTTGTGCCACCTCTTTCTCTAGCAGAATCACCATGGCCACTGTCTCACATAAACCAAATCTAGGCTGTTTTGTAACCACTCTTTAGATTATCAGAAGGTATTCCTAGTCATAGAAAATAAGGTCAGAATTTGTGAAGAGTACATATGAATTAGATTTTTATACAGTGGGGAGAACAAGTATTTGATACACTGCCGATTTTGCAGGTTTCTGTACTTACAAAGCATGTAGAGGTCTGTAATTTTTATCATAGGTACACTTCAACTGTGAGAGACAGAATCTAAAACAAAAATCCAGAAAATTACACTGTATGATTTTTAAATAATTAATTTGCTGGTGGTTCGGGCATCTGGTAAGGATGCCCCCAGGACGTCTCCCTAGGGAGGTGTTCCAGGCACGTCCAGCTGGGAGGAGACCTCGGGGTAGGCCCAGGACTAGGTGGAGAGATTATATTTCGACACTGGCTTGGGAACGCCTCGGGATCCCCCAGTCAGAGCTGGCAAATGTGGCTCGGGAAAGGGAAGTTTGGGGTCCCCTGCTGGAGCTGCTGCCACCGCGACCCGATACTGATACCGGATAAGCGGATGGAGATGAGATGAGATAATTTGCATTTTATTGAATGACATAAGTATTTGATCACCTACCAACCAGTAAGAATTCCGGCTCTCACAGACCTATTAGTGGCCTAGCAAGTCTCCAGACCTGAACCCAATAGAAAATCTTTGGAGGGAGCTGAATGTCCGTATTGCTCAATGAAAGCCCCGAAACCTGAAGGATCTGGAGAAGGTCAGTATGGAGGAGTGGGTCAAAATCCCTGTTGCAGTGTGTACAAACCTGGTCAAGAACTACAGGAAACGTATGATCTCTGTAATTGCAAACAAAGGTTTCTGTACCAAATATTAAGTTCTGCTTTTCTGATGTATCAAATACTTATGTCATGCAATAAAATGCAAATTAATTACTTAAAAATCATACAATGTGATTTTCAGGATTTTTGTTTTAGATTCCGTCACTCACATTTGAAGAGTTTGTAAGTGGGAAAACCTGCAAAATCGGCAGTGTATCAAATACTTGTTCTCCCCACTGTATTTGCTATCCATTGCAGCAAACAAACACTGTATTGCCTCAAAACATATTTATTACACACAAGTAATGGATGATCATTCTTTACATCCACGGCTCTGTCACTTTATCTAAGAAGTGTAACATTTCTCCAGGCACCAAGTAAAAAATAAATAAAGATGTTGGGTGTATGCAGTTTCAATGAAAGATTCTTAAAGGTGGTAATGTAGCCTATACTTCAAAATAACACAATCGTGAAAAAATTTGGAGAAGTTTTCTCCATGTTAGAACAGCAAAATACATAATAATAATAATAATTGTTGGTTGTTGAATATTCAAATTTGAATGACTATTGTCTGTATAACTACAACTTTCTACTTTAAATGGGCCTATTTAGTATTATGTAGGCTTACACATGTACACATGTACATGCAGAATAAAAACACAAAATAAATAATCTTTGGGCTCAACATAATTTATTCATGTAATAATTTATTCCAATTTTATTTCATATATTTCGGTACCTCTGACCCTCCCCACCACCCTCCACTTACTTTTTGTTCTGGCACCACCCGATTAACAAATTAGACACAAACACACAGACACACACACAGACACACACACACACAGTAACATGATGTTTCCCAGTAGACCTATCAATTCCTATGTGCTGCAACTACCGATTCTGAGCTGCCATCAAAATCCAAACAAGATCCGTCAGCAATTAAGGGAATACGGGGGGGCATTAGAAAGACGAGCTGCAATCCGGCCTACATCTCCATTCCCTGCACAGCGGGCAGTGGGATGAGTCTGGCATGAAGGCCCTCATGGAAGACCCACGCACACCCTGCGTCATCTATATTCCACCCATGCTATTGCAATATTGATATTGGCAGGTAGGCAGCTGATATTGGGTATGTAATGATGCAATTAAAACGGGAGCCATTTTACTATTATTGGAATCCATGTCTTTTTTCCCGCCATTTTAGGAGGCAATATGTAATTTCGTAAAGGTATACACAGACACCCAGAAAATAGCATTTCAATAAATAATATAGAATTAAATCTGTCATACTTTATTGGTCTTCATTTTTCATTTGTCTGTCTGTGCACTTCATTAAATCAGTAATTGTAGCTTTTCTGATTTTTGAGGCATTTAGGGATAGTTAACAAAATACTACTATATCTCTATAATTTCAGAATAGGGTTGAGAATAAAATAAATATTGATGGAAAATATATATTTTTCTTAATTCATTATTGAAGTCATCTATGAGGATAGCAGACAGGAAAGAAAATGCCCTGAATGAAAGAGAAATGCAAATCAATCCTATAATGTTGCTTTACGCACAGGTTATATACCTTGAAAATAAAAGACCTGAGTGCTTTTTGAGCCATATGTTGTTTCTTTGTTTCAAAGAGGGGAGATGACTTCACGTCACTTATGTTTCTGATTAGCAAAATGATTTATGCCACAATCACTAAAAAATTCAGCCAGCAAATGCGAAAATGCAATGTGACTCCACCAGATGTGCACAATAAAACACGATTCCCATTGTAATCTAGGGTACTTAGTTTATATGAAGCTAATATAAGGCACACTTGGATGTGGCAAAGTCACTCTTTTTTAAATTTGACTATAAATGATTGGAAATAAATTGTGTGTTTTATGCTGGATGGCATGAGTGGGTTGATGAATTAGGAACAGTTTTGTACCCTGACTTATCTACAAGACAAACCTGGAGGAGATCACAGGGATTAATTGCTTCCGAGGTGTGGAACGCCGCTTTTCCATTCTACCAGGCGCATTCTGCGCCTAAACAATGATTAATCACCCTTTAACTATTCTCCAGAGGATCCTGGTGTTTGCCAAGACCGGGCCTTATCCACGGAAATCCTCCTGCGCAGGTTGGGCGGGTACTTGCCAGGTACAGGGAAAGCAACCTGTCCTCATCCGTTATCAGATTAGGGAGGTGTCAGGGAGCAGATGCACGGAGCAACGCTGTTGTTCCTTGCAGATCCCAGATGACTACCCGTCGACCCACCCCCCACTTCGCCTTTACTGTCACTCAATCCAAATCATCAGGACATCTCACACAAAACTGTCCTGCTTACCTGGAAAGCTGTGAAGCACTGATGTCCTGCTCCAGAGAAGCTCTTATTCGAACCTGACTATGTGTCTTTTACTTTTGTGCCACACAATGTGAATTTGATAACTCTCTTTTTGTTTATGAGCTGTTTGATTTCAGCCTCTTCAGGTGGAATGGAAATTTTGGCCCACATGCTAACGTAACAATGTGATCTAATTATAATAACAGACATTCACATTTTAAACATTTAGCAGACACTCTTATCCAGAGTACCTTTCAGTTAGTGGATGCCTCTTAAGACAGTTGGATTGATGACAAAACTCAGTAGTGAGTACCCCCGACTCGCAGCATAGTCAGTGCTACAAGGTAGAATAGTTATGTATGCTCCCTTCAAGCAATCAATTATTGGTCAATTGTTTTTAAAGTGTAGCTATTAATCCTTCACTCTTCACAATATCAAGTAACCAGAGGTAGCAAAGTGAACAGGACCAGAATATGGATGTATAGTAATAGAGCATAGCCTAGAGGTACATCAGCTGGTAGGATGCAATTCAAGACTGTGCAAAGCCTGAGGTGCCCAACACTTGAGAGGGTTGACATAGTTCCTGATTGACAGTGTTGAAGGCATCAGCTAGATATATGAAGAGGAGGAGAGTCCGTTGGGGAGTGTGAAGAGCCTCTTTAAAAACAGAGACAGGTCTCAGTTTAGTGGCCGGTCATGAAGCCTGACTAGTTAGAATTAAGGATAGAGTTCTAAGAAAGATAACTGGTCAAAGACAGCAAGGTCTACTGTTTTGTGAAGATACCGAAGGGATACCAGTCTATCACTGATCTGTGTAGATTCACTTATAAAAACAAAACTCCAATGGCTGACCAGCTACCATCTACATCAAACAGGTGTCAAAGAACAGACAGCACAGGGAGGAAGACTTGTTGAATTTGTTGCATTGGACAGTGCAGTGCAGGAATGTGATACAGTGCTTCTTAAAAGTATTAAGAAGCACGTATCTACTTGGACAAGTATCTACTTGGACTTTTCCACATTTTATTGGTTGACAAAATGAAATCAAAATTAATTGAATAGTTTTTTCCCCCAGATTAATACAAAATCCATAATGTCAAAATATTTAATAAAATGTGCTATGTTCTAACTGCTCTAAGTATTCACCCCCTTTAGTCAATATTTGGTAGAGGCCCCTTTGTTTGAATTAACAACCATTAGTCTAGTTGGACAATTTTTTACCAGCTTTGCATGTCAGAATAAAGCAATTTGTTGCCATACTTCTTAGCAAAATTGCTCAAGCTCTATCAAGTTGGATAGGGATATATGGGGAACAGCAATTTTTTTCCCACATATTTTCAATAAGATTTATGTCTGGACTTTGATTGGTCGACTCCAGGAGCTTTTCTTTAAGCCACTCCAGTTTGGCTTTGGCTGTAATTCTGGGGTCATTGTCCTGCTGGAAGATGAATCTTCTCCCAAGTCCCAGCAGATCTCAGCAGGTTTTCCTTCCAGGATTTCTCTGTACTTTGCTGAATCCAAACATAGTGCTTAGTGGTGAGGCCAAACAACTCTATTTTGGTCTCATCAGAGCATACAATCTTTTTTCACTTGGTCTCAGAATCTCCCATATGGCTTTTTGTGATATTTTTTTTAACAATGCAGCTATCCCATAAAGGGCACTTTTGGGAAACACCCACATCATTGTTGCAGTATGCAAAGTGTCTCCTAGCTCAGACGGTGAAGGATCTGAATCTACTTTAGAGTGGTCCTAGGCCTCCCTGTCTAGGGCCCTTTGTGCCCAGAGACCTTTTTTAGGATAGCCTGTTCTAGAGAAATTATATTTGTTAATAATGAACTTTACTTTTCTCCTTTGGATATTTAATGCATTGAAATTATGTGTATATCCTTCTCCTTATTGTTGCTTTTAAGTTACTCCAGGTCTGCTTTGAATTTTCCTTTTCCTTCCAGTCTTCATGATATAGTTTTTGTTAGGAATAATTCCAACCAACTGTGGGACCTCCAAGAGGTAGGTGTATTTAACCTGAAATCATGTGACACACCTTAATTGCACACGTGGGCTCAATTTAAATAATAATTACGTAACTTCTAAAGACAATAAGCTGCAACAGAGCTCATTCAGGTGTGTCATATTAAAGGAGTGAATAGTTATATTTATATTCTAATTTGACTTGCTAGCTATCTTTCCTCTTCTCTACTCCCCTAATAAGACACACTGTACAACACCCTCACCTTCACCTACAAACATTACGTTAACTCTTTGTAACTTTATTACGATTAGTTTGACCTGTTAGTGGTTGTTTTCTTTCCTTGACATTACCTCAGTGTGGTTTAAACGTTAAAACATTTTAAACATAGACATTGCTACAGTGTTTAAAGGTATATCTAAAACAAGCTCTTGGAGTGTATTCGCATCACAATTTTAGATTCAGATTTTGAGAAATCTTTGTTGTGGTATTTTGTTGGTGATTAACATGCATTTCTATTTTGTACTTGTTTACAATTTCTAATCATAGTAACTTTAGCTAGCTATGGTCTTTGTCACGAACTAGCACTTTATAGGCTGGCTTAGCTGTCTTTAAACAGATGAAATGACTAATAACATGGAGCAAACCTTTATTTTTTTACAGTTATTTTAGCAGGTAAGTATTTTCTGAAATAACCTAGGTGCAATGTTGCTGACAACTGCAGATTTCTTTAACTTACTCTAACAACTCTGCTATCCTGGGGAACCAAAAGCTAGCTAGCAAGGTAACCTTATTGACAAAGTTTTATGGGTGAGGGTGTAATTTTTTGGTATTCTGATGCAGCGTACAACTTCGGTAAGTGAGTGATTAGATCAAAGGTATTCAACGTCAGTATCAGGAATTGGACATACTTAAAAAAATTATAATATATGTGTATATATATATTATATATAATAATATTAACATATTATTATATATGTTACAATAATTATTTTGTTGAGAAAGATCATTGAATTCACTTTCACGTCAGCAGAATATTTATTTTTTTAAAGATGAGGGTATTCTTAAAAGGGCTTTAACATTTTGGATTTCCACTAATGTCATAACAAGGTCAATGTTCCAATCCCAGGAAGAAGCAAATAAGACAGGATCTAAGATAAAAAAAACTAAATGAGTACAAATAATAAAAATTCCCTTTTGTCGAGTGCAGGACACATAAGTTTGCTCTGGTCAGTTAGCGAAACGAGGTTACACTTTAAAATTTCATGCCACCTGCAGCGAGCAACTGCTTGCACTAATGCGGGTGACAGATAAACAGACAGGCAGTCCCTTGCTGATTATTCTCATGACCGTGGTGCATAAGTGCATGCTTTAGTCTATACCAACTCAATATCTCAAATGGATAACTTGTGTTGCCTTGGATTTGCGTTGGAGGAGGAGTGAGGCGTGAAAGCTGTGGTGAAGGCAGGGACACCTCTTGCTAATGCTGTCAGAGTCTGCTGTTTCTCCTCTGGGGTTCCCACCACGCTCTCTGCTTCATCTTTGGCTCATATTCACAGATGGACTGAATTGCACTACTGTCTATTTAATGCTTTCCCCCTTTCTGTCTATCACCTGTCAAACACAATGTAAGTATTTTAAATTACAACAAAACAGACAATGTTATTTAGTCATAGGGGTCATGTGGCAAACACTGTGTATTGTGTACAAACTGTCTTGTTATATTTAGATAATTTATATAAAAGGATATAATCAATCTAGAAATGCTCCATATCTGCAATGCTCCATACCCAGCAGTGTTTTTCAATAAAATATTAAAGAAAATATGTTTGACCTCTAAGGTAAGAACTTTATGAAACAGATTTGAAAAAGACATTGTCTTCTTCAAAAAGCAGTTTAACACTGTGTCTTCCTAGCACTTCAGTTCAGGCTCTAAGCACTATTCCTCAGAGTGGGTCTACAGAAACTTGTGTTCTGGAACTCTGTAATTATCCACTTGACAAGCTCTCTGTTGTTTTACATTCGTTTTGCATTAGATTCATTTGAAAGTGTGACAAAACATGAGCATTTTTGACACGTCTCAGATATGTTAACAATGGCAATGTGTTGTGGCACAGAATAAAAAATATTTTTTACACCTAGACACACATTCTTATATTGCTACAATATGCAATCTGTTATATTGAAAGAAGGTGAAAACACGTGAATGTACAACAGTGTTAATCAGTGTAATTTATATGTTCAAGAAATGGAGTGATGAATGGAAGGGAAAGACCTGTTCATAAGAAGCTATGATTACAAGGTTTAGCTTAATCATTTTGAGGACAAATCTAAACTTTTTTCATGATTTAACAGTCCCCCCAGCCCACCATCACATATACATACAAACAACATAGTTTCTGTTTTTTCACGAATCTGCTACACAATTCCAGAGGCATCTTTTGTCCTGTTTAGGAGGAACAACTCAACTTGATTACCTCCTACTCGGTCAATACCTAATAAGATCCCATACACGGCTCCCTCGTGGATATTTCCCAATCGGAGACCCTTTCCCTGAGCATGTATTGCACCTGGTGCAGAGGACTATTGGTCCAAAACTTTGAGGACTATTCTGCCTCCCTCTAGCACATGTGCCGAATGCATTGCCGGTCTCCTTCTTTGAGGACTATTAAAATTAGAATTCCGCTCCCTTGAAATGTGGAACGTGACTTACTCTTTGGCAAGACTTCCTCGAAAACTAAAGGTTGCTTCAGGATGCACTTGAGGATTCATATTTTTGTAACATGATTATCAAGTAGGAAAAAGTTTAACCTGTTTTAGAAACCACTTCATGGTGTCATTTCTGGCAGACTGAAGTGAATACATGCCATAAGCTAGTAGCCCTCACAAACTGTATGTAACTAGCCCGGCAACAGCTTTCCAAACTGTAGCGTGCCCTCTAAACAGAGTAAAATGAAATATAAACATTAGGTGTTATTG
This sequence comes from Esox lucius, assembly GCF_011004845.1. Taxonomy (NCBI): domain Eukaryota; kingdom Metazoa; phylum Chordata; class Actinopteri; order Esociformes; family Esocidae; genus Esox; species Esox lucius. The sequence continues at coordinate 13,450,021 of NC_047588.1, read as the reverse complement.
AAACCTGCTAAATTATTTGAGCAACCCATTAAACGGTTCCTCAAATGTCCTTATGAAGAAACCTTTGGGTCTTTATTTTTGAGGTGGTTAGTTAAAAGATGTACCCCAAGAGGTTTCCGCACAGTTTTACTTTGAAGAACCCCTGAAGGATCCTCCAAGAACCTTTATTTTAATCTTAGAGTGTGCCACGTAAGTTCACAAACATAAAAATAAGATGCCTCTGAAATAATGCTGGAAAACTTCTGTAACTGCCTTTTCTCATTTCTGAGTTGTCCAAGCTCCTACAGGTTATGGGAGCAAAAGACTGGGGGGCAGTCAGGCAAGGCAAGGGTGCAAAGTTTGGGTAAAGTTGTCCCTTTCTGCTCCAAGGGATGGCATGGCCAGCAGCTGGCAGGTGCAGCAGTTTATCACAAACCCAGAAATAATTGGAAGTGACAACTGGCAGCACCACAAATGATTTATTAGTCTTTTACTCAGCTCCTAACCATCCTCAGGGCTAGAATAAATTATTTACCAACTATGTGTCTTCAAATCATTAATTCTACTGTGTGAAGCCAAATTTCATTCCACTCCACGTGGCATTTGGGTGCACTAAACACTATGAAGATGGTAAGAAAAAAAAAAAATTCTGGAAGAATGTTGTGAATCTCTCTACAGGATGACAATTGCAGTACGTCAGATGGTAACCTTTGACCCCAAAAGCCATGAGTTGAGTACCACCAGAACACCAGTCAGTTTCCTTTTTCCAGGCAAATGGACTCACACTCTCAGATTTCCCACTTTACCCCATGATCTTTATCACTTAAACAATAGCAGAGATTTTTGTCAAATTCTACCTGATTGCAATTACTCCATTACTGAATCGGAAATGGAGAATAAGCAGAAAGCAAAGCTGAAACCACATAATCTTTAAAATGGCACATTTCTACTTTCAGAATGGTTGAGGTTTAATGTATAATTAACTCAGTGTGGTTTTTAAGTTCAGCAAGCAGCATTTTATTTATTACAGCTAAAGTTTTCTCATCCTTATAAATACAAAGCATATATAATGTGCTGCCTCCCTATTATTAATTATGGAAATAACAACAACAAAAGCATATCCTAAATCCATTACTGTTGGAAGCTAGACTTGTCTCAATAAATCAGCATCTACAATCAAAATTGAAATATTTTTTTTATGCATAATGTATGTGCTTGTTGCCACAACATCTGTTCATTATGCAGAGTAGCCTAATGCATTCTTGTAGTTTTTAAAAACTTCAGTCCTATAAAATAATCATAATGACTGCTTCATTACAGAGCATGAGAAGACAGAAGTACATTTTACAATATGTCGCATGATTTACAGTTTCATCTACTTTTTATAGTCAAGTCAATCTCAAGTTTCAAATGAGAAGTGTTGAGGAAATGTCATTAGGCAGATGTTTTTCTAGGCATTTTATGGATTCAGTATTTTGCATATTATAGTGTTTTACATACCACACCTAAGTGAACTTGTCACCTCATACTTCTGCAGTGTATTCTTTTTATTTCATATAATATGTGGCTTACATATAATATATAGGTATTGATTTCAAACCAGCACCTATATAGTATAGGAACTGATTTCATTTTATATAATATGTTGCTCACATATAATACTGTTTGTAGGTACTGATTTCAAACCACTTGACATGCTTTACTTAACATTTCCTGCACTAACAACAGGAAAGGAAAAATGGGAAACAAAGGTAAAAAAGGAAAACATTACAAAGAATTATGTCAACATAAAGAATTAAAACTTTGAGACAACAATACATTTAAACAAACTGTAGGTTAGGACAGTTTAACGATTTTCTAGTAGAATTTTAAACTTCATAAATACGCAACAGTCTCAGCATTACTGGTGTAGGTGTGATAAACGGGACATCCTTTTGCAAAAGTGTGTTGTCTGGGGACTTATCACAGCTACACATCAATTTGGGCTGAATCACCTATTCCCTCTAAACTGAACATGACAGCTTTCTTTACCTTTGTACTTGCTACTTGCTAGCCAGCAAGTGATAATCTCGCATGTCAATCATGTCAATTGACATGCAACTCATGCAGAGTATCTCAAATGATTTCAGTCTCCTAATGCTGATTCCACTGATATCTATTTGGGACTGTTATGTTAAATTTAGAATCATACTGAGGCTTATCTCAAAATGGCACCTAATACACAGATAACATCCATTTCCCTAAAGTAAGAACATTCTGCCTTAAAGGTACATTTTACATTTCTATAACTGTGTTTAGGATTTTCTTTTTCAATCACACCTTAATTTGAACCTGACATGTCCATCTCATTCCAGTTTGAAAACAGATGCTATGTAAATGGAATCTTTATCATTCTTCTGCTGCTGCTGTGTTTAATACCAAATAGCCTTGGAGGTTGATTTCATTTTCTAACTTGATATGTAAAGGCCTACACTATAACAATGTGGCATCTAGATGCAATAATCTCAAATTAAGTCATAAATAATGTAAGGTATGTCACGAAGATGAATTAATAATTCAATAGATAAATAATTTACAAAATAATCAAATAAATAAACAACGAAACACCATAAATAACCCATGAGATTAAATAATTCCAGCAGGCAACCTCATGCAACAAGAAACACACACAAATAACATAGCTATAGAGATACTGTTTCATTGTTACAGAAGATCACTTTGTGTTGCTGGACAGATATTTAAACATTTGAAATGTTATGGTTATGGATATTTTATCTCCCACCAACATTAACTAAAATAGACGTTGTGAGTTATGAGGTACTTAACACATTTTCAGAAGATACCCATGGTCTTGTATCACAGTGGACAGAAATGAATTTTGAAATCCCTCATTCCATACTGGACTTCTACTTGTGCTGTTATTTCAGAGTTGCAATCCATGGAACTACTGGGTGTTTGAGTGTCTTCAGTTTCATATGCTTAAAGGGCAAAGGTCATGGAACAGTTACTGGTAGTGGTGGTGGAGTGATTCCCAGTTCTCTGCCCATCTTTAGGATGTCCTTCTCTCACCATCTGCCTGCCATCCTTAGTCTATCAAGAAACGGAACTACAATCAGCATAGCCATTAGTGGTTTCCTTTCTGTCACCAGTCCATTCATTACATTACCACTAACACAGAGATCCTGAATTAAGTATTCTAATTAGTAATTTTATGACCACCACCCTACAGTGATTAAACAGCACTGACAGTGCAATGTACCATGGGTTCTGTAGTTAGCCAACAGAGTGAATTCAGAATTTAAGTTGGTCTCAAGGATCTAACTAAATTGACTGATGGAAATAGTTTTTTTTAACTAATGGAGATAGGTAGAGGAATAGGATGAATAACTGAGTATATATAATGGTCCAGTTCTGGTCATCTGCATATCTTCTGTAATTTTTAGGTGGTGATTTTGTACTTATAGATTTCAAAATTGATATCACACAAGCACTGTGATTAATAGTTCAGAAGCCACATATATTACTGTTGCTTAACAAATTATCAAAATCATAACAGGGACCGCTTTGAATATGAACGTTATTTAAAATTGGTGCTGAGAAATCCACTAACTCCTCTCTCAACCCATTAAAATCAATTCACTCCTGATGATTGCAAACAATGAGGATACCTAAAAAGGCGCTGGACACAAAGATTAATTAAAAAAACAAACTGTACAATGGACTTGTTTCATTAGAAGCCAGTGTGTGGATGCAGAAACGCCAAGAAAATATGTATGAGGGTCCGGGATGGACAGCGCTTAAGATAAAACAGTAGAAAAATGTGCAACAGACAAAACAGCGAATCTGGAATGGAGGAGGCCCCTAATGAAGCCAGCTGGTCCCAGTCCAGACATGCAGAGGAGGGGTAAGGATTGATAGGGGGAAAGACCCACGGGGGTGGGTGGAGAGAGAGAGAGAGAGGGAGGAGGAAGACATGCAGGATGTATGGCCGCTGAGGCAGCTCTATTGTATCAGGAGGCACCAGTAGGTGTATTTCTTCAAACTCTGGAAAAACCTCCAACCATGCCAAATACACCACGTCTGCTAATCGTGCTGCAATTACTAGCCTAATAGAGGTTTTTTTGTTCATTTTCTCCCTACCCACAGCCGCCATGTTGTAGGGAGAGGCATAATAATGGAATAGTAAAACACATTTGACAGACCATAGCTGGAGTAAAATGTTTTCTGATCAATCCACCCTATGTTAATAATTCATGGCCAGCATTTATATTCTCTAAAATGTGGATTTGGTTTTCATGTCACATTGTGAAACATAATAAAATGAGGACACCAAACTCAACAACATATTTCAACCCTTGAAACCCTCAACAGAGGTAAATGATTTTACCCAAAATTGGTAATCTTGGCAAAAATACACCTTCTGTCCAATAGTAACACCTCTCTTTTATTAACCTTTTAACATAAGTAAACTGCTTAAATTCACATCAATAGACAGCATACATAAAAAGTTTAATTTGTCATGTTTTTAACATACCGCTAGTTATTCAAAGTGTTTGATTTAGGTGATTCTCATAAGCAGCAAAATTGCAGACTGACCTAATTTGACAGAATGGTACAACCGAGGTTGGCCATTGATATGTACAATATACAGTTCCCTTTGAATTTACCAGGAGAGTAAATGTGTTTTTCTTCTTTTATCAAATAATTACTATGAAGTTAAAGTATAGATATCAGCATTTATATAATGGTAATTATGTATATTGGTTTCACCATTTAGAACATAGGGGGGTCTATACATCGGCCCCCCTATTTCAGGGCACAAAATATATTGAGACAGATTTAATGTTAGAATGTACAAGTTAAAACTCTGAAGTTATTAGTATCTGATTGCAAATCCTTTGCATGCAATAACTGCCTGCAGTTTGTGACCCATTGACCTGATCAGGGGCTGGTTATCTTTTCTAGTGATGCTCTGCCAGACCTGTACTGCAGCCATCTTCAGTTTAATCGTTATGTTTCGTGATCGATTTTTATCTCAGATCTGATGATATCCAACTTGTTATTAATACTTTGTTGTAGCAGACTTGAGACAGTCAATGTCAAGACCAAATGTCAAGCACATCCTATGCTGCTCTGGTAATTATTACGGTGGAAGGAATGCACTCTCCGGACTTCTACCTTGACTGAGCTCGAAGGCGACCAAGAGGACACAAGTTGCCACTAGACCAGGATTAAGCAAGACAACCCAATTTGATATTAACCACAGCTACCCCCGGACAGGTCTGGCCAACTGCACCCCTCTTGGTGGGACCCCTCGTCCAATCAGTTGTTGTTTGTGTCAGTGTCCTTTTGCCGTTACGTCTCATCCTCAGCAAATGCCAGGCATGTTCAAATGGATTGAAATCTGGAGATTGACATGGCCATTCAAGAACTTTCCACTTTTGGCCCTGAAAAGTGCTCTAGTTGTTATGGCAATATATTGGGGACCATTGTCTTGCTGCATAATGAAGCGCCATCCAGTGAGTTTTTGCAACATTTTCATGCAGTTCAGCAGTCAAGATCTTTCAGAACATTGCAGAATTAATTCTGCTGTTGTCGTCAGCAGTTACATCATCTATGAAGACAGGGGAGACAGTTTCAGTGGTACTTATACATGCCACAGAAACAACACCCCTTTCAACATATTCCACAGATGAGATGGTGTATTGAGAACCTTTTTTTCTCTACCCTTACATCTTGCCATGACTTTGGTGTATGTTAATCATTGTCTCTTCTGTCCACAATACATGTTTTCCCAGAGCCCTGCAGACTATTAAATACTGTAACCTGGGAATCTGGTTGCTACAGCCAAGACACATCCATGCTGAAGAAGGCTCCAGATCTGTCAGATAGTTGGGGTTTTCTCTTCATTGTGGTGAGCATTCCTTGATCATCCACTGTAGAGATCTTTCTTGGCATTCTTGGCAAATGCCGAACTCACCAGTGATAATTATACTCCTAACTGTTGTTATTGGTCAGCCTAATGTTTTGTTTATGTTTTGGATTCATTCTCAGATTGTTCAGCTTCATAATGGGGATTGCTTTGGTCCTCATACTGACAAACAACATTAGCAGACATTAAAGGCAAATTCAAAGCCTAGAATCAATGAATAAGTTCCTAGAACTAAAATAAATTAAGTAAAACTTATATGTTTAGGGTTAGTTAAACATTTATCTAGTCATTGCATACTACTTAAATTATTGAGAAAACACACAAATATTTTCAGTTGATACAACTTTAACAGGGTTTCAGATTTGACTTGTATTTGCTTAAAGGAGTTATGTAATATACTAAGCCACACCTACAATGTAATTATATAATGCATTGCCCTTTCAAGTGAATTCTAGAGTTTCCACCCATGACTGTATTTGTAAGTAACAGAGACATGGTTATTGATTAATTTCCTGACCTTTCAATTACTTGACAACTGTTATAAAATATTCAACAGTGAATAGTAAACATATTCAATTAATCCTTATTTTGGATAATAAAATGAAAATGAAAACACATCTCCAAAAATGAAAACACAGCTTCAGTGGATATTTCTGGAAAACCTGGGATGTTTACCAGAATTTCACAAAGCAACAACAAGGCATTGGTTTGCAAAGGAATGCATAATTCATATGGCAATCCTGCTAAGGTTTTGACCGGAAGATGGAATTTTTTATGTAATTGTTACAATAATTTCAGTAGTGGGTGCAAAATATTTATTTCACTGCATGATTGGATTAATTTGGACAAATGTATGTTTGGTGTATGTACATGCAAAAAAAAGGATAATAAAACAATTCCAAAATATCAACCTGAAGCAGACCATGCTGGGAACATTTTCATTTTAAATAAAGAAAACAGAATAAAAGTCAAAATATAACATTTTAAGTCATTAGGAACATTTTAACTCTTAATTTGAGTTAGACTTAGTAGAAACGTTTTATACATTATACAAATACATTAGGGTTTACAGTGTAGGGGCCCTGACACGGAATGTATAAAATGTGTTGTTTTTCTAAATAGTGTGATCCATATTTTTACAAACACCCTCAATTAAAAGCTTCTAACTGATATTGGATTGTAAATGTTTGACTTCACATGTAAAGCAAAAAATAACAAATGTTTCACTGTCCCAATATTTATGGAGGACACTGTATATATGGGAACTGGTGCCATCAAACTGTTTACTCTAACTGTGGATTCAGTGGGTTATCAATTCAGTTTTAATTGCATTTGTAAGATGAGATGCTCAATTTGGTGTAGGGACATTGAGTATTGTTTTAGCACATGGATTAATAAAGACTCCTGTCTGTGGACTAGGTGTTAATAATGTTAAAAGTTTTATTACAATATGTCTTTTAAAATATATATAGTTCTGAATGTGTTAAGGATTTAAGCATTAGCTACATAGTCAAAACCTTAAAAGAATCACAACAACCCTCTGCTGTGTCCTCAGACAGCCTATGTTTCCTCTGCTCAAATGAAAGAATGAATGCAGAAGATACGCTAAGAGAGGGAAGTGTGCATGTCTCAGTTTGAACCTGTTACAAAAACAAACAGTACTAACATTGTTAACGCAAGTTACATCTCATTGTAGCATCCACTATTATATCCAATTAGAAGCCCTTTCACTTTCTGAGACTGCAGTTAACTAAATGACTGTCAAACATTTCCTGAATTAAATGAGTGATCCATCAAACTCTTTTAAGCTAATTTAAGCTTATATCTGCCCCCTGATTGCAACATGGTAGAAATACCTGAATTGTATGATAAATAATGTGTCATATGCACAAATTCTAAATGAGAATTCAAAATGTGGCTCAGACTAACAGCACTTCTACAGACATCAATATACAACACTGACTATCTAGCAGTACACAGTAATCATTCTTTTCCCTCAAATACATACATTCAGTATCCATGTTACACTCCTAACTGAGAGGAAGGCCTACTGTATCCCCTATCTTAAAATACTGACCCCTAGTGGTCTAAATATTGCCTTTGACCTCAGGCCTTTATGAACAGGCAAATATATTTTCACAGCTTATAATACTGAATATATGAGGTAGCTTTTGAAGCTATGCATTCTGCTTGAAACTAGTAAGAAACGTAAAATTAAACAGATAAACCAATAAATGATAACATGAAAATATACTTTTATTATGTCAAATATATACAGTTTCTCACAGAAAGGAGTACACCCCTAACATTTTTGTAAATATTTGATTATATATTTTCATGTTACAACACTGAGGAAATGACACTAGCTACAATGTAAAGTAGTGAGTGTACAGCTTGTATAACAGTGTCAATTTGCTGTCCCCACAAAATAACTCAACACACAGCCATTAATGTCCAAACCGCTGGCAACAAAAGTGAGTACACCAATAAGTGAAAATGTCCAAATTGGGCCCAATTAGCCATTTTCCCTCCCTGGGTGTCATGTGACTTGTTAGTGTTACAAAGTTTCAGGTGTGAATGGGGAGCAGGTGTGTTAAATTTTGTGTTATCACTCTCACATTCCCTCATACTGGTCACTGGAAGTTCAACATGGCACCTCATGGCAAAGAACTCTTTGAGTATCTGAAAAAAAGAATTGTTGCTCTACATAAAGATGGCCTAGGCTATAAGAAGATTGCCCTGATACTGAGCACGGTGGCCAAGACCATACAGCGGTTTAACAGGACAGGTTCCACTCAGAACAGGCCTCGCCATGGTTGACCAAAGAAGTTGAGTGCACGTGCTCAGCATCATATCCAGAGATTGTCTTTGGGAAATAGACGTTTGAGTGCTGCCAGCATTGCTGCAGAGGTTTAAGGGGTGGGGGGTCAGCCTGTCAGTGCTCAGACCTTACGCCGCACACTGCATCAAATTGGTCTGCATGGCTGTCGTGCCAGAAGGAAGCCTCTTCTAAAGATGATGCACAAGAAAGCCTGCAAACAGTTTGCTGAAGACAAGCAGACTAAGGTCATGGATTACTGGAACCATGTCCTGTGGGCTGATGAGACCAAGATAAACGTATTTGGTTCAGATGGTGTCAAGCGTGTGTGGCGGCAACCAGGTGAGGAGTACAAAGACAAGTGTGTCTTGCCTACAGTCATGCATGGCGGTGGGATTGTCATGGTCTGGGGCTGCATGAGTGCTGCCGGCACTGGGGAGCTACAGTTCATTGAGGGAACCATGAATGCCAACATGTACAGTGACATACTGAAGCAGAGCATGATGCCCTCCCTTCAGAGACTGGGCCGCAGGTCAGTACGCCAACATGATAATGACCCCAAACACACCTCCAAGATGACCACTGCCTTGTTAAAGAAGCTGAGGGTAAAGGTGATGGACTCGCCAAGCATGTCTCCAGACCTAAACCCTATTGAGCAGCTGTGGGGCATCCTCAAACGGAAGGTGGAGGAGCACAAGGTCTTTAATATCCACTAGCTCCGTGATGTTGTCATGGAGGAGTGGAAGAGGATTATTAGAAACACCATACTAATACTGTGTTTGACCCCCTTTCGCCTTCAGAACTGCTTTAATTCTACGTGGCATTGATTCAACAAGGTGCTGAAAGCATTCTTTAGAAATGTTGGCCCATATTGATAGGATAGCATCTTGCAGTTGATGGAGATTTGTGGGATGCACATCCAGGTCACGAAGCTCCCGTTCCACCACATCCCAAAGATGCTCTATTGGGTTGAGATCTGGTGACTGTGGGGGTCATGTTCAAGAAACCAATTTGAAATGATTCGAGCTTTGTGACATGGTGCATTTTCCTGCTGGAAGTAGCCATCAGAGGATGGGTACATGGTGGTCATAAAGGGATGGACATGGTCAGAAACATTGCTCAGGTAGGCCGTGGCATTTAAACGATGCCCAATTGGCACTAAGGGGCCTAAAGTGTGTCAAGAAAACATCCCCCACACCATTACACCACCACCAGCTTGCACAGTGGTAACAAGGCATGATGGATCCATGTTCTCATTCTGTTTACGCCAAATTTTGACTCTACCATCTGAATGTCTCAACAGAAATCGAGACTCATCAGACCAGGCAACATTCTTCCAGTCTTCAACTGTCCAATTTTGGTGAGCTCGTGCAAATTGTAGCCTCTTTTTCCTATTTGTAGTGGAGATGAGTGGTACCCGGTGTGGTCTTCTGCTGTTGTAGCCCATCCGCCTCAAGGTTGTGCGTGTTGTGGCTTCACAAATGCTTTGCTGCATACCTCGGTTGTAACGAGTGGTTATTTCAGTCAAAGTTGCTCTTCTATCAGCTTGAATCAGTCGGCCCATTCTCCTCTGACCTCTAGCATCAACAAGGCATTTTCGCCCACAGGACTGCCGCATACTGGATGTTTTTCCCTTATCACAACATTCTTAGAAATGGTTGTGTGTGAAAATCCCAGTAACTGAGCAGATTGTGAAATACCGGCCCGTCTGGCACCAACAACCATGCCACACTCAAAATTGCTTAACTCACCTTTCTTTCCCATTCTGACATTCAGTTTGGAGTTCAGGAGATTGTCTTGACCAGGACCACACCCCTAAATGCTTTGAAGCAACTGCCATGGGATTGGTTGATTAGATAATTGCATTAATGAGATATTGAACAGGTGTTCCTAATAATCCTTTAGGTGAGTGTATATATATATATATATATATATATATATATATATATATATATATATATATATATAATGAAAAATCTAATCAATACATTTAACCCAATGTCAGGTCACTTACAGTAAAGATGATAAATGAATATCATCTTTTCTTTACATTTTATAAGCTTTCTTCAGATTGAATTGTTATAATAAATACATCTAAAACCAAGCAATTTTTATGTTTGGTATTGTACCAGGTTAGTATTACCAATTTTATGTTCATGACATACATACTTCTGTTGAAATTAGATGGACTAATAGGCAGTATAGATGACTGGGATTTTAACTATTACAGTCACATGAGTGGAAATTGTGGACTGTCACAGACTGAATTAAAATGAAATACAAGGTACAAAAACACTTAGAACACTATGGTTTTCCCCTTTTTTTGATAGTGCCACAGAGCACTGTCTTTGCATATGCTTGCTTGTTCCAACGTGGTTCTTCCCCAATTTGCTGCAGCAAACTGGATCCTTCATTCACACATTATTATGTATTTTTGTCATCAAACAAGTCTTTAAACTTCCAACATTACGAAGCATTAACATATGGGCTATGTTTGCAAAATGCATTTTATAAATAATGGGCTGTCTATTACAGAACCATTTTCTAAATGTATGAATTTACTTAGTGAAGAGCTTTCCCCCTAGGGTTTTCATAGTAAACATTTGGAACACATTATTAAATGTTCATTTTGCATGGATATAAAAACACAAACTTTTTTGTCTTTCCATTTTTGCAGAAAACTAACATGAAAAGCAGCCCATTTTACATCGACAAACTATAGCATTGTATGGTTTGGTTTGTTTCAGTAACCAATGGCCTCTTTAAGATATTCTCCTCACACGGAGCACCATTTAAGTAAAATAATGTAGTATTCATTCCAACATGTTCACATTGTTCAACATATGGCATCACGACACATCACTAGACTGTCTTCTTAATCATGGATTCATGCGAGACCTTTGATTACTGGAAGTGGTTGGGAGTTTTGAGTTAGGGTCTCTCATGCGTACACACCACAGTGCTTTGGACTTTAATGACATGCAGTCTATAGTTGGTAAGTTGTAAATTATGCAAGAATGACTGACTGTGAGACTCCCCCTTCATTTAATACCCAACATTTCTTGACCTCCACCAGAATGCATGTGAATTGTTATCACAGCATCAAGAATGACATTTGACCTCTCCAACTAAGGCAAATGGCCTATGACACACTATGAACAGTGGTGAGTCAGGGAGAATTCTTCCTCTATACTTTGTGACACAATGTACCACGTTTCATTAATTATAAAATTGTGGTTACATGCTTGGTTGCACTGACATGGAATGACCTCTAAAAGCTATTACTGAACTCAAAAACATATTGTTAGGGCACTGGTCTGTTTCATGGCAAGACATTGAGCAGCTTAGCTTTTTTTCTTAAGAGCGGCCATGACACAGAAGACACGGTACTTCTTCGACAGAACTCTCTTGAATGGATGATAGATTTGACGTATAATTCCATTTAACACACCAATATACCTATTATATAAACATACAACACTCAACAGAGCTATCGTAAATCCCATCAGCATATGTGAGAGGGAAAACACCTCATATTAGTTTAACCATTTCATGCAGAAGAATACGGAACAATATACATACAAAGCCTCAGGTCTGGAAGTACCAGAGCCGGCAGTCAGGTCAGCGTTGGTTGAATTGAATGAAGAAGACACATCGCTCTGAAGTTCTAGTTTATTCCAATCTTTTTTTAATTCCAAAAACATGCAAACAAGGAATACATATGTACATCCTGCTTGACTACTTAACTGTTTGATATAAAAGTAAATATCAACGGTTCTCACTTAACACACATTTATATTTATTCTCAAGTCAAAACAACTCCACAAATATTTACCTTGATAGAATAACATTGTCACTTAAACAACACAAGCATTCACTAACCCATGCACGCACACACACACCATTACCTAACTATAAACATTCACATATTACGATGTTCCAGAATGCATTTCTTGTATCAAACTTTACCTGTAATATTAAATAATTAGTAGAAAATAACCATTTTCAAATACTGAAAATGATGAATGAACATCTCCCTCTAGGCGTGTTGCACGTGTTCTACCTGGGCGCAGCCATGACACTTAAGGTCATGACACATCAACCGTGGCCACACACTGTGGAAGTGCCGCTTCCATTCATTTCCAATGGATATGTAGCATTGGCAAGCAATTTATGCAGCGGGAGGTTGAGCTGCGCGATTCAGGCTTGGGAAGCAGTGAACCATTTTGACAACGTCATGTTTATGCAAATCACCAGCTGCGAATGATCGGTGATAACCAGTCACCGGTGTTGCTTTCAGTGTTTAGCTGGCATCTCTTCTCTGTTGTGAAACCAAAGTTCAATCCCAAATCACCCTCTACCATTTCCAGGGCAACTAATGTTCAATCCCAAATCAACACGTAGCTGCCCCTTCAGGGCTAAATTATCTACAAATTACCAAGAAGGGCACTCAAATGATAGCCAGGGCTTGTTTGGGATTAGTTGTTTGTCAAAAGTCTAATGTCGAGGGTAAATGTTGCATTTGGAGACTATATGGAATTGTCACAGACATCAACACATCTTGTTGATGACTAGTGGTTACTTTCCCACTATGAACCACAAATTTAACCTTTTGACCCTGGTTCAATTACCCCTCCAACGCTTTTTATAAACATGGACGAGCACTACGCTAAAAACTTATATATTATGGCAAGGCGCCATTGTGAATCCGCCACGTTATGTTCCAAAGACAGATGCACTACCGGTGATGCCACACGGAGGGAATAATAATGCCATTACAACACAGAAGTGGGGAGACATTGTCTTTTGTCCACTATAGTTTATAGTAAACGAACATCTACAGTAGATACATGTTCTGTTTCTAAAGGCAATTTTTCAGAAGGATTTCAAAACAAATTTAGTCATTGTTTACCTCTGAAAAAGTCATGAAACTATACTACTTGAAAAAACTGTACTTCAAAAATAACAATAATAAAACCGAATCTCCCTTCCTCTAAACATAATATGGAGAAGACCTCAAACCCAAACAAAAACACGCTTCTGTGAAACGCCCGCGATTTTAAAACAGTGTTCTGTTGTAATCACCTATATTTAGTAATGGGACACGCAGAGCTGACACTTCAAGGCTTGCTTCCAAATTCCAAACCAGTCTGCTGGAAGCGAAAGGGCCGAGGCTTGCATCCGAGCAAATATATCACATTGATTGATGACGTTTGAAGCTATAGACCTCACGAAACCACCTGATAAGGGTTTTTAAAGACATGGCACTTTCCAACCATGCTTTAAAACATATGAAACTACATCAGTCAATGCTGAAGACACTAATGTCTCACCTTGATGAGGCAACAGACATCGCTCAACAGCATGCCATGAAAGAACAACAAAAGCAGACCAAGGTTTACAACAGCAAAGTCAAGGGTATAGATTTGAGTGTTAGGAACCAGGTTTTAATTGCAAACAAAGGAAAACGGGGAAAACTTGTTGACAAATGGGACGAGACAGTGTATCGGGTTATTGATGGGAACCTGCAGACACATGTAAACAAGTGGGCGGACGAGAAAGGAAAGACTAAAGTAGTTCAAAGGAACTTTCTTCTGGACATCGGTATCCTACCAGTCATGTCACCCAAGGATGAAGATAGTCTGTAGATTCGTCTGACCTTCTAGATACTCTGGGAAAGGAGAATTCTGATGACAGGACCAGTGCTTGGGTAATGACTGGATTAACCAACAGTTTGACTCATGAATCTTTGGGAGACGAAGCGTCCTTGAGTTCATGGAGCCTAGCCAATCAAATATGGACTTGTGAAGTTGTGAAGGTGTCGGCAAGGAACATCAAGCTCAAGAGCCTATTGTTCCTATATGGCCAGCACTATAAGCTGGCACTGACAGTCCAACTGCGGCTGTCAACGTTACTCCAGTATCAGTAAGGAGGCCGCTGTAGTTAATGACCAAGATGTTTCTAACACAAAGTCAGAGGATCTGCAGGGTGCTGTTAGAATGCGTAGGGGCAGGGTAGTGAGGTCATGCCGGGGTAGTGAGGCAATGCAACATTCAGGGCTTCACTAGCAAACTCAACAGGAAGTCTCACTCGCTGCTCACATTGTTTTTATTTGTATTTCATTTGTAACATTCTGTGAATACTGAGAGTTGTTCTGTTGCATTTCAGATGGGGACATACAATGGGACTAAGCAATGGTGAATTAAGTAGTTGTATTAGATTAGATTAAAGTACAAGTACAGTACAACGAAATGCAGTTAGCATCTAACCAGAAGTGCAAATAGAAAAGGACATTTTCAAGTATTAAGTATGTTACAAGTGGAATGTATAGATATGCAATGAAGGCAAATACAGTGCAAAAGGGCAATTCTAAATGAGCAATGAAGGCAAATAGGCAAATGAAGGCAAATTCTAAATGAGCAATGAAAGCAAGTATTTAAAGGTCCCCTGACATGAAATTTTAATTTTGTGAGGTTTTTTAACATTAATATGAGTTCACCTAGCCTATATATGGTCCCAAATTTTCTAAAAATTCCATTCGGTGTAAATTGAGCATTTTCTATCTTTCTCTGACTTGGAGAAAACGGAGAATCAAACAGGCTGATCTGGACCCGTCTCTTTGTGACGTCGCAAGGAGAAATTGTTAACTCCCATGGTAACTCCCCTTTTTCTGCTTTGCCCGCCCAGAGAAAGAATTTAAATAGAGCCAGGTGTGAGGCACACGTGTGTGAGCGCGACTTCAATTTGTCTACGCGACGAGGAGGGGCATCATGGCTTTTGAGCGAAGGAAACACAATAATTGCTCAGTAATAGGATGTAGAGATAAGCAACGAAGCCTTTTTTTACTTCCTTCGTACATGCCACAGAAGAACCAGTGGAATGATTTCATTTTCTCCGGAAAAGCGCCGACACAGCTTCCCAAAGTTTTGCATGTCTGTGGCAAACATTTCACCGACGACTATGTACATAATGTTACACAACAAAATTATTTACTCCTGCGCGCACATAAATATATAGGCTTTATATATCTTGTGTAACGTGACTTCATGATATGAAGGGAGAATTTTTACATTTAAAAAAACCCTCTTCTCTAAACTAGAATATTTACTGATATAGATGCTAACACAGCTTTAAAATCATCACAAATCAGAGAAACATGAAAAGGCAAAAGCAGATTAGCTTTAGCTTTAACTTACATGATAATCAGACATCCTAACAAAGTATCATATAGACATAATATTTTTAACTAACCATTCGGAAACATCCTTCTGGAGGCGCTGAGTTGCAACTTCTTCATCCGTTGCTTCTCCATCTGGATCGGATTCTGGGTCAAACTGAAATGCTTCAATGTGTCTTCGTGCCATTGCAATATGATCCAGACATACCGGTAAACATGCACGTTACCTTTGCCGCAAGATAGTAAAGGCCACGCCCACCCACCACCTTGCCCCGCCTTTTTCATCCTCATTAAAATTTAAAGTCACAGACACCAATACGGGCCGTTTGAAGGAAGCTCATTCTGTGACTGTATTGTAGTGGCTATAATTCTGCAGCAAGGCTGAATTTTTGAAAAAAAGATTTCAGATACAGTACTAGGGACCACTATGGCCTATATTAAAGCCTACAAAAAGAAGCATGTCATGGGACCTTTAATAATTATAAAAAATAATTGTAAGTGTGAATAGTTGGGCAATGTGGCAAATGCAAATGGCCATTCGGACTGTGCAGTAGAGTAAGTTGGAGGTGTAAGGTGGTCTGTGATGATGGTCCCGAGGTAGACAAGAAGTACAAGGGAGTAGTGCAACAAGGACCCTGAGAGGAAGTGCTAAGTGTTGGGAGGGTGAGTACAGTTAGAGATGGGATGGGTCTACAGAGTTCAGCAAGGTTACAGTAGATGGGAAGAAGCTGTTCCTGAGCCTGCTGGTTCGAGAACAAAGAGCCCTGTACAGCCTGCCTGATGGTAGGAGGGCAAACAGTTTGTGGCATGGGTGTGAAGAGTCTCTGATGATGCCGCGCACCCTGTGCAGACACTGCTTGTGTTGAAGGTCCACCATGGCTACCAGCTGGGCACCAGTGATGTGCTAGGTGATTTTAATTCGTTGTAGCGTCTTCTGGTCGGCCGTGGTGCATCCACCAAACCACACTGTGGCACAGTTCGTCAGAATGCTTTTCGATCGTGCAGCTGCTGCCCATGTTTGTCTTACCTGACAGACTGGGTTCTGTTGTTTAGGAAGTCCAAGGTCCAGTTGCAGAGAGAGGGGCTGATCCCCAGGTCATGGAGTTGACCAGCCTAGAGGGGATGAACATGTTGAATGCTGAGCTGAAGTCTATGAATAGCATTCAAACATAGGAGTTGTTTTTTTTCCAGGTGGGTCAGGGCAGAGTGTAAAGCTGTGGAGGTGGTGTCTTCTGTAGACCTGTTTGACCGGTAGGCAAACTGGTAGTGATTCAGTGTTGGGGGGAGGCAGGACTTAAGGTGGGCCAGGACTTGTCTTTCGGGAACACTTCATGACTGTGGGGGTGAGTGCGACAGGTCGGAAAGTCATTCAGGGTAGACGTGGTCAACTGCTTTGGCACTGGCACAATGGTTGTGGTCTAGAAGCACGTTGGAACAAAATCCTTCGGCCAGCTGCCCAACACATGCTGTGAGCACACGCCCGGGGAAGCTATCAGGACCAGCAGCCTTTTGTGCATACACCCTGCTCAGTGCAGACAACACATCTGTAGAGGATAGTCTGGGGTGGGGGATGTCTGGGTGGAGTTCACCTTTAATGGCTGGCTCTTTGTTGTCCCTGTCGAAGCGGGCGAAGAACCTGTTTAACTCGTCGGTGAAAGAAATGTCGCTGGTTGGCCCTGGATGATCTGTAAGGCCTCCACATCGCCGGATCTGAAAGCAGCAGCCTTCAGCAGTCGTCGGACCTCTTTGTTTATCCTCCGTCTTCTGGTTGGAGGATGTCTTTATTTGTTTATGGGTGGTAACATTGTTGACACAGATGTTGATGTAATCCAGAACAGAAGAAGCGTATGTTTCAATGTCCGTATGGGAGTCAAAGGTGACTTGAGTGGCGAACAAACTCCAGTCTGTGTTGAAACTAGTGTTGTAGCATTGAGTCTGACCCCTCTGGCCCCACTTTGACTGTCCTCACTAATGATTTCACACATTTAATGAATAGGAACAGTGAAAGGTGATCAGACTGTGCCATGCAGGGGAGAGGAATGGCTTCATAAGACATGATGTTTCCACCTCCATGCTTCACGGTTGGGATGGTGTTCTTGGGGTTGTACTCATCCTTCTTCTTCCTCCAAACACGGCGAGTGGAGTTTAGACCAAAAAGCTCTATTTTTGTCTCATCAGATCACATGACCTTCTCCCATTCCTCCTCTGGATCATCCAGATGGTCATTGGCAAACCTCAGACGGGCCTGGACATGCGCTGGCTTGAGCAGGGGGACCTTGCGTGCGCTGTAGGATTTTAATCCTTGACGGC
Organism: Esox lucius; assembly: GCF_011004845.1. Classification (NCBI taxonomy): domain Eukaryota; kingdom Metazoa; phylum Chordata; class Actinopteri; order Esociformes; family Esocidae; genus Esox; species Esox lucius. The sequence continues at coordinate 13,431,805 of NC_047588.1, read as the reverse complement.
ATAGTGTGTTACTAATGGTTTTCTTTGAGACTGTGGTCCCAGCTCTCTTCAGGTCATTGACCAGGTCCTGCCGTGTAGTTCTGGGCTGATCCCTCACCTTCCTCATGTTCATTGATGCCCCATGAAGTGAGCTCTTGCATGAAGCCCCAGGCCGAGGGAGATTGACCGTCATCTTGAACTTCTTCCATTTTCTAATAATTGCGCCAACATTGTTGCCTTCTCACCAAGCTGCTTGCCTATTGTCCTGTAACCCATCCCAGCCTTGTGCAGGTCTACAATTTTATCCCTGATGTCCTTACACAGCTCTCTGGTCTTGGCCATTGTGGAGAGGTTGTTTGATTGAGAGTGTGGACAGGTGTCTTTTATACCGGTAACGAGTTCAAACAGGTGCAGTTAATACAGGAAATTAGTGGAGAACAGGAGGGCTTCTTAAAGAAAAAATAACAGGTCTTAACAGGTCAAAGGCTTACGTCATGCAATAAAATGCAAATTAATTATTTAAAAATCATACAATGTGATTTTCTGGAAGTGTACCTATGATAAAAATACCGACCTCTACATGCTTTGTAAGTAGGAAAACCTGCCAAATCGGCAGTGTATGTAATACTTGTTCTCCCCACTGTATGTATTCCACCAAAATATTTTCACTAGTCTTATTTTTACGTTTTGTTTTATGTGCTTAATTAATTTTTTTTGTGGATTTTCAGAGCTTCACATACCTTTCTAGTGTCACGTTAACACCTTTTCTCCTCAGTTTACCTTGAACTTAACTGAGGAGAGGTAGGTTTTTCATTTGTCACATTTATGTGAATGTATAAAGTCACAATACATGTCTTAATGCAATTCCAAATGTTAAATTACGTGTACTATGTCAGTATTCATGTAGAAATTATGTCACTGATGTTTTGATGTAGGTATTGGGATAAACAACAAATTAATTAGTAAAACTAGCTAAAGTCGCACAAAACATGTTCTCAAGTGATGAAGGGGTTAGCTTATTCTTTCATTATTAATGTTCCTTTCATTTTTCTAACGTTGTTAGGCAACTGTCAATGAGAAATGTACTATGTCATTCAATGTCCCATTCTTCAACTACACAGGTATGTTGCGCTGTATGTATTGTTCTGAATAAATGTAGATCGTAGAAGTAATTAGTTGGCTAAGCATCTGTTAGCTAGTTAATGCAGAAATGGTGCTGTACCATAGACCATCTAGAATGTTCTGAGAATACCTACTAGTAATATGTATTTCTTAATAAATAGGATTGTGTATTATTATTCAATGTGTATATTTATTTAAATAAGATTAGGAATTATTGGAAATGTATGTTCCTGAATATTCTATTCATCTCATTGGAACTGTAAGAAGATCAGTTTCCCTTGAACTTAACTGACAGGCAACTGTCAAAGAGAAATATACTATGTCATTTGAGTTGTTCCATTCTTCATCAACAGCTGCACAGTAAAAACAACAGGCAGACGCAGTGCTGAGTTCTTTTTTTCGACACCTCAACTTATCACGAAGAACTGAGTAGTGATTGAGTAGTGTCAGACAAGACGGGTTACATTGGTGCCGTGACCATCAAGATGCAGACCAAGGTGAAAGAACATGCCATGAAAGAATGCCATCTAAATGGTTTATGTTCCTCAAATGAATCTTATGCTTGGTTCTAAATAACCATACAAACCCCTTTGCAAATTCTCGGCATAAACTCCCCAAACGAGTCAATATATCACAAAAGATATAAAATATCAGCAAAATATAGACGTCTCTTAAGTTAGCCTACAGCATTGGAAATTCCCCTTCCTGAGCTCAGGACCTAGTCCATACAATCACAGAAAACCTTTAAGATGTCGCCTCAATGAAAGTTCACCAAATCAATATTGTATGAGTTAGGTGTAAATTGTTTTGCTTCAGGCTACACACATTATTATGATAACAATTATACATTGTTATGTAAGCTAGTTGGACAGAAAACTGAATATTGTTGCCCTATGTGTAATAGTGTAGCATGCAACATAGGCTAACAAACATAAGTGTTGTACTAGCCTTATTTCATTACATGCATAATATTATACATAATTTTCCTTACCTAATTTTTCCTAAACTGGGCACCTGATGCCTTAGACCTTTTCTTATCCATTTGTGTTGATTTGGCACTTGAGCATAAAAACATTACCAATCCAAGAACTTCACCTTGGTGGTGTGCAGACTGGTTTTATATTATTCTTAACGATTTTGCACAAACCAGAAAAAAATGCTACGATATATCTGTGAACCTATATATTCACATTATTCTGAATGAATTATGGAGTATTTGGTAGCATTTCATAGTGACTGATTTTACTAACTGTGTTAGTGAGCCTGCTGTACAAAGTTAGAAGTCCCCTATTTGATAGATTCCCCTACTCCCCCTACCTCCAGTGGAGAGACCTTCCCATCTCATACTTCTGAGTAGGAGACCTTCAGGCAGTAATCTACCTGGCTCACAAACTGGAATCAGGTTGCCTACTCCGACAATGTTAATTGACCCCCAATCCCACATGATGACATGATATCATTTACGTGACATGCAAACAAGTGATAGAAAACCGATCACGCAAATGTCACCATTACAAAAAAATGTGTGCAGGCGCCTGGTGCCACCCCCTAGCAAGATGCCACCCTGGGCTGCTGCCCATGTTCCCTGTACCTAAATCCACCACTCGTTGGGTCAGTATACCTCTCTGGTTTCCTGTCTGCACTGGCTATACTAACTCCATTAAATTTGATGTGTTATATTTCTAAGAAAATCTGAGAAAAAAAAAATCTTAAAATACACCAGCATCATGCCTATGTTATTTGCTTTGCATATGTTTTACTATCCCTGCCAACATCCCATATACTCCCTGGGTTCTTCAATCTCATCTCAGCTATGGAGCAAAGTGATAGTTTGGCTTAATGAGGAGCCCTTCTCACCATGCTATTCGTCTGGATGATAATGGCAATGTACCCTCGGTAGGGCTGTCATAGCAGGCATTAGATTATGGAAGGGTGCTGGACTTTGAGCACCCCATGCACCTGACTCATATACTGCCTGCTACTGTACCATTACTCCATAGAATACTGATATTAAAACAGTTGCTAACAATGTGGGTTCCAGACGCTGTGAGATGGATGCATCTCCCCAGCTTGTTAAGAATGCATTTAGCAGTTATCCTTGCACTTAATTATTCAGATACACTCTTGTAAATGACTGGGAACATGACAGCAGTAAATATCAGGGGCAACAGTAACAATGGGTTTTAAATGTAGCATTCGTGTCACTATCAGCAGTGACACTGCTAATTAGATTTGATGGAACACTGACTAATATTATGAATAAGGTTGTGACAAACTCTTTAAATAAGTTGTTCCAGTCCTCACTGGAGTCACCCCATACAAACACATGTTGATGGAAATATGTATAATCGTTGTTAGTGTGCTGTTAACTGTATATATTTCTCCACTTCCCCTGTCCCAATACCAGGCTCAAACTACTAAACTTTGAATAGCATGAATAGCATCATTTGCAGAATTTATAAGCTAGCTGTGGAGTGAGCTAACTACATGTTCTTAAGTCTGTTATATACAGTGCACAAGAGAAGTAAGCCCTTGCAACTTTAAAACAAACTGAAACAAAAATATTGTAGGCTTACAGTAAATGAAGACTACACATTATGATGTACAGACAGAATTTCGATCTAGTTTCTTTGTTTGGATTTAATTGAATTCATTTTTTTTATATAATTGAAATCTCATTAACAAAGCTGTTTTGAGTACTGAGGTGCTCTTGTTCAGGCCCCTCCTATGCTAAGTTGGTCAGTTGAGTGAGCGTGTCGTCACAGGGTTGACCCACATGAATTCCTGATTGGAAGGGTATTATGAAAAAAAGCTAAAGGGTTTTGCGTGGATGTCTGTGCGAAAACCTTGCTGCACTTCCGCTCTCCTGAATCCGTTAGGAGTTGCTGTAATTATACAGGGCTGCACAATTGGATACCATGAAACTGGGAAAAGGAGGGTAAAAAAGAGGACAACAACACAACATTCAATGAAGGAACAAATAGACGTTTTCAAAATTACAGGAAACAAAAGATAAAATAGCGCTGTGAATTTGACTTTAAATAAGACTGTTGTTGCGGAGACAGGCACATAGAAGCAAGGCGATGGCAACAGGGGATGGCAACAGGGGATGGCACCAGGGGATGGCAACAGGGGATGGCATTGTCTGCGGATCAGACCGCAAGCGCTGGATGTGTGTTTGCGAGTGTAAGTACATTGTTAAGACATCAGCAACAGAATATCATTTGTCTGGGGGTCAGGGGGGAGGAAGCGGTCCTCCGGGGAGAACAGGAGTTAGACGGCTGTGTCTACACTGAGCTGGTGTGTGTTGCCGTGTCGAGAGAGCGTCAACGGAGGGGCGTTTCCAGGGGTACAGAGGAGTTGTGTTTTTTGGGCTCCATGCCAAAGCGTGGCCTTTGAGGCTTCAGTGAGAGCAGGGTCTACAGAGACCGTACTATAGCACCGAGCACAACCTGACCCCCCCCCACCACCCCTTTTAGAGGACCAAATAATGATCAGGTCAACAGAACAGTCGCTGTTAACTGACAGTGTGCCAAACGTATGTTTAGCACCTCATTGCTGATGAAACAAAAAATGATGGAATTAATACAGTTGTGGTATGTATTCCAACCATTAAATTAGACTTTGCAGTCTCCTATTTATTTGTATTAAATTTTATAGCAATATGTTCTTTGAAACCAAAATGATTCCCAAGTACACTGCAGCAACTCCTCTGTTCCACAGTATATGTTGTGCCTTATGTTAAATAACATGAAATGAAGCAGCCCGTTTCCCACTGGTGTAGTAACATCTCTATTTACCATCCCCTGGGACCTGTGCTTGTCAGCAAGCAGCTCTAGAGAGATAGATCCTTCCACTGACTCGCAGGGAAATCACCTCGTTTGTTTTATGTTAATCGACTTCAATCGCACCCTGCTATTGTTCCTTTACTCCCTCGGCCCCTGCCCTTGTGAATACATTCAAGAACTCTAACCTCTTTCCATGTGAGCAGGGATAAATTTTTTTTTGAATAAACACCAAAAATCCAAACTGACAAATTTCAGCTGGTTCATAGAGGAACATCTGTGCTGATTAAGACCTAAAATAGTCCTGATTAATAGTCCCATTCTTTAGATAAACTCATTTTTATCAAACTAATGTGATTTAAAGTTAAAGATATGAATAAAGAAACAGTGTCCATTGAAAATAATAAACAAGGTGTTGATGTTACATTGAGCTTTGGACGATTCTATATTGTAAAGGAATGAGCTTCGTTGTGCAAATGCTACCACGTATAATAAATATACTTGAAATTTCACAGCATAGATTCAAATTCTTAGAATAAATGGAACATGTTGTATATCAATTGAATGTCAATTATTAATATCCAGTTGCTTTGCATATCTTGTGTGTTCTATGAAAGGGCGCATGCCATTCAGACTGATGAGTCAAAAAAAACAGTTAGGAAGTGCAGTTGTTGATGACAGTTGATTCTGTTGACGTTTCTTTGGTCAGCAACATAAATGACTCTTTTCGAAATACTCAACAACTTATAAGGGAAAACAACACAACCTGTTGGAGACAAAGTTAACGCCGAACACACTGATGTGCATACTGTAGTGCAAACACAAATACCTCCAACAGAAATAATAACTATTGTCGAGCGGAATACCAGCACAGGTGCAGAGACACCCACTCTCCCCTCCCTCGTCCCCGCCGAGCCCCCGTCACACGCAGATGTGTCCCATCAAAGGCTACCCACAAGCCCCTCCACCGTGGAACACAAACCAAGATAAGGACCTATTTAAATGGTGGGACTCACTTTACACCAGGCACCTCGCAGCCTTTCTTTCCCATCTCTTCACAATGCACACTTTTAGCCACAGAACTGTGTTTATTTTAGGTCACAAATGGTTAAGCACTGTGAGTAGAATGTGTACGTATTACGCCATGATAGGCATTTGTAAATTGACAAGAAAAGCTGATAATGCCTGAGCAGTGTTTGGGAGCGGAGGAAAAGAGTGAATGATTGAATAACAGTAATTAAAGCAGTTATTCGTTCGGCGAGCACCTGCATGAAGGATGATATTGCTCTTTAATTCAGCTCAGTTTAACTTCTCTCAGTCGGTGGTTCCTGCATCGCCTCATTAATCGCTGATTGGCATCGAGCTGTTCACAGGAACAAACTGTTTACTCTGTCTTCGCCTGTTTCTCAACACCACCTTAAAGGCCTGCGCTAAATATTGCACTTTTTAGTGTACTGTAGGCCTCTATTATGTTTTTGAATATAGACTCAAACAGTAAATAATATTTATTTAGAGGTTTACGTTACATGACTGTCTTATGTTTCTCGGGGTAACATGGAGGCAGACTCTGAAGGAGATCCACAAGGGATGTCACTAAGTGGGGTCAAATCCCAGAGGGCATTGTGTTACGATAGTTTAAAACAAGCCCTGTTAACCTAAAGGATCAGAATAAGCCCTACCTGTACAATGTCATTGATAATGAATTTCATTTTCTACCACCACAATGCGGACAAATATGATCATTCTTAAGACACAATCAATGTAGAGGGATATGCTTTAAAGAAGGTATTAAATTCCCCTTAAAAGAAAAATGGACGGAAAATTGACACCATTTAATATTAGGGTGTGGTTACTAAATATGATATAATGGTTGTGACATTAAACAATATATACCAATATATATAGTGCCAGTATATCAATCAAATCAATCAAATGTATTTATAAAGCCCTTTTTACATTAGCAGGTGTCACAAAGTGCTTTTACAAAACACCCGGCCTTAAACCCCAAGGAGCAAACAACAGTAGTGTTGAATTTCAGTGGCTAGGAAAACTTCCTAAGAAGGCCGAAATTTAGGAAGAAACCTAGAGAGGACCCAGGCTCAGAGGGGTGACCAGTCCTCTTCTGGCTGTGCCGGGTGAACATATTAAGAGTACAAATTGTAATGATTAATAAATGCATGTGGGCTGAGTCCAGAGTCTATTTAAACTTAGTCCAGTTCGGAAGCAATGACCAGATGGACCAGAACAGGGACAACACCGGGGAGGGGGAGGTGTCTGCACAGTGGCAGCTGAAATCGTCAGGTATCGTCTTGATCTGCAACACAACCAGGAGGACTTTGGACAGGGACAGCAACAGGTCTTTCAAGCCAGGTACTCCTCAGGTGTGGGCCAGGACCTCATGTCCTCCTAAGTTAAAATTTAGAAAATGCATTCCTTACATCTTCAAGGATGTATAGTAGAGAAGGAGAACTGACCCTACTCCCCCAGGACAATAATATAGCAGTGTAAGACCTTGGGGCTTAGACAAGGTGGTCCGGTGACACTGTGGCCTTATCTGGGGTAGGGCCCAGCAGGCAGGAAATCAATCCACCCACATTGCCAAGCATCAACCAAAGGGACACCCACCAACTGCAACCACCCTGAATGAGAGCCCTGTATTGCCAGCAAAGTAACGCCCAATTGCACAAGTGCGCAACAGAGAGACAACAACAAGCCAGGGACTCCGAATGGCATTGGAGGGAGGGCATCCCAGTGGTGATGAGAGCCCACCTGGCAAGACAGCAAGGGTGGACAGTAACAAGCCTTTCTGGTCACCTTCACACCCCTGGGCCAGGCTACACCTAATCTTATACCATGCTGTAGAGATCGGCCTTTAGTAGACACTTGGCACTGAGTTTGCATTTCTAACCTTAAATGGCAAATCATTCCACAGTAGTGGAGCTCTATGAGAAAAGGCCCTGCCTCTGGCAGTTTGTTTAGAAATTCTAGGTACAATTTATTGGCCTGCATCTTGCGATTTTAAGTTACGTGTAGGTATGTATGGCTGGATCATTTCAGCGAGGTAAGTAGGAGCAGGTCCATGGATTGATTTATAGGTTAACAATAAAACCTTAAAATCAGCCCTAACCCTAACAGGCAGCAAGTGTAAAGAGGCTAGTACTGGAATAATGTGTTCAAATCTTTTTGTTCTAGTTAGGATTCTAGCAGCCGTGTGCAGCACTAATTGAAGTTTATTTATTGATTTGTCAGGGTAACCGGAAAGAAGAGCATTGCAGTAATCTAATCTAGAAGTAACAAAAGCATGGATTAGTTTTCCTGCATCCGTTTTTGATAGAAAGTTTCAGATTATTGAAATGTTTCGAAGGTGAAAATAAGCAACTCTATTTTTACACTACACAGTTATCCAAACTTTTGACTTGTACTATATATATATATATATATATATATATATATATGCTTGTAATTGCATACATCTTTTATTTACAACCATTATGATCATATTGACTTAGAGCATGGTGTTATGTTAGATGCTTACTAGTTCAAACCAGTTAAAGCTATGATTTACTCATTATTACAAATGGTACAACACTCAAAGTATAAGTGACACATTAAAATGGAACAAAGAGACAGGCACATACATACTTTCATACGCAACACAGTTCTCACATCAATACGTTGTTGTTCCGTTATTGTCATGGTTTAGAAAGCATGTGAAAGAGAGAGAGAATGAAGTGAATGAGCAGCTGTAGCTGTCTTTCCAATATTGACTCTCCTCCACAGAGTGCTATTGCACAGCCCTTTGAGGAGCTATCAAACACCCGGAGATGGTCGCAAGATTCCTCTCTGTAAGCCACAAGGTTTAATTTGGAATAGAATACCTTCTGTCTATAGGATTTGCTGCCATTTCATTTAGTTGTTAAGGTGAAAATGAGAGGGAAAATAAACGTCTATTGAACGGAGCATGTTTGTTCATCATGTTTGTTCATCATATTGTGCTTGATGTAATGTAGGTCAGTGTTCTGCAGAGCACAAGATAAGACATGGGGAAAAAGTGTTGTGTGTACTTACAAGCAAATATCTGTCAAAATAGCAAGTGACAGATCTACAAGAGCATTTTTGGCTGGAGAAGTGTTCCATCGTCATTAGCATTTTTTTTTAAAGGCCAGAGATTTGGGCCTATCTGCCTCCACTCGCTGCAAAGCCAGTCTGGCCCAGGTTGTTATCTGTTCAGTACAGAGGTGCAGCTGTTGAGCAAATGGATTTGCAGATAAAGGGAGATGTGAAAAAAGAGGTACTCACAACCCTCCCTGAACCACCATTCAGTGCATGTGTGTGTGTGTGTGCGCTTTCTTATAAACCATACCTTCTGTTTCTGAGGCCCACGGTATTTTTGGAAATGGCATTAGACAAAAAAGCATGAAAAATGCTTATTCTTCCTTTCTCCCTTTTCTTTATTCACTTTCCAGTCTCCCGAGGGCCCCTTTTCCTGAGCAGCCGCCATCATCGCTGCCTGAGTGGACTGAGGGAGCCGGGTAGAGGATGGGGAACAAATGGGGCGCTTTAGGTGGGGTAAAGATGCCGCTGCCTCTGCTGCTGCTGGCAAGTGCCTCTCCTTTGTCTAAAGAAATCCCGCCATGGCTAACACACAAACATACAAACACACACGTGGAGGAATTCTGGCCGTAGTCAAGGGCCCCCACGGGAAAGGAGGCCCCAAGCCATCACCAGAGACATGGGGGGCGGTTGGCTTTGCTGAGCGAGAGTGTACGTGTAGGCACACGCTCAGACTCTGACACCAACAAACATGGGCGCGCACCATCCTGCTGCTGTAGCTGTATGCACGCACACACACACACACATACACACACTCCCAGGCTCCACCAGGAGGGGTCGTGTAACAGAGCGGTGGATTGAATGAGTCTCCTGCTGAGCAGATTGAGGTAAACTCCCACCCGGGGAGGACATAATCCTGGAGCCTAGCATTCTCAACCATGTCAATGTATCACCTAACAAGTTCTACCGCTGCTAACTAGTCAGATCATTCAAATGAGTGAGTCAAGTTATAGTTATAGTATGGTAAAGGTAATGTTTCTCTCATCATAATAACTACTTAATGTGAGGAAACTATATGGAATGTTGTTGATGTTGTGGCGGAACGTTTAGGTTACATTTCTTTGCATTTGTTATTGATGTATTGAATAGTCCATTATGCTGATAAATGTTTACTGCTAATGAAGGTAGGCTAATGACTGTATGTTTGAAGAACATTTAACAAAGACATCTACAGTATTCAATCAGAAGCGAGCCACATCCAGGTGTCTCTTAATTTTATTCATCTGTTTTTTTTTTTCAGAACCATTACTGCCTTTTGTCTTGCTAATCTATTGAGTGGGCGACTCAAGTAACAATTAAACTATTGTTAAGACAATTGAAACTCATAAAGCTGTATTTAGAGGCAATGATATTCAAAAATCACCAGACAATAATTGCTATTAAACTGCTTAACCCGAAGGTATTCTCGACAGGGACCCAATGAAACCAAAAAGTAAACCAATAAGCTTTGACAAATACTTTTAAATTATATTAAAAACAAAACTTTGTTTACATTAGAAATAGGCTTTGGTCTGGAGCCAAAAAGGAAAGAAAAGTGAAAAGAGAACCAAAATTCCTTCTACCAAGGTTTTTACAAAACACTACAGTAGATACACTGCCCTCTGTAATTATTGGGACACTAAGCCTTTTAAAACAAAAATTGGCTGTGTACTTCAAAAGTTTGGATTTGAAATCAAAGAATAACCATGAGGTTAAAGTATATATTCTCAGCTTTTATTTGGGGGGATTTATGTAAATATATGTTTCACCATTTAGAAATAAGCACCACCAAAAGTATTTGGAAAGGCATTGTATAATTATGTATTATTTTAAAATTAACCTTATGTTTAGCATTTGATTGAATATCCTTTACATGCAATAACTACCTGAAGTCTGCGACCCACTGACCCCAACAGATGCTGGGTATCTTCTCTGGTGAGCTCTGCCAGGCCTGTACCACAGCCTTCTTGTTGTTGTTGTTTGATTTTAGTCCCTTTTGCCTGAAAGCAGTCATTCATTAGATTTACACCATAATATTAATAATATCATAAAGAGAAGTGTTTTATTAGAAATTGAGTTCTCCAAATAGTTGTTTGCATATTCACAGTAAATACTGTATCTTTCTAACAATTTTCTCTTGTTTATTTTTTACAGGTCGTTTTGTAGCGTTGCCTGTATCAAAGAAAGTGGGATAAAGCTCTGGAGACAACTCAAATAAATATAGGCATCTCTTTCAAGCGATTGGGGAATACACAGGCTGCAAAGAACCTAAAATGTGAGCTGTTGGCCATATTTATCCTCAACAGGTATACAGCTATCTAAGCTGGTGAGCTACCCAATATATCTTTGCCTGGTGCCACTAAGATATGTTTTTCCTTTGTCATAGTTACACCACATGTGATAGTTACACCACATATATATATATATTTATATTTTTTCCTACTTTGTGGTGAGCATTTTTATACCCGGCCATTGGTGATTTCTTTTTTTATAATGGTGTTTTGTCAAACAAATATGTTATTATTATTATTATATTCCATATATTTATTTTTGTCTATTTTTCAGATAGTCTTCCTTGAATTTCCTTGAGAACTCTTGTCAACAGACATGAGAGTACACTCAAAATGTAAAGTCTAAAATCAAAAATGTATGTCATCAGCCCTTTTATGCTGGCTGGCACAAATTAAAAACTGAGAAGTCAACTAACACATTTGTTTATGGAAATCACTGATACAGAAGAGTAGGGTCAAAGGACAGATAACCCAACATTTAAAACTAAACCAAGATAGCGCACAAGCTGTCGTTTCCAAAGGAAGGCTAGTGATGCCAGGTAAACCTGGGACAGGAGGTGGGCGGATCAAAGCAAGATCCTACTGGACAATACTTTTATGCGGTGGCATGTAAATGTTAGGAAACACCTACTCTGTGAAATACACCCACGTGCAATTCAATTTGCCATGCACCACTTTTGAGACTTTGGCAAGGGGCAAACATCATCCACTCTTTCAGTAACACTTTCTGCATTTGGGAACAGAAAACTTTATTTAGATCAGACATTTAATAGACAGAAAAGTATCTGTTGAGAAGGTCAGTCTGCAGTTAGCTTGTCTTTCTAACCGGTTCAGGCTACAAACCCTTTTTGTGATCTAAATGCACTTCCAAATCTCCTCTACTTCACTACAACTTAGTTTCACCTTCTAGCGACTTTTGGTGGCATTATTAAAATGAAAACATGGGAAAATTCCATGTATGTAAGTATTCAGACCCTTTGCAATGAAACTCCAAAGTGAGCTCAAATGCATCATTTATCAGTTGAGATCTCTCTAGAATTTGAGTCCATCCATCCATCCATCTTCTCCCGCTTATCCGGGGCCGGGTCGCGGGGGCAGCAGTCTAAGCAGGGATGCCCAGACTTCCCTCTCCCCAGACACTTCCTCTAGCTCTTCCGGGGGGACACCGAGGCGTTCCCAGGCCAGCCGGGAGACATAGTCCCTCCAGCGTGTCCTAGGTCTTCCCCGGGGTCTCTTCCCGGTGGGACGGGACCGGAACACCTTCCCAGGAAGGCGTTCCGGAGGCATCCGAAAAAGATGCCCAAGCCACCTCAGCTGACCCCTCTCGATGTGGAGGAGCAGCGGCTCTACTCTGAGCTCCTCCCGGGTGACCGAGCTTCTCACCCTATCTCTAAGGGATCGCCCGGCCACCCTGCGGAGAAAGCTCATTTCGGCCGCCTGTATCCGGGATCTTGTCCTTTCGGTCATGACCCAAAGCTCATGACCATAGGTGAGAGTAGGAACGTAGATTGACTGGTAAATCGAGAGCTTCGCCTTGCGGCTCAGCTCTTTCTTCACCACGACAGACCGATACATCGACTGCATTACTGCAGAAGCTGCACCGATCCGTCTGTCAATCTCCCGTTCCATCCTTCCCTCACTCGTGAACAAGACCCCTAGATACTTAAACTCCTCCACTTGAGGCAGGCACTCTCCACCAACCTGAAGTGGGCAAGCCACCCTTTTCCGACTGAGGACCATGGCCTCAGATTTGGAGGTACTGATTTTCATCCCCACCGCTTCACACTCGGCTGCAAACCGTCCCAGTGCATGCTGAAGGTCCTGGTTAGAAGGGGCCAACACGACAACATCATCTGCAAAGAGCAGAGACGAAATTGTGTGGTCCCCAAACCTGACACCCTCCGGCCCCTGGCTGCGCCTAGAAATTCTGTCCATAAAAATTACGAACAGAACCGGTGACAAAGGGCAGCCCTGCCGGAGTCCAACATGCACTGGGAACAAGTCTGACTTACTGCCGGCAATGCGGACCAAGCTCCTGCTTCGGTTGTACAGGGACCTGACAGCCCTTAGCAAAGGACCCAGGACCCCATATTCCCCAAGCACCCTCCACAAGATGCCGCGAGGGACACAGTCGAATGCTTTCTCCAAATCCACAAAACACATGTGGATTGGTTGGGCAAACTCCCATGAACCCTCCAACACCCCGTAGAGGGTATAGAGCTGGTCCAGTGTTCCACGGCCCGGACGAAAACCACACTGTTCCTCCTGAATCCGAGGTTCTACTATCGGCCGTATTCTCCTCTCCAGAACCCTGGCATAGACTTTCCCGGGGAGGCTGAGAAGTGTGATCCCCCTATAGTTGGAACACACCCTCCGGTCCCCCTTCTTAAAAAGAGGGACCACCACCCCGGTCTGCCATCCAAGAGGCACTGTCCCCGACCGCCACGCGATGTTGCACAGGCGTGTCAACCAAGACAGCCCCACAACATCCAGAGACTTGAGGTACTCAGGGCGGATCTCATCCACCCCCGGTGCCTTGCCACCGAGGAGTTTCTTGACCACCTCAAAAGTGAATTTGAGTCCAAAAGTGGCACATTAATTTGATTGCACCTTTACAGTGCGTGTCCAACCAAAGGTCCAAGCAACTTCCTGTAGACCTCAGAGCTAGAATTGTGTCATGGCATAGTCCTGGGGAACGGTTGAAAAAAATGCTAAAACATAGACATTTCCTAGGAGCACAGTGGGCTCCAGCAATGTGAAATGGAAGTGAAGTTAGGAGTAAACAAAACTTTACTCTAACAGAGCTTCAGAGGTGCTTGGTAGAGATATGATAAACTGCCATAAGGGCAACCATCTCTGCAGCACTCCTACAATCAGACCTTTATGGTAGAGTGGCTAGATGGAAGCCACTCCTGAGTGACATGATATGCCACCTGAAGGACTCTGAGAGCATGAGGGAAAAGATACTCTGTTCTAATGTGACCAAAATCCTTCTATTAGGCCTGAATGTCAAGAGCTCTTTCTGGTAAAGAAATAAGGCACTGCACCACACCTGGTTAATACCATCCCTATGATGAAGCATGGTGGTGGGAGTATCATGCTACCGGATGCTTCTCTGCAGAAGGAACTGGGAGATTGTCAAAATACATAGCGGACCTTGAAGAAAAATCTGATCTGGAGAACACAAAAGACAAATCTTTCACCACGACAATGTGTGAATGTGTCCCAGACCTGAAGATCACAGTTCATCAACATGCAATCTGAAAGAACCTGAGAGGATCTGCAAGAAAGAATGGGAGAAACTGCCCAAACTGTGTGCAAAGCTGGTAGAGGCATACCGGAGAAGACTCAATGCTGTGATTTCTGCCAAAGGTGCTTCTCCAATGTACTAATTAAACTGTCTGCATACCTATGTACATTAGTTATTTCAGTTTTACATTTTTTATAAATTGGCACACATTTCTAAAAACACATTTTCCCTTGGTTTTTATGGGGTATTGTATTTACATGGATGGCACAAAATAAGTGGTTATTAATGAAGTGTACAACCCAGTGAGGGGTGGAGAAAGTGAAAAGGGATCCGAATACTTTCCGAAGGCACTGTCAGTAGACTGGCTTTATGCTGCAAGTTCTGCTAGTATCATATCCTTTATTCAAGCTATACATTTGCCATGTGCTCACTGTAGTTTACCTTGTGTGTCATTTTGACTGTCTAGACTATTTTCCTTCTGTTCATTTATATCACTCTATACCTATTAATTTGTGCACCTTTACGTTGATTTGCCCTTGATACAGTATGTCTTGATTTTATCTCCCTCATAACCACAAACCAAAACGTAATCCATTTATTTATCAAAGCCTTATCGGTTTTCATAAATAAATAAAATAACTGGATCCATCCTTTCCTTCCTCATATTCCCACATTCTGACCAGTATGTCATTGTGGATGTTGAACTGCACTGGTCAGTAGAACCTAAGATACTGAACATCTCAAACTGCTTTCATCATCAGAATGTTGGCCCATTTCCATTTCACTACATAGGCTTCTACTGCCTGGCCAGTGGGCTTCCTCTCCCTGTGGGAAATGGAAATGACCACCTGATGCTTTAGATGTATACAGCCTCTGGCTCACTGTCTCCCTGTGATGTAGGTAAGGCATTTGGCGGTGAGAACAGCTGTTGTCTGGCTCTAGCTAACATTTGCTTAACTATCTGTTCATCAAAGGGTAAAATAATATACTAATTCTGTAGATAATCTCTTACATATTCCATATATATTTTTTAAAAGAATATCCCAAATTAGAAATAATAATGTGGTTGAAAGTTACATTTCAAAACATTTCATCCCAAAGGCCAACTTTATAATGTAACCTAGGCTACATTACAACAGACAGACCATGGATTTAAATTTAATCCAGCCCATAAATTGAATCATTAATTTCAAATACAAGAATTATATCTATGGTACCTATTATATTCCCAAGGATAATTAATAGTGAGCTACTGTATATATCATACTTCTATATATATATATATATATATATATATATATATATATATATATATATATATATATATATATATTGTATATACTGTGCTTCTATTGCATTGCTTCATCAATTGATTGAGCTATGACAGGGTAACTGTCAGACAGACCTATTTCCCTTCATTGTCTCACATTTGGAGGACATGAAATAATACACATCCGGAAAAGATATTAAGAGACCTCTGCACCTTTTTCAACTTTTTTGGAAAGGAAAGAAAAAGGTGCAGTGGTCTCTTAAATTTTTCCGGAGCTGTATATGGTACGATAGTTGTCGGTTTTGACCTGTGTTTTCATTTGTTTTCATTTGTATTTTAGTATATGCTTTTAAAATAATTCTCACAAAAACAAGCATACTTCAGTGAAGAATTAACAGCCACACTGAGCGTATAACAATATTTGTATTTTCTAAGCTTTGTTTATTTCATTTCGTGTCATTCTGATTTAGCTTATTGCAACCCACAGAAAAAATGTGGAAGAGCATAACCAGAACATTTGCTTAAGTATATGACGAGAAACCTGTACAGCTTTACTAACAGAGCTGTCTTTTCATTGGATGTATTCGATTAGAAAATCTCACTTCATGGCTATAAAGTTAATGATATTTGAAGGAAAGACTCCACGGAATGATGCAAAATATAAATAAGTAGATGTATTTTATAACAGGGGAAGTTAGAATTTCATCCCCAATGTCATTCTGGACTGAGTAAGAGATAACCTACAGTATTTAAAATGTAAGCTACTGTAGGTTGATGCGCAATATCCAAATAAATTGACATAAGTATAAATAATAATGTATTAAATTAGTTCTTTGGAAATCATACCCAAATGTACAGCATATCAGAGGCAAAACTATTCATGTAGTTTTTGGTAGAAATGTGAACATGCAGTGCTAACAACCTGCTCTGCTGTAGCCTAATCTTTTTCACAGAATATGTGCGTCTTTTTGGCCTTCAAGGAGGTCTAACGGATGCTGTCTGTCCACATGTTCCTCCTCTGTGCAAGAAATTTCGGACTGGGAATTAGTGGAAGAAATCTATTATTTAACGTTACAAGTGACAGTTCATATTGTACTGCAGTAAAGCCCACAACAGGAGTGCATCTTGATGTTAGGGATCTAGGCAAGCCTGAAGCCATCGCCTCTTCTCTCAAAGTGGAGGAGGAAAGGGGAAGAGAAAAAACGACAAACATCAACATGCTATTCCCTGTACTTCGGGCTCTTGGTTTGTGCCAAAGAAAAACTCCAGTGTAGCATAATGACTTTGCAGTGAAACAATAAGAAATAAATACCTTGGAGCTCCTCTATTAGCCACTACTTAAAATCTTTTTTCCCCTCTTAATGAGCCTCTCGTTGGAGGGAGCTGGAGCGGTAACGAGGGCCGTCGTTTTGCTCTGCGGTGTTTGAGAGGAGAGTGTTCCCTATAATCACACCGTGGTTGGAGACGGAGGCAGACTGGATTAGCTCCTCTGCCGTATGTGGAGTGTTTAACATGGCACACGCGACAGGCTCTTCTCGTCTTCACTAGACAAACACTCACTGTCATTAATTTCATTTGCTTATCACAATCAGACCCCCCCCCACCCCCCACACCCCATCCCAAAAAACTTCAATTCGGTTGAATTCCTGCTTCTCATTTCAGGCGTCAATGCAAATTATTTTTACCCGCTGCTAAGCATTAGCAGGTAAAGAAGCTAAATGAAGATGAAGAATTGGAAAATGTTTCCAGTTGGAAGAATGTTGATTACCAGGCCGTAGTCCTGAAGGATTCCACACTATTTATCCTCATATTTTGGGCTGCCTCACCCTTCCCTTTCCCCCATCAACTCTCCAGGGGCCCAGAGAAGCAGCTTGCACTCAGCACTGCCAAAAGAATTTATTAGAGCAAATGGTATTGTAAGCCCTATGGAAGGCATACCTTATGTGGAGATTTAAAAGGTATTAGAAGGATGGTGCGGCCGGGAACCCAGGTGTGCCTGGTAATAGTCATTGTCTTGTGTGTGTGTGTGTGAGGTGGGGGGGAGGTCTAATCATGCCAGGAAGGAGAGGGAAGGGAAAGGGGGAGCACAGTGCACCCAAGACAGTGTGACAGGCTCTGGCTGGCAGCGAACGTTTCTATGTAGCTACTGCCCTGTGCTGAAGGATGCACCGGTTCATAGCTTTAACTCAGCACAGATAATGAAATGTCGGACATCGGGTGTGTGTTGTTTGGTGTGCTGAAAAACTGATATCAGCCAGGCCTTTTGATCACAAAATTGGGTTTTAATGTTCATTCAAATAAATATTACGGTAATATAGCAAGTTTGAAGATGATTAAAAACTCCATGTTTCACACATCAGTGTCTGCCATTTTCCTTTCTGAGGACCCACAGAGTGTGGTAAGTATTGGTAAAGTTAATAGCACCCTGTGATGGCCACTTCGCTAGCTAACTGACAGTCTCACATTGGGAAAAGACGCTCTAACCTCAATGATATTCAAGTAAAAACTGGGAAAAGCATATTTTTATACTGGTAAAACTTTTCCTTAGCCAATTCCACCTGTCTCACATACCACACGTTTACCTTCAAATGTAATAATGATTTAAGCTTTTCTACTGATTGGAACTGTTTTTAGTTCCTGAAATGCATAACAGTTAGTTATAGTATGGTATCAAAACATTATCCACATTATGCAGCTCAGTTATTCCATGTGCAACACCTGCAAAACAAATTTGGCATTCAAATATGCTAAGGATGATCAAACAACACCGAAACACTGTCATTATTTCTCCCTCAAATACAGCGGTGAAAAATTACTAGTTTTCCCTAGATTTACCAAATTAGCTATTCAGCTGGAAGTGAACTTCATTTTATAGGTTTCGTTTACTTCATCTCCCAACAGTGTGTTCAACTGTCATAGCAAAAACACAAACATAAATGTGTTTGGATCACTAAAATCACACCTGCCGCAAAATATACAGTCGGGTCTAAAATGATTGGCACACATGAGAAAGCTAAGCTATTAAGCTAAAACTATACAGTAAATAATACTAATATGGATCAATATTGAACAATGCGAATACTGCTATTCTACTGATACAATTGCTCAGGCAGAAATTTTGTTAAAGAAGTAATTTTTTTTTTATCAGGAAAGACAGTAGTCAAAAGTATGTGCACCACTACACAATACTCTTCAGTACCTCACCTTGCAAGGAATTTCAAACATTGCAAGGGATCTTAGACAGTTCCTCAACACAGTCTTTATAGATCGTTAAGATTGTTTTTCTCAGATTTTCCACTTATTTTTAATGTGGTTCAAGTCCGGAGACTTTGTGTACTTGAGGTTTTTATTTTTTCTTTGCAGCCAAGTTTCAGCATTTTGACAGAGACAGCCACGGTATTGGTAAAACATTTTCTGATACACCACCGTAACCATGTTTTCCTGTAGATAAGTAGCTCTTTTGGAGTACGCTGAACGGCACTGGCATTGAAACTGTTGCAATGATTAGTTTATTTCATTGGCCACACTCACAGGAAAATAATGCTAGTGGAACAGAACAAATATAAACATCTCAAATTATTTAAGGACTATTCCTTTTTGTCACTTACTGAAGGTGACTGAGTTCCAGTCATTAACGCTGATAACTCCACGTCAGAAAATACTATCTTCAATGACATCCTGTCTTCTCACCCAAACCAACAGTTTCCTCTTTAAGATCTAAATCAATCTGAAGACAAAACCTCCTCGCACATCATTGTGATGTTCATGGCCAGCATCAGCTACAATACAGTTGGTGGTCAATATTCTTGAAGCCTTGCCAGTTTGGGAATATTCTGGCCTTCGTCTCTCTCTTAATGTTATCAGGTAACACACACTGGCATTAAATCCCACAACATAATAAAAGCTTCTTTCTGGAAGCCTTCGGAGCAGACAATGTGGCTCTCGCTTAAAGCCCTTTAAGTGTTCGTGTTTTAATGTCATTACGGCACCAAGAAGCACGCAGAGCGGGCAGAAAAGGCGCAGCTTGAAAAGAGAAACCCTACACAAGACCTCAAGGTACATTTGCTCAGAGAAGAGACAAAAAGGCTTCAGCAATGGCAGAAACAAACGAGCGGGTTTATTACGTTTGTGCAGTGAATGGCAGAACAACGGATCCAGCCATCGTCACTGACAGCTTCTAAAGCTGCAGATTTGTGCCCATTAGTCACACATTTTAGGGAGAAGGTGGTTTCTAAAGTGCATTGATAGGGATTACAGTTCTATCCTTTCCTGTCTTTCTTTCACTGCTGAAACATGTGGCTGATTTCGGAGACGCCAGGAGGTTGCACCAAAGAAAAGAGTGGGGGAACTATTGTATTTGTTTTCTAAATCCATTGGGTATTAAGGGGCTTAATCTCTGATTAATATTTTAATGATTCAAATAAGCGCAGCATTTTTTAAGTTTCATCAGCCTACACCGTGGCATTATGCTTATTTACATGTGTCCGGAAAAAAGAGAAAGATGAATATACAACCCATATGATTTAGATTACATGTTGGCACTTTGGTATTATGATTTCACCAAGAAGGATTTGAATAATCTGTAGTCTATCGAGTTCAACATATTTTGTAATCGTAGATTAGTTTTAACAGAACATTTTAAATCATGTTCACAAAAACTAGGATTAAGGCAGATAAGGGTTTGTGTCAGTGAGCTCCAAAGAAACAGTCCCTTCACATAACTAACAAGCCAGTTACCTTATTAATCAAGAAAGATTAGTTTCAAGCAGTTTGTATGGAATGCTACGGATAATTTATTATCAAGGCATAGGCTATATCTTTTTGTCTCGCTCTTCATAGCATCTAAAGTACAATAAAAATGTTTTAGTAGTTCTTTTTTTCCAAGATCTGCTTGAATTGTAAATTTACCAGTAGGATAAAATGTTTAGCCAAAAGTAACAGTACATTTTTTGTTTAGAACTTTGGCAACCTGTACAGCAAATTCATCTAACACTGAATGTTTTAAACGATAAACCTCTGGCCTTTACAAGGCAGAATGATAAAGACCTCCAAGAGTCAATCTTGTCTTGAGTATTACTTGAGTACTTTCAATGTTGTCTTGCAGATGTTTTGCAGTAATACCTTGTTAGCATTGGCCAGCTCTTCCTCATCAGTATGATGTAATACTTCAGGACATTTTCAAATATTCCAAATGAAAATGTTATGCAATATAGTTTAGAAAACATAGTATCTTTCTTTTACACCTATAATAAAAGTAGATAAAGATCATGCATCCCCACCACATATTTTGTCATCTAAAAGATGTAAAAGCCTGGTTAAACAATGTTGGATTGGAACCAGTGCTTTGGTGGTGACAGAGGTCTTAGGCCAGGCACACCAGTGGTGGGTGTGATATTGAAATGAGAAAACATAAGTAGAAAATAACCCCACACCTTGTATATAATATAGTGGTGGAGCTTTGTAAGGTCAACAGCATCATGAACTCCACCAGGAGTTTTTGTCAAATACCTGGTTGCCACTGTCAGGATGACGAGATTTGGCACAAAGTGGATATTTTCTGCAAGAAAACAAACCGAAGCACAAATAACATACCACAACAAAATTGTTGATTGGACACAAGTTCTCCATTTTGCATTGGCCATTCACAGATCTGAAAACCTGGGCACTGTCTTGAGGGCAAATGCATCAAACTAAGCATATGAAATGTCTGGTAAGTATCCTTTATGGAGGAATGGTCTAAAATCAACCTTTTAGAAAAATACTCAGTTCTGTTGATGATGTCAAAAAAGTATTATTTGTTGATTAAAATGTGTGTCCTGGAACAACTGTATTAGTATAAAATAATATAATTTCCCCCAAAAAATTTTTTGCATTGGACCCCACTGTATGTTAAAACATCTATATGCTGCTTCTCTTTTTCACTCCTCTTTGATGGCAGTGCTTATAAAAGACAAGCTTAAATATCAATGGCATTCCCACGCCTTTGGTTCACATTTACACACCCCTTGCCAACATACTAATATTAGTATCTTCAGAAAATAATCTCTCTTTATTCTGTAACTTCCCTGTGAAGGCATTCATATTCACATCTATCAGAGGATTTAAATGCGGATGAAATAGTATATAAGCTGGATCCCCTCAGGAGAGGTTCTCATTCTCTTGTATTCTTTCAGAAGGGAAAGAAAGAGGGAGGATGCTGCACCTTGGCGGAGAAAGGGAGGAGGACGAGGAGGAGGAGGAGGAATTAATTTTTCCCCTCTGGGCGAAACGCATGCTGGATCTCAAGAGTTAGTAGGGAATCTTCCCATCTTGCTCTGATTGGCATTAGAGAAAGAAGGAGAGATAAAGAGGAAGGGAGATGGAGAGGAAAGGAGATACATACAGAGAAAGGCTAAAGATGGAAATAGAGTAATGGAGTTGTCGCTAATAATTTGCTGTTCATTTATAATGTGTAAAGTTTATATAGGTCTGTGGTGTATGGATATTCAACATTATTCTATGTTATTGACAAATGCCACAAGAAAGGAAGATACTGTTTTCAACATCAGACAATAACTTTACAGCTGTACCCTTGATAAATGAATAAACATTTCTAGAATGGAGAGTGGAGGGCAGACAGAAGGTTGAGGAGCTGCAAACAGATCATCCGTTTATTGACAAATGAATTTGAGGGCAAAGTCCTTCTGTGCAAGTTGTTGATTTAATTGTCACTACAGTTCATTCCACTTAGTCCCAAAACTCACAGTGTATATCTTCCTTCTAATCTAACAGCATGGGCAGTCAAGCTGTGATTTCCGCATGCAATATTATATAATTCTCTTGTGATTTCTGTTGAAAACTGACCTAGCATACTTGTGTTACACAATACATGGTCCTTACCTTAAGTCATAGGAATGTGCAACACTACAACAAATCCTAAAGGTTTAATATAAGTAACACACATTCAATTTTAAGCTATTAGGAATGATAAAATAACATTTGCAGACATGAAATGGAAAGATAACAAAACATGCTTATTATTTTTCAAGCTGAGTACAGACTACATTAAAAAGCAATTAAACAAAACTATTACATTACAAAATATTTTCAGTAGCTACACTGTAACGCATTTTTTCTCCACAAACATTTCTTAAATGAAACTCTTCATTAAGAATTAAAGAAATAACAAAGGAAATTAGTCAGGAAGATTAACATTTTAGATTTAAATGTTCATTATTAGTTGTATAGTTGTAGCATTGGAACTTCGAGAGATTGTAAAAACCCAACCATAAAACGTACTGTAATGAAACGGTGACGTCATCTACTTAAGTTAATATTAGAAAAATCGAGCAGCTGCTTTTCTTTAGCACATTTTGTACTAAGCCAATCAGCAGGTGTTTGTTTGGGAAGAGAAGTTTGGGTAAATATTGATCCTGTATATGTATGGGAGCCGTCACCCCCTCCTCTTTTTCTTCCCCTGCCTCCCTTCCACAGGAAAACATGCTCCCTCCCTGGAGCTAGCTGCGTGAGGTATCATCTTCGGTCCACAACTTACCCAGCTACTCCCACAAGGGCATTGTGGGTAGGGTACAACTGTTGTGAGTGGGTGGCACATCTGTTCCCTGAGACAGGCAAAGCCCTCGGGGTCACCCTTCGCCCCGGCTAGCATTTCAGACAATACCGCTAATAACCGCTCTGATACCTCCGTTTAGCCCCGAAGGGCCTTGGCAGGCCACTCTGCGTCAGATCCAAGCCATGACATTTCTAATAGTGCGAGCATTAAAAGTTATGTTTATCTTATTCTCCGGCGTCCTTCCATCTGGCGCACTGCTCGCACTGTTCAGGTTAAGCGTATTCAAAGTGTACACCTCTGAAATGGAATAAATTCACAGTAGATGGCACAGCCACTCGACTGTACAACCATATGTATAGTTCACCATTAACATATACTTGCCAGGCTACAAACCTATGGTAGCTGATGAAATATGTAAAGGAACAATGTGGATTTGCATGAATAGAGTATCACATACTATCTCCATTCACCAGAAGGAGTTTGCTGTCCAACTAAGACTACTTTGAATCTCCTCAGAACAGAACATGTAGATTTGTCAAAGTAACTAGTGCTCAAGCACACAATGGCAAAGAATACACCACCGCACTAAACTAAAAAGTTTTCAATCCAATTGTAGCGCTGCTCAGGAAAAGGGTGCTGTCCCTCTGTGCGGTTGGCTGAGACGAGGGAGGAAACGAGGGGAGCAGGTGAGTTTGTGTTGGGAGGTTGGAGAAAGAAGATGGTGAGTAACGTGTGTGTCCCAGGGATAGTTCAATAGTGCACAGGGAGCAGCAGTGGCTCTGGTGGTAGAGGGCGAGCAGAGAGCGTGGAGGATGAGAAATTTAGTCTAATCCTCCACATGTGGCGCCTTTTCTTTTTTTTTTAAGGAAAGCCAACTGGAGCCATTCTTTGGACTGTAGGCCAAGGGCTCCAGGAAAGCATTGCCTGCAGCCAAAGCACATAGTGTGAAATGAGAAGCTAAAGCTTGAATGTGCTTTTGTTTATCAGAAAAATGCACTCTAAGTGGGATTGGCAGTGTAGGGCCCAAACTCCATAAGTCATATAGACTGGCGCGGGCCGGAGTGGGGATGGCAAGGGGATGTTTCAGGCATGAGCGGCCCAGGAAAGGCATCTCAACAGTCAGGCGTTTGGCAGTCTCCCTCCCCTGCATCACCCGCTCCCGTAATCTTGGTGTGAGCACAAAGAGGGATCAGAGGGGTCAATCTAAAGTAAGAAATTCGGTCACAAGTTGAGAACGAGGGAGGAAGCGGTAAATATCCTCCGGTCTGGTTGGAGCAAATAGAGCTGTGCAGGCTAAGGGAACTGCAAAGGCCAACCTAAGCCAAAGGAATTGGGAATGCAGATTTCTGGGCAAACGGTGGCCAGCAGGGTGCCAAAGACTGATCAATCTACTACAATAACGCTGTTGTGTTCCCGATTCTCTGACGGTGAGTGAGATGGATTCCCAATGGGATCTGCCTTGGTCACATGATTCCGGCTTTGAAGCTGAAGAAAGACAACTCAAAGGTCCGCAGAAAAGTTGGAGAAGCTTATGGCTTTGAAATAGTTTCGGGGGAGGTACAGGATTCAATATAGAGGGTACTGAAAAAGTTGAATGCTGGAATTTTGCAGGGGCGTGTGTTTCTATCAGAAGTCAGAGTGATTGGTTGACTGTTTACTAAGATATCCTCTTGACAGGCTTGTATTCACATGGCTTATATCCAGAGAACCTTGTAGGCCTAACATTTGATAGTGTTCTGTTTTGTTTTATTTCTGGCCTTGCCGTCCAACATGTTACAAATTAATGGATCACTGACTCTTAATGGAGGTGATATTCTTTGGAAATTAAAATCTTAATCTCTGAAACAATGTGCGTAAAACAAGCAAAGCGAGCACACTAAACAAAGCATCAAGGTGAGGTCATGGTGATGTCCGTGCTAAAAATAGCTTTTGAAAAACACCACCACATCCTCTGATCGCATTCTATCTGCTATGGCTAGTAGGACAACAGCCCCACTCTAGACTTCCATTCAAAGCCTGTACCATTTCCAGGCAAACGAGGAGAGATAGAAAGAGCAGCCGCTTCTAAAGGCCCTATTGTGGAGCCCAGTGAAATTATTCAATTAGTGAATTTAGCACCTGATCTGGTTAACAGCCCTGAGGACGCAACAGCTGCTCTGCAGAGGGAAAGAGAGAGAGAGGACTGAGAGAGAGCCCGAGAGAACACAGAAAGACCTGACAGAGAACCCAGGGAGAACTGCAAGAGACTGTTCAGCAAGTGAGGAATCTGTTACCTCGTAATCCGTTCTCTTTGTTTGTGTGGAAGAGGTGGAGTGTCAGATATGCCAGAAAAACTCCTCTGAAATGTATTAGTAGCCCTTTACTAATACTAAATGAACGGTCATTCCTTCTGTAAATGTGTGCTTTATCTTTGTACTTGTAAGTGTTTACTGAAATATTGATGCGCTAAGTAACTTCTATTGAATATATAATTATTAAGTGAAATAGTATTCTTCCAATTTTTTTTTATTCTTTTAAAATTCAGTTCCCCAGCAACAGTATGGTGTGGGTGTATACCAGACATAAAAATACTGTATACAGTATTTATATGACTAAAATGCTGATTGGCCAGCTCATCATCCACAGAAAGATGACATCATCCTCTATTTGGGAGAAAGCATAGAGATATAAGTTTGAGGTGATCCAAGGTGCTGATCAATGCAATGTGCAACTCTAACCCTGCTGAATTTCATAGATTGTTGCAAGATGCTTTTTAACGGATTGTTTATATATTATACATATTGCTGCATTTGGTAAGGGATCCCTCAAAAAGGAATTGTTAGAAATGGAGAGACAATGTCTTTTGGTACCACTATGTGGAAAGTGAGGAGCACCAAAACAGATGTGCTTCAGCACTGCATTACAGCGGCGACAGAAAATGCTCCAAATGACGACATTTTCCAGCTGCTTTTACAACTTGCCTTGTTTTTAACATTTCTGTAAGGTAACGTACATGTTAACATAAAGTGAAGTAGTTACGTTATGTTCTCGGCCCCTTTAATTCGTGGCCTAGGGTGTTCTAGCAGACCCTGGCACACGTGTATGAGTTTGCCCTTTGACTCCTTCCTCTTCTTCCCTCTCTTTCCAACACTGTTCTGTCACTCATATAAGAGATTACACTTGTGAATGGAGTAGCACTGCCCCAATCCACAACGCAATGCAAGGGGTCTGCAACACTTGTGAATGGAGTAGTACTACCCAATCCACAACGCAATGCAAGGGGTCTGCAACACTTGTGAATAGAGTAGTACTGCCCCAATCCACAACGCAATGCAAGGGGTCTGCAACACTTGTGAATGGAGTAGTACTGCCCCAATCCACAACGCAATGCAAGGGGTCTGCAACACTTGTGAATGGAGTAGTACTGCCCCAATCCACAACGCAATGCAAGGGGTCTGCAACACTTGTGAATAGAGTAGTACTGCCCCAATCCATAACGCAATGCAAGGGGTCTGCAACACTTGTGAATAGAGTAGTACTGCCCCAATCCACAACGCAATGCAAGGGGTCTGCAACACTTGTGAATGGAGTAGTACTGCCCCAATCCACAACGCAATGCAAGGGGTCTGCAACACTTGTGAATAGAGTAGTACTGCCCCAATCCACAACGCAATGCAAGGGGTCTGCAACACTTGTGAATGGAGTAGTACTGCCCCAATCCACAACGCAATGCAAGGGGTCTGCAACACTTGTGAATAGAGTAGTACTGCCCCAATCCACAACGCAATGCAAGGGGTCTGCAACACTTGTGAATGGAGTAGTACTGCCCCAATCCACAACGCAATGCAAGGGGTCTGCAACACTTGTGAATAGAGTAGTACTGCCCCAATCCA
The DNA here is from genome assembly GCF_011004845.1 of Esox lucius. Lineage (NCBI taxonomy): Eukaryota > Metazoa > Chordata > Actinopteri > Esociformes > Esocidae > Esox > Esox lucius. Next base: position 13,404,592 of record NC_047588.1, on the reverse strand, counting down.
CAACGCAATGCAAGGGGTCTGCAACACTTGTGAATGGAGTAGTACTGACCCAATCCACAACGCAATGCAAGGGGTCTGCAACACTTGTGAATGGAGTAGTACTGACCCAATCCACAACGCAATGCAAGGGGTCTGCAACACTTGTGAATGGAGTAGTACTGACCCAATCCACAACGCAATGCAAGGGGTCTGCAACGTTTCATTAAAGACACCATTTAACTTATTCATTATACTATTTGAAGGTTTTTGATGTCACTATCATACCAGCTACCACAGACTGAACCCAATGTACAGAACATACCTACAAATTAGCTAATTCCCCTAACTGTAATATCTAAATAATGCTTTGAAAAAGCACCTGCTAGTACCAGTCCCTGCAAGATGCTGGCTGCTGATTAACCTACTTGACCTCCATTTTTGCTAACAAAGACGTTTAAACCATCAAAACAGTTAGGACTTGCAAAAGTTGTGTTACATTTCTGGCCAGAAGACTTTGCTATAGTTTAGTCCACAAAAAATGTGAATACCAAATGCACATGATAATAAAACATGTTGTGGAAAATGTTCCACAACAACATCCAATGTACTGAAGATACGTAACCTATAATATACGTTCTCAGCAGTCTTACAATCATTTCTACTTGTATCATAGACTTGGTTGCTCTGATATAAAAGGATGGAGCTTTGATATATTCATACTAAAATTAAGTAATTATTAGCAACTGACAAAAACAAGTTTGATGAGTTGAGAAGCAATGTAATAGCTGTGAATAGCTATGAACAAGCCTTATAACAGTAAAACACAAAGAAATTTGCTCAAGAGTTGATATGTAATTTGCACATGCATCAATGTAGCAAATGTTTTAACTGCTTCAGCAGGTAAAAAAGTTGTGGTTTTATAAACATTTTAGACCAGGAAGCGACCAGCTAGGTTCATTCAGTGTATACCATTCCAATGGAATAGGATTCCCCCCAATAAAACAAAATGTGCAACAAAGCATTTGCTGGCAACGCCGACTTTACTTTGTAAATATAATTGATGTTTGAGAATATTACAGGAATTAAAAATATGTCACGTTTCCTCGGCTAAAAGTTCTCTCATTGAGAATGGATCGGGCCCTTTTTGAGTGACCTCACAACTAAAATCCAGTGATGCTTTCATATCACAAACAGAGGCTAAATCTTGTTGCTGAGGAGACATCACCCCTGATAAGAAGACTTCAGCGTCACCTGATATTGACGTCATACAGGCAGGCTCTCTGGCCCAGTGGCCAGTTCCCATCCCTCTGTCGTGTGTCTCTGTGTCTGGGGCTTAAACATGTGCCAACTGTCTCAGCGGGGAGGGTGGCCGAGGAGAAAGCAGGGGCCTTGGGGCACACTCTGTGTCAGCAGATAGTGCAGGGGGTGGGCAGGGCCAGGGGGGGGAGGCCTGCCTGGGCTACAGAGGCTCGCCAAGACCCACACTCTTTTGGCATTTTGGCAGCGGCGAGTGGCGCAATGAAATGATCCAATTTAAGCTAGTTTAGGAGTGCCGGAGAATATTCAAATATTTATTTTTGCAGGGCATTCGGGAGGCTGTCAGCTCTGACTGAAGATCACAGGAGTCGAAGTTGTCCTCTGTAATCTCCGACTGACGCCATCTTGATAGCCAGTTGGCCTCCAGTGGTGAATATTTTTTGTCTGACGACGATGGCGGGTGGGTTGTGTGCTTTTTGTCCTCTCTTCCTCTTTCTAAAAGACAAATGACAGGATGTGTGTCTTTTCTGTTTAACAGCCATCCTGCCTATATTTTTTCAGATTTCCTCTCCATTCTTCCTCTTTATCTCTGCCCTATTTGAGCTCACCATTTCTTTGTTGACCAGAACTTGTGTTGGTAACTTCAGATATAGACATAACTATACATTTCACAAATTACACAAGAACAGAGAATATGTGTATATATATATATATATATATATATATATATATACACACACACATACCACAGCTATAAATGCACACCTGTGTGTGTGTGTGTGTGTGTGTGTGTGTGTGTGTGTGTGTGTGTGTGTGTGTGTGTGTGTGTGTGTGTGTGTGTGTGTGTGTGTGTGTGTGTGTGTGTGAAACATGTGTACACAACTGTGAGTGTGTTCACACCTGCGTTTGTATGTCTGTGGTATGTGTTCACACCTGGGTGTGTGTGTGTGTGTGTGTGTGTGTGTGTGTGTGTGTGTGTGTGTGGTATGTATGTTTGGGAGATAAATATAGAATGCTGTAGCAGGCCACACTCTTCATTCACTTGCATTAAAATGTTCTTTATGATCTACTCTAGGGGTGTGTGTTTGTGTGAGTCTACATGTGAGTGTGTTGATTTGTTGCATATAATGCTTAGTATAAAATAGTTCTGACAGTTAATAAGGTTTGTGCATGTGTATATCCTAAGGTAGAGATAGAAAGCTGATGAAGCTTTCGTGTTAATGTAGGTATTGTTTTTATAAATGTACTTAATGTAGTATATGTAAATTTAGTATAATGCTGCAAATTCACCCCTCACAAGGTTTTGAACATCAATTTACAGACCTATATCAATCACATCTTCATGTCAACTCTACTGAGTTTAACTTTGCATTTATTTAGGCAAATTAAAATAACGGAAAGACAATATCCCTTTGCTAAACACTGGTTCGTTTAAAAGTCCCATAAAATGGCAAACATTTGAATCAGGTGCATCAATACAGGTGCAAATAATTGGAAATTGATTGTAGTCTGTCCAATCTTATGTCTAAATAGGTTGCGTATTAATAGTACGTGTTGGTAACATGTCATACCTTTCTGAGGCTCTGGGAGCTTTCTGAGGCCATTACCAAGCAATTTTAAGTTCTAAGCACTTACTGCATTAAGTCTAGAACTGGATCCAGACCAAAAACTGACTGAAAGATGCTCAATTAAGTCTAAAGCCTGAGGCATCTCTTTCCACAGTCAATTTCAAAGTGCATGTGTTGAGTGTCAGAAAACGACTGCACATAGTTGGCCATATGAAGAAATATGCTGTTTTGCACAAATTATGTTTGCCAAACAATGAAGAACAAGACTACTAGAACAATGAGCTCTGGACAGACAAGTCAAAGGTCAACTTGTTTAGCAGCAATGCTTGAACAAAACACTGTCTTTTTATCAAAGAACCACATACCAACTATAAAGCATTGTGCTGGGGGCAGCTTGCCATCACTGAGTAAACCACTCATCCCACATTGTATAATAGAATGTAACTGAGGAGAATGTGGTCATCTCCCATGCAGAGGACCGTTGTTTGAGACTCACTGCAGTCAACGCAAATGCTGCATTTGTTCAGGAAAGACAAAAACAACCTTCAGAAGCTATGTTATAGTAAGCCTAAAATAGAATTGTCTCCGGTTATATTGCGACTATTTCTGGTGGATTTTGAAGTACACATCTGTGCATGCTTTTTGGGGTAATATAGGTTGGATCACAACCCCTTGGACAGTAAAAGAAGAGGCGATTCTTTAGTCTTTTCGCTTGACAAAAAAGTCAGTTATTGTCAACTATATTGATAGTTATTGTATCAATGTCATTCACAAATGATATAAAAACTAATAGTGTTGTGCCATGAAATTAAATGTCTTTGGCTGTATAAAGTTCATCTTCAGTCTCGCTATCAATTGCTCAATTCTTATGACTATTCCAACTAGTAAGTTAGTAGATACTAGTAAGCCTATTACTGGCTAATAAGCTGTTAAAACAGGTAGTGGCAAAGGCCATACAATTCATAGATGCTATTTGTGGTGAAAATGTTATTAAGTTTAACAGAATGCTTAATGGTGTCTAGCAAAATATTCAAACTTGGCATGATGTTAATGCATGACCAAATGATCTAATGTCGAGACGCTACACCAACACTCAGTATATGTGTGGAGTATTGGATAAAGACCCCACCACTCACATGGGAGACCCAGGTTCAAATCCAGTGTGAGCAACAACGTTCATCCCTTCTAATCTCCGGCCGGCTGAACTAGGCTTGCCTGGTTGTTTTTTTGTTTCAATATAGCAATGGAGAGTAGACATTCTTGTGAATCATGTTTACTCTCAATTTGTGTGTTAATCCTGTGTAACAGGGCGTTACACATGTAATATCTGTTAATAAGTAGGAGGCACCGTTTCAACTTGCGCCACCCATTCCCATCTGCCTCCAAAAACTCAGGGAACAAGAAGGCCAGACAAGGGCACATGTCAAGGTCTGGGTAGATTGTTGTTAAGCAAACAATCAGTTCTTGTAGTCAACGTGTTGAATGCAGGAGAAATAGGCAGGAGTAAAGACCTGAGTGACTTTGAGAATTGTCATTGGGTCAGAGCATCTCTCAAATGGCAAGACTTGTGGGGTTCTCCCGGTCAGCATTGGTGAGTACCTACCGACAGTGGTCCGAGAAGGAACAAACCACAAACCGGCCACAGGGTGTTAGGCACCCAAGGCTCATCAATGCGGAAGGGCAACAAAGGCAATCCTGTCTGATTCGAACCGATAGAAGGTTTACTGGAGCGCAAGGCACAGAAAATGTAAATGATGGTTATGGGAGGAATGTGTCACAACACACAGTGCATCACACTGCTGCGTATGGGGCTGTGTAGCCGCAGACCGGTCAGAGTGCACATGATGACCCCTACCTTAGAAAGCACTCTTTCAGCAGGACAACTGCGCCCTACCACACTGCACACATATTGTTCGGAATGATTTGAGGAACATGATGATGAGATCAAGGTGTTGCCCTGGCCTCAAAATCCCCCAGATCTCAATCCGATACAGGACTTGTTTTGGTACCAGACACCACAGGACACCTTAATGGGTGGCTCGACGGGTCGGCACGTCTTTGGACGATGACCAGCCACATATTAGGCAGGTGGTCATAATGTTTTGGCGTATAGTTGCATGCGCATTCATGAACATGACCGGTTGTATTCTTGTTAATTGGCAGACCCTCATTAGATGTTGGCCAGGATAATGTCTCCACCCAAAGTGAGCAGGCACAGATGGACAGAATCTCGACTTGGTCAGGTCAATATCAAGAGATCATTTAAATGTTTTATTCGAGATTACAAACTGCCTGGTGGTGTATTCCTTTCAAGAACTGAAATATCCCACTCCTCTTAAACAGGGATAGAGCAGTAAGTTATCATTATTTAATGTTTTTGCTAGCCTAAGTTAAGCATTAATGTCATTGCCAGTTGTGTTTTAACCAAAACATATTCAAGCGGAATGAACAAACAACTTCCATGCAATGCATAAATTATTAATCCCCCCAGGTTAATATCTATAGATAAAGAATCTCTAACCACCTTACTTAACTGTGGCTTTGCCAATTATTCAAGAACCCTGCCGTATGGAATTGGTTGAATTTGGGAATCTTTTAATATAGACACATGTATTTTGTTTTGGACAGGAAAGCTACAAAGTACTGTTTGCATGTTCTCTGCCTGAACCCCATTCTAAACACATTTTTGCCTAAATATCAAAAGGTAATTCCTTGAAAAGCTTAGGTGTGATTCAGTTTCAGATCAAATGATTGCACACCCAGCAGCTCTCCAAGAAAAATGGGCTGATGTTTTGATGCTGTCTCTTACAGTGAGGAGAATAAGTATTTGATACACTGCCGATTTTGCAGGTTTTCCTACTTACAAAGCATGTAGAGGTCTGTATTTATATCATAGGTACACTTTAACTGTGAAAGGTGGAATCTAAAACAAAAATCCAGAAAATCACATTGAATGATTTCTAAGTAATTAATTAGCATGTTATTGCATGACATAAGTATTTGATCACCTACCAACCAGTAAGAATTCCGGCTCTCACAGACCTATTAGTTTTTCTTTAAGAAGTCCTCCTGTTCTCCACTCATTACCTGTATTAACTGCACCTGTTTGAACCTGCACACAGCTGGGGTGGGCTACAGGACAATAGGCAAGCAGCTTGGTGAGAAGACAACAACTGTTGGCGCAATTATTAGAAAATGGAAGAAGTTCAAGAGACGGTCAATCTCCCTCGGTCTGGGGCTCTATGAAAGATCTCACCTCATGGGGCATCAATGATCATGAGGAAGGTGAGGGATCACCCCAGAACTACACGGCAGATCCTGGTCAATGACCTGAAGAGAGCTGGGACCACAGTCACAAAGAAAACCATTAATAACACACTACGCCGTCATGGATTAAAATCCTGCAGCGCACGCAAGGTCCCCCTGTTCAAGCCAGCGCATGTCCAGGCCCGTCTGAAGTTTGCCAATGACCATCTGGATGATCCAGAGGAGGAATGGGAGAAGGTCATGTGGTCCGATGAGACAAAATTAGAGCTTTTTGGTCTAAACTCCACTCGCCGTGTTTGGAGGAGTGGAGATCTTTGGGGATGCTTTTCTGCAAAGGGGACAGGACGACTGCACCATATTGAGGGGAGAATGGATGGGGCCATGTATCGCGAGATCTTGGCTAAGAACCTCCTTCACTCAGTAAGAGCATTGAAGATGGGTCATGACTGGGTCTTCCAGCATAACAACGACCCGAAACATACAGCCAGGGCAACTAAGGAGTGGCCTAAGAAGCATCTCAAGGCCCTGGAGTGGCCTAGCCAGTCTCCAGACTTGAACCCAATAGAAAATCTTTGGAGGGAGCTGAATGTCCGTATTGCCCAGCAACAGCCCTGAAACCTGAAGGATCTGGAGAAGGTCTGTATGGAGGAGTGGGCCAAAATCCCTGCTGCAGTGTGTGCAAACCTGGTCAAGAACTACAGGAAACGTATGATCTCTGTAATTGCAAACAAAGGTTTCTGTACCAAATATTAAGTTCTGCTTTTCTGATGTATCAAATACATATCCCATGCAATATAATGCAAATTAATTACATAAAAATCATACAATGTGATTTTCAGGATTTTTGAAGAGTACCTATGATAAAAATTACAGACTTCTACATGCTTTGTAAGTGGGAAAACATGTAAAATCGGCAGTGTATCAAATACGTGTTCTCCCCACTGTATATTGTAGCCTACCCTATAATTTGATTATTGGTTTGGATTTCTCTCTCACCTCCTCCCTTTGAATGCTTGTTTTCGTTAATAAATTCTGTGTCTGTTCCCTGTGTCTCTCCTGTTGCGGTGTATACAACCTTAACTTTGACCCACATGTGAAACAATCAACTGCTGTCTATAATAATGGCATGGTAGCTTCATCACCCAGGTACTACCAAGAACAACTGCCTCTACACACTATCCCTATTGTAACATATGGTGGTGGCAGCATTATGCTGTGGGGGTGATCAGCATGGTCTGGGCATCTTTTTAAAATTTTATGAAGAATGATCCAGCGAAATACTGGGATATACTGCAACATAAAAAAAAACATAAAAAAACAATGTTACTTGAATAATTGATTTTGTGTGTCAGTGTTTTAAAATTAAATGTCAATTAAATGTCAATGCACCATTTTTAATTTAGTTCAAAAAAGAATTGGTCAGAGGTCTGAATAATTTTGCACCATATATCTAGTATGTACTGTAGCATGGAGTCACCCTCTCCTGCATCAACATCGGACCAACCCCCTCGTGAGACCACCTGCCCTTGAATGCATCTCAGGAGCTTCTCCTTAACACCTGCTCCCAATCCAGGCACACCTGCTCCCTATCCAGACTCATTTATGGAAAGAAATATACATATATCTGGGCCTGAAGTACCGTGGTGATGCAGAAACAGTAGAAGGAGGAACAGCCTGGAGACAGAGACAGGAGCTTCATCTGCCTCGCACCATACCTCTGAAACTGCCACAGGTGATGCCACGCAGATGATGCCTTCTTACCTAGATATCAACAGTATTGCTTTTATTATTTCCATTGCTCCAACTATTTTTGTTAATAAAACACCCTTTAAGGCCCTGAATTCTTGTCCCATGTTCCCTTTCCCTCACCAGTCAATATATTATGTATATACACCAATCAGCCATAACATTATGACCACTGACAGGTGAAGTGAATAACACTGATAATCTCGTTATCATGGCACCTGTCAGTGGGTGGGATATATTAGGCAGCAAGTGAACAGTCTGTCCTCAAAGTTGATGTGTTAGAAGCAGGAAAAATGGGCAAGTGTAAGGATCTGAGTTACTTTCACAAGGGCCAAATTCTGATGGCTAGACAACTGAGCTAGACGACCGCCAAAGCCCGCCGAGGACTGGCCGCCGCAGTCCGAGCCAAGGTTCTGAGAATGTATTAAAAACAAGAAATAGCAAATTTTCATAAGTATTCAGACCCTTTGCTATGACTACACTATTGACTGGACATGATTTGGAAATGCTCATACCAGTGATTATACAATCTCACAGTGGAACATGCATGTCAGAGCAAAACACAAGCCATGAGGTTGAAGGAATTCTCCATGGATCTCCGAGACAGGATTGTGTCAAGGCACAGATCTGGGGAAGGGAAGAAAACATTTCTGTAGCTTTGCAGGTCCTCAAGAACAGTGGCCTCTGTAATTCATATAGGGAAAAAGTCTGGAACCACCATGCTCTTCCTAGAGCTGGATGCCCAGCCAAACTGAACAATCAGGGAGGTGACCAAGTTCCTGTGTGGAGATGGGAGAACCTTCCAGAAAGACAACAATCTCTGAATCACTCAGCTAATCAGGCCTTTATTGTAGAGTGGCCAGATGGAAGCCACTCATCAGTAAAAAGGCACATAACAGCCTGCTTGGAGTTTGCAAAAAGGACCATGAGAAACAAGATTGTGCTGTGATGAAAACAAGATTAGACTCTTGAATGAATACCAGGCATCAGGTTTGGAAGAAACCAGGCATTGCTCATCACCTGGCCAATACCATCCCAGGCCAATAGTATGGGGTATAGTGTGCAGATTTATGCAGGAAAAAAGTATTTAAAACATTTTAGAATAAGACGCAAAGGAAATAGGAATAAGTGAAGGAGTCTGATTATTTTTTGAATGCACATGGGTAATGTACACTACCGTTCAAAAGATTGGGGTCACTTAAAAATTTCTTTGTTTTTGAAAGAAAAGCAAATATTTTGTCCATTAAAATAACATCAAAGTGATCAGAAATACAGTGTAGACATTGTTAATGTCATTTTTTATATTGTAAATGTAGCTGGAATATTAATGGAATATCTACATAGATGTCAAAATCTCGTACAATAATGTGTACTACTCCCTTCACAGAACAACACAAATTGGCTCTAACCAGAATAGAAAGAGGAGTGGGAGGCCCCGGTGCACAACTGAGCAAGAGGACAAATACAGTGTGTAGTTTGAGAAACAGATGTGTCACAGGTCCTCAGATGGCAGCTTCATTAAATAGTACAGGCAAAACACCAGTCTCAATGTCAACACTGAAGTGGCAACTCTGTGATGCTGGCATTCAAGGCAGAGTTGCAAAGAAAAATCCATATCTCAGACTGGCCAATAAAAATAAAAGATGGGAATAACAACACAGACACTGGACCGAGGAAGATTGGAAAAAGTGTTATGGACAGACGTATTTAGGTTTGAGGTATTCAGATCACAAAGAAGAAGATTTGTGAGATGCAGACCAAATGAAAAGATACTGGAGGAGGCCTTGACACCATCTGTCAAGCATGGTGGAGGCAATATGATGGTCTGGGGGTGCTTTGATGGTGGTAAAGTGGTCTTGAAGAAGGAAGGCTATCATTCCATTTTGCAATGCCATGCCATACCCTGTGGATGGTGGTTTATTGGAGCTAATTTCCTCCCACAACCGGACAATGACCCAAAGCACAGCTTGATGCTATGCAAGAACAATTTAGAGAAGAAGCAGTCAGCTGGTATTCTGTCTATACTGAAGTGGGCTGCACAGTCACCAGATCACAACTCTATTGAGCTGTTGTGGGAGCAGCTTGACCATATGGTATGTAATAAGTGCCCATCAAGCCAATCCAACTTGTGGGGGGTGCTTCAGGATTCATAGGGTGAAATCTCTTCAGATTACCGAAAAAAATTGACAACAAGAATGGCCAAAGGTCTGCAAGGCTGTAACTGTGGCAAACTGAAGATTCATTGATGAAAGCAAAGTTTGAAGGACACAATTACTAGTACTTTTTTTTTTATCTAACCTCGTGAATGACTGTATTTGCTATTCATTTTTCTATATTTCCTATTCAAACTCATTTAATGTATGTTTTCATAAAGCAACCTCAAACTTTTGAACAGTAGTGTATCTCAATGGATATAGCATGGCACTGGAAATGCTAGTGTAGTTGGTTTTACACCTGGGACCACCCAAACTGCAACCTGGAATATACAGTATTTCAATATCTTTCAACAGACTGAAATACGACTATAGATTCTAATACTTAAGAACTTATTTAATTAATCATTCTCTATGAATTACATCAACAACTACAGGAAGTGTTTGGTTCAGCTAAGGTGGCACAACACGATTTTGGCATTTGTTGAATTCAGGCCATGGCACCAATGGTTTTCACTGATCATGTTAAAATCTATAAGAACCTTTGTTGAGCATCACAATCAATTTTAAATAACATTGGGACAATATAGACATGAATTGCAAAAAATACTAATAGCGGTTTCTGGAATTAGGATGGGTGCCGCAAATGCTAAAAGGTTTGATGCCAGGGAAATTAAAGCATGGATTCCTATCAAAACATTTTGAAAGACCAGTGCATTATTGCACTTATGAAACACTACTAACATATTAAAAGAAGAATTACTTTTATCTTGAAAAGAAAATATTATTAGAAGTAAATGCATACAATTTAATTACTCCCCTAGAAGATGCTGTATAGTCCAATGTAAGCACAGGGTGGGAGGGGAAGAACTGTATCTGCTTTTTACCATCCATCCATCCATCCATCATCTTCCGCTTATCCGGGGCCGGGTCGCGGGGGCAGCAGTCTAAGCAGGGATGCCCAGACTTCCCTCTCCCCAGACACTTCCTCCAGCTCTTCCGGGGGGACACCGAGGTGTTCCCAGGCCAGCCGGGAGACATAGTCCCTCCAGTGAGTCCTAGGTCTTCCCCGGGGTCTCCTCCCGGTGGGACGGGACCGGAACACCTTCCCAGGAAGGCGTTCCGGAGGCATCCGAAACGGATGCCCAAGCCACCTAGGCTGACCCCACTCGATGTGGAGGAGCAGGGGCTCTACTCTGAGCTCCTCCCGGGTGACCGAGCTTCTCACCCATCTCTAAGGGATCGCCCAGCCACCCTGCAGAGAAAGCTCATTTCAGCCGCCTGTATCCGGGATCTGGTCCTTTCGGTCATGACCCAAAGCTCATGACCATAGGTGAGAGTAGGAACGTAGATTGACCGGTAAATCGAGAGCTTCACCTTGCGGCTCAGCTCTTTCTTCACCACGACAGACCGATACATCGACCGCATTACAACAGAAGCTGCACCGATCCGTCTGTCAATCTCCCGTTCCATCTTTCCCTCACTCGTGAACAAGACCCCTAGATACTTAAACTCCTCCACTTGAGGCAGACACTCTCCACCAACCTGAAGTGGGCAAGCCACCCTTTTCCGACTGAGGACCATGGCCTCGGATTTGGAGGTACTGATTGTCATCCCCACCGCTTCACACTCGGAAACCGTCCCAGTGCATGCTGAAGGTCCTGAAGGGGCCAACACGACAAGATCATCCGCAAAGAACAGCCCTGCCGTGTGGTCCCCAAACCTGACACACTCCGTCCCCTGGCTGCACCTAGAAATTCTGTCCATAAAAATTACGAACAGAACCGGTGACAAAGAGCAGCCCTGCCGGAGTCCAACATGCACTGGGAACAAGTCTAGAGCTGGTCCAGTGTTCCACGGCTGTTCACACTGTCCCTCCTGAATCCGAGGTTCTACTATCGGCTGTATTCTCCTCTCCAGAACCCTGGCATAGACTTTCCCGGGGAGGCTGAGAAGTGTGATCCCCCTATAGTTGGAACACACCCTCCGGTCCCCCTTCTTCAAAAGAGGTACCACCAGCCCGGTCTGCCATCCCAGAGGCACTGTCCCCGACCGCCACGCGATGTTGCACAGGCATGTCAACCAAGACAGCCCCACAACATCCAGAGACTTGAGGTACTCAGGGCGGATCTCATCCACCCCCGGTGCCTTGCCACCGAGGAGTTTCTTGACCACCTCTTTGACTTCAGCCCGGGTGATGGACGAGTCCACCTCTGAGCCCTCATCCTCTGCTTCCTCAATGGAAGACGTGACGGCGGGATTGAGGAGATCCTCGAAGTACTCCTTCAATCAATCAATCAATCAAATGTATTTATAAAGCCCTTTTTACAACAGCAGTTGTCACAAAGTGCTTTACAGAGACATCCGGCCTTAAACCCCAAGGAGCAAACAACAGTAGTGTTGAATTTCAGTGGCTAGGAAAAACTCCATAAGAAGGTCGAATTTTAGGAAGAAACCTAGAGAGGACCCAGGCTCAGAGGGGTGACCAGTCCTCTTCTGGCTGTGCCGGGTGAGATATTAAGAGTCCAATTGGAATAATAAATACATTTCTCTGGTCTAAATCCAGAGTCTATTTGATTTTAGACTAGGTCAGAAGTATGACCAGGTGGACAAGGACAGGGACAGCAACGGGCCCCCCAAACCAGGTAATCCGCAGGTGTGGACCAGGACCTCATCTCCTCCTAAAATTTAAAACTGGAGGAGACTGAGAAAAGTTAGTAGTACATCCCTCATATCCCCCAGCACAATAATATAGCAGTGTAACACCTTGGAACTTCCACAGCCTGACGACATCCCCAGTTGAGGTCAACAGTAGCCCACCTCTACTGTAAACAGTGTTGCTAGGACACTGTTTCCCTCTCCTGAGGCGCCGGATGGTTTGCCAGAATCTCTTCGAAGAGATTCTGGCTTTTTACCATATTTATGTAAACCGGTGTAATTGGTCAGCATCAATTGACATTTTTTTGTTTAGTCTTCCATTTTGTCACAAGAATAAAGCAGATATAGCCATGATGGGTTTCCTGGACCTCTATGCTGTGACACTATCTATGTATATAATGCACCTCCTGCACCAGTGATGGTAATCCCCACGCTTGTGATGGAATGACAGGATTGGGTGATGGGCCACCATCATTCTGGGACTCCTGATAGATGAGCACAGTACCCAGGAGTTCCCTCAGTTTTCAATTCATAGTGGAGATAAGGAGGTGAAAATGTCAATCCAGTGAAGTCATTATTTTAAAGGAGATACTCTCCCTCAAAATATATAGTGTGATTAGGGAGATCATTTCCATCACTGACAATAATCTTGAACTTATATTTTATATAATATTTAAATTAAATTGAGATTTTCTTTCATATTTTCCTATAATCATATGCAAAACAATCTCCCAAACTTTTGTTTACAGTAAAAAAATATATATTTACATATGTGATTGAACTGCTTAGAAAGGTTAAACATTTTATACCAAAAACTGTTCCCATTAAATAACCTGAGCTTCCTTATTATAAAATTACTATTCCCAAGCCTTCAAGCTCTACCATACTTGCTACAAAATTCTACCAGCAGGCCCACAAGCAAGGAACTCTGTGATCCTTGTGTGGCTATCTACATTTCACGTGAAATTAAATTACATGAATCGTTGCTATATAAAACGTCTGGTTGTCCAAAAGTGTTTGATTTAGCTAACTCGGCCAAGTCAAACAAGAAACTGGATTTAAAATGTAACTACACAAGCTAGAGAAGCTGCATTTTTATTTGTTTTAGCATTTAATTGGACGTACACTCACTGATGACAAAAAATGGTTGCCTACAACCAAGGGTAGTTTGCATATAAAAAGTGAAATGTACAATGCAAAACAGCATGGAAAGCTGCTCATTACCCAGGATCCAAAGATCCAGTTTTATAAAATACATTTATGATAATTTACAGAATATCCTTAAATCCTGTATCCATCAGAAGATTTGATTCACAGCTTTTTAGCTAATAGGGCTAGCAGGCAGCCTTGTGGTTAGAGAGTCTTCTCAGGAAACAAAAGGTAACTAGGTTGAATACCATAAGGCAGTTTACATTAACTGCTTCCAGGCTGTTGCTGTGATTAAGTGCTCTCAGAGAATTTACCTAGTAAAATCAGGGTAAAATTATATACATTTTCATGTTAATGTAACTTTGACATTAACATTACAATAAACACCTTTTATTGGAAACATTGATTCATTTTAGACTGTTTGACACGTTGTTGTAAATGGTCATAAAGTAAACTTCTAAATAATTTATGGTATAACTAACATAGACATCACCAGTTACAACAATTATTTAAACAATTATTATATTATTGAGCCACTGAAATTATCAACATTTTGAAAATTCAAGTGAAGGCTTAGAAAGGCATTACATTGAAAACAAAGGTTTTGTAAAGATGTGTTGTGGAAAGAGCCATCAACTGATTCCAACAGTAACCTCACAGAAGTTATTTTCCAAATTACATCTTAACAACTCAATTGTGTCTGACTGGATAACTTTTGCACAACTATACCAGTATACAGTATAACTGGATGTAATAGGGTAAATCAATGAGTCCCACTGGCTCACAGACGATTCATTTCAACACCAAATTTATGTAGTTTGCACCAAACAGTCATTTGTTGAGTGGCGCTTATTGGTGTAATACATACAGTACAAGGATGTGAATGGATTTTATGTAACTACCAGCTTCGTACATCATGTTCATTGTTTAAAACAACATTTTTGGGGCTCAATCCTCTTCCTAAAGGTCCACTGCCAATCAGTCACCATGTGCTGTAGGCCTATAACGTTGACATTGATGCCTGGGAGGGGGAACATGGTAATGATCGTGTTTAATGTCATTATTGTTATTATCGTTATTATTATGGCTAATGAAGGAAATGCAGCCCTGGTTTTCCTCAGCAGAAATTTCACCATGGAAATAAATGAGTAAAAAAGCCTTTATTGAATTACACTAAAAGCAATCTCAAATAAATGGGGCTTGAATCTGTCTCTCTGAGCTGAATCTTAGCATCCTGTAATTTCATTGTGCAGAGAGGAACAGAGAGGGCAGAGAGAGCCATGATATTCAGACAACATTTCTGTCTTATCTAGGATTAGCAAAAGCATAGCGCATCACATTCTGTGGTTTTAACAGCAGTGATTACTATTTACACCATTAACTCATGTACCCTTTTTGCCTGTGTGATTGTTTGTATAGTTTTTATGCGAAGCTTGCTGTGGCAACATATTCCAGATTATGATTCAACACAAAGTTCCAGGACACATTATTCATCCTCTTAAATATAGTAAGTTTCCATTACATCAATGTCAATAAACCTCAACAATGTCATCAACACCAGACTTTTATCTATCCGATCTATATAGAAATACATGTCAACAATATAGAGAGTAAACATCCTTATTCTATACAATGGGCTGCCGTCTTGTCTGGGGATTTACCAGAAACACAAATGGCTGTCATAAACAGTGGGGTGAGAAAGTGTGTACACCATTGATTAAGACCGCCAAAAAAAATAAATGTAGATTTAAAAAGAAATAGCAAATGTTATTCAACATATACATTTTAAACTGTTCCTCTTATTTAAATCAAATATTCTGATAACTTTTGTAAATTTTCAGAATATTTGTACTAACAAAAAAAGTTATTGGAGCCAGTCTGAAGTACAGGTGTTCATTGAGTCCAAAATAATATCATAGATAAGCGTTAATCGGATCTAAATTGTGTTGGATATTCAGAACCAGTCAGTTTGGACACACCTACTCATTCAAGGGTGTATCTTTAGATTTTCTCACTCTGGGTGAGGATTATAAGAGTACGGTGCAGTACCTTTTGGGCCAAGTTATGGTTTTGCATGTTCAGATTACAAGCAGATCAAGCCAAGAATCCAAGTCAGCTGCAGAACCAGGTGGACATGGAAAGGTCCAATCAGGTGGGGTGTGGGCAGTGACAGCAGGAATCAACAGTCAGCAACTTGATCTGCATCCGAACCAGGATGACTCTGGACAGGGACCGAGTCATCCAAAACTAGAGTCTGAAAAAGGGGGGTTCAGAGACAACGGACAACAGCAAGTCAGTGACTCTGCACCCAAATGGCATTGGAGGAAGGACATCCCAGTGCAAATGAGAGCGCGACAGGAAAAAAACATCAAGGGTGGCAGGCAAATCCAGTATCTTTCCTTTCACCTTCACACCCCTGGGGGAATCTAAACATAATCACAGACCTTGCTGAAGAAAGACTTTAGTAGACGCTTAAAGGTTGAGAATGAGTCTCTCACCTCCACAGTTGTGGTGCTCTGTGGGAGAAATCCCTGCTTCCAGCTGTTTGTTTAGAAATTTGAGGTATAATAAGGAGGCCTGCATCTTGTAATCGTAGCGTACATATAGATAAGTATGGCTGGCAGGCACTTGCACTGTCAGGGGCAGAGGGGGGTGACAGCCCCTGCCCCTCTGCCCTGCCATTGACAATTTCTAAACACAACCAGAGTACGTAGTAACATGAAAAATAGGTACCCAAGTGAAAAACAGAACACCCCTCTATTTCCAAATGGTTTTGCCTAACTTGAAACTTACCGCAAGGCTTGTGTTTAATGCGCTGCCCACTGGCTGGTTAGCTCATAATTCATAAGCGCCTTGGCTAGGTAAGTCTATTGCAGCTACGTGACATTACATCAGTTATCAGCATATGAGCAGCTTGCTTGCTAACATACAACATACACTGGTTTATTGGTGAGTGCATGAACCAATTCTTCCTGCTAGTTCATCCCTGAACAACTGAAATTAAGCTCTGGAAAAAATTAAGAGACCATTGCACCTTTTTCTTTCCTTTCCAATATATATGTAAAGGAAAGTTTTGACTGAGGAGCAGACGCTTTCAGTTTGCATTGGTCTCTCAATTGTAATCCTTCTGTTCCTCACTCAAAACTTTCCTTTCTGACTTTTTTGGAAAGGAAAGAAAAAGGTGCAGTGGTCTCTCAATTTCTTCCGGAGCTGTAGACATAAATATTTGTTATAAACGAGTTAGTTACCCTAAGCTATAGTGGTTCTAGCTTGGAATGTGCATTGTTACAGAAGCTACATTTACTTAAATCACATCTTCTTGGTAGGCAGACATTTGTATTCAGAAATGAATGTAAGGGTATACCTAAGGAGACCTGTTCATCCTTTCTATAGTCAAAATAGAAGATTGAAGCTAATATACTGATTCTGGACATTCGTTCATAATATGACATGTACAGTGGGGAGAACAAGTATTTGATACATGGACAATTTTGCAGGTTTTCCCACTTACAAAGCATATGGAAGTCTGTAATTTTTATCATTGGTACTCTTCAACTGTGAGTGACAGAATCTAAAACAAAAATCCAGAAAATCACACTGTATGATTTTTAAGTAATTAATTTGCATTTTATTGCATGACATAAGTATTTGATACCTCAGAAAAGCAGAACTTAATATTTGGTACAGAAACTTTACAAAAACTTTTGAGATCATACGTTTCCTGTAGTTCTTGACCAGGTTTGTACACACTGCAGCAGGGATTTTGGCCCACTCCTCCATACAGACCTTCTCCAGATCCTTCAGGTTTTGGGGCTGTCGCTGGGCAATACAGACTTTCAGCTCTCTCCAAAGATTTTCTATTGGGTTCAGGTCTGGAGACTGGCTAGGCCACTTCAGGGCCTTGAGATGCTTCTTGCGGAGCCACTCCTTAATTGCCTTGGCTGTGTGTTTCAGGTCGTTGTCATTTTGGAAGACCCAGCCACGACCCATCTTCAATGCTCTTACTGAGGGAAGGAGGTTGTTGTTATGCATTAAAAGGTTTGGCTTCTTTTACTGCCAGTGCAGGTATTTATTTTATATTATATTAAGAACATTTTTGGGGGGTGCCCTTAATTTGGGTTTGGCCCCTGCCCCTCCAGAGGTCTGTGCACAAGCCTATAATGGCTGGCCCAAATCAAAGAGGAAGGTTAAAGAGCACTGCAATAGTCTCACCTTAAAGTAACAAAAGCATGGATTAGCTTTTCTGCATCATTTTTTTGATAAAAAGTCTTGTTACCAAGACAGAAAACATATGCTGTTAAAATAAAAGAATGATCAGGTTCAAGCCAAGGTCTCAGAGTTTTTTTGGGATATGACCGTACAACCGCAGAGGTTCACTGTGCGATCTGACATCCACTTCTTTATATTTACCTGGCTGATTGCTCTGTAGGTTTCTTCCTAAGTTCCTACCTACTTGCCACTGTGCATCAAATCAGTAATGAATGGTTTTGAAGGCAGAACTAAGGTCAAGGAGCAATATGCTAGGTGCAGAAACGTTTAAAGTTAATTAACCATCTTCATGAGTGCAATTTAATTTTTGACATGGGTTCTGAAACCGTACTGGAGCATTTGAAAATATTATTTGTCTTAAGGAAGTCATTGAGTTTGAGATCCAAATAAATTTCTAATTGTATATTGTTCAATATAACCATCATTTGAGAGAATGCCAAGACTGTGCAAAGCTGTCATCAAGGCAAAGGATGGCTACTTTGAAGAATAAAAAATATGTATATATGTAGGTGTGTACAAACCTCTGACTGGTACTGTATAGCAGGCCCAAATACAGTTTGGCTGGTCAAATAGTTTCAGGCTATACCATTTATTCAAAAAGTTCTCTCTAATATAAAATGTTGAGGCAGGCAGTTTCCATTGAAGTAGCTATAAAACAGGCTACTTGAATTGCAGAAATTGCCAATTGAAAATGTCAAAATGTAGTTTCAGTAGTCATTTTCACCCGTGCCCCTCAAACGTCTGCATATGGCCCAGTTGACATATGTTATAGTAGATGAGTATTTGTTTACGTATATTGTGTGTCCTGTATGTGTGTGTGTGTATAGCACATGAAATGTGTGAAACGTACTCCTCAGACTTAAGTATCCCTGATTGTGGCACTCATCAGCCAGCTTTTGAGTGGTGCCACAGTTAAGAGGCTTGAGGAAGGGCAGTCATGAGCGATGCAAAGCAGAGGGCCAATGGTACAGTCCGATGTGGGGAAGTTAAACAGGGGAGAAAAGGGTATTTGCAAAGCTGTGTGAAATGCGTGAAAGTGTGTGTGATTCAAATACAAATACACAAAGACAACGCCTTTCCATTGGTGGTGTTTATAGTGATGTAGCCATGTTTGAGCACTGTGTGGTTGACATTAAAGCTAACTTATTGCACACAAGACTTTCACCTCTGTAGGTCTTCAGCTACTGGGTTATGATTAATTAAAATGACATTGTTTGTTAAAGTGCTGCAGAGAATAAACATCTTCAGCTGAATTTAAACGTTATTGTGTTATCAGAAGTCTTTCATGAAAAGTTAGTGGTATATTCAGCATAGAAAAACTATGTTTAACAACTAGACAAAATTCCATCGTTACCAATCATTATTCTGTATTGGAAAAGTACTTATACTTTAATAATATAAAATATAGGGTAATATAGGGACAATTCCTTCTAACCATAATGGTGATTTACACATATTGTAGCAGTTGTTACATCTAGTAACAATATGTAGATGATGTGAAGCTGTCATAGGCTGTGCAATGAGGAGGGCACATTTCAGCAGTATTTATTTAATATACTTTGAGCCTTATATTAATCTAAAAGTTTGGGATAACAATGAATTAATGTTTAATCCAATGGGAGCTTTTTGACAGAAATGAATAAAGTCGATTGGTGGTTGATTACAAAGTAGAAAATGTGAATTTATTCCAATGTAATAAAACAGGTAAGTGTAATTAAACAGTAATAAGTAATTTAAGTTATCCAGTGATATCAAAATGTAATTGTCATTATAACTGAAATTACAAAGGTTTAAAAACAAACTCTTGTAATCATGCTTGTTTCCACCCATATTCCATCATTTTGATATGTCTCAATTGCATCCAAATCAGTCGCAACAAATGCTGGATGTCTGAGAATACAAACATTGTTATCTGGATTCACTTGAGTTTATAGAAACAGATCAGATGTAGGTCAATCTCTGTGACTGGGCTCTTCCATGCTGGTGTCATCCAAGATTATAAAAAAATATATTTATAGTAAAATGTGTGCATTCAACTTTTATAGTGGAGTTGTGTCAATGAGGTGATTGGTTAACAATCTGGAAACATTTGGGTTTCAAATCTACTGTAAAATTGTAAGAAGCATGAAGAAAAGCATTAAATAAGGTTTATGTCAAAGTAGTGGAAGTTGTAATGTCATAGTAATGTTGTATTTACCAACTGTAATTGTGAAT
Organism: Esox lucius; assembly: GCF_011004845.1. Classification (NCBI taxonomy): domain Eukaryota; kingdom Metazoa; phylum Chordata; class Actinopteri; order Esociformes; family Esocidae; genus Esox; species Esox lucius. The sequence continues at coordinate 13,384,332 of NC_047588.1, read as the reverse complement.
GAGATAAACAGGCATTTAAGTTACATGATATGTTAAAGCGGTGACATACTTATTGCCACGGGGAGATGCTTTGAGGAAAACAAACCTTTGCATTCAGACCATCTTTATAAACATCCGGAGGGAGTAAAAAAGCCTTTACATCTCCATTAATGGTGCTCTTAGCATCCATTTGCTACCTGGAATATGTGGCACGTAGAGACACCTGCACGTTATCGAAACAAGAGGCCTCCTCGCCCAACTCCTATTTACCCTGGCAAAGATAACAACAAGTAGTGAATCGGCAGTGAATTGGAGGGGGACTGTTAACTATGAGGGATGATGCCGATTTATCATGATATTACAGCTCTGACAGGGAAACACACCTGTACTTTTTGATGTAATTTATTGACTGGTTGTGGATGCTGAGCGAGAGAGGGAAAAAATTAGCGCAGCTTTAATTACTGCTGCTGCTGGTTAAAATATTAATGGGGCACAGAGTGTTGCATGCTCATTTCTGTTGATTTTTAATTAGCAGTAATTCATTTCGCACAAAGCATGTTGATGCCTGTGCCGCAGACATTAGTGAGAAGCTGAATAAAGATGTTATTCAGAGGCGGCAGCGTGCATACTGAGCGTGGCGGGCGCGCACAAGACGCTCTCGGGCCAGAGTACAGGCAAGGACAGCCGTCTCTAAAGAAACCCCCTCCATCAAATCTGACAAGGCCAAATCAGTGCATCAACCACTGCTTTGAGGAAAGGGAGGTGGCAGGGCGATGGTGTGAAAGAAAATTCCAAGTGAATACAACCTGGCCCTCTTTCAGTCTTTGAGCAGTCTCTTGGTTGAATGGCCGCCATTTTATCACAACCTATCATCAGGCAGTTTAATACACAGTGTCTCAAGGTCTGAATCAAAGCGAGCTGCAATGACTTCTAGTCTAAATCCATCCTTGCACTGGCTTTTACGAGAAATATTGATTTGGTCTCGAAGCAATGTCTTCCAAAAGTGTTCTTATCGTTACCGATTAGAACGCAGAAGGTTGAAGAATCCCTGGGAAGATGTGGCAAAATGCAGGTACCGAAGGTTTCAATTTGCGTTGGGCACGGTGCCAAGGCTTCTTTAATCGTTCTGTCATGCTGTAACCACGTTCCACCTCCTGTCCCTTTGACTGGAGTGGTGCCCTCCCCAAGCCCGGCTCCATTACCCAGAGTTCCCTGCTCTCCCCTCCATTCCCCTCCCCTTCCCCGGTGTAGATGCCACGCCATCGTCCGGGTGGCATCTGGGAGGCCGTGATTGAGAAGTGTAAATAAATAATAATCCCTGGATGAGAGACCGACATATCAACATCTGTCTACTCCCCAGCTAATAGTTTTATTGTGATGCCATCAATTCTGCACTCTTTGTTTCCAGGAATCCCTCAGTTTGGGGAGATAGCTCCAGTGTTTAAATGAACCGAACAGTATTTGTTTAAGGATCTTTCCATCCAGTCCTGGAGTGATACCTATTTTAGAGCACAGGAAACTATGAATTAAAAGCTTTTAAACATTGATCCTGTGCTATTTATCCCACATATTGTCTTTTTCATTTTTGTTTAATGTACTGTATGTGCATGCATGTTCTGCTGTGCAGCGATGTGAGAAGGGATTCATATGTAAATACAAAAGACTCAAAAGCGTGTCCATCTGTAGTATTTGGTTCAGGAGGTTGATGTTAGACTGAATTGTTCTGTAAATGTTTGTGGAGAACAACATAGCACAGCTTATAGACCAGATGTAATAAGTTTAACCCTAAAATGAAAACCATTTGATCATTTCCTAATGGCCTTATTTTAACAACAGTAGTGGAGCAGTTTCAATGACGGACAGCTACGGACTCAGTTCAACTGTGAACCACGGCTTACAGTATTATTCATTTCCAAATGAATGACAGAGACACGTTTCATACCCAAAGTCACTAAAAAAGTGTTGCTCGTGCATTAGGCGGGAGCTTTAAAAGGTAAAAAAATACACAAGTGTTTTGTGGACATAGGAAGCTGGCTGATGGGTGCATAAATAAGGCATGTTGGAACATCTGGTCTTTGTTGTGCGTTCAGCTTTTTAATGTCTTCAAAGAGCAACTCTGACGCATCGCTGACTACCACTCCTTGCTCCCGCTTCATTTTAGCATGGAATAATAAACCATCTTCGGGGAATTGCAGCGGCTCTCCTCTCTCTCTCTTCATTTGGATACGCCAGTGCCATGTTCCCCCATTAACGGCAACTTTCTTTTTTACTTAGTTCATTTTAAATTTTTATACCTCAGGGAACGCCAGTGTGTCAGTGTAGTTGGTGGCCGTGTAGCTGCTAGCACAATTAAAATTCACACACACTTCCGTCCTCATTCCCCGTATGCTCCCGCGTTGCTTCTGTGGACGGCGTCGAGATGGAAAGTTGTACATTTCTTATTATATGCAGAATATATTTAGTCTGGAAGGGCCCTCTCAACACAATTAAGCACCCAGAGCCCATAAATTAAACACATATAGTATTTCAAATCGGAATGATAAAAAATGAATCCACTTGACCAAAGGGCCCTGTTCAACTTGTACATTCATTATGGCTGCCTGTATGCCTAGTTAGTGCTGTGTTAAACCAGCGCTGCCTTTTCTAAAGTCAAATGAAGTGACACATTAGGCTATGTTTTCACTCTTGCTACAAAAAAGTTGCTCCATTGTGGCATTCTGAGAGATGCTGACATACACAGTAGTGTGTAATATTATTATTTTAAGAATTCATTCACTTTCACAACAAGGTAATTGAAAGATGGTGGCAGGCCTCTATTCCCTTGGAGAATGATAATTCAGTAGCGGTTCAATGGTAGGAAATGTCGAGGCACAAAAGGCATTTTATGGCCTTACTGAAATCACGTTGGGGAACTCAATGCTGTGAATGTGTATAAGTTATGAGGTCAGGCCTGCATTATCACACTATATCCTGTCCAGGATGACAGCACAGATATTCTGTGGTCCGAGTTTGTTTGTTTGCTCAGGGTTAGGCAGAGGTGTGAATTGCCAGGATATGGCATGTCAAAATGCTTGCCTGATTAGTAACAATGATGAGGAATAAAAAAAATGTCTAATAGAAGTTTACATAAAAGAAAGAGAGCATATAAAAATGCAATGGGAGGTTTTTGTTATAATGTAAAAATGCTATTAAAGCATACTATAATGACAAAAACATGCCTCTAAACCCTATTCTCTAGGGTTTCTGGTCACCTCCATGACCAAGTTCATTCTCTCCCAGTTGCTAAGTTTGGCTGGGGGGCCAGATCTTGGATGTGTTGGTGGATCCAAACTTCTTCCATTTAAGAATGATGAAGGCCCCAGAACCTATGATGCTGAAGGTACTGTACCCATCTCCAGATACATGCCTTCACATCTGACCTTATATAGACAGGTGTGTGCATTTCCATATAATGTCCACTCAATTTAATTGACCACAGGTGGACTCCAACCAAGTTGCAGAAACATTTCAAGTATGATCAATGGAAACAGGATTGACCCAGAATCGCAGAAATTATGTTAAAATACAACTTGTAAACTTGTAAAGCGTAAACCATGATTATGTTTAGTATGAACATAAATCGGGGGAATTATGATCGCTATCAACATTTCCCAGTGATGTTGGTCCTTAAATCCTTTAAACCCCCCCCCCCCCCCCCCCCCCCCCCCCCCCCCACACACACACACACCCCCTGAAACAATTATAGTTTTTGCTAACTTTATCAAGGGTATCAATACTTTTGGACCAACCAGAAACAAATTTATGTAAATCAACAAAATACTATAAAAACGAATAGGAATATGCATCCACAACTCTTTACTACAGCATGTTGCAATACACTTAACATCCCACAAGAGGCTCTGTAGCTAAAATGCAGTTGAGTGCATGATTACAGGCATCGCCTAGTTCTACATATTTGTGACTGAAATCTGGTGTAATTTCATATATTTCTCAGTTTCATCGTTGCTGTTATAGAACATTTCATGAATCATGAACCTACCTATCTGTAACACATCTGCTGCAACAGCCCCTTAAAAAATAAATCATCATGTTTTTGGTGTTACCTGGAAAGATGATATCAATTCTTTGGATACGATGATCTCTCTTGGCTGCATGAGAGGCATGTAAGCTGATACAGCTGATAAAAAATTAGGTTTTTCCAAAAAGCAGTGGTGTCTCAGAGTTCACTGTATCTCAAAACCCCAGTAGTATGAGGAAGTTTCAGGAAACAACATTAGCCATTTTCAGCTGTGAGTCACAGGGAGTGCTTCATAGAAATGTGTTGACAAACTGTATACAATCTAATGAGTACATCAGTTTGACTCTGTAACACAAAAATCGTTCCGATTTTGCAGCTCAAAAATGCAAGAATATATATAAGTCTCACTGGCAGCCAACGCCCATGTTTGCCCTGCAGCTGTGTCACTATATTGCCAGCAATAGCTAACATGGACAACTTTTTTAAAGAAGTAGTTAAAAAGGGTGTCAATTAAAGTTATGTTTATTTCAATGGGTGAGCAATATAACTTGTATTAATCGTCACCATCTGGATGTTATAGTGACATGCCAATTAGATAATGTAAATGTGCCTTGAATGCATAATTCGATTTTTTCTTGTCCATTCCAATAAGATACTCACAAGACAACACAGAGTTTGGTGCAATGTTCGCCAACAGAAGTTTTGAGTCCTGAAGAAAATAATGTACTCTCCTTCTGCAATGTCCCATTCTTGCATTTAATTTGGACCAACGTATGCAGCAGAGATTCCTTAGACTTCAGAAAAGAAATACTTATCTTCAATTACTAATTATTGATTTCCACACTTTCAATTTCAATACATCAAACACTGGATGCTTGTGAGACACTTATTACGGACTTTTACCATCATTTCACCAGTGTGAAATGGCTAGCCAGGTAGCCAGCGTGCAATTGTTACATGCTTTGTCAGTATTTTCAGAGGACCATTGGCTCATGCCCCTGAACCTGGGGTTGTTTGTTAAATCAGCCTGTATAGAGACACGCTGAAATGTCTCTTTTCTTCAGTGCAGTGCTAAACACTTTGGACCCCAACAGAATTCCAGAATGCTGCTGTGGAGTACTGATAACTAAAAATAAATCACATTCTCACACGTTTGAAAAAATCAGACAACACAAAAACCAAGAACAAATTACACTGGCATGTTTACTTTGTTTTAAAGAGCACATACTTTTCTTTAGTTTGAAACCACATTCATATAATTAGGAATAAAAAAGTGTTGCCTCCCATTGTGTGATGAAAAACGATTCACACTCAACACTACGAAGGATTGGGAATGTAGCCAAGTCTCGCTCCATTCACCTTTCCCTCTTCCACCCCTTCTTCCTCATCTTCTCCCTCCTCTCCCTTTGCGAGCGCACTACATATTTGCAACCACACAACTTTTTAGGTAGCCTGACCGACAAACCAAATACTTAGCTAGCTGTAGCAAGCAGCTGGGGTCGTGTCTATATGAAGGACACCAGTACAAAAAAGAATAAAACATTCAACTAAGTTACTGAGTGCATACAGTGGACAAAAAATGAAACACAGCAACTCTTTTCACAACGAGATTGGGCCAGCGATCATTCGAGGGAAGCAGCTAATGTGATCATAATCAAAGTTAGCTAGACAGCTGGGGAAGAAAAACTAGTTAGCAAACTAAACAGCTAAACACTGCAACTCCTTCCACAATGAGACTCCATGGCGCTGTCATTTCAAGTAATTAAATAAATAAGAGTTAAATTTTTTTCTAAAGGAAGCCCCTCCCTGCTAAAATTAACGGGGCAATGGATATAGCTTCCGAAATTCTGATACATTCAAGGCCATGGTGTGTTGATATTTGGTCTCCGTTGTGATCCTGAAAAAAAATTGTCAAAACGAGCTTTGCATCAATAGTTATGTTCTACGTGAAACCAAACTCTTTTATTTCATAAACTACCTCACAACATCTGAAAACCTCAGCACTCAAGCTAACAGCGCAGTGCGATTTCAAAACAGCTGAACTACGGTGCTGACCTCATTGGAGTTCACTAGCTAAAAACAAGCACAATTTACGGACATTTATCAAAATGTTTCGAGAATGTTCAGGGCCCTATTGTGTTAATAAAATGAAATCTTGCTAATCGTCTAAAAGCAGTCTGTCACTCCGGGAATGATATTAGTCAGGGAAAATAACTGACATGGCCATTCCCAACAGTATGAACATCGTACCAATGCTTAGTAGTAATCATTTCAACAAAGTTGCTAAATTGGCAACACTGATCAGAACCATAATAATTATTACACGCCTACTTAAAGAATTGTCCGTTTGGTCCCTTCAGTCCCTTCCCTCTGCCTCTTCCAGTTTATTTGGGGACGTGGAAGTTTTCCAAAACTACAGGGTTGCTAAGAGTTTGAAAGTCACTGCCATCCGTTGCACACGCTGGAGCCGATCAGCCTCATCCAGCACATATCAAGGTTCTAGATGGCATTAGGTAGCAATAACTCCCACTCCTGACCCCTCATTCACATATATCAAGGTTCTAGATGGCATTAGGTAGCAATAACTCCCACTCCTGACCCCTCATTCACATATATCAAGGTTCTAGATGGCATTAGGTAGCAATAACTCCCACTCCTGACCCCTCATCCACGCACATATCAAGGTTCTAGATGGCATTAGGTAGCAATAACTCCCACTCCTGACCCCTCATCCACGCACATATCAAGGTTCTAGATGGCATTAGGTAGCAATAACTCCCACTCCTGACCCCTCATTCACATATATCAAGGTTCTAGATGGCATTAGGTAGCAATAACTCCCACTACTGACCCCTCATTCACACATATCAAGGTTCTAGATGGCATTAGGTAGCAATAACTCCCACTCCTGACCCCTCATCCATGCACATATCAAGGTTCTAGATGGCATTAGGTAGCAATAACTCCCACTCCTGACCCCTCATCCATGCACATATCAAGGTTCTAGATGGCATTAGGTAGCAATAACTCCCACTCCTGACCCCTCATCCACGCACATATCAAGGTTCTAGATGGCATTAGGTAGCAATAACTCCCACTAATGACCCCTCATTCACATATATCAAGGTTCTAGATGGCATTAGGTAGCAATAACTCCCACTCCTGACCCCTCATCCATGCACATATCAAGGTTCTAGATGGCATTAGGTAGCAATAACTCCCACTCCTGACCCCTCATTCACACATATCAAGGTTCTAGATGGCATTAGGTAGCAATAACTCCCACTCCTGACCCCTCATTCACACATATCAAGGTTCTAGATGGCATTAGGTAGCAATAACACCCACTCCTGACCCCTCATTCACACATAAGCGGCATGCCGTTGTTGAAAGCGGAAGCGCTCCATTCAAAAAAGACTTCCTGCTCCCGCGGTAACTGACAGTAATACAAAACTGAATAGTTCATAACCTAACCAACACGTCGGACGAACAACTAATTTTAGATTTCAGTTTGTTTTTAAATTGAATTGTTCACGTTATAGGTCACATTAAAGGTGGAAAATGTTCTGACATGATTTATCTTTGTTTCATTCTTTTACATCACAAGAACCTGGCATTTTAACTGGGGTGCGTATACTTCTTGTATCCACTGTATAGCGTCATTAAACTATGTTGCACTAAACATTTGTAAAAATCGAGCGCCAATGCAATGAATTCATAGAAAATTTTTCCTGTCCACTCTGTGTTTGCTTCATTCTGTACATACATTGAGGACTCCTGCGTAACAACAAAACAAACTTTGGTTCAGACCCCATGACAGTAGTCATGGAGGATTACTTGCCCTGCTTAATTTACAGTAGAAAACTGTCAGACCATATGCCTAACACTTTGGAGGAGATAGAGACAACAGAAAACATCACCGTAGAGTTCTTCATGAGTTTAAAACCCCCTAGTCTCATCTAATTGCCTTTACTGAACTTTTTCTGAACAACAATCTCTCATAAAGCCTTCATACCCAACATCAGTAACACTATAGGCATAAACTACATAATTCAGGATAATAGTAATGAATAGAGTTCTACCTGAGTAGTACACTTTTTCCCTTGAAATCAACTGTTAATGAGCTGTAAACCATCCTTATCTACTTCTAATTGGCATGTATTTGTCAAAGTGTAACAGTTAAAGACAATGTGTAATTAATTAAACATGAAAGTAACACCTTACTTGAGTGTTTGAGAATACATATGTAACAGTGGATTTTCTTTCCCATCAGATTCTTCCCTTAGATTTGTTCTCTTTATCACATTAATTAGCACTTCACTCCTGTCCCCTGCAAATTAGGGGTAGGTGAGAAGGTTTGGGATTTGTTTACTTAAAATGTACAGAGCTAGCAACTTTTTCATCCCCTCCACAGCTGTTAAATCTTTTTATCCGTCTCTACTCCCAAATAGAGGAGTGTTGTGCTGAGGCCCTCACAACTGTTCCAACATCTTAGGAAACTGAGTAAGGTCTAAGGTAAGTCCAGATATGACATAGTATCACTCCCACCTGTGAGTATTTTTCAGATATCTCTTTGAAATCAAGATTTAGGTACAAGTAGATTTGTTTAACTTATAAGGAGTTTACATAAATGCAGGAAAAATTTGAAATAGCACTTGGGATTCAAGGTTTGATGTCTTCGTTTCAATAACTTTGTTTGACTGAAGGGCAGTTCTCATTGTCATATAGTTGTGCAGATCCTTTCAAAAATTATTGTGTGTTAGAATTAAATGAAATATTTACACTCATGTATATTAAAACCCACTCAACTACTCTGTGTTTCATTGTACAGAAAGCAGCAGATAAAAATGTATCCTGGTCGACGCTCATCACTCTTCCCCCATAACAACTCAGTGCTGGTTTACAATAAACCTATTTGATAACTATACTAACCCATGCCTACCAGGTACAGCTCTATTGTGACACCAATTTGATCAGCAGAGATGTACTGGTCCTACTGAGTTCAAGATGACCTACGTGATTTCCTGGCTGGAAGGGCAGAGTCAGTGTAAAATAAGATTGGCTTGGTGCACATGCTTATGAGCAAAGTTTTGTCTGAAGATAGTCTAAAGATACTGCTGGATATCATGAAACTGAAAGGGAAAAAAATGTATTAAAACTATATATGCAGTACCTTTCAAAATTAGTCAGACCGCTGTCCAATTCTTCCAAATTACTGAATTTCAAATGGTACATTAACATTTTCTTCTGTTTTATATTTCATTTGAAACACAATATACACAAAATAAATGATTGTATGGTGACATTGGTTAGAAGTAGGGAAATATTTATAAATAAGGACTGAAATAAGTATTCATCCCCCTCATATTGATATTTGGTAGAGCCACCTTTCGCTACAATACCTGATTTAAATATTTTGGTGTAAGTATGCACCAGCATTGCACAAAGTGTCAATGTTATTTTGGCCCAATCTTCTTGGCAGATTTGCTCCAGGTTTTTCTGGTTGATTGGACAATAGTTATGGACAGCAATATTCACATGATTCCCAAGGGAATTTAGGTAAGGACAGACAGTGCCACTGCTGAAAGGTGAATTTCCTCCCACACGTACTTTATTTGACAGACTTGAGCAGGTTCTCTGGCAACATTTTACTTACAGTATTTTGCTTCACCCATATCGATGGTACTGAGGTGGAGCGTGTGTACAGCTTCAAATAACTGGGTGTCCACATCTCCGAGGACCTTTCCAGGACCCTCAACATGCCCTGGTCAAAAAGTAGTAGCAGCGTCTGTACTTCTTGAGAATGCTGAAGAAAGCCCGTCTGCCCACCAGAGGGGTTAAAATTAAGAGACCACTGCAAATTCAACGCTTCTGTTCCTCACTCAAAACTTTCCTTTTCAACCTTTTTGGACAAGGAAAGAAAAAGGTTCACTGGTGTCCTAATTTTTTCCGGATCTGTATACTTAACACTTGTAAATACACTGCATGCACAATTATTAGGCAAGTGAGTACTCTGATCGTATTATTATTTCTATGCACAATTTCCAACTCCAAACCACATATATTGGGGAGAACAAGTATTTGATACACTGCCGATTTTGCAGGTTTTCCCACTTACAAAGCATGTAGAAGTCTGTAATTTTTATCATTGGTACTCAACTGTGAGTGATAGAATATAAAACAAAAATACAGAAATTCACATTGTATGATTTTTAAGTAATTAATTAGCATTTTATTGCATGACATAAGTATTTGATACATCAGAAAAGCAGAACTTAATATTTGGTACAGAAACCTTTGTTTGCAATTACAGAGATCATACGTTTCCTGTAGTTCTTGACCAGGTTTGCATACACTGCAGCAGGGACTTTGGCCCACTCCTCCATACAGACCTTCTCCAGATCCTTCAGGTTTCGGGGCTGTCGCTGGGCAATTACAGTTCATAGACAATAAAGTTGAATCTAATCTAATATCATAAAATGCAACATGGTGCCCAGTCTCTGCTGTTGAATAGCACGATGCCCCACAGCATGATTCTGCCACCACCATCATTCGCTGTAAGTCTTGGGGTATCAGCAATGTTAGGTTTGCGCCACATAGTGCTTTGAGTTTTGACCATAAAAGCTTTCCCACATTGTAACTGACTCACTCTCATGCTTTTTGGAGAACAAGTGATGTTCTTTGAGATGGTATGCTTTGTGTAACGGCTTGTTTCTTGTCAGTCTCCCATAAAGGACAATGTTATGAAGAGCTCTTTCAAAGTGATTGTTGGCCTTTCTTGGATTACCTTTTCTATGCAGAAATTAATGGTGTGATGCAGCTTCCAGTTCCGGATTATTGATCAAAATGTTCCTTCTAGGATAACAAAAAGCCTGGATATTATTGTGTACTTGTTTCCTAATATATGTGTAGTAACATTTAAACATCACATTGAGCTTTATAGCATTGTTTCACAGTCATATCTAAGTCATAAGATGTAATGAAAGATGATGCAACCTATTACAATGTTGTTATAACAATCATGACACACCTTGAACTTGTTGTGACATGTTGTTCTGACATGGTATATTGTGATAGTAAAAACAAGGAATAACAGATGGGCATGATGGACCTGGATTTTGACCTGTTTTAGATTAATTCCAAATAGTCAACGAATGAATGTTACAGCTTAATATAATACGTAAAGGGAGTGTTACAATTACAGTATCAAAGATAAAAGTTCTCCAGAGATTTTGCAAGAGTGAAGATACATACAAAGGTGAGGAAAATGCGACCATTTCTACAACCTGCTCTGGCTTTTATTCCCAAAATTTAAGTTGTAGGGGTTGGATAACTAAGCTAAGGATCACAAGACTAGTTCTAAAGCATAGTCCCTCTTATCAATCAGGGACACATTCCAATCTATGCTTCCTGGCACCATATCGTAAAACACAGTGATCTACTCATGGGTCAAGATAGGGTGATTTTGGCGTGACCTTAGGTCCTGTAGTCAGACCTGAGATAAATAATTTGTAACACAAACATTCTAATGAAAGCACATGACAGGGTGTAGACTAGGAAGGAAATTGAGTACATATTTAAAAATGGCTATACTAAATAATGAATAATCATTTAATATATAAATATGTAAATAAATATTGAACTGACATTGTTCAGTTCCTTCAGAAATAACAAAAAATGACACAAGTAGATTTCTTGAGGTTTTATTGCATAACTGTCATAACCCACAAAACTAATCACCAAGGCAAACCTTCCCATTGCATCATACTTGTAAATTGTTATGTTGTTTTAGTGATGTTAAAACAACATAACAATTTACGGAACTGCCATTGATGAAATTCTGATAATTATGCTTCTTGGGGTTGTCATGAAATGTATGAAACTATTTCAAATAAATGGACACAGGATGGTCATAATGCTTCTGGACATTGTCATAACGTGTATTATGTTATTTCAATGACACAGTAATCAAATTACACCTCTGTGACTTAATATTATATTATTTTGTTATCCTGAGGGGAAATGGAAATAGGGACAGGAATAAATTGTTGAAAGACTCTACAGGTAAAACTTATATGAAAAAAGAGAGAGACAGCAAGTGACTGAGTAGCTGAAGGACTACATGTCAAAATGGAAGCATTTCACACATACAGGAGCGCTTGTTTGACAAGCTTGTTGTTAGGAAGTTGGTTTCCACTCTTCAAAAAGGAATGTAGTTCTTCTGTTGAATGACTTACCATTAGTGACTGAGAGAAAACAAAGGAAGGATAAGACATCATGAAATGAACAGAGAACATGAGGCCACTCACGGTATTGTGCCTGTTTACTCCAATGTGTCCATCCATGAGTCTACATGCTCATGTACAGTAACTACTTTCTCTAAGAGCAACAGGACAGCCAGCTCATCACCACTGTCACTCACATAGCGTAAGTATACCACGCATTAATGTATGTTGAATATCAAATAGAATTACATTTCAATGCTCTGTTTGAAATTCAGTATATGAGAGAACTTATCAGGGTTCTGAATACTTTTGCAAGGTACTGTTTATTAACCCTAATTAAGCAAATGGTGAGACACTACATTAAAATGAAGTGACAGCAGTGAATTGTGATGTTATGTGGTGAGTCTGTTTTGGTCACTGCCTAAGTGGAGCCATAGAAACGAGTGCTTGCCACTGAGTGGTGTTATTCATCGACGAGTTATTGCTTTAAAATGAAAGTGGGGAGACAGGTTTGGAATAGGAAAAGGGTTCAATGAGTACTTTAAATAACAAGAGGCCTCTTGAGCTAAATTCCTAGAATATGAACAACAGGCTATTGACTCAGTAAATAGTTGATGATTTTGTTATTCACTGTAATTGTCTCTCTCTGCTTGGATGTACGGTAAGTACTGTGTGATTCTCTGCCTCTAGAGAGGACAACCATGGGTAGATTCATCCTCTTATCACATGGCATGAGCAAAACTGTGATGTCATGTCTTATCCTGTTAAAGACTCATGGCAAAGAATAATATGTTGTGTAGGCTATATACAGGACAGTTACAGTAAGAACTTTCGGTTATATAATCAACATTATAAGCCTGATGTTTTGAAGCCTTAAGGCTGATTGGCTGATAGGCGTGGTAAATGAGATCCTATACCATGTGTATGACATCAAATCACTTTATATTACTCTAATCGTGTTGTAACCAGTTGATAAGCGCAATAAGGCCCCTTGGGTGTTTGTGAAATATTGCCAATATACCACGGCTAAGCACTGCGTCCAGGAACTCTGCGATGTCATTGTAACAGCTGAGGTTTATACAGTAGGTTTAGCTGGTCATTTTGTTGCAGCTAGGGAAGACAACTTTTAACATTTTAGTTTTTGGTACCTTTCAAGGATTTTATGTGATCTGTTCTGGGTTCTTCAGATTATAATACAGGTCTGTCTGTCATTAACTCTGGCCCCTTTAAGTAGCCTAATCACATCCAAAACAATTTATAACTAGAAAATAAATTCACAAACATATATCATGCTTATTAGCTTGTTTATGTTATAAGACTTCGAAGTTGGGAACATCAAGCCGTGTGAAACAATGTTTGTTACTTTGGCCCCTCTAGCTTGAACGGCTGGATACATACTGTTTTAGGATTAAAAAAATGCTAATTATAGAATTGTGTTAATTAATATTGTCATAGGTTATACATGTTTAAGATTTTGTTTTAATGGACAGCAGGGCTCAATGTATTTTTTTTTTACTGTCCCTCCTTCCAAAAGTTGAAATTTATCAGAGTTACAACATAGAACCAAATACCTTTGTTAATTAACATGATTAATCATTTATGAAATGCATTCTGGATATATAAAACAATTTCAAAACATTTCTAATTATAAAATGAATAAAAGTCAAAAAAGTCTTCAATTGAGTGACTCATGCAAGTTTTTAAATGTTTTATTGAAAAACGTTTCCAGACAGCCACGTGTGGTCACTGCTCAATTCTTGACTGGTCAACAGCGCTCAAAAGGAGCTGCAATGTAGTTTTGTGCGTGTGCCAGATTACAAAACAACTGAAGGATGTCGAGTTTATAATGGGATTATTATTTTACAATAAAAAAATTTTTTGCAGTGGCCTGATCTGGACAGTGACTTGCTAGTTTGATTAGTCCTGACTTGACTTTTTACTGGCCCGGGGCCATCGTTATTGTCGAGCCCTGGATAGCCTAAACATGTAAAACAAAGTTGGTTTGGTCACTCTAGCTTGAACAATTTACAAAATACTTTTTTAGGGATACTTGATGATAATTATGCTAAGTTTGGCTGAATAATATTGTCATACTCGATAACCATAAAGGAATTTTAGGTTGAATTGAATTTTATTCAATTGGCAACTGTTGGTGGGACTATATAATGGCTATACTGACCGTTATGGCGCTATATGATAGAAATGCAAAAAAAAAAAATTGTCCTGTATGATATGTATCCTAAAGTTCTAAGTAATATTGCAAGTTAGGAAGAATAACAGTCATAGTCAATAAAATGTGTTTGGTCTCTGTAGCTTGAATAGTTCAACATATAGTTCTGCGGTTAATTAACAATAATTATGCAAAAGGATAGTGAATATAGCCATAATCGATAAACGTTAAATGGTATTAAAAATGGCTAAAAAAAAAAATTCTATTTAAATACATTGGGAGTTCATTTAAATATCATTATAGATAATAAAGCAACCCTGGTGAAGGTTGTCTGGCTTTTATCATTTAGGTAGCTTTTATTGCTATGTAGCCTTTATCATTTAGGCTGTAGTGTGGGCTAAAAAAAGGGGGGAAAAAATCTAGATTATACTTTGCCCTTAGCAAGAACACCTAATAATATTAAATGATTAAAATGAAAATATAATGACAAACCTCAGATACAATATCAACCATCAATTAGGATTTATTTGACATTGTCTTCAGTTGACAACTAGGTGAATTCAATCTTTAACCCGCAATATACTGTGCTTTTACAATGATTTGGCCTTGTGAATATATGCAAGATGCAGCATATTTAAAAGTGCCATATGTAAGATTTTTACTGTTTTACTATTAGCATAAATACACAAATTATTACGTTTGTTAATTAAGTTTTACTATTTTTAGGTAAAGAAAAATGTATATACTGTAGCATAATGTGCAAGTATGTCACCGATTGGTCTTTCACATGACAACAGCATGTAAGGGCTTTGTAAAAAAGTCTGTCCCCACACTTCAGAGGTGTTGCAAAGCTCAATAGAGGAACTGAGGTTTATGGCATACATTAAACCAAACAACAGAGTGACAGCAAATGCCACGTTTTCCAGATCCCACAGCACCTTGACACCTTTGAGGAAAATTCCTGTATGTTCCCATTCCGTGCACATAGCATGGTCTTTATTAATGTAGATATCAACAATAGACTCCTCAATGACTTGCTTGCTGGAATTTTAATTCAAACCCTACCGAAAACAATGCAAAACGTGTCTGTCCCACAAAGTCAATTATTTACGTTTTTACAGTTAGGGACGTGAGACTAAAAGATCAAGACTGTATAATTGCCAACCAAACCAAGAAGGACTGGACATTGAAGAACACCTATTATAAGTTTTAAATGAGAAGTGGTTCAAAACAAGCTTTCTATTTTATTATAGAATCAATTTATTCATATTACATTTCAGACCAATTTGAATATTGTCTTCAGCATTCAGGTGAACTGGGAACGTCACTAGTCAAAGTTTTTAGTATTTAATTTGGAAAATAAATATTTTCCATGATAGTACATAGTACTTCTAATAGTAGAATGAAATGAGGTTAGAGAAGATACCGTAATACAGTAAGTAGTAACAGAATATGGTCAGGCGTCAGGTGGCTCAGTGGTTAGGGAGTCAGACTGGCCAAATGTTGTGTTCTTTGGGAAGCACTTTACCCCAAGTTGCTCCAGGGGGATATTCCTATGTTTACTGTAAATTGCTCTGTTTAAGAGTGTGTGCTATATGTAAATGTATCAGGACAGGAAAGGAGAGAGGAATGAAAAAGAAAACATATGAATTAACATACCACATATTCCCTGACAATCTGGGTCTTCGCCCAAGTACACGCACACTCCCTTTATGATGCATTCTAATCCAACATCTATGTTGCCATCTTAAAAAACTGTATAATTTCAGTACTGGCTAGGTTTCAGTCACCCATTGGTGTTGAACCACACATGAAAGACTGTCTTTTTAGGTAAAATAAACACTTACAAACATAGGTGCTATGACTGATTTGTGTCTTCTTCCCAACTGTCCTCTTCTTTGGAACATCTTGAGCAGGTTCTCTGAGTGCATATCAAGTTGAGACAAATTTGGACTGAAGCAGGATTTTGGTAATGTGTTTAAACTCAGTGTGGACACGAAGGGAAATTAAACAAACATTACTTAGAAACAACTGATGAGAAACCAATAAAACAGGTTAGAGATGCCTCTATGACAAGCAGGAACTGGATGGTTTCCTGAAGGTAGAGAAATAAATAGGCCATCAGCACAAAGGCTGTTAGTCGTGATACAGCTGTTGTATTTTGCAAACTGAGGTAAAATGCAGAAAGGAAGTTTATCATGCACTGAAAACAAAAACATAGACAAAAAGATAAATAATAGGATCATGCATATTAGCAAATACATTATACAATTTATACCGGCTTTGATCTTCACCAACAACCAATCCCATTTAACAAAATGTTTTCATTTTGTTAAATGGGACTTTACTTTGGTCCATAATTAAGGCCTAAGGCTTTGGTGCACAATGTGCATGGACAGTTAACGTACAGTATCTCACAAAAGTGAGTACACCCCTCACATTTTTGTAAATATTTGAATATATCTTTTCATGTGACAACGCTGAAGAAATTACTCTTTGCTACAATGTAAAGTTGTGAATATACAATGCTTGTATAACAGTGTAAATTTGCTGTCCCCTCAAAATAACACAACACACAGTCATCTGGCAACCGCTGGCAACAAAAGTGAGTACACACCTAAGTGAAAATGTCAAAATTGTGCCCAAAGTGTCAATATTTTCTGAGGCCACCATCATTTTCCAGCACTGCCTTAACCCTCTTGGACATGGAGTTCACCAGAGCTTCACAGGTTGCCACTGGAGTCCTCTTCCACTGCTCCATGACGACATCAGAGAACTTGCGCTCCCCCACCTTCCTTTTGAGGATGCCCCACAGATGTTCAATAGGGTTTAGGTCTGGAGACATGCTTGGCCAATCCATCACCTTTACCCTCAGCTTCTTTTATCAAAATAGTGGTCATCTTGGAGGTGTTTTTGTGGTCATTATCGTGTTGGAATACTGCCCTGTGACCCAGTCTCCGAAGGGAGGGGATCATGCTCTGCTTCAGTATGTCACAGTACACGTTGGCATTCAGGGTTCCCTCAATTAACTAGCTCCCCAGTGCCGGCAGCACTCATGCAGCCCCAGACCATGACACTCCCACCACCATGCTTGACTGTAGGCAAGATACACTTGTCTTTGTACTCACCTGGTTGCCGCCACACACACTTGACACCATCTGAACCAAATAAGTTTATCTTGGTCTCATCAAACCACAGGACATGGTTCCAGTAATCCATGTCCTTAGTCTGCTTGTTTTCAGCAAACTGTTGAGGCTTCCATCTGAAACGACAGCCATGCAGACCAATTTGATGCAGTGTGTGGCGTATGGTCTGAGCACTGACAGGCTGACTCCCCACCCATTCAACCTCTGCAGCAATGCTGGCAGAAGTCATACGTCTATTTCCCAAAGACAACCTCTGGATATGACGCTGAGCATGAGCACTTAACTTCTTTGGTCGACTATGGCGAGGCCTGTTCTGAGTGGAACCTGTCCTGGTAAACCGCTGTATGGTCTTGGCCACTGTGCTGCAGCTCAGTGTCAGGGTCTTGGCAATCTTCTTATAGCCTAGGCTATCTTTATGTCGAGCAACAATTTTTTCCAGATCCTCAGAGAGTTCTTTGCCCAGTTCCAGTGACCAGTTTGTGGGAGTGTGAGAGCCATAACACCAAATTCAACACATCTGCTCCCCATTCACACCTGAGATCTTGTAACACTAACAAGTCACATGACACAGAGGAAGGAAAATGGCTAATTGGGCCCAATTTGGACATTTTCACTTAGGGGTGTACTCACTTTTGTTGCCAGCAGTTTAGACATTAATGGCTGTGTGGTGAGTTAATTTGAGAGGCCAGCAAATGTACACTGTTATACAAGCAGTACACTTACCACTTTACATTGTAGCAAAGTGTCATTTCTTCATGAAAAGATATAATCAAATATTTACAAAAATGTGAGGGGGGGTACTCACTTTTGTTAGATACTGTATGTACATGGGTAACGGACACTATGACCGTAAAAAACAACATACTCAAAATGTTTTTTGTTCAAAGATGGCATTAAAACATCCTCTAACGAAATACTCACCAACACTATAGAGCCTTTGAATAAGTTGACTGAGTAGCGCAAGTATATTAGTAGGCACAACACAAGGGACCTGTAAGTACGACAACATAATTTAAACCTGGGCAGTCAGTTATATGAACAACAAAAAATATATATAACTATGAAGATGTGCAGCAAATCAGACCTTGAAGATAAAAATCTATTTTACTAAAACATATCTTAGCTACAGTTATGCTCAAAAGTTTGCATACCCTTGGAGAATGGGTAATATGTACCATTTGTAAAAAAACATGAGTGAGCAGGCAAAACACATCTTTTATTTCTTATGGGATTCACATTTAACTGTAGGTCATAACAGAATTTCACAATCATAAAACAAAACATGGCAACAAAGAAAAAAAATGAACTAACCCCTGTTCAAAAGTCTGCATACCGTTAGTTCTTAATACTCTGTATTGCCCCTTTTAGCATCAATGACAGCGTGCAGTCTTTTGTAATAGTTGTCTATGAGGCCCCAAATTCTTGCAGGTGGTATAGCTGCACATTCATCTTGGCAAAATGCCTCAAGGTCATGCAAAGTCTTTGGTGGTCTTGTATAAACTGCACGTTTAAGATTGCCCCAGAGTGGCTCGATGATATTAAAGTCAGGAGACTGTGATGGCCACTCCAGAACCTTCACAATGTAGGAAGATATGTAGGAAGATACAGGATACTTTAAATATAGTGCAAATGTATATTTGTATATATAAACTATGTATACTATATGTATTTGGACATAATGAACATTGTTAGCTAGCAGCAAAACTACTGGCTCCCTAGCTCCATTATAGTTCATAAACCTTCATTCAGTTTACCTGGCATTCCAGGTAACCCTAACCCATGACGGTGTCAATCTCATACCATGCTCGTTCCTTCACGGTCATTTCTTTATGCAATGGGTAAATTGGGTCATACAAAAACCTATACTTCTCCACTTCAATAATCAGTCATTCGTCGTCCTTCATCAACTTTTATCACAGCAAGCTTGGTGTGTCATCTGACCTGCAGCATCATCCGAAAATATAACACTCCAGAAAATAGGCATAAAAAAGCAGTAGCCCACAGACCTTAAAAGGGTGGCTCTCTGAATCGGGTTCCCTTTAAGTCCCCCAGACTTAGTTCTAAGATTTTCATTAAAGGAAACCACAAAATGCATTTTAAAGTCATCAATTAATAAAACCAGGTGTTTTTGTTTTATAATGCAAAATAAAATAACATATTCTTTATTCTATTTAAAAAAATGGGTTGTCTAATTTGTAGGAACATACACATTGGCGTGTCCTCAGAAACTAAAATTACATTTTCATTGAATATTAAACAAATAAAAATTGCTATTAATACCAATTGTTTGCTGCTAATATAATCAAATGTTTTTCTACTTTAACTACAAACATGTTTTCTTTTTTTTAAATACATGAATTATCTATGAAATTCCAATATTGATGCACGTCCCCCAGTTTGTTTCAACCCATATAAAAATAATGGATCAGTCCATGTGACTTCGACTTTGATGAAGTGACATCACACAAGTCTTTTGAAGAACATGCTGCAAAGAAAGGCAAGTGTCAGTATCTTTTCTTACCTATATTTCATTATTTTTATGGTCAGATTGAGATTTTCAGGCTTAACATTTCAACTCTTTTATATGAATAATTGATAGTAAACAATTGTTGAGGAAAAATTAAACAGCAGTGTTGCAAAATATTCAAATTTTATGATGTCCTAAATGCCATGTGGTGTTACAGTCCTAGTTAAATTAGGAGCTATGGCTGCATTTTGCCAAAAACGTCAACCCTGTCACATTCAACCCTGTCACATTTTTTATTGCAACAGGGTTGAATCGTTGTGACAGGGTTGAATGTTTGACACCTCTTAGTAAATTAATTAATTGTAGACTTTGATTTGAACTGTCTGAAATAATACTTAATGCTATTTTATGTTCAAAATTTCCAGATATCACAATGGCAAAAACAGCAGCAGAGAGGCAAAGAGAGTACAGGGCAAGAAGGAATGCAGACCCAGAGAGGAGGGAAAAATATCTGAGGAGTGAGTGTGAGAGGTGGAAAAGGGACACTGAGGCAGGGAAAAAGTAAAACATCAGGGATCTGAGTGATAGAGCAAAATGTAATAAGCGCAAGAGTTGGAGAAATGCTAAAAAAAGACAGAATTTAAGGGATGCTTAAGGAATATCAACACCCCTCCACAAAGTCTTGATAATCAATATGCAGAACAACCCAGATCTGACTCCTCAAGGTCGCTTGTTAGAAGTTACTTCAGATAAATTTGAAAGTATAACAAGCCATTTTATTAGGGTGTGATTAAGTGTACATACAGTATTCTGTATATGTAGGTGTATAGGTGTTTGTCCATGTGAGATTCTTCTAAGTTGTTTGCAGTTTTGGTGGTTATTTATGGCCTGGTTTTGTTTTAGGCAACATTTGGAGGGCAATAAATAATCCCAAAGAGCAAGACACAAATTGTACAAAGAAATAACACAACTCAAACATGAACTCAAAAAGGAGAGAAAACTTCCACACAATCCTCAGCAAGTTCAAGAAGCATTTCTATAATATTAGGCAGCAGTATGCCTACTACCGTGAGCTGAGGAAGAGCATGGCCACTGATGAGTGCTTCATTCACATAGATTGTGAATGAAACAAGATCCAAGCAGTGCACTTTGGATCTTGTCACTAGCAGGCAACACTACATACAGGGGTTGTTTATGTAGGTGGTAGCCAAGAACCGACCTGCTTCAGCACAATATCTCCATCAAAGCATAAAAGCCCAGCAGCTACAGTGGGGAGAACAAATATTTGATACACTGCCGATTTTGCAGGTTTTCCCACTTACAAAGCATGTAGAAGTCTGTAATTTTTATCATAGGTACTCTTCAACTGTGAGTGACGGAATCTAAAACAAAAATCCAGAAAATCACATTGTATGATTTTTAAGTAATTAATATGCATTTAATTGCCGTCATGTTTTTTGAGTTCAATGTTACGTAGCCTGCTGAATACTAGTTTTAATTAAAATGAGATTCCAGCAAGTTAGTTTTCTTCAGAGTAGCCTGTGGTCTACATTTTATAAGGTATTTTTTAACTGCCGACCATATGGACAGATCCATTCCATTGATATTTGTGATTAATTTATGCTTGATGTTTTTAATTTAATGTTAAGTGCGTTTTGATTGTTTCATGTTTTTTCATATGACAGTTGAAAAATCTTATTATAGCCCTCTGTCAACTGTTAGCAAAATTCTATTAACATTTTATTGCATGATATATCATTAATTTCACAGGTAAATAAATCATACCATATTGAAAAATGGATTGTCAATGCAACCCTGTTATAATTTTCAACGCTGTCATGCTGAGTTCAACCCTGTTATTTGATCAGTTTTTATAAATATTTTGATGATAAGAAGAAATATGAGGTTAATGTATGTTGAAGTGTGTGTACAATTTACATGATGATCAGAAAAAAATATGAAAGCCTAATCAAATCCTTATGTTAATGCATATTTCTGATAAATTATGAAGGCCGATATCAGATAAAGTTCTCATGACCTGCTTTGGCAGTCAAATGGTGAGTAATTTAAAATAAAAATCATACTATGAATAAGTGATTTTAAACAAGGGACATCTTATTAAGGATTTACAAGAATTTACTTCAATATTTGTTCAAATCATATTCACTCAGGGTCCAAGTTGTCTGTGACGGGGGTTGAAGTTAAATTTGAAGTTACTTTTAGTGAGAAAGAAATGCCTATTAATGAAAGGGATTTCATGACTGAGGTGGGAAAATATATTTTCTCAAAGGTTTAACTAGTCCACTATCAGATGTAGTGATCAGAAATACAATTATTTGGTATTAAAAAAAAAGTATGACCCAAAAGGCACCCGTTTCAGAGAATCACCCAAAACATTTACCGCAAATCTATATTTTCTTCCCTACATAATAGGCCAATATGAGTTAATATAATTTGTATGAGTTTTTTAGTGAATCAATACAAAATACACCCCCCAAAATAAATAACTTTCTCATTATTTCAATTCATAAGACAAAATGAACACGCGCATCCGCCGTCAAGAATTGAACCTCAGTGTTTGATGAAGCCTGGATGCTGCCGTCGGACGTAACGCAACACGAGTAGTGTAGCAGCAGTCATTTATTTTACAGGGGACATTCTATAATGGTTGAAGGCTGATGGCAACGCTGAACGCTCGATGGCTGGGTAGCTCCTGTAAGTAACTTCTGCTATCTGTGATCGTTTTGTTTTGTCTGTTCTCTATGTTTTTTTTCTGTTACTTTTTAAATCCCTGTACCTAAACTGTATGTGTACACATAGGCATATACGCAGTGTCCATTCTTGTAAACGTTATTGGCAGGATTTCACACAGTGTATCTTTAATGTTCCACACATATGCAATATCTGTCAATGGATCCACAACTTTCACATTAAATAAAATCACAAATTGTAGGCATGGTCATGTTATTATGACTGTACTACTTTCAACACAGGGGTTGTTTTGGCTGGGACAATGGCAAGAGAGAGAACGAGCCAGGGAGATAAGTCTCAATGACACACAAAATATCAACTAGAATCATTGAAAGCCCATGCTCTGTACAACAACCAAATACCTGAAACTTTAAGAGGGCAATGAATCAAAGGACACAAAGTGAACTAATATATGTCCTGTGTAGTACTATAAACAGCGTGTAAATCAGAGATCCTTAAAAATCGGGACAATCCTCATTTGACATGGAATCATAGCCGTGGGAAGTAGGGGTGCTCAATGTGTTGCACCCCCCATGACGCAGCTTCAGCACCCCCTGACAAGATTCTGGTAGCCCAAATCGGCACTCGGCAAGATGGGTGTGATTTCGGCCTATGAGCACGCGTTGTCCATTTGTTCTCAAGGTTGGTGCTCACCATTATGGCTGACAGGCACAAGTCTCCTTTGTGTTTGATAATCAATTAATTCCTCAACACTGCCTGCTCAAAACATTTAAACAAAGCCATGCATAGAAACAGAATTTAGAGGAATTTAATTAAGACACCAGGTTTCTTTCTAAATATTTTGATTGTGTAGATATTTTAATAATCAAATTTCAAAACAATCAAACCTTCGAAACAATCAAGGCCTTTAAACATTTGTGGGGCAGTGAATATGAAGAAATTATTATTAAAAGTACATTATTTTTAGGAAGTGTATTCACATGAATGTATTCACATGTTGGATTTTTACATGATGCATTATACTCTTAAAGGGCTTCAAAATAATTTTATGGTTGACCCAGAAGGAAAACACTTTGTCCCACAGGGATTCACCTACAGAGACATGCAAAACATAATTTGTGGTTCTTTTTTGGATTAGAGCTGACACTCTGATCTATTAAAATATTTATCTCAAATTTAGTTTGAACTAAGGAAATTAAGTATTCCTAACTCTACCAGCATCGCACACTGAGTTCCTGTGCACTCTGGATCAACGTTTCTTCAAGGAGCTCTTTGTATTTCGCTCCATTTATCTTTCCCTTAATCCTTCCCAGTTGCCCAGTCCCTGCAGCTGAAAATTATCCCCATAGCATGATGCTCCCACCATCTTCAAAGTAGGGATGGTATTAGCCAGGTGATGTACTTTTGTTTCAGCTGACATTTATTGTCATGGTCTTAGAGTGCATGAGATGACATGTTGTATGCCTTTTACTCAGGAGTGGCTTTTGTCTAGCTGCAATACCATAAAGGCCTGCCTTCTGGATGGCAAGCTCTACAAAGAGTCTTGGTGGTTTCAAATTCCAGATCTGTCTCCACACAATCTTAGAGGTCTACAGAGAGTTCCTTAGACTTCAGGGTTTGGGTTTTGCTCTAAGATGCACTGTGAAGTTTGGGACCTCATTCAGTGAACCCTCACCCCTACACCAGGTTCTTGTGATCATTTCAGAACTTTTCCCACCTTTAATGTGACCTATAACGTGAACAATTCAGTTGAAAAACAAACTGAAATATTTGAGGAGGAAAAATAAAAAAACTCACAAAAACCTAGTTGCATAAGTGTGCACACCCTTACACTAATACTTTTTTGAAGCACCTTTTGATTTTATGACAGCACTCAGTCTTTTTGGTTAGGAGTCCATTAGCATGGCACATCTTGACGTGGCAATATTTGCCAACTCTTCTTTGCAAAAGCGCTCCAAATCTGTCAAATCACCCCACAGATGTTTAATTGGGTGCCAAAATTGCCATGTATTTGGAACTGTTCATAATTCCCTCCACCCTGACTAAGGCCCCAGTCCCAGCTAAAGAAAAACAGCCCCAAAGCATGATGCTGCCACCACCATGCTTCACTGTGGGTATGGTGTTCTTGGGTGATGTGCAGTGTTGTTTTTGCACCAAACATAACTTTTGGAATTATGTCCAAAATGTTCAACTTTGGTTTCATCAGTCCATAAAACATTTTCCCATGTGCTTTTGGGGGACTTGATGTTTGTTTGTGCAAACTCCAGCCAGGCTTGGATGTTTTTCTTTGTAAGAAAAGGCTTCCGTCTTGCCACCCTACCCCATAGCCCATTCATATGAAGAAAACGGGAGATGGTTGTCACATGTAGCACACAGCCAGCACTTGGCAGAAATACCTGCAGTTTCTTTAAGGTTGCTGTAGGCCTCTTAGAAGCCTCCCTGACCAGTTTTCTTCTTGTCTTTTCATCAATTTTGGAGGGATGTCCAGTTCGTGATAATTTCTCTGTTGTGCCATATTTTCTCCACTTGATGATTACTGTCTTCACTTGTTCTATGGTATATCTAATGCTTTGGAAATTTGTTTGTACCTTTATCCTGACTGATACCTTTCAACAATGAGATCCCTCTGATGCTTTGGAAGCTCTCTGCTGACCATGGCTTTTGCTCTGAGATGCAACTAAGAAAATGTCAGGAAAATACTACTAGAATAGCTAAACTTATTTGTGATTAATCAGAGTCACTTTAAATTATGGTGTGTAATGACTTTTATTTAACATGAGTTTGAATGTGATTGGTTAATTCTGAGCACAGCCACATCCCCAGTTATAAAAGGGTGTGCACACTTATGCAACCAGGTTATTGTAAGGTTTTTATTAAAAAAAATATTTCAGTTTGTTTTTCAATTTAATTGTTCACATAAAAGGCCATATTAAAAGTGGAAAAAGTTCTGACATGATTTATCTTTGTCTCATTCTTTTACATCACAAAAACCTGGCATTTTAACAGGGGTGTGTAGACGTTTTATATCCACTATACATATGTAAATAGCAAAATTATAATAATTGCAAATGATTCTCTCTACCCCATGGCAAAATATCTGTAATTGCTAAATAATGCTTTTTAACTGTCGTAGTACTGTTTTCCAAGTTTCATGTCAACATTTTTTATATTTTCTGGAAATGTAAATGTTTCCTTTCCACCGTTAACAGGTGTGTCTCTAAATGCGTGCCTTGAGGTGGGGGGGCCATGCAACCAATTATTGCCTAGGGCCCCCTAAAGGCTATGGCAGGCTCTGTTCAGGAAATGAATTTGAGCTTCTGTTTGTAGTGCTGTTCTGTAGCCCAATCATCATTGCATACAACTCTACTGTCCTTCAGTAGAGGTCTCTTGAATTGCTGTCTGACTGAAAACATGTTTATTGCTGAAAATAAAATAAAAACATGATAATAAAATGTATTGCAATATGGAACTATGTGACACAGAAATTGCCATGCATGTTCATGTGAGAGTGATTGTGTTCAGAAAGATGTTTCAATCCCCCTGAGCTGGTCCTATGTTTAATCTGCTCTATTGAAACCTGGAAGGCAAAGGGCAATAGAGCAGCGGGGAGAAGCAACGTGGCGACTAATGTTATTCATTCCCACATCCTAACCTTCTGTTTCTGCTCCTTCACTTCCGAAAATAAAACGACATCTTAAAGTGTTTGGCTTTGCCAAATAATTTGGCAGGAGGGGAGAGGGAGAACGTCCTGATTTACACTGGCCGATTCCTCAGAGATCTCGATCATTAGAATAACTTTATTAGGCTTTCAGCAGCATTTCCTGTTTGATTTACTGCACAGTCCCAGGGGCTTGTGGGTAGGCTGCTGAGCTGAGGAAGACTCCTCTGCATGAGACAGACCTGGCTGCCATTGTAGTGCTGCAACCTGAGTATAACACCCCGATTAATCTGGAGGTAAACGTTGCAGAAACATTACCAAGGCGTTAACCAATAAATCAGCGCCACCAGAACATTAAATACACCTCATGCATGGATTGGTGTGTAAGTGGTGTGTTGATAGATGATCATCCTCCACTTAGACTGCAGTGTGCTCCTCCCTGGCTGTACCATGAATGCCTACAACTTAGGTATCCTCCGGTGTTCTTGTGAAACATAACACTGATGGGTTATTGAACAGCATGATGGGAAGAATTACTTAACTCTATCACTCACTGACTGATTTGGCTCAATGGGAGCTTTAACCCTTTGGCGCGTACGATCACACCAGTGTGATCAATCTAGAGTGGTCCCTGGAGCGTACGATCACACCGGTGTGATTAGAACGTCATGTTTAGAACGCACCATTAGCATACCTAGCTACAAGTAACGTAACAATGGCTGGTAAAACCGCGCTATTATTTACTCACATTTAGCTCAAACAGTGTTTATAACTTTATTTCCTGATTGTAATTGTTTCAAGACCATACTATGATATTAACCAGGTAGAAAGCATTCAAATCGGGACAAGAAGTGTTAGTTACGTACCAACAGACAGCCAACACTAATGCACAAAAACGAATTATATTAGCGACTACTACCGATCAAAACCATTGCAAAAACTTTCTAGAAGTTACGTTCCCCGTTGTATGCATTTTATATAGTTTATTCATTTTCACTGCATTGAATAACTGGTCACGATTTGTTAGCTAGCGGGCAGCTGACGTTTGCTAGCGGTTAGCTGACGTTTTCTAGCTAGCTACAGTAATAAATCAACCAACTTTTGTAGCTCTTAGAATTCGAGTCAACGAGAGAAGCTTGCAATGCAATGCATGTAGTGTTCCTTACCTAGCAAGGTGACTGTTCAAAGGCTGGCGTGAGTTCAAATGCTGCAGAGTACCGAAGTCACGTGCAAAAAAACTCACGCTGGGGGGTCGGTAAGGAATATTTAAAACTCACGCGTGAAAAGGTTAAGATGTAAATAGCAACATCGCAGAAGGGCTTTCAATACATGAACAAATGATCAGGTCAACTGACCAACACAAGGCCCCACATCGAGGCACAAATCTCACTCCAAAACCAGTGACTAAGATGCACCAGTTTGCAATTCTGACTATGTCACTGCATCACTGTCCTGAAACATCCACCATACTCTACATACTCTACATCCACCATACTCTACATACTCTACATCCACCATACTCTACATACTCTACATCCACCATACTCTACATACTCTACATCCACCATACTCTACATAGTCTACGTACTCTACGTACTCTACGTACTCTACATACTCTACATAGCTTCTCTGGAGTCAGCAGTCGTACACCCGTAAGCTTACAGAGTTTGTTAGTGGAGGGAGTGACCTCATGTCCTCAGATTTTGATAACTTCCTGGTTGGACCAGCAGTGTGAAAAGAAGCAGAATGGCTAGCCGTGACGTGTTTTGGAGGAAATATGTCTCCATCATCAGCTCTCCCAAGCCTATTAGAAATTGGGGATAGAAACAGAGCATAAAGATCTGGTCCCATTTCTTTCACCCCCCCCTTCCTAATTGGCATTGATCACCTTCACCTGCATGCTTGTGTGTTGAGGGTTCTGGTGTAAATTGGTGTAACAGATGTTGTGCTACACATTGGGGTGGATGATCCCCCTTAAATTGATTCAGGTGTGTAGAAAAGCACTATATAAATCCAATTCATATTTTCAAATAAGAATTAATCCTTCTATAGCCCACTAACAGCTAACATAGCCAATGGCAATTATTCTTGGCCCGGGGTATAGGCCACTGAATCATCATATTTTACAGTGCAATTGTGAATACATTGTATATATTTTGATTTAATTTACATGATGGCAGTGTAATTTCAGGCATATTGCATTAGAGACTGTGTTCAGAGAGTGGGCCTACAGTATAGTGATATCTGCCAATAAAAGTATCGGTCTGTGTGTGGGGTAGATTCCTGCCCAAATCCTCCCACTGTCAGTGTGGGGAAGTATTAAGGATCTGTTTCATACTACTAACATATCAGAAAACAAGCATACTCTGAAGCTGAGACAAGCAAGTAGAGCCTTCAGTTAACCCCAGTGAAAGATGTGGGACCAGACAGGTAAGCTGCATTCTGAGGATGTGAGGGTCTCTGGCTGTATTTACACATGCCAACTAATTGATATATCTTTTCACCAATTGGTCTTTTGACTAAACACATCAGTTCTTTTCAAATTCAATATTTTAAGACCCAATATGATTGGTCCAAATCCAATTAGCAAAAAACCAAACATAATTGGGATGCCTAATAAAGCCTAAAATGCAGAAAAATGTAATGACAACAGACTTGGGCTTTCTGTCTAAGTGCAGCCTCCATGCTTTATAGGACTTCTAATAACCCATCTAGTCAATCCCAAGACCTTGGGACTAGGATTCAAACATGTTGGTAAAAAAAAACATAACAGACTACAAACAATGAACAGTGCACGTGAGCAAAGATTGACCTTAAATAGGATTGGTGATCAGGAACACAGGTGAGGGCAATGACGACGAGGAACAGGTGTCTGCGCTCTAACTGAGAGAGAGGGCATTGGCTCTGACTGAGAGAGAGGGCATTGGCTCTGACTGGGAGAGAGGGCATTGGCTCTGACTGGCACGGCAAGCCTTCCGTTCCAGGACATAACATTGCAATCCACATAATGTTGCACTGCCAATATAAAATGATCATATGTAAGGTGAAAGAGGAAGATATTACAAACTGTTCGGAAAATGGGGACTAAAACAATGCCATTATTTCAAAACCAAACAATTGTCTAAACTGGTTTCTCATGTTCCTCACGTACTATCGCATCCAGTAAAAAACTGAAAATGCAATTATTACAAATCCAGTTCATAATATTTCATGCAGATTTCATGTGTTTTACGTCCCTAAGCATATTTACGTTAGCTACGCACCTGCCTTGCATGTTTCACATTCATTGAAGAGGCATTGCTGTTTTTGTCAAAAATATCAATTGAAACAGAATATATTATTTCACCACATTCTATTTACCACATTCTATTAACACAAATAGCAAGTAGTTAACGGACTGTGTGTAATTATTTTAAAGGGTACTTTAAAGGGTAACTTTCTAAAAAAATAAGCCAGAAACATGTAGCCTACTCTAAAGTCAAAATTGTAGTATAAGTGTAAATAGGACAATTTTGGACACAAATCAGTCCCGTCCCAAAATATTCCTTTAAGAGACCTGTGAACAAAGTTTTGTCATGATGTATGGGTATAAATATTTTGAATGTCCATTTGCTCATTGACACGGGACGACCAGCTGTGGTCAGTGCCGGCCCTAGCCTTTTCAGAGCTCTAAGCAAAATGTTATTGCTCACTAGCAGTCAGGGGCCCTAAACGGCCGCAAATGTCCGCAAATGTTGCTTATGCCTACGGCCAGCCCTGGCTGTGGTAACTGCTATTTGTCCAACGGCACAGACAATAACAGCTCAGACTGTTTACATTAAATTCACTTTTTCATAGAAATATTGTACCAACTACCCTATTTAGATATACATTTGTGAAACTAAACCCTCTTCTTTTTAGAGACGTCATAAGAGTTTTTTAGTCATCCTAGAATAATTCTGTCTATTTCAGGAAGTGATACAGACTTCCTCCACATTCCTCTCACAAGTGGCAAGAACTGCCACTTCTAACCATGACTCCAACACTGCAATGTTGTTTTTTCACACATTTAGAGCAGCTGCTGTTATCCAGAGCGACAGAGGAGCAATTAAGGTTAAGTGCTTTGCTCAAGGGTAAACCAGAGACCTTTTGTTTCCTTATTCAACACAAATGTGTGGAATCGGTGCATTCAGTCAACCTTTTTTCAATCAGTGCGTTCAGCCACCCATTTTTTTATTCAAGAGGTATAAATATATTGAAGGATTTAATTACACTGCGAAAAATAATCATTATTACATTTTTCTTCTTTGGCTTCAAAGGTTACTCCAAAAATTAATGCCTGGAGTTCTGGTTGGGTCATTCAGGTTCTTAAAATGGATGCCTGCAGATGTGTTCTTTACATAGCACAGTACATTGGTTCACATTTATTTTGTTTTGTTCAGAAAATGAACTCTGGAAAATGCTGAAGAACCATTTAGTGGAGTGAACAAACCCTATTTTTGTCAATAACCACAGTTGAACAGTTGAACCAATCTTGCATTTCCAAGCATTCTCTTGCAGGTTTTTTGTTTTACTACTACTTGTTACTACATCAACGTTTTTGTATGTACACATTGTTTTTTTATGCAATTATAAATTACATTTATTTCTAAACTATTTCACGCATTCACTTGGACTTATTGTATCTACATGGTAGTTCAGGTTTAGCTAGCCTTTTATATTCCAACACAAAACAACTGTCTGAATGCAGGCTGCAGGTGAAAAAATGTGAATGTTACAATGTTGGATGTCGCCACTCTGGCTGGATTCCAATAGGAATTTACCCATACATTTTCAAGCCAGCATAATGTGACCTGCATGCCTGATGTGGCTTGTAAACTATGAGTTTTAGGCTGCTGTATTATTTATTTGTCTTAAATAATTAAATTTTAATGACAAAACATTAATTTAGGATCTCACATGATGAAGGCCAAAGGGCGGAAAAATAACTAACCCAACAACCATGTGTCTGTCCCTACTGAACAGTCATGGGTGGTACTGGTCATTTTTTAATTCACTCAAAAGGCACCCTAGGAAATATGCAAGTTAAATTAAACCCTACAGCAGGGCAATTCAATTCTGGTCCTGGAATGTCTAAACATTCCAGATTTTGCTTTTCTGTATGGTTCTTCAGAGAACCTATAATAGTTCCCCTGTAGCATGTCTCTCAGGAAAATGATTTGCTCCAAATGATGTACCAAATTATATTTGTATATAGAAATAAGGAAGGTGATTCACTTAATATTATTATTATTTGTTTACTTTTCTATTTCTATTTAAATAATTGTAACTTTCAATGGAGTTGAAACCTTGCTGAACCCAGATTTCCATTTCAGAACCCTATGGCTGTAAATGTACCTCTAAAGAATAATGTTTAAAATGTCTTAGGATTTTGATACTTGATATTTTTGATACCCCTAAGGTGAGGTCCTTGTGTAATGAAATAAGAATTCTCTACTAACAGCTCCTTGATCTGGCATGTGAGATCCATTTGACTATATTTTAGGACTCGACCTAGGACTGTATTGTATGGACAGTGCGAACATTTAATCTTCATTTTGATAATAGAAGTTGTGTATTTCACACCTCCACAAAATCTTTAGTGAAGGAACACTTTGGAATCCTATATGATATGCAGAATCTGAACATTTTCCTGGTTTCCTTCAAAGAGCTGACACTCATTTTGAAAAGAGAAAAAAAAAACAAACAAGGAGGGAATCCAACACAGACTGGCTGGCACCTATCTGAGGGTGTTAACAGATGAAGGTCATTTCCATTCACCTGGGGTTCAGGGAGAGGTTAGGGCACCTGTGCTGTTTTGACACGTTATCTCCCTGTAGAGGGCTTCGTTAGCACAAACATTAACACCCTAAATTGATCAGGTCTCCCAGCTACTCCCTACACAGTATTAAGGGTTTTTCAAAGGTGTTTGCATTATGTTTTAAGTGTTACTGTTTTCACAAAAATAACCTTAAATAATACAGACATTCCACTAAAGGTATTTTTATATTCATTATGTACACTGTCAAATATGGAAAGGAAAACCCTCTTCCGTAGGTGGTCACATGAATGCCACGAATCTGGGGTACAATACAAACAGTTTAATTGTGTCATTAACAATCAAGAACCACTCCTAGTTAGAACATTTCTGCATAAAGAAACTGAGAAACACTTATAAAACAGTCAGTTGTAACAAAATAACTGGCGTTCTCATTGAAATAAACTCATAAAAAAGAAACACTTTTTATACAGAATATTTATACAGGAATAGCTTTGAATTGGATTGTTAACCAAAGGAAGACACATTGCAGACATCGATTTTCACACAGATTGCATATGTTTTTCTCTCTATGGTGTTCTATAGGTTAGTAATTTACCTAAACTTATTTGCATGATAGTAAAAATTGCATACAACATTAATTGTGAAGCTTTTAGCATGAGTTGCTTGACATACAGCATCTTTAAAGCACATTTTCCATTTAAAACGTTAAGACACTTTTTGTTTTTACTGCCCATCAAAATTACATTTATAAATAGAAAAGTATCAGTGAAATTAAAAAAGCGCTATGTAACAAACCTTCCAAAAAAAGTAATTACATCAGAATCTGCAAATAAATAATGTCAGAGACAACAAAAAACAGAGGTTGTGATTCACATTTTTAAACTGTGTGGCTGATTCAGAAAGTTACAGTGACAAAGGTTTCGCAAAATAATCTAACATCGGCAGTGCCATATAGTACAAGGCATTTGTTGGCATAGTTTATTTAAGACTGTGTTTTTTTTTTACAGTTAATATAATGTCTATATATATATTTATATTTCTTCCTAGCAAATAATATGTAACGATTGAGCTATTCTCAGCGACGCACCTGGGGTGTGTTTTGCGTTCCAGAGTTTGAGTGATCCGTAATCACATTGTTTTTCGATTTTTCAAAGAATAACTAATCTGCCAGCAGGCTTCCAGACTTAGTACCTCATCATTAAGGCCTTGTCATCCACTTGGTCCTCGATTTCATATGCATTCTAAAAATCCAGTTAACACCACATAACGTAAACACCTATCAAAGTCCTATCAGACTCCAAGGGGACTTTTATTATAATATCAGTAGCTCAAAAAGAATCAGTGTAAAACAAGAGACATCAAGTGCAGTCAGCAAATATCCACGGCAACATACTTAGAATATTTTTTGTGCGGGTTTAAATGTATGTATGGACAGTCTTTACAGTGAATAATACAAGTTTTACAAAATCAGAAAAAGCAATACTTATTCGTATTAGCTACTGTAGTCTGTGGAAAGGGGTGGGGGGGGGGGTGGGGGGTCCAGTGTGAGAAGCTTGCGTTGTGTAGCCTTTCAGTCTGCGTTGATATATAAACACTACTTGTACGCATATAGAGTCCAGCCTCTGCATTTCTCTTGTCCCAGTTGCACTGCGCTACAAGGAGCACTGTTCTTCAGTATGGCATCCGGTCCCCGTTTGTACAGCAACGCCACTTCATCAGCACAGTGTTCGGACCAGCTCTCTGTCTACTCCTTGACGTCTTGGTCTGACTCAGAGTGGGCTTCTGCACGGGCCAGGTGCTCCTCGATCTTGATGGAGAAGATGGTGCTGTTGGTCTGCGTGCTCTCGTCCAGGTCCTTCAGCAGCTCGGCGCTGCCCTCCCTAAAGTCCGACAGCTCCTCCTCGAAAGCCGGGCTACTGCTGTCGCTGCTGGGCTCCTTGGGCAGCTTGCCTGGGTGATTGACATAGAAGCGCTGGTTCTGGAAGAACTTGATGATGGTCAGCTTGGGCAGGTCCAGCTGGGCCGACAGGGTGTGGATGGCCTCCTCGTCCGGGTACATCCCCACGTCCTGGATGAAGCTCTGTAGGATGCCCAGGGCCTCTAGGGAGATCTTCCCTCCGCCGGAGCGGGCCTTCGCTCCCCCGCCGCCGCGGCCCTCATCCTCTATCTCGGCCGGGGAGGCGGTGGAGGGCTGGCGAGGGGGCAGCCGGGGGCCCATGGGTGGCTGCTGCTGCTGCTGCTGTTGCTGCATGGGCTGCTGGGACAGCGGCGGCTGGGAGGGGTGTTGGAGGGACATGGGGGAGTGGTGCTGCTGCTGATGGGACTGCGACTGTGGTGGTGGGGGGGGACAAGAGACGGGGATGTTATCAGGGAACACTTATCGCCGGCTTCAGAAGGCCTTTCATTAAAATCAATTGAGTTCTGTGGAAAAATGGGCCCACTGTGTACAGAACAGGCTGGAGGAATTCCCATGTAATATCTTACTGAATGTAATCAGTTCTGGAGGCTAATTTTTTTATGTGTAGATTGTGTCTTTCATTGTGGGGGTAGAGAGGACCAGAACTCACACGTAAATGTGTAAAGGCACATACACACGCACGCACGCACACCACACACCCGCGTGCGCACCAACAAACACACATTTTGGTTCGTACTGTCCAGCTTATCAGCCCCTATTTGAATGATGGTGCCAGACAGGAATAAACAAACCCAATGTGTTTACAGTACAGAAGTTGATCTGATTTCCATGGGTGTGACAGTACTATCCATGGCTTTGCTTTGCTGTCAGTATCCCATCAGTGTAAACGCATGACATAGAGAGGGGGTTGAGTGGGCAACTCGTGCTCCCTATTGACCACACAAACATTATTTTTTTTCCTGAGTCAGACCCACTCCAATTGGAGTTTGGTAATGAAGTTTAGAAAACAAAGCACTTTACAGATAGCTTATCGGCCAGCTGCACAGCTTGACTCAAAGATCCCATTTTACAGTAGAACATACTGTATTCACAGGGAGCTTTAATTGGTCAGGTCAGCCTGTGAGTCCCCGTTTCGCTCAACATCTGTGCGTCACTGCGTTCCAACAGGTCTCTTTTCAGTAAGAGCTTTTTGATGTTAATGGACTCACTGAGGTTAAACTTGAAAACCAGTGCAATTATAGTTGTTACTCTATGGGACTTGATGAGAAACATCTGATTGTTGAATTTTTTCCATAGGTTTGTTTTGCTTTGCACTGGTCATATGTTTCTGGGTAACAAAATAACTGATTATTGACATTCGCCTGCAAGTATTTCCGTTAACATTTAAAGTGAGTCTCAGATTGTTTTAATAATTTGTCTGCCACCTTTTAAAAGGATACTTCGATAAGATAAAGTATTAAAAGAATAACTGTTATAGTGTTTGTGATAAATAGAGCTCAATTTGCAGGTGTTATGCACACCAGCTAACTGATTTACTATGAAAAACAAAGGGATATTACAGGTTGTTTGTTTAAAATCACATAACATAAATGAGACACAATACAAATGTGTTCATAATTAATGTTCATCATTTGTTTCTAGATGTGTGTGTACCTCTAGGGCTACACTAATACCAAGTCCTCACAGGTATAATGAAACAGGGAGAACACTGTCCGTTACTCAGTTTGTGAAAGGCTATAACTTGCTCAGGGGTTAGGTTCAGGGTCATTTAAGTTTAGCACTAGGGATTTGGGTGTTTAGGTTAGGGAAATCTTTTACTACCTGGTGTGTGTGTGTCCTGTCCATTACATTATCACAGCCAAGCCTGTGGCCTACTTTCTGTCTTTCACCTCTAGTGAGTAATTGTGGGACATCTAGTGTGTCAGCATTGGTGTGTGTCTTCTCCCGCTCCATGGATACATGAAGTATATGTGTGTGTAGGCGTGTGTGTGAGTTAACATGCCGCCTCTCACCAGCACGGGGTCCGTGGAGACGTGCATCATGTGACTGGGTCGGTCGCCGTGGTGTTGCTGCTGCCCGGCCGTGCTCTCCTGCTCGTAGATGGCGTCGCGCTCCGCCTGGGCCAGGCTCAGGAAGCGCCGGATCATGGACAGGTTCTCCCACAGCGTGCGGTTCTCCGGGCTCGGGTCCTCCTTCCAGCGCAGCAGCTCACACAGCCAGCCCTAGTCCGGGGAGGAGATGGAGAGGTTTGACACGGCGACACAACGGCCGCACACCTGCTAAGATGCTACGCTAACACATGCTAAGGCCAGCAGAACACGCCGGGGGGGGGGGGGGGGGGTGTGACTGCGTGTGCAGCTGAGAGATACAGCACGGTACGGTACAGCGTCCGTCTATGAAGCTCTGTGATGTGGACCCAGAAGCCCAGAGCTGAGTGACGAGGCAGGAGAGGAAACACAGTGAGAGCGGACGAGTAGAGAATCAGAGAATGAATAAAGGACAGAATAATCAGGCAATTTTAAGTGACTGCGAGAGCCGTGAAGGGTGGGAAGGACGTAGGGCGGCAATGTTTGTGCGAGAGAGAGTGTGTGTTTGTGTGTATGACAAGAGAGAGAAGGAGAGGGAGCGAGAGGAGGAGGGAGTGAAGCTGTTCAGCCACTAGCCTGTCCTGGCAGTGTGACAGAGGAGTGCTGTAATCTCCCGGCCAGTGTGTGGCAGCACCTTTCATTTTCACAGGATTACACCACACTGGTCACACACACACACACACACACTAAAACGGGCAGAGCCTCGCCACCACACTGCATGCAAGAGATAACTCAGCATTTCTGTTGTCCCCTGTTCCAACTCCTCCCCTAAGCCACATCAAACCCAGGAGGATTTTTGGAGAAAGCCGAAAGTGCGAGACAGAGACAGAGGGAGGGAGGGAGGGAGAAACGGACAGACAGGGGTAGAGGGGACCTAAAGACTGCGTGCCCACCTTGTTCCTCTGCCACGTTTATTGTTGCGTCTTTTATTTGCATACGGAGGGATTTGGACTGCGCTGCCACTCAGATGTCTGTGGGTTTTGGCTGATTCGGTATTGAGGAGAACCCCTATTTACGCCCCCCACACGCCTCTCTGCCTCCTCCGAGCTAGAACTAAACCTCACTAGCCAGGCCGCAGTGAAGTAATCCAACTCCAACACTCCCCAAACCTGCGGGATTAAACCCAAAGCGCTAGAGTGCCAAAAAAAAAGAAGCCAGACGTGGACGTCATTCATTTCATGAAAGCCCTCAAATGAATAAAACTAGATGGCTTGGAAAAAACGCAAGGAAGCTGATTTGTCGCAGAGGACTCGCGGAAATGTCTGGAAAGTGTTGCTACTGATGTCAAAAATGGTTCATCCTTTAGTGTTCCTCATACAAGTGGACAGTCGGCGTTTTCCCCCTGACGGTTTATAGAGCTGAAGTCTTGTTTGTTTGTGTCTAATTGCATTGCTTCCACAGGCCTGGCAGAAGCAGCGAGGGGAGAAAGAGGACTGGGAGCTGGTCAGAGGTGGCTTCCGCTCTCTTGCCAGGACAAACTGGGGGGGAAAGAATGTGGGCTTTGGTCAGAAACGTGAGGCGATGATGGCATTCAGAGCCAGTAGCCACAGTAAGGGAATAATGTAAAACGACTAATTAACCATCGTATCAACTTATTTCAAATGCAATGCGGGAAAGAGCAGAATAAACAGTGTCATGTTTGTCTTTTGGATGGCTGTCGGTGGAACGGTCCGATAAGAATCCACCATCTCAGCTAATCAATGTAGCTCTTCCGCATCGTCCGAGTTCCCCGTTTGCTTTGAAAATGCGGGCCCTCGAAATCGGAAACTTCCATTCAAAATGTCAGAGATAGTGGCGAGCTCTCTACGAACACGTCTGTGGCACTCACCACGTCCAGCGTGAAGAACAGAGCCGTCTGAGGAGTCACCATCCTGCCCTTTACTACTGGGGTCGGATGGGACCGTCGGCACACGGCTGCTGGGGTGAGAGGTGCTGGATGACAGGGTAATAAACTCTGCACCAGCAGGCCTCAGGCAGGCCACCGGAGTTTCCATTCTACAGCACCGTATAAATAGAAACCAAGCGTTCTGACAAAAAAAAATAAAAAAATAATGCTTGAAATACAATGGCTGAATTCATGCGTGAGATTCATCCAACTACACGTCGGCACACTGTGTGCGTGTATTGGCGTGTGTGTCTGCGGCAGTCACAAGCTGCCAATGAGAGCATAGGCCTGCTCTGTCAGGGAACAGCCTGGTATTCATGCCCACCCCCCCCTCCCCTCACGTCCCTCCATCCTCCCTGCCTCGCTACACAACATGGATGCACATTACTGCATTAATAAACAAGTCACTCTGCTGTGAAACCCTGTATGGGAGAGAGAGGATCGAAACATGAAGACAGACGAGAGAGGGAGAGAGAGGAAGTCGAGAGAGAGAGAAAAAAAAAGGAGAGGGAGAGAAACAGGCAGTTCCTGCCTCCACAGTCACACGGTATGGCCAACACCTATTTCTAATCTCATTTGGTCATTAACAGGCCCATCAGTCCACCACGGCAAAGTAATCCGGCAGATGTCCATCAACTCTGATTTAACTTTGTGTTGTTGGTCTAGGGATTATATCCCCATCACAATGAATGCACTGTTTTACAGAGGAATTATCTAGTGAAACAAAAGCACATTGTACAAAGTATCTTCTGGATTTACACACTTGACTCTGTAGAAGCGAGGCATAAAATATGTTAAAAGGAAGTTGTGACGCTTGGGAGACAAATATTGGTATTCATTGTCGAGGCTGGACTTGTGGAGCTCGTCTGTGGAGTGATGGGAGCAGCAGAAAGCTGCAGGGAACTAGCCAGACTCACATCTCCGTGTCCAGGGGAACTGGAGGAATAAAAGGTGGAAGAGACAAAGCATTATT
The DNA here is from genome assembly GCF_011004845.1 of Esox lucius. Classification (NCBI taxonomy): domain Eukaryota; kingdom Metazoa; phylum Chordata; class Actinopteri; order Esociformes; family Esocidae; genus Esox; species Esox lucius. The sequence goes on along the minus strand of NC_047588.1, from coordinate 13,345,294 downwards.
GTCATTTCCTCCTTGAACCTGGCGCCAAGCCCAGCTCCGCTAGCAGGCAATGCTATGCAGATAAATGCAACCGATAACAGGGAGTGTTCAAACCTGTATCTCCTGCTGAAGCCTGTGCGCATTAGAGCACGCTCAGCCTGCACAGTTACGTGGACTGTATTGTAAATACAACAACATGTCCATCTGTTGACGGAAAATACCAAGATGCACACTGTTGGCCATATGCGAATCCCCCGCAACAATAATCAAAAATGTACAGTGGAAACGGACCTGATGCTTTGTGTGTGTGTGTGTGTGTGATATGGGCCTATTGACAGAGTATTTGGCTTGGGGAGAGAAGTGGTGGCGAGTGAGAAATGAGGTCAATACCCTTAAATTAACTCATCTGGTCAGTCCTGGTGAGAACGGGAGGTCTGGCTATCGTGTGGTTATCCAAGAAAAAAAAAAGATCCACTCTTAGAATACAGTCACAGTGGTGAGTTGAGATGGGATCGCTCCTAGCGTCTCATTCCATAACAAAACAACGGGGACAGATTTGGTCTCAGTTCAGTAAGCGAGAGTGGGGTGAGTTCAGTCACCTCATGTTTCTTGGAAATTATACACAAAATGAGTCATGTAACCAAATATTTAATAGGTTTTATGATGCTTGAGTTGGGAATTTTTTGTTTCACTATGAGGTCCTGAACCTAGAATGCACGTGCATCCTTGTAGCTATATGTAATAATAGAGTGAAAATGTTTGCTGTGGGTTTAACTGAGTCAATGACAAATTGAGCAAATTGAAGGCTTGGCCTATATTAGAAAGAAAAAAACTAGTAAAACATGCTTGGTATAAAATCTGTGTTAAAATATGATAAATTGATTCTAACTGTGTTGAACTGTTTTGGTAAATAAAGACGTCGTTTTAAAAAAGGTAGTGTTAATATTTCAGTAGACAAATGTATTGGCAGCTTAACTTACCCTGTCCACTTTCTAAACGTAGTTGTACCACTTTTTTAAGAAACCACAACATTTTTAAAACATTGATGTTTCCTTGAAATCAGATTACCTCCAGCGACATAAAACCTCCAGAAATATATACATATATAGAAAGAATACTGTATTTTATATGAGGATTGAGGCCGAATATAAAAACTGGCACCACTTACGCCATTCTCCCCAACCAATCATCCAGTTCTAGCTATTAAGTTATCATATCTTTTTCACCTTTAGTCAATCATAACACAGGTAGAGAGCGGTATGTACAGCGCCCTATTTCATCCAGGTTCTGGACTTCATTCACGGGCCCTGTGGGGGACTGTCCTACACACGCTCGTACGTGGTAATACTGTGGATTGTTTGCGACAGTGTCTGACTCCTGTTCACTGAATTCATTGGAGCGGGACCTAATTGTCCATGAGCATTTGGGAAGGAATCGATCCAGTGTGAATTGATCCATTAACGCAGAAAAAAAAAGGCAGATTTTTCAAAAACTGATGATTTGTGTTGCAGCGAATGCACACAAAATCATCCAGTCATACTGTGGACGTTATTAGTAAAAACATTGCTCAACGGCATATAGAGGTTCACCTGCTGCATTAAATTATAGTCATATTTTGTATTATTGTCTGGACGTCCTTTAATCGGGTGCCATCTGGACCAAGCAGGAGTGTCAATAATAGAGCATGCATACATACCCACATCTGCTCAGTCTGAAACTAGCCAACCTGTCTCCCTACATTCACTTACAACGGGCAACACGGACAGTCTTGACCAACATGTTTCTGAACCGCTGGGGAAAATATATGTCAAACACCCCAACTGGGGGAAAAAAAGGATTTCAGTGTATCCCAAGGCGAAAGGTTATGACCCCATGCATCACAATGCGCCAGTTGTCAACAATTGCAGACTGGAAAACTCCCATTGCACATGCTAGGGAGTGAAAGCATGATAATGCAGGAAACATTGTCTCTCAGCATTTACTCTCAGAACAATGGCAATCAGTTCATCGTCACAGAACGCCTCAGCTGCAGTGAATTCCTACAAACAAACGGAAACAATAGGACAGAATGACCAGCTGAGAGCAGGTCATTGAAATGTCAAAAGCCAAAAAAAGTCTGAAAACAAATCACAATGTGCTAGCAGTCACTTCGTCAAACATAAGGAGGTATGTTCAACTGACTGCAGAAAAAGCAAACCAAGCTATACTGGTGTTGATGACTACTAAACAGATAACGAAAGAGATATACTCTAGTTGAACTGTGTCTATCTACATGAATGTGGTTTCCCTCTGTTTACATAGAGAGTGTATAACAGTATTTGAACATTCAAAACCAGGAGCAGTAATGGAGAGCGAGTAAATGGAGCTCCAACTCACAGAAGACAGAAGTTTCAGAGCTAAACATCATCGGAATTAGAAACACACCAATCACCTATGAACAGTGTGATTTTGTCAATTAAATGCTCTTGATTGATATTAAATTCAAAGCTGGAATTTAATTGCTAATATCAGACCATAATTAAGATGATAAATCACAGCTGATCTTATTAAATTATGGATTAAAATAGCTAGAATCCTACAAATTGTATGTCAGCTAATTCAGCCTATGTAAAAGATCTACAAGTAGTAGACAGTAATACAAATCTCCAAACAGGAACTTTGGTTCAATGACTGACATGTGCTGGATGAAATGCAGTGAACTTGTTAAATGAGTTTGGGAGATAATGTGCTCGGGTAAGAACAAGAGAGTGGGTCTGAAGAGAGAACAACAAAAAGACCACAAAGAGACTTACTGAAGAGTGAACCTGGAAAAGGCAGAGTGAGGAAGAGAGGAAGTGGGGGGGGGGTAGAAAGTGGTACCTCACAAGCACTCAAATGAGCCTAATGTCTCCCCATGCAATTCCTCGCCATGTCTTTCTCTCGTCTTTCCCTCTTTCACTCATACACATACCCCAACTAACACCTCCCTGCACTGTGTCTGCCGGAGCTAGTGGCTGTAGTTAAATTGAAATATTTCCCGGCGTGTGTCAGAAGCATGCAGAATGGTAATTATGACAGATCTGATTAGGCTGGCCGAGTCGGGCGGCTCCGGGCTGCAGGTGCGACCTTGTGCATTCCTGCGTGTGTAAATAAAATTAATTACATGCGTGGGGGCGCGCGGCGCGTGACATGGGTGCGCGTGGGGGGGGGACTCCCGCGGGGGGGCACTCTAATGGAATATTTTCCCTGAGTCTAATAATACAGTTGGTATTGACTTGAGGTAATTAGGGGGATCATTAAAGCGCTTTTCCCGGCGTATTTGCCTGCCTGATCAGATTAGCCAGAATGGGCCTCAGAACAAGCCCTGTGTGGTCTGTCAGAGGAGACAGTGGGAAAGGGCTCGAACGACGCTCTCCCTGCACCGTTAGACCGGCAGGAGAATGAGCGCTACCTCAGACTTGGGCTTATGAGGATGGAAGTGGGTAGGCGTGGCGGGTGGCCTGGGGGTGAAAGTTCAGGGAGGAGAGGAGGGTGAAGGCCAGAGAGGACAGGATGTGTGAGACTGACAGAACAATGTTGCGTGTGTGAAAACAAAGAGGGTCTGAGAAAGAGGTTGGGTAAATTAGCAAGGTATGGGCATGCTCATAGAGACAGTGGTACTGTTGGGGGGGGGGGGGGGGGGGGGGGGGTCAATGCCGGTGGGGAATCCTCTGTCCATTAAACAATAAGAAAAAGGCTCATTTCAGAGGGAGGAGGAGAAACTGCTTTTTGTGAGATAATTCATACGCTAAATTAATTATGCAGACATCTGGGCCTCCAGTTCAAGAAATTGTGTCTTTAATAATACAGAGGATCTGCTGCCGTTTCCCCGGCAACCTAATAACCAAGCAACCAGATAAATAAATAAATCAATTAATAAACAGCCGTGGCCTTTATTTCCCTTATGGTGATGCTCTCTCATTTCTAATCTGCCTCAGCTTCAGTCTGGAAAAAAAAAGTTGGAAAGAAAGCCGTTTCTCCACAGAAGTGACCGTTTTTTTTAGGAGACAATTTGAATCTTCCCCAGGGATCAGACCAAACTCCAGTCATGTCCCTCATATTTCTCTGAATGCACATCACTGAATTCTACCCCTCCCAACAAAATTAGAACAACACATACTGTATTATTCAGGACTGCTAAACACTGATGTTTAAAACGCCATCCATTTTTTTAATCTTTAATAAGCAAATGCCTCACGGTACCGGAGGTCATGACCCTTGACTTGCTGACCCACGTTTCTCTCTACAAGTACTTCAGCTCTTCCTGATTCACAGATCGTATTAAACTCTGTTTAGGATTAAGTCTACCTCCCGTAGGTCATCTCCAGTAACATCTGCCACTCAAGGAAATCAATGTTTCTAGTAAGGGTTGATTGACAGGATGAAAAATAATGATAATTACTGTAATTGATGGCGGAAGGGATCAATCTAAAGGCTACGCCCCTAATAGGCCGCGCCCCTTGTAAACAGTCCACGGATTACATTCAAAAGACACAGCTGCCGATTCTAACCATCTGATGGAGAAACTAACCCATGTTACAGAGTTTCAAACAGCCCAGCGTGTTGGGTTATTCTCACAACCCAACTTGTTGGCTGTCCACTATTTAACCAGCCCTGGTTTACCAAATAACCCCACTGTGTTTGTTTTTAGCCAAGTGTTTCTTGGAATGTATGTATTTAGTAACAGGGAAGTGTGGCTGGACCTTATAATGGAGGCACTCAATCTGTCCCAGTCAAAAACAACAAGGATTCCAATGAATCATGTGAGTCATGATAAAGGTGGGGGTGTCCAGTGACTCCACCACCCTCCTTCCCTCTCTGCCACCCCCACCTTTCCACTCCAAACCAGCAAGGCCCTCAGTGCCCACCCCCACCCCTCCCCCAGTGAGAGCTCCGTGCCAGGCGGGCACAGGGTGACAGATGGCACACACCAGCCCCCCTTGCCATCCCCCCTGCACCAACCCCCTGCCTGGCACCCCCCGGTGGCGCAGCGGCGGACCAGATCAGTGCCATTCTGTCTCATTAGAGCCTGGCTAATTAGCGTAGCCTCTTCAGGGGAGATAGAGAGAACGAGGAAGAGAAGGAGAGAGAGAGAGAGAGAGAGTTAGGCGTTTGGTGCTAGTATCTTTTTTGTTCTGTATTCCACTGGTCACTCTGTGTTGGGGGTATGATAGCTAGCCCTGTGAAGCAGGGTCTCCCGGAGAGCTTGTTGTGTGACAGCAGGGACTCTGATTCAGACAATCACAGCAATCTCTCAGGATGTTTGTCAGGCCGTTTAACACCAAAGCCATGTCAGGGGCTCCCCGTGGCTAGCCTCCCACTGCTAGCCTCCCGCAACTAGCCTCCCATCGCTAACTTCTACTCCTTTTGCAGCCAAAGTCATGCAGCTAGCTAAGCGCCCTGTCAACCTAGCCAAAACAGCTAGTCTGCCTTTCAAACTAGCTAATAAAAATACCACTTAGCAGTGCCGCTAATACTGCTAAAACTGCCAAGCTTCTTGTCAAAAGCTAGCCTCCATCTCTTCCAACACTATAACCTTTATAAACAAAGGAATGTGACATAATGCTAGCTGCAGATCCTACAGGGCATTGTACCCTGTAGCTGGCCTCAAACCAACAGGCTGCGTCATCAACAAAGCCAGCTCCCTCAATCCCATAGTTGTTCTCTAACAACCTGCGAAAACTAGTATAATTAATCGCCCACAGTTTAATGTTGGCACAACTTCATGTGATAACAATGAAATACGAAGGGCTATTGGAGACATAAAGTAATAGATAGTTGCACGTATGCATCAAAAAATATATATACACAATATAAAAATAGGATCGAGGGTATATATATTTATACCCTTATGTGACGTTTCATCCCTGAACATGATTTCTACCAACGACGGAACGGAATCTTTCTCACTGCACCCAAAATGGAGATGTTAAAAAGGTGATTAAAATGCCAGTGTGAATACGAGTGAGCCCAACCAGTTAAAGGCTGGCAGAGAGAGAGAGGTCTGCTGTGGTTAGGAGCCCTGAGAGGGGACAGGATGGCTGCGTTCCAATCCCCATCCCCCACGCAACACAACCACGCTCTCGTGCACACACACACACACACACACACAAAAAAAACACTCCCACACACCACAGCAAGTGAATCTGTAAACTTGTGCTTAGAGCTCTCCCACCCAGGAGACCACCCCTGTTTCCCATCTCAGATCTCCTCCCCACTCCTTCAACAGGAGCACAGCTAGGCAAGGCAAATACACACGGAAGCTCCCGGAGCCACACTCTCTCCCGTCCTCCAGCTTTTCCAGGGCCACGGGGCTGCGATATGTGCGAGCGTGCGATGGCAAGTAATTCCTGCACTGTGCCGGGGCGGGGGCACGGCACACCAATCGGACACGCATGTGCCAGCCTCTGTGCCAGGGGTAGAGCCCGCCCCTCCCCAAACCCTTGTTCCTCTCGCCAGCCTGCACCCCAATGGATAACCCCCAACACCACCACGCACAACCCCCAACTCCAGAGAACCTGGGACAGGGTTTCTGGGTTTGAGCCCGGCGGTGTGGTGGTGCCGTCGCTGCCCCTAGTGGTGGTGTGGGGCTGGGCCGGGAGGGGCACCAGCTGCCCGGGGAGCGCCCATTATGAGATGGAGACAGAGATAAGTGCTCTCCCAGGCCCCCTTTCACAGGCATAATTAGCACACTTCTTATCTGCTGCTCAATTCACATTCACACCCGCCACGACCATCACCATGAATGGAGGAGAGACAGAGTGAGACATGCAAAGAGAGAGAGAGATGGGTAGAGAAAGAGAAGGAGGGAACAAGACCGTAAAGAGCTCAGTGGAAGCCTGTTCTGTCACAAACAATCCCCTGAGAAGAGATATTTGGGAGTTTACGCTATGGATGGGGTTTCTCCGTCCTCCTCTCTACTCTCCTTTATGGACGGGTCTTTCCGTCCTCCTCTCTACTCTCCTTTATGGACGGGTCTTTCCGTTCTCCTCTCTACTCTCCTTTATGTAGGGGTCTCTCACTCCTCCTCTCTACTCTCCTTTATGGACGGGTCTCTCAGTCCCCTCTCTACTCTCCTTTATGGACAGGTCTCTCCCTCCTCCTCTCTACTCTCCTTTATGGACGGGTCTCTCCCCCCTCTCTACTCTCCTTTATGCACAGGTTTCTCCGTCCTCTCTACTCTCCTTTATGGACGGGTCTCTCCCCACTCTCTACTCTCCTTTATGGACGGGTCTCTCCGTCCTCCTCTCTACTCTCCTTTATGGACAGGTTTCTCCGTCCTCTCTACTCTCCTTTATGGACGGGTCTCTCCGTCCTCCTCTCTACTCCCCTTTATGGACGGGTCTCTCCCTCCTCCTCTCTACTCTCCTTATGGACAGGTTTCTCAGTCTTCCTCTCTACTCTCCTTTATGGACAGGTTTCTCCGTCTTCTCTACTCTCCTTATGGACGGGTCTCTCCGTGCTCCTCTCTACTCTCCTTTATGGACGGGTTTCTCCCTCTTACTCTCTACTCTCCTTTATGGACGGGTCTCTCCCTCCTCCTCTCTACTCTCCTTTATGGACGGGTCTCTCCCTCCTCCTCTCTACTCTCCTTTATGGACGGGTCTCTCCCTCCTCCTCTCTACTCTCCTTTATGGACGGGTCTCTCCCTCCTCCTCTCTACTCTCCTTTATGGACGGGTCTCTCCCTCCTCCTCTCTACTCTCCTTTATGGACGGGTCTCTCCCTCTTCCTCTCTACTCTCCTTTTTCTTCAAAGTCTTTGAACTCCTGAACAAAAACAGTGGTTTGTGCATCAAACTGCAATTTGGTAAAACAAAGGTATCTGGTGCTATAATCATCACAATCAGCGGAAAAAACAAAAACCTCCACAGATATTTCCAGATAATTTGGCACACGTTTAATCTATTTCCCTTTACTTCATCAAGTAACAATTGTGGAAAAAAAATTCAACTGTGCTCGCCGATATACGAAACCTTTAATAATAATGGCTTGCTCCGCATTTCTTTAATTAGTTTTAATAAGAGTTAAACTGATGGTAATTTTGCTCACACAAGCCTGTATTCAACGAGTGGGTTGTTCCCTGGGAGAGATAACAGGCTCCGCTTTAGCTGAGAGTTATTCAGAGCACAGCTAATATAAACAGGTTTGTTTTGTGTTGAAACACTGTCTGCTGTTCGCTAAACCCACAATAAAGGAGACATATGTCATTATGGCGATAAATCACCACTCGGAGAAGAGAGGCCATAAAGTGGCGCTTCAGTTTTCCAACCCCCTTTGGGTCTCCAGATTTGGTTTTATATTGAGGTTTATTCCTTTGTTTTTCTAATATTTCAACCACCACACTGGGAGGAACACAAAGCGTCTCCGTGACAAGTCCATACATGTTATGTTGATGTATGTATTATTAATTCAAGCCTCACCGTTCACAGAAATCTAACTAATAGTTTTATAACATAAATACCAAGTAATAAGGCCTAAGACATTCTCTTGATTCACATTTTGTCCAGGCTTCCCCAAAAACAATAAATAATCTCAGTAAATCCTTTTCTACAGCACTGCAAAAACCAAAATGTATGCATCATTGCTTGTCGCTTTTCAGGTCAGTGTCTGTAATAAAATGGCCACCTGGTCTGTACCTGGCTTTTGGAGGCTGCCACCTTGGCAAACAGTGCCTGGGACACCTTGGCCCTCTTCATCTCCTGCTGGATCTCCTCGTAGATGGAGGAGTTGATGTTTAGGATGCAACTCTCCGTCTTGCCATTCCATTCTCCGGGGAGTGGAGATGCCTTCACCTGGGCAGGATAAGGAGTGTCAGCAAAGGGGTTGGAAAACAAGGTGATGCTGCCATGTTTTCTGGAATCAGGGATCTGTCCAGATAGGTAGAGGAGGGAAACGGGTTGAAAATATTTGAAACGTGGGAGACAATTTCACATTCAAATTATTTGATGCATTTCATGAATCATCTATTTACACACAAATTATATAAATATGTTAAATAAACAAAAATGTCATACTTTATAATTACCCATATTCTGATAATTATCAAACAATTTCAATGCTTTAAAGCAAGCATGCATTTCATTTTTCTTTTCTAAAATAACTGTTCGGAACACATCGTGCTACGTCACACAAAACGCTGTAGAGAGAGTGAAAGTGTCGCAGTAAGAGGTGGCTCACTGCTGTGTTGTGCTTACAGGAGAGATGCCCACAGGGATTCTGGGATTCCAGTCCTCAGGTCTGACGTTGTTGCAGTCTTCTCTCCTGGGCTGCTGGGGCAACAGACACATGTTTATTCAGCCTCACCCTCTGCACCACAAAGGGGATTCAAAAACACACACGCAGGCACAAACACTCATACACACACACACACACACCCACGCGGTTAGGCAGCACTGTATAACACATATTTAGTACAGTCTCACTGATGAAGCTAAGATCAGAAATCAGATTACAGTGAGATAATTGAATCCAGACCATTCTGTGGCGTGTTGTCTCTAGAGTAATGGAACCTTCTGAGAAGAATATATTTGTTGAATGTGAATTAAATATCTTTTCTATCGAATAATCTAATTGTTGTAAATTTATCTCTAATATTATCATTTGTGAAGTCCAGATGGAGTCATTTTAAAACAAAACCTCTCTTTTTCCTTTTTTTTATACATTATTTTACATCACAGCAATAATAGGAGAGTTTTGGTAATAATCTCATCAGTTACAAACTTGCCAAAAACAGACTGTAAAAAACATATATAGCACTACATTTCCAAAAATATATTCTGATGTGCACGTCTAGACAAATGACAGGGAGCAATTTTGGGGGTTATGAAAAGATAATAGTTCCCAAATTTGTGGTAAACCGGAATGTTTTACCATTCCTAGGCGTCTTTTTTAACCATTTAACGAGCTAGGAGGCGAGGGGTGTGGGTATGTGCTCTGACTACCAACACTTTGCTCAGTAGCGTTAATTGTTAAGGCCGGGACAAGCAGAGACTGGTGTGAGCACTGAAGCCACCCATGGGCACACAGGAGAAACATACCTCGGCAGCGGTTGTTACGAGGCCAATAAAAGCCTCCCTGTCTCCGCTCAATTGCCACCCTGACTGATTTATGGGACTGGTTCTCCTAACACATTACTTGATCCTCCAATGGGGCTGTCAGTGGGTGTTTGGCCAGGTCAGAGAGCCCTACTGTGTCAGGAGTCAGCCATAGGGGAAGTAAAGCACATGGAGATGTGCGTTCGGGCCGATGATCTTATGTTACAATAACAATTATAACAATTGTATAGGAAATTCTTGAATGTTGATTTCCTGATATGCAGATTAGGTCAGACAAGGCATGGATGTTCTATGCTGCCCTGTAGAGGTGAAAACCTGGCTCCGCAATGTGACTAACACAATCATTCAGTCCAGAACAGACCCGCACCAGCTGACACCTACGTTTGACATGGGAGTACGGAGAGAAACAGAGTCAGGGCCTGAACAGAGGTCAGGCTGAAACATGGTCCAGTCTGGTCAATGTGTCACTGTACCCTGTCCCAGGCATCTCCCTCTGTCCAGCCTTCACAGCCTAACAACGACTGGAGACATGAACTGCCAATTGGCCTCTAGTTTCCTAGTTGCAAACCACTGGTTCGGCGTCAGATTATTCCCTTTCTTTCCAGTTCTTTAAGGATAGCAACTGTGATCTGGCCATGCATTCAAAGAGGCCTCCCTGTTCGGCCAATGGGTGGCTCAGGAACTCCTTCTCACTCTCTCCTAAATAAAAGGCTGTCTTCAGTTAGCGTCTGAACAGAGGATGCCTTTGTCTCACCCTTTCCGTCCCAGACACACTCGACCGCACTCAAAATCTACTTAAGTGGAAAAGTTGCCACATTCCTTTTAAATAAATGACTTTGATTTGTGGGCGAGACGGTGTACGGGCTGGGAGTTGAAGACCGTGTACGGGCTGGGAGTTGAAGACGGTGTACGGGCTGGGAGTTGAAGACGGTGTACGGGCTGGGAGTTGAAGGCGGTTTACGGGCTGGGAGTTGAAGGCGGTTTACGGGCTGGGAGTTGAAGGCGGTTTACGGGCTGGGAGTTGAAGGCGGTTTACGGGCTGGGAGTTGAAGGCGGTTTACGGGCTGGGAGTTGAAGGCGGTTTACGGGCTGGGAGTTCGAGACGGTTTACGGGCTGGGAGTTGAAGGCGGTTTACGGGCTGGGAGTTTAAGGCGATTAACGGGCTGGGAGTTGAAGGCGGTTTACGGGGTGGGAGTTGAAGGCGGTTTACGGGCTGGGTTTACGAGTTGAATGATAAACAGACTGCGGGTAGAGCTGCTCCTGTTGTCAGTTACTTCCTTTGTAATTGCATGGGTGGGTTGGGGTAGTGGCACTCATGGTCAAAGTAAATGGACACATTGGGTGTGTGTGTGTGTGTGTGTGTGTCCGCGCTCCTTCGTCTGTGTGCTTGCTTGCCTGTTCGTTCCATACCTGCACTGGCCGGCTGGGCGGGGTGCTGATGAGGGGGGCCGGGCCCATGGCCGAGGCGGCTGTCAGGCTCCTCTCCCTCTCGTCCTGGTAAATGCGGTCGCGCTCGGCCTCAGGTAGCTGCAGGAAGTTCTGCATGGCCCGCAGGTTGACCAGGAGAGACTGGCTAGCTGTCTTAGGGTCTTCCTCTTTACGCAGTATCTCAGAGAGAAGACCCTGGGAGAAAAAGTGGAGGGAGAGCGGGAGAGAGACAGAAATGGAGGGACAAAGAGGAGAGTGAAAGGTACAGAGACATCCAGACAGAAAGGGGGAGGGAGAACGAAGGAGAGACCAGGCCAGAGAAAGGTGAAGGGGGATGGGGGGATGAGATGTATGATGGAAAGGGATGAAGGTGAAGAGAAACAGTGGGGATGAGATGTATGATGGAAGGGGATGAAGAAGGTGAAGAGAAACAGTGGAAGCAGAAGGAAATAAAACATGGGAAAAGACAAAGAAAGTGAAGATTCCATTAGAGCCCAGCAAAGAGCCTGACGCTGAATCCACTTGGACTGAGTGATGTCCAGTCGGTTCAGTACATTGTATTTCTACCAGTAAACTCTCACAGACTCTGAACATGATGGAACTCTTACAGCACATTGACTCATTGAGCATCAATGCGGCAATCAGCGTCTCCTCTGTTCCTCTTCAACAGCCCTGAATAACGTCATTACGGACCAACTCTCTGTGCTGTATTATCAGGACTGAGTGATTGAGGCTTTTCAGAAGCTGGTGGACACACACTGAGCAATCCAATATCTGCTTCTTCTCTTTATCAATAGGTGTGTGATTTGGTATTAAACAAAATGATTTGGTAATAAACATGACGTCAGCGAAGCTAGGACTAGTCGCAGTGGAAGCAACCAGGGGGACGTTTAAGTGATGTTATGAAGACAGCGCGATGAATACCTCTGAGTTCACAAAATAACACTATACAAGGAGTGTCAAGTGAACATTTCTTGCCCTGAAAATAAGCAACAACAGTCCTCTACATATACTTTTTGGAACTGTTGATGTTGATGTTCCCTGACCGGCTTTTATTTCACTGATTACTAGGAAGTTGGACAATGTAAAAAACGGTATAAATGTAGGATCAGCCTCATTTTTCCTTTTTTAGGACATTGGGTCAAACGGTTTCACAAACCCACTAGGGTTAGGGTTAAAAGCCACAGAACAGTCGTAAATGTGAAAGGTACAAAGAAGATAAGAACATGGGCATTACACCTAAAAGGGGAAGGAAAGCTTCCCCGTGACAGAGTGGATGTCACTGGTAGTCTCATGGCAATGAGAGTGTGTGTGTTTGTGTGTCTGCATGCCAGTGTGTGCACAGTCTGTGCGCACATGCTTGTATGTTTATCACACCCAGCCATCACCCCTTTCAGTTAATCTCAAGTAAATCTGCCGCGTCTCTACAAAAAAGAACCGGTGAGCACCGGTGCAACGCACCCCCCCCCCCCCACTTGGCGCAGACGCCAGGCCCTACGTGTCCCCACACGTCCCCCTTTATTAACACGCAGGGCGGAATCAGGAGGGGAAAACGAATGAACAACAAATAACCCAAGACGAGCCTCTCCAAAGGCACATTACTAATTCTTCATAGCGGAGAGATAAGGAGAGAGGCTTGCCAATTTGCACCAAAAAAAAAACAACACTGTCTGGTAACCGCTTTTTTTGTTTGGGGGGGGGGGGGGGGGGGTGACGTCGGTACACACTGATTCCAGTAGATGTTTATCGAGAGGTTTCACACACAACTTCAAAGCGGCGGAGGAGTAATGAGGTTTACTGCCACCTTCCCCCGAAATATGCAGAACATCTTAAGACATTATCTCTGTAAGGGCCCGGCACTGCCCGCCTGGAAAGTTAACTCCCGTGTCTCAGCACAGCCGTGGCGGATGAGGCGAGATGCCAGATGTGCTGCAGCTCTGCGCTGGTTTGCATTGTGTTGCTGGGTTGTCATAAAGGATTATTAACCCAATTGTTGTGTCGACGGCCTTGCGACAAGAACGCGCTGTTTATACTTGATGCGCTCCAACTCGAGACAGTGGTGTCCTTGTCACAGACGTGTCAGAGTGCTTTAGGGAAAAGTAATGACTGCCTGTTTTGTCATTTCAGATGTTGACTCCCCCCCCACACTCACCCACCCCACTTTTTTTTATTGACAACGATAAAAAAAAAGAAAGAAATAGAAACACATATGGAAACTCCTCCACACCTGGGTCCTGTTGAAGGCCACGCGGGCGAACACGGCCTGTGAGATGCCGGCCCTCTTCAGCTCATCCCGGACCCACTGGTAGATCTCCAGGGACACCTCCGTGTTGCTGGCCACCTGGGGCTCCATGGGCTTGGTCAGGGCGTTGCGGTTGACCGGCGGGTGATTGAGGTACTGCTGAGACAGCGACTGCTGGGCCAGGAGCCGGTTGACGGCGTACTGCTGGTTCAGGATCTGGGCCATGACCAGCTGCTGGTTGACCAGCTGGGGGCTGATAGGGGTGGAGACCAGGCCTGGGTGGTGCAGACCCGGGGGGAGCTGAGCAGGTCGCCCCGGGGTCTGGCCCCCGCTGTGGGACGGAGGGGGCAGGGGGGGCACCGGGGAGGAGGGGGGCTGCTCGGCCGTGCTCCCCGGGATGGGCTGCTGGGAAAAGGTCAGGTGGTTGTGGTTGGGACCCGGAGGGGAAAGGTCAGACAGGCCGTCCATGTCCGCTGGCGGAAGGAAAGGTGCAGGAGACGGATGAGGAGCAGGAGGGAAGAGGAAAGGAGAAGGGAGCAGAGTTATTGGTTGAAAAGCACAGATGACGTTGCATGGCCAGCCACTGTTCAAACAGCACTACGTAAAACCCAAATAACTTGGGTGAGGAAAAAACTGGCTTTCAAATTGAAAACACTGCAACAGGCAAAAAGGGAACAGCCTCATCCCGTGTGATAAGACACGGCTGTTCTGACACTTGCCCGTCAAAAATCCCCAGGCTAGATCAAGCCCTCAGATAAAGAGCTTCAGTGTGGGACTTGCAGCTCACAAAATTAGTTTATAATGTCCATGGCCAAATCATGTGAGCAATAAATACAGGGCTGTGTGGCAGATGCTGTCCAACACTGGCAGCCATGGGAAGACTGTGTGCACATGAGCAACCAAGGTGTGTGTGTGTGTGTGTTGTCGTGCATTCAGGAAGACTAACAATCCCTGAATCGCTCTTTATGTCCCTAATACCTAATACAAGGTATCCAAGCTAGCCAATAAGACATTTTTGGGACCGCCTAAATATAGCTCTGGGCCGTGGAAGAGAGAGAGCTCTGCCGAACTGAGGAGAATCCTAAACCCTGCCTCTTCCATATGCCAGCCTGTCCGCGGCCTGAGGAAATAATGGATGTGTCATTTGATAGCATCGGATAGTATTCAGGGCATTCCTCGTACTTGGGAGGATGTTGGAAGTACATAATAGCAGCTTGTAAGTGTTTTGAACTCTTTAAATGACACTTTTGTGAAAAAGAAGCCTTAAAAAGGAACATTAAAGAAATAATAAGTGACTGTGATGTTTGGTCAGACTAGTACTTGGAGCTGGTAGAATCTACTGAGGATATGGATCTTAAAGAATTAATATACGTAGATTAAATCATTAACAAGCTCTGAACCTAGAATAGTCTCTCTAAATAATCCATACATAAATATTTACACCAAGATGTGCCAACTTGGGGGACAAATCACATGGAATCATATAAATCATATTTCTGAGAGGCACAAATTGGTGTTAGGGGGAGAAAATCTTCCACAACTCAATATTTCAGCGGGAGATAAAAGATTAAGTGCATGGAAGAGCTCCAGAAATGCACATAATATTCACATGTATTATCAGCATGTTCTCTTAACTGTCACCAAACACAAAACCCGGCCAAGACCGTTCTTTTCAGTATTTGTCGAAACAAATGATTATGGAGAAAAAAAAACTTGGTAATAATCACATCTCCCCCATAATCCTCAGCATTCCCTGGTTGTGATGCTTCGGTGTGCCTTTTCCCTGTTGTCTCTCTACTCTGTGTGTGTGTCCGCCCGCTCATACACACTGCTGGGGGGCATGCTCACAAATACACACACACCAAATACACACACACACACACACACACAACATTTCCATGCAAATTGAAAAAAGGGGTGGCAAAAAAAGCATGGCAGGCCCTGGAGGAAAGGCAGCTACAGAATCGGGAGTCCTTGTGTGGAATCCAGCCACAAAAGAACCCCGGATTAAACACACAATGGAAATGGGATGTGGGTTGAGAGAGAGAGAGAGGGTGGTAGGGACAGGGAGAAAAAGAGAGAAAAGCAAGAAAGAGAGGTAGCGAGAAAGGGAGAAGGAGAAACAGAAACATTGAGAGAAATAGGGTGAGAAAAAGAACGTGCGGGAGAGACAAAGTGAAAGGTAGGGAGACAGAGAGAAGGAGAGGTGAGGAGTGAGTGAAGGAGAGACATGTATGGAAGTCTCTCTGCTGCTGGACAGGGAAGGTGCCCTGAACTGCTTTCACACCTGAACTGAGTAGAGACCACTTTGCTGGTTCCCTTACAGGAAGCCCTGACAGAGACCTGCTGAACGTGGCCTCGCCAAGGTGTTTCAGTGTGTTCAACCAGGCGGATTCACTTAAATGTACTGCCTGCGGTGTTAGCGTAGTATGTTAATGAAACTACAGTGGCAGTGAATCTCTTAGGAGAGGCCCACATGCTCTGTTGTAGCCTTTCGGCTGGCTTTTCACTGGTGCCCTTGGTGTCGTGGCTGTCATTCAGCGGGCATGCAAGTAAACATCCCCCTTCTATGAATATTAAGGTTGAGCATTGCGCCGCAGGCGACAAAGCGCCACATGAGGGGCAAGTAGTGGGTAGGACCACAATGCCAGTGTGTGTGTGTGTGTGTGTGTGTGTGTGTGCGTGCACGTGCTTGTGTGTGGTCATGTGACGTACCTAGTGTGTTGGCGCGTGGGCTGTTATGGAGGACACACGTGCCCAGGTAGCCCTCCAGCTGGGAGGGTTGGCGCATGCCTGCACAGACGTGACACATACACACGGCGGGAGTGCGCGAGGATGAGACACACAGGGCACATGAAGAGAGAAAGACAGGGTTAAGGCCCCGTTCAGGCTGTGACACCAACAGGTCCAGAAGGGGTTGACGTGGACATGAGGAGTTGATGCTGTCACTGTATATTGGACAGGAATATCAACTGGGAAATACACACAGGACTTAAATGATTGGTTGTTTCAACATGGTGTCTACTTGAGATCCATACATGTCATCTTCTAGAAGAATGTTACATGAACTGTGTACCCAAGAAGATGTGTACGAGGCCAATGGCCTTATGGGTACGTGTCAATATTTTTTATCAACAAAATAATTGACACAAATTAAAACTGAAAGAAGTATAAAACTAGAATGGAAACATTTGTTTCCTTACCATGTAATCAGTCTATGTACAGGTTTTAACTGAAACACGTAGTTTGATTCAGTTTCCGTCGCACGGTTTCAAAATGCTATAGTTTAGCACGTGTTGAACAAATCTCATTCAAGTCCTGGTACATTTTCTGATTTTAACATGGTCCGGAGAAAAGTCTGACATCGGCAGAGAAAGGTAAAGGTAGAGAAACAAATATGTATAATTATAAAAATAATATGATGATTTATGAGTATGTTATTGCCAAAACAAATTAAGAACTCCAGTAGGACAGAGTAGTCAAAATTACATAGTCAGCATTGTTCTATTTTGGCAACAAAATAATGTCCATGGTTACATAGGTCTCTTAAAAAATCAGTTACAAGTTACCAATCCAACATTTTAATGTGTAACATAACTTTTGATTACCTGACTCTTATATAATATGACTACTTAAAATTACTTTTCCCCAGAAGAGGCATTAAAAAAAGGACAGGAGGAACAAATTAAATGTTTACCCTTTTTAAATGCTGAATTGAATATAATTGTGAATGCACTAAGGTGTAATTTGCAAAACAGAAGTAATCCAAAAAGGAATCATCTAGATTTTAATTAGATATTGTAATCTGGTTACAATATTTTTTTGGAAAGTGAAACTGATTCTGGGTTTTTTGTAATTACCTTCAATGTTCCGGTAAATGATTACATGTTATCAGTTCCTCCCCAACCCTTTTGATTTCTAACCACATGAATGCCAGTAAAACCATCAATGTGTCATTTGTAGGAAACTGCAACAATATTCATGAACTAAGGTCGTGGACCTCAATTTAGGCTGTGATTTTGAGAGCCATTACTGAAACTATCATAACAGATTACACTGAATGGATAACAAAAAAAATGGAAAAACATAGTGAAACTGAGCAGTGTGAGATATCTGAACACAGCCATCATTAGATGATGTGATTAAAATGTGTTTATTGTACAAAGGGGGGGGGGCACGACCGTCAAACATATTGGAATAGTGACGGGGAGGCTGAGCTACAGTGTTGGTGTAACGTCTTGCACTTCCTCCATGTTGCTTACCCATCATATCTTTTGTCTTCTTGAAATGTTTATACCAGCGCCCAAATTCCTGACACTTGGCCGCTGACACATTTGCATAGTAAGTGCTGTTCACAATGGAGGAAATCATACTCTGAAAGAGAGGTTGATAAAGAGAGAAAACCTTCAGGATCCGCAATGTGCAGCAGAAGGACATTTATTAATGCTGCAGTGACATGCACTAATACGCTGTTTCTAGTCAAAATGAATAAAACATGTAGGTGCACAAACAACAAGCTAGCAAAGACCATTTCTTATCGATCATGCACACATCTTGGTCTAGTTCTTCCAAATGTAAAACAAATAAAGAAATATAAGAGGTGTGTCCCTTTATTAGCAAATGCCAGAGAGTTTGACAGAATTTTTCCGGGAGGGGGGGGTGGCGGGGGCTTGACTGAATGGGTAGCCTAGTTGATATCTGGATGTATTACCATAGTAAAGAACAGTTTACTTTCTAAAAGGAAAATAACAAACAGACTTATTAAATGTTAGCATCTAGAACTCAGGCAATTTAAACCAATGTGCATTCAGGGGTTTTTCTCAGAGTTTCCCTATTTCCACAATCTGTTAAAAACATCTCCAAGAGATATAAGGCAGTGGAGCCTCCTGTATATCTGTGCCCTCTCGACTTCTCCACAATTGCCTCTACTCTTCCCTATTTATTTCTCAAACGCATTCCTTGCAAACAAGGCGCGGTTTTCTTTTCATTAAAATGAATGTTTTAACACCTTCCTGGCCCGCGGGTGGATTGCAGGAGAAATTGTTTTGATTGTCATAAATATTCAAAAGACCAAACCATCTGTTTTCAAATTACAGGTATGCCATCTTTATCATTTCTTTAATATGAGCACTTGGGGACGGGGGGGAACCTTCTGGCACAGCAGCACTTGAGTGAACAACACACGGCGCTGACAGCACAGCCGCTCGTCGCCCTCCTCCTCAACGGAGATGGAAGAGGACGACGGACGCAGCCTGCTGCCCTGGATCGCCGTGGACTCGTGCTGACCTCCTGACCCCGGGACCACTACACAACACGGCTGGTGAAATGGCCCGACCGTGGACGATGGATGAGTTCTCAAAGAATGGACTTGAGGATGACAATTAAGGACTGCATTCTACCGCGTTAACCGAAGCTGTGACATATCGGGCATCAAACGAATCCATATGAATGAACTCGGCTGGTGCCCGGTCCGTTCCTGGGGGGTACGTGTTTTGTTTCCGCTATCTGGGCGAGGGAGAAGCAGTGCCAGCTACAGCAGGGCCCACCCAAGACACACGCTGCTTGTGTTCCTCCATCTTTGGCACAGATGTTCTAATAAACGCTCCTCATTAATCAGCCCTCTCCCACCATACATCACTCCTCCACACACACACACACACACACACACACACACACCTCTTGTATACACACACACAACTCAAGCATATACACACACACGCATGCACAGAGGCAGGTATACGCACATACAAACACACACCTCAACTCTAGTACACACAGACACACACACACACACACACACACACACACACACACACACAACTGCTGCTACTCCGTACATGGTGTCCACGGGGCCTCTGCCAGCCAGCAACCATCAACAGGTAGTGCAGGGCAGTGTGTGTGTCAACAGGATGCTGCCTGCCTGGGCCCTTTGAGTGACAGTGATAGCCATACACAGCACGGGAGCTTATCAGTGTGCCCAGGAAGTCGCACAGGGCCTTTATCTGCCCCAAACATCTACTCCCCTTTCCGTTATGGGAGAGGCACATAAAAAAGGCATGGAGGCATAGCCTTTCATAGCCTGCAAGCACAAGCGCAGTCAAACATCAGGTCTTGTTTTACCGTCCTTGTGGGGATTTTCTGCCACAGACACACACGCAAGCGCACGGAATAAACTCTAAACACACGGCGCTGAACGGGGGCCCTTTCTCCGTTCCCCTCCGCCACACCAGTCGGGTTGAGCGCCCTCTCAAACGCAACAAACGCATGTGTACACACGCATGGAGCGCAAACACGTGCACCCACACATCAACCAGGCCTGCCGCTAGCTCTGCCCATGGCTGCCTTAGAGCGGGGCCCGGGCTTACAGGCACAGGGTTTTGATGGCTATTTGCTGCTATGCAACCGAACAGCTGCTCTGTCAGGGCCGCCCGGTGGGGAAGGGGGGATGGAGGGGGTGCGGAAAGGCCTCTTTTGTTGCCATAGTTTCATAGGAGCCAGGGGGCTATGCTCAGACTCAGTCACAGAGCCGGCCCTCTCGGAGACTGGTCATGAGCAGAAGGGGGGGAGGATGGGCAGTCAAACTTTTAAGTGAGACTCCGTCCACTCGTCATCTGGGGGGGGGGGGGGGGGGGCATTACACTGGAATTCCATCTGAGTGCAGTCAAACCATATTCCACTGGGAACTATAACAATGGCTGCCGTGGTGAATACATTTTCTCTTTTCTCAGGTCCCCCTCCCAGAGAGGCTCTTCAGGGCATTTGTAGGCCAAACACACAAAGCAGGACTCCCCAGCACAAAAGAACAAAACTAAATGTTTGACAAGATCCAGGACAAAGACAGTTGTTTTTTGCCCTGGACTGAGGTAGGGTTCATCATTTCTCACTTTGATCCCTGGACTGAGGTAGGGTTCATCATTTCTCACTTTGATCCCTGGACTGAGGTAGGGTTCATCATTTCTCACTGTGATCCCTGTTCTGAGGTAGGGTTCATCATTTTCCCCCTGATTCTGAATGTGTTCATTTTTATTTCCCTTGGATTACCCTCCTGAGTAGAAAGGAGACACTAATCCTCTAAAAGTTGCCAATCGTTCCTGTCTTCTGAACAAACACTTTCCTCTCCCGAGGCGCTGTTTGCTTCCCAGAAGCCCTTGGGAGCACTATGCCTTGTAGCCTCCAGGGTTAGGTAGGTTACTTTCTAAATGGAATCTGAAACACTTCCTAGTAACTAGGACTGGGAAGCGCCTGGAACTGGATGATAGCATCACAACATGCAAGTGCCAATACAGCATGTACTGCAATCCCCACAATTCATCACTATTCTATCCATTGCGGTACATGATTATTCCGGTGCGATGTATGATTTTATTACAATTTAAAAATTACGCACCATTTTTAATTGCTGTATCAGATCTGTGAAAAAAAATACTTTTGATCAGTCACAGAAGTAAAAGTGGTGATAAATTGATTCCCTATTTAAAATAAAATGAAAGGTATTAAATAGAAACAAAAGAAGTGGTCAAGATACAGCAAACGTTTGCAAAAATAATATTTAAATATTTTTCAACATTGTACTACTATTTTCCCCCATGACTACTAGTTATGTTTCCAAAATTGTAATCAGTAACTTAAGATCTGGATCACCCCAGTAAAACAACATAAATTACTTCTAGATTACTTTTCTATCAAGATAAATTGAATAAGATGAAAAGCACAACATCTATTTCTGAATCAATCCATGTTAGTTTATATGAATGGATGTTGCACTTTACCTCACATGTTAGGATTGTCTCTAACCTATTGCTTTTTACTTAAATCCAGATGAATGCACTATACAATCTCTGTATATTAAAAACTACATTCTTTCAGATTACCAGTCATTCTATTTGATTAAATACCACTTCTATTGTTTTTCACCTGAATATAATCCCATATCAAAGGACTTTTTGGTTTACTCTGTTGTTTACATTTTTCTTCTCATTGTGGACGGACTTGGCCCATTGCTTCAAAACACTGCTGAAAAAGACCTGCTGCCCTCATTAAATGACATAGCTTGAGCATTACCAAAAAAGGATATTTCAATGGAACATATTATCACCATATGCTACATTTTCAATAGTCCTGTTGTTTCAGTTTGTCAGAGACACTATTTATCTTAATCTGTCTGCTGTTAGGATCTATTAACGGTGCACATGTCTGATCCTAAAGTGTGTGATACACAATGGAAAGAAATATTGAACCAGCACAAATTTGACAGATCAATGATAAGCCCCAAGCATTGGTTTTCTGAAATGAGGAGTCTAGATTCTGACAACCCCAAACTTATAACTAGAAGTTTGACTACCCCAAACATCCAAACTATGCTGTTTAGGTGAATTTCTCACTGGTTGACCACCGGTCAAAGAAACTATGATTAATGAGCACGTCTTCACATCGACCGTTATTGGGTTACATGTTTTACATCTGCATTTTTAGCTTAAAGTCAATATTGTTAGCAGCCAATATCAATGGTGGCCATTACGTCCCAAGTACAGAGCCGGTGAAATCCTATGGCGTACCAGTCTGCAGTGGATGTTGCAGAATCAGATGGATATCACGTCCAGCCTGCAGAAGGCTCATAGCTCAGACACTTCACATCCCATACCATTACAGGCAGTGTTACGTAAAAGCTATATTTAGACATACAACCAGTAGTCCCACTTAAATCAATACAATTGGAACAATTATCTCTGGTTAGACCTTTAGCCTATTATTGTGTTGGCAAAGATGTGCAATTAGTAGATTTCTAAACTGCATTGTAACATGAATAAGACCACTCCGTATTTACCAGGCCAGACACAGAAACATTAAACGTGTGTGTTCTAGTCGCTAATCTGGATATGCACGCTCGCTTTACGTGCTAATGCTGATCATTAGTCAACAACTTAGATAGCAATTCATGGCTGCAGCTTTTATGACAGTTTTATTGCAATTCCGTGATGGGCCATGACAGAAACCAGATGCAACATGCAAGGTGTCCTGTTTTTCTGTTAATCCAAGAGATAATCGCCTAGTTTTTCATAAGCATATTCTGACCGCAATATTTTAAGCAGAAACATGTCGCAAGTTTTCCTTGTCACCCGTAACCCTCCAATCCAGGCAGCCTCACACCCAGCACCCAACGTGCCCCACCACTAAGGACTAATAGTTGGCTGACTGGGTACACCTACAGAGAGACGCCGGAGATACCTCGGTTGATGTAGGCACACAGAACCCCAGCGCAACATCCCAGATACGTTCACGTCAGCCATCTGTGAAGGCTTACGACATGACGCAAGGGATTGCTGCTTATCGTATACCATATTTATGAATATTTATGAGTATGGTATATGATACCGGGACGAACAGAGAACGTCATCGAGAAGGTGGCTGTGGCTTTTTGTTTCCATTTCAGAAAGCCTCGGTTAGGCAGAGGGTCCGAATAATGAGTGAATAACAACCGCTACAGCAACACAGAGGGTTAGGGAACGCGGATGCTGTCCTCTGAGCACACACGGCCGGTCGGACCGCACCACAGAGAGCGGTTCACATATGGACCGTAAACAGGGTGATTACCGGGCCGAAGGAGGGAGAGAGGCAGGGAGCCGCGGCTCTGCTCAGACTGAACGCCACCGGGGGACTCTTTACATTATCACCACACTCTATCTGACTAAACACACACACACACACACACCACAAGCCTCCAGGTGACCATTCGGCAGCCTCTGGGAGGGAACAGTCCACTACATACTGCACTGTAACACACACACACACACGAAACCACGAGCACACACTAAACACTGTTAGCGCTCACACACACAAACACCGCCCTGTCCCCTTGCCGAAGGGTCCTGTGAAAGATATACAGCCATTTCTTTCCTCCAGAGCAGCTATGCACTATGATATACGACAAGGGCCATAATTCTACAGAGTCAAGCTATTTCAAGACAAAGTGAGTGAACGAGGTGGTGGAGGGGAAAAAGCTTCAGAAACACAAGATATTTCTAGCCTGAAGTATCAAGACAGTCACACACGATTCTAAGTGGATCCATTGTTTATCCCAAAATAAGGGTGCGCTGGTTTAATGCCCCTGCCTCTGCAGAGGTGTGGAGGGGGACAGAACGTATGGACGACAGTGGCCTTTGATTTGGATTTTCCATCGCAACTCTACTTGGTTGTTCCACTCTATCAAACTCTGGGCATTTAAAAAAAAGGGACACCGGCAGTCTTTGGCAAATGGAATAGTGGGGGTTTGTGGACGGCTCCAGCACCTGTGATAAGGGACATTCTTTTGCCAGAGAGCTCTGGTTCATGTCTTTGAGTAACTCCTTGAGGGCATTTCTTACTGTAGAGTGGGTCCACTGCTCTGGGGGCAGGTCCTCCAGTTTAGGACAACTGAGAGAAGAGACAGGCGGGACGGAGAGGTGCAGGGGGGGAGGGGGGGGAGGAGAAAAGGTAGAGTCAGAGGGGGTGGGGGGAATAATGAGAGGGGCATGAGAGAAGGAGGGAACAGGAGAGACAGGGGAGAACAGCAGAAAGAGAGAGATGAGCATTGGAGCCTTGCTTGCTGCAAGCACCCCTCCAAGACAGACAGATTTCATTTGGCAGATGCATCTGGAGATTGCTCTCTCTCTCCCGCCCTCCCCTCTCTCTCTTTCTCTCTCTCTCTCTCTCTCTCTCCCCCTCTCTCTCCTGATTGTTCTGATTAGTTAATTACTTTATACAACACATCTGCTGTATTGATGCATGAATTATACATCAGCTGCATGTGGCGACTATTATTTCATGTTACTTCTACCTTCCTGGCTCGTTGTGCTCGGCGAAACAATTTAAGGTGTTACCGGCTAGATTTCTGCTGCGGATGGAGAGAAAATAATAACATGCAGCACGTACAAACACAAAGTTCGGATGTGCCTCTGTGGTATACAGATAACAGCATCTTCATCTGGGATTGGATGCGCACCACCACAAGACAAAATCCGTCCTATAACAGTGGACCCCCTTTAAAAGCAGATCTTATTAATGAGGGGGAATTAGAAGGCAAACAAGCTGGTCTCCAGTGAGAGAGCCCGGTTGTTTCTGATAAGGATCTCTCCATTTGATGAAGTGCGAGATGTACATGCCTCACGTCTGTGGGACATATGGCTGTGTTCGCATTGCATGCCTCCATGAATTATGATTGGGGGGGGGGCGGATACCCATGTGTGCCTACACACTCCGGCAGTTGGCATGGGGTCTACTTGGGGAGATGGAGGGTGTCAGAAGGTTGGTCTGGGGTCTACTGGATGTAATTGGTGGGGAGATGGAGGGTGTCAGAAGGTTGGTCTGGGGTCTACTGGATGTGATTGGTGGGGAGATGGAGGGTGTCAGAAGGTTGGTCTGGGGTCTACTGGATGTAATTGGTGGGGAGATGGAGGGTGTCAGAAGGTTGGTCTGGGGTCTACTGGATGTGATTGGTGGGGAGATGGAGGGTGTCAGAAGGTTGGTCTGGGGTCTACTGGATGTGATTGGTGGGGAGAAGGAGGGTGTCAGAAGGTTGGTCTGGGGTCTACTGGATGTGATTGGTGGGGAGAAGGAGGGTGTCAGAAGGTTGGTCTGGGGTCTACTGGATGTGATTGGTGGGGAGATGGAGGGTGTCAGAAGGTTGGTCTGGGGTCTACTGGATGTGATTGGTGGGGAGATGGAGGGTGTCAGAAGGTTGGTCTGGGGTCTACTGGATGTGATTGGTGGGGAGAAGGAGGGTGTCAGAAGGTTGGTCTGGGGTCTACTGGATGTGATTGGTGGGGAGATGGAGGGTGTCAGAAGGTTGGTCTGGGGTCTACTGGATGTGATTGGTGGGGAGATGGAGGGTGTCAGAAGGTTGGTCTGTAGGTGTTTATGTGTCATGGAATATAATGCATATAGGCATAAATAATAAATAGAGTGTACTACAAACAACAGACAGAGGGACATCAGGAGACAAGCTGGCAGACATGAACCCAACCTCCTGTGTCCTGGCTAGTGTAGGTGCAGAGGAAGGGAAGATAGAAAGAGGAGGAACAACCTGTGTGTTTGGTTGTGTGTGTGTGTGTGTGTGTGTGAGAGAGAGAGACAGAGTGAACAGCCCCCCAGAGGGTTGTCGTAGCAGTGGGCTGCTGAGGGTAGGGCTGAGTGTGTGCAGCTGGCACAGGCTTCTAAACCAGCAGTACCAATCTGTGTGTGTATGTGTGTGTGTGTGTGGTCTGCAGCTGAACAGTATGTGTGGCCGTGTGGCTGGGGGAGGAGACTGACCTGTGCAGCTGGATTTTCAGTGTGACCACATGGTACACGTCCTGCAGCATGTCTGCCACGGTGGCATCCGGCGCATCCGTCACGTAGGACAGTGGTACCGGGTTCCACTTGCCCACCTGAATTAGACCTGCCATGGGCAGAGCACACACACACACACAGGTCAATATTCAGTTTTTATACAGACGAACTGACACCAGAGACACACTACGTCATATTACATATAAACACCAGAGACACACTACGTCATATTACATATAAACACCAGAGACACACTACGTCTTATAACATATAAACACCAGAGACACACTACGTCTTATTACATATAAACACCAGAGACACACTACGTCATATTACATATAAACACCAGAGACACACAACGTCATATTACATATAAACACCAGAGACACACTACGTCATATTACATATAAACACCAGAGACACACTACGTCATATTACATATAAACACCAGAGACACACTACGTCTCATAACATATAAACACCAGAGACACCCTACGTCTTATAACATATAAACACCAGAGACACACTACGTCTTATAACATATAAACACCAGAGACACATTACGTCTTATAACATATAAACACCAGAGACACACTACGTCTCATAACATATAAACACCAGAGACACACTACGTCTTATAACATATAAACACCAGAGACACACTACGTCATATTACATATAAACACCAGAGACACACTACGTCATATTACATATAAACACCAGAGACACACTACGTCTCATAACATATAAACACCAGAGACACCCTACGTCTTATAACATATAAACACCAGAGACACACTACGTCTTATAACATATAAACACCAGAGACACATTACGTCTTATAACATATAAACACCAGAGACACACTACGTCTCATAACATATAAACACCAGAGACACACTACGTCTTATAACATATAAACACCAGAGACACACTACGTCTTATAACATATAAACACCAGAGACACACTACGTCTTATAACATATAAACACCAGAGACACACTACGTCTTATTACATATAAACACCAGAGACACACTACGTCTTATTACATATAAACACCAGAGACACACTACGTCTTATTACATATAAACACCAGAGACACACTACGTCTTATTACATATAAACACCAGAGACACACTACGTCTTATAACATATAAACACCAGAGACACACTACGTCTTATTACATATAAACACCAGAGACACACTACGTCTTATTACATATAAACACCAGAGACACACTACGTCTTATTACATATAAACACCAGAGACACACTACGTGTTATTACATATAAACACCAGAGAGACACTACGTCTTATAACATATAAACACCAGAGACACACTACGTCTTATAACATATAAACACCAGAGACACACTACGTCTTATTACATATAAACACCAAGGACACACTACGTCTTATTACATATAAACACCAAGGACACACTACGTCTTATTACATATAAACACCAGTCACACCATCTCTTATTTTATATAAAAACCAGAGATGTCCTGTTTCAGAAAATGCGCAGTGAAAAAGTGTGTTGGTGGGCTGTGTTACTGTCTGGCTGTGAGGCCTGATATAAAGGCTGAGAGACACCTGGAAATAGCCCAGCTCTCTGTGTTAGACTCGCAATTAGCTGCAACGGGTCCCACCTTCACTCCCCTCTCCCACAGAGTGAACTAGCTGGCGGTTTACCGACAGACAGACAAACAGAGAGGGGGAGGCCCTGAGAACTGCAGAGACACATGTAGCTACATCCCCTGACTGGGATCAATGTCAGCCGCCTGACCTGGTCCGTCACATCAGCTGGGGGACTAAGCATGGGTGGGGGCCGGAGAGAGGCAGTGTGGGGGCCGAGCTGCTGGCCGAATGGTGGGCGAGCGTGCCCTTTCGCGAGAGAGCGTGCGGGTTGGTGAGCCGGGCGTGTGCCGGTCCTACTGTACCTTTGGCCTGCGCCGCCGAGCTGTGCGAGTAGCCCAGGGAGAGGAGGGCCATCTCGATGAGCTGGTTGAACAGCATGTCTTTCCTGACCAGCACAAACTCGGCGTGCTCCTCCTTGCTGTCGAACTCCACGGGGCTCTCGTAGTGCTCCACCACGCAGAACACAGGGAGCATGTTGCCTGTGGACGCAGAGCAGCGCGGCTCAGACATGACAAATGGTGACCTTCAGCCAGGGGATTAATATTACATTCAGACACAGCCGATTCCGTCAGACTACCCCTGTTCATGAATGAGTGGACGGCCGCCAGTGGCTGCACTGTTACGGTGACATGGAGAGTTACAAACGCAGTTATAAAGGATGTGTGGTAACTCATGGTGCTGTTATAACTACCAGTGGTGGGGTCGTAGGAGTGACTGGTAGGTTTAAGTGGCGCCATGACGCGGGGGCGGGAGTGGCGATTTCAAGCGCTTTCAGTCTTTATAATAAATACAATGTTTGTTCCACGAATCGTGGCCTTTCTGTGCTTTCGGACAACTTTTTGGCTGAGGGCCGTTGACTGAATGTCAAGGTGCTCAAATCTCGAAGAGCTGCTTTGTGTCTGTTGCCAACCCCAAATCACATTCCCATGACGCATCACTCTAAAAGTTAACACTCCTATGCACCTTAAGATTTTCAAGTGTGTTTCAATGGTGCTGTTAGATTGAAGCAAGGAACCCTTGTCCAAAGACTTGCTTTGTTCAGGGATTTCCCATTATGCCATTTGGTTAAAAAACTATATTTGGGTTAACTTTCCGGGCATGACAACTTGTTGGTTCCAACTGTAATCTATAGCGTTCTGGTGATAAGAGGAAACATATTAATAATCTAATTTTGAGTGGTCTCAACTTATAATATTTCTAATGAACGGCATCATGAATCTACTAACATCTCTGGCAAACAATCGAAGAATTGGGTAATCATCAGCAGATGCCAGAGAATGTGCTGAAATGCTGCTTCTCTCCCTGATTCTAATAGATAAAGATCTAACAATAAAGACTGCTGTGTAGGTTCATTTGGGGATCAATACGGCCTTTGTTTTCATGGAGCAGAGAAAAGCCCATGGTAAATATTATTCAGCTCAAACAATGCCCACTGTGGCCCTGCGAAACATCAGCGACAGACGCCTCCAAAGTTCACCATTTCCTCTGGAAAACAAAAAATGCACTGAAACATTCTGAAAAACTAGAGGACTGTGTTGATAGTTTAAGAGGAACATTTCACATTCTCAGCTGGTGTTCTGTGACTAATTATTGAGGAAGACGGTAATATTATTTATGTAATGACACCAGGCCAGTAGTTCTATTAAAACGGTACGTTATCGTTGTAAAATAACGGCCTGTTAAACAAAAATGGCTATTAAAAAGACCCACATAAACAAAAACAGGAGAGAAACAGTGACACAGCACTAAGCAGAAGACTAACACAGTAATCATTCTCAAAAAGCCATGGTATAAACAATGGGTCTTCACAAACAGCACTAAGTGTAGGTGTGTGCACAAAGATGACTAAGGGGACATTTAAATCAGTTTGTGCAGGAATATGGAAACAAAACCATGACAACAGGACACTTGTAAACACACAGCCATACACACATGTAGATTTGTGGAAACCTAAATACTGGTCCCATTCAGAATATAATTTTCCCTAACCCTAACTCCTAACTCCAATGACCATAACCTTACACCTAACCAGACACACCTAAGACTAACCCTCATTCCAAAACATAACCTAAGCTGTAACTTTTACCCAAAACCCTAACCTTTCTACCTTGTTTCACTATCATTGCAAGGTTGTTTCTTCCCCAGCAGGGTAGTAAAACATGTACATACACTCATCCATGGGATGAGGGCTCAAGTCGTAAATAGTTGTGGTTGGGATGTTTCAATATCCTTGTGGGAGCCCAAAGATATATTCACATTCCACATTCTAATTTTCTAACCCCTAAACCTAACCCCAAACCTGTCCAATTCTGATATTTACCCTGATTCTAACTATTAATCTAAAAATACCCTTTTTTCCCATGGGGTCAGCAAAATGTCACGAGGTCAAATTGTCATAGTTTTTTGGACCCAAACAGGATAGATGCACTTGAAAACACAAGTTAAGTTTACTATCCTTGCGGGGACCCTCGCCCTCTGTGGATACTATTTTCCTTAACTCCTACACCGAACCAAATCACAACAAGTATAGTAAAAGCACAAAAACACACACACACAACCTTCCACGCCTCTCATGTTCCAACACACGCAGGCAGTCATTGGGCATTGAGGTTCTTCTGAATGGGGATACTGGTTCTGTGACTGGGGATACTGTTCACACACACACCACACACCCCCCTGAGCAGTGCCACTCACCCCTCTTGTGGCAGGTCTTGAGGAGGTGTCCCGACGGTTTGTACGGCACCCCAGCCAGCTTGGCCCCGGTGCTGCCCAGACGGGCCCTGCCCAGGGGACTGCCATTCTGTTCCAGCCGGGCCAGCTTGGCTGGCGGGGCTTTGGGGTCCCGGTCGCCCATGCTGTTGACCAAGTCACAGTTCTCCTTCCCCAGGCACGCCTCGCTGAGATGGTCCATCATTCTCAGCACCTCTGCTCACTATCACCTGGAAGGAGACAGGACAGTGACACAGTCTGGGTGTTAACTAGCTGGCAGGGCATCCGGGAGGTTAAGGACACGCAGAGGGCAGAGGCCTGGCGGTAGGAGCTTCTGGCCCATAACTGTAAGGAGGTTAAATCAAATCTGGTCGAGAGCTAGATAGAAATATCTGGCGTTCTGTCCTTAAGCAAGGCAGTTATCACTAATTAGGGTTTGAGTTCAAAGTGAAACTCAAATTAGGGTTGGACCTTGTTTTCAGTTGATGACTAAATTAATGTTATCCTTCATACAGCAAAGATCAAATGCATTATATGAAGCCAAATGCCAAATCATTTTTAAGGTTGAGTATATGGGCATTGAAAAAGTAACAAAATGTAGAAGGTTATCATGGAAAAAGCACTGAAAGTAACTAAAAGCCCCGAAACATAACAGTAACAAGAATAACTGTCATTTCTATTCTTTCATTCATTCACACTTGCAACATTTTGTGCCATTGTAATGGTCCAATTTTTCAGAGCATGTATTATTTATGTCTGTCCCACTATGGACTCCCATGTGGTGGGCAAACAAGACCATTTTTGTGCAAACACATTCATTTGCAGAGAGATTCCACTCCAATGATTACTGCAGTTCACAGCACAAGCCCACGAGGCCTGCAACAGTGAAGGCTGAGAGAGAAGAGCTAACACATTCAGCCTGAGTCACTTCAGCACTTCAACAGACAAGCTATGCGGGAAACATACATACACAGAGTAAAGGACCTGAAGAAGAAGACTGTGATATAGCATTTGCCTCAACGGGACATTACATACCGAGAGTGTAGGCAGGCTCTTTTAAACTGTTCTTTAGCTTTAAGAGAACACATTACAAAAGTCAGGTGGTGAGATGTGACTATTTATACCTTTTATACCTTTCGATATCTGAGAGGAAAAGGGCAGTCGGAAAGAAAGAGTTTGCAGTGCAAGGTGAAGTGAAGTCTCACACGCCTGTTACCCCTGGGTGTTGTAAACTGACACACAGTTAAAGGCTCTGACTGCAGGAAACACACAATCAACACCTAGGCAGGCTCTCCACAACTGCAAGACATAGTTAAACATCTCACATCGTTTATTTTAGAGACATTATAATAACCTATTTTGGTGTAATAATACGGTTAAATTCAGATGGGTTGTATTAAAAACAGTTCTTAAAAGAAAGTGCTTTCTAATATTCAACCAAACACTGAACAGGACACAATTATTTTCCCCCACCTTACCACCAGCATGCAAACGATCATGGACTCTTTCATTCATCATATGCAATGAAGCAACTAATTGTTTAAATGGGGGCAACAGAATCCAGACCCGGATATTGGTGGAGGTCTAGGGCAGTATTTCTGAATGACCTTTAAAAAAGACAGCAAGACACACACACACACATCTTTCTTTTTTTTTTTTTGGAAAAAGTTAATTTAGGGAAAACCAACCTGAAACTCAGCACTTTAATACTCGAAAGCATATAATGCAGTCTTGGTGAACGTTGCCTTCTTCAAGTTTTGTCAGGGGAAAGAAAACTTCAGTGTTTGATGCTTTCTAGGTTTGAATGATAGGTCCTCTACAAAAACGTGTTCTTCTTTTGAGAGATAGGCTGATGTACAAAAGAGCAACCCAAATTTATATAAGAGAAGACGTCGAGACAGACTGGGATGCGATAACATTGGTAAGCCTAAATAAATGTAATTATTTGCTCAATGGAAAAACAGTCATTCGTCCGTCTTATTAAACGCAGCGAAGAAAATAACATCAGATACAATAAACCGGATAATTGTCTCGAGGATAGTCCATCGGTTACAAGTGCAACGAGTTCTGTTCAGTTCACACAACGCATCCACCACGATTATCAGGCAGTCGTTCGTGAATAGAACATCGGATAGTGGTAAGCGGTGGTGAAATCTGTTATTTCTACCAGTCGCGAACAATCCTGATGTTTAAACGCATACAAAAATAACGTGGGTTATATAAATTCCGCTTCTCTATGTCCGATAGAAAAAAATATCGACAATGATCTGCTATCATGTAGACACGATGCAGCAACGATATACAAACCCAAACAGGTTATAAAGTGCGATTTACTTTCCAATGTCGAGAATAGATAAGGCTCGCTATATGGATGCATAACAGCTGCTAGCGATAAGTGTTCAGTTCGTTTAATTTGCGTCCGGACGGAGCTCTTCTTTCTCTCTCTTTCCCCTCTGTGTCCCCATTAAATTATTAGTTGTATTGACTCATCACTCCCCTTGCTGGTGCTGGCGCTGCTTTTGCTTTCCCTTTCTCCTCCTCATTTCAGAAGAAAATACCCCCAAAACAAGACGATTTGAACCGCATGTCGAGTCTTCAAGGCAGCCGCTCGTGACGCGATGTCCTGGCGGATAGGAGAACCGAAAATAAAGTAAAAAAGTGGAAAGAAAACAGAGAGGATGGTGCGATTTCCGGCTGGGCGCGCAGGAATTTTTAATCAGCTTGATTAGAGTGAGGCGGTTCTGCATTTATTACTGAATAACACACGCACATGCATTCAGGCGCGCAAATACACAATATTCGAGAGGCTACGCGAATGGACACTACACAGGACCATTATGGACAATGTTAAAATAGGCCGATTTAAACCCAACGTCACAGATATCCAATCTGTGAGAGCACAATAGAATAACTCATGCCATTTTGGCTATGTAGCCTACGTCAGTCCGGAGTAGCCTATCGACCCGTATTATTTTCTAAACAAACAAATAAACAAACAAACAATCAAAACCACAATTTAAATATCCCGACATAATGTCCTATTCGTGTTTTAGTCAGCTCCTATTATTTTCATGAACTTTTCCCATGATGGCTCGCCTACCATGAAAATGGAAATTCTGATACTAGCCTGTTAGTAAAAAGATAAAATACGTGATAGGTGTCAAACTATGTTCGCGTATAACTTAAGAGACCTCAACTCACATATCTGTCCTCCAGCTCAACATAGCCCACTGTCTTACAGAATGCAGCCGTGCTTTCCTGATAGCCTAATGATGGTACACGGTGCACTGCACACAGACCACTAGACAGCAGGCACGCAGGTGACAACGCAATGGTGAGCATTGCCCATCGTATTTTACTAAACAGTTCGGATTTCTCAACTGACAGCGCCTGACCACAAATTACAGCCATACTACACTCAGGAGCAAGGGGAGGATGAGGACGATCTTCCCAAAATCCTAGAGAAACATCCCAAAGGACGCCACTGTCAAGGCAGGTTACTTAAACCTCATGCGGAAGAAAGTACTGTCTAACGAACGTTGCTGTCTATTAGCCTGCAATATTAATACTGTATTACACTGGGTTGAAAATACTATTACTCACTTGGGAGTGTGCATAACACTGTTGTAAAATCGTGTATCAACCTAAAATGTACTGTTAGAATTGTCAAACAGAATCAAACTGTGAAATCAGTTCAATTTACAGTTCCGTGCACGCCCTGAGATAAGATACTGTTCTACATTAAAAAAAACAAATGTCAGTAGGAGACAAAAAACATAAGGAAATGTGTTTGTGTGAACGCGGAGACAGATTAGTTAGGAACTTGCATGCCAGGCATTCCGTCAACATTAACATGAAAAATAAAAACTTGTCTTTCCTTACTATCATTAACTTTGCTGGTAACTCAGAAATGTATTGCTAAGACAGTGATATGTGGTTTTCTCACCTTGCTGTCTTAAGATGAATGAAATACAGTACAAGTCAAATGTTTGGACCGATTTACCCATTCAAGTGTATAGGTAAGTGTGTCCAAACCTTTGACTGAAACTGTACATGTATGTTGCCCTGGATAACAGCATGTGATGAATGACTAACATGGAAAATGTAAGTGTAAAACAAGTTAGTCCATATTCAGAAAAAAAGCTAAACAGGAAGCCAGACAAAAGAGGAAGCATGAATACCTTGCAACCACTAGACACAGGCTTACATCACTAATATTATATATATATATATATATATATATACACACACACCCACACACATACATACATATATACACACATACATGTAGTGCTTGCTTACCTCTGGTCAAACATAATGAAAATGTTACATTCTAGAAGATCAAATGTTGCATATGTTATCATAAATTATTGTATGGCCCTTATATCTCCAAATATTTTAAGCCACTTGAAAAATCTAATCTAAAACACAAAACCGGTGAATAAAATATGTATAGGTGAGGATCCTAAATTGGTTCAACACTCATTTCAAGAAATATAACAGAAATACAAAGGAAATATGTGAAAGAAATACTTAGAAATAAAGTGATTAGCTTTATAAAAGTGGGTTTCTATCAGATTCCTAAGAGATGATACAGAGATGAGAGATATTGAACTCAAAGAAACTTTGAAGTCATACCTGGCTAAAGAGATTTGATCCATAGTGAATTTGATGGGTTTGTGTTAATAAAGTAAGGTGCATCATAATAAAGATACAAATGACAATGCAATATTCTGGGACTACTACTATGACAGTGTTTCTGCAGGTAATGTAGTAAAATGGTGTATCATGTTATTCATCATATCAATTGTTCTGAAACATGTTATTCCCTGCAAGGTTCTCTGTTTTTTTTTACATTAGGAACATTCAGAGATTATTCAAATTATTTTGACAGACAACATATGACACGTGCTGTTGGTTTGGTGTATACCTCATATCCCTCAGAGTGGGCATGGACATAAAAATAACGGCGAATGCGGGCTATAGTCGGGCAAAGCTCATTTTATCTGGCGTGACGCAAGCAGCCGCAGTCATTTCACTGTGATTGTGGGAAGCCATCAGAGAGCATTGATAACCCTGCCAGCCAGGTCCTGGCACTGCCAACAGGTGCTGCCACTGCCAGCGATGTTGGCACAAACATGGCTGTGAAAACCTTCTGACATCCAGAAGGGCACAGATTTGCACTGACTGCACCACTGAATCAACAGCACTGATTATCAATTAACATATAGGTTTTTGTATCAGAGAGAATACAATTATTTTCGCATAGAAATGTCTCTATCAATACCAACAGTACTGTACTGACCCTAACAGTACAAACACAAACCCAGGATTTACAAGGCCTAAGGCATGTGTTATTTGAACTTTGTGACAGATAGATTATGTTAAAGATAAGCAACTCACTATGAATGAATTAGTGGAATGTCAGGCACATCTTTCATAAAATAAACACAATGAATGCCTTTGGAGAAGCATCTCTGCTAAATGGTGTAATATTTGAGCCATATGATTAATTTACTAGACAAAGCAAGTATCAAGACACATGGCCATATTCAGAAAGAGGATTCCCATACATTTGTCATGTTTCAAAATCACCTGAGATCCTTTCTATTTGCTCTTTTATTTCACCACATCACGCAGCTTTACAGTGAATGCTGACACTAACGTTATCTACTGCATTGCAATTCAAACCTGAAGCCCTCGCCATCTATCACTTTTCATTTTAATAAGTATAACCTACTCATAAACATGCCAACATCCTGTAAAACAAAGAGACGTGAGCAAATGCACCGTTGTTGGCTTAGTCTTATTTGTTGTTCCAGACAACAAACGCATCATTGCATATAGTCTGTAGGTGTTGTGATGTCTTCATGCTCACTACTTTAATGGGCATTAATACGATTATTTGGATTATATTCTACAAATAAGTCTGCCTGCATCTTAGCCGCATGTAAATACAAACAGCATGGGCTAATGCTGTCATTGTAGACCTTAGCTAGCTGCATGCGCACAGTCTGAAGTATTAATATATCGGGAAGCACACAAACAAACAAGTCACAAAAAAGACAATGATGATTTAAATAATTAATGTATGATAATAATAGTCTGTGAATCGGTTTAACCATTCTTAAAGTACATAGATTGTCTTTCCACTAATGAGCCCCTGTATATACAGTAGTAGGTACTGTATATGGGGATGAGTGGGTTCAAGGGTTTGCATTAAGAGTGTCAACAACAAACCAATTACCGGTCACATGAAAACATGAAGAGCGAGGTGCCCAGTGTTAAAGTACTTAAATTAAATTTAAGTTCATAAAAAAAAAAATCTAAAAACAATTAAAAAAAATCTAAGAAACAGAGATCCATTAAGTATTCAGTTATTATGCAAGATTTTCCACATTATTTGACCATGGACATAATGTTCTCTAAATTCAGTTGGTTTTATGTTTTCTATCGATCAAAGAGAGTGAATCAATCCTACAGTAAGTATGGATTTCAATTAAAAGTGAAGGAAGGCAAATAAAAAGTCAAATGAATCCAAGTACCTAGTTATTTTATAATCAGGGAGTTGTCCGAAACAGACCCTGGACTATGTCCCCGCCTCTTACTTTTCTCTGATCAGGCCTCTGTCTGCCACGTCGCTAGCACCAACAGAAAAAAGAACGTGACGATTTCAAGATGCGGCAAGCACTTGAAAAACACACTATCTTGTGTCACAGAACGGAACTCCAATGCTTACCAGTAGCACATGTGGTGTACACTGTACAACCCTCCACAAACAGGTATTCACATATTTCTCGGTATCCGAGATTCAACGGTTCTCTACTCGGCCCCGTGTCAGGACCTATATGCTGCACAAGGTTAAAGCCGCTGTGTGGACCTACTGCCACTGTTACCCAAGCGACAGCGGTGCCACGGCGACGGCAGGTCATGAATAACAGCCTACAAGGTCCCTGCTCGTTTTAGCCTGCCCACAGGAATCTGTATTAATCATTCAAAGGGCTGTTGAGAGGAGTTCCGTTTATCAGCTTGTCGGCTTGTTTAGCCCCCCTCCCCTTTATCAAATTATAAAACAAAATCAAGCATAGGACAATCAACCGGCACCAGTTTCGGGGCCTTGGAAATGACTTTTTTGTCACTGGTTGGACGGACCAGGGCACATCACATGTCTGAATAATTACAACTCTAATTTCTGCCTCGTGGATTGCAACATATAAACAATTAATAGAGTTAGAGAGATGGAGTTGTGTGTTTCGGATTGAGACACTGAAGATGGCTTTGTCCATACTTTGTTGTGAGGACACACAGTGGGCAGGAGGCTGGAGACGGTGGAAAGGTTGCCATACACCCTGATGTGGAGGACATCCCAAAGGACAAAACTATGGCTGGTGGTGGAGAACTCTTAAGAGGGTTAAGTGAATGTGGGCAGGTGATATGAATAATGTTACACAAAAAGACTAGCGAGCCAAACACTTCATAGGCCCGGGTGGGAGCGCTGAATAAGGAGTGCAGACTTGTCAATGCAGTTTTATCTACATATTTTCTCCTGCACATTTAATCTGCAGTCAAAGGATGCATCATCCACCACTGTACAAAACATTTGATAAGGGAATGGTTGAGTGTGTGTTTTGTGTGTACAACGGAATACAGTATCGGTTGAAATTGTTTCATCGAAGTATGTGGGTGGGTATTAACAACCTGATCTTAGCAGGATGCGCATTCCACCAAAGCACTCGTTTCCTTTTTTGTTGCATTATTAGAACAAAGGATTCAGAAAAACCTACACAGATCGGATAATGACAAGCATAAAAATAAAACACAATAAAAAAAAAAATCATGAAATCAAAACACATGTTTTGCCGGAAATAATGTAGTTTGAATTGTATAAAGTTCAAGGTATCTGTATTTAAAATGGAATTTTTTTGCGTACCATGAAGCATGCTACAAATTGCTATTCTAATTTTACAGAAATGTCATTTTGCCAAACTGTGACAAAGTCGACATGATGGACTTTGGTTATTTATCTCTATGGAGAGACAGGCTTTCCATTCAACCAAAGAGTGACAATTGTAAGGACCAAAAAACAATGCAAGCTTTTATGGTTAAGCCAAGGAATCTGGATCAACAGTATGCAAAGCATATGCCAGAATAAATTGTTTTCAACATGCCGGGACAACATAGCCCCTTTTTAAAATAGTCACATAATAACAAAATGAACAGTGGTGTAACTGCAGTTGCATAAAAGCATGCATCCAGGGTGGTATGTCTGTAATTGTCAGCCCTTTTATTTTTGACACTGAGCCCTGGAATGTGCAAACAATCCCTATTAAGAAACAGACCTTTTTTTCCCCAACTGGTTGCAGCATGTCATCAAAAAGTATCAGAATCATTGTTACCTTTCTTCTCTATTAGCAATCATAACAGACCCATTTCAGAGGAGGTGGAATCTCCAAAGAGCCACACATTAAAAAAAAACGAGACAGGCCTCTTATTTACTGGCGACAGTCTAATAAATGCATTTGCTGGCAGCTAAACAGGTATTTACTTTGCTCCCTACCACAGGTATAATTTCACTGTTTGCTGAGCCGTTATTTTGCTACAGTGTTAATTATCGAGGGTGGTAAAGACGATTAATGGTTTTACCCTAGATATCAGTCTCAGCACAGCAAGACACAACCCACAACTCTAGACTCTCCAAATACTTGGCGGTATGAATTTTAATAACGTAGAGATCTTCGTAGGAGGTATTTTGAAGGAGCCCAAAACTCTGTTAGCTACACCCTTACCTGAAGCCATCCTCTAGCCGCAAATGTTTTGACATTTTACCATTTAGAATCAACATGTTGTTGTTTGTTTCCTCAAATAAAACCACTAAAAGGAGCGTGAATCGAAATTAGTGAATAATTCAGTTTGAAACATCAATGTTGTTGAGTGTCATTGAGCC
The DNA here is from genome assembly GCF_011004845.1 of Esox lucius. Classification (NCBI taxonomy): domain Eukaryota; kingdom Metazoa; phylum Chordata; class Actinopteri; order Esociformes; family Esocidae; genus Esox; species Esox lucius. The sequence goes on along the minus strand of NC_047588.1, from coordinate 13,305,971 downwards.
TTCATCATGTGTTTTCCAGGAGAGATGTCTCATCAGTGGCCAAGTGAAAACCTCTACTGTGCTTCCTAATTGGTCTCTTAGGGTCAGGGCATGAGTGGAAATTATAACATATTACTAACATGTTCCTATATATTAATATGTCTATTTAATCTAACTTCATTAAGCCTCAACTTTTGATATTTCTGTAGGGATGTCAACTAAAAAAGCATTATGAGTTGCACATGTTAATAGGAGTAACCAACATGAGCCTGTTATGTCTCCGGTTCCCTTAGTCTTCTCCAGTATGCTAAAGCAACCTGACAAATTAAGTGGCAATTATGGGAGATGTGATGCAAAAGTGCCACAAGGATGACTAGGGTGAAGAAGAGAAGGACAGATCACCTGTGGTGTTTCTAACAGATCTCAAAGACTATGATTTCCTGCCATTACTGATCAGCCAATGACAAAGACCGAAGATGTGCACTTTCACTTTGGTGTCCTTAAACACTAACCTGACCTTTATTAGCCTCAAAAACATCTACAGCCACAGACTATTTCTCTGTATTTTTTGGTCCTTTTTTTCCCTCTATAATTGATCGCCTTATGGTCATTATTAAATGTCGAAGGAATTTGCTAAATGGTCTGTGAACATGAAACAATTAAGGCACAATGACGGACTTCTTCTAAGCGTTACTATTGGATCGGTGTCCTGTTAGGTATTCGGACATTCAGCACTGTGCTCCCCATCTGACTTGTGTCGTCGCTGTGAAATTAGGTTAAGTGAACAGAGATTTGGGTAAAACATCAAAAGGACATGTGTGTGTGTGCCACTTTCACAATGGCTATGTGTTAAGACGCATTGTAATGAGCAGACGGTGAGACTGAGAGGACTCAGAGCAGCGTGCAACGTTCAACATACAGCCTTTCATCTAGAGCAGGACTTACAAGAAGTGACACGGCCGCTCAGACAGGAAAAGGGCTGGGACATTGTTCTGTGAAATACTGACCAAAATAACCACAACACCTACAAACGGTGTAAGATTTGACAAGCTCTGATCACCTTTATTAAAACCTGGTCCTCTCCAGCCCATGTTGTTGAACCTGCACTTTAAATTACCGGACCAGAGAACACTGCATACAATCAGCAGTGGAAAGAGTTATCCTCTAGATGCGTCTAATTGATGAATTCCACAGAATAACAAATTGAATAGGCATATTAAACCATTTACAGATAACAGACATGCAAACAACATTACTTGAGACTATAAAACTATAAAAGTACTTAAAATCTAACTGGAAGGTTACTTAAAACTGTATGGCAACTACAGATCTCCATATCCAGTTGATTTTATATTATAATGATTTTAATTTCCATGTTACCTTTTGTCCCTGTGGATATTTATTCTTCTCAGTCTAAATTATGAATACATTAATATATTAACGATTGCATTAATTTACTAATATTAGGTGATATAAATATACCATAACACATTTCAGGCTGAAATAATAGCTGATTTCACTGATTCTTTCTACAGCAGCAATGCCAGTGGTTAAGTCATCTCAAGAATCTAAGACATATTGAGATGTGAAAAGAGTCTGTTGTGAACCTGAAGAAAACCACAACACACCTATGCCCACGCAATCTCACAACTGTACACTACTACTTCCCATAACTGTTCTTACTGGAAACCCCTTATGTCAAACAACTTAGGGCCATCATTACTTTCACCTAGTATGCTTACCCTCAGTTTCAAAAGTGCGGTATGACAATTAAATTAAACTTAATATATATAGAGTTTATAATTATTTTTGCTTTACTTTTAATGTTTAGCTTATGTTAGAATACAAAGGACAACGTTATCTGGATATGGGGGGTCCCTGCAAATGCACCGAACATGGCCTGTTGGTTATAGGCTACTTAGCCTACACTTGCAACTTTCAAAACGTTATGAATATACAAAAGTAATATACAACTGAGGGGGGAACTATTAACTTCTCAAATAGGGCTTTCACGACATTGATATCTATGACGTGCTACTGCATCGCAATAAAGGGGATACTTGCTTTTCTACTGTTACTACTCCTAGACATCACTCAAAAGGTAGGCTACATCGTGGAACTAAAAATGTTAGAAAGTAGTTTGCTTGTGGCCGCATCAGCGATAGCAGTACGTGAAACCGTATAACCTTCTTCAAGTCAGGAATATGACGAGTTATTTTGAACTAAACAGAAAGTGATTCATAACTATAGACATGCATGTATTATAGTAGCCGCCTATATTTAAATAACCTAAATCATGCTCTCGGCACGTTGCGACTTTCTAAATAAGCGAAGAGATGCTACACATGCTTACATTTATGTTTACAATACAATAGCCTATATTTGCATACGCGTTGGGATTAGGATATAGATAAGAGTCTGAAAATACAGTCTTATTAAACCTAAGTTCTACAGTCAGTTCTACTGTCAAAGTCGACTTCAGTTCACTCCAGGGTCACACATAGCCTACCTACGTCCAATATCTTCAAAAAAGAAAACGACGGACATTCCTGTCTGACGGTGCAGCCTACAAAACAGCAATAGGTTTTGCTGAATTTATGTGAAAAAAACATGAATTCAGAAGAAAATGTAACTATACCTTCAAAGTTAGCAGTCGCCGGAAAGCCTCTTGTTTTCCATCAAAAGTTTAGAATTCTAATAAAGTCTGCTCCACCTTGACGGATCCAAAGTGCTCGAAAAAGTCATACGGTTAAGAGGGTACACGAGCTGTCAAAAACGCACCCGCTAAGACTGCGCGAAGCTGAACTTCGGAGAGCCAGTGTGAGCAACGTGTGCTGCGTGAGTGGGCTAGAGTTGAGTAGCGGCATGAGAGGAGGGTTTCTTTGAGAGGGTGGCAGGTAAACGAACCGCCCCTCCCCGTTTCTGATGCTCAAATCGATGATTTGCCAGCTGTGGCGCAGCTTGTCTCGTGCCCCACTTTGGTTTTTACAACGCTCTTCTCCCGGCGCGCTCTCCAGGGAGCTCTACGCGGTAACAGCAGAGAAGAGCCGACTACCAGTATAGCGTTCACACATTCATTTCCATATTTACACGCAACATGTTTTGGTGTAAAGAAAACGACTGATAAAATAAAACATTGTGTGCTCATAAGGTAGGCTACATTTGTTTCAGGGTGCATAACCTCTGATTTTACAATAGTTAATGGCAATCAGACCATTCACATTCCGGTAGTTTAAGCTATATTGTTCTAACTCTCGAATTGGTCCAGCCTGATAAAGGATACAGCTCTTGAGGCTTCACAGTGGTTTATATTATTGGTATCAAGTTTCAAATCAATTACAGTAACGGTTATCATAGTCTAACATTTAATCTTTGGTTAACCAAACCAGTGATAAAATAACCATTCAATGTTTCGTATTCAACAATCTCTGTTGAAAAGAAGATATTAAAAACTGCTTGGCCAATAGTCTATGCGAGGAAAACTTGTGTAACGGCTTTTGCATTGCAAGGATAACACGCACCATGGAATAACTCCCAAAAAAAAATACATAGCCGACTTTTTTAATATATAGAATGTTTGCCTTTGGTATTTTACCTAGGTCAATATCGACAATATAATTTGTCTAAAACTGCAAGGAGTTGCTTTTGGAGTCAAAACAGCCTATAGCTGAAAATTGCGCATTAATGGCACATGGCATAAATCGTTTTGCACTAGATAAATGCTCTAAAATTCAACCGAATTCGAGTTTCTATAGCATTTCATTTCGTAAATAATTTTCCTCATATGTTTCCAGTTAGAAAACTGAAATAAGTATTTTCTAAATGCCACAGGATTCCCTGCATATAAAATAAGTTTTAACATATACCCAAGCCATAGTCTAAAGTCACACCGCTTTGCACTGTTGAAAACATTTTGCTCATGTAAAAACGTGCGTAATGCAATGCACATTAATATAGAAAAATACATGATTGCAACTTTTTGAATGTTGTAATTAAACTCCACAGCAAACGAACGGAACGTATGAAAAAACAATAAAAACGAAAACAGACTAATTTCCAAAATATGTAATCTAGTGTATGGGCAAGAGGAATTTAATTGTAGAATTGACACTCCTCGGAATTTGGTATGTAATATTTTTTGTGAGTAGAACATTTACCAAATTCTAGAATGGGTAAAGTCTTATCCCAACAATGTAAGATGACATCTATCCCTCTCTCTTTTTCTCAGGTGTGCGTGTGTGTAGTATTTAACGTGAAAAAAAATGGGGATTTTGTTCTTGTCCCCATCTGGTCTTGTTTAGGTTTAGGGCAAACGTTAGGGTTAGAATTAGGGTTAGGCATTACTCTTTGGGGTTTTGGCATTGATTAGGCTAGGTTAAGTTAATGCATAAATGTTAGTTTTTTTAGGTTACGGTTAGAGTTTTGGTTAAAGACAAGGGAAGGGTTAGGATAAGTAAAAGTAGGATTTCTTAAGGAAAATCAACTTTGGAGTCCTTATTTAGAATGCTAAGGAAACCTGTATGTGGTTGTGTGTGTGTGTGTGTGTGTGTGTGCGAGCGTGTAAAATTCATTGTCTGGACTAAATGATAGACAATTTGATTGAGTTTTTTAATGTGCACACAGAGCTACCAGTAGCTGCACTGCTTCAGCAGGTGTGCTGCAATGAGGCTCTGCAGCTCAGCCATAATGCAGTGAACTAAATTGAAGAAGAAAAAACACAGCATAACAAGCATAAAATTACTTTACTGGTACTTTGAACCAAGTAAAACTGACTGTGTATACTGTTAGGATAACTATTTAAAATGTTTCTAGTTTTTATATGGATGCAGGCTCACTGGTCTTTCTTTTAAGGCACAACAAGAAATACTTCTCAGAAAAGTAGATTTGTTGTGGTTTTGGGACTCCACAAAAGCCATGCTAGTTTCATAATGAGTTATATCCAAAATCTACATTTCAAAAAATCTGTTTCTCCATATGATTCACAGTTTCCTGCACTCTCATGGGAGTATAAAGTGACTTCCAAAGTGACAGTTAAAGGGATTTAGAGTGTACTTTGTTTACTATTATTTCATGTTGAGTTTGGATGTAAAAGTAAAAAATATGGATAAACAATTTATGTATATTTACTCAAATGTAGGCTATCCTCCACCTGATTAGTTGCTGAAGCACTGGATGGTTTATCTCAGTTTGGCCACAAGAGGGACTACAGTGATGTTTGTGGCAGGCGTACCTAACGTGGCAGGCGTTGAAGAAACGCTTGAGCCATGTTCCAATATCCTGTTTTGAAGTCTAAACGGAAACTTGGTTGAAGACAACTGTTTACCTAAAAACATATTTAAAAGTTTGATTACCCCAGAGTAGGTTATAGTAGACCATTGGCAGAACTCAGAGAATCAGAACAGAAAACGTATTCTCCCAATAATCCTGGTTTCTCACCCCTCAACCAGATTAAAGACATTTTCTTTTGGTTCTTGGTAAAAAATTGTAATTGTATATAAAAATAATTGTAATATTTATAGAGATGGTATATGTTAACGGTGAGTATTAAAGAAGTATTATTAATTTTCCAAATAGCAATGATAATGAATATCATCAACTACTCACACTGAGGTGTGAGGTGTGAAAGTGAAGACTTCACCAATCATGATCAAGGAACACCATGGGCTTGGTCCATTAAAGATTTCAATTCTCTATGTTTTCCTGAAGACCGTAAACTGTACTTTAAAGATTACAAGGATTCAACACCCCTGAATTAATCTTTCCAAACAACTTAATGGCAAGACATCATTGCATTTCCATCAAGTGGGAATGCTTTAATTACAGACTATTAACTACTGAAGGCAATTTGTCTAAAAAGATGCCTATAAGCTACAAGTCAGACGTCTCATCTAAATCTGGAATGTGTTTTATTGTTTTGATTTTGCAGTTACAGTTTACTGCTCGCTTGAGTTACTCTTTTATAATTAGCTGCTTGTTCACCTTTCATGCTTTAACAAGACTTCCTGAGGATCCCAACTACCACTTCAATTTGTCTTTTCCAGCATTTCAGTTTGTTTTCTGATCATTGTACCATTTCAGTGGCTGAGTTGCCTTTATTTCCCCCCCTTAGAAATCAAAAAGGGAATTGTAGCTCCATACTTCGGCCCTACCCTGTTGGCATTCTAGCCTCTACTTCCACCCAAATCTGTGTGGGGCAATGGGACCTTTATTTTTAACTGGATGTGTTCTGCTGTGTTAAACCTGCTCACAGCCCAGATAAAACGTTATTATCCTCATTCATCTGCTCCCTTAACATGCTGCTGTACCCTTAGGGAGGACTCTGAAGACAAGAATCAAGCAGAACAATACGCTTGACCCACAGAGGCCCTATCCAAACCACATGTGCATAATATGCACTAATGGTATTTCAGTCAGCCACTTTCTGGGTTCTTAATAAAAGTAAAACTGTTTATCACTTATTTTTGTCTACTGGTTGTTCAGGCCTTATAAATGTCAGGTAAGTATATTGCTATAAACTGCCTTCATTTAGTATTCAGACCACCTTACTTTCTCCACATTTTATGTTATAGAATTAAATTATAATTGATGAAATATGTATACTCTATATATGTACACATATACATATATATATATATATATATATATATATATATATATATATGTGTATACATATACATATATATATATACATATATATATATATATATATATATATATATATATATATATATATATATACTATGTTATGGTATATTGAAAGTGTGAGATATATATATATATATATATAATATCTCACACTTTCAATATACCATAACATAGTATATATATATATATATATATATATATATATATATAATATATATATATATATATATATATATATATATATATATATATATATATATATATATAATATCTTATGTACCAAAGGAATTCAGACCATTTGCCTTGACCTTCCAAACTGAGCTGAAATGCATACAGAGTGCTTTGATTATGCTTGAGATTGGAATTCATCAGTGGCAAATTGATTGGACAGGATTTATAAAAGCAAGCACCTGTTTATATAAGATCCTACAGGTCACAGTGCATACCAAAGGAAAAACCCAGTCATGAAGTCCATGGAACCCACTGTAGCCTCTGAGATTTTGTCAAGGTTAAATCCTAAAGCATTGAGTGTTCCCAGGAACACAGTGTGCTCTATTACATTGAAGGGGAAGAAGTATGGAACCGCCAAGTCTCTTCCTAGAGCTGGCCATCCAGACTAACTAAGTCACCTTTTAGGAAGGGTTATGGTTCATTAGTTTGGGGGTGATCAAAAACACAGTGCCCCTCTAACAGAGTTTTTCTGCAGGGATGGCCAAAAAGGACAATCATTTCTGCAGCACTCCATCAATCAGATCTGTTTGGTCGAGTGGCTAGACAGAAGCCACTCATGAGTAGAAGGCATATGACATGGTCCCTGAAGGACTCTAAAATCATGAAGAATAATAATCTCTATTAGGCTTGAATGTCAAGTGCTATGTCTGGCAAAAAATGAGGCCCGATCATCACCTGCCGAATATATTCTCTATGGTGAAGCATCATGCTATGGGGATGCTTCTCAGCGGCATGGAGACTGGTAAGGACTGACGAAAGAATGGGGCAAATACAGAAAGGTACTTGAAGAAAATCTGATCCAGAGCTCACAGGACCTAGGACTGAGGCGAAGATTCATCTTTCAGCACGACAACAACCTAGCACACAGCCAAGGCTACAAAGGTGTGGCTTCAAGAGAAGTCTGTGAATGTCCTTGAGTGGGCCAGCTGAAGCCTGGCCCTCATCCCCATTGAACATTTGTGAGCAGACCTGAAGATCCCAGTTCACTGAGTATTGAATAAAGTGTCTGAATACTTATGGGCATGAGATATTTCAGTCTTTTATTTTCAATATAATGTCACAACTTTTTCCCTCGGGAGGTATTGTAATTAGTTAGAACATTCAACATGGCAGGTGATACCCTTATTCTATCACTTTCATGGCTATCCTTCCAAATCTTCTTTTGCTAAGCCTGGGCTTCCTAGACTATATACAGTGGATATAAAAAGTCTACACATCCAAATGGCAGGTTCTTGTGATCTAAAAGAATGAGACAAAGATAAATCATTTCAGATATTTTTCCACCTTTAATGTGACCTATAACGTGAACAATTCAATTGAAAACAAACTGAAATCTTTGAGGGGGAAAAATTAAAAACTCACAATAACCTGATTTTATGTGTGCACACCCTTTAACTAATACTTTGTTGAAGCACCTTTTGATGTTATTACAGCACTCAGTCTTTATGGGTAGGAGTCTATTAGCATGGCACATCATGACGTGGCAATATTTGCACACAATTCTTTGCAAAAGTGCTCCAAATCTGTCAGAATGCGAGGACATCTCTTGTGCACAGCCCTCTTCAGATCACCCCACAGATGTTCAATTGGATTCAGGTCTGGGCTCTGGCTGGGCCATTCCAAAACGTTAATCTTCTGGTGAAGCCATGCTTTTGTAGATTTGGATGTGTGATTTGGGTCATTGTTGTGCTGAAAGGTGAACTTCCTGTTCATTTTAAGCTTTCTAACAGACGCCTGAAGGTTTTGTGCCAAAATTGCCTGATATTTGGAACTGTTCATAATTTCTCCACCCTGATTAAGGCCTCGGTTCCAGCAGAAGAAAAACAGCCCCAAAGCATGATGCTGCCACCACCATGCTTCACTGTGGGTATGGTGTTCTTGGGTGATGTGTAGTGTTGTTTTTGCACCAAACAAACCTTTTGGAATTATGGCCAAAAAGTTCAACCTTGGTTTCATCAGACCATAACACATATTCCCACGTGCTTTTGGGAGATTTGATGTTTGTTTGTGCAAGCTTCAGCCAGGCTTGGATGTTTTTCTTTGTAAGAAAAGGCTTCCGTCTTGCCACCCTACCCCATAGCTCATTCATATGAAGAATACGGGAGATTGTTGTCACATTTAGCACACAGGCAGTACTTGCCAGAAATCCCTGCAGTTCCATTAATGTTGCTGTAGGGCTCATGGAAGCTTCCCTGACCAGTTTTCTTTTTGTCTTTTCATCAATTTTGGAGGGACATCCAGTTTTTGGTAATGTCTCTATTGTGCCATATTTTCTCCACTTAATGATGACTGTATTCACTTGTTCTATTGTATATCTAATGCTTTGGAAATTCTTTTGTACCCTTCTCCTGACTGATCTATCAACAATGAAATCCCTCTGATGCTTTGGAAGCTCTCTGCGGACCATGGCTTTTGCTCTGAGATGCAACTAAGAAAATCTCAGGGAAATCCTACTTGAACAGCTGATCTTTATTTGTGATTAATCAGAGTCACTTTAAATGATGGTAGGTGTGTAATGACTTCTATTTAACATGAGTTTGATTGGTTGATTCTGAACACAGCCACAACCCACACTTATGCAACCAGGTTATTGTAAGGTCTTATTTTTCATTTTTCCCCCTCGAAGATTTCAGTTAGTTTTTCAATTGAATTGTTCACATTATAGGTCACATAAAAAGTGTAAAAGGTTCTGACATGATTTATCTTTGTCTCATTCTTTTACATCACAATAACCTGGCATTTTAACAGGGCTGTGTAGACTTTTTATATCCCCTGTACATCTGTTTATTTAATTTATCCAGGGCCGATGTTTCATGATTTGTGTTTCATTATTATTTCCTCACATTATTAATTTCGATAAATATTTGTATTTCTTTATTATTATTTCATACACAATACCAGTTTGTAGACATTTCTAAGACAACATCTCCATTGACCATCCTGTCTTGATTCCCATGTGCTATATACCTTCTATTTATGCTTTGGTATTTTACATGAATTCAATGACCTAGTATCCACAGATTATACATTAAAGATATATTAATTGCCTTTGATAGCAGTATTATTACATTTTTATTTATGGCAATGTGTTTCCAACTTGCCCAGCAGTACTATTGGTCAGGATAACCTTTGACCAGAAACACACAGTGTACAGGAAAATACAGGAATACAGTAGGTGTTCTAATGATGTCCTAATCATAGCAGAATCTGCAAAGCTGAGAGGTCCAATGGCCCAAGACAAACATTATAGTGGTGACAAGAATGGTAAATGATCATTTAAATTGAAAAACCTGCTGGGTTTACTCAGGTGCTATTTTGTGTTCTATACCCATTCTTGGTCTGTCACATCTGCACTACCTGAAACACAGGACAAAGCCATGTTCTTTCAGTTATTAGAATCATGGGACAAAATGTGATTTATATGTAAAAAACTCACTTGTTCAGTTATTAGTAGGCTACAAGGGGAGTTTACAGTATGCCAAAACATTCCATTGATGATTACAGTAAGTTCCATTGATTAACTGCCAGTAGTTGAACCTTATCTAACCCCACAGTCCTCTCTCCTAGCTGCCTCGTCTGACATGTCTGCCAATACAAAGCAATTGAGTCCCCACAATGCCCCTCTCTGTTTGACATGCATCTCAACACAGCACGCTAGTCACAGCAAGACATACAGTATCTTCAAGGAGAGTCTATTAGCCGTGCTTAATTAAACTAATGTGATTAGACAGATCCAAACTCAGAGCTGAATCGTTGATAAGGAAGCGGCCATGAGAGTAGTGTGGCCGCTTCGCCTGGATAGACATCATTAATGGCACCTATTAAACACAGCAATATGCTCCTCGCCAAGCTTCAGCGCTTGTGTGGATAATATTTCTATTTGTGAATAAAATGCTTGGGATGTACCTTTCTTTATCAAAAGTTCTAGTAACATGGAAAGTTTGTGACTAGAAAATTACATGAAAACATTGGTTGGGCCCAAAGGATGCTTTCAATCAATGAGTGATGAACACCAAAGGATCATTTTCTGTCATTATTTCATTAGTTTGGAGTCACTGAAAGTTTGCGGCGCTTTAGGAGTAATTAGTAATCACTCATTTTAACTTTCTCCCAATTACCAACACATAATGCACTGTGTTACTTACAAAACGAATAGGAGTTCCATATTATAACTGTAGGCCTAGAGTATATTGAAGAAGCCAGAAAATGTCTGGTAGCTCTGTCCATTATCAGAGTCCAAAAAGTAACAGGGGAGGACATTGAGTTCCAATTTGAACTCTGTCTGCCCTTGCATCTCAGATTATAAAGGTTGAAGTCATTTAACAAAGAACTCATTACTACAGTAACTGGCCAGCTAAAATAAAGACATCTCAGACATAGGCTTTCTTAACAATGGTCTTCCTATCCAATCTCAGACTAAAAGGAGGATTTCTGACCAGGCATAAAGTAATATGCCCTCATATGTTATTGGGTCACTCGCTATTGAAGTAATGAGTTCACTGATGGTTCCCTCATAGTTTACATACACAATTACCATTAGTCAGACTTTTCACATTTTTTTTTCAAAAAAATCTCTCTGAATAACATAGATCATAACACGTTCAAATTGTTTGAGAGTAGAGTAAGACGTCTTTGACGATCATGTGCAGGGAGTAGAATATACCTACATGTATATATATTTATACATTATTAGATGTTGAGGACCCACGTCAAGTCATAATTATATAGAAATGGAATGCATGCCGTAACCATGGCAATGTCTGTAGGCGCTAGGGCACACCTGTGCTGAGGCCAATCAAAGGTAGGGTGGTGTGGTGGGGGCGCGGAAGGGAAGAGCGAGCCAATGAACTGCAAGTGTCAGCTTCATTATAGCCATCAAAACACTTCAGCCTAGCATTTAGCATTTAAGACCTGATTCAATTAACATTTGTCTAAGAAGATAAATAATTAAGACAGGAAAAAGTTTCAATGTCAAAAACAACTTGTTGAGATTCTCCTTTTCCCAGCTCAATGACGTAGCTATATCATCAGTGTAAAACTCCTGTGCAACCATTAAATGTCTTTGCATGTTGGTCTAATGCCTGAGTGATATAATCCTATGTGTAAGGTAATACTGGATCTTAGCTTTCATACTGTCTGTGTCTAACCTTATCTTATGCCATCCTGTTTTAGTCTTTAGAATCGGACAGGGCGTGAAATGCAGACGTCGGATACTACGCATCCTTTAGGTCAAGATGTCCATAGCTAGATCATTGCTGGTGTCAGTGTTAGCGCTGTCTTCTTCCCAGCTCAGCCATACACTCACCCTCCATCCTCCTGTACTCCACGTTGTTTCTGACAGCAGCTTAGCCTCCCTCCTCTCTCCCATTAAACTCAACTAGGGGGTGTGGAGGGCCCTCGGGGTGCGAGCACGCCCCTCCCCCCATCCCTGGTTGCCCTCGGTGACGGTGAAAGAAGTCTGTAATTGCCACCTCGTCAGACGGCTTAATTAAGACCAGTATTGTCTGTGCAGCTGAACTGCAGAGGATGGAAGGAGAGAACGGAGGAGAGGAGTGAGAGAGAGGAGCCACAATGCAATTACTGCAATGCTGTGACAGGTGGAGCCTGCATTCACTCTGTCTATGGGTCCTCAGTGCATGCTGGGAGTACCAGGATACCCGCATCATTTTTCACCCCCCTGTCATTAGCTGGTAATGATTGGATTATTTTGCAGATGAATTGTGGTATACGTCTTGTTCACAAACACTTACTAGTGATATTAATCAAAACCATCAAGGCAAAGCAGTCAGAGGGAATAAAAAAAACAACATGTCTGAATTAAAAATTACAGTAATCCCTCATCAATGTGTTTTTAACCCCATGGTTATGTTTGTGTGGGGGGTGGCGCGGTCTCGTTTGAATTATGTTGTTACTTGTGACAGTTCTTGTGAAATGATATACACATCCAAGTAATTATCTTTAAGGGTCATAAGTCCCACAAAGGACTTATTGCTACAACAATAGACAGACAATGGAGGAAGCAGAATGCTGATCACTACGTTTGATTCGTATGTACCTTCTGAAGAGGTGAGATATACAAGGTTGAGGTATTGTTAAATGACTGGTGCCTTCCAGTTGATAATGTGACTTAAACTGTCAATGAAACCAGTTTAAATCATCTAAACCCAGAATTACATTTGACATGACTGCATTCTAAACTTGAATACCAAAATCCCCATTATTCTTCATTTTGTATGGATCCATTTGACCAAGTTGAGAGAAAACAGCAGTATTGACTTGAGAACTGAGCGACGGATGTGCTGTGAAGGCAGCTGAGAGCCACCCAAACTTTTCTCTCTCCAGCAGGCTTCCTCCAGCTAACGCATTCCATTCATCTTTATACAATTATGCGTGACTGACATAGCCCTCGGTGGAGAGGTATTACAGCCATCCACTGCTCTGAGGAGGGACCCATGCCAAGCGCTTGGGTTGGCCGAGAGCCCCCAGAGAGGCCGGGGCTTAGTTTCCACAGGCCAGTAAGCCCACAGGCCCCGTAGCCTAGGGAAACGTAGTGAATCGCAGTAGCACCTTGGCAGTGGTGCCCCTCTAGCCTTAGGACTGCTAGCGCTAAAAGACGGCTAATGGTGGCCAAATACAGAGCGAGTGGGTCTTGGATATTGGGGGAGTGTGTCTTTAGGTTCATCTGGATTGACGTCGATAAGGAGCCTCAGCCATTCTTCTCTGCCAATCACGGCCCTGCGCGGGATGGGAACCGGTGTGACGGCGGGTGTGTGTGAGACGGCGGCATACGATTGGGGACTGACAGCCTGGATGCCAGGAGTGAGTGACGCCACACCAAAACATTCCTTTCACCGACAGCTGAGGCGCGGTCAACACCGCAATAAAACTCAAGCCCTGAAGTCTTCCCCTCCTCTTCGCTGAGAGGCCGTCAGTGAAAGCATAGTTGCCCCATGGAAAAGGTGGGACATGAGAAGATACCAAGGTGCATTACATGGAAAATGGAATTATAAGTGGCAGGTTGACAAAAAGAGAGGGTTGTAAAACGTTTGATAAATACATCAATGCGACTGCACCGAAATGTTTCTGTCCCATTTCATGTGACTGTTTTGCCTAAAGAGAGGAGAATTTGGAACATTGGAGTGTCCCTGAAAGTCGTCAGGCTTACAGAATAAGCCATGAGCATTGGATACAGGTTTTTTCTATGGTGGGGGGTACATTTTTTCTGGGGGTATTTTTCTGGAGAAGGCACGCTGAATGGAAACAGATAAGTCCATGAAAGCTATTCAAACAAACGTGTCAACCAGTCACTCATACTAAAGTATGCCTTTCAGCCAGTCTAAGGATTCCATATTTCAGCTCATTTCAGAGGTTGCAGGGTACTCAGCCCTTAGAGCCCAGATACTCCACTAAAGGCTTAAGTGATGACATGGAATGATTATGGCACAGTTAAATAGTAGGTGTAATGAGCTAATTAGCCCTATTGACACCCATGGCTGTCTCAGTGGTAGAGCAGGTATCCTTTACACACTTGTTAATCACAACAGATAACACCATTTAACCCTGAGATGTTAAACCCGGGCCTATGAGACCCACAGGGATTTCTCTATTCATATATTGCCACTCTAAAATCGGATGCATTTCTTTTTTCTCAGTTTGACTCTTCCTCTGTCCTCCCAACATGGGTACATTCATTTTATATTACTTTTTTTAAAAATATTAGAAGAAAGGTTTTGTATTATCCAATATGAAGTATATTAGTTATTAGACTTTCATTGCATTGCCATTTGAAAACATCCTTCCCATTCTTACCTGGGTGTGAGGAGAGATTCAGAGTCTGTCCTGCTGCTACGTAGAAGGATTCAAATATACTGTAGCAAGTGTCTTTAATGTAACCTGACTCTTTATCATTTAACCCACAGTCCCTTCAGTTAAATGGTCAGTACAGTAGAAAACATGAGGGGTACTCCTCTCAACACATTCACAAACCTATGTCAATACTTTACTCATCTGGATAGGACAACCTCCTACAGGACACATCTCTGTCACCCTCTCAGAAAGTCGTTTCATGTGATTTCATGGAATCAAACCATGCAGTCTTACACAGAAGGGTATAAAAAGATCAAACAAAAAGTTTTGGGCTCAGTTTCTGTCAGATCATTTGTCTCCATACCTATACTTCCTCTTCATGGTCTAGCAAAGAACACATGGAAATATGGTGGTGAATTACAGGTAAATTGAGGGTGTTCTGAAAAAACAACAACTGACAAAAACCGAGCAAGACAAAAAAAAAAACAGAGCAAGAGAAAGAAGCAATGTTTGTCCAAGCATGTGTTGAGTCATAGCTTATGATTATAAGTGGTGGTGTGTCAGTTTCGGACTTTCTTTTGACATTTAAGTAGTATTCATCTATTGATCCGAACATTTTGACAGTTATGTAGCTCTTGATCTTCAGATGACACCTGACATGGCTAAGTCATGTGTACCCAGCAACTGCACTCACACAAAATTATATAGTGAGAACTGCCTGTGTACGTTTATATTGTAAGTTAGTTACCGATTTCATTATGACAATTGTGACAGGAAGCAGATAATGGGCTGAGAGAACAAAGTTCCACCCGGCAGGGAGGGAGGGACTCAGGCAGGCAGTATTCTGAGGAAAGAAATCATACATGGATACATTTTGCAAGAAGCGTCCTCTCACTTCCCGAAAATTGTACTGTGCATTAGCTCTTGTTCCATAGTTCGACACATAGCAAATTCTAAATGCAATCAATATCCCCACACCCCCAACCTTAAGAAAAAAAGCAATCATCAGTCTGCTCACATTGCATACTAGTCTAGTGTGTATACAAACTGTGAAGCTATTTTACATAACAGATCCCTTACAAAGGCACTGAATATGGTTGTATGACAACACTGGCAGAATCCTAAAGTTGCTAGAAGGGAATCTTATAACAGCCGCTGTCCCACTGGACACAAGGAGTGACTGCTAGGCTGCCTCTTGCCTGTTTCTTCAAGTGGCCACCTGGGAGGACTAATTAGGCGTTCTCATGGAGAGCGATGTGGCCCAAATAACAACAGGAAAGAAAAGAAGAATCAATTCCACTGATGCTGACCCTCAGAAGGAATCTGACAACAGAAAGTAACATGGCACAAACACATATCTCAACATTTAGGATGGAATATTAATCTTTCACTTCAACAGTAGATGCTGGAACTTGAACTCGAAGACCTGACAGGAATGACGAGAATAGGAGGAAACACTCAGTGAGTTCATGTTGTGTTATACAATGCACAATGCACTAATTGGTTTCAATAATGTAGTTTTTGGTAAAGCCACCCTGTGGCATTTTGTTGTCCCCTTGTAATCATGATAGCATAAGCTTTTTGTAAATCTAATCCTCTGGAATTTCAAATAGCCATTGATTTCAACACATTGGCGACAGTAATCTTCTCTAGACTTGAACTTCTTGTCTAGTGGTACAATTCAGGGCTACATTTCTGTTAAGGAAATGAGATAAACAAGTTCTCACAATTTATCTCACTATGTTTTGGAAAAGGTATTGCAAAACACCATTTCGAAGAGATTGGCTTGAAGAGATATGCAATGCATTGTGGGTGATTTCCTTTCATTTACGTTTTGGGAGCAGTCAACAAGATGCAGAGGCGTAAGCGAAACAACAGAAGCACCTCAAGAGAAGGAAAGGATAATGAAAAGTATGATTATTTAAGTTGCACCCTGTTTTTGAACAATAATTTACAGAAGAAATATAATTCCGTTTACAGTTCTCTAAATTCAACTTTAATTAAACAATACTCAAAAATAGTTACTTTCAAAACAGCAGGTCCCAAGCTTTAAGAAGGAAATAAAGTTGGTCCCATAGGGCTGTGCTAGAATCGGATCTGCTGATATGACAGCTGATGGTTTCAAAAAGATAATTAACTTTTCAATTACTGCTGCATCTGACATTGCAGTGTTGTCTAGTTTAGCAACCAGACTACTGTTTAGGGAGACAGACTTAGATAATAGACTGACACAATTTGCACTATTTAAATAGTTGAAATATGTTGTTTTGGTATTGCGATTTCAAACTTTGTTAGATGTGGCCATTTTCTAAATTACATTGAGTCATGATTATTAGTCATGTAAATGTAGTGAAATAATATTCGTTATTTAATTTTGTTATCATAAATCCTAGCACTGACAGTTTGGTTATTACTTTAAACTTTATATGTTGTACATCTGCATGTTGGAAATATTACACAGACAGAACATTTATCCATTCTACACATTTCTTTTTTGAAGCTCCCTCCACACTGTCCCAGACAAGAAATATATATATATATTTTTTAGAAAAAGTATTTAACATGATTTCCACATTTGGACATTAACAAGGTCTACATGTTAACTCCTTTCGGTTCATAGGATTGGTTGAACAATGCATAAGACAACATCCGGAAATGTCTTCTTTTCCCCCTCAGTAACATTACATAGGGGTTCTAGTTTCACGCATTTCTTTGAACGCTTGTTACTTGAGCTTAGTTTAGAAGCTATCTCTTGAATGTGATATTTTCAATTAGCTCTTGATTCCTCATTTTCTCCTAATATTAAGCCCCACACTGTGTTTTAATTGAAGTGGCTGGTTGGCTGTGTGCAGTGATGTGAAGACAATGCACCAGTGCCACACTACTCATTAGCCTGACTGAGGCAAACACCTGGGGTTCATCCCAACCAGGGGTCAGAGGGTAGGGGAATTTGTACGATAATTATTGACAAGCAGATGTTATAAAATCATTTATGGTAATGCAATCATAATAAATGACTTTGTGTGGCTGGGCCAGGCAGAAAGGGAGGGGAAGAAACTTGATGTAGGGGAAGAGTGGGAAATAGGGAGGCAGTTTAACTGTTTTGATACAAACCTAGACACAAGTACGAATGATGTTAGCACACAGACACAGTGCCAGTTCTTGCACATAGTGGACCCCGCGACCCCAAATAGGGACCCTACCTCCCACCACTCCTAACCCAGGTAGTAAATTACAAGTGCAGTAAAACAAGGACTCACAGACAGTTTTTTACTGCATTTTGTCACTACATGCTTGGAAATGAACATTCTGCTAATAGAGAGGATTTTGAAAGTGAAAAGAACATGGCTTACATTTTGTCTTCAGAGAACACTGATGGGGTGTTACAGTGAAGGTGCCGTATCTCCAAATGTGAGCAGACTAAATGGTCTTATTTATGGCCTGTTTAGGTATTTGCTGGGCCTAATTGACAAGAGCGTCTATGGCAACACCGTCACTCGTGTACCAGAATAGCACCACGTGAGCCAGTCTACACAAATCAAACACTAGGACGTAAAAGGGAGAAAGCTGTCTAGTTGCTTTTAAATATTGTGAACAGCCATAAGACAACCCTATCTGTCTCTCGAAATGTGTCAGGAATTACCGCCATTTCAGCCTCCTATTCCAAAAACATGCATTAACCCCCTCCTTAGGTGCAATAGTTCTTTTTAGTGCGAGCAAATATCGCAGGGAAACACAGCTAGGCAAAGCAGCAACCTGGCAGCTGGCTGAGAATAGCCCTGCACGGGAAGAAAGCATCCATGTTATCATGCACACACATGTGGCCTGGGTAAAGATTAAGCCTTATTCATCCCTGGCTGCCTCCTTCTCCTGCCTCAGTCCATCACAGATATGGCAGCGATTCAGCCGGGAAGCAGGAGAGGTGCCACAGATTTCACGGTGTTCCCAAATCAGGCCGTCTGGAGACACGGAGGTGCGCGGCACCGCTCGCAACTTGCCTAGGCTTTCCCAGGATCAACCGCCCCCCCCCCCCAAACCATTCCGGGTTTGGGAGATTTTTTTAAGATGGGAGCCTCGACAGAGCCTCCCCAACACACACACACACCGCATAGTCCCCTGTTGTGTTCTTGGAATTTCAAATTGTTTGCTGATTCATGCTTTCTGTAGACTATTGTTTCAGAGCATGTTAATATTTGCTGGGAGTTTTTTTTGGGAATGGATTTAGTTGAATGAAAGAAAGAGTAGAAGAAAGAGAGTGATCGTTTAGCATGAAGAAATGTGGGATCACTGCATGTCCCTGCTGACATGTACATTATCACTGAATAGGACTGGGGATCAGCGTGTTCATGTTGGCCTTGACTTGAGGAAGGGGCTTACACCCTTCAAGCTACTTAGAGGCCCTCTCAATGCTAAGCCTCTAATAATTCCTGCAGTTCTCTTAAAAAGCGATACACACAAAGGCAAGACAAAGTAATGAATGCCTTGTATATGGTAATAGTAAGGCCACGCTGACAATGAATCCCAGGCCGCCACAAAGACCTTGCAGCTACTGGGAGGGACGGGTAGGTCACATCAGTTCCCCCATAATACCTGTTCTAAGTACCCTCTTGCATTTCCTCGATTCTCTCATAGAATTAATTTGATCATAAGACATGAAAAGTTTCACGGAAGAGCTTACGGGTGAAGAGGGAAGGGCTAAGGTGCAGGACCCTTCAGACCCAGTCATCTTTCATTATCATGAGCGTCACGAAGCCAAAATCATTTAAGTGTGGGATAACAAGTTAGACAACAACTTAATTTATACAACATCAGAAGGATGTTTTTATACTCCTGTAGAGGACAGCGTGTAGAATATTGTGTCAATTACAATGCATTACAACGTAGTACTGATTCAAAGCACGTTAGACTCCCTGAAACCTGAGAACATTTCTCCATTTCTCTATGCTATTGAGCGATGTAAATCATTTCTTCTGTTACATTTAGCACACAGTCATACTTAATTGGTCATATGGAATAATAATCTGTAGAATCTGAACCACACATCCTGTACATGATTGTGATAGCATTCTTTTGTCACCACAATATGAACCTAAATATTTAATAAGATGAAGTCAACTCGAGATATGATGAATAAAAGGTAATATATATATATATATTTTTTTTTAAATAAACCTCTCAACAAATCGATGTAATGCCAAACCAGGAGTAGCTGATCACACTGGTGTACCCAGGCATGAGCGATGCAGAAACCAGTCTGAATGTTCAAGGTGACGCGGAGCCGTGTTGTGTTTTCAAGTCTCTTGCTTCGCCAGTCACAGATTAGGGGGGCAGTTTTCCTGCGACAGTGACTCCAAAGTGTTTTCCCCCGTGTCAGTAATAATGTTTTTTCTCTTTTCAAAAAATCACTGGTGCAGTATATTAGCCATAATTTATGTTTATCATCTCCTGTACCCTAGTTGACTTCAACAAACCGTTTAACACTTAAGCTGGTGCATATGGCCCCATAATAGCTATTCTGCTTGGAGGAGCACTTTAAAGAGTTTAAATCATTTCTTTGGGCAAACACTAATGAATTATGTCACCATAACCACAATCCAAAAGTGCTAGGTACCCAGTTGTAATTATCTAAGGACAGGAAAGAAGGCATCTGGGGGGCTAGGAGGAGGAGGCCTTTGAAGTGCACCTAACAGGATTCCTCTAGAAGATGGTGCGTCGGGTGATCGCACTGAATACGATGGGTTAGTGAAAGGAAAGGGGCTTGGGTTGATTTAAACAGACAAATGCAATATTCTGAATCTTAGGGTCCTACCCTTTCACCCCATCTATTAAGTCAAGTGTTTGTTTCTTAGAGCTCACCGCATCAGCATACAGTATACTGTGTCTGTTATGGTGAGGCATGAATGGAATCGACATACAACATGTCCTATTCGTATCCCTCCTCCCATCATTAGCCAATATTTACTCAGACAATTACGTATCTACACTGAGCATGGCTTATTGGCCTTTTCATTTCACAAAAACAGTGACAGTTCAAATAAAGCTTCTCACCCCTGCACAATTCAAATATTAAGGAAGTTCCAGAGAAGTCAAGTGAAAATCACTGTGGTTATATGAAAGGGAAATGCTATAGGTTGTTGAGTAATGATTCAGAGTATGATGTATTACCTTGTCCTGATTAAAAGTGTGCTAGCTCGTCCTCCCTTGGCTGGCTGGAAATAGTAGCTCATCTGTCAGGAGAGTAGAGATTAGCACCACAGAAACATTACAGTACAGTTGTAAAAAGCTACTACATCATTTTTGTCTTTTTCAAGTGTATGCGTTGATTCGTTTTCAGATTTAAATATTTGTTGCCTGGGATTTTTGGTCATAACTTCTGACTGGTTTTGTTAGTTTTATTTCTAAAGCATCAACATTTTGTGATTGTATCGCAATATAGCTTATATTTACTGTTTATTGCACTGATTTGATTTGTGAATTTGAAAAAGTCATGGTAATGTTGTGTTGTTGAATATTTTGGCACGGAGAGAGAAAAATATCAGCGGGTATAACTTCGTAAGGAAAGAAATTGAAAGGTCACATATTTATTTCCTAGCTAAAACACACACTATTTTACATACAGCATGTTTTTGAAGGACCAAAGACCATCATTGGTCCTTTGTCAAAACCTTACAGTCCACACAAACCAGCTTAAATATCCTCAGTAAGGCATCTTTTTAATGTGCAAAGCGGCCATCTTACAGAGGGTGTACAGGACGGATACATTTAATCTAAGCTTTAAATATTATTTTGGCAAATATATCAATGTTCCAAACACCGACATAGAAATTACAAGGGCTTGCAGTTTCTCACAATGATGTGAACTGACAGTAATCCCAGAAAAAAGAACACAAATTCATAGAATTTATTTTGAACTTGCCATTCAACATCTTCGATGTCTTTGGGTTATAATGTTGGCTAAACATTCAATAAAAAATTAAAGTTTCACATGCCAGATTTTAAATGTTTTTAATTGCATTTCAATTTGAAGATAGAAATGTAATATATATATATTTTATATTCAATCATTTTGTTCAGTTACTATAATGTAATACAATTTGTTCAATCCGGATCTATTAAATATATTCTATATATTTAATTTGACAAAACACCTTTATTCCTTGCTTTACTGATTCAGAAATAATTTCCCATTGTAACATTTCATGTAGAATTATCTTTCAAAACTCGCTAGAATCCCCTCAGTTTAGACAAGTGACATCAAATCATGCACATGAGCATCCCAGTGATCTGCAGTGCACGGCCCTGTCTGACTAGCTCAGTAGGCAACATCACCAAGCTCAGAGACAGGTGAGGAAGGTGCACTGGTAAGCTTCCACTTCCTGTAACAACAAGCGAAGGTGGCCTACTTTCTCTCCATGTCACGTCTGTCAGCGTACCGTCGATGTAATCTACAGATGGGGGGCAGAGCGCTTGTCTTGTCCCGAGTCTCGAATCGAGGGGGGGGGGGGGGGGGGGGGGGGGGGGCAGGAGTTTTAGATGCTTCCAGATAACCACGCAGTGAATGTGAAGCCTGCCTGTGTCAACGCCTCCAACATTAGATTACATCAGACCTCCACCTTTCTCACCCATCTCACCCACTCACTCAATGCACGGCTACCATGTAGCTCCGCCAGGCAGAGCTGGGAGCTGACAACATGAACACAGAGACAAGATGTGGTGTTTGGCCGGGACACAGCCAAGTGGGCAGGTATCAGTGCGTGACGGTAGCATTAGCGCTAATATTAAATGGGAGCAAAGAAACTGACATGCAAACAACCACCGACCTACATTACAAGAACAAAAGCCACAAGCCGCATTCTTCCGATATATGTTGTGCATTGTAATACCTTCATGTCCCTGTCGAGCCTTGCACATTTACACCGGATGTTGTGACCTTCTGGCAGTAAAACATGTCAGTTCATGGTTCTTCATTTATCTGTGTAACGTGTTGCCAATGCAGCAAATCTAAGGTATTAAAAGAGCCAGAACATTTGTGTCCAGGTGAGGACTGTGTCTGTATGTAACTTAAAACTGGCCACTAGGGGCAATGGTGAGAACCATTACATGTATCAGACTGGCACTGATGCTGAAAACAACGGTGGATGGATGGTTAAGCTGGCAAAAGGTTGGGAGCTGGAATCCTTAGAAATGATTCAAACTTTTACTTTTGATTTTTTTGCATATACATGCTGCCACTTCACATATGTTTTGTTTTAAGCTTCTCCCCAAACCTACACCCTTTCCCTAACCATCCAGGACTAATACCTAACCATAACCACGACGCTTAACCCTAAAACCTACCTCCCAACTCTCACCTTTTTTTGTTTCCTTTACATACAACTACACACCAATAGAAACTCACTCCGCCTGTAGAGGTTCATCTCCCCAGAGGACAAACGTTGAAATCCAACTTTCGCTGTGAGATGGCATTGATCCAACAGGGACCAGGGATGCCTGCATGAAAAAAGACTGTATTATCCCACTGCACTAATGCTAAGACACTGGCATGGATAGCTGACAAGGTGATGACACTCATCACATGAGGTTTAATTCGATACATTACGACTCCGCTGCAGGTGAATAAACCTCACAGAGAAAAGAAAAGAGGTGGCACACATTTTAGACACAGAATCATTCAGTCTTACATTCCTATAACATTCCTATAACATTCCTATAACATTCCTATAACATTACTGTCCATCCGCAGCGATCAACCTTGCACCTGAATCATACACTCGCTGCATGACACCTCAGTCAGTCTTTAGGTCTGTATTCTTCAAGTCCAATTATGGGATTGGACTGTGTGGAGGTATGGCAGAGCCTTGGGGACGGGTGTGTGTGTGTTCAATGGTGGGGGGGGGGCTGATAATGCTTGATCTGTGCCACAAGGCATTTACTGCTAGGGGAGAAGCGGGGTTGGGGGGACATTGTCTGCTGTGTCCATGTGTTATAGGATTGAGCTCAAGTTTCCTTTGTGTTGCCATTTTGTTGAGGGATTATGTTCTTTGAGAGAGTTGTGCAGGCAGGCAAGCAGGCAGGCTCACAGGGTGGAGGCGGAGAGGAAGGGGGGAGAGGCTGGGAGAGACGGGGGGATGTCTTTGTTTAGTGCAATGATCATGAACAAGACAGATAGCAGAGTGTGTGTGTGTGTTGTATGTGTGCAAGAGAGCGAGAGAGAGAGAGAGAGAGAGAGAGAGAGAGAGAGAGCAAAGCAAGATGTCAGGACATGTAACAATTTAAAATCAATTTGGCTCCTGAGAGGGAGTTGCTCTCCGCAAAGGAATTTCCCAAGAAGCTGTAAAGGACTTGTATTCTAAATAGATATCAATTACATAATCGCTTTTCTCTGCCACTGTGAAGTTAGTCACCCTGTGCAGAGTAATGTGCTCATACATTATGTTGTAGGCCTACTATTGGTGACATTTTCTTTCCCATTGATCAAATATAGTATAATATTCATGAGAACATACAAGGGTGGAAATGGCCCCTTTAATTTCTCTAGCATGATCTCGCCTCCATAATTGGCAATCAAGAGTTTTTATGTTAGTCAATGGCCCTTTTCAAGAGCATCAAAAACGTGATGTACGGGTAAACTGAGACTGACTGGACTGGACAAATAACATTTGTACTTATTCATGCTACAAGGTGATTTTCAGATCAGTCAGTCTACTTTAAAGTTGTCTGGAACATCGAACATGGCCTACTATGCTGAAACAACGTATGGCTTCCCCAAGCAGAGTGGAGACACTCTTTATATGGATGAAATATAATAAGAAGGTGAGGGGCACACATTGTGTCCTATAGGCATCAAAATATGGGCCCACCAAGAGTCAGTGAACTGCCATTCAGCCAAAGTAACACTTTCAGCCCCTAGACTGTCCATTCATATTAAAGCAATGGATGTGTTTTTTTCTATACCTTATGAGTTTCCCGTCATATTTCCAACTTGTTAAAACACCCCACGATACATTTGCATAGGATAACCAAGATATAGCAAATCATTTGCATGCCTGAATGTACACTTGAGTAACCGTAATTACACGTGACACCAATTACTCTGTTACTTTGTATTAAATTATAATGGAAAATTCCACTAGAGAATTGGAGCCTAATTGCATCTTAATTTGCATAATTTTGCATATTAATCACATCTCAGATGAATAATAAATTTTAGCAGATTTTTTAATTTATGCATAGATACAAAAACAAGTTGAAAAATAATTTGCAATAAAAAGGAAAACAGAAACTATTACTTAGAGCTTTTGCACTAATTTCTCTTATTACTGACAAAGTTAGAGACATCTTTATATATATTCATTTATTTTCTAGAATCAGTTGCAATTTTTTATAAATCTGTATTGTTTTCCTTGTTCACCACACCTGTGCTGATAAATGAGCATGTGGCCAGTTGCCAATAGGCCAATAATTCATGCCAAACCTGCAGTGTACATTGCATTGAAGTTGCTGTAAGTAAAGGAAACAACTATTGTTATATTGTTTTAAACTCACTAACCCTATAGGCTGCTGGGATCTTCAGGCACGTGGAATCTCTTTAATTTCATTCAGAAATGCAAACGAGGAAAAGTATGTTTTTGAAAACAACGATATGGAATAAGGGACTTAAGGGAATAACCAACTTCACTTAATATGGAAAAACAGATGGGTAAAGTTTCATCCAGATTCCAACGATCTATAAAAGAAATCCTGTTCTCCTCATGGATACCTGGCACCAGTGAAAAACGTCTGGGCCAATCAAGCTGATCACGTGTCACACTGATCAGCAGTATTTGTAGCAGACAAGGTCAACTTTCACAAGAAGCAATATCAGTGGTCACTCTGAATGTTTTAAAAGATAGACAGCATTTGTACTGTTTAATAATTGAAGGAGATTTGACTGTCAACACGTATTGGCATGTGTTTGTTCATTTGTGGACAACAGTGCCTTTCAGTGGCATGACAAGAGAAAGACTTTGTTGCTAAATAGAGCGCAGATCAGGTAGGAAAACACTTATGCTTCTGAGAACCACAAAATGACAGTTTTCCTAAATGTGTCCCATGCATTTGCTTAAAGAAATGGTTTAAAAAGTAAACATTATTTCCCCATTTTTTCCTGCTTTTAACTACCCAAGTAAAGAGAGTTACAGCCTTGCACAGAAAAACAAGCATACGTTTTCAGAAAACTCTCAACCACCCCTTAAACAATTCTTGAAAAAATAAGGTGAGAAAAGGGCTCTTCTCACACAAATAGACAAGTCTTGAGCAACACAACAACTTTCCACGGGCAAGCAACTCAACACAGTAGGGTACCTGTCTGATCTGAACACACGTGTTGGCCTAGGAGTTTTTAATGTTATCTTACATTAACGTTACAATGAAAAAACAAACATTAACATGGTTCCTGTTATTGATTTCTTGACCAGCAACATGAATGTTTGATTGGTGAAGTTAAGGACTGAAGAGGCAAAGATCTGTCTTACTAAACAGTGATCTGTGTCCGTACATGAAAAATACTTAATTCTCTTATAGAAATAGCAAATTGATTGCAATCAGTGAGGAATGTGAGCCGCAATACATTTTATTATTCTGTGCCATTCAACAACAGATGTACAAGCGTTTTAAACTGACATGGATAATTACTAGAATACATCTCAGAAAGGTTTCCATATCTGAACGCAATTTTAATAATCAAGTGCTGCACTAGCAATTATTGATCAATAACATTTGTTACATAACTCAAAGGGGTGGGGACCCACCAGGTGTCTCTCCCCGCTTGTTTTCACGCGTGGAAGTATTATCTCAAATTAGCATCGTTCGCCTAAATACTGGAAGAAAATAGAAATATCAAGCAAACGCAAATGCTTATGACCTATAATCACCAAGAACAGCGGGAATGTAATGATGTTTTGGTCTACTGATCAAATTTCAGCTTTTGAGACAATAATGGCGTGCACCTGTGTGGGAATTGCACGAAAAGTCGTCTGAAAACAAAGCTATTTGAACACAGTTGTGTTTTTACTCAACCATAACAGTGTTCCTCTTTCTCATGCACACACACACACACACATATAATAGGCTTAAGCTGTTTGAACTCTATCCATTGATTCTGGGGCATGTGTGACAGGAACCTCTAGTGGTTTTACAGGATACAAATAATGAAACGGAAGCCGTGGTGTTATATAGGCCAAAGACCTATATAACAAAATGTATGTTTTAAATCGTCTAAATTCTGAAAGCTTACTGTATATACGGTAGGCTACACCACTGAACTATAGACATTTAGTTCCCCCTACTGGAAACTGTAGGTACAGTAAAGGTTTTGCATTTCACCATAAGGATTATGGGTATATCATGACATATTTGCACAAGGTTGCCGGAAGAACCGGACAGAGGAGTGAATCTCTCCAGAGGGAATGTTCTACTACTGCATGAGCAGGCTGCCTCATTGCACCGGTTAGCATGTTTTGCTAGATGCTGCTTGCTATGGGGTCTGGAAACATACTTTATTTTACCTTTATTTTACCAGGAAAGTCATACTCGTTTTTATTTTACCTTTATTTTACCAGGCAAGTCAGTTAGGAACAAATTTGTATTTACAACGATGGCCTGGCAGGAGGAAAAAAAAGGCCTCCTGTAGGGATTAAATTAAAAGTACAGACGACACAGACAAATAACATAGAACATATTACTAACATGCGAGAAACCAAGCACACATAAAAACACCAATAAACTACAAAACAACAATCAGGAAACATTAAAAGTAGCCCATAAGAAACAACACTAAACTATGAAGCAACTATCAGGAAACATTAAAAATAGCACATTAGAAACAACACTAAACTATGAAGCAACTATCAGGAAACATTAAAAATAGCACATTAGAAACAACACTAAACTATGAAGCAACTATCAGGAAACATTAAAAATAGCACATTAGAAACAACACTAAACTATGAAGCAACTATCAGGAAACATTATAAATAGCACATAAGTAACAACAATAAACTATGAAGCAGCTATCAAGAAGCATCAAAAAGTAACACATTAGAAACAACAAGAAACTACGAAGCAACTATCAGGAAACATTAAAAGTAGAACATTAGAAACAACATTAAAACTACAAAGAGAAATGCAGACAACAGAACATGACATCAGCAGATGATCTAAACATACATGATAAACAGCCCTGACAGCAGGCAGTATAAAAAACAACACACCAGAAGACTAATATATTTGGAGAAGAAAGACAGACATCTGGACAGGAGTACAATGAGCCACCATCACAGGAAGCAGTTACAGGTTTTGGTAAATTTGTTATGGCATTTGTTTTTGAATGTGGCAATGGGGACAGAAGTTGACAGTTTCGTTGTTTTTTGTAGTTGATTCCAATCAGAAGGTGCTGCAAACTGACCCCAGGACCCCCAGGACTGACCCCAGGATGTGTGTTCATAAACCTTTAGTGATGGATGTCACCTGGGAGAAACTAACTACAGACATTACAGCTCACTCTCCCATTGTCCTCTTGGCATCAGTGTATAGCCATCCAGGCCCACTGACGTAAATCCGGAATATTGTCCACAACTATCTGACTCAGGTCATTTCAACAGGGCCTCAATTAAAGGTGTGTCATTTGGCAAAGGTGCCAAGTAGGTAACCTGCAGATTCTCAGATGTTGTGGTACTTTCAAATCCTTTGTGAAATGCAGTTTTCCTGACACTGGAAGTCTTTAGGATGACTCTTAGTTGTTATGAATCCCCAAAACATAGAACTGATTGAAAGACATCTCATTAGATGATACTTATTCCGCCAGACGACACGTCCATTTGCTTTTTATATTAATCAAATTAGTGTGTTTCTGTAACTTTGTGTGCACAAGAGCGTGTGAGTAAATGTCAAAGTGTACCACTTGTTGTGTAATACTGTTGCAGTTTACACCATTTGTCTTTAGACATCTCTCCCTATTCCTGTTTCCTTTCTTCCTCTAAGCTGAAACCTGTTGCTTCCTTTTAATGACGTCATACTGTATGTCCACCACTGATGTTTCTGAGAACCCAGAAACTACACAAATCGTCATTACTAAGGAAGACGGTCCTCAGCTGATGGTGACAGCTGTCGATGAGTAAGCATTGCACTTCAAGGACAAATCCGTAAATGATTATACTTCGATTATACAAAATATGTTTACATATCAATGATGTACTGTGTCTCTACTAGTTCTTAATCTCCTAATTGATTTTTAGGGGTAAGCCAAGAGGTACTGTGGGAGAGTTGGTCGATGTTTGCTCGGAATTCTCCCTGTAGTTCGAACAAACAATAAGTAATGCAAACATTTACTCACTGACTCATTACTCATTGATTCATTAATATGTTTACCATGGCTAGAAATGATCTGCATGGAAGTGAATGGCGTATCATTGAAGCGGAAGCGTTCTGTATTTAGACGTTTTATATTGTACTTGTATAGAAGTCAACATGCTAGATTTCCCCTAGTTGATTCTAATAGTATTAACATAGTGTAATGACAGCAATTGTCATTACCGTGACAATGTAATTAATGTGTTATAACACAGTTCCAAAGTACTATCAAAAGTAAAACTGTAGGCGACCAAATCAACAGACAGCCTTAGTGGAGTAACTTTTGATTCGTTCTGAATCACTTACAGGATTTTCTCCAGGCACAATGAGAGGAAATAAATCCCACTGTGATCCATGGGGAAGGACCAAGCTTCTTCCATCCAGATCAGAAATCTGATTACGAATTGGACCACACACTGTGGTTGTCATACCTAATACCTATAGTTGGCCAGAATGTTACTCTCATTGTTCACGTCTTAAGATCTTTCCTAAAAGCCAGTCATAGTTGATACTTTCCCTCTTTCATTACAGATACACTGTTTTGCAGGGAGCCCTGTTGAGATGCAGGACTGTTGTAGTCAACTGAGTACACCCAAACCAAACTGAACCATTACAGACAAGGAAACTGTGAACATGTCATTCCCTACAATTGTATGCTGCAGTGCCCCCACCTCCCAGAAATACATTTTCAGCGCTATGCAATGTGAGGCATTTTTTCATTGGGGTGGAGTGAAAAATTTTGAATATATTTCTTCATGAAAATGTTGCTTTTCTACACACTAGAAACATTTGTGACATGCCTGATTGGAATTCTATAATAATTACTACGTTAGGCTGGACAACATTTTTATGTTATTAGCTTACATGGGGCTTATGCACCTTTATTATAATACTACTTAACTCACAATAACTGGTTTAGACCCCTACTGACTTCCCCAAAAAGTAATTAATAATAATAATAATATGTGGACCAATGTATCGTAACTTGTAGAGCATGTTGAAACTGCAGGGTTTTTGGGTTTGATTTCCACAAGAGGGCAAAATGGAAATGAATACTCACATCTATAAGTCACTTTGGATAACGGCATGAATTAATTCAATGAATTGTAATCATGTAATAATGTAATACATTTTGGGGAGGGGTTCGGATTTCCCTATTTGGCATGGAGTCACTTTGCTGCTTCTTTCGGAGGTCTAGATGAAACTGAGCTCTTACTCCAAAATAAAGAGTCTAATTATAAAATGTGTGTTTTGAAGGTCTAGTACAGGTTTGTGAGGCTAGAGACTCCAATACCCAATCTGTTTCAAAGTTATTACCTACTTTGTCTCTTTGAAACATCCTGACAGGCTACATTCTAGATCTAAACAAACCCACTGTTCACTAATGCACAATAATATTTATATCACACAGCATAAAGCATTCTGTATGTATTAAGGTAGGTCATTATGCATAGTGTAATCACTTTGCAAACCTTAGCAATAGAGGGCGATGTTGTTACACAAATCACATTTTGAAAGATTTGAGCAGATAATTAAAGCCTCAGTATTGCTTCTACACAGCTGGTTGTTGTTTAATAGATGGAAAGACCTCAGGTATATTAAAACATTAATATGGCATACATTTTCACTTGAAATTCATTAGCTTTGTGATAATAATTGTGAAATAATTGTCTAAATCATTAATTTAACTGAGTAGTGGTCAGTAGAACTCAAATAATAAAAGTGGAAATAACCCATGTGTCACGTTCTATCACTTAATACTTTAGGCAAAAAAAATATGCTAATGTAAAATGTCTAAATGTTTACGCATTGTGATTATTTAATATGTTTAGCAGTATTTAACATTTATCAAATACGTTTTTATTACTTGATATTTTGTCATTACTTAAAATATTGAAGTAGTGGCCAGAAATATGTTAGTAAAATGTATTAATTATTTTAGTACAATTAATTTAACAGGGTTGTATAATTTTTTTATTATTACGTTATGAAAACCTAATAGTGCCATGTGAATTGGTTATTTTATAGGCAATTATTATTATTTGTACTTTTTGATACTTTAACACAATGCACAAGGCTTTTTTAAGGAATAGTATACTTATTAAAGTATCGAGAAGTTTGTATTCCTACAAAGTAGAATTGACAAGATGAATGGATATCAAAACCGTTTGGCAAATTGAGGTTCTACAGTAAGACAAGCCAATTGAGTGAGTAATGTACAGCACAGAGACTAATCCTGCAGTTTTTACTGAAACAGCTCTTCCTCCTGCTACTGCTAGAGGAATGAATATGATGCATGATAGATAACGCCTGCTATGCAGGGTAAAAGTGACAGACTGTCATGTGAAATAATTAGAAAAAAGACTGTTGTGAACTACTTACAAAAAACAAATTGCTGAAATAACCTAATCTTTTAGGTAGACAGAACCCTATTTCCATTTTGCCAAAAACACATATTATAGTTAAGTGTCATAACTCAAAAAAGGAAAGATTATAAGGATGGTTCTATCTGTTTTTTATTAAGTATCATCATAGAAATAACGAGAAACAGGTTTCCACAAAATATTTAAGTTAGCTCACAACTGATGACTTTTTTACAGTGAAGGAATAGGGCAGAATACAAATATCTTGCTTGAAATATAATTGAAAATCTCAAAGGAATCACAAATGTTTGCAAGAGCGACAATGAATAATCCTCTATTAAACTGACAGGCTATTGAGCACTGTGTCATCCACTTCTTACTACTCTAAAATTATGTTATTAATGATGCATCAAAAAGAGACAATTCCTTCATTAGTTTGAATGAATAAATGCATAATGAAATATGGCTGGGGATTATTATCATATCCAGGCTTGTTAATATGAGCAGGTGCGTGGGGGGTTCTAGTAATGTGATTATGAGTGTGGACAGCTTTACTCATGCCAAAATGCTAGTAAATATGGTTATAGTATTAGCCAATTTACCACGCTTGTGAGTCACTATTAAATTGGAATTTACAGTTACAGAACAACATGAGTGAGAAAACCCTGGAAATGTAATGCACTGCTGTGTTGTTTTGAGTTTGACACAGATTAGCAGCTAATCATTTGTGTATGCGCACAGTACCTACAGTATAGGATAATTAATCGGGTTATTCAAGTTGATGTTGTGATCCAAATAACTATCCAGTATGCCTTTATGGGGATGTATGTAGATGCTTTCCCACTGCAACTCGTGTGTATGTGGACAGGCCTGTGTGTTTGCATGTCTAAAGATGTGGCTGACTGGCTGGAACCCCAAAGGCACATGTTTAAAACAAACTGACTGACAGTACAACACCAACCAATGGAATCACAGAGCACATGTGCGAACACGTAAACAAAAATGTGTGGGAGAATGAATAAAACAAAATGACAAGAATCAGATGGCATTCAAATACTGATAATGCTTTGGTTTGGGGAGCAGATGGCTTCTACAAAATGTATGCATTTTGGAAATGTTAGATATTTTTAACAAAATATCAAATATATACAGTGGGGAGAAGTATTTGATACACTGCCGATTTTCCTACTGACAAAGCATGTAGAGGTCTATAATTTTTTATCATAGGTACTGTGGCGGAACCTAAAACAAAAATCCAGAAAATCCCATTGTATGATTTTTAAATAATGAATTAGCATTTTATTGCATGACATAAGTATTTGATCACCTACCAACCAGTAAGAATTCCATCTCTCACAGACCTGTTAGTTTTTCTTTAAGAAGCCCTCTTGTTCTCCACTCATTACCTGTATTAACTGCACCTGTTTGAACTCGTTACCTATATAAAAGACACCTCTCCACACACTCAATCAAACAGACTCCAACCTCTCCACGATGGCCAAGACCAGAGAGCTGTGTAAGGACATCAGGGATAAAATTGTAGACCTGCACTGGCCTAGCCAGTCTCCAGACCTGAACCCAATAGAAAATCTTTGGAGGGAGCTGAAAAGTCTGTATTGCCCAGCGACAGCCCCGAAACCTGAAGGATCTGGAGAAGGTCTGTATGGAGGAGTGGGCCAAAATCCCTGCTGCAGTGTGTGCAAACCTGGTCAAGAACTACAGGAAACATATGATCTCTGTAATTGCAAACAAAGGTTTCTGTACCAAGTATTAAGTTCTGCTTTTCTGATGTATCAAATATGTATGTCATGCAATAAAATGCAAATTAATTTTCTGGATTTTTGTTTTAGATTCTGTCTCTCACAGTTGAAGATTACCTATGATAAAAATTACAGACTTCTACATGCTTTGTAAGTGGGAAAACCTGCAAATTCGGCAGTGTATCAAATACTTGTTCTCTCCACTGTATGTATACAGTTGTGCTCGTAGGTTTGCATACCCTGGCAAAAATTGTAAAATGTTGGCATTGATTTTGAAAATATGACCGATCATGCAAAAATATGTCATATTTCATATGATCACTATCCTTTTTATATCCTTGAAGGATAGTGATCATATGAAGCCATTTATTATCACATTGTTTGGCTCCTTTTTAAATGACAACAAAACAGAAATCAACCAAATGGTCCGTGATCAAAAGTTTACATACCCTTGAATGTTTGGCCTTGTTACTAACACACACTGACACACACAGGTGAAAATGGCAATTAAAGGTGAATTTCCCACACCTGTTGCTTTTTAAATTGCAATTAGTTTCTGTGTATAAAGAGTGAATGAGTCTGTTAGCCCTCACGTGGATGCATTGAGCAGGCTAAATACTGAGCCATGGGGAGCAGAAAAGAACTGTCAAAATACCTGTGTAACAAGGTAATGGAACTTTATAAACATGGAAAAGGATATAAAAAGATATCCAAAGCCTTGCAAATGCCAGTCAGTACTGTTCAATCACTTATTAAGAAGTGGAAAATTCAGGGATCTCTTGATACCGAGCCAAGGTCAGGTAGACCGAGAAAGATTTCAGCCAAAACTGCCAGAAGAATTGTTCAGGATACAAAGAAAATGAGCTGCATGGTTGAGTTGTAAAAAAATTAATAAAATGCCTTTACTGCGCCAATGCCACAGCCTGGTTACAATATGCCCAACAACACCTTGACACACCTCACAGCTCCTGGCACACTGTAATTTGGAGTGACAAGACCAAAATAGAGCTTTATGGTCACAACCATAAGCGCTATGTTTGAAGAGGGGTCAACAAGGCCTACACTGTAATAAATGTTTGTTATTTTACAGTAATTTACATTACATTTTACATGTAATTCTCTGTATTTCAGAATGACAGTAAAATTCTGTTTTTAATTACACATTAAATCCTTCATCTAACATTTGTCCAAGTCTGTTACCAGGAAACACAAGAATTATCAGTTTTTTCCACAGACTTTGATTCACATTTTATTTCTGTTTTATTATTGTTATCCCAGCATGCTTTGTGACAGTTCATTTTGTTCATGTTTATGTTTGTTGTAATTGATATGAAGGTGACAGAGCTTTGTTTTTTTTTGCAATCTTGTTCTTTATGTACAGTGCTACCCTGGAATGTTTTTGGGGATTATGGTCGTATTTGTGTGCCAACCATAGCAAAGAAGACGATTATATTTGGTGTGATTTGCAGCTTCATATGAAACACTTTGGGAGTTCTGACTCTTGTATAATTCTGCCAACATTGTGTCTGGTGGAGGTTGGTAAGGTGTGAATCATCAAAATACAAATGCAATAAACTTGAAGAACAAACATAAAAGCTATTGATGACAGCAACAAATGGGAGACTTTAGGAGAGAAAATTATTTTTTGATGTGAAATTACATCAATATACTTTATTTGAAGTAAAGTAAATTTCCGTATTTCTACAGATTAATAATGTAATTTTAAGCTATGTAGTTTTACAACATAAATCTGTTTTTTAACAGGATTTTTCCGGCACCCCAGCTGCCAGAAATTAAGTATTTTTTCCACTTTTGTTTTTTTCCAGTGTATAATGAACAGAATATCATCCCCACTGTGAAGCATGGTGGTTGCTCACTGATGTTCTGGGGGTGTGTGAGCTCTAAATGCATGGGAAATCTTGTGAAAATGTATGGAAAGATGAATGCAGCATGTTATCAGAAAATACTGGCACACAATATGCATTCTTCCGCTCAAAAGCTGCGCATGGGACGCTCTTGGACTTTCCAGCACGACAATGACCCGAAGCACAAGGCCAAGTTGACCCTCCAGTAGTTACAGCAGAAAAAGGTTCTGGTGTGGCCATCACAGTCACAGGCCATCACAGTCACCTGACCTTATATAATAATATAATCAAGCCACTCTGGGGAGATCTTGGCCGTCTTGCGGTTCATGCAAGACGGCCAAAGACTTTGCATGACCAGGAGGCATTTTGCAAAGACGAATGGGCAGCAATACCACCTGCAAGAATTCAAGGCCTCATAGACAACTATTACAAAAGACTGCACGCTGTCATTGATGCTAAATGGGACAATACACAGTATTAAGAACTGAGGGTATGCAGACTTTTGAACAGGGGTCAGTATTTTTGTTTCCTTTGTTGCCATGTTTTGTTTTATGATTGTGCCATTCTGTTATGACCTACAGTTGAATGTGAATCCCATAAGAAATAAAATACATGTGTTTTGCCTGCTCACTCATGTTTTCTTTACAAATTGCATATCTATTACCAATTCTCCAGGGGTATGCAAACGTTTGAGCACAACTGTATATACACTGGTATAGACAAGCCCATACAAAATACATAACAACCTATGCACGTCATTGGTTGCATCTGCCCGTGCATATATAAAGCGATAGACATCTGTAGAAGCATCTAGAGCTGTTTCTGCCGTTAGAATGGCTATTTAACCGATTTTCAACATGGTTTAATTGTTGGAGCTTGTTGGGTCATAGCATTTCGGAAGGCAGAGGAGAAGTTTGGATTTTCACGTACTACCATTTCAAGGGTGTACCGTGAATACAAGAATTCTGGCAAAACATCTATCTTACGACAGCGGTGTGGCCGTAAAAAGACTGTGGGAGAACGTGACCAGTGTCAAACACCGTCTCAAATAACATCTGCATTCAATGCTGGGCCCTCTCTCAAGTACCCCTGATGAATACTCGAAACACAGCTATGCACCTTGCCTGAGCTCAGGAACATCCCCTCTGGACACTTGACGACTGGAAATGAGTCTGACGAGTCGCGTTTCCCTGTTTCGGGCAGATGGAAGGATCTGTGTGTGGGAAAAAACCCATGAAGCCATGGATCCTGCATGTCAACAGGGCATGGTACAGGCTGGTTGTGGCTCCGTAATGGTATGGTGTTTGTTTTTGCTGGCATTCAATGGGACCCTGGAACGTCTACAAACATCTGACAGGTGAACTATGTGTGCATCCTTTCTGACAAGTTACACCCGTTCATGTTCTGTGTTCATTGTGATGGGTTTGGCCTCTTCCAACAGGACACTGCCCACCACACAAGCCAAATTATGGTTAGAGGAACACTTATCTGAGTTTGGGGTCTTGCCATTCCCACCTAAGTCACTAGATCTCAACGTTATCGAACACATCTGGGATGCCATGCAACGCACTATGGAACACAGAAAATCTACACCTCAGAATAAAAAATAATTGCTGACCACTCTGCAAGATGTATGGTGTTCATTGCCTACAGAATACTTCTGCAAGCTCGTGGAGTCCATACCCCATGGTATTTCTGCAGTTCTGTGCTCCCATGGGAGGCCTACAGGGTTGGATAGGGAACTTTTTTAATGTAATCCGTTACGGTTACAAGTTACATGTCCACGTTTGTAATCAGTAACGTAACTTTTTGATTACTCAAACTCAGTAACGTAATCTGATTACTTTGATATTAAGAGGCTTTATAAGACAAATAAGAATAGCCTATAAACAACTGAATACCTTTTGCAGGATCAATTAATGTTAGAGTTTACATAGCTTGCCAAAAACGTAATTTTCATGTTGTTATCTTATGGGTTATGTACAGTAATTTGGAAAGGGTTTCTAAACCATTGCTTTCTACTTCAGTATGATTGGGCAACATCTCTACATTACAGGCAACAGGTCTGTCAGACAATTAATCCAAAAACCCTTGATCTTCCAGAATCTGACTTTTCATCTGAACATTACCCTAACTCTAAGGAAAATATATATTTTATCTATCTATATATTAGATTTTTTTTAATAAAGTATATACAGTGGGTATGAAAAGTCACCAAACTTTTTCAAAATATCACACTTTTTCCAGTAAAACAAATCAAAGAACTCTGAAAATGTATTACAATTGAAACAGTAAAATCCAATATTTATTTAAGTAAACACCCTCCCGTAGAATTGCAACTGCTAAATTTTGTTGCTTTGTTCATTGTGTCATTGACATTAACAAGGGAAACAGGACCAACCGAAAGCGAAACAGCTCATAAAAGAGCCACCTCAATATTTTACATTAGCAACAAGGTTATTTTTAAACATTGGTTAACCTTCTATTTCTCCTAGTTTCATCATAGCCCTTTTTTATCTATGGCCCTGTCTTGTCATATCTCCTATTTGGGACAGCTGAAGATTACGAGAAACTGTAGTCATGTCTTAATCATTTTGTTGAGCACAGTGCTCAATCCACAAGTGGTAACAAGAGGTTGCAGGTCAAGCATTGCATGATAATGTATCTGCCTCTACCAATAACAGTAATGTAAATATGGTTTAATTACACAAGACAAATATGATGAAGGCTGGATTGGAACCTGGGCTTTTGCTTAACTCCTGTGTACTATACACGTGAACTTTTCAACATTTAGTGTAATCTAATAAATAATGTCTTCCACTAGCAGCACCAATTAAGAAAATATCATTTTAAATTTGTGTCCAAGTACTATGCCAATAGGGGTGATTCAAAAGATACGCATGCATACAATTTCCGGCAAGTCTTCCACTATTTTGGTGGATTTAAACTTTATTTAATAAAAAGTGTTATATGTATTGTTTTTGCTATTTCTTTTACCAATTGCTTGATTTGTAAAGATCAACAACAATGTGTCTCCTTTCATTTATAAATTCTATGCCTTTTCCAAATGGTGATGTCTAACAAAGTAATATTACATTCTTGTTAGCAATTTTTAACACCCCAGTGATACCTCCACGTAACAGGATGCAGTAGTTATTTTAATCCAGATTCTTTTTTAAAACATAGAACGATAATGCACTCAAATTGTTTTTATAAGAATCTTAAGGTGTACCCCCCATGTATTATACAAAAAAAATAAATGTATATTACATGATAACAAGATTATCAAGGTTGACAATTATTTTGGAAATTACTATATGGTGGATATCTGGAAGTAAATTCTTTCCACAAGTAGCTCATAAAGTGGTATCAAATATTTGCCTGGCTACAGATTGTTTAGAGATTCTGATTGCTGCTGACTTTGTTTAGTACAACAGCCCTCATTTTGCAGTTATCTAAACAACTGTAATGGAGAATAGGTCTCAGGCTGAAATCTGCAGCGTGACGTTTCAGTTAGAGATGTCAAGAAAATAACATACTGTTACAATTTAAATCACGTGTATTTCCTTTAGAACATCCTGAAAAGTCTTCACACATACGTCCCCAGTGGGGTGGCGCTTGGACGCCAGCTTCCACGCCTCTTCAAGTGTTTCCTCAGAAATACTTGCACCCACATTTCGGAATATGTCAGCGATCTAAAAATAAATAAAGGTAGAAATAGGAACAATTGATTTGTTGTGCTCCATCTGATTTAATAAAATGTTGTGCTGATCACTTCTTCAATGGCAAAATTCTTCATACCAATTAGTTAAAAAAAAAATTGTAGAACTTGAAGACTAATCAAATCCCTCATAACCTCTACATAGTATTATACACAACCCTTATAACCTCTATATAGAACAATACACAATAACCTAAATATAGTACTATACACAACCCCCATAACCTAAACATAGTACTACACACAACCACTATAACCTATACAGTACTAAACACAACCACTATAACCTAAACACAGTACTATACACAACCCTTATAACCTCTATATAGAACAATACACAATAACCTACATTTTGTACTATACACAACCCCCATAACCTAAACAAAGTACTACACACAACCACTATAGCCTATATAGTACTAAACACAACCCTTATAACTTCTATATAGTACAATACACAATTACCAAATATACCATCATTCACTGTTTATAACTCTAGTTTGCCTGTTTCTATGTTCAGTTTAGTCTTGTCAGTGTAATCGCCTTCACCTGAGTCTTGTTTGCCCCCTCATTATGTATCTATATAAGTTCCTCCTGCCCTAGTGTATTTTGTCAGTCATTGTTGCATGTTACGGTCGCCATGTCATGTCTAGCTTTTAGAAATAAATACCAGTTCGTTCCACCACATCTGCGCCTGTGTCCTGCAACCTCCTCAAATTGTGACATTAACGCCAATTATATCATATTTGCTACATGAGTTTCTGAGACCTCTACTTGGTCAAGCAATCATCTGTGAAAAGGTTTGTCAGTGGAAACGGTTTTAAAAATGTAAACTGGTGTATTAGCCACACCCATGTATTAAGCGCTGCAATCAAAATCTGTGTATGAGTAACGGTTTATAAACAGGAAATTAAGTTAACCGAAATGTAGTGCTATACACAACCACTATAACTTAAACAAAGTACTACAGTATACACAATCACTATAACCTAAACACAGTACTATACAAAACCCCAATAGCCTAAACACAGTACTTTTTACAACCCCTATAACCTAAACACAGTACTAAACACACCCGCTATAACCATAACACAGTACTATACACACCCGCTATAACCATAACACAGTACTATACACACCCGCTATAACCATAACACAGTACTAAACACACCCGCTATAACCATAACACAGTACTATACACACCCGCTATAACCATAACACAGTACTATACACACCCGCTATAACCATAACATAGTACTATACATAATCCCCCTTAACATTCCATTAATATTCTATTCAAATCTACTAGTGTCAGAGATATACTTCACCTCATCTTTGGTGCGGTGGCAGAAGAAGTGCTCCTCGTACACACCCCTAAGGGAGTGCAGAGTGGGGTACAGGAGATGAAATGCAGTGGACCCATCACCATAGTTAGCTCTGTCACTGATTCGTTTGATCCGCGGAGCCGGCAGGTCAGTTCGCACCGTGGGGATTCCATAGGTACGACAATCTAAGAGGAGAAAGACCATAATCACACCACAAAAACGCAGTACACACAATGTAGAAAAGCAAGAAATTATTGCTGCCAGTCTACTGTAATGCCAAGTTAACATTTAAGACAGAATGTTCCTGTTATTCTAAGGACAAAACTCACATCTGACATTATGTTTTGGAGAAGTGTGGGAATTACAGCAGATCTCGTTTCTAATGCATTCTTCACATACAGAAAATAAATGTATCTACATAATATATGTAAAGGTCGATGACAGTGTTTTAAGACCACACGACACACCACCTCAACTTACCTGTTGTGGGGAAACCACCAACAACTGCCCTGATCAGGGACGAAGAAGTAACAAAGTGGTCTGGTACAGTCCGGGGTCGACTCAGGGTCTTTGGGGTTTTCAACGTGCTGCCCACCTCCACAGGCTCCAGGTCCTCTGGTCGGACTAGAGCCTTACAGGCTGAAGGCCTCAGCGAGATAGCTTCTCTCTTCATGTTAGCTGGGGCTGTGCTGGCCTTACGCTCTGAGGTAGTCAATCAAAAAAGGAATTACAGGAATGTTAAGGTCACTGAGAACCTAGCTGTTGTGGTTTATATCATTGGCTTGTTTTTGTCATAGAAATCTATTTACAGCCAGTCAGAAACAGTGTAATTGAAGCTTGAATTGCACGGGAATGTACATTAGAGTCATTTCATTTCTATGCTAAGAATCTATGCAGTTTTCAATTCATAAGAGCTCTGATGAAGGTCGGTTGACCGAAAGTGCAAATCATTTTTGTTGTCTCCTGCAGCTCAGCAATTGACAGGTGTGCCACAGCTCATCCTAGAGGACACTTTGACTAACCACTGGTCAAAATGTCCTGCTCCAATTTACTGATGGGCATTTTGTCCTTCCAGTTGAGGAAGTTGGTGAACTCCAGGAAATTGAGGAGTCCATCCTTATCCACGTCACAGTACTCCATCAAGCTGTCCAGCACCGGTTCACTCAGGTCCAGGTTAAACTGAACACACACATCCCGCAGGTTATCCTTGTCAATCGAACCCTGACCCTTCTGGGGAGCCATACACACACACACACACACACACACACACACAAACGTTACGCTGGTTGACATCTCTATGAGAAATACAGCAGTGCCTCTTGAACATGCACACACACATGCACTTTAGTTTATTGTGTCACAAACTGAAAGCAATATTATCATGCTGAAACATGAAGAAGTGCTAATTACCTTGTCATAGTGTCTGAAGGCCTGCAGCAGGGAGTTAAAGTTGTGGAAGTTGACCTTCTTCAGGTGTTGGCGCACAGCACTGACGAGAGAGCGCTGTCTTTCTGTGCCTCTCAGGTATTCTGCGGGTGGGGTGGAGCGGATGAGGTCACCGGCGCCTGTGGAGAAACTCACATGAAATAATCCCTATTGACAATAACCGGATGACTATATTTGCTTTCAACCCTCTAGATTAAATTACTGGATATTGTCTAATTGATCAAATTCATACCGGCATTGCAACAGGTACCCTCCCTTTTAGTGTCCCTTACTACATACACTACAAACATACATTTACTCACCAAAGTCATCCGGACACATCAATATTCCGAATGTGTGATTTGCTGGCACTTTCAGGGTATCTGCTATGCTGCAAAATGCCAGGAACAGATCAATTTGAGAATTAGTTGCACAATATACAGTCCCTGAGGTACAACCCTGGTTTCAAAAAGGTTGGGACACTGCATAAAATGCAAATAAAACCACACTGCAATGATGTGCAAATCATTTATCCCTATATTTAATTGAAAATAGTACCAAGAAAACATCAAATGTTGAAACTGAGAAATATTACAGCTTTTGGAAAAATACATGCAAGCAACACATTTCAAAAAAGTTGAGACATGGCCAAAACCTATATATATATTGTTCAGCATTAATGGTGCCTTCACAGATGTGCAAGTCACCCATGCCATGTGCACTAATGCACCCTCATACCATCCCTGATGCTAGCTTTTGGACTTTGCATTGATAAGATGCCAGAATTCCCTCTCTTTAGTCCAGAGGATGCAGTGTCAATATTCCCTTAAATAATATAAAATGTAGATTTGTCAGACCACAGGACATTTTTCCACTTTGCCTCAGTCCATCTTAAATGAGCTCTGGCCGTTCTGGATTTTGTTTATATATGGTTTCTTCTTTATATGGTAGAGATTCAACTTGCATTTGTGGATGCAGTAACAAACTGTGTTCACAGACAATGGTTTTCAGAAGTGTTCCTAAGTCCGTGCAGTGATGTCCATTGCAGAATCATGTCTGTTTTT
Source organism: Esox lucius (assembly GCF_011004845.1). Lineage (NCBI taxonomy): Eukaryota > Metazoa > Chordata > Actinopteri > Esociformes > Esocidae > Esox > Esox lucius. Next base: position 13,263,399 of record NC_047588.1, on the reverse strand, counting down.
AATGCAGTGCCGTCAAGATCACGGCCATCCAATATTGGTTTTCAGCCTTTTCCTTTGCGTACAAAGATTTCTCCAGATTCTCTGAATCTTTTAGTGATATTATGTACGGTAAATGATGAGATCCCCAAACTCTTGGGAATTTTGGGGACCCCAAACCTCAAATTCTAAGTTTTCCCCAGTTGTTTCACTATTTGCCCACGCAGTCCTTCACAGAGTGGTGAACCCCTCCCCATCCTCACTTCTGACAGACCCACTCACTCTGAAATAATCTTTTAATACCCAGTCATATTACTGACCTGTTGCCAATTGACCTAATTAGTTGTGTGATTTTCCACCAGGTTTAGGCCTAGTCCACATGTACACAGGTATTTTTTACGTAAAAATCCCATCCATACAAGCACGATTTAAAAAAAGTCTCAGTCCACAACGCAAAAACACACTGTCAAGCACTGTCAAAGAGCATGTCAAACCAACAGGCGACAATATAACCCTAAAACCATGTTGGCCAATCTGAAGCCTGAAAAAAGTTATTTCTGGTTCCAGTAGGCTAACAACAGTGGCGCGAATGTTGGATGTAGCAGCAACCTCCATAGCGCATTCTAACGCCTCTGTTTCTCAATACACACTGATCAGCCATAACATTATGACCACCTGCATAATATTGTGCCGGTCCCCCTTTTGCCACCAAAACAGCCGTGACCCGTCGAGGCATGGACTCCACTAGACCTCTGAAGGTGTGCTGTGGTATCTGGCACGAAGATGTTAGCAGCAGATCCTTTAAATCCTGTAGGTTGTGAGGTGGGGCCTCCATGGATCAGATCTGTTTTGTCCAGCACATCTCACAGATGCTCGATTGGATAAACAACTCGTTGTTGTGATAGTCAAACCATTCCTGAACCATTTTTGCTTTGTAGCAGGGCACATTATCCTGCTGAAAGAGGCCAATGCCATCAGGGAATACCGTTGCCATGAAAGGGTAACAATGCTCAGGTCGGTGGTACGTGTCAAAGTAACATCCACATGAATGGCAGGACCCAAGGTTTCCCAGTAAGACATTGCCCAAAGCATCACACTGCCCCTGCTAGTTTGCATCCTTCCCATAGTGCATCGTGGTGCCATGTGTTCTCCAGGTAAGTGATGCACACGCACCCGGCCATCCATGTGATGTAAAAGGAAACATGATTCATCAGACCAGGCCACCTTCTTCCATTGCTCTGTGGTCCAATTCTGAGGCTCACATGCCCATTGTAGGGTGCTTTCGGCAGTGGACAGGGGTCAGCATGGGCACCCTGACTGGTCTGCAGCTACACAGCCCTGTACGCAACAAACTGCGATGCACTATGTGTTCTGACACCTTTCTATCAGTATCAACATTAACTTTTTCAGCAATTTAAGCTACAGTAGCTCATCTGTTGGAACTGGCCTCACGGGCCAGCCTTCGCTCCCCATGTGCATTAATGAGCCCAGTTGCTGGTTCACCGCTTTTCCTTCCTTGGACCACTTTTTGATGGGTACTGACCACTGCAGACCGGGGACACCCCACAAGTGCTGCAGCTTTGGAGACGTAAACAGAAATAAGGACACAAACGTTAAAAGGCAAAAACTCTGTTTTACCAGTCTACACGTTAACACTGAAAACTGAGTTCTTGAATACCTTCACTCTGGAAGGAGTTTTTCAAAAGGTCAATTTTCAGTGACCTAAAAGGCAGTTTGTGTGGACGAAAGGACAAAACGCAAAGAAAAACCCCTGTTTTAAAAAATACCTGTGTACGTATGGACTAGGCCTTTTTCCAGTCTTCTGTTGCCTCTCTCCCAATTTTTTTGAAAGGTTTTCTGGCATCAAATTCAAAGCATATATATTCAAGAAACAATAAAATGTCTACATTTAAACATTTTATATTTTTGTCTTTGTACTATTTTCTATTGAAAATAAGGTTTCAATGATTTTCATTCTGTTTGTATTTACATTTTACGCAGTATCCCAACTTCTTTGAAAACAGTGTTGTATACAGAACAAGTACTAGTCCACTGCAACTATAAAAGTTGAACATTATAGAATATTTACTGAACGTGTTGAATATGACTTCTGCATTGTGTTTAATGTGTTTAAATATTAATCTTTTTGAACCTTTAACTATGTTTCAAAAGCATTTGCAGAGCTATTCAGAAAAACATTGAACCTCCTTTAACGCTTTAGAGATAAATAGACGATGAAATTTGAAAGCATAGACCTATTAATCATTGAAATGCTGATCAAAGCAGCTGCAAAATGGTCGTAACAGTCATTCTGAAGGTTAAAAAAACGACCATTAGTGATGGATTACTCAGGGGATGTTTCCTAAATAAACACCTGTTTAGCTGTCAATGCTTATACAGCTGAGTAGCCTATCATACAGTACATCCAAAAGCATAGTGGTAGAGAGAGTAAATACCAATATGAAGGCTACCACTTAAAATAAACACAGACAGGGTCACTGCCTAGAAAACAGACGTGGTCTCTGCCTAGAAAACAGACGTGGTCTCTGCCTAGAAAACAGACGTGGTCTCTGCCTAGAAAACAGACGTGGTCTCTGCCTAGAAAACAGACGTGGTCTCTGCCTAGAAAACAGACGTGGTCTCTGCCTAGAAAACAGACCTGGTCTCTGCCTAGAAAACAGACCTGGTCTCTGCCTAGAAAACAGACGTGGTCTCTGCCTAGAAAACAGACCTGGTCTCTGCCTAGAAAACAGACCTGGTCTCTGCCTAGAAAAGAGACCTGGTCACTGCCTAGAAAACAGACCTGGTCACTGCCTAGAAAACAGACCTGGTCACTGCCTAGAAAACAGACATGGTCACTGCCTAGAAAACAGACATGGTATTGGCCTAGAAAACCCCTTTGATTAGCAATCAAGACATGATTGGAGAGAAAGTGGAAACAATGCACAGAAAGAGAACGGCAAGGTGGGGTCACTGGGCACCTGGCTGGTATACTGTGTGTACATTTATCATCCCCTCAAAAATCTAATAGAGTTAAAGCTGCATTCAAAGATATTTTGTCACTGGATGTCAGGCAGTTTTCATGTTCCAATAGGCCAACATTTGTTTAAACTTTTAACTGTATCAAATCCACCAGCATAGGTAAAACTACAGTACTGCTAGGAAATGAAGCTCCAGTGCATGCATGTAATGTGTGATGAATCAGTATTCTATTATAATCAGATCACATTTGTAACTTCATAAAGTGGGCAAGACGTAACATACATTCCTAAAAGTCAAATCAATTTTAAAAAAATGACAGTATAATTTCAATCTCATTGAAAGCCAATACAGTTAAATTATGTTTAACTGTACTGGCTCTTTAATAGTCTTAACTTACGGGTCATGAACTTTGCCAATCTGTGGCTGTGTCCTTTCCCTGAAGTCATCACACCTCTTGGAAACCAGGTTTGCTTTAAGACCCCTAGAGGGGAAAACAGCAACATACAGAAATTCACATTGCCGTCATGAATATTGCCAATGGACATGCAACTTGGAATGGTCATTAGAAAAGCCGTTTGTTATAGACATAAGGTAGGAGGTGAGCTTACACCTGAGAAGCACACAACCAGTGGAGGGTTTTGGAGACATTCCGTCCATCGTTGTGGTGTGGGGTAGGCACTCCAAATCTGGTGTCTTTGCCACAAGGTCCCCAGTTGTATTTCCTATCAATACGTTCACCTGGGGCACAACACAGTTATGACAACTTACCCAATCTAAAAATAAACACATTACAACACGTGTGATTGGTCAGTAACTTAGGTCACATACTCAAATGTGAATAAAAATTTTTTTAAAGCAATGTGTTAAACAACAGTTATAGCCTATATGACTGTCATGCATACCCAAACAAAGGCTCCTTTCGAATAAAATAAAATAATTTAAAAAAAAATGTTCACCGTACTCACTGACAAAGTAGGCATTGTGGGAGTGGATATAAGACTTATGTCCCTCCAGAGCTTCTGTCTCCACCTGCTCTGCATGTTTAGGAGGGTTGATAATTGTACCTGCAGCTGCATCTAAACGAGGTGAAACAGAACATTCAGGCTTGTGGATATGTTATTTGTTAATAACAGATTACGTGGAAGTGCATGGTGGCAAAATGTAGCTTCTAGTCTGTCTCACTTCTTAGCAATTTAACACCAAATGTGGTTTTGCCAGTGTCAAGCCAGTCAGGAAGCCCAAGACTCTGATTATGTGACTTTCCCAGTGGGGCTTTTTGATTAGTTGAATATCCAGCTTCGCTGAGTTGGTGTAACCTCTGTTGATAGAAGGTCTTAGGCGGTGGGTTGATTAGAGAAGCAGCCTATAATAAATAGAAACAAAATGCAATGGCTTTCATTCATCAGAGAAATGAAGGACATTGATCCAGTATCACAGTATCTGCGCATGTGAATTGGTTTAATTCTATTGCATTTTTATATTTTCCTTTTCATTGTAAAGCACATTGAATTGCTTCTATGTATGAATTGTGCTGTATAAAGAAACCTGCATGCTAACCCTTATTCTAAACCTTATTCTAAATGTAACCTTAACCCTTACCTTAGCTAAAGCTGTTGCTTATCAACAGATTGTTGAACATTTGTTGGCATTTTGTTGATAGTATTAATACAACCCTGTTTCCAAAAAAGCATTTTATATGTTACAAAAGCACATCCTAAAATGCTGAATTTGTATTGGTCTAGCACAGAGGTGTCAAACTGGTTCCACATAGGGCTGAGTGTCGCTGTCACCTTGTACTTGATTGATTAATTAGGTCACTAATTGGTTGGTTTCTACCCTCACCTGGTTGTTAAGGTCTGAAATGGAAACCAATTTGGTGGAACCACCAAAAACCTGCAGATACTCGGCCCTCTGTGGAACTGGTTTGACACCCCTGGTCTAGCATAATTTTATATGAAATAGATTTTGTGAAAATCTATCATTTGACTTAACAAATCTATAATTTCTCATATATTATGGACATCTGCTGGTATTACAATGCAAAAATGCAGTCAACTAGAAAATGTCAAACTCACCACACATCTGTTCTGATAGGCCTCTACTCACAGAAACAGAAGCTTTGGTGCTCACTCCATGGATGACTGTACCGGCTATATCAGGGTCGTTGGCTTTCCCATGGAACACTCTGATAGCCCCTGGACCTGGGCGTGCTGAGTTCAGAAACTTCCTCACTACAGGTGGGGTCCGTTGCTTTAAGAGGAAGTTACGATGGTAAATACACTTGGAATCATGTGTGTCCACTATGATTCTCAAACACACACACAAACAGATACAATACATGCACGGAGACACAGAGTCTGAGCCCGTCCTAAATGGAGAACGATACAAAAGACACATCATATCCTTCTGCACTGATATTTACAGTAGGTCAGTTGGTAGGCTTGTGAAGTGTATTAAGTTATTGTGCTGATCTTGGATATCTACATTCTTGAACAAAAAAATTATGTATCCTCCAAAAATGTACCATAGCTCTACAAAGATAATGTCAAAATACGTTTTTCTTGAATTATAATATGGAGACCAGGGTTGGCTGTCACACGGGTTGGTTGTCACAGAGCTTATTACAGCCAAACAAGGGGGCGCTGTGTAAAATATTTCTCATCAAATGTGTGATCTCTTTGTATGAGGTCATTCATATTGTCAGTTTGTATAGAGAGCTAACAATTTTGGCCTAAGGGAATAATTTCACATTTTGATGGGAAATAGTAAATATTTACTCTTGTATAAAATGTTATGTAACTTTGTACATTTAGCTTATCTCTATTTATTAACTTCTGTTTAAGAATGGAAGAGTGGCTATAGTTACAGAACATTTATCATATGCTAGGTCAAGCCATGTGGTTGCTAGCTAAACATTTAACTAAAGAGTTCAGATGGGGCTGGTTGTCACACAGGTATAGGAGTTGGTTGTCACACTGTGGCAGGGCCCTTTTCTAACAGCCAACCCAAAGAAACACGGCTAAAGTGCATTATGTGCAAGAATTGCACACACAAAGAGCGCACCCCTTACGGATTATCTAATTACATATGTCAAAACTGTGATTCCTACGATTGTAACTAATTGTACCTAATTATTCACAAACACAGTATTCACAAACAAACCTACCCACTCAAAAGTTTTGATACATTTTATATGTTTCAGACAGTTTTCTTGACCGATGCATAAAGTTTTGATTTATTAAAAGTGTTAATATTTCTATGTCTGCCTCCATCTGTGAATTATCTGTAAATAAACATCAAATTAAAAACAATCTGATTTAAACACAAAGTTTATAGATGAACACATTACAAATTGTGTTAAGAACATTTACAATTATTTGGTATCTCTAGTGTAGATGTATTGATTGTATAAGTTAGTGAACTGTTATAAGCTGTTGTAACCAATGAAGCAAAATATTAATTGTTTGTAATATGAGCTAAAATGGAAGGTGCAAGTAGGAGAATAGGACACCCTGTTCAAGCGGTTGCCGGGGAGAGAGAGATTTAGTATGTCTGTTTTGTGAGAAACAGGACACAGGTTAGAGACACACACACATAGTCTGACAGACAACACAGACACCACAAGGGGGGCAAGGGGGTACTTGCAGTTATCCTATAAGGAATAGAACTGGGATTGGGCCAAGGACACACTTGCTTTGTAAGTTAACGCCTCTATCTTTTCGGGCGTAGTAGAAGTATAAAAATGATGTTTTGACTGTTGATCCTTAGACATTGTGCGGCGACACTTAAGCTTCTGTAATAAATGGATATACGATACGGTAATTGACCTGACTCCTGGTGTTTTATTCTCCTTTCCAAAAAAACAACTCGGGGAAGTATTAGACTTCAACACTAGTTTGAAAAATATCTTAATTTCTTGTTGCACATCTCATTGGTATATTAGTGACAACCAACCCCACCCCCTGTGACAATCAACCCCATGATGAGTTTGGATGTCACACTTTCTCAGAGTGTATTTCATGGCTTATTACTTTATGTTAAAACATGCTGATAAAAGTGATATTAATTCATACCCAATACCTTAAACTTTGGATCAATACTGACATTTCTTTCAGTAGAGAAAAGTGTGACAAGCATCCCCCGTCTCCCCTAATTACATAAAAGACACATCATATCCTTGTGTATTGATATTTACAGTAGATCAGTAGGTAGGCTTGTGATGTGTGCTAAGTTACTGCGCTGATCTAGGATATTCTTAAACAAAAAGCGTATCTCGAAGATCATTGCATTTTGTTAAGACTTTGAAAGTACAGAGCTATGCATAACTTTGAGTAGGCTGCACATTTATTTGTACATACTAAAGTTTGCTCGATGGTGATTTCGATTTGGACAACGCTGTTGCATCAGAGACCTTACCAGAAAAAAAAAACGTCTCTAAACTCAGGCTAGCTAGGTTATATGTATTTAATATATATTCATATAAATATATTCGGCTGCAGGAAACTGACTTACCGTGGGTGATATTTCTTGTAAACAAGTCTTAGCACTGTCACCAATAGGAATTCGTTTACCAGCCTAGGATGGAGGGATATATAGAAACAGACAAACATAAATTCAAAGAAAATAGGATAATCAACGTTGCGTGTTATTGTTACATTACCCTTCGAATATTCGGGAAACTGTCCGTGTATTTCCAGGTGTGGGACGCATTCCTTTCTCTCAAATTCATCTCGCTTGCGTATCACCGTTTGCTATAAATATTGCTTATAACTCAACGACATTATAGAAACATACAAACCCATGTAACATGCCAGTTACAAAAGTGCGTAATTTGGATGAAATAGGTAACTCAATACATTCTGTAATGTTTATTTCACATGGCAACAGCCGCTAGGAAACCAAGATAGATTCCGATTGGTGCATGTGTTTTAAAAATAAATAAAACATCTCACCTGTAAAGAGGCGGGAAAAACGTGTTTGGAACCCAATGATTTGTGTTATTATGGTGTGTGAAATAATTTAAATAATAGTCCTATATGACGTAATGTTTCAGAACAAAACTAAGATGTTCAATCCAAACCATTGTTAATTGCCCTAAAGGAAATAATGAGCTGGAAATAAAGCTATAAAATTAAATATTAAAGTATAGCCTGCATTGCATCTCTTGCAATTATTAAGTAATTGTGTTTATTTGTGAAACCTTACATAGGCAACATTAATTACAACCCCGTTTCCAAAAACGCTGCGTAAAATGTAAATATAAACAGAATGCAATGTGCAAATCATTTAAACCCTATATTCAATTGAAAATAGTACAAAGACAACATTAGAAATGTTGAATCTGGGACATTTTATTGTTTCCCACTTGGTATTTGATGCAAGCAACGTTTAAAAAAGGTGGAACAGAGGCAACAAAAGATTGGAAAAGTTGTGTAAAGCTAAAAAGCTAAACCTGGTGGAATATCACACAACTAATTAGATCAATTGGCAACAGGTCAATAAGATTGTGTATCAAAAGATTATTCCAGAGAAATGGGTCTGTCAGACATGAGGATGAGGAAGGGTTCGCCACTGTGAAAGACCGCAAGGGCAAATATTGCAACAATTTAACAATAACGTTTAGTTTTGTGAGTTTTGGGGCTCTCAACAGCAACTGTACACAATATCATTAAAAGATTCTGAGAATCTGGAGAAATCTCTGAATGTAAGGGACAATGCTGAAAACCAATACTGGATGGCCATGATCTTCAGGCCCTCAGGCATCACTGTATTAAAACCAGACAAGATCCTGTATTGGAAATAACCGCATGGGCTCAGGAACACTTCCGAAAACCATTGATTGTAAACACAGTACAACACTGCATCCACAAATGCAAGTTTAAACTCTACCATGCAAAGAAGAAACCAGATATAAACAAAATCCAGAACAGCCACCGCCTTCTCTGGGCCTGAGCTCATTTACGATGGACTGAGGCAAAGTGAAAAAGTGTCCTGTGGTCTGACAAATCAAAATCTGAAATTATTTTCGGGAATCATGGACGCTGCATCCTCTGGACTAAAGAGGAAAGGGATCATCTTATCAGAGTACAGTTCAAAAGCTAGCATCCGTGGTGGTATGGGGGCGCACCTGTGAAGGCACCATTCAAATTATATAGGTTTTGGAGCATCATATGCTGCCATCCAGATGACAACTTTTTCAGGGAAGGCCTTTGCTTATTTTAGTAAGACAATGCCAAACTACATTCTGCCCGTATTTCAACAGTATTGCTCCATAGTAAAAGAGTGTGGGTGCCGAACTGGTCTGCCTGTAGTCCAGATCTGTCACCCATTGAAAACATTTGGCGCATGAAACAAAAAATAAGAGAAAAGAGACCACCAAACTGTTGAGCAGCTGAAATCCTATATCAAGCAAGAATGGGAATGCAGCATTTGATATGTTTTCTTTGTACTATTTTCAGTTAAATACAGGGATAAATGATTTGCACATAATTTCTTTCTTTTTTTATTTGCATTTTACGCCATGTCCCAACTACTTTGGAAATGGGGTTGTAGATCAAAACTCATCAGAGTTCAGCAAAAATCATGAAAAAGTATGAAAATGTGTATGCACTTTAAATAGGCTCAGCCTACATTATAATTACTCTGGTTACGTCTTTACTAGAATGTCCTGTAAATGTATGTAATATTAACACTGCAGGTACACTTAAAGCTTAAGGACAAGATAATAAGACAAGTGAGAATCTAAGATGACTATATATTTTAACCTCTGATGCAGGACCCTCCACCATTGCTCCTCCTCATCCAATCATTTTTCCTTTTAAACCTTAGATTAATAATGCTGTATTGGCCCGAGAGGCTTTGAAGCCACCATCCATCACATTGGCACTTCCTAGAGGGAGCAAATGTTAGATTATATGTGTAGTGTTTAACCTAGGAAGGAACAAGCATACATTAGAATTAAAGTAATTGTGCAGTATTTCAATAATAATTCGAAATGTTGTAGTCCTTGTTGTAGTCATCCAGGACTTATAGCTACACTTCTCAAATGCAGACATTAACACACATATATATATATATATATTTTTTTTTTTCTTTTATGGAAGGAGTATTTCAAAATAACTGGAGGATTATCAAAATGATTGAAATCACTTGCAGTCATAAGTTGTCATCTCTGCTTGTCAGCAAAACAACAACCACAACTGGCCTCAGACAGTGGTCCTGTTTCCCACTTCTGCTGATTGGGTTTCTTTAACTAGGGGTCGACATGGGAGAACTTGGAAAGGTTGAACACTAGTTCAGAAAAATCTGCAGGGGCTTGGTGGTATTTGCCGGAAGCCGTACATTACCTAGGTATTTTATTAAGATGAACAAAGCTATTGTAAGAAAAGAGTGTCGGCAAAATGACCCCAAAAAATATGAGTAGTAAAATAACAGTAACATTGGTTGCTGCTAAAAACAGTTGTAATGAACAGTTGTTTATTTTTACCAATGTGGCACAATCATTTGAATGGTAAAACAATGATAATGACCCCATAACTAACAAATATAACTCAGAAGAACACATCGATATTTCAGTTTCCCTCTAGAATGCCCACAAACCATGCAGTAATGACAGAAATAAGGCATGAAATGAGAGTGGCAGAGAAAGAATGTCAGACAGATTCTGTCAGATTGATATAGCCCCCCAAAATGTTTTTTTTTTTTTACATGTTAATGTCACGTTTTTTTACACATATAAAAACACTTCTGTAACGTTTGTTCTTTGCCTCCATATTTATTTTAAATTTTTGTTGTCCTGTCTCATTAACCAATTCTAAAGGCTCGTCTGTGATTGGTTTATTCTTAGCCCTACGTAGACAGATGTCAATGCCAGTCATACGATCTGTCATCATCCACCATACAATGCAAAAGGGGAAGTTGGAGGAAGTGGGAAGTGACTAGGGTACAAGCTTGATGAGATCTTTCGCCCTTTGAAAACGTTGGAGTGCTGAAAAAATTCTGTTGGAAATCCATTCAACTACTAAGCTAGCTAACGTCGTTAGCTAATTTTCTCGGGCAAGGTAAGCACAACTTGCTAGCTTACATCGGCTAGGCCAAAAGCTTATTTTTTCTGCTTTATAGCTAGCTAGCTACATTATTGTAGCTATTTTCTGTTAATTTTCTTATCCAACGTTAGCACACAAAAATAATGTCAGCTGTTTATGGCACCTTTATTTACGAATATAAATCCTAAGTGTGGTTAGTTATCTAGCTAGTAGATTCACATATTTGGTTCAACGTTGTAGCTAGCTAAAAAATATAGCTATTTTTCATACACAGTTTAACTAGCTAGTAGCTAAACTGGCTAACTGGCAACTATCAGTTAGCTAGCTAATCATGTTTTCTGACATGCAGTGCTGTGGTCGATGTACTATGTAGGAGGTTTTAGCTGCCTTCTTGACTGTCTAGCTAGCTAGCAAAACGTTAGCGAACAGTCAATGGTTATTTATGGTCTAGACTTTGTGACGTAACACGCTTTCGACCCACTGAAATGATTTTTGGCTTTGCACAGGTTTGTTCTGTTTACTTGTCGAGACATTTGAAGACATAGTTGTAAACTTGCTAGCTAACTTGATCAAACCGGTCTGTGACTAAGTCAGTAAAAGTAATCCCATTCCCGAGTACTGTCATTGTAGCCACATTCTGGAATTACATTTTCGGAGTCATAACAATTTTTAAACAATTCAGCATCCGAGTTGATCAGTTCTTATTTTATGTAGTTCTGTTTATAATATTGTCTTTATTCTCTGATTCGTTTTTCACAGTTGTTAGAGTGACCAAGCAGTACTTCTGCATCCAGAGAAAGACACTGGGGTGTTGGACATGGCTAGTAGGGGTGGTGCAACACGACCTAATGGGCCGAACCCAGGAAACAAGATATGCCAGTTCAAACTAGTACTGTTAGGGGAGTCTGCTGTTGGAAAGTCCAGTCTTGTACTCCGCTTTGTCAAGGGCCAGTTTCATGAATTCCAAGAGAGCACAATAGGAGGTAATTACATTTTATTAATGTGTTATTGTAGAGATAGAAGAGTATCCATTAACGATGTATTGCAATGTAAACCAAACTACAATATTTTTAATCCAGTGGTGATTCTGACCTTTCCTTACTACGGTTCAATACAATATAGCCTATTGTTGGAGAATGGAAGACCACTTGTTTTTGTTAGCCTACTGAAAACAACATTCTAAATGCTGCTTAATTGTCTCTCTCCTCAGCTGCCTTCCTGACTCAGACAGTATGTTTGGATGACACAACAGTCAAGTTTGAGATCTGGGACACAGCTGGTCAGGAGCGTTATCACAGCCTGGCGCCCATGTATTACAGAGGTGCCCAAGCCGCTATAGTGGTCTACGACATCACTAACGAAGTGAGTCAGCAGCCAAGATGGATATATTTACTTTGTCACACATTAGTGGCTCTTCAGTTAGGTATATAGCTGATCTGATATATTGATCCATGTGTACAGTCACTTCCAAAATGATTGTCACCCTTAATAAAGGTGAATGCCAAATAGTCAGTATAAAATAAACAACAAAGCTATACTGTAATTTTCCAACATGTGAAATATGAAATGATCAAAGGGGCCTTGTAATATAAGAACATTTTCATGTTATATCTGCATTAATAGTGAAACTATGGTGGGCAGTATGGATTGTAGAAACAATATGGATTTGCCTCTACTTTATGTTCTGTAGTAGGCTAGAGCATGCATTTTGGTGTTTGTGTAAAGCAGTACATTATCGCAAAAAACCCTAGTCACAAAGATACTATACAATAGGCTTATGAAAACACTTTGGCGTTTCTCTTTCGTATAGAAATGCACTGCATACGCTTTCTTTAAGCAAAGACAAGTGGAGAAAACTCCAAGCTGAAATGTGCGACTATGAGGAAAATTCTAGAATGAAGTCATCGACAGGTAATAGTGTTGGTGTTAACACATTAATTGTTGCTCAAATCAGTCTGTCTTGTCCAAAAACATTGAAAAATGTTTTGGAAAGTATGTTTTAGGAATAATATTGTTCTATGCCTTTGCAGTATCTTCAATTCATAATATATTATTAAAATGTTTCGTAAGCTTTTAACAGAACCTCAATCTGTTAATTCTTTTTGTTCTGAGGTTTGTTGTATTCTTGGATTTTGTTCTGTAATATTTATTATAAAAAAGGAAAGTACAGTACCAACCCGGTAGTCTGCTGAAAATTTAGTATTTACCATTCTGGAGTAGTTTACTCTGTCAACATGTTGTTTTTCATTTACTCAACAGAAGTTGTTTTAGGGCCCTACAAAAGTGCATTCTAAATTGCAGAATTTGTCTTGGTCAACAGGAGGCAGACCAACATACTTTGTCAGATGGAAAAGCAGCATGCTCCTTTTATTCCATTGGTGTCACTAAGACAAGCAATTATCTCTCAAACGAGCAATGGCAGATGGCATCAAGCTAAATCTTTGGCTCTTTTCCTGATTACTAGAATGTTGTTATAAAACAAGCGCCGAATATTGTAGGGAATTGTTAGGTCTTCTAAATAAAAATTGCTTTAGAAAAATTGCTTAAATATTGCTGTAATTTCAAAGTTTCTCCAAAGTTTCTCGTCCAAAAGTGAATAGAAACCAAACCAGAAATCTTTTTTGCTGTAATTCAGTTAATGTCTACAAGCTGTGAGCAAATTTGAGATTTTCCCTTAAATGATTTAAGACAATCAACTAAAATGACAAATTACTTAAATCATAAATAGTTTGCAAGATAATGGCATGGAACCTGTCCCTTTATGGGTAAGATATGGTTATAAGTCTTTGATTTCTTTGGGCTATTTGCCTTCCACTGTTCATGGGGCCCTTGATAAGGGCAGCATTTGACACTTTACCCTGTGCATTTGACACTTTACCCTGTGCATTTGACACTTTACCCTGTGCATTTGACACTTTACCCTGTGCATTTGACACTTTACCCTGTGCATTTGACATTACCTCTGCCAAGTGGATCTTACTGCAAGTCAGTGACCTCTAGCACACATCAAAATCCCCAAAGATATGGTTAATTTTGCTATGGCCATTTCAGATAAGGAAATGAATCCAATTACAACCCTCACAATGACAGTTTAAGTGTAGACCAGAGAAGTGAACGAGTCCTAGATGTTCCCATATGTAGTAAGGGTTGGTGATCCAATCCTATGTGTTCTCTTGTTTAAGTACAAAATATAGGAGAGGCTATGTGCCGTTATTCCTTTAAGGGGTTTGCACATAGGAGTGTTAACATGGGTGCCAATAAATCTGTGTCTTATTTTTGGGAGTTTAGGGCTATATCATTTGATACATATGTAGTAATATAAAATATTCTACATGTTGGAAAATTTCAATGTAGCTCATTACCTGGCTTGTTGATTTTTATTCTTGCAATTCTTTGATAGATGGTGCCAATATTTTTTAAGGTGTATGTTCATCTGTTTTTGCTTTATTCGTGAAGATGTTTGCTGAGAAGTTTAAAAAACATTGTCTTATATGGTAATATGCTTTCAAAAGAGCTTTTTGATTTATGCTTAGTATAAAAGCTTAGGCCAGTGTTTGGAGCATTGGATGGACTTCAGCTCAGCCAGCAATTTGACGGTTTTGTTTACAAACCATAATTTGTGTAAGCTGGGGAACATTAGGCTTATATCTAATGGTCTTTTTTCGTAGGGAGTTTTTTTAATGAGTGCACGTCTTGGATATCCTACAACGTCAATAGCATAGCCAGGGAATGTGTTGTCCTTGTCTTTTTTCCACATGTACCTTGTTATCGACTTTCCTTAATTCATCTCTCATGCTCTGCTTTTTGCCAGGAGTCCTTTGCAAGAGCAAAGAACTGGGTTAAGGAGCTTCAGAGACAAGCCAGTCCAAATATTGTAATAGCGTTGGCTGGGAACAAGGCTGACCTTGCAAGCAAAAGAGCATTGGACTTTCAGGTTTGTACAAGTCAATTTTCTAATAAACATCACACATGCTAATTTAATACTCAGTGTCATGTTGTGGTAAGCAATTTTACCCATGCAACAGTTTAAGGAAATCTTTTTATATTTAATGCATGGATATTGACTGTTTTTGGTGGTGGTTTTCATTCAGGATGCACAATCATACGCCGATGACAACAGTTTACTGTTCATGGAAACATCAGCAAAGACCTCTATGAATGTTAACGAGATATTCATGGCTATTGGTATGTTCTTTTGTTCATGTTAAACATTCTGTCGATCTGATGCAAGGCTCACAGGTCATAACAATGTTCACTACTGCTTCACAGCAAAGAAATTACCCAAGAACGAGCCTCAAGCCGCCGGAGCAAACAGCGGTCGGAACCAGGGAGTGGACCTGACGGAGACAGCCCAGCCCACCAGCCGCCCCTGCTGCAGCACCTAGCCCCCTGTCCCCCCTTCCTGTCTCAACTTCCATAACTTCTCCTAACTCTGAATAACACCTAGGAATGGGGTTCCCTCACCTGACATCAGACCTTCCACCTCTTGTCTTCTCTCCTCGGAATAGCTAAAGACTGTATAGCTGCATTTCTAATACCTTTGTTTTTTTACTTTCATTTTTTTAAGTGTAAGTCAGTATAATGGATGCATGTATCACTACAAGGCCTAAAACACACATCTTTAACTTAATTGAGTTGGAAGACTAACCCCTAAGAGACAGGAAGCAGCCGGTGCGTGTTGAGGGTGTAACCTGGCTCCCCAGGTCACATGGTAAGTGTCCTGAGGGGGACATAAGGTTGTCTTTGATTTGCCTCCTGTACATTTATTTGTGAGTTGAGTTTCTTTCTAAACAAAACAAATTCCCCTTTTGTAAGATGCCTATAGGTTATGACTTTGTTCTGAGGCATTGAAGCCGTGTCAGACAAAAACTGTCAAACCAAGCATTCCTTCTTGCACCAGCTGCTGGGACGTCTTCATCTGACCTGCAGTTTGGCAAGAACATCCAGCACCAGCATTCAATTGCTGGTTCACTTCAACCGACTGAACAGGATGTATGTGTGGTGTTTGGACAACTGCCGATTCAGCAGTTCATCATGGATAGGCCCTCTTCAGAACATTCTCAAACTGGTTGATGAATTGGTTAGCAATGTAATCAACACAACAGAGAGTTGGACATGCTCAAATATGCTTTGTAAATTGTATTGCTAAGACCCTTCTCTGTATGACTGTTAGTCATTTGTTTCCCCGCACTGTGTTATTGTTGAGCTATCAATCTGTCAGAATTAATGGTGAGTGATGTTAAAAAGTAGACAGATAAGCACCAACATAAGTCTTGACTTTTATCTATTATCACATTCTGTGGAATTTTGCTCTACTGTTTATTCCGGACCCCTTTAACTATTGCTTTAGCAAAATACTCTTCCTGAGTTCCACTACTTTTATAGGGTATTGCAATGTTGTCTTCTTCCAATACAGCTGGAAGGGCATCATTAAGTTAGGAAAGTACCTAGAGATTTTGAACAAATGTACAGTCCACCCGTGTTGGTCTAGGTTTGTTATGGTTTTGTTACCTTTTCACAAACTGGTCAAACGCTAATCAGTGATGGTCTTTTTAAATGTATGTAGTGTTATTAACGAATCAATAGTTTCTCCCCTGTGTCTTGTTACTTTTCTCAGAATGGTCTGTTCATAGTGACAGGACTTTTGCATTGCACACTTCTTGGTTATCTATTTTAGTTAATAACTGCCCATTACATTGTATAAAACAGTGATAGACTGTATTGGACTTGCTAACCTAGCGCTACAAACCACAGGTAGCGGAACTAACTGGTAGTTGTTATGACAGCCAGTTGGATTTAACAATGGAAAACATGACTTTGGAAGGTCTTATACATTTGAGTGTATGGGTAAAAGTCAATAAATCCAATAAATAATGTATATTGTATTCTTTTTATGACTTCCAACATCTAAAGAAATGTAAAAGCAAATAATTATTCAGGAACGTATGAAAAGCCTATCGTTGCCATTACATAGTGTTTGTTTGCCTTGTCAACTCTCCTTAAAGTGTGTTTTTACTGTGCACTTCCAGCCCCTGAAGCAATATGACTGAAATGTTTTCCCTTGAAGCTGAGACCACTGCTGTGTCCACTAGCTCTACTAGTGTCAGAAGCAAGGCGCTCGTAGGCCATGGGGAGATTCTTCCCACTGTGAGTAACCTCAACATGCAGATCACTATTCTGCTGCAGGATGGAGGGTTGCCGTCTCTTCTCTGTGTTTGCAGTCGGTGGCACGTCCAACTCAAGGTTGTCCTCATCTGTGACATTTCTGTTGGGCAATTCTTCAGAATAAAATTTAGGTTACCCTTTACTTGACTGTATGCAATGTTGAGAAACATTGAGTTTGCGTATGGCACAGCGTACTCAAAATATTAACTTATCTCAATGACAGTTCATGCTATCTCAGCCAGCACATGCTCATCCATAACATCCCAGAAGCCACTGGATGCTAAGACCAGCAGCTGGAAGAATGGGTCTGTGGGCAGACACACAGAAAGGAACAAGGATGACCAACTTCTCCAGCTTGCAGTCACCATAATGTCAAGCCCTCCACCAGACCGTTTGTTGACGCTGGTCACCCCGCCAGACCTGAGGATGCATTTGTTTCTTAGGGTTTGACGTGCCATGGTCTTTGGTCAGGCGGAAGCCCTTGCCTTGCAGTACGGCATATATTTTACCTGTCAAATGGAAAGTAGATGCATGTTAACTGGAAATATTATTGAATTAATAAAATACGTATTAGCACTACAGGAAACTGACCACAGTTACAATAAGAATGTATCCACCTTGTGATTCGGAGGAGGTTGGTATATTACCGTCCTGTCTGGTTCTTTGCTTTGTCCCCTCTAAAAAACAAAACTCGCTGTCAATCAGGCAGAGGACCGCTGTACAGTCACTCCAGCAGATTCTGGAAGTCTCATTCCTGCCAAGCCCCAGGATCCGGTCCATCTTCCAGAGGGCATTGGTGAAGGCTAGTTTCATCTCCACTTTGGACAAATTCACCAACTGCTCTGGTCCTAGGCCTAGTGCACCATTCTGGACTGGGTATGAGGGAGGCCTGAGATCCTGGAACAGGACTTCCAAAGAGGGTTAGTAGCTGCAATTGGTCCCTCTCCAAGGAAAGCAAGGGGTCCTGTTTGGAGAGTTGTTCCAGGACTATAACTGTCATTGCCTTGGATGCAGTTACCGCTTGTCCGTGAAACCCGTCAAAAGGTCCCAAAAAAGCTGGTTCCCTCTTTGCCATACCGCTCATGGAAAAAGGTTCCATCTTTCATGTCTTTTTTCCATGCAGAGTTCTTCCCTTCACACATTGCCACGGCACGGATCAGCGGGTTGCTCCCTCTGTGCAGGGTGACTCTGTATCCTGCCATGCAGCCACGATTGCCAAAGTGCCTCTCACCTTTCTTCTGAGTAGAACCTGGGTTGCCATGGATATTGCCCCTACTGTCAAGGGTATGTTGTTGATAACGGCATAGGCTTCCTGTCTTGGGATGGATGTCATTTGTCTCCTCGGGGAGATTCTCTGTAGGAATGGGAATACTGGAATGACAATAGAGTGAATAGGAATACAAACATGTCAGGACTGAAACGTGGTCATTTCATTGTCCCATTCACAAGTTCTGTAAAATGAGTAACAAAGAATGAATGCCTCACTAGCCTAGTTTATTATTCCAAGCAACATTGTGAAAAGTTTTACCATGGGTCCATTTATGCTTGCCTCAAGTTATGGAACTACTTTAAATTGGTTTCAGCTATTTACTGGTATTTCCATGAAAACAGTTTCCATGGCAACTAAAGGCACAATGACAAACTGTGCAGCAATGCAAGAGCTTGCCAAAGCCATGTGTTTCTTGGGAATAGAATGGGGTAGATGTTTGGTTGCTTTTTATCTGGTAGTCTTTTTCAATTATAGGCATGTAAAGTAGTCTGTGTACTTTACATGCCTATAAGCATTGATGGAAAAGGGTAGCAAAAATTGCATAGGTTTCGTCAAATGTATTTATTTAGCCACGATAGACTACTCTGTAAGAACTCACTTTACTTGAGTTGTATTGCTGTAGATCCTGGTTTTATCCAACAGATGGCAGCAGTACACTTATCAGGGGCTCATGAAAAAATAGCCAGTTAGCCACCCTCTGTGAAATCAACGCAGTTATGTTATTTCATACCAATACACACACATCCATTTGTTCATAAAATGAACATTTATTACAGACCCTACAGATACACAGTCAAGCCGGTAAGGTGAAAGATCTGTCCCAGTGCCAGACAGTGTACCCTAATTGCTCCTGTATGTTTCTGAAAGCTTGCAAAACAACTACAATGTAACTGTTGCTACTGTAACTGTTTTACTATCTATCTGCTCCAATATATCTCCCTAGACCACTACATACATATATATACCAAAAGCAGGATTATATTGTTCCAAGATACTCTGCCTCTGTGCTGGTACTCGCTGTAAATGGCCCTGCTGTTATTCATTAAATCTTGTCTTCATTCCTTGTCTTTACATTACGGAGGCAGCGCATTACACACAAGAACGTGTTTACTTTCTTCTTTTCTACAGTTGAAATGTGAAACACAAGGTGACACCTCCTGAAAGTCACAGCTGTTACTTGGTGTCATCTCCCTAGCTGGCGGTGTGCATTAGCTGTCCTAGCTGTCACCACTGCAACCCTGAGATGTCACCTCCGTGACAGTCCCATTACCATGATACCTCTACCGACACTGCATACATTACTGATACATTTCTCCTGTCAGTGTGCAGCGTTCAGGCCTAATGAGAAAGACAGCGACAGCGAAACTACTACAAACCCCAACTGTCTTAACCAGGCAGTTTAGGGATGTGTCGTCTGAAGACTAAACAAAATGAGTCATTGATAAACAGTTTACATTATCTCCAAGTTAAATGTTAATAATAGCTTGAATATTTCCTCTTCACTAAATGTTGATAGGCGCTTGACTTAGAACTGGAGCCCACAGAAGGGCAACTGAATTTACTTTAGCATGCTAGACAGTTTAGAAACTTCCTTCTGTCTTAGTTACCGCACACCCAGTTCCCCTTTTATAGACTATCCACCTAAGATTAATGTGTCCTATTGGAAAACCTATTTGGTTCCTAAAGGAGAAATCGGGCACTATAAGCCATTATTACATCATATACTATGTGCCAGTTATTGACATGGAACCATTCCCTTTCACTAGTCCTTTGTCCTTGTAATTTATAGCAGCTCTCAGATATGGTCACACTTCAGGGCCTGCGGTAGGACACACTCTCTGTGTGTTTATGGCAGCAGGTTATTCATTAGGGTCACAGTCTCCGTTTCACTTCAGTAGCCTCTGAGACAATAATTAATGGCTCAATAATTAACGTGCAAGGGCAGGTTCTATAACCAAAATGACTACAGTAGGAGGGGATAACCTGAGCTTACAGTAAGCGTTAATGTATGTACGGAGTGGATTCATGACAACATTAGGAATAATATACACTACTGTAATTTGTATATTTGGGCCGGTCTCTCCCCCCTGTGAGCCTTCCGTATTGATGTTGGACACCACAAAGCCTCTGAATTAAGTTGGATTTGGTGGGAATGTAAACAACCACTATTGTTCAATGGCAAGAGTAGAGAACTTAGTAGGCTATTTGGTTGCGTGTTAATTATGTTTAAATAAGCCCTCAACAATTTAAATCCAATACATGTTTTGGTCGTTCTGATCTGTTGTAGCCGTACACTCATAATCTAGCCAAAGTTTTTGGCTTGGTTTAAAAAAAAATATATTGCATCTACAAACATGATTTTCTGAAAGGAAAAAAAGAAAGAAATGGGAGAAAATGTAAGGTTGGAATAACGCTAAAATTGTGAAAATTATGATAATGTACCATTTGTATAGAAGCTGATCTGTTTGTGATGAAGGTCAGTAAAGGTTTATCTGGAGATTCATTCAAATGCCTTTCTGAATGGCCACACAATCAGGATGAGCATTTGAAGTGTTGATGGAATCTCCGGTGAATAAATGATAAAAGATCTCTTGTAAAGGGGGGTACCGAGCTTATTTGATTTGTGCCAAGGTGCACTTCTGCGGAGGTACGTTTAGCTGCAGTTATTTGACAAAATTCCCTCAGTGACCCACATGTCTTTGCAGCATTCAGTGTAGCACATTTACTACTACATTTAACGAATTCACACTACAGTAGAATGGCTATTGATTAGTTTAGCATATAGTTTAGCATGTTGTTGGTATACCAAATATGCCCTACTTATTCTTCTTCATCTTTAAAGATGGATTTCCTGTGAGCATTGTCTTCAATAGACAAATAATTGGCATGAAAATGTGGTTAATTTTGGGCATTGTGGGTAGTTTGACATTTGGCAATGTGAATTAAAAAAGGACCAAATCAAAAACAAACATACAATGTAAGTAAAAATAGAATTCTAATTTCTAAATATAGCTCAGTGCGTATACTACATATATGCAAAAACCTGTATTTGAACTGATGTCTTAAGTGGCTAAAAGTCTTTTGCTTTTTCCCCCCAAAACAACTCTAATGAAGGAAGTCCATTTAATTTTGATAGCCTTAATGTGTGCGGTTCAGGGCAACACAACTGTTAGATCCAATAAAGTATTTCTGCTCATGAGCTGGGCTAGATAACATCTCCTACTGTACCAGTATGACCGGGGATTACTATTGTAGAAAAAAATGTGTGCATCTTTTTACTAAACTACTTGTTGTCTCTCTTCTCATAACAGTCTCTGACTGGGACGTCAGATCAAATCCCTTTCTGAACATAAACCAAAAAAATTCATAAAAAGACATAAAACATGAATTGACTAGAAAAACCAACTAGCATGTAATACAGGTGTTTTGTCTAACACCATGTTTCAAATCCCAGTTGCCAAGTCATATGTTAGTGCAGGCTTTATGTTACCTGATGGAATAAAGATGTCAAAGTCCTAATGGATGTGGAATGTTAATTGAGGCATTTATCATAATGTGAAATCAGACAGGCATGCTGTCTGAAACTGCGCTTGTGTCCCAAGGGTACCTGACTTCAGAACCTGTTCTGACTCTGTTAACACACATCCCCCTACTTCTGTACATAGACCCTCCAGCACAATGTTTTCTACAGCCCACGAGAAAGGAAAAGGAAGACAAATGTCCAGCTGTTAGTACAGCATTGTGTTCTGTATCAACAAACCTGCTGATACACATCCACAGCTTAGCAGATATATTCATTCTAATCACCTCGTTAATATTTTCAATAGTAAAATTGTTTCCTTTTCTTGAATAAAGACTGGCGACCACCTCTATAACATAAAGGGCAAGAGATAACTAAACGCGTTTGTCGTTTAGTAATTCATCAATCCAATTTTTTCTTCCAGTATGTGGTCATGAGTACTAATAACCAGGTGATTAAATGTAAGGTGATCATGCATCTGAACCCCTCTGTATGTTATGATGTGGTACCAAGGAACATCACCATCCATCTGTCATGGGTTCATCTCCTGGTTAAACCAGCAAACATTTATACGTATTCAGTCCCTTATCTACAGAGAGATTTCTGCTAGCCAAGCTGTCTGGAATACATTGCTTGCTTGAGCTGACCCGACTCAATGCTGTTTCTGTGTGTTTGTTGTTTTCGCTTCTGACTGAGAGGGTGAGAGGGATTCTGTCTCTGTCAGTTTGCTGATAGCTCTCTGGAACACCACATCCCACTTCCAGATGTTTCTTATTAATGCTCCAAGGAGGGAACGTGAAAGAGAGCCCGATGGTGCCAGCGATCCCACTCAATGACTTGTCTCTGGTCATTGGGCTGCCGGCCATATTGGATTTGGAGTGGAATTAAGGTTGGATGCAACCTTCCTCAGGCTGCAGAGGTGTGTCAGGAATTTTGTAAGGAGTATTTTGGGTAAATATACTATAAATTAGGAACTGATGCTAAAGGTTATGGGTTCATGCAAAGGCCCACAGACAATCTGCACAACCAGCTACAACATGGCACGTGCTGACGGCTCGTAGTGGTGTGATGTGCTCAAATGAACAGCTCTGATTCTGAAACGTGCGTTTGTAGCGTTACTGTTCCTACCGAGGGGACGTGAGCAGAGGGCTTTACATCATGGGGTATCACGCTATGACCTTGGAGCGGGGCTCCCTATGTGAGAAACGGCACAGTTCCATTGGCAGCATCCACAAAGGTAACAAAGTAAGACTCTTTTTATTTGAAATTGTTCATCTTTGACACGTTAACAGATATCATACATAAGCCTAAGTGGTCCCTTTAGCCGAGGACATACCAGGCGAACGTACCAGAATGGTTATCGGGTTTCAGCATGGGTGGCTTTAGGCAGAGGTCACACGATCAGACACTTACTCCCACACACGGACAGGCAAACAGCACACACGGACAGACACGAACACAACGCCAGAGAAATTACAACACGTACTCTAGCTCTCTAACGCACAATAGACATTAAACCGAGGAGAGACTTAAAGTGCTTACAGCAGAATAGGAAGCCTTTGCTTTCTTTCACTTCCATATATATATATTTTTTACAAACATGAGTGATAGTGACCTCCACTGAGTCAATGGTTCAGTGGAGGGGCGACACCGTTTCGTTGTTATATCCCTATAGCACAATTAGAGCTCAAACTGGGCCTGGCGTTAGACAGAAATGACACTGCATAGTTCACTGATTTGTATACATTATTGCGGAACAAAGTCCAATAAAGTCCAAGTCCTGTATCTTGGGTACGATTGGCGGGCAAGAGAATGGCACAGGACCATGTGGACTAAAACAGCACATAAATACTAGGGGAGGAAGTGCGGGCACTACCAAGCACATAAATAGTGACAGGGGAACATAGGGAGTTAACGTAAGTCAATTATTCAGTGACAATGTGCAAATTGATCCAATCAGCAGATCCCACTGTCATGATGTCACAGGCATGTTGTCCACAGCTACAGGATATGTGGGTTGACTGTTGAGCTGTAGTCATCAAAATGGAGTAGGCAGCGGCCAAGATGTAAAGCCTCTGTGTTATCTGTTGGTCCACGTTTCGTTGTAAAGATGGCAGTCAGATAAGAGACATGAGAACGACAAACGGTGAAAAGCAGTGGATGACATTTATATTATCTGTCAATTTCAATGTCTGCATCCACACCCAGCAAGTGACACACCATGTCTGTAAGCTGCTCTCAGCCATCAGCCAGTCCAGCCTGTTTCCTTTCTGATTGTTGAGGTTAGGGGACACTGTGAAAATCTGGCCCGGGTCCAGGATGAGTACCTTTGGAAATCCATTGCAGAATTCCGCTCAGCCTGTCAGAATGGGGCAAACAATACTGGTGTGCCTATTATCCACAGTCTTGTGGATAAATAGTGGATATAAAAGGGTACGCAGAGAGAAGAGGACTCATACAATTCTTGACCCTGGTCCATAACCGCTTACGAGGCAAGTCCATGGTCTATAAGGTGAGGTGGTGGGTCAGTAGGGGGCAAACAATAATTGTGTATGGGAGGTCCTGATAGGTCCGGGGGCAGGGCGGAGCAAAGGGTGAAAAAGGGTTGGTCCAGGAGCGTGGTTGGGGCCAAGGCCAGGCAAGGCCGAGCCCATGGCTGCTGCTGCCGATGCCAAGGCTGCCAGGTGAGCGGGAATTATGTGGGTCATCTGAGGCTGGCACAACTCTTTCCCCACTGTCAGCTTTACCTTGGGGACGGAGAGAGAACAAGAAGTGCAATGAGTCACTGAACGTACAAGTGTAGGTCTACATCATGCTTTAACAGGGAGGCAGTCTGCACTTTAGAACTGACCAAACAGAGAGGTTGCTACCATGAGTCACTGAGCCGCAAAGGTGAAAACAAATCGTTCGGTCCTTGAGCAATAGCGTTAACCATAATTCCACCAGTAAGTCGCACTTGATAAGAGCATCTGATAAATTACTAGAATGTAAAATGTTAAAATATACATATTTGATAGGGAAATGGATCTCCCTCAGAAAATCAACATGGACATTGTATAATGCTGACTCATTTCATCTAACCTAGTGGGAGGAATTTTTGCTATGGCTCTTTCCATAAAAAAGTGGCCCCATCGGTAAATATAACTGATTTAAAAGAATAAGTTCCCAAATCCTGTCAAACCCAGGTCTGGTTTTCATATAGCTGTGATGCCTTTCACTTAATGACAGCCATGACAAAAACTCAACTGTTACACAGTACATACAGTGAACCCCTTTTTGTGTGTGTTTTTTTGTGTTCTTAATGTTCAGATTTCATATGTTTATTTAATCAGAACCAGTCTTTTGTATCTGACATAGCAGGTTTATAGTTACCAATTCCATATGTTGGTTTCGAATACATCACCCAGTAGAAATCATGTAGAAGAAAAACAACATTAAAAAGGAATTAGTGCAGGTGCAAAAATAAGCAAACCCCAAGTTGCATTGGTTAAATGAAGTAGGTAAGTAGAATCAGGTGGGTAAATAATTTGGTACCAAATGATTCAATCAAAGGAGCAATCTTTAGGAAAGAGTTTGGGCGGGACTCAGATAGAAACAAGAAACCTGTTCAGTTTGGTTTTAGCCATATAAATGAATTCAAAGCACACTATGCAGAGGAAAGAAACCAACAGGAAGACTCTTGAACTGGACGTCAGGCCATCAGTCATTGACCACAAGCTGGGCCAAGATAATGACGCAAAGCATTCAAGCAGATCTACCCAGGAATGGATCAGGAGAAAGAACATGGAGATGCTGCAGCAGAACCTGAAGTAGGCAGTACGTGCCAGACACCCATCAAACCTCACTCAATTGGATGAGTTCTGTAAGCAGGAGTGGGCAAAAATACCTCAAAAAAGATGGCTATAGGAGACTTTTACTCCAAGTTATCCCCGCTAACGGAGGTACAACAAGCTTTTGAATGAAGGGGTTCACATTTTTGCCCACAGGAAATCTGAATTTTTGTTGAGTAAACTACTTTTGGTAATTAAATGTGTGAACTTTATTTGGATTGTCTTCATTGCAAATTGGAACTTAGATAAGGATTTTATGAGATTGTTTTAATATTCATACAAAAATAATGGCCATCCAGGTAAGGGTCACATATTTTCAAGCAGCACTGTATCTATACTAACCATGTATCCCACACATCTTGTCAACAACTGAAGTCTACTATTTCTAACTAGTTTAGTCTAGGAAGGTGGTTGTGATTACTATAATTGTGTGAGAAGGAAAATGGGGAGGGACTTACTGGTTGTTTGGCCTGGACTTTCTGGGTTTTACTGTAGGGGCTGTATTTTGGTTTTGCTGGTTTGCCTGCTGCTCTGTCTTTGTGACGTCTGCTGCTGATGTGCTGGAAGAGAGATAGAGTGGAAGGTAAGGTTTTATAGGAAGTAAAAGATACAACGTATTCTTGTGTGGGGTGGCTGTAAGACTTAGAGGAGACAGCATTACCAACAGATTACGAAAGCTGTATTTACATTTTTTGGGTAAACGAAATAAACGCAATGTGAAATATTCAATCCAATATGTCAAAACAGGGTTATCAAAGCAAACGCAGGAGCCCACTGTTCATTCATCCTGTGTTGTCTCTTACCTGTTTAAGCTGTGTCTCAGAGTTGACGTGTACGTTGCAGATCTCACAGTGAAACGTTTTGTCCTGCAAACCCGTGGCTGCCTTGGTGGGAGGAGCTAGCTTGCTCTTGACCCCTGGCCGTGGGAAGGCCTTGATGGAGCCCACCCCACTCCTAGCCTCTAGCATGGTCTTGTGCTTTGTACCTTAAGGATAATATAGGAAGGAGTGTGTCACAATAAGGCATATGTGTCTCTTGCTGCTATTTTGTAAATTGACTGCTTCCTTGTCTCCACAGTGAATGTTTGTTGTTCTAATGTTTCCCCCAACACAGCATGTGACTTGTATCTTCACTGATCGGATGATACTGCATAACTGTCACCTCACAGGATGACGTTTTACAATGGCCACACCCTTCTACTGGGGTACATTTTAAATTAACCTTGTTTTCTTCATTCCACACATGCCTTACATTTAAATGTTAATGTGGAGAGTGTGTTATTACAGTAAAAACCCTCAAGATTGGTAGAATAGCTAGCTAAAAGTAAATTTCTATGTGTAAAGAAGTTGCCTAATGAGTATCACATGAATATACTGTATTTAGTCCAGTTACTATAATAAATACTGTTGGCGCACATTTGTTCCTTTGTTTGGTCGTCAATTAACGCGTGGCATCGTTGTAGATACGTGTTTTGTACAAACAATTGCCAAGGAATAACTTGTTGTCCAAGAGTTCAAAATTAAAGTTGGATATGACAATCCGTTTATTTTAAGTAAACAACAACACAATCAAACAAAACGAATAGTTCCTCTTGATCCTACCACGTTATCAGACACGTAACCACGTAAAATAAACACGTAACCACGTAACCAAAAAATACTGTGACCTTGCTGTGCACAACACAGCTGACCCAATTAGGCCACATTTAAATAAACTTTTCCCACTCCTAGTGCCACACACTGGTTGCCAATGAAATGGCTCTCACAAATACATAAAAACGCTGTAATTCTTGCTTGAAATCTGGCTTGATTGTACTGCTGTAAATGATTGCTCTTTCAGCCCCTCTCTACCCCAAACCTAAGTAACCTGAAGTGTAAAAAAAGTTTGCAACATTTATTATAAATATGTTTTATCAACATTTAAATATAGTATATTAAAACCATCTGAAACTCTGTACTTTTTTGTCCCCTCCCAATAAAAAAAAGATATTCAAGAGCTTCTATTAAGTGTAAGAAAAGGAGTGAGACTGCCAGGGGAAGGGTGAGGTGGGAGGGGACTGGGAGAAGGGAGTGTCTCTCACCACTGTTATGAGGTGGGAGGGGACTGAGAGAAGGGAGTGTCTCTAACCACTGTTATGAGGGGGGAGGGGACTGAGTGGAGGGAGTGTCTCTCACCACTGTTATGAGGTGGGAGGGGACTGAGAGAAGGGAGTGTCTCTAACCACTGTTATGAGGTGGGAGGGGACTGAGAGGAGGGAGTGTCTCTCACCACTGTTATGAGGTGGGAGGGGACTGAGAGGAGGGAGTGTCTCTCACCACTGTTATGAGGTGGGAGGGGACTGAGAGGAGGGAGTGTCTCTCACCACTGTTATGAGGTGGGAGGGGACTGAGAGGAGGGAGTGTCTCTCACCACTGTTATGAGGTGGGAGGGGACTGAGAGGAGGGAGTGTCTCTCACCACTGTTATGAGGTGGGAGGGGACTGAGAGAAGGGAGTGTCTCTCACCACTGTTATGAGGTGGGAGGGGACTGAGAGAAGGGAGTGTCTCTCACCACTGTTATGAGGGGGGAGGGGACTGAGTGGAGGGAGTGTCTCTCACCACTGTTATGAGGTGGGAGGGGACTGAGAGAAGGGAGTGTCTCTAACCACTGTTATGAGGTGGGAGGGGACTGAGAGGAGGGAGTGTCTCTCACCACTGTTATGAGGTGGGAGGGGACTGAGTGGAGGGAGTGTCTCTCACCACTGTTATGAGGTGGGAGGGGACTGAGAGGAGGGAGTGTCTCTCACCACTGTTATGAGCCTCTAGCTGAGATGCAGAGTTAACTGCCACTTTGCAGAGGGAGCAGTAGAGCAGACGCCTGGCTTTCTCTTCCTCTGTTTCTGGATCCGTCTCAGCCTCTTGCTCTTCCTCCATGTCGGGTTCTGAAGTGGCGCTGGGCTTCGGCGATGCCCTGCCATCTCCAGTGGCTGAGGTCGTCTCTGTCCCTGTGGATGAGTTGAGGCTTGATGCCAGCTTAGAGGCCAACACAAGGGCCTGGGGTGGTAACATTGAGGTCATGGGGGTCAGGGTCGATGACAGGGATCCCAGAGTTGGTGCCAGTGTGAGCACAGTAGACGGTGCTAATGGGGCTGCATCTGGAAAGCCATCTGCAAAGGGAGGGAGGTTATTCGACCATGTAAATGAACATGCTACAAAAAAACTGCACCAAAAATAATTGTCTCAGATACTGAGATCAAAGTCATCCCTGAATCAATGTAATCTGATACAGGTTATTATGAAGCATACGGTGAACTAGATCCAGAATTAATTTTTTGTCTTGGCAGCATCCCCTGATCGATGTCAATGCTTCTCAGTTCTCTCTACTCTAAAGACAAAGAGTAAAGATCGCCATCCATAGGGAGTGAATCAATAGTGAATTATGTTATGCTGTTTTTGCAAAATATTCTTAAAAAAATATATATATCTGAGTGTCATAGCAGTACAATAATGATGGAAGTTACTACATCACAAGACACATAGTGTATTTGTCACAGTTCAAAAACAAGACATTCACTGACTATCTGGGAGACTAGGAAAGAGGAACTCTGTCTTTCTGTATAGATCTGAAAGCTTTTTCCCCTTCCCCAATTTGGTCATATCCAGGCCCTCCTAACCATACGTGCAAAGTCATTATGCTTTATTCCACACTGCTCTTCCAACCAGGAAGTCACATAGGTAATAGCTTGCTAATCTCCCAACATTAGTCGGCTCTCTTTAAACATGAGGGAGTTGCTATAACACAGTTAGACCAGAACATCTTGTGAGGCTTCCCAGCCACTTGTCAGCTAATGGCACAGTTAACATATACTGTGGTGGTCAGCCTTGTGCTATGAGCTCCTAGACCACTGCGCCACCTGAGAGGCCATCTATATTGATGGGTCATATCGTATTGGTTTGGTTTGCCTTCACCAGAGCCTGTTCAGACAAATTACTAGTTAAAAAAATATCTTAATGTAGTGTTGATAAACCTGAGAGTGTATAACAACAGTGAGTAATGATACATCTTCCACCCATGAATTGTACTAGTTATTCCACAATATTTACATTGAACCACCTTAATGTACATGGGAGTTCAATGTGACGCCAAACCATCTTCTACATTATACTCTATTCAAAAATAAAATATACCCCATTAAATCTATTTGACACTTTCATCCATAAAACCTCTGTTATATCAAACCTATTAGCATTTGAGTGAATCATTAATTCGATGGCTTTTTATGGTGGGCTTCACCTTGTCACTTGTGATGAATACTGTTTATGCTGAGGAGAGCATCAACAGTGCCCCCTCACCCACTGCAATTACTATCCATCTACTCCCAGTCTCCTCTGGAGTGGTGTAACAAAACCCCCCAGGCCATATCATCCCAGCCAACTCATCAGAGATCGAGAGCTGTCAGCCCGCATTTTTCTGGGGGCAGGTTTCCAGCAGAATATCATATTTATGATATGTTTTGTGTGGTTAAATGGGTTTTTTTCCTTGTTTTTCGGTGAACATGTACAGCTTATGTGCACATGTCTATACAGTTGTTATGAGTAATATAATGTAATGTAGTATAAGGTATTATGTGGTGAGTAGGCCTATGAACAGCTGCGTTTACAGTATGTTACTGTTTGTATGGTCAGAAGGTTGATGCACATAAAGCTCTGCACCTTTTTCTTTCCTTTCCAAAAAAGTCAAAAAGGAAGGTTTTGAGTGAGGAACAGAAGGGTTCAAATTAAGAGAGCAAAACCTTTTTCAACTTTTATGGAAAGGAAAGAAAAAGGTGCAGTGGTTTCTTCAGTTTTTCCGGAAATGTATAGTGTGACTCTTCCTTGCTAAATCCTTTTCCAGGAAATTCCATTCAGTGACCAGCCTCCATTTAAATCAAAGGGGACCTGTTTAAAAGCCCATGTAAGCAAATGCACGTGTCTGTTCCTCCATTGCGGTGCACACGTCCTCCATAATGCCATTAAAGAGCCATTTGTGAGCAGGTGATTAAAGTGTACTTTGGTCAGCCTAAAACGCTCTTTACTCTGGGAAGGCTCAAGTAATCCATATCACCACTCACTGTGACCTAACTGGCTCTGGGAGGCCGTTAAAAACTCAATCCCCTCTCATTAATGAAGATAATGACTGTGATCAGTCTAGAGAGGCGCAGGGTGATGGCTGACAGCGAAGGGCTGAGAACGGGGGGAGGGGGGAGGGGGAGGGGGAGAAAAGGGGCGATAAGGGGTAATGGAGGACATAAGGAAGGCAGAAAGGAAAGGGAATTAAATAGATTGGAGAGAGAAAAATAGCAAGGGGGAAGCAACTACAGGAAAACTACAGGCAGCGAAGGATAAAGTAGGGAGTGTTGGGAACCAGAAAGGAGACGGGAAAGAGGAGGTAGAGTCAGAGGGACACAATTAAATACAGAGAGATGGAATCTGTGGAAGGTCATGGTATCGGGACCCTCTTGGAAAACTATTTTTCACCTATTTCTATACTTTTAATGCTCCTTGCTATCTCAGGAGATTCCCTTTGGCAATAAAGCAAAAATACTAATCCCAAATCCTTCCACTCTTTTCAGGGTTTCAGGCACCGAGCTCCTCTGAGATCCGATTTCATTTCTCAAGGATGTTGGATTAAGCTCTTGAATACTTAAAATGAGTGTCACCCATTATATGGCACTGTGACTTATTAAAGAACAGAAACCCTTCAGGTTCTTGGAGTTTGGCATTTTGTTTGTTCCTTATACTCATACATACATTTTCAGGTAGTTGAACTTCATGAATCAGATTATACCTGATCTACCAAACCAGTAAAACAAACATACACCACTTATCACCATTGGGGCACTAATTCAAATGTTGGAATTCAATAGAAAGGTGGTATTCCTGTCTGGTAGCCAATTAAAGTACATCTCACCACCACCACACTTTATAGAACATGATTTGGGAGGCAAATAATAATATATGGATCACAGATGGAGAGCATCTTAGGGTCACCAGGTCCCTAAATCAACAATTAGACACCACTTTTAGACCAGTAGCATATCAGAACGGTTAACAGAAAAAAGCCTTGATTGAGAAAAATCAGCAAATGCAAGTGCCTGTAGTTTTGCTAATTGTCACTGAAACTTGTATGTAACAAGTGGGCAGGGTCATAAGAAACAAAAATAAGACATCCGTAAAGTATGTTGTGTTTTCTGAATTCCCTGGTTATAAAAAGGTAGCAAGAAGAAATCTGCTGAGAAAATTTTTATTTACAGTATATAAAATAATCCCTGTTTTTAACAGATTAGTACTGTATGCTAACAACACATTTTTACGTACAACAGAAACCTGTGAGCAATTAGGTTTAACTCTCTTGGTCAGGTACAGAACGACAGGGTTTTTAACCTCAGCTTTTATTTTCTGGCCCAACGCTCGTCACTGTGATTGGTTGAAATGTGTAATCTGTGCTAAAAATACAGTGTAACACGAATAGACCTACGAAGTAAAATAGGATATTAGTTTACTGTTCTGAGAAATCATTGTATCAGCCTAGCCAGGGCATTTTATAAATTTGATCTCCACTGCCTCTAAGCATTATTTTACCTTGCTTCTAATCAAGCAGTTGGTTTGCCGCTTACATTCTAAGTGGATTGTTGATTGGTCCCCCTGCTCAAGTATAAAAGCAAAGCAAACAAGGGTGGTTTATTTTTTGTAAAAATAAATACCCTGTGTACTTCAATTGTTAAATCTGAATATTTCTCCATTTGAAAAGAGAAAGTGGCAATTAATTGCTCATCCTCAGTGATCCTTAGGGATCCTAGGCTTTAGAGATCCTGGACCTGATGGGAAGATGACCAGAGGAAGGCAGTTTTTCACAGGTTTCATTGGTTGATTCCTTTTGCATGAATGTTATCAATTCAGTTAATTCCTTTTCCCTCCTTAAATATTATTTTCTTACCACATGATTACTACTTAAATGAATGTCCTCTGAATACACATTTGCATTAATAAAATCTTATTTTTTATTTAAAATGGAAAATCTATTGTCTAGTGCTTAGACCAGAGAAAAGGAAATGAGGAATTAGTCAATATGACTTATTTGCCTATTACTACACATGAATCAGGTATAAGGACAATAACTCAAATATTGGATAGTGCTTATGGAAGAGAATTATGCAAACTAACCACACACTCTATATGCTATCTAATTTTGTATTGTGCACAGTATATTAATCCCGAACAACCATGATTTGATCATTATCTTTTATAATATTTGGGTACACTTTATTACAATAGTAATAGTAACCATCTGTAGATGCATTACAGATATTCATATTACTAATAAAGTATCATAAACAAAGAAAATGCTTGGGTTAGGTTTAGAAGTGTTTGTGTATGGGTTAGGAAAAGGGTTATCGTTGGAAGTAAAATGTTATTGATAGTCTATAGATAGTCTGTAAAGGATCAACTGATTGACTATCCGAATAGTTTTACCTAATATTTAAAAAATATAAAAAATCAGCAGAGACGTTAAGAAGGCTTACCCATAAATCCTCATCTACTCTCTGTGTCCCTTTAGATGAAGTGAACCATGTGCTGTACATTATTGTCAACCTTAACCAGCAAACATATTTTTTCCCACTTTTCGAACCCCGACAGACATATATAGGTCCGTTCCATTTCAATTCGTCATCCGATTATCTGAAGGGATGGATTAATGTGTGAAGTCATCAGCTTTGCCACTTGGTGATTCATGTCTCTGTAAGGGCCTTTTCCAGCCCACTGCATAGAGAAGAGATGTATAGATCTCAACTCATTGCTGGCGAGGAGTATATGGGAAGCTGTGGTGGTGTTGTAGTGGCGGAGATGTCATGGCTGAACAAACCTAAGCAAGCCCCCCTCCATGCCTCCGTGCCGGTTCTATTGTGCAGCTGCTGTCAGTGGTACCATGGCTCCCCTGACAATCTGCTCTTTAATAGCTAATATCAGGGTACATTTCCTCAAGCACTGGACTGGAACTGAGGGGTGGTGGCTGTGCTATGGGCAACATTTCTCTTTCTTTGGGTCTGGTGTAGGTGCAAGCGCACACACACACACACACACACACAATCACAAACGAAAATCGTTGCTGAGTCACTGGCCAATCTATACAATCCCACAGCAGCTGGCTGTCCATTTGAGGCTACACACCAGTATAACACACACACGCGCGCACACACATGCACGCACACATTTTCTCTGTAGCCATTACTCTTCCCTGACCTCTGCTTTTCATTAGAGGGGCTCACAAGCATTGATATAACGCCCAAAACTTCAGCCCAGAAGATAGTATGGAGTTTACCCGTCTCACCAATTAATTTCCCCAACATCTGATCACATTAATATTCATTACCCAACGCCACTAGTGACAAATGAATGCTGCCATGTACTTTCAACATGATGGCAGGGTTGAGGAGGCCCCTGTGAATTGTGTTTTGAGGTCAGTGATGAAATCATTCAGAACTATGTGTTCCTTTTGTAATACAATGTTTGAGCCCTCAAGGAATTATTTTTTGTAACTTATTTTGTAAAAATGTTTTTTGAGATACGTGCTTGGGCTTGCTCAGGAAACAGAGTTTTGTGCTGGATTTCTCAAACAGATGCAGAACACTTTGGGTTCCGTTCGACACCCCCCTTGGGACTCCCAGGCCTTTTGACCACCGGCCACGCGTTCTGCTCATCTCCCATTCCCCTTCTCCACTCAGTTCCCCAGACATTCCCATTTGTAGCCAGTTATTTTACTGGTATTGCTTATCCCTGTACCTTGTTTACTCATCTTTAAGCCCTCCCTTTTGGGCTCGTATTGCAAGTCAGTCATGTTTAGACTTTTTGCCTTTCGCTATTTAGCGATTTTAGGCCTTTGTGCCTTTTTGTTTGTTCTAAGTGAATTAATATTTGTGTCAGGCTCCATAGCCTGTTGGCTTATTATCTGCGCCTGCTTCCAACCCATCCCTTAAACCATCGTTACAGGTATTCTGGATTAATACATTTGTTTTGGGGAATAAAATAAACTGTCTTGCGCCAGATGTAGGAGTTATATCAGTTCTCACTTTAGAAAGCAAACATTAGGTGAACCAAAACACACATTGACGAAATTCTACAATTGTGGCGTAAATGTTGTATAAAATCTTATCAAGCATATTCAACTTTTATAACTGAATAAAAATATGTGGGCCGTGTCTAATGGCATTATCAAATATGTTGATACCCTCTCAGTGAAATGTCACATTTCACAAGCATGAGCAAGTGGGGCCATAGTATTCACCATACAGGAGAGTATGAACAGATGTCATAGGACCTGAGTAGGATCTCAATTCTGGATGGGGGTATGCTTTCAAAAAATCAGCTCCTGGCTTAATACTGCTTGAATGTTGAATAGAGGCATAGTCCAATATTATGTTTTAAATTCTATTTAAAATAAGGTTTACTGTTGAAGGGTGAAAGGTAATTAAAAGTGTACACAGGAAGCCTTAGTGTACATAGAGATCACTCTAAAGTCAGGCTGGTCCTGAGTGTTTAACTGTGTTACGCCTGGGTTTTAACTTTTTTAATAGACAACCAGGATGCAAAAATCTATGACTGCATGAAGCCTAAGGACGACCAGAGTGCTCTTAGTTTAATGCCTGTGCTCACTATTTACATTTCCGTTACATTTACATAGTTGGGTATTCACATTTTTGTATCAGATACCCCTTTCCAGAGTGACTGACAGTAAGTAGTATGTGTTTATACAGGCCCTCTGTAGGGCATCAAACCCACCATGTGCCATGCAGATAAATAGCTATTTGCAAGCTGTAGGTCAGGGATGTCCAAACCATTCCACGGAGGGCCGTGTGTCTGCAGGTTTTTGGTTTTTCCTATAAATTGGTTCCCAGTTCACATCTACACAACCAGGTGAGGGTAGAAACGAACCAATTAGTAGTCTAATTAGTCAATCAAGTAAAAGGAGAGAGTGAAAACCTGCAGACACACGGCCCTCCGTGAAATAGTTTGGACACCCCTGCTTTAGGTAAACTCAGAGATCAGTCTCCACCTTTCACTCAAGAGATTAGCAAAATGTGTTAAAATTGGAAGGAATAAAAAAATTAGAAAAAAAGCCATGCACTGCATTACCAATCCAATGTCTTTGGGTAAGCTGTACCGTTTTTTACAACCACTAGCACACAATTCCTAATTGGTAATACATTTCCTCAAAACTCTTAAAATACTTCTCAAAACTCACACCATATTGACTAAAACCTGTAATGTCTCATGTGAAATGTAAAAGTATACACACATCTATATAATCTGATATGAAAATGAAAGGTTTCCCTCAGATGCCATACAAAAGAGCCAAATACAGTTTCTACAAAATACCAATTGCACACTGTTGAGAGAAATTTGAAATATTATTATAAACATTTATTAATTCATTGATAACATGAACAGTTTCATTTATTTATAAAATATGTTTTTGCCGGGCCGCGTAAGCAGAGCCGGCCTAGAACAGTGAATATCTCTTACTGACTGACTGAGTGATTGACTGACTGACTGACCCTTGTTAAATAGCGTAGTGGTTAGAGACATGGGCTACGGGACAACAGGTCCTGCGTTTAACTCCTGTCCTTGTCCATCTGGTCATACATCTGACATAGTCTACATTTAAATAGACTCTGGATTTAGCCCAGATAAATGTATTAATTATTCCAATTGGACTCTTGATATCTCACCCAGCACAGCCAGAAGAGGACTGGTCACCCCTCTGAGCCTGGGTCTTCTCTAGGTTTCTTCCTAAAATTCAGTCTTCTTAGGGAGTTTTTCCTAGCCACTGAAATTCAACACTACTGTTGTATTCTCCTTGGGGTTTAAGACCGGGTGTCTCTGTAAAAGCACTTTGTGACAACTGCTGTTGTAAAAAGGGCTTTATAAATACATTTGATTGATTGATTGACATTCCTAACACATTATGCCGTAGGATTTGTTTAGGACAGAAAAAAGCTTTGTTCAGTAGTTACGTAATAGGAAGCCTAAAATAAAACTGTTCTGGTGGATATAAGGATTCGTTCAGGATAGACAAACACTTCGCTGGCTACACGATTCTCTTGACTTTTCACTTGACGAAAAAGTGAGTTATCGTCACCTATATTGATAGATACTGTATCTATGTCATTCAAAAATGGCTAATTAGCTGTTAAAACGGCCAGTGGCAAAAGAGGATTTGTTCAGGGCAGACAAAAACTTGGCTGGCTACAACCTTAAGTAACTACGTTATAGGAAGCCTGAAATGAAACTGTTTACTGTTATATTGTGACTATTTCTGGTGGATTTTCAAATGTTATCTTTGGATTTGTTCAGGATAGACAAATACTTCACTGGCTACATGATGCTCTCTTCTTTTCACTTGACAAAAACGTCAGTTATCATCACCTATATTGATAAAGTAATTATTGTATCAACGTCATTCAAGAATGGCTAATAAGCTGTTAAAAAGATAACCAGTGGCAAAAGCCATACAGTTCATAGATGCTATTTGTGGTGGAGGTAAACTTAATAAGAACTGTTACTCAATTTAACACAATGCTTAATGGTGTCTGGCGACATATTACTGGCTAATAAGCTTTTAAAGCGGACAGTGGCAAAAGTCTTACAGTTCATAGTTACTATTTGTGGTGGAGGTGAACTTAATAAGAAACATTACTCAGTTTAACACAATGGTTGATGTTGTCTAACAAAACATTAAAACTTGGAATGTTAATACGTGACCAGATGATATAATGTCAAGAGGCTATACCGACACCCGGGAAATGTACAGCTCTGTGCAGTAGTGGTTAAAGACACAGCTTTTCATGTGGGCAACCTGGGTTTGAATCTCCAGAGGGCAACCACAATAGATACTTTCTATTGCAGGCCAGCTGAACTAGGCTTGGCTGGTTTCTTGTTTGTATAATAGTTATGTTACTGCGGTTTGGTAAATATGGTGTGAGTTTTGAGAAGTGTGTTTATAGTTAATAAAAAGTTCCACGCCATTGCTTGTAAACTGAATTAATTCAACTCTTTGGTAACAGGAGTTCTCTCATTCTGTGATGTTTTGCCTATAGTGAAAATATACTGAATGTACATGTAAGTATTTTCTACATGACAGCATGGTTACAACTGTGCTTTATGAAGAGAGTTGTGTGTAGAGTTTTGCTAAAATGTTTTATTGAAAAATAGATTTGTGTGAAAACAGGTGAATCATGCTTATGGGTTGGGGTATATAGTCTTCCAATATGGTTAAGTGTGTGTTGTTCATAGAGCAAGCTTTAATGTGTTAGTGATTTTGAAAAAATCTAAAACAAAATACTTTTATGGGCTTGGAAAACATGATCAGGCATCTGCCTTTATTGTCATTGCATTTTCAACTAGAAACTTGCTGAGATTTATCAGTGATTTATATGCCAGTTGTTTATATTGGGTGGCTGCTTATACACGCTCCAGACATGCTTGTACTCCTAATAGTGTTGCCGTCACCACTGGAAAAAGAAAGCAACATCCCCAGGAGCAAACTGCTGGTTGATCGCATTGCCTTGGTCCGAGTATGAGGACGGAATAAAGATAATTAAATCTATTTCCTCTATATTTGACAGCTAAAGGCTTATGGTCAGCACCAGTGAATTTAGTCAATATGCTGCTGAGAACAAGTTGCAAAAAGCAGACTATACTTGGTATACAACATTCTGACATCATTTACAACACACTTTTACAAGTTTTGGCACCAAAGTCAACAATAACAAATTGTAAAAAATGTGATGTGAGGTTGAACTTGAGGTTGGACTTCTAGAGTGGAATTTCTGAACTTATGCAAAAAAATTGCATTGTTTAGATGAATATAAAGAATGTTGTATTGTGTCAATAGTATCTCGCTAACTTGTGCTTTTCTTTGACTAACTCCTTGCGTGTTCTTCTCGCTGCACTCTTCTGGCATTTCAATGTAAGTGACAGCTTCTGGTCAATCTTGGGTTAGTTGTAAACACCTTTGTTGAGAAGGTTTTTCATTAAAGCCTTACTAGTTTACATTATAAAATAGTTTTGGTGGTCTGGGTGGTCTGTCGGCCAAAGACGCTATCTCTGACATAGTGGTGCAAGCATGGGTTCAAATATAAGCCACTACCATTACCACCACACCCTTCCTTGCTCACTTTACCTCACAATCTAATGAAAAACTAAAAATAAATAAACTGGATTTACCCAACTAACAAATATTTTGGAATGCATTAAGAAAGGTGTATTTATGTGTAAAGAGTATTTACAAACCATTAGTAAAAGAAAATAGGCTCAATATTTCACAACCACTGAATGACCTTCACACATTGTTCACATGCTCCCTTTTGCTCCTTCGCTGCAGTTTCCTTCCAGGTCGAATGTGTCTATAAATTATTACATTTAGTTTTTGCAGTCATTCTTGGCAGCTTCCTTCTCTTTTTCCTTCTTCAATTTTGTCGTACCCAATTGCATCTGCTGCCCTGTCTCAACGCATCAACTCCCAATGAAATCAAGAGATTTGAAGATTGTGTCAAGCCTCCCTCCAAGGATCCATTGCAAACCATTCTGCTCTTCCAAATGATAAAGATCGACCAACCAGGAAGTCATACAAGTCAATGCACACTCACCTGACAACCTCAATTAGCTGTATAGTTGCCAGAGCCTCCTTGTAAGTTGCTACAGCGAGATTAAACAATGAAAACCCTGTGGACAATACCAACACCCAGCCCAGGTTGTGCTGTGTAATTTTCATCATCCATTGGGCCTTCCAGCCACTCGTCAGCTGGAGGCAAAGTCAAAGCTTGAACCTAGACCCTGGTGGTCAGCTAGGTGCAGCTAAGACAACTGGACCACCCGGTAGGTCCCAATGCTTAAACCCAACCTTGAGCGTAAACATTGTCTAATATTCACAAGTAATATGTCAGACTACCACCTTTTAACATTTGTGAGTGACAGACAGAGAAAAAGAGAGAACTTGTGTGGATTTGAGTGGGAAGTAAAGGAAAATGTCCGACCTTTCCTGTCAGTGTAGTTTGAAATTGCTGGAGTATTGATGCCTGGAGTCTCCTGTTTGATGGTTTCCTTGGTGGCCACAGAACCTTTGAGCTTACATTTTGGAGCATCCAGAGATTTCAGTTTCTTGGCATGTTTTGTTCCTTTGTAGTGGGCCAAGGCTTGGCTCTGTCAGGAAAATAAAGGCTATATTTAAACCAGGCCAACTACTCAAATTAGTATGTCATGAAAAATACTGAACACATTAAACATGAATCACAAACAATTGTTTTTAACATTACAAAATACTTAAAAATCAGGACAAACCATAGTATTGGATGGAAACTAAACTTTACATTTTAGCCTGAAAAATATAGTTTGAGGATCCACATGAATTTTGTTTAGTGTTAAAATATCTGATAGGTTGTTTTCTAGGATTTTTACATGAATAATGTTTGTGACAAGAATACCCGATACCGGATAAGCGGATGAAGATGAGATGAGAGACAAGAATACTTTATCGTTTTAAGTATTTGTTGTTATCTCTTGTCTGTGGCTTGTTAATTCAATCACTATTGTTTAAGCCCCATATGGTAATTGATTTTGTTAATTTAATGAAGACAACATTGTAATGACAGTTCTAAAACATATCCATAATCTAGTGACATTTTTCATGCTAGACCTAAGCAATAATTGCTTTATAAATATTGTTATAAATATATGTTCTGAATCACACGCCAAAATGCTATCGAAATGAACAATGGTGCATATAATGCAATCAAACTAGTTTGGAGATTATTATTACATACTTATTATTACATACATCCATTAATAATGTAATGTGAAAATTACACAATGTAAAGGTGCTGTGCATCAAAATAGCATAACATTCATGACATTAATGAAGACCAGGAATGGAAGAGTTTAATCTCAGTTCAACCAATTTCATCTGCCGTATTCTCCTTTCTTTGTTGTGCTAAAGCTTTGCCTCAGATCTCAGTTAAATATCAGGGGTCTTGTAATGGGTGAATCTGTCATAGTCTGATGTTTTATTTATGTTTTATTTATGAATTTAGAGTTCAAACACATAGCCTCACCAAAATTCACCGTCACAATGGATTTATTCAGACACATTAGACTAGGCCTCTTTTCGACGTTCTTGTTTACCCCCACACACTTCCTGGCTGACTCTGCCTGTGGCAGGAAGGAAGATATCAGGGGAAGTGCAATTGCCTCTTGGAAT
Source organism: Esox lucius (assembly GCF_011004845.1). Taxonomy (NCBI): domain Eukaryota; kingdom Metazoa; phylum Chordata; class Actinopteri; order Esociformes; family Esocidae; genus Esox; species Esox lucius. The sequence goes on along the minus strand of NC_047588.1, from coordinate 13,222,341 downwards.
AAAAATGTGCCAGCCACATTCCCGGCAAGGGAACTGTTAGCATACTGTATTCATATGTTTCATTGGGGACGTTTCAATCAAAACAGTTCAGACAAAGATAACTTTTTGTTTTCTGTTTGCTTTGCTGATATGAGAAAATCAAACAACAATCTTGATTTTCCCACTTTTCCATGCACAACTGGTTTAACTATGCGACATTTGTAAGTATGATTGTTTGAGAGTGTTTCAGACTTTTTGAGAATGAATTGCTCCTTTCAGTTCCCGCCACAACATCTCAGTTATGTTTAGGTTTGGCCATTGACTAGGCCATTGCAAAATTCTAAATGTTTTCCTGCCTGGTGGGCCCTGTCTGGGGCCTCACCCGGATAGGGCCACACTGTCACTGGATCCCCCTGTCTCAGCCCCAAGGTTTTACACTGTAAAACCTTGTAAACCTAAGGAATGCACTCTCTAAAGGTTCTTGTCTCCTGCTCCATTCAAATTTAGGAGGACATGAGGTCTTGGCCCTCACCTCCCGAGTCCTAGACTCTAAAGACTCATTGATGCCACTGTCCAGCCCCCCCCCCCACCAGGTTGTCCCTGTCCTTGTCCATCTGGTCATGCTTCTGACCTGGTTTAGGATTTATAGACTCTGGACACAACCAAAATGCATTTACTAATTATTACAACTTAGACTCTTAAAATGTTCATCCGGCACAGCCAGAAAAGGACTGGTAACCCCACTGACCCTGGTTCCTCTCTAGGTTTCTTCCTACATTTCGGCCCCTCTTAGGGAGTTTTTCCTGGCCACTGTGCTTTAATATTGTTTTTGCTTGCTCCTTGGGGTTTCAGGCTGGATGTTTTGTAAAAGCACTTTGTGACAACTACTGATGTAAAAAGGGCTTTATAAATAAATGTGATTGATTGATGCATTTCAGACGTATGATATATATTTGCTTGTGTGTATTTTGGATTATTGTCTTGCAGCATTATCTGGGTACATTTCAGATTCAACTCATGGGCAGACTGCTAGACTTTCTCTATTACAATTTTTGGATACAGAGCAAAATGTATGCTTCCTTGAAAAGGGGAACTACAGAAAATATCAAATATCAAGTCAATAAGTGAATTTATCACTTGAAGTCATTGTTAGAGAAAGTGGATTATCTGTTTAACTGAAGTAAAAGGAATTTCCCCAGTTGATTAATAGATTATTAATAGATTATTGGTTACACAAATTACATTGTAGGATTTCATCACACTATTTCATAGCACAGGTAGTAAACATATTTAGGTTTGGAATAAACATTCCGGTCTCTATATCGGGGACTCAATGTAGATGCCACTAACAATTAGCTTTTGCTGGTGGTTGTTTTCTGTTTTTTGTTTTGCATGTAAAACAGCATTTTTTAATGTGTAAATTCTACATGCATAGACCCAAACGGCTTCTCACTTTTTCTAGCTGTTTTGGCAGAAACCTGATAGGATAAGTAAACGGCTGTTTGCTGAAGAGTTGTGATATGTTTGGGATGGATGATGATTGGATAAGAGAGACCTGAGCACTGAAAAAAACAATAATCCCCGCTATGACTAATCACTAGCAGGTTTGGGCACTGAAGAAATAAATTGCATTATTAGAGGAGAATGTGTTTATTTTATTTATTTATATATTTACTGTTGTTTTACCAGGTAAAAAGATGGAGAATGCATTCATATTTTACAGCAACCTGGGGAATAGTTAAAAGGGGAGGAGAGGAGATGAATGAGCAAATCAGAAGCTGGGTGTGATTAGCATTTTGTATTGAAACTGGATTAACTAGCCCTGGGAAATTCTTTTAAAGAAATTAATTCATTCAAAGAATTTATTCAAAGAATGTATTCACATTTTTGCTTAGTAATCTGTGTTTAACAGTAATTAACTGCTATAATGTACTGCCAGATAGCAGTCCATTACCAGTTTAGTAGTCTATGAAACATTTTTCCTTCCCTTTCAAAGCCTTTGGAAAACATCACACTGAGGACACATCATGAGGTTAATGACAGACAAAAGCTGTCCAGTTTTGTAACAACTGACATATGCTTTTAAGATTTATAAGCCCTGTTTTTCTACTATTGGATTCCAAACAATATCTAAGACATTATTTGGGACGCAGTAAATATGGGTCAAACATGTAGGAGTGGATTTTTGTTCTGTATAATTAAGGTACAACCCCGTTTCCTAAAAAGTTGGGATGCAGTGTAAAATGTACTTAAAAACAGAATGCAAAGAAGTAAAAATAATTTAAACACTATATTCAATAGAAAATAGTGCAAAGACAACATATCAATTGTTGAAATTGAAAAACACATCTGGGACAGAGGCAACAAAAGACTGGAAAATTTGTGTAATACAAAAATAAAACCTGGTGGAATATCTAATACGGTTAATTGTCAACACTTCAGAAAAATAATTGGGTATACAGTGGGGAGAACAAGTATTTGATACACTGCCGATTTTGCAGGTTTTCCCACTCACAAAGCAAGAAAAATCCAGAAAATCAAATTGTATCTCGCTATGATTTAAGTAATTAATTAGCATTTTATTGCATGACATAAGTATTTTATACATCAGAAAAGCAGAACTTAATATTTGGTACAGAAACCTTTGTTTGCAATTACAGAGATCATACGTTTCCTGTAGTTCTTGACCAGGTTTGCACACACTGCAGCAGGGATTTTGGCCCACTCCTCCATACAGACCTTCTCCAGATCCTTCAGGTTTTGGGGCTGTCGCTGGGCAATACGGACTTTCAGCTCCTTCCAAATATGTTCTATTGGGTTCAAGTCTGGAGACTGGCTAGGCCACTCCAGGTCCTTGAGATGCTTCTTAGGCCACTCCTTAGTTGCCCTGGCTGTGTGTTTCGGGTTTTTGTTATGCTGGAAGACCCAGCCACGACCCATCTTCAATGCTCTTACTGAGGGAAGGAGGTTGTTGGCCAAGATCTTACGATAAATTGCCCCATCCATCCTCCCCTCAATACGGAGCAGTCGTCCTGTCCTCTTTGCAGAAAAGCATCCCCAAAGAATGATGTTTCCACCTCCATGCTTCACGGTTGGGATGGTGTTCTTGGGGTTGTACTCGTCCTTCTTCTTCCTCCAAATACGGCGAGTGGAGTTTAGACCAAAAAGCTAAATTTTTGTCTCATCAGACCACATGACCTTCTCCCATTCCTCCTCTGGATCACCCAAATGGTCATTGGCAAACCTCAGACGGGCCTGGACATGCGCTGGCTTGAGCAGGGGGACCTTGCGTGCGCTGCAGGATTTTAATCCATGACGGCGTAGTGTGTTACTAACAGGTCTGTGAGAGCCGGAATTCTTACTGGTTGGTAGGTGATCAAATACTTATGTCATGCAATAAAATGCAAATTATTTATTTAAAAATCATACAATGTGATTTTCTGGATTTTTGTTTTAGATTCTGTCTCTCACAGTTGAAGTGTACCTATGAAAAAATGACAGACCTCTACATGCTTTGTAAGTAGGAAAACCTGCAAAATCGGCAGTGTATCAAATACTTGTTCTCCCCACTGTATAAAAGAGCATCCCAGAGAGGATGTGTCTTTCAGAAGTAAAGATGGGGCGGGGTTCACCACTCTATGAAAGACTGCGCGGGCAAATAGTGGAGACATTTAAGAGTAACGTTTCTCTAAAATTGCAAAGAGTCTGGGGATCTCATCCTCTTCGGCACATCATTTCATTAAAAGATTCAGAGAATCCATAGAAATCTCTGTACGAAAGGGACAAGGCAAGAAACCAATATTGGTTGGCTGTAATCTTCGGGCCCTTAGGCGTCACTGCATTAAAAACAGACACGATTCTGTAGTGGAAATCACTCCATTGGTCCAAAAACTACTGTCTGTGACCACAGTTTGTTGCTGCATCCACAAATGCAAGTTAAAATGTCTACAATGCAAAGAAGACACCAGATATAAACAAGATAAAAAGGAAGGGGACCATCCAGCTTGTTATCAGTGCACAGTTCAAAAGCCAGCATCCGTGATGGTATGGGGGTGCATTAGTGCATATGGCATGGGTGACTTGCACATCTGTGAAGGAACCATTAATGCTGAACAATATATACAGGTTTTGGAGAAATATATGTTGCCATCCAGATTACATAATTTTCAGGGAAGGCCTTGCTTATTCACAGCAAGAGAAACCACATTATGCACGTTTTACACCATGATCAGCATGGCTCCCTAGTAAAAGAGTCTGGGTGCTAAACTGGACTGCCTCCAGTCCAGACCTGTCACCCATTGAAAACATTTGGCGCATTATGAAAGGAAAAATACAACAAAGGAGACCCAGAACTGTTGAGCAGCTGAAATCATATATTGCGCATGATTGGAAAAACATGTTACTTTCAAAACAACAGCAATTGATCTCCTCAGTTCACAAACACTAACAGGATATTGTTAAAAGAAGAGGTGATTCAACACAATAATTAACATGCGTCTGTCCCAACATTTTTGAAATGTGTTGCTGGCATCAAATTTAAAATGGCCATATATTTTTCCAAAAACGATAACATTTTGCTGGTTCAACATTTGGTTCAACGTTTTCTTTGTACTATTGTCTATTCAATATAGGGATTCAATTGTTTGCACATCATTGCATTCTGTTCATATTTGCAGTTCACACAGCATCCCAACTTTTTTGGAAATGGGGTGGTAAAAGAAATCTCAGAACACAGGCTTATCTGGGTCCGATATGTGCGATCAAATGCTCTTACCTGTGAGTTGAATCTCAGTTGGCACATGTTGCATGAGACATGTCTTCTCTTCGTCGATGGAGGAACTCCAAATGTGTGATGCATAACAGCTTTCTGAACTGGGTCTACCTGTGGGAGGAGAAAGAACACAATACATAGTGTTATAGGAGCATGTGTCTATGTTTTTTTATTTATTTCAGGACATTTCTGTTACATATCTGAAGTTATCTATCTTTCGTTCTCCTGGTGGCAAAAACTTGACACAGTTTTACAATTCTTTTTTTATGTTAAAACAAACCATGAATAGTTTAGGGAAACATTGTGCCATCTTAATCACTGTGATATTTGTATATATGTATTCAAGTAAACCAAAAGCAAAGTAAATCTAAAAGACTGAGGCAAACTGGTGTTTCTGCATTCCTCCTAACTTCCACGTGTTGAGGAAAGGCTTTACTTTATCTGTTCTTTGTGGGTCAGACGTTTAACATTAGTTGCAGCAGCTGTCTTCCACTTCAGACTCAGACATTCAGCAGATTGATCTTAGTCAGGAGGCACATTGTTCACACTCTTTTTTTCGCTCCTACCGACGCTCTAAGAAAAAGCTGACTACTTGGGATTTTCAAACACTACAGTTTCTTGAATTTAGAGAGAACGGTGGAATAATAAAAAAAACATCCAGTGAGCGTTCTGTGGGCCTTGTTAATGAGAGAGGTCAGAGAATGGCCAGACTTGTTAAACTTGACAGAAAGGCCACAACCACACTTTAGAAAAAGGTGTGCAGAAGGGCTTCTCTGAATGCACAAAGGTTTGTACCTTGAAGGTGATATAGGCAAAAGGGGACAAGGATGGCCTGTCTTGTGTGTTTTGTTCCCTAATTATTTTTAAGTTCAGCTGCCTGCAGTTCATGCGTAACTCAACCAACTTCATGCTTCACTTGAGATAGCTGTTTCAAAGTTTAGGGCTGGAAGGTGTAAAACATTATTTTGTTGTAGTGAATGCTTTTTCGTGAATTCTGTTGCATTGTTTTGCTGAAACTCTTGTCTCTCGCTGTTTGATATTAGATATGTGTATCTTATGTCAGAGCAAACAGTCAAATAGTCACACAAACTGCATACAAATAGGAAAAAGTACATTTGTAGATGGATTAGGGGAGCTGCCTGATGTTAGCTTTATTTTTTATAACACTTTGTGTTCAAATGTTATTACGGATGTGTTACATTAGTAATTTCTAGTTAATTGTGTTTAAAAAGTCTCCTCACTCAAGAATTATGGAAATGATTTGAATGTAGTCAGCAATATCATAGAACATACAGGTGTCAATGACTTACATCTATAGAAATGTCAATAAGACCTACTTTCTCATAGTGGGAGAATAATCCTTCAATGAAATGTGAATTATTGTTTGGATTATAGTTAGTTCTTTGAACCCTGATCTTTCTAACGAGGAGCTGCATATGTGCATGGAACTAGGAGTGTTATCCCTGGAACACTGCTCCACAAAAAGTTTTTTTAGCATTGTTGACCATACAGTAAAAATGAACATCCTACAAGAACAGAATCTGATTAATGCAATGACAAAATGTTAAATGTTAACACATGTTTGTGAGGAGGACTATTGGTCTACCGTTGCTAAAGAAACAGTTGTTACGCAACATTCTTCCATTGTAAATCTCACCCAAGTATTGGAGAGATGACACACGAAGCTGGCATAGGTCCCTGGCATGGAAAGCTACAGTACAGACACGCTAGCTACAGCCTGCTGGGAAATAGGCTAATATGGAAGATTGAAAACCCACTGAGAGTGAAAAACATCTGCACCGCTGCACCACGAAAAAAGGATAACCTCCTACTAAAAAATAAGTATTAGTAGGAGGGCTTGAATGTCAGAAACACCAGCACAACCAGTAATAAATACATAATTGGTCAAGAACAGGTTTATTTACAATAAAACATGACCCACCTTAGAACCAAACATATGTGGCTGTGTTTGATTGTTTGGTTTTAATCTAGGTTCACATCCACCTTGTTTCAACATTTACTTTTACAGAACTCCCTTTTAGATCTACTGTGTCAACTCAACACAGAACACAGGTCTCCACCACTCAGGCACAGTCTGACGTCCTAAACACACGCAGCATTTATATTCATATAAGTGCAACACATATGACACAAGGGTTATGGGACACCTGATATACTTTTTTATATTGTTAATGTTATATTTTGGTTTAGAAAAAATTGTGTATTTCACGAACACTGTACCTAATACGTTGTTTGTTAGTTACACCGGGGGCTTAACCAACATTATTCCTAACAACTTGTTATTTACCCATCAGCCTGTCACATACACCTCCCACTTTTCCATATATTACACATGGAACCTACAGCTGGGAGCAGGTTTCAACTGAGATGTTTCTTCATAACACACACATTCTAAACCACACGGCCATTATCAGAGCCCATGGAGGTGAAGTTTTCCCTATTCTCTCTGCCTGTCCCAGCGCCGGTGTCAACTTTCATTCACATGATTCATGCTGATGTGTTGGGGAAGGTGTTTGGGGGGCCATTGCCCCTGACGACAGGGGAATAACAAGGCTGTTTAGTGAATGCTATTTGACAACTGAGAGCAGCCTGTGTGTCGAACATTGGACCAGTTCACTCGGAGAAGAAGACAATGCAACAAGACAGTGATGAGACTTTTTGGCAGAGGACGTAGGTGAATATTTGAGTTCCTAACGGTGATAAACTGGAGAAAGAAAACAGTGTGCACAATGTTTGTTTATTGACCACATTTATATGCTGTTTCTAAGCCAGGACTTAAAAAATGAGATAAAAATGTGAAATATGCGACTTCTGGTTAAAATGAAATACACAGTATATGAATAAAAAATACATAATGCTAATACAAGGCCCACAGATCATCTACAGTTCATCACTGAATAAAACATGAGGTCAAATTAATACATAGATCAGCTTTGAATATTGTGACAATAAAAAAAAAGTATGTATATGTATGCACATACTGTATATGCATCATTTCAGAACATTCTGTGGCCAGCTGCTGAAATGCTGCGTAATACCACAGTATTTGAGAAATATGAAATGAAATATGCTGTGTCCTCATGGCACGCTAACTCTGTTCAGTGTATAGGATTGCACCACTGCAGTGTGATGTGATGGCCAGAGAGAGAGAGAGAGAGACATAGAGTATGACCGGTCAACACAGCCAGCCAGCACCAACTGGGGATGTTTCATTCACAACTGCCAGGCTCGCTTACCATTAACTAAAGTGGGATGAATGACCTGTCAAAACGAATCCTACCTCCTATGTGTTTCCCAATTACCTCCACTGCCCAGTCAGTCAGTTAGTTATGATCAGCGGCGCAGCTATAGATTGTTACCATGGAAAGGAATGTGCAAGTCAAACGCAGGTGTGCGGATCGAACGAGAAACAGCATGATTCCCAGGTATAAAAATTAAGACTCTCATGAAACAAGAGGGCGTTGACAAAGATTTCCAACACAATTAGAACGCTAAAAAAGTTGTAATATTTCATACTGTGGTATATGATTTCATATACCATGGGTTTCAGCCAATCACAATCTGAACCACATGTTTTATATTGTAGTAAGTTATGGCCTCCTGGCAGATACAGCGGTCTCAGGTCCCCTTCTATGGCACCAGGCAAGGTTTGCACCTTACTGCGCTGCCAGCTGGCAAAAGGCTTGGAATCCCTATGGGTGATTATTAGCCGATATTGCTCAGGGAGGGGGATTCCCGGATGTCATTGCACTTACATTAAGTAATGCAGGAGGCAGGCTACAGCAAAGCTAACCGAGGTTGTCAGGAAAGTGAGTGTACCCTCGGACTCGTTGACCCACATGACCTCCTGGACGAGCTCGTTGAAAAAAAGTAGAACGGCCTGATGTGGATGCCTAGGAGGAAAACATGCTGCAGTCTTTAACTCGACCAAGCCAGTTAGGAGTCGTACAGATGGGACAGGACCACAGATAAACCAGGAAACAAGAAACCAGGCAAGCCTAGTTCAGACGGCCCGCGATTAGAAGGAATGATTGTTGCCCTGGCTGGATTTTATATGTGGTGTCCTATGTGACACTGTCTTTAACCACTACCAGGGTTGGGTAGGTTACTTTTTAAATGTAATCCATTACAGTTACAAGTTACCTGTACACATTTATAATCAGTAACGTAACTTTTTGATTACTCAAACTCAGTAACGTAATCCGATTACTTATATATTAGGCATTGGAAAACAAACAGGAATAGCCTATAACCAACTGAACACCTTTTGCGGGATCAATCAATGTTAGAGTTTACATAGCTGGCCAAAAACGGAATTCATATTTTACCTTATGGGTTGTGTAGGCTACAGTGCCTTTGGAAATGGGTTTCTAAACCATTGCTTTTTACTTCAATATGATTGGGCTACATCTCTACATTACACGCTAAAGGACTGTCAGATATTCATTCCAAATATTCCAATAAACCTCTTCCAGAATCTGACTTTTTATCTGAACATAACCCAAAATCTAATGATGCTTAAGCATGTTCTGTTATTTGTTTTATTCATGCTTTTAATTGCTTCAAAACATTGTTGAAAAATAAATGGCAATTACACGAAAAGGGTATTGATATCATTGTATATAAAAATTAAGATATCCGTAGCTTTTCGTGCATAAACTAAATATGCAGTAGTCTGATGATTTGCTCCACAACCAAAATTGTCAAAATGTTGCAGTAACCCTAGGCACGCAAATGCACATTTGCAATTGTGAACACGCTGCATTGAAATAAGATTTACCCACGCAAACGTAACCTGCGATTATTATGGCCACCAGTGATGGGCAAATGAAATAAATAAACTTTGATTGTAAACCTGCACTCTTAGCTTAGAGTAAATGACGTCAGCAGCCAATGATAACCAATTAACACAAATTTCAGAGATGCAAAGCAAGCAGAATCACATGGCCTACCTTAGGGACGGAGTTGATGTGGCCGCGTCAAATGCAAATAGTCATCCTTTGGCAGAGTGCTTCCCAACACACCTTTTCTCCTCAAATGTCATGGTAAATTCCATATAATGTTTTATCTTGAAGGCAGCGCCATGTTACAGCTATCTAACAAATAGTTGCCTAATCAATTAAATAATTCCTGTAAAAGTTATTTGGTGCAACTCCTGGCTGTGTTGTTCGGTGCATTTGACAAATAAACCTTGAAACTTGAAAAAGATATAACACCATGTAGGCCTATTGTTTATCACTGTTCTGAGAATATGGTCATTTTATATGATTTGGCTAATATTATTGAAGATATACTCAGTTTTTACCATCCATCCAACCAACCAAAACCGGAGACATTTAAACTAGCACTTCCTCCGTCACTAAACTGGTTATGCGTGTCCACCTTTGTGCAGATGATGATCACACACACAACTGAGGCGCTCAATTCATATTTTGGTTCAAATAACTATGTTTTTATAAAATAATAAATTCAAACATACAACGTGTCATAATTATTCTTTTTCAATTGAAGTAATCCAAAAGTAATCATAATTTTTTCAAAAGTATCTGTAATCCGATTACAATATTTGTTGGTAACGTAATGGATTACAGTTACAGTTTTTTTGTAATTGATTACTTGTAATCCGTTACTCCCCAGCTCTGCCCACTACACTCATTAAACAGCGAGTGTTATTGCACGTGGTACGTGTGTAGAGCTGTGGTGTCAGTTTACTTCTGTATTGTTAAACCAGTTAGTCGAAACTCCACGGTTCTCGAAACTAGTTCCCTATATTAGTTAACATCTAAACCAACAACAGATAGAATAGGATCGCACACAGCGATTTTCGAAATGGTCCTTGTTGGTGCAGTTCGTCCATTGCAATGTAGCCAGCATGGTTCTCGAAACTAGTTCCCTACATGATCTATTAATATCCAAACCAACAACAGCAACACTACATTAAACGTGTTTAATTAGAAAGAGATTACTGTTTGTTTCTTTAGTAAACAGTGACAGTTGAACAGCCAATCACCATGCTATGTGAACTAGCCTACACTATGTAAATCGAAACATCCTTTGTAGGTGCAGTTCATCCATCGCAATATAACCATAAACAGTTTTACTAACCAACAACAGGTATAACAGGATCGCAACACTACACGCAATTTGTAAATTAGAAAGAGATTACTGTAGATGGCAATATAGCTAATAGCTATTCAGTACCTATAATGAAAACATTGACTCCGAAATGGCCCCTGTCGGTCCCAGTTCGTCCAACTCAATATAACTAAACAGTTTTACTTTAGGCTTACTAAAATGTAGCTTTGGAACCTTTTAGGCAGTGACGTTTTAGCCCATCCTAATACCTAAATTGGTAGGGGGTAAGTATCGATCCCGGGTCAAATGCATGCCAGTCCGTGTTTCTAACCACTACACTATTCAACAACGAGTAATCGATCTGTCAGTGTGGCAGGCACTCAGAAAGAGACATTCGCTCTTCTATCCAAGTGAGAAAATAAACACTCTAGTACCCAACAGATAATGCAATATCTGGAAAAGTACAATTGCAAGTTTAGCTCCAGTAGTTTATGTGAAGTGTATCTTCAGCGGAGCTTTACTAATTAGTATTGTATACCTACAAAGTACATTACCCATCCAGGCAACCTCATCTTCAGAAAGTACAATCAAAGTGAGAAAATAAACATACTAAAACCCCACAGATTAGACATCTCCACCGCCGCGGGAAGTACGGGTAACGCAGCCCCCCGAGTCATAGCCTCATACCTCCCCCCGGTTTAATACTGATGCGTTTGCCCAGCTTGGCTGTCCAGTTTGCGTGATGAACGTCACTATAAGCTGATGGGCTTATATCCACAGGTGTAAGGTATGTGAAGTGACATGTATCTTTCTAGTGCCACATCAAACCCTAACCTCTCAGCCACCACCCAGATGGACACGCGCTGTCACAATATACGTTCTCTCTCCCTTCTACTCTCTCCTCATCTATCTTATCATCTAGTAAATCCTTCTCATTTTTTCCTCTTGATTTTGGCTATTTGACCAGACTGGCTTTCTTTACCACATGCTATGACTCCAGTTCGGCCCTCCACTCCATCACCACAGCTAAGTTATTCATTGCAAGCTCAAAAAACTGGGCTGAGGGTATCTGAGCTGTAATGAAGGAAAACAAATGACCTAACATCCTTTCAATTCCTCCTGTGTCTGTTCCCCTTCTGCCACCCAGGTGGTGACACATATTCTGCATTCCTGGCTGATATCTGTTTGAATTTCAACCCACCACATCAAGCTTAACATCAGCAAGATGGAATTGCTCTTTATCCGGGGGAAGCAAAGTCTTCTTAAGGCTACGAGAGCAGAGTCCCTGCCCATTTTCAGAAAACGTCTGAAACCCTACATTTTCAAAGATCTAAAATAATGACACAAATAATTTCTTGTAAGCATTTTTCATCCTGGGGTCACTTAGATGTGTCTCCAGGGATTTCTGTTCAAGAAGTCCCTTTGACAAATCTTCATACTAAACCATCTTTGGTACTGTCTTTGTGCAAATGCTAGCTAACAAACAAACTATTCAACATTTTCCAGCAGATTTAATTTCTCCAAAAAGGATAACAAATTGCAAGAGAACTTTACTTTCTCTTTCCTGTGTTATGTTTTTTGTCTTTTCTGCACCACTATGTTAAGTCCATATACAAACCATGATTGAACTTCATCAGAACAAATGAAAACTCACAGACCTTGTCTTATCAAAGCATCTCTCAATTGGCTCTGGAGAGTCAAAGACCAGGAAATGCACCCTCCAAGACATACCCTGCCAAGGCACTTCTCTTCACACAGCCAGGACATTAGCCAGGAACAACTCACTTTCAATCTTGATTCAATTTTAAATTGTAATGGGATTATAACTTAGCTTCTGCAGATAAGTATTATCAAACCATTAAGTCAAATCTCCAGGGAACAATCTGTTTTCTTTCCATTGTTACACTTGTTTTTTTTCTACTTAGGATTGAAGCATTTAAAAGTGAAATAATCATGTATATGGTCAAAGATAATGGGTGTGTTTGGCTGGGCATCATTACTATTTGCAGGGACAGTAGCCCTGTTGAGCCCTCATCGGGCTTCTTATGGAATATGTCACACAAAGGAAAGGTAATTGTGCATACTGCTCCAGTGAATACTAGTTCTTTTGAGGGTTTTGGGGTTCTATGAAAGGATGCACATTTCATCAAGTTTTTCTCTTCATACAGAAACTTTCCATAAAGCTCAATAAAAGTGCTAAATGATCACAATGTGAAAGAAGTAAAGAGAAACTGTGAGGGAGACAAAGACAGAATATTGAATGAAATGGACTGCTTTACATCAAAACCCTCTAAAGGATGATTTAAATCGTCCCTTTGGTCCATGCCTGACATAGAAATGTATTTCTACAAAACTGAAATTTTCTCCCATGAGAAACAACATTCTCTTGAGGAGAATGTTGCTCTGTTTGTTTACATCTGTGTATTAGAAGACCCCATATTCGTTTACTTACCTATATCTGATCTAGCAGTCCAAAGGGTTGATACTTCACATTATCTGGGTAATTATATATCTAATACAAATTATCCAATCATGGACTGTGTTACTACCAGGTCCTAAAGTTTAACTCAGGCAAATAAATATAATCCGAAGAAGTCGAGTTGATAGATGTTGAATTTGGCGTCGGCCCAAATATATTTACTATTTACTGTATTCAACAGGATAAAGTAAAGCAAATGGAAAGTTTACCCCCAACCATCATCAGAAAATATGTTTGAAGGTGCGGAGGGTTACAATAGTCTGAACCAGGTAATTTACTTCCAGATGTCTAATAGAACTTCCCAGATGGACTGATCCATTGAGCAGTAGGTGTAGGTTTGATATTATTTGGTAACAACATGTAGGCTACACCGATCAGCCACAACATTATGACCACTGACAGGTGAAGTGAATAACACTGATACACCGATCAGCCATAACATTATGACCACTGACAGGTGAAGTGAATAACACTGGTACACCGATCAGCCATAACATTATGACCACTGACAGGTGAAGTGAATAACACTGGTACACCGATCAGCCACAACATTATGACCACTGACAGGTGAAGTGAATAACACTGATACACCGATCAGCCACAACATTATGACCACTGACAGGTGAAGTGAATAACACTGATACACCGATCAGCCATAACATTATGACCACTGACAGGTGAAGTGAATAACACTGATACACCGATCAGCCATAACACTATGACCACTGACAGGTGAAGTGAATAACACTGATACACCGATCAGCCACAACATTATGACCACTGACAGGTGAAGTGAATAACACTGGTACACCGATCAGCCACAACATTATGACCACTGACAGGTGAAGTGAATAACACTGGTAATCTCATCATCATGGCAACTGTCAGTGGGTGGGATATATTAGGCAGCAAGTGAACATTATGTCCTCAAAGGTGATGTGTTAGAAGCAGGACAAATGGGCAAGCTTAAGGATCTGAACTTATTTGACAAGTGCCAAATTGTGATTGCTAGACGACTGGGTCAGAGAATTTCCAAATATGCAGCCCTTGTGGGGTGTTCCTGGTCAGCAGTGGTCAGTACCTATCAAAAGTGGTCCAAGGAAGGAAAAGCGGTGAACCGGCAACCGGGCTCATTGATGCACGTGGGTAGCGAAATCTGGCCCATGTGGTCCGATCCAACAGACAAGCACCTCAAATTGTTGAAAAGTTAATAATGGTACTGACAGAAAGGTGTCAGAACACACAATGCATCGCAGTTTGTTGCGTATGGTGCTGTGTAGCCGCAGACCAGTCAGGGTGCCCATACTGACCCCTGTCACTGCCGAAAGTACCTACAATGGGCAAGTGAGCATCAGAACTGGACTACAGAGCAATGGAAGAAGGTAGCCTGGTCTGATGAATTACGTTTTCTTTTACATCACGTGGATTGCCGGGTGCATATGTGTCGCTTACCTGGAGAACACATGGCACCAGGATGCACTATGAGAAGATGGCAAGCTTGTGGAGGGAGTGTGATGCTTTGGGCAATGTTCTGCTGGGAATCCTTGGGTCCTGCCATTCATGTGGATGTTACTTTGACACGTACCACCTACCTGAGCATTGTTGCAGACCATGTGCACCCTTTCATGGCAACGGTATTCCCTGATGGCATTGTCCTAATTAAGCAGGATAATGTGCCCTGCCACAAAGCAAAAATGGTTCAGGAATGGTTTGAGGAACACAACAATGAGGGTGTTCAGGGTGTTGACTTGACCTCCAAATTCCCCAGATCTCAATCCAATCGAGCATCTGTGGGATGTGCTGTAAAAAGTCCGATCCATGGAGGCCCCACCTTGCAACTTACAGGACTTAAAGGATCTGCTGCTAACGTCTTGGTGCTAACGCCAGATACCACAGCACACCTTCAGAGGTCTAGTGGAGTCCATGCCTCGACGGGTCACGGCTGTTTTGGTGGCAAAAGGGGGACCGACACAATATTAGGCAGGTGGTCATAATGTCATGGCTGATCGGTGAATGTTATATGTGATGTTAATTTCTTTGGTCCAAGTTGATAACGGAACTCTAGCCAAGAAGGAAATTAGAACATTACGCCTATTATAAATGCACTGATGCATAACATGTGCAAAGACTTCTTCACTTCTAGCTCATGAGACACCGTTAGTTTGTACTTTTAGCTGAGTGTCTGCAGATGAAACAGATATAAAGCACTTCATTCTATCATAAAGGAAGACCATTTTAGAAGCAAGAATGTCAATCTACTGACAAGCAGACTGGAAAACCTTCGACTTTTTTAATAAATGAACTGAATTAAAATTCCCTGACTAATTCACCTCACTTTCTCCTTATAACCACTTCTCTGTCTCTGCTCTTTCTTCACTCTGCCTCTCATTTCACCCATCTATCTCTCTGCTTTCTGCTCCTTGGTTCAGAAGTATGAATTGCACTTTTAGCATTTTCCCATCGATCTTCACTACTGACCCCTGTCACAGCATTAGAATCCACAGGATAAAATATTTAACTGCAGTGTCTCCTCTGTTCCCGAGCGGAACATGACAGTCCCACACTGTTCCTGTCCTGCACATATTGTACAGCTGTAGCTTGTGGGAGGTTAAGTTGAGACATTACTCATAGCCTGGTCAAATACCTAGTTTACTTTTTTGTTGTCAATGTATGGTCACATACAGTATTACTCCAAAATGTTTTTCTTAAACAATACAGTTGCATGGTTTTTCCTTTTTACTAGTATCTCCATGTGGGCAAATGGAAACATCATTCAAGTATAGACTACTCACAACCCTGATCATTTATATCAAATGCAATCACACTTAAGATCGACCATTTGATAGTATAGAAGTAGTGTCTGAAGCGTTTTTCAGAAATTCAGAATAGCAGAAAAAAACATTAAACCCTAATGAATATCCTGAAATGCTTGGCTTACCTTGCAAATTTAGAATCTAGTAAATTAAATTTCAAGACTTCCATATTGTAAGGTTTTAAACACAGGTCCATCTCTATAGACTGGAAATGTTTTGATATATAATTTCATATTGACTTGATATTCTTTTGCAATTTATTATACATTTTGAAGTTTTAGTACAACTAAACTTGAAATCAAAAATGTATTTAACCACTACAGGAACTAAATGTATGCAATTGATAATGAATGTAAGTTAAATAGCAACAATTTGAATCTGCAGATCTTTTGAAACTTTGAAAGAAGACTTTCATAACACTTTCACAAACACAGGCGAAGGGAAGTATACATTTTCACAAAATCCAAGCTTGAATTAGGGTGTGATAAAAGACTACAAAAGACAATGTACGATAGACATGTTCAGCAATGTTATATTCTTCCAAGTCTGTCTGTCCTTTTCTCTTTGCAAAAAGACACAGCTAAATCTCTCCCTCGGGACATTACATGGCAAGTGTGTTTTTCATTAGCTAAAAATTGGTGTTGCAGGTGCAAATGCTCGCGTTGCTCCACAGCTGTTTCTAGTTTAGCAGTGAAACATGGCACTGTGCTGACGAGAACCGGACGCACACACCCTCAAATGGAGATTTTTTTTTATTTATTTATATCTGCATTGTTGGAAAAGGACACGTGAGTAGGCATTTCACTGATGTTAACCAAGCATGTGACAAACAACATTTGGTTTGATTTTGAGAAAGAGCAGCTAGGTAATGCGATGAAAACGTGAATGTCTTAAAAAGCCAGTAGAACCGTTTACGTTGAAAGCTTTTCTTATTCGTCTTGGCTCACTTTGAGATCAGCTTATGTTTGGGAAATCCGTACCTCCCTTTAGTGCATAGGTTTAGGCAAATGAACTAAGTAAATTAAAATGCAGCGGGGAAGCAAGAACATATATAGACAGAAAGGTTCAAACAAAACTAAAGGTCTAAAACAAAACTAAACAAAGGAAACTTAGCTCAGGACCAAAAGACAAACCGTTATCTTGTTGTGTCTTCTACTGCAGCTTGACCAGAGCACCTGAATGAAGACTTTGCACACAAACTGAGCATAACATTTCTGTGTATTCAATTATTAAAAATATCTCAAGTTCTTTTCTTCTACTCTATTTCCCGAAATGTTTCAAATGTTTTGTCAATGTATTAATATTTGTTTTTAGTTGCTCAAATTTATCAGTCTTACCTCTGGTATGAATATTCCAATCTCAGCATGGGTTGAGTTCTAGCCTATTGCTAGCTCAGCACACGCTCTCCTCTATTGTTCTCACCTGTCAATATGTCAGTATTGTTAAAGAAATACCCCAGAACTCTTCATCATTACTTTACCTCCAAATCCACATATAAATGGTTCACTAACCATAGGATCAAGCTTTTGCAGTGACCATCACCTAAATACCATTGAAAACCTGCAGGGTGAGCTGAAAGGAAGCATCCAGATTTGAGGGTCAAGGACTGTCAAGTAAGGGTTTGGTGAGTAGCGGATTGTTGCATGTCCATGACTCAAATTGAGTATTGTAATATGAGGAACTTTCCATGTACAAATATGATACAAGTATTTTACATCATTACCCATGATTGGAGAAAGTTATTGAAAACCAGACATTCTCAAGTCATCGCCAGCCATTTAAGTCAAGCCAGCCATTAAGATGGTTATTATTAGCCAATAAGCTAGTTATATTAACAATAATACACATTCGTGATATTCAGAAAATTCCATTATTTTCTTACCAAACCAACATGGGATTGAAGCAGCTCTCCCTTCCAAAAGCTCCACAGACAAGCACTAGCGAGTGTCTCCCAATTTGTCACTCTTGTCAGGGTGCAACTTTCTCTCCAGTCCAAACATAATAATGAGAAAATATTCTGAAGTTTTACTTTGCCATAAAGTGGTTTTCCTACTTGAAATTGTTTAATCGACTGAAGAAGCGTCTATGTATGTGAGCCAATGAAGAACTTTGGTTATTTCTAATGTCAGACATGTTTTCCAAATTAAAAGAACATTGTATAAATGTTTTGGCATTGGCTAGGTGTTAGAAGATGTGTTTTGCACCTCTCAAAAGTGAAACATCTTAGGATGTGACATGCAAACAGAAAGTAGCAGCAAGCAAGGCATTATTTATTTGTCTTTTTTGTGAATATAAGGGCTGCAAAAATGTTGAGCTTTTAAAACTATCCTCGGCCACCCTATATTATCAGGTGTTTCTAGTTGGAAATAAACAGTATGTTTTGCTACTAGCCTTTCACCTAGCCCACCACCTATTTTTAGGTTAATGTATTCAGGATAGTTTTTGGAATTATTTTGGATGTGTGGCAAATAGGAAACTTCAACTTGGGCCTTACCAAAAGGCAGGCAAGGTAATTAGTGTTCTAATAAACACTTTAGAGAAGACTATGATGTGTCATTGTTTACAAAACCAAAAGGAAACATAATTTAACTGAACAAACCAGAAAAGGAACAAGGTAAGCCTAGGAACCAGAAGCACTGTCATTAACCACTATGCCATGGCGCTGCTCATTTGGCCAGTGGCACCATTAAGCATTGTGTTAAATTGACTAACGTTTCTTATTAAGTTCACCTCCACCACAAATAGCGTCTATGAACTGTATGGCTTTTGCCACTGGCTGTTTTAACAGCTTATTAGCCAGTAATATGTTTACTAGTCTCTACTAACGTACTACTTGGAATAGTCATAACATTTGAACAATTGCTAGCGAGACTGAGCTTTACACAGCCAAAACTATTTCGTTTCATGGCAGAACAACGTAGGTTTTTCTTTCATTTGTGAATGACATTGATACAATAACTATCAATAAAGGTGAGGATAACTAACTTTTTCATCAAGTGAAAAGACGAGAGAATCATGGAATCCACCAGAAATAGTCGCAATACTGTATAACCGGAAACAGTATTAGTTGAGGCTTACTATAACATAGCTATTGAATGTTGTAGCCAGATCGGTTTTTGTCTATCCTGACCCAAAAAGCATGCACAGATGCGTACTTCGAAAATTCACAAGAAATAATTGCACCATAACCGTGAACAGTTTTATTAGGTTCACCTCCACCACAAATAGTGTCTTTGAACGTTTTAACAGCTTATTAGCCAGTAATAAGCTTACTTCCTAGGAATAGTCATAAGAATTGAGCAATTTCCAGCGAGACTGAAGATGAACTTTTCCCTGTCAAAGCTACTTCGTTTCATGGCACAAAAACATTAGTTTTTCTTTCATTCGTGAATGACATTGATACAATAACAATAGGTGATGATAGCTGACTTTCTCGTCAAGTGAAAAGACAGCTTACTACAACGTAGCTACTGAATGTTGTAGCCAGCTAAGTTTTTGTCTATCCTGACCCATCAAGCATGTATGGATGCGTACTTCGAAAACCTACCAGAAACAGTCGCAATATAACAATAAACAGTTTTATTTTAGGCTTACAATAATGTAGATACTGAAGGTTATAGCCAGCAAAGTTTTTGTCAATCCAAATGCATACTAGGATTTGATTCTGGTGATTAGATTGCGGGACCTATAGCTTTCAGGTTCCCTTTCTCTAACCACAGCACAATTTAACAAGGTCAGTCAGTCACTCACTCACTTAGTCAGTAAGAGACATTTACTCTTCTTGGCCGGCTCTGTTTACGTGGTCCGGCAAAATGTAATGTATTCTAACTGGGGACAGTGGCCGATAACATAGAGTTGCTACCCAACTAGTTGATGAAAACATTATTTACACCAACATTTCTGAAATTCTATTTGATAAATTGCTAACTAACATATTTGTTACCAATAATCACACAACATTGATTACATTGTATCAAATGATTACATTGTAAAATCTGATATATTGCTGTTGGATGAACTGCTATTAGGAGGTTCTATGCTATAAACAGTTTGTGTGTGATTAAAGGAACATCAGAATTGCTGTAATAAATGAAGTGATAATTTAAAAAACATTTCTAACACACTTCAGGGTTTTCCGATCACAAATTTTTCAGATTACTAGTATCGACTGTGAAAAACTACTCACTAAGATAAACACAGAAAACAAGGATTGTAAGATCATAATTCCTTTCAGCTTTTAGTCATTGTTTGCAAGTAGTGAATCTGTCATGCTCTGGACCTTAGTGAATCCATCCATGGTGAAGACTGACACAATTCTGACCCTTTAATGCATTCCAAAACATCTACGACTGTACCATCTGAAAGTATTTTGTGTATATTATACTCTGGAAAGGGCTTTCTCAGCAAAAGCGCTACAAATTCAGTATGTCCATCTCAATGATAATTTCACAAGTGAGCTGCTGGCAAAAGGCATCCTTTTACCAAGAGAGTGTGAAATATGGGAAAAAAGCATCAAGAGAGCTCTCACCAACATAAAGCAATTGTTAGGGTCAGGGATTAAAGCGCTGTGAGCGCTAACTGAAAACAACCATTGGAATAACCATATGCTCTATATTGTTATATTATTATATTAAACTGCTACCCTTCTGGAATAAAATGTATACAATCCGTTAGTAGTTACAAGATTGTTTGAATCAAATCGGAATCTGTAAATTGTCCCCAGCACTCCTCCTCAAGTCACACGGCACACTTCCGATGTACCTTGTCATCCAAAGAAAAAAACGGTAAAAAGCTGTATGATTACACGTACATGCATCTGATGTACTTACATGTACATTTCCCTTATTGGTATTGATAGTATAATTGACTTTAGAGGGGGGATTGAAATGGGTTGTGATGCTTCAGGGACTTCAGGCTGAAACCAATGTGTCATTCTCTGTCTGGGACTACAAAGCAATTTTCCAGCGTGCAGATCGGCGAGAAGGAATCAATAACTCACATTCCTGATTACTCTACAGGGGAAATAGAGTTTGTATTGTTTCTTCAAGACAAACGAAGGCCTCGGGCAAGATAAATGATATTTTCAGGAGTGAAACTATACTCTTCCAATTCACTCCTTTTATTACACCCCAAACCAACACCTGCCTGTGTTCAGTATTGAGCTCTCACTTATATCCTTTGCTTCATGGCCATCTCAGTATAGCTACTGCAATTGTTGTACTGTAATCTAAAGTTATACACAACTATTTCACTTTCACAGCTGATTTCACCTTCTGTTGAAAGCTGCCTTTCATGCACTGTGTCCCAAAAACAGTTTTTGTCATCCTGAAAAAACAAACTGAATATTTTCTGGTAAATATAAAAAGTTTGCTTTTGCAAATGGCAAGTGTTTTATCCCTACAAATCCATCCATCTATATCCATAGATAGAGCTGAATCAATCGCCATTACCAAATGGTTGGCGCTACAAACTCACAAGTAACTCAATTTGAATCAGACAGGACTCTGGAACACATGGATAAACTGAGCTAAGTAGTCATTGGAAAATCAATGTCAAAGTATAAATAAATAAAAATAAAAAAACAGTTAGACCTAACAAATAATACAAATATATTCTATATCCAGTAGTCTCTGGAAGGAGGTTGTTTTGGTTTTGCTGTAGGACACCCACAGGCCGATCTATAATGATAAGTGTAAGTGCAGTATGCTGAGAGAAAATTGACAATGAGGGTAAAAACAGTTTTCTCTTAAATACTTTTTCTCATATTTTGGAAACAAAGTAGGTTGCACATTTTTCGCATTTGAAAGCTTGTCGGAATTTATAGAATCTGCTTTCATAATAACACCAAAAGCTGTTTCATTGTCATATCAAAAATGTTTCCATTATTTCTTCAGGAAACGTACACAGGTCATACCATATACCATATCAAAATGTATTATTTATGCAAAATTAATCTTAAAACAATTGCATATGTTAACTTTGCACTCACAGAATTTAGCACTTTGGACGTTTATGTATTAAGAACCAACTATTCTCAAAGCAAATTAAAAGGCCCCACAATTCCTAGAATGTAATATGGAAAGAACAAGCAGTGGGATTGTTAGGGATTTTAGGTCAAGATGGACAAAAAAGGCTATGAAAAAATGTCATAGTTGTTTAACAGCTTACAAACAAAAAACAAGAGGGTTTAAACTGTTAAATGAATAAATATATATTCATCTCAAAGACATGGAAGTATGAAGAAGTATCTTCCCATTCATATAAACGTAATACAATATATTTTTAAGAGGTCATTAATTAATTTTTGTTTCTCTGGGGTAAAAATGATGGGTGACACATGTCACACTCCCTGACTCATCTGTCAACATGGGGAAGGCCAGAGAACATCCAGATTAAATGAGACAACAGGTTGTTCACTTTCATCAATAAGACAAGACCCACAAAAAATATAACCACACACCTAAAATTCTTTAGACAACTGTGCAAAAATTAAGAAATCATCTGAAGGAACCAAGGGTATTTTGCCTCCAAGCACAGTGAGGAGGATGGGTTGAATGGTAAAGAATATTCCAGGGATCACACCTGGAGAATTGCAGAAATTGGTTGAATCTCCAAACTACACTGAACAAAATTATAAATGCAACACTTTTGTTTTTGCCCCCATGTATCATTAGTTGAACTCAAAGATCTAAGACTTTCTCTATGTACACAAAATGCCTTTTTCTCTCAAATATTGTTCACTATTCTGTCTAAATCTGTGTTAGTGAGCACTTCTCCTTTGCCGAGATAATCCATCCACTTCATCCATTCACTGGACATGTCACCCATTGAGCATGTTTTGGATGCTCAAGAGGAGGATTTAAGAGAAGTGGACCAACATTCCACAGGCCACAATCAACAACCTGATCAACTCTATGCGAAGGAGATGTGTTGCACTGCGTGAGGCAAATGGTGGTCACACCAGATCCTGATGAGTTTTTGGGACCACCCCGGACCCCCCCAATACAATGAAACTGCACATTTTAGAGTGGCCTTGGCAAAGGAGAAGTGCTCACTAACACAGATTTAGACAGATTTGTGAACAATATTTGAGAGAAATAGGCCTTTTGTTTACATAGAGAAAGTCTTAGATCTTTGAGTTCAGCTCAAAATAAATGGGGGCAAAAAAAAATAATCTAGCTATTTGCATGTCTTGTCAGAAGAAAAGTGGATATAGTGGATATGTGATGTTGTGGGGATATTTTGCTTCCAATGGCCCTGTGAACTTGGTGAGGATACATGGTGTCATGGACTCTGTTAAGTACCAGGGGACTTTAGATCAAAATCTGGTTGCCTTTGCCAAGGCACTAAAACTGGGTCATTGTTAGATGTTCCAAAAGGACAATTATCAAAAGCATTTCTGCAGATCCACACAGAAATGACTCAATGACCACAATATCAAGCTCATGCAATGGCTATTTCATTCCAGTGACCTACACTCCACTGAAAATCGTGTGTGCTGAGGAGTCAACAAGCAACGACTCTGAAGGAACTCTTTACACACTATAGGAGACTCAGTACTGTTGTCTGTGCATTGAGGGAGTGCATTATGTACTGAAAGCAGGAGTGCAAAAGATCAGTTCGAATATTAAAAGATTGCATTTCTTTTAGATTTTGAGTCTAAGCTACTGTAGATGAGACAAGAGCTTCTTTACTCAGCTTTTTTACTCAACTTCACCAAGTAGTCATATACATATGTATAGTGTATGTACTTGGTACAACATTATAGTACATTTCAAGGCAAGAATCACACGCCCCAGGAAAGGAAACATAGCAACCAAGTTGAGTACAACAAAACATTGACAAAAGGTCTTTTCTCAACAGTGACATATATCAAAACAACATTGGCTGAGAGCTGAAAGGAGACTTGGCATCTTTCTCATCAGATGCAGGTGTGGTCATGCACGTTAGTTCAGACTCTGGAAAGAACGTGGAAAATTTATCTGCTGAATATCACGGCAGAACTTTGACACTTTATAACACCAGAGCAGATTAATGGAAAACTGCAGTCATCATGGTATATGATTCTTTTGTATTTTGTGAATCAGAGTGAATATAAATGTTTATTGTGCCCTCGAGGCATATAAGCAAGACTGACCTCATCATATCTGATAGAGCTGCAGCCTTCCCAATAGTTACAGATGGAAATTAGCTTTAGCTAAACCTAGAATGTCCTTTCATTCAATACCTCTCAGGGTATTTTGAAAACAAATGCATGAAATGCACACTAAATTAAATATATTTTATTGAACATACAGTTAGGTCCAGAAATAATTGGACACTAACACAAGTTTTGTAATTTTGGCTGTGGGCTTAAAGTGAATATGGGCTTAGAGTTAATTTGAGGGTATTCACTTCCAAATTGGAGGACTGGTTTAGAAATTACAGCTCTTTAATATGTAGTCCCCTCTTTTTCAAGGGACCAAAAGTAATTGGACAATCGACTCAAATGTTTCATGGACAGGTGTGGGCTATTCCTTTGTTATTTCATCATCAATTAAGCAGTTAAATGACCTGAAGTTGATTCCAGGTGTGGCATTGCTGTGAACCCACAACAAGCAGTCAAAGAGCTCTCAATGCAAGTGAAACAGGCCATCCTTAGGCTGCAAAAAAATGTAAATCCATCAGAGAGATAGCAGGAACATTAGAAGTGTCCAAATCAACAGTTCAGTGCATTCTGAGAAAAAATTATTCACTGGTGAGCTCTGCAACACAAAAAGGCCTGGACGTCCATGGAAGACAACAGTGGTAGATGATCGTAGGATCCTTTCCATGGTAAAGAAAAACCCCTTCACAACATCCAGCCAAGTGAAGAACACTCTCCTGGAGGTAGGCATATCATTTTCCAAGTCTACCATAAAGAGAAGACTTCACGAGAGCAAATACAGAGGGTTCACCACAAGGTGCAAACAATTCATAAACCTCAAGAATAGAAAGGCCAGATTAGACTGCCAAAAAACATGTAAAAAAGCCAGCCCAGTTATCGAACAGCATTCTTTGGACACTAAGATTAACCTGTACCAGAATGATGGGAAGAAAAAGTATAGAGAAGGCTTGGAACGGCTCATGATTCCAAGCATACCACATAATCTGTAAAACATGGTGGAGGCAGTGTGATGGCATGGGCATGCATGGCTTCCAAAGGCACTGGGTCACTAGTGTTTATTGATGATGTGACTGAAGACTTAAGCAGCCGGATGAATTCTGAAGTGTATAGGGATATACAGCTCCGGAAGAAATTAAGAGATCACTGCATCTTTTTCTTTTATTTCCAAAAATTTTGAAAAGGAAAGTTTTGAGTGAGGAACAGAAGCATTCAATTTGAGGTGGTCTATTAATTTTAACCCTTCTGTTCCTCACTCAAATCCTTCCTTTTCGACTTTTTGGAAAGGAAAGAAAAAAGTGCAGTGATCTTTAACTTTTTTCCAGCGCTTCACATTACAGATGGACAATGACCCAAAACACACTGCAAAAGCAACCCAGGAGTTTTTTTAAGGCAAATACGTAGAATATTCTGCAATGGCCAAGTCATTCACCTGA
Source organism: Esox lucius (assembly GCF_011004845.1). Classification (NCBI taxonomy): domain Eukaryota; kingdom Metazoa; phylum Chordata; class Actinopteri; order Esociformes; family Esocidae; genus Esox; species Esox lucius. The sequence goes on along the minus strand of NC_047588.1, from coordinate 13,196,624 downwards.
TCTCAACCTAATCGAACATGCATTTCACTTACTGACAGAAAGCCCACGAACAAACAACACTGAAGACAGCTGCAGTAAAGGCCTGGCAAAGCCTCACGAAGGAAAAGCCAGCGTTTGGTGATGTCCATATGTTCGAGACTTCAAGCAGTCATTGCCTGCAAAAGTTTCTCGACATGGTATTAAAAACTAACATTTTATTTATGATTGTGTTAATTCGTCCAATTACATTTGAGCTCCTGAAATATGGGGGCTGTGTATGGAAATTGTTGCAATTCCTATACGTTTCACGCAATATTTTTGTTCAAACCTTTGAATTAAAGCTGAAAGTCTGCACTTCAATTGCATCTCAGTTGTTTCATTTCAAATCAATTGTGGTGGCGTACAGAGACAAAATTATGACAATAGTGTCAGTGTCCAAATATTTCTGGACCTAACTGTATCTCTTGATACTGACAGAGGACATTGACAGTTGAAACACCACAAGTTAAAATAAAAAAGGTCAATAAAGCAACACTTTTTTAATAGTACGCAAGAGTAGCTCGTAACGATGTGGTAAAACGACACTTCACCCTAAAGTAACCAGTCACCAAGTATTGTTTCAAACTGACACACCCGTTAAAAAAGCACTCTATCCCACATGCAAGAACCCGATATTACCACTTTGTTGTGCCTGAAACCGAACCAATACAATTAGCAAAGGCAGCATAACAAAAAGTGGAACAATAACTTGTGCGTAAACACTTTTATAGCGCTGTGGATCGTGCCAACCCTAGCTTTTACAATCACCCTACATTCAGTCTGCCAGTGACTAAACGTCAAGGGCTCAGTGAGGGAGAAAGAGAGAGGTGGGGGGGAGACAGAGAACCGGTAAGGGAGGGGTGATTACCCTGTTAATCCAGTATCAGCTTTCCATGATTTGGAGGCTGCCTAGTACATTACTCATTATTGGCGGAAAATCTGTTAAATGCAGATTAGTGGGCGAGAAGAGGGATGGAGGCAGGACTTGAACTTTCTCATGAAATTGGTTCCGGAATCTATCTGGCCTGTAACTGGTCTATCCTTGATGACGTCCCCACTTGTCTATCTTACTCCAGCTGCTCTCCATATTTCTTTTTCTGTTTCAAGTAGGCTTTAAATTGAGCTATGCCCTGTAATTCAAACGCAAAAAGCTGAAGACGTCATTTAAACCCAGTGGAGCCACATATTTGCTTATAATTTGTTAGCTGCATACCAAGTAAGAATAATACAAAATTAATCTATTACTTCCATTGCTATGATAATTGCACATTGGACATGTGTGAAGTCTGTTGACAGGCAGAACAGAAAGCCTTATATTCAACAGCTTCTTTTAAAGTATTTGGTCTAATGAACATGCTTTCAACCATTCTGAAGCATTTCTTACATCAGCAGCCGAGAGTATTGGAATTATAGGGTCAAATGGCAGAAAGCAGCTCACACTTCAAAATGCATACTACACACCCTCTGATTAATCACATCAGACTAACTCTAAACTATCGCACCAACACCAGAATACGTCAGGACCTTAGCCAGAGCTAGCCAGGATTGTAGTGCCTGATTAACTGAGCTGACCCCCATTACATGTACTCAACTCACCGTGCCAAAACCGGGAAAAAGGCTCACCGCCGAAGCCGTATCCAGGGGAAATGGCAACTGGAACTGCTTCATGCCCAGAGATGGTTGAAGGCTGGGCATAGCAGGACGTAACAGCGTCGGCAGGAGGCCATTTTGACATGCATTACCTGTAGAGAAAGATGGGGCCAAATTAGATGGTATGTGGTGATTCTCTGAGTATGTAGCTCTCTAATTGATGACAGCCAACAAGCTTTTGCCTAATCACATTTGTATGTTCTCTGGCTTTCCATTGACAGAAGACTCGGAATTTATGAATGACCTCTTAAAAATATAAACAGTATATATCAATGGGAAGTTTTTGAGATATTTCTGTCAGAGTTTACAATTTAGTGAACAGACTGCCTGGCTAGGTTCCCATTATGAGATCACACATAGTAAACATTGTTCAGGACCACATTTTCAGCTATCTTTGGAATTATGTTAGATGTGGGAATGATAGCTATCTATTAACTAGTTGAATGTAAATTAGTTTGAAAGATATTATAGCAACTCTGGTCTTTAAATATATTTTGTAGAATAATTATTTTTCAGAGACTGCACACAAATAAGAGGGTAGCTCATTTCATTTCTGAGGCATTAATACCACTGATAAACTTTTACGAGCTTTTTTGACTGCAACTAGGCATGTATCTTAGTTATATTAGATTTAGCATTCAGTGATACTGGTTATAATCAGTTATAACCATAGGCTACTACATAAGGTGCTCCATCTCTGTTGGTGATTCATCAATCTGGTCATGATATGATACAGGTCTCTTTTCAAGCTCTTATGACATGCACAACATAATATTGTGTCTCCAGAGAAACAAAGATTCAAAAAAAGATTACACACTAAACAAGCACTCTGGGTTCAGATTGTAATGTATTCTGTATTGCAGCTTTATCAAGTCTTTATTACACAGGCCAACTGTATTGGCAGATTTGCATTAATCTTGATAATTGCACATCAGCCTAATAATGCAGTACTTTTCAATCCTTTGTTTCTATCGCATAAGCACAGTTAAACAGAGTAACGTCATATGGCTTAGACCATCATCTAAATCACCAGTAAGATATCAGTGCACCAAATTTATTGTCATCTGCATAAGACGCCAGTTTTATAGGCAATAACTCAGAACGAACAGAGCCTTATTTCGACAGCGATGGATCAGAAAGCAGGGAAATGGACCACGCTTTCCAAAACATTAGGAATTAAAGAAAGACATTAATTAGAACCAGAAGGAGAACTTTTACTGCCGCACGTAAAAGAACTCAGAGCCAGTGTGACTATTAAAGCAGCAGATACAATATCAAGACCCTAGCTTGAGACAAATAAAAACAATGTTTGCCACATTTGAGTCCCTAAGCGATGGTAAGGTGGAGTACATCAGAGAGAGAGAGAGAAACAGGGAAAACCGCAAGTCTTTTTCCACTCCGCTTGGGAAAAAACTGCTGCCATCTGTTGGAAAGCAGCACATGCCGATACTCATGTGGAGACACGTCCCAGTTCTCCTCTAACAAAGCATGTCCTCCCGAGGTTATCATCCCTGCAGGATCCTCTACTGACATGTCGCCTGACGTCAACCTGCAAGCATGTTGCCAACAAGCCAGATGGCTGTACAGAAATGTAACCTGCAGTCAAAACAGCCTGTTCAAACAACCAAAAATGTACTCGCCAGATAGCTTGTGTGTAGGACTGAGCCAGAGTAGCCATTGGGTGGTGTTTCAAATGTGATATGTCCACGGAAAAATGGAGGGAATGCTTGTATGTGTTGGAATTGTTATACAGCGAATGTTCGCACTTACAAAAAGGCATGAGAGTCCAGCATCAATAACAAAAAGCCAACTAATCATTTAGTCCCATTTTTTAATTGGTGAATATTTTACTTTCCACTTACAGAGTACAGTAGTAGCCTTTTCAGACAGTTGGTGAAGTATGGCCATGCCGGCTTCATTTTCCACTGTGATTGGTCAACAACGACCGCTGCGCTTCAGAAACTATTGTTAGTGTTTCAATTCTCTGTTCTAAACGTTATATTTCCTTAAGTATTGTAGTGTTTCATCTCATTGTCTAAACGTTATAGCATCTAATGTATCGTTGGTGTTTCAACTCTGATCTAAACGTTGTTTTACCTAATGAATGGCTAGTGTTTCAACTCTGTTCTGAACGTTATATTATCTAATCTATGGCTAGTGTTTCAACTCTCTGTTCTAAACTTTATATTACCTAATGTACCATTAGCGTTTTAATTCTCTGATCTAAACGTTATATTACCTCATGCATGGCTAGAGTTTCAATTCTCTGTTCTAAACGTTAAATTACCAAATGTATGGCTAGCGTTTCAACTCTTTGATCTGAACGTTATATTGCCTCATGACTCATTGTAAAGTAGAGCACGTGGACTAGTACATGCACTGGTTGCAGCTGTGATATTGTAGTGGTGTAGAAGAAGACTGGTCTAGTAGCGTTCTTAAAGAGGCAGAACAGCTCTTACACTCACTTAACACTAAAAGGCTATCAGGTCACAGCCATTATGTATGGCTACTAGACCACTGTCAGGTCGGCTGTTATCGACAGCATGCACAGCATCAGACATTTCAGTCCAAGACGAAAGAACCAGAGAGGAAAGTGGTTGGTGCGCGTTGACGTGTCCGCTGTGCACACAGCTGAGTGAGTGAGCGCGAGTGACTAGGGATTGCGTGGCGGATGTACCCGGCGGATAGGAGGCCACAGTTGTGGTCATGTTTTCAAATGTGTCTGAAAGGAATGTCAGTCCGTACATGCGTGGGTATCCTCTGACTTGCGCATCGCCAGTGTCTTTCCGTGCCTGTCCATGCTTGTCCCCCTATCGGCCCACCCAAAAATGCATTTATCAGGACTAAAATGCTTTTAGTCCTGCAGCAGTGCGATGACATAGTGAGTATAGATGATGTCTGCATGACAGACGCACGTGAATAATTGATCATTGTCTTCTGCTCTCTCCCACCTCCGTGTCGCCCGGCTCTGATCCCCAATTTCCCCCCGATAAGACCTGTCCAGTGCCTAAAGAGCCTAGATTCCACATAACCGGAAAACTGCTGTCATGGAATATAGCATCGACGACGCCAACGTCTAGAATTTCATGGAGCAAACATAAAACCATTGACACCCTGACAAAGTCTATTCAGGAGCTGTTGAGTTGTATTTCAACACTGTTCCCTTAAACCTATAAGCTATTAATGCACTTAATATGCAGGGGTCTCAGTGCTTTAGGCTCATTAAAACTTAACATTACTTTCGGTTGGAAACTGATACAGCTTTCAAAGATTCCTCTTGTAAATGACATCATGTACCAATAGACAACATGTTGAATCCACACTCTCAGCTGCAATGCTAAGCACTTGTCCCAGGGCAAACCCCCCCCCCCCCCCCCCCCCCCCCCCCCCCCCCATACAAACCACCCCAAATGTATCCTGTTCTGTAGTCATGACTTTAGTGGTGTAACCTCTAATAAACACAGCTGTCTCAAATTTTGATCCAACAAATCAGTTCCCCTGAGCTCTGTAATCTGAGGTTAACCAAAGAGACGTTAACGTGCTGTTAAACTCCAACCGCGAGGCCAGACACACCAGATTCCTGCTCGGGGACTCCAACTCAACACCACAAACACACCTTGTGTGATTACAGCTCCACACGTACGTTAGCCCTGCTGAGTTACTGTCCTTTCACTGGCCCTTTTCATCCATCGCTGCTTATTTAATGAAGTGGTTTATTTGTACTGGGGCAGCCCTTATTGTTTTTTTCTATCAGGAACGAATAGAAGTGTTATGTCACAGGACAATTTAAATAAATCAACCTGTGTGTATTCTGTTAATAGTTCAAATGGTTTTAAATGAATGCAAAAGGTTATTCCAAATATTTTAAATAAAAATATCTTCACAGAAAACCACACATTTAGATTTGGTAAACAACTAACAAATGTAATACTGACACAACAGTTAATTTTTCTTAAATTGAAATATAATATCTCCCTTCACAACTGCTTATTCACTGAAATATTTGTACAACCATAATTGTCATAATCACTCTTCTTCCTCTTTTCCTAGTTAAGCAATAGAGATATTAGTTAGAACAAAACCAGGACCAAAACCAAAAGCATTTCACCACCATGTGTAATATGTGTCAGGTGGGTTGACTATCCCTGTCTCCAGGTGGGTTAGTGTGTTGATTATCCCTGTCTCCAGGTGGGTTAGTGTGTTGACTATCCCTGTCTCCAGGTGGGTTAGTGTGTTGACTATCCCTGTCTCCAGGTGGGTTAGTGTGTTGACTATCCCTGTCTCCAGGTGGGTTAGTGTGTTGACTATCCCTGTCTCCAGGTGGGTTAGTGTGTTGATTATCCCTGTCTCCAGGTGGGTTAGTGTGTTGACTATCCCTGTCTCCAGGTGGGTTAGTGTGTTGACTATCCCTGTCTCCAGGTGGGTTAGTGTGTTGACTATCCCTGTCTCCAGGTGGGTTAGTGTGTTGACTATCCCTGTCTCCAGGTGGGTTAGTGTGTTGATTATCCCTGTCTCCAGGTGGGTTAGTGTGTTGACTATCCCTGTCTCCAGGTGGGTTAGTGTGTTGATTATCCCTGTCTCCAGGTGGGTTAGTGTGTTGACTATCCCTGTCTCCAGGTTGGGTTAGTGTGTTGATTATCCCTGTCTCCAGGTGGGTTAGTGTGTTGACTATCCCTGTCTCCAGGTGGGTTAGTGTGTTGACTATCCCTGTCTCCAGGTGGGTTAGTGTGTTGATTATCCCTGTCTCCAGGTGGGTTAGTGTGTTGACTATCCCTGTCTCCAGGTGGGTTAGTGTGTTGATTATCCCTGTCTCCAGGTGGGTTAGTGTGTTGACTATCCCTGTCTCCAGGTGGGTTAGTGTGTTGACTATCCCTGTCTCCAGGTGGGTTAGTGTGTTGATTATCCCTGTCTCCAGGTGGGTTAGTGTGTTGACTATCCCTGTCTCCAGGTGGGTTAGTGGGTTGACTATCCCTGTCTCCAGGTGAGTTAGTGTGTTGACTATCCCTGTCTCCAGGTGGGTTAGTGTGTTGATTATCCCTGTCTCCAGGTGGGTTAGTGTGTTGATTATCCTTGTCTCCAGGTGGGTTAGTGTGTTGACTATCCCTGTCTCCAGGTGGGTTAGTGTGTTGACTATCCCTGTCTCCAGGTGGGTTAGTGGGTTGACTATCCCTGTCTCCAGGTGAGTTAGTGTGTTGACTATCCCTGTCTCCAGGTGGGTTAGTGTGTTGATTATCCCTGTCTCCAGGTGGGTTAGTGTGTTGATTATCCTTGTCTCCAGGTGGGTTAGTGTGTTGACTATCCCTGTCTCCAGGTGGGTTAGTGTGTTGACATAACCACTCAACATACAATCAATGACCACTCCGGTGGTTGAACACCTGCAAGTCTGCCAAATGTAACAGGTCTTCACGAGCCAAAGTCTCAACCGTAGCCTGCTCAGGATGTTACCTGGCTCCAAAGGAAACATTCTTTGTAATACTTTACTTAAAGCCTAGAGGTATAAGGCATTATAATGTAGTTCGAATGTATTATAAGTCTAGTCTTGTGCAAGAGTTAGACACAAAAAAGAAGCTTATAATGTCAGTCTCTCTAAGTTTGCAATTTAACTTTTCCTTTTTAATCCCATAAAAAAAGGACAGCGTCTTCTTGCGAAGCCTTGCGGTAGATTACACCGTAATTATTCTTCAAACATGAGAATGTTAACAAGTAATGTGAAGAGCACTTGAAGAGGAGGTACTGCTGCCTTCAGTCTGCCTAAGCCTCTCCAAAGATAATGTAGAGGATGTCCCTTTCTTTAATTTCTTGGACTATTCTGCCCTGCATATCAAGTGGCTCTGAATTCCGATTGTTAGTTATATTTGTCTTTATTGTTTATAATTTCTTTGATATAATCACATTGAGAAAAGTCTATAAAAATTAAATCAGAATGTTGAACATTCACCTCCGCACACATGGATCTCGTCCTTTAGGATGGATGAAGTCTAGGGAGGATGGATAGTGTTCATCCGCCCAAGTCAAGTCCAGTAACTGTGGAACTTTACACCTTACTTCCTTTTATGTTAACCAAACCAACCACTCCGTCTCTATAAATGATGTAGTACTCTGCTAATGCAGCGCATGCACTTAACAAACAAGCACATACACACACATACACGCACGCACACACACACACACTAACTCACCGAAAAACATGCTGCTTTCCATGTCTCCTTAGGCATTGGTGTCTGTTTCTCCTCTCTGATGCCCTGCCAACGGATGT